>NC_133128.1:164672787-165914216 GCF_048418815.1 Hemitrygon akajei | reverse complement strand
TTAACACCCAAGAACTTGAAATAGCTCACTTTCTCAACCTCTGATCCCTCTGAAGATTGGTGTGTCTCTGAAGACTTGCCTTGCCTGTTCTGAAGTCCACAACCAGCTCTTTGGTCTTACTGATGTTGAGTGCAAGGTTGGTGCTGTGATGCTGTCACTGTAGGGTATTATCCTGGGTCCATCATTTTCAGTTGCTTCATAAGTGACCTTCAATTATAATGTCAATATTGGAGATGTTTGTTCATGATTTCACAATGTTCAATTAAATTTGCAATTCTTAGTCAATGACATATGCAGCCAGAGCTGAGACAAAATAAAGGGACAAGTACCATTCATACAAGCAAACGACCATTTCCAAACACAGTTTAATCACCCACTCGTTACCTCAATGATATTTCTGTCACCGAGTTTTCCCACATTCCACATCTGGTGGGGGTAGGGACGATCACCATTGCTGGCCAATAGCTTGCTGACTCAGTCACAGAAACAACGTAGCTACAAGAATAGGTCAGAGGCTGGATAACCTTCCTGACTTGCCCCTTGATGCTCAAGTGTTTCCGACTTTGTGTTAAGTGGAACGTGAAGGAATATTCTGAAATGGCCTGGAGCAGTGCAGCTCCATAAAGCTCAATTATCCAAGACAATGCCATCCATTTGCCTGGCACCCCATTAGCTACTCAAAGTGTTCTCTTCACTGTTGGCGAACAGTGCCTCAGTGTGTGCCACCTGTAGTTACTCGCTTGATATAGTTACCTTCAGCGTGTGGACTCCTGGCCATTTTTGAAAGTACTGCTGAAGCCTATGTGAGAACCCCTGCTATGCATTACCTTCAAGTCGTGCACCATCCTGATTTGGAAGCAGAAACATCCAAAAGTTCACATGCTGAATGTCAAGGATGAAGGTAAATTTATCACGGACAAAAACCATAATCTCACATGGAGATTCACAAGCTATGTCCTTCTCATAATAACTGAATAAGGAATTTGCATCAATCTTCACTGTGGAAGACACTAGCAGTATGCCAGAAATTTGAATGTGTCAGCAGGCATAAGTGTGTAAAGTTGCCATTACCAGGGAGTAGGTTCTTGGGAAACTGAAAGGTCTGAAGGTAGATAAGTTACCTGGACCAGATGGTGTACGCCTAAGGGTTCTAAAATAGATAGCTGAAGAGATTGTGGAGGCATTAGTACTGAGCTTTCAAGAATCACTTGATTCTGGCATGGTTCCAGAGGACTGGAAAATTGCAAATGTCACTCTAAGAAGGGAGAGAGGCAGAAGAAAAGAAATTACAAGTCAATTAGTCTGACCTGAGTGGCTGGGAAGATGTTGGAGTCGATTGCTGAGGATGTGGTTTTGGCATACTTGATAAAATAGGCTGAAATCAGCATGATTTTCTTCAGGGAAAATCTTGCCTGACAAATCTATTGGAATTCTTAGAAGAAATAACAAGCAAGATAGACAAATGAGAATTGGTGAATGTTGTGTACTTAGATTTTCAGAAGGCCTTTGACAAGGTGCTACACATGAGGCTGCTTAACAAATTAAGAGACCGTGGTATTACAGGAAAGATACTAGTATGGATAAAATTCTGGCTGATTGGCAGGAGGCAAAGAGTGGGAATAAAAGGGACATTTTCTGTTTGGCTGCTGGTTACTACGGTGTTCCACAGGGGTCTCTGTTGGGACCACTTCCTTTCATATTACATATCAATGACTTGAATGATGGAATTGATGGCGTTGTGGCCAAGTTTGTGGATGACACAATGATAGGTGGAATGCCAGGTAGTTTTGAGGAAGTAGACAGGCTACCAAAGGGCTTGTACAGATTAGGAGAATGGTCAGAGAAGTGGCAGATGGAATACAGTGTTGGGAAGTGTATGGTCATACACTTTGGTAGAAGAAATAAAAGGGTAAATTTTCTAAATGGAGAGAAAATTCAAGAACCTGAGGTGGAAAGGGACTTGTGAATCCTTGTGCAGGATTCCCTAAAGGTTAATTTGCAGGTTGAATCTGTGGTGAGGAAGGCAAATGTGATGTTAGCATTCATTTCAAGAGGATTACAATATAAAAGTAAGGATGTAATGTTGAGGCTTTATAACGCACTGGTGAGGCCTCATTTGGAGCATGAAAAGCAGATTTAGGCCCTTTATCTAAGAAGGGATGTGCTGACATTGGAGAGGGTTCAAAGGAGGTTCACAAAAATGATTCTGGGATTGTAAAGTTTGTCGTATATTTGATTGCTCTGGGTCTCTACTCACTGGAATTTGGCAGAATGAGGGGTGACCTCATTAAAATCTGTCAAATGTTGAAAGGCTTCGATAAAGTAAATGTGGAAAGGATGTTTCCTAAGATTGAGGAGTCTAATAAGAGAGGGCCCAGCATCAGACTAGAGGGGCATCCCTTTAGAACAGAAATGAAGAGAGATTTCTTTGGCCAGAGAGTGGTGAATCTGTGGAATTCATTACCATAGTCAGCTGTGGAGGTCCAGTCTTTGGACATCTTTAAACTGAGGTTGATGGATTGTTGATTGGTCAGGGCATGAAGGGGTACGTGGAGAAAGCAGGAGATTGGAGCTGTGGAGGAAATTGAATGAGCCATGATGAAATGGCAGAGCAGACTCGATTGGCCAAATGGTCAAATTCTGCTCCTATATCTTATGGTCTTATAAGGAACATTTGATGTCCAAATCAACACTCTGTCTTGGCAAGAGGTTACCAGATGAATCGAGGAAATGAGTAAAGGATGTTATCAATTCTTATTTCCAAGACGATGTTGAGAATCCTTGGACCATGGTCATGCAAAATCGAGGAGAAGCTTTTGAGGTGGCACAAGAAACTCATCCACTCATTGGGTCCATACAGAAATACTGCATAAGCAGTTGAAGGAGTCGATCACTCCCTCATCTCTCTATCTAATTGTTTCATCAGGCACCTCTTCCCCATACTGTGGTAGACTCTGCAGATTTCACATTGTGACTCTTGCCCTTAGCAGAGCAGTCACAAACCAGGGGTGATGGATTTAAAGTAATTGGTCAAATGACTAGTGAAGAGAACTTTTACTTTTACTCAGAGACTGGGCAAATCTGGCACTCACTGCCTCAGGAATCTGCAGCGAATACAGGGATATAGTTGTAGTGTAAGTAGAAGGGATTAGTTTATTTCAGAATCGGGTTTATTATCACCGGCATGTGACATGAAGTTTATTAACTTAGTAGCAGCAGTTCAATGCAATACATAATCTAGCAGAGAGAAAAAATAATAATAAATAAAATAGAATAATAAATAAACAAATAAATCAATTACGTAAATTGAATAGATTTTTAAAAATGTACAAAAACAGAAATACTGTATATTTTAAAAAAGTGAAGTAGTGTTCAAAGCTTCAATGTCCAGTTAGGAATCAGATGGCCGAGGGGAAGAAGCTGTTCCTGAATCACTGAGTGTGTGCCTTCAGGCTTCTGTACCTTCTCCCTGATGGTAACAGTGAGAAAAGGGCATGCCCTGAGGGCTGGAGGTCCTTAATAATGGATGCTGCCTTTCTGAGACACTGCTCCTTGAAGATATCCTGGGTACTTTGTAGGCTAGTGCCTAAGATGGAGCTGACTGGGTTTACAACCCTCTGCAGCTTCTTTTGGTCCTGTGCAGTTGTCCCTCCATACCAGACAGTGATGCAGCCTGTCAGAATGGTACAATTATAGAAGTTATTGAGTGTATTTGTTGATATGCCAAGTCTCTTCAAACTCCTAATAAAGCATAGCTGCTGTCTTGCCTTCTTTATAACTACATCGATATGTTGGGACCAGGTTAGATCCTCAGAGATCTTGACACCCAGGAACTTGAAACTGCTCACTCTCTCCACTTCTGATCCCTCTATGAGGATTGGTATGTGTTCCTTCGTCTTGCCCTTCCTGAAGTCCACAATCAACTCTTTTGTCTTTCTGACATTGAGTGCCAGGTTGTTGATGCCGCACCATTCCACTAGTTGGCATATTTCACTCCCGTACGCCCTCTCGTCACCACCTGAGATTCTACCAACAATGGTTGTATCATCAGCAAATTTATAGATGGTATTTGAGCCATGCCTGGCCACACAGTCATGGGTACAGAGAGTAGAAGTGCGCCAGTGTTGATTGTCAGCGAGGAGGATATGTTATCACCAATCTACACAGATTGTTGTCTTCAATTGCAGAGGGAGGTACAGAGGCCCAGGTTCTGCAACTTCTCAATCAGAATAGTGGGAATGATTGTATTAAATGCTGAGCTGTAGTCAATGAACAGCAACCTGACGTAGGTGGTCTAAAGCTGTGTGGAGAGCCATTGAGATTGTGTCTGCCATTGACCTATTGTGGAGATAGGCAAATTGCAATTGGTCCAGGTCCTTGCTGAGGCAGGAGTTCAGTATAGTCATGACCAACCTCTCAAAGCATTTCATCACTGTCGGTGTGAGTGCTACTGGGTGATAGTAATTAAGGCAACCAACATTATTCTTCTTAGGCACTGGTATAATTGTTGCCTTTTTGAAGCAGGTGGGAGATTCTGCCCGTAGCAGAAAGAGGTTGAAAATGCCCTTGAATACTCCCCCTAGTTGGTTGGCACAGGTTTAGGCATATAATTACTAGTTTTATTAGTTTGGCACAGCATCATGGGGCAAATGATGTGATGGTGTGCTGTGCCATTCCGTGTAAACTCCCATTTAGACAGCACTTGGCTGTGTTTTAGAAGTAATATAGCCTGTTGAGTTTCAAACCTCATGCTGGGAAATGCAAACATGATGACCTGAATGGCCCAGTTGTGTGTTGTAAAATTTCCGTGATTCTCCAGAGGGTTTGGTTACTGAATGAGCGGTATGATACTTTGCTGTAAGAAACATCTGGAAAGATAGCTGAATATAGCAGGAGATTCCAGCATGAAAAGATGTATATTTAATTATGATCTTTTGTTTTGTGCTGCAATTTGATGCAAGATATAACCTATAGCAATGAAATCTGGTGTTCAAGCTGTGATGGAAGTGTTTTCAACTATAAATATTTTTTTTATTTCCCAGGTTATGCAGTTACTGCAGGACACTTTATTGATTCAACCAGCATGGAAATTGTAGGAGGGGCACCCCAACAAGAAATGATTGGCTATGTAAGAATTTTGCTTTTAAAAATGTTACTTTCTTTCCAATGTCTTCAATTGGGGAGATGGTTCAAAATGATATGGAAGGGCTGTTGTAACAGATTAGCAAAGTAACAACAGTGGATCTGATTAACTGGGCCACCAGTCAATTGGGGCAGCCGCTATTTGGGACAGATCTTAAAGAACAAAAACTTATCGAGAAAATAGTCAGGATTCCCTCTCTTTATTTGGGACACTATGCCTCTTAACTGGGGTTAAAATCTGTTGCTGAACAATTTCTAATTGGCGTCAGGTGCATGCAGTTGTGTGGCAATTTGACAACATATCAAGCTTGGAGCCAACAGTTTTTAAATAGCATCATTTGTATGTGTTTGTGTTCAAAAAGCAGTAATTTTTGTTTCTGATAGTTGGCAAGAACTAAGCAGTAAGTCAATTCGGAACTGTTTGACTTACTGCGTTTCAAGCATTCAGGCTTGAGTTGCCAGAAATGGCCAGGAGTGAAAATGAAACTATTTTAACAAATTAGGAACTGTGAAGAATTTGAAGGTATCAACAATCATCTTGAATGTTACAATGAAAATTTGGAGGATGTAATCACTGAGTGAGGGAAGTCCATTATCTGCACTAGGTGTTGGTGCTGATTTTGTTCATTTTGCAACCAAATCAAAAGAGCTCTTCCATGTAAACTGGGCAAATTCCTCCAACGTTAATTATTAGGAACTAATGCAGATTTATAGTACTGTAGTGGTATTGATAGTGTTCCAATTTGTTCTGTATTTCATTTAAATACATAATTTGTTAGTTAAATGGTAGTTTGTCTTTTTTAATATCTTTTTAGTTATTTCCACGAAAGTTTGGAATTGGTATCCCAGTTAACCCGAATCTCTTGTATTTCTGAGTATATGTAGCTGAGGCATCCAAGGCCAAAGTAATTTTATTATCAGAGTAAGTACCCTGTGAGTCATTTTCTTTCAGGCATTCACAGTAGAACAAAAAAAATTGGATCATAAGACCATAAGACAAAGGAACAGAAGTTGGCCATTTGGCCCATTGAGTCTGCTCCACTATTTTATCATGAGCTGATCCGTCCACACATTTAGTCCCACTCCCCAGCCTTCTCACCATAACCTTTGATTCCCTGGCTACTCAGATACCAATCAATCTCTGCCTTAAATACACTCAATGACTTGGCCTCCACTGCTGCCCGTGGCAACAAATTCCACAGATTCACCACTTTCTGGCTAAAAAATTTCTTCACATCTCTGTTCTGAATGGGCGCCCTTCAATCCTTAAGTCATGCCCTCCCGTACTAGACTCCCCCACCATGGGAAACAACTTTGCCACATCCACTCTGTCCATGCCTTTCAGCATTCGAAATGTTTCTGTGAGGTCCCCCATCATTCTTCTAAACTCCAAGGAGTACAGTCCAAGAGCGGTCAAACCGTCCTCATGTTAACCCTCTCATTCCCGGAATCATTCTAGTGAATCTTCTGTGAACCCGCTCCAACGTCAGCACATCCTTTCTTAAATAAGGAGCCCAAAACTGCACACAGTACTCCAAGTGAGGTCTTACCGGTGCCTCAGCATCAGTGAAAGTATACACAAAGACTGACAGGCAGCTAGTGCACAAAAGAAAACAAACTGTCAAATACAAAAAATAAAATAACAATAAATAATACTGAGAACATGAGTTTTAGAGTCCTTGAAAGTGCATATATAGGTTATGCAGCTTAAATAAGAAATAGAAACATGAGTAGGTCATTTGATTCCTCAATCCTGGCCTGCTATTCAATATTACCTTATTGGTTACTTAAATTCCTTATTCCTGATCTCTGCAGATCACTTTTAATACTATTAATGATTGCAAAACTATCGTGGCTATGAATATGCTTAAGGTTTCAGCCTCCCCGATTTTCTGCGGCAAATAATTGTGAAGATTTTTTGAACTTTTAAGAGAAGAACTTATTTATCTTGGTCATAAATGGACATTCTTTGGCCTCCCATCACATCCTGAGATTATATCATTTGGCCATCTTCAAAATCGTCAAAAAGATAGCTTCAAGAGATGATGCCTCAAGAAGCCCTCACCAGCTGGGACATGCCCTTCTCTCATTACTACCATTGGGGGGAGGAGGTATAGAAGTCTGAGGACCTACATTCAAAGTTTTAGGAGCAACTTCTTCCCCCTCCCCATCAGAACCATCTGAATGGTCCACAGACCCATAAGCACCGCCAAGTGCAAGAGTGGAATGAATAGCAAGGTAGTTTTCATGGGTTAGTGGATTCTTCAAAAATGTGTTCATCCATTGAAAATTGTCATCTTCAAAGTATGTGGAAAGTGTAATGGTATTTTTTAACCCAAGACCCTTTATTTGATAGGTTTACATCTTTAAACAAGATGGAAGGTCTTTGGAACCAATTTTCACGGCAAAGGGTAAACAGGTATGGCAATGGTTAGAGCTGGTCTTTAATTCTGAGATTCCAGAAGTTTTACAGTGCCTCATTTTGTTTTTGTTTCTTTGGCGTGTAGATTGCTACATACTTTGGCTCATCGCTTTGTGCGTTGGATCTCAATTCAGATGGCCTCTCGGATTTGTTAGTGGGAGCACCCTTGTTCAGTGATGTCAGAGAAGAAGGAAGGGTCTATGTTTATTTGAACAACGGATCAGTAAGTTTGTAGAATTTCTTTGAACTAATTTTCATTTTGCAATTATCACTATCTTATAAATTTTGTTCTTATAAAGGGCGAGATGGAGCTTCACACTGAGCTGGTTGGAGGAAATTCCTATGTGGCAAGATTTGGGGAAGCCATCGTGGATCTTGGAGACATGGATAATGATGGATATTCAGGTTTGGGATATTTAGGGTGTATGGCTTCTAAATTATTTCTTTCTGGAAGTGTCCAATTCATGCACTGTCTATTAGTGTGTTGGGATATTCTGTTAATTTATCACTGAAAGTTGCGGTTGTTGTAAGATGCTGTTGTATCAAAATATTAGCATCTCTTAGTGTGGAATTTCTATATTTTCCTGTACATACAGGGTGGGTAGGAGGAGGGTACAGGCTGGTAATTCCGTCTGAGGCAGGTGGTACAGCAACTCTGCAGAGCTGGTGGCAGAGGCATTTATTTTCTCCCATAGCTTTAGACTCAAATCACAAAGAATGCTTACTACAGATGTGAATTTCAGATAATGGAAAATTGAAGGCTATTTCCTATTACTAAAGGAACACACAATATCAGAACAGTTCAAGCTGACCAATGTCTAGCCCTCCTCTGTTGGTCTCACACAATCTATTTTCAGGGTCAGATCTATGTTGAGAAATGAGGCAAGATGCCACTACCAATTTGAGTTATTTGTTTGCAGCTGAGGTTATAAGAAGGGAAGGAAATTCATACAGTTCCTTGCTCCAGTGTAGATCATAAGACATAGCAGAATTAGGCCATTCAGCCCATCAAGTCTGCTCTGACATTCCATCATGGCTGATCCCGGATCCTACTCAGCTGCATACACCTGCCTTCTCGCCATGTCCTTTGATGTCCTGACCGATCAGGAAAAGATCAACTTTTGCCTTAAATATACCCATGGACTTTGCCTCCACGCAGTCTGTGACAGAGCAGCTATTAGATTAGCTATTTTCTGGTTAAAAAACATTCCTCCTTACCTCAGTTCTAAAGGGCTGCCCCTGAATTTTGAAACTGTGCCCTCTAGTTCTGGATACCCTACCACAGGAAACATCCTCTCTACATCCACCCTATCTAGTCCTTTTAACATTTGGTAGGTTTCAATGAGACACTCCTCCTCCCCCCCCCCCCCACATTCTTCTAAATTCCAGTGAGAACAGGCTTGAAGTTGCCAAACACTCTTTAAATGTTAACCCCTTAATTCCTGGAATCATCCTTGTGAACCTCCTCTGTACTCTCTCCAATGACAACACATTCTTTCTGAGATATGAGGCCCAAAACTATTTACAATACTCCATTTGATTTATAAGACTAGTGTCTTATAAATCCTCAACATTATCTCCTTGCTTTTATATTCTATTCCCCGTGAAATAAATGCCAACATTGCATTTGCCTTCTTTACCACAGACTTAACCTGTAAATTACAAAGTACACTGAAGATGCTGTTGTCGAATCAACACATACAAAAAAGCTGAATGAACTCAGCAGGTCGGGCAGCATCCATTGAAAGGAGCAGTCAATGGATGCTGCCCGACCTGCTGAGTTCATCCAGCTTGTTTGTACATGTTAACCTGTAAATTACCCTTCTGGGAGTCTTGCACAAGGACTCCTCAGTCACTCTGCACTTCTGATGTTTGAACCTTCTCCCCATTTAGATAATGGTCACCAAAATGCATTATCATACATTTCCCAACACTGTATTCCATCTGCCACTTTTTGGCCATTTTTCCAATTAGTCTAAGTCCTGCTGCAATCGCATTGCTTGAACACCACTAGTCACTGGCAGCCAACCAGAAACAGCCCTTTTTATTCCCAATCACTGCCTGCTGCCTGTCAACCATTCCTCTATCCATGCCAGTATCTTTCCTGTTAAGCAGCTTCATGTCTGGCACCTTATCAAATGCCTTCTGAAAATCCAAGTAACTGACATCCACGGCCTCTCCACTGCTTGTTACTTCTTCAAATTATTTGAGGGCAAGTCTGAGGGCCAGATTTGTCAGGCAAGATTTCCCTTTAAAGAAACATACTGACTTTGACTTATTTTTCTAATTAGTCTCCAAACCTCATCCTTAATGATAGACTCCAACACTTTCCCAGCCACTGAGCTTAGGCTAACTGGCTTATCATTTCCGTTCTTTTGCCTTCCTCCCTTCTTAAAGAGTGGAGTGTGGTGTGACACTTGCAATCTTCTAGTCCTCCAGGACTATTCCAGAACCAAGTGATTCTTGAAGGATCATGACCAATGCATCCATCATCTCTTCAGAAAACTTTCAAGTTGGCAGCAGAAACTGTGGTAACAGGTAGTCACTTCTGTGATTGGAACCCAAGCTGTATCTACCGAATCAGGCTTGTGATTGATCTTGAGCCTCTGATCCATTACCATGGACCACTGCCTATCACTATTTGCCTCAAGTCAAGTCACTTTTATTGCATTTCGACCATAACTGCTGGTACAGTACATAGTAAAAATGAGAACATTTTTCAGGACCATGGTGTTACATGACAGTACAAAAACAGGACTGAACTATGTAAAAAAACAACACAGGAAAAAAAAACTACATTAGACTACAGACCTACCCAGGACTGCATAAAGTGCACAAAACAGTGCAGGCATTACAGTAAATAATAAACAGGACAATAGGGCAAGGTGTCAGTCTAGGCTCTGGGTATTGAGGAGTCTGATAGCTTGGGGGAAGAAACTGTTACACAGTCTGGTCGTGAGAGCCCGAATGCTTTGGTGCCTTTTCCCAGACAGCAGGAGGGAGAAGAGTTTGTATGATGGTTTGTATGAGGAGTAAAGGAGATTTAACTTTCTGATGACTGAGTCAATAAATTTAATGGCGATGGGAAACAAATTGGCTAAAGCATCCAAACAGTATAAAACTGCTCATCTGACTTGTCATTAGATTACATTGATCATCTTGCATGGTTTTAAGCTTTGAAAGCAATAGTTTCTCTGAAGCAATCTGCCTAAATGATTTCTCACTAAATGAGGTGAGAAAACATATTGTAATTTTGCATATATTTTATTGATCCATGGTATTTTGTGAGGGTGCCTTCTGGAAGACTTTGTCACTAACTCCCTTTTATGCTATCATAGGAAATGGCATGCTGTTTGGAATGTATGCTCGTATGAAAGTAACAAATGCCACAATTGCTCAATACATTAATTCTGTAGCTTTTCCTGTGGGAAGTTTGAATTAACTGGGCATGGTGCAGACCCAGTGATAGATGATGTCATTGTTAGAGTGGACCTAACACAGTGCTACCACAAATAAAATTTCATTTCTAAAATGTGAAACAAAATTGTATGATGTGTTAAAATTGTTATAGCAGTTGCTTTTCCCATATTCTGGCCAGAGGAATATTAGTATATTTCAGTTCTTGGATGGTAAAGAAACTAGTTATGTTTTGAGCATAGTATATTTGTTGAAAGATAATAAAGGAGAAAATCAGCTGTGTACCACTGACCTTTAACAACACTGAACAAGAACGTACTAGATTCAGTATGTATTTCCATTACAGACGTAGCAATAGGTGCTCCCCTCGAGGATGATCAACGAGGAGCGATTTATATCTACAACGGCAGAGAGACAGGAATATCCATGACCTTTTCTCAAGTAAGGAATCGAAATTAAACATTATAAAATTTGACTTAATATGTATATTGTCTATGTAGTAAATAAATGAATCTTGTTACGGAGTCACTTCACGCATCTGGGACAAGAATGGACAATAACTACAGGGATGCAGTATTTCATGAACAGTTTAAAATACATGAAAGGATGTAACAAAAATAGAAAATAGTGGAGATGCTTAGCAGATCAACCAGCTTGTGAGGAAAGTCTAAATGTGGTAAAGTTTCAGGTCAGTGATTTTTTTCAGAAATTGAATGACAAAATGAAGCTGCTGGCTAAAGGAAGGTTGGCCATTAACAAAAGAAAATGTATAAATAGGAGAGGGGTGAAATCTTAAGAGAGAGGGGCAAAAGACTGGGTCTCCTGAAAATGAAGGTACAGAGCTGGAATGGATGATTATATGAAATAATTGAACATGGCGTTGTGTCCAGGATTGGATCAATTCTTAGCCAGTGGATGAGGTTCTCTTCCTGAATTGTACTTTGGACTTCGTGCAGGAGGCTGAAGAATGGGGTGTATTAATTAAATTAAATTAGAAGCCATCTGGAGGCTTGGGACCATGATCAAGAACTAAATGGCACATTCTGCAAAACAGTCACTCTGATCGGCTTTTCCAGTGTAGAAGTGACAACGTTGTGAGTACTAATGCTATATACAATGCAGGATAAAGAGCAAGGTAATTACTGCTTCAGTTAGGAATCTATTTAAAACCCTGGGAGGCGGGAAAGGAAGAGGTGAAAGTGTGGGAAGGTGGCATGACCAGCAGAGAGGCTATTGGTCGAGATGGAAGAACAAACATACAGTAAGTACATTCTTATGTAAATGTACAAAGGCCAGTGCAGAGGTGGATATGCCTGACGGTGGCACATTGAATATGATGCTGATGGGGTGGAAGGTGAGGTTGAACGATGTCTTTGTGTGATAGGCGGAAAGAAAATGAGAGCGATCGTGTGGAAAACTAAAATAACCTGGTTCAGAGCTCTACCATCTGTGGGGGGAAAACACATGATATCATAAGATGATATCATTAAAACAAATGCAATCGGAAAACTGAAGAATTGAATGGAGTTTTTCAGAATCATGGTTGGAAGAAGAGGTAGTCAGTGGTCTTGTGAAGACTACTACTTTGTCTTTTTGTCCATTAAGTACCATGAGAGTAGAGTGAAAAGAGATTGTTGAATGGAGTGACTTTTTTTTAATTTTCCAGTCATCTGGAACCATTCCAGAATCTAGTGATTCTTGAAAGATCCTTACTAATGCCTCCATAATCTCTTCAGCTATCTCTTAGGAATCCTTGAGTGTAGACCATAAGTTCTAGATGACTTAGTTACCTTCAGATGTTGAGGGATTCACTATTTTGTATTCGTTTTTTTTTACAGAGAATTCTTGGGCGACAGATAAGTAATGAATTACGTGCCTTTGGCCACTCTATATCTGGAGGCATTGATGTAGATGATAATGGTTACCCAGGTAATCTTCAGAATTTCTTGATTTCATTTATAAGTGAAAATAATGTTTATTTGAATTCAGCAATGTTATATTAAAGAAATTAAACAAAATTTATTGTATCAATTTAATGTAAGGAGCAAAGAAGCTTTTTGGCAATATATTACACATTTTTAAAATCAACTGAAGATCAATTGCATCTGGTAATGGAAACATCAAAAGCCAATTTTCTTTTGAGAAGTTGTTGGTTTCCAAGGGGAAAATCCATGTCACATGTCTTTTAGAAAGGAAGAATTAGCTGAATATAGTGCAGCAGTAGTTGTGAATACTCCTACCTTTGACAAGGTCCCGCATGGGAGGTTAGTTAGGAAGATTCAGTCGCTAGGTATACATGGAGAGGTAGTAAACTGGATTAGACATTGGCTCAATGGAAGAAGCCAGAGAGTGGTAGTGGAGGATTGCTACTCTGAGTGGAGGCCTGTGACTAGTGGTGTGCCACAGGGATCAGTGCTGGGTCCATTGTTATTTGTCATCTATATCAGTGATCTGGATGATAATGTGGCAAATTGGATCAGCAGATTTGCTGATGATACAAAGATTGGAGGTGTAGTGGACAGTGAGGAAGGTTTTCAAAGCTTGCAGAGGGATTTAGACCAGTTGGAGGAATGGGCTGAAAAATGGCGGATGGAGTTTAATGCGGACAAGTGTGAGGTATTGCACTTTGGAAGGTCAAACCAAGGTAGAACATACAAGGTAAATGGTGGGACACTGAGGAATGCAGTAGAACAGAGGGATCTGGGAGTACAGATACATAATTCCCTAAAAGTGATGTCACAAGTAGATAGGGTCGTAAAGAGAGCTTTTGGTACATTGGCCTTTATAAATCAAAATATTGAGTATAAGAGTTGGAATGTAATGGTGAGGTTGTATAAGACATTGGTGAGACCGAATTTGGAGTTTTGTGTGCAGTTTTGGTCACCTAGTTACAGGAAGGATATTAATAAGGTTGAAAGAGTGCAGAGAAGGTTTACAAGGATGTTGCCGGGACTTGAGAAACTGAGTTACAGAGAAAGGATGAATAGGTTAGACTTTATTCCCTGGAGCGGAGGAGAATGAGGGGTGATTTGATAGAGGTGTATAAAATTATGATGGATATAGATAGAGTGAATGCAAGCTGGCTTTTTCCACTGAGGCCAGGGGAGGAAAAAACCAGAGGTCATGGGTTAAGGGTGAAGGGGGAAAAGTTTAAAGGGAACATTAGGGGAGGGGGGGGCTTCTTCACGCAGAGAGTGGTGGGAGTGTGGAATGAGCTGCCAGATGAAGTGATGAATGCGGGCTCACTTTTGACACTTAAGAAAAACTTGGACAGGTATATGGATGAGAGGGGTTTGGAGGGATGTGGCCCAGGTGCAGGTCAGTGGGACTAGGCAGAAAAATGGTTCTGCACAGCCAAGAAGGGCCAAAAGGTCTATTTCTGTGCTGTAATGTTCTATGGTTCCTCTGTCCAGCCACAGGTAGGGGATGATTATGTATTATTACCACTACTTTTTATTGCCTCTCTCCAGTTCTGTATGTAATCTGTTAAACCACATTAATGAACACTTAATTTTCAACCATATTGCTGTTTCTAGAGTCACACTTAAGGTACATTCCATTAGGAATGGAAGATTTCATCTGCTGAAGAATATTCGTGATCCATATGCACTTTTATAGTCATCCCACCCTGCAAAAACTCATTTCAGGGAGGTAGCACCATCAATTTGCAGGAGACTCCCGGAACTTCCGGGAGAGGTGGGATGTCTGCAATAGAGAAGCTCTTTAGCAGCTAGCCAGCTAGTTTAAATAACGTTAGCTATGCTAATGAATGAATGGCACCTGTTAAACTCACCTCAACAGTGATTTAACCCACCGTGGGCCATAGAAAAGTCACTGTTGCAAACAGTGCAGTGATCAGCACTGTCATTATTTTTGATCCTTATTAGGCAGGGGTACACTTTAATGTAGTCTGGGGTGAAGTACGTTTTATATTTTCTTTTTTTGGAACACTCTGCCATGGCGCTCTTTCTTGCTCTCCCCCTCCTGCTCTGTCTTCCCCTCTCACTCTCTCTCAAAAAAATCAATTTCTGGGATATTGTATATAATTTGAAGGTGTCAGGGAGCCACTATCAATATGCGGGAGACTCCCGAACTTCCAGGAGAGGTGGGATGATTGCTTTTATACCAGTCATGGTACCTTATGAAAATGATATTCATCAGCTACTGTATTCAATGAAAGGGCTTTAAAATGTAATCCATAGTGATACCATGACATTTGTGGGGATCAAGCCATTGCTAAACCTGAGAGATCAGTCATTACTGCATTTCTCCTTGCTCTGTCCTGTCCAGCATTTTAATCATATTCACTTTTTTCACTTTAAAAAGAAAAATGGAAACACCAACTTTGTAACTGCATTATATTGACTTTTACTTTTGAGGCTGCATTCACAAATGTGCATACTTTAAAATAAAATTAAGCTTAAAGTTTAGCTGAGTCCTCCATACTTCAAAAAAAAAGCAGTAATTATAGTTACAAGATTGTGTTAGTCAGCATCCCTGAAAATGACCAGCAAATCTCCCAGATTCAATATTTTGAAATGAAGGCAGGTGATTAAACGTTAATGCCACAAACTCTTCCCAACCAGGAACAAAAGGATGGGCAAAGACTACATTTCTTTTTTTTTTTTTGGCAGCCCACTGTACAGATGCAGTGATTTCTTAATTGAGTTTGAACCTTATATTTGGAATGATGAAACACAGCACGTTTCAGTTTATAAAAAGCAGAGCATTGCAGGATGCTGTGTATGCCCATTGTCCACTTCAGTCCCACTGCTATTCCCAGCACTTGCTGGATGGGATGTGCTGGACACCTCCCTTTCATGGGATGCAGCAGCACTCAAAGGTGTCTTTCAGTTTGTTTGAATGTCTCTGAAGACCTTTTAAAGGCAGACAAAATAGCTTTTCATTTAATTAGTTAAATTAAAAATTAAACTATGATTTAATCAACAATTGAAATAATAAAAAGCAGACCACGTCTTTTTAATGTAGGCCATTCACGTTGGCAGTTGCTGGATGCTACATGAAGCTGAAGAACCAGGCACAAAGTGTATCTGAGCTCCTCAACCAATGCCCAGTTCTATCACTGGGCTCAAAGTTGAAGGAGATAGTGAATATTGCAGGGTTAATGCAATTTGTTCAAGCACGTAGCTTTCTGTAGATTTACTATTTTACTACTGGATTTGATTCAGTTATCTGATAATAAATTGTGATGGCTTGAGATTAGAGCCATTAAGCCATTCGGTACTGTCCATTGCATTGCAGTTGTGAGGGTCTTCCATCTCTGTGGTTTAGGGTCCTCATTTCTGCCTTTACTGTACGGCGCCAAGTCATCTTGTTCTCCCGCATTTCCTCTGCCCTTCAGGGGTTCAGTGAAGTGCTGTCTTGATCATGAAGTTGGCCTCTCTTCTCAACACATGGCCAATCCATCTCCAATGCGTCCTCGTGACGTTTGTGGCCATGTCCTGTACATGGCACCGAAGGAGTAAGGGGTTGGCTGGAAATCTTTCTTGACCAGAAGATGTGGAGGATACAATGGAGGCTCGAGGTGTGAAATGATGACAGCTTGGCAGAGTTGTTCACTGTCATGTGCCAGCACTCTGACCCATACAAGAACACAGCTCTGGTACAGCTTCACTTTGTCTTAGCTGCTGTACAGTTAAGCTGAGTGCTAAATCTGTATGGAAAAATAATGATATCTTATTGTAATTACAGTGGTGCTAGGAAGTTTGTGAACCCCGTAGAATTTTCTGTTTCTGTATAAATATGACCTAAAATGTGATCAGATCTTCACACAAGTCCTAAAACTAGATAAAGAGAACCTAATTAAATAACACCAAAAATGTTATTAACCTCATAACTAACATAACATTGCCCTTATTGACATGCTTTTTCTATATCCCACTGTAATTTGTAGACCACACCTTGGCTACTGTTCAGAGGCCTTTAAATGACTCCCATCGGTGTTTTTTTTTACCCTTGCAACTCTACCCACAATGATTCTATGCCTTCTGATCCTATTCCACCTCTTTTCAATGATTTGATTTCATGTTTTAACAACAGAGCCACCCTGTCCCCTTTGCCTACCTGTCCGTGTTTTCAATAGATTGTGTATCCTTGGATATTAAGCTCCCAGGTACAATCATCTTTTAGCCATGACTCCGTGAGACGCAATACATAATGCCTGACAATCTCTAACTGCACTACAATATCATCTACCTTATTTTATATACTGCATGCATTCAAATTTGACACTTTCAGTTCTGTATTTGTCACCTTTTTCCATTTTTGTCTCCCTTTTACACTGCAACCTATCCTGTTGGCTGCAATTTTGCCCTATCATCTGCCTGTCCTTTCTGACATTCTCATTATACACTACCTCTGCGTATAAATCAATGTCCCTATCCTCCAGTTCCCATCCCCTGACAAATTAGTTCAAACCCTCCCCGACAGCTCTAGCAAACCTGATACAGCTTATACATACGAACAAGTGTTTGAGAGATTAACAGTTTGGATTTGCAGGCTGCCGTAAAGCTGCGGACATCTTCTGCCCTGTGGGAACTTGGTTGCAATTTGTTCCCAGGAATGCCATAATCTGAGGATCAACTGTGTGCTGCTTATAGAGAGAGTGCTCTGGATATCCACTAGACTGGTTCTAGGGATGTCCATAAGAGTATGTTTGGAGGCTTACATTGCCTGAGTTTGAGTAGAATGAGAGGTGACCTCGCTGAAAAGACACAAAGCTCTTAAATGGCTTGCTAGGGTAGGTATGGTGAGGATCTGATCTCAAAATAGAAGTTCAATAGAAATTGCTTCACTTAAAGTAAAGTGAATCTTTGAAAATAATGACCCTAAGAGTCTGCAGAAGCTCTGTTATTGATTATATTCAAAGCTATGATCAATGGCGTTCTTGTTATTAGAAGAATTTGGGGATATGGGGATTAGGTCTGTGATGAAAGAGCAATATGCTCGCATTAAATGGTAGAGCTGGCATGAAAGGTCGCATGGCCTACTTTTGCCCTTGTTTCTTGTATTGTTAAAGGCAAACTGGCTTAAAAATTTGATTACTTAGAAATAATGATTTTATCAATTTGTTTTTCCTTGTAGATGTAGCAGTTGGTGCCTTTATGTCAGATACTGTGTTGTTGCTCAGGTGAGATTATTTCATTGCGTGTGGTCATTTTCAAAATGAAAAATAGTGGTACCTAATTAGCAAGTATAAAGCACTGATCTATATACTGTTTGGAGTTCAGAACTTAAACCCTTCTTCTTAGATGTACATAGTTTGCCGTAAGCAGTCAGTTGTATCACTGAGTTCATTTAACAATTATGTGAGTTTTAACACCTTTAAGAATATATCAATAAGCCTTTGTTTTTATTCCATTTGCAAAGTTTCCTAATGCTTTATTAATGCAAATTGTTCAGAACAGTTTCACAAAAAGTAGTCTTACCTGGCAAGTCATTTGTACTTTTTGAGAAAGTGAGAACTTAATTGGTTGGAGGGGAAACTGTAATAGAGCGTAAATGAGTGTAAATGTGAAAATACTCTAAAAAATCTTTCACGAAATGTCACCGCACCAGATTATAACGTAAGTAAAACTTGCAAGTATTGAAGGAATTATTGGATATATTCTTAACAAAGGCAAACAGGTAGTAGAAACATCAGCACATATTTATCTACAGTAAATGGCTCCAGCTCGACCTGAACGCATGTAACCAGCTCACCAATGTCACTTCTGATTCTGGGTGAACTGTTCGCATTGTACACTGGGAACGGAAGTTCTTTACGTACTCACATAATAACCCATCTTCCCCTTTTAAAGAAAAATAAACACAATAGTATGTTCACATCAACTAGGGGAGAAACAAATAATGCTTTCCAACAAAGATATTTACATGACTTCAATCCATCTCTGTGGTGGTTTAATAATCCTTCTTGGTCTGCTATTTGTTTCTGCAGATGCCTTGCTGCGTTAATATTAGTGCCATTTTGAGAACTCTGAACTACATGTTCATTTCTTTCACATCCTTATGCCAAGATCCTTTCTGTTCGTCTCCGTTCTTGTTCTTGCTGTGTGACCATAATTCGCTCCATGTACCTCATAATGGAACCCTGGACTACATCCATGTGATCAGTGAGTCCTTGCAGAAGTTCCAAATGATACTGTCTTAATTCACAGAGCTCCTTCTATTGGCTGTGTAGAAAGCAACTCTTCCTGTTAGCTTGTGTTGAACTGTTGCTTTTGTTCTGACCATTTGGGCCAGTGTGGTCTCCACATATTCCCTTTTTATTTTCCTCTTCAACTTCAGAGAAGATCATGGAGATATTTTTGATTTCCAGTCTTTAACTGGAAGACGATTAGAGATAGATTTTGAACCACAACTGCATGATGTGGAAGCAAGTCCGGTGACTTCTTCATCTTTATCATTCTGTTCAGCACTGGCATCCTGACTCATGCTGGTACAGCTGGTACAGATATCTATGCAAAGTGGAGTTCTTGTGCTTCTCTTGCATGGCCTCTCTGGAGCTCTCATCGATGCTGTTATGAGTTTCTTGAGTTTCATCAGGTAAGCATCCAATCCCCTCAAAGACATCTGCGTACAACCTCTGCATGCTCTTTGTTAAGTGTTGTATGGTCATCTTTGGAGTGTGAAGACTTAACGAAAACTCTTTCACCAGGTTGAGCTTTTCATATGCACTCAGACCTAAATTTGGTTGTAATCACTTTTCTATAATCAGTCATCTCTAAGTGCTCTCCGTTGTGCGTGGAGGTCATGATACAACTCCCTTTTACTGGAATGTTCTCTCCAGCATAGCCTGTCACTTTTAACTCCACTGGGTAAATCTTGCTCTTTACTTTGACAGTCTTGTAATTGTCAAAGAACAACAGATTCACCTAGCCTCTAGTGTCAAGTTTGAATGGAATTCATGTTTCATTCACAGTCACTAGAACAATCCATTCTGTCTTACCAGCACCAGTAATCTGTAGAGAATCTACAAAGATTTCCTCTGCAACTGCATGTTGGTAGCCCCCACTTTGCAAAGGTATTCTTCTTTCCACAATTATTGCAGTACTTTCCATATCTTTGGGATGTGTCTACATCCATATTTGCTGTTTGAGCCTACCACTTTGCTTTGCTGTTGCTTTTGGAAATGCCTTGATCTTTGCCCCTCTGATTTCACAGCTTGCCCTGTTGTTTCTGCCCTTGTGAGGACTAAACATGGAGAATAAATGTACCGCAATCAACTAAGAGACACCAGGTTCCACAATCTGGTTGTGATTGTGCCGCCTCCACTGCCCAACACGTATCCACAGCCTTTTCTGGCATCAAAGCTTTTTCATGGAGCAATCTTTCTCTGAACCCATTTACTTTAAGTTCTGTGAACTATGTTGTCTCTAACTGGTAAGTCTCTCAAATTTCCAAACTCACTGGATTTACTCAGTGTGTGAAGAACAACTAAGTATTGGTCAAAGCAAACACCTTGTTCCTGGTCATGGAGGGAAAAAGTATATCTTTCAAATGTGATGTTTTTACTTGGGGGGAAAAATATGCCTCAAGTTTTGTCATCAGTATGTCTAATGTAAACACTGCCTCATCATTCGAAAGGTGTTATGGATGTCTAACACAGCTTTGCCCATTACATGTAGAAAGTTAGACGTTTTCAGTTTTTCCCTTGCCCCTTCCGCTCTGCTCACTGCTAAATATATATTGAATCTCTGTTTAAGTGTTTCCAGTTATTAGTTAGATTGCTGGTAAACTGCATAGGTCAAAAAGATATCAAAAAATTCAGAAGTACATTTATTATCAAAGTATGTATAAATTATGCAACCTTGAGATTTGTCTGCTTCCTGGCAACCACAAAGCAAGAAACCCAAAAGAACCCAGTTTTATTTAAAAAAAAAGACCAACACCCATTGTGCAGCAAAAGAGGGGGAAAAAAAAACAAATCATGCAAACAATAGAAGCAAGCAACAGCATTCAGAACAAAATTGAGTCCATTGACCTGAATTCTCATGACAGGATTTTAGGTTCTCTCTCCTGAATCTTTCTTGGTGAATTTGGTGAACAGCAGCAGCTTCAGGAGACAACATGCTCTCTGGCCAGCAGCTTCTCTCCGTTGGAACCTGGTGTCTCTTAGTTGATTGCGGTACATTTATTCTTCGTGTTTAGTCCTCACACTGACTTCTGACATCATGTTACGTTTGTTCTTACTAAAGACAAACCGTGTGGGGGGGGGGAGGGGGAAACGCCAGCGCACATTTATTTACAGTAAATGGTTTCAGCGCAACCTGAGCGCATGCAACCAGCTCACCAATGTCACTTCTGGTTCCAGGTGAACTGCCCACATTGCACACTGGGAAATGAAGTTCTTTATTATGTGCACGCATATTAACAGTATTGAAAGGGAATTTGTTGAAGAGAGACATAGTTGATTTGTGGGATTTAGTTTTCAGTCTGAAGCTATTAAAGTCATCACTAGGGCTTGGGGATGGTGAAGCAGAAAACTCTAGAATCCAGTTGATAAACTCTTGAACCCCTGGTTAGTTTCTGGAGCTGTTAACTTGACTGTGCTTGTCATATGTGCAGACTGTATTTGCAGCATTTTGTCTGTGGCTATTTGCTGAGTCTGACATTTGAAGGTTAGGGAAACTTGTAAACCCTGGAGTTATTAACAAAGCTTAAAGTGCATTTTTTTTGGTTTTTGTTTTCACACTCCCTTGACCCGTTGTCACCAAGTCAAGTCAAGTTGCTTTTATTGTCAATTCAACCATAACTGCTGGTACAGTACACAGTAAAAACAAAACAACGTTCCTCCAGGACCATGGTGCTACATGAAACAACACAAAACTACATTAGACTTCAGACCTACACGGGACTACATGAAGTGCACAAAACAGTGCAAGACAATACAATAATTAATAAACAAGACAATAGGCACAGTAAAGGGCAAATTACAATATAATAAATGATGTAAATGTAAACAATGTTTTAGCAGGAATTAAGAAAGAAAAGAACAAAAATTGCAAAAGGAGTGGAGTGGTGTTCAGTTGAGTGAGTGTGTGTATGTGTATGTAGGTTGGTGTCAGACTAGACTCTGGGAATTGAGGAGTCTGATGGCTTGGGGGAAGAAACTGTTACACGGTCTGGTCGTAAGAGCCCAAATGCTTCGATACCTTTTACCAAGGAACAGTAAAAATTATTTGATCTTTTTTTCACACCTCCAACTCTTTGATGCACTTTGTTAGCTTCCTGTCACCTCCCTTTCTGAGAAAGATGGATGTGTTGGCATAAATTGCTTTTGTGCACTTCCTGTCTCTGTACATCTTGCCAGCAACCTGTACTGATCAACCAGTATCAATGGAACTTGAGGGTGTGGAAGAGAATAGACTGTGAATGATGCGTAAAATAAATTTTCTGTTGATGATTATTTTGAAGTAGAAAAGCATGATCACGATCCTGCCAGAGCGATGAAGGGATTACTGATGGGTGACACAGTTGCACAGTGAGTAAAGCTGTTGCCCACAGCTCCAGTGACCAATGTAGCTTCATTTCTTATTGTGTGTGGACTTGGCATGTTCTTCCTATGACTGTGAGGGTTTCTTCCCAAATAGTGTGACATGCAAGTAAACAGATTACCTGGCTCACCTAGCATGAGGATAGGTGGTGTTAGTTGAAGAGAAATGGAGAGGATAAAATGAGATTAGAGCAACTAGTGGGAGATGGTCAGTGGCCTGAGGGGTCTTTTTTCCATGCCCTACAGCTGTGCTGACCTTTGGAATGCAAATCCCTGTCACACGATGGCATTTCATCACAAGACTGTATGAAAACCCTGAACCATTCTGAGCAAAGTTGAATATCTCTAGGTGGTGAGCTGCCTATAAGTTTTGTTTTAAAAATCATGAAAGCTTTTTGGTAAGAGAAGCAGCCACTATTTCAGGAATTAAAGGAACTGTTTTACTTT
The DNA here is from genome assembly GCF_048418815.1 of Hemitrygon akajei. NCBI lineage: Eukaryota > Metazoa > Chordata > Chondrichthyes > Myliobatiformes > Dasyatidae > Hemitrygon > Hemitrygon akajei. Next base: position 165,891,273 of record NC_133128.1, on the reverse strand, counting down.
TGAGATGTGGGGTTCAAAGCTACAGTCTTGGCTTTAGTAAAGAGGAGCATTGGAAATGGTAGCATATTTGAAAGCCATTGCTATTTTTGCACAGCCATTGAAAATTAGATATTTAGTTTACTAATCCTGACAAATTTTTGACTGCAGGTTTAAAATGTTCCTTCATTTTATGTTATTAATAAACAGTGCTGACTTACAAATTCTGCATGTGGTTTAATTATATATTCCCTTTCAGAGGGGTTGGGAGAATTACTATTTGTTTTAGCTGTTGGTAGCTATCAAACGTCCCAGTCACTGAGGCATTAAGATTGCTGTTCAAGGATAGCATTATGCCAGCATCATTCGGGGGACAAGGATGGATAAGGCTGCCAGGAATACAAATGGCACAAGAGACATGCTGTCTTAAGCTAGGCTTTGCATGCTGTTGTATCTAAATTCACTGGTGCAAGGGCTTGGCACTGGCAGTGGCGTGCTGCTTTTATTAGCTCAGGTTTAAAAAAGATGCAACAATGCAGCTACCTCAAGCAGGCATGCAGACAACATCATGTATTTAAAAAGCTGAACAATATCAGTTCAGTTCATATCATTTGACAAGCAATTAATACTTTTGGCATGCACTTGCAACTGCAATGTGGGGAAAAAGGCATTGCCAGCAAATTGTCTAGTTAAATTCCTCTTTTTTTTAAGACACTTTCTGGTCAAAATAGAGCAGCTATAGTACTCACAAGTACAATTTGATTGTCGATATAAAATTTAGCAGGACCACTAAAGTATTGTTATTCCTAGAAGCTGGAGATCAATATCTGTATTGCAATACCTATCCAGGCCTAAGAATATAAATGCAATAGAATGTAAAGCATAAGCCCAGACAACATGTCTCTTGTGCAACTCAGTGTTCCTTTCAGTTAACAGAGGTGTTGGGAGGATTACTATTTGTTTTAGCTGTTGGTAGCTATCAAACGTCCCAGTCACTGAAGCATAAAGACTGCTGTTCTCTGTTACTATTTATTTTTGTCCCCATTCTTATGCTGAAATTATGCCTCGTTACTACTGCAAGAACTATGATTCGGTGAGTGGGAAGTTTGATTCAATAATTAAGATAATTTTTCACAGGTACGTTTAATGTCAGGGTGATGTATACAATATACATTCTGAAATTCTTTTCTTTTTTGCAACCATTCATGAAAACAGAGGCGTGTCCCAAAGAATGAATGTTAGAACCCCAAAGCCCCCCATGAATAAGCAGCAGCAAAACAATGATCCCCCCCCTGCCTCCAGCAAAAAAGCATCGGCACCCTCCCCCCCCCCCCACCAAGCATTCAAGCGTGCAGCAAAGCATCAATAAAGACACAGATTTGCAGTACCCCAAAGACTACTTGTTCACTCAGGTCTCTGGGCACTCAGCCAGCGGCCAGCTCACTGCTTATGATCTTCCGTCTCCCATGACACATCAGTTTCCTGCGGAGGCGCCAACCACGAGTCCACCTGCCTACAGAGCCACGAAATCCCATAACCCTAAAGGCGCACTAGTCTTCTAGGCCGCGTCGTTGGTATATCAAATAGCAGCCAGTCGTGAGACCCCGAGAGCGGGTCCTGTTCCCGCAAAGAACCAAAGTCAGTGTGTAACTCCAGCGCATGCTCATATGGAAAATAAATGGTCAGGAAAAGACCAAGAAGTGTAATCAACCTGCCTCCTGCATCACAGTCAGACTCGTGTACCCAAGTTTGCATTGTCTGAGATCAGTCGTAATCATTTGGAGATGTAAAAAAAATCGACAAGTTCAATTCAGAATAAAGGAGTACAGCGAGATTTACCTCCAATTTCACTTGGTGGTTTTCAACTTGAGTGTAGTCATTGAGTTATTCAGGATAGGAGTGAGTCCCTCAGCCGAAATTGTTCATGCTGACCAAGGTGTCTTCCTAAACTAGTCCTATTTGCCTGTGCTTGGCCCTCTATACCTTTCCTATCCATATACAGTACTGTACCAAAAGTCTTTGGGACACGTATATAGCTAGGGTGCCAAAAACTCTTGCATAGTACTGTAATATTTTTATGGATCGCACAAAAAAAACTTGATTCTTATATGGGTGTCTATTGTGGACTGAGAGTGGAATCATGATTGGGAAGAGGGGAGGGAGCAGGAAGCACCAGAGAAACATTCTGTAATGATCATTAAACTAAGGAGGCACTCCTCTGTCTCCTGTCCCATGTCCTTTCTGTGGTACTCCAGCTTTGTCATTCCCAACATCTTTGCTCCCACCAGATTACAAACTCTTTGTCCTCTTCATGTTGACAAATGCAATACTATGCAAAGGTCTTGGGCACCTTTGCTATATATAAATACACACTCACACTCACACTCACACTCACACTCACACTCACACTCACACTCTCTCCCTCTCCCTCTCCCTCTCCCTCTCCCTCTCCCTCTCCCTCTCCCTCTCCCTCTCCCTCTCCCTCTCCCTCTCCCCCTCCCTCTCCCCCTCCCTCTCCCCCTCCCTCTCCCCCTCCCTCTCCCCCTCCCTCTCCCCCTCCCTCTCCCCCTCCCTCTCCCCCTCCCTCTCCCCCTCCCTCTCCCCCTCCCTCTCCCCCTCCCCCTCCCCCTCCCCCTCCCCCTCCCCCTCTCTCCATATATCCACCACCTTCTGTGTGTGGGGAAAAGTTGCATCTGGTCCCTTTTAAATCTTTCCCCTATCACCTGAAGCCTGTGTCCCTCCTACAGCAAAAAAAAAAGGCTGTAACAATCTGTTTTTAGCTCTGCCCTCATGATTTCATAAGCCTCTACTAGTTCAATCCTCAGACTTTTTCACTCTGGGGAAACAGTCCCAGCATCTCCAATCTCTTGTCTTAACTCAAGCCCTCCAGTCCCCGTGATATCCTTGTGATTTTGTTTTCCCCCCTGCACCCTGTCTAGCTTAACGACATCCTTCCTATAGAATGGTGACTAAAACTGCACACAGTATTCCAGGTGCAATGTCATGCACAACTGTAACATGATGTCCTAACTCTGGTACTCGGTGCTCTGTCCAGTGAAGGTAGGTGTTCCATATGCTAGCTTCATCATTCTGACCCATGTCACCACCTTTATGGAACCTTGTACTCACAGCCTTGGGTTTCTCTTTTCTCCAATACTACTCAGGACCCTGTCATTCACTGTACAGGGCTTAATTTCTCAAAACGCTTCACTTCACAATTGTCCAAGTTGAGTTCCATCTGCCTTCCCAGACTCATTTCTCCAGCTGGTTTAGATCCTTGGATGACCTTTCTCACTATTCACACCACCAAATTTGGTGTCATCTGTACACTTAACAGTAATGCCACCTAGACAAATAACAAATGATCCTGCACCAATTCTCGCAGTAAACTACTGGTCATTGGTCTCCAATCTGAGAAACAATGCTCTGTCTCCTTTTACCAAGCCAATTTTGTATCCAATTTTCCTGTTCACCCTGGATCCACGCAATCTAACAGAACGCAAAGACCATTTCCATGACATTAGCTCAAGATGATTTTACTGTGATCACAATAAGTGACTGTCAGCAAATGCATATTAATACCTATTTCCGTGTCATCTGCTGCAATGCCTTTCATTTAAAGGAATAGTTTATGCTGTCTCTATATTGAAGGGGTTGAAGAATGGAAAGCTAGATTTCTGGTTTATGCTTCCATTGCAAAACAAGTAGTTGTAACAAAATTTGTCAATGAGCTAACTATGGCCATTCGCAGGAATGTGTGGAGAGTTGCAGAGCAAGCCAATCTAGAATGTCCCGGATAATGCTGTCTGCTGTATTGTCCTTTCAATGTCCTGAAAGGAGGCTTCATCATACATGTTGCTGATGAATGGGGCAGAAAAGAACTTTATCAAGAGGATGGAGTGTTAGTCAGTAATTGGCACGTACCAATAATGTGGCAAGGTCAAAATGGCTATAAATGTGAGCCAGGGTATACGGTTGTATAAAGACTGAAACTATATCTGTGAATTAATTGTGCTCAGTCCTTAGGTCTGACATTCTCTTGACTATTGCAGTCTTCAATCTCATGTCTGTTATAATATAATCAACATAAAGAAATACTCTGCATAAAGCTCAAAGTGAATTGCCGGGCATTTGCGCTGTCTTGAATGAATGTTGACAGATTGAGTTGACATAATGTTGCCCCTAGATGCATGTATTTTGCTACTGATGTGTGACTCCTACCACACCACTCTCTCTAAGTAATGGCTTCATGGAAGGCCGGCGTATGAAAACAGCTGCAGGGTATACTAACAGGCTGCTGAGTTTCTAATGGCTTTGAACCTGCCTGTGTTGGGCAGTGCCAGGGGTCTGCAGGTAGGCCGCTCACATCTGAGACTGAAATGGCTGAGTGAAGTTGGCTGACTGAAGGTGACTGCCTCTTCGGCCTGGTAAACCAAGTGTTTCTGGGAAAGGAGCCATCTGTTCTTCAAAGTGTGGGCTGTTTCTCTCCAAGTTTCTGCAGAATGACTTTCACTCCCATGCCAAACAAATTGGCTTTTTCATCAGTAATGTCCAGATCTGCTGCAATGTGGTAAATGATCAATTAACTTTTGCTTTTAGCAGTACAATGTCAGGGGCTTACAAAGCTCTTGATTGCAACCCCCAGCGGATTTGGAGGCTTTCTTTGTCCAATCTGCTGGGCAGGCAGTATCCTTGCATCCCAGTTATGTTATCTAAAATAGTAAAGCATTGTGGCAAATCACAATGGGAAATCATTATGAAAATATTTCAGCAACAGTGTTGTAATCCACTGCCTTTATTAATTTATTCACTATTTTTAATAAATTGGGCAAGTTCAGTATTAATGGACAAAAATGTGACTTAGCAAAATAGGCTGGCAACAGCTACCTTTTAAGGTTAATAAATCTGCAAAGAATGGAAGGCATTTAACGATGAGACTTCAAAAGTTCAGTGTGATCATGTTCCCACGAAGAAGAGTGTGTGCCAAATCTAGAGACTGTTGGATAGCAAGAAGCATGGATGGTAAGATGAGACAAAAGTACAAGCCTATGCCAAATATAGAGCCTAGCACCTCAGAGTTTTGAAAGTATGGCAGAGGAATTTAAAAAAATGGAAACTGGACAAATAAAGGGAGGTTATGAAAAAATGCTAGCAAGTAAAAGAAAAGAAAATCTAAAATGGAATTTTAAAATTGGAATTTTAGAAAGAACAAGAAGACAACTGGGGAAATAGGCTTATTTGGGATCAACAAGACAACTGTTGTCCACTTTCAAAGATGTTGAATCTCTTGATACTTCCTTTCACAAACAAGAGAGAATCTGCAGGTGCTGGAAATCTAAGCAACACAAACAAAATGCTGGAGGAACTCAGCAGGCCAGGCAGCATTTATTTTTTTTAAAAGTACAATCGATGTTTCAGGCCAAACCATGTGTTTCTCTCTCCTGCCCCCCCACCTTTTAACTCTATTCCTCAGCTTTTTCTTTCTCCAGTCCTGCTGAAGGGTTTCAGCCCAAAATGTCAAGTGTACTTTCTTCTATGGGTGCTGCCTGGCCTTCTGAGCTCCTCCAGCATTTTGTGTGTGGTTCTCTTGATATTTCCTGTTCGGTTTATCTCAGCATATTTCTCTCTTTTGCTCCTTAATTGCAACTGCAGCATCATCTCCCTCCTGTGTGAATCCAAGCTTTTGGCAGTGTCCACAGGACTGGATAGTGTAAGAAGATGCAGGAGAGACTGACACCTTTGATCTGGAGAAGTTTGAGTGGAAAGAAAGGAAATTGTTGCTTGGTATTTTTATGATCGGAGGGCTGTCTGTCACTAGTGAGAACCCGCAGGGCCTGGTACTGAGAACTTGACTGAGAGAAACCCTACATAAATTATTTGGACTTTATATGGGGACCATGATAAAGATGATACAAAAATTGGCTTCTTGAACAGAAGCACGGCAGGGGGATGCATCTGGACAGAATAATGATGAATTAAATTTAATCTGGATACTATGAAGCATAAGAAGGGAGGGGAGCATGTGCTTGTGTTGATTCAGTATTTACTAATTTATTATATTCTCTGTGGATTACAGAAGTAGACCTGTGATGATTGTCGAAACCTTCCTCCAGTTGCCGCCTTCAATCAACCAGACACGGATGGACTGCTTGGAGGATTGGAAGCCTGTTGAGTGCATCAATGTTACTGTCTGCTTTCGTAATAAGGAAGAGAAGATTCGTGGTTATACAGGTAAGGAATCACACTTGCACACATGCAAGGTGGTTATTGAACTTGTTGGCAATGAATATTTCTTTGTTTCTGAGGCTCATTTGAAGGAAGTGCGTGAGATAGTTCCATATCCTGGGGACGGTTGTTGGGATTTGCTTATCAGATCATACAGCAGGGAAGTGCAGCCTTTGAAGTCGGTGCTTATTCTGATCCCATTTTATTCTCCCACGGTTTCAACAACTATTCTCAGATTCTTCCACTCACCTGCTCACTCAGGGCAAGTTACTGTGACCAGTTAGCCTGCAATTCATACACCTTTAAGGTGTCAGAGGAAACTGAAACAGCACTGGAAACTCGCTGAGCGAACATGCGAACTCCACACTGATGAGCACGTGGGATTAAACCTGCAAAGCAACAGGTCTAGCGCTCTGCCACTGTGCTGCCCTTGTTTTCGAAGGAGTTGTGATAAGAAGGCAGAAAATGGAGATCAGTTGGTTCCTGGATTCTGTTTAACCTGTAAATGGTATATTAAGGAACCATAAAGTCCTTGATTACTGATTACTGATAATGCTCCTAACTAAATAACAGAGATGCACTTCACTTCAGATCCATTGCTATTTGAAATCAATAACTTATTTTCATTTTACCATTCTGCTACATTTCCTGTAATTGTTTTGTAACATTAACAAATGCCAAGAAGCTATGATTCTGACAGGATAGAAACAGGCTCTCACCTACGTTAACCACAGAGTACCTAGCTATCCTATCCCATTTACCAGTATTTGGTCTGTGGCCCAGTTTTGTCTTGGCAATTCAATGCTTGTCCAGATGCTTATATTTTATGAGTGCACCTGACTTCACCACCCTGGAGAGTGCATTCCAGACTCGAACCACCCATGGCATGAAAGGATTCTTCCTTATTATCTCTTCTAAGCACCTTGCTTCTCTTGTTAACCCTATGCCTTCTGGTCTTGGCTACCCCTGCCATGGGGAGTAATGTCTTAGTACCTCAAGCAAAAAAACAAACAAACAGCTGGATGATTTCAACCAGTTGAAAGGCATCTGTTGGGGTGGGGTGAGGGAGGGGAGTGAACCATGCAAAAGAAGTGTAGCAAAGTGGTGTTCATGGATTCATACATTTGTTGGCAGAGGCGAAGAGCCTGTTCTCAAACACTGACTGCGTTTCAGGCTCATGTACCTTTTCCCCAATGATAGTAACACAAAGAAGGCATACGGGTGTCTTTAATGATAGATACTGTCACCTTCAGGTTCTACCCCTTGAAGATAACCTTGGTGGTGGTGAGTGTTGTGCTTGGTATTTATTTTAATTATCTTTTGCTGTATTTGAGTTAATCTTTCTGTTAAGTTGACCATACGGAGCGATGTGACTGTGTGGGCTAGAAATAAATGGATATAACAAATGTAAGTCTTGAATGCTTAATCTATAAGACCAAATAAGTTATTACAAGGAACAATGATTTGATAAATATCAACTTCACTGAATTCCCATGTAAGTCAGTGTTCAGGTGGAATATCCCAACTCATCAAATGGTAGATGCCTTGCATTTCTGAACCTGATACCTCTTGTGCACAACTGCTTGAGGTCATTGGCTTGTTAAGACCCCAGTAAGGGTGGTGTATCTGGTTCAGTATTAACTTTCCTGTAGTTTTGCTTTTAAAAAAAAAATGCACCATTTCTATAAGTACCTAGAAACTCCTTGATATAAATGCTTCTTAGTTTAAATTATTGAGCTTCTTTAAATAGACTTGCCAGACAAATTACTGTTATTGTGCTGTTTGGCAAGTTAACCCTGTTTGGTAAATTCTGCATGCTTTTCACGTTTTAAGTTAAGATCAGTCACACTTAAAGAAAAGTTGGGTGCTGCAGAATGTAAATTGTGGCTTAGAAAGATGTGATCCATTATAATATGAATCATAGCTAACGTACTGTACAATATGTTGAGTTGTAAGTTTGTTTGTGTTTGAACTCGTGGGATTAAAGTTCGGAAAGCATCATTAGTGCTCTTTCATTCTCTTTTCAATGGCCAAGAAAATAACCTAGTTCTTTACACAACTTTAGCAAAGTCCAAAGCACTTTAGAGTCAAATGCTCCAAATTGAAATTTGCAGCACCAAGCCAAGGAGACAAAATAATACAGGTAGTCCCTGAGTTACGAACGTTCGACTTACGGACAACTCGTACTTATGAACTGAGGAAGGAGGACACCGTCCGCCATCTTAAGTCGTTGCCGTTGACACTGTGTTGAGTGTTTAACTTTGTATTTGGCTTAAATTTTTCTTGGTAAGATTCACCCTGATCGCACCACTCTCCTCCCCCCGCCCCCCCCCCCCCCCCCCCGTTCCTGGTGGCTGGTGGTGCAATGAGATCGGTGCCGGGCTCGAGAACAGAGGTTTCCAAGTTTGATTTCATGACAGACCGCTCCTGTCTGGGTGGATGTCGATCCAGTGACTCCTGTACCATCCGTGCCAGGTTGATGTTGAGCTCGCAACTCGACCTCGTAAAAAAAAAAAAGAACCCTGTCACTTCCAGTTTAAATTCCCATGTGGAATATTGTGGAGGATCAAATACCCAAACCCAGCACAGCCCCCACTTGTCCCATTTAACTTGTCTCAGTGCGGTGGAGTTTAGGACCCGGGGAAATCAGTGCTATGGTCCTTAGGACCCAGTGGACCTTGGGAGCAGGCGGAGGTCGGGACCCGCCGCCCGCAGTGTTTCTGTTCCATTGATGGGAAGCGATCGTGATTGAAAATAAAGTGGAAATAATAAAAGTGTTTGGAAAGAGGTGAAACACCATCGGACATTGGAAAAGCGTTAGGCTACAGTCAGTCAACGATCGGAACAATTTTAAAGGATAACGGATAAAGTGAGAATAATGGAGCATGTGAAAGGCCCTGCCCCGATGAAAGCTACAATTATTACTAAGCAATGCAGGGGTTTAATTATTAGAATACATATGTTTCTTAAGTGTTTTATATGCATAGAAAGGTAAAATATATGCTATATACTAAGACAAACGTTTGACTGGCGCTAAATAATACCGGATGTACTTGTTCCGACTTATGTACAAATCCGACTTAAAGACGGACTCAAGAGCAGAACTCATACGTAACCCGGGGACTGCCTGTATAACTAATTGACTGTAAGCAGAGCCATTTGTTGAATTTTTATTTGTTTCATTTAATTGAATTCAGACTCATCATCATTATGCGCCATGTTGGTCCCATGATCGTGATTGTTCTTGGCAAATTTTTCTACAGAAGTGGTCTGACGTTGTCTTCTGGATGCAAGAGAGGTGACCCCAGCAATTACCAATACTCCTCAGAGATTGTCTTGTGTCAGTGGTTGCATAAACAGGGCTTGTGACCCACACCATTTGCTCATTTGATGGTCAACTTCTTGCCCCCTATGGTTTTACATGACCCTGATCGGTGGGCTAAGCGGGTGCTACACTTTAGTGGAGGGAAGGAGCACCTTACACCTCCTTTGCTAGAGATGTATCTCTACTCTGCCACCCGTGTACTCAGTCTAGCAGAGTTAATTCTATAATTTTAATCTTCTTTCTGATCACTTTCCTCACTTCTATCTACACGCACAAGATATCAGCATATGTGAAGGCAGGTCATGTGCTCCTCAGCGCATGTTGACAATGTACTGCATTCACCAAACAGACTGATTGCCCTACTCCCATTGGGAGGTGGGCAGGGCTAGTGAGGAAGCAGTACATGCCACTGCTATAAGTATGACCAAAGTTTTGTGAGGTTCAGCCCCGTGATCGTTTGGTAATTCTTGAGTTCAGAGAAAATGACATTGGATCTACTTGCAGATAGAAAATATTGAACAATATCTGAAACCCTGTTTTGCAAATTTGTGTACAATAAAAAAAGAGATCAAGTTATTCACACCTCTAAGCACATTTCTGAAAGTGACAGCTACTGGCTCAAACAAGGATAAAACCAAATATTGCTAATGAATACAACTGGTGGATATTTATTAAATTTCTTTGGACATCTAACTTAAAATATGATATTGTAACCCCCAGCTTGCCTCAGGCTCGCTCAGCTTGCTTCCGTCTGGGGGAGCAGCCTTCGGCCCCACCAAACTGGGTAATCAGCTTGTGTGGTTGCTGTGTGATGTCCCCACCTCGTCAAATAACACAGTACACCATATGCGATTAAATGATTACACTTTATAGAGATTACTAGAACTAAGTGATTAATAACGATACAGTATCTATGAAGGAAAAGAAAATAAAAGAAAGGCACTAAAACTTATCAAAGTCAACAGCCGTTCGTGCACAACCGTTGGAGCTCAATTAACAAAGTCTTCTGGCCACCATTCGATCCCCTCAAACCTCCTCAACTCGTAGCTCAGGACCACCCGAAGTGATCAACGAAGCACCCCCCGCACGTCTGTCTTCGTCTCCTCTCCTCTCCTCACTGAACCTCCTGGCCTCGGACCCCTGCTCGGGGTCCATTCCGTCGCCCAGCTTACAGCATCGCGTCCTCTCTCTCTCACCCCCTCGCACCGACTCCCCAAAAGCCCGCCAACGATAGCTTACAGACTCAGAAGAGAGAGAATAACATTAATCCCGATTGGTTAACAAATGAATACAATTCACGATCTCAGTAATTTTAATTTATTGAGGAAGAGACCTTTGGCTCTTCTCCCACTGAGTCAGGTGTAGTGGGGAGGGTTAGCTGTGGGCAGCAGGGGACTCAGAGTTGCAGTCGGGGCATGAGTGTGAGGTTGAGAGAGGAGTTGGCAAGTGGACCCGAGGTATTCCCAGTTGGGTCTGAGCCTGGAGGGTTTAGGTGAGGGGGTACGGAGGTCTCGGAGGTTTAGGGAACTCCCAGATAAGTAGACCTATGTAGCGCCTGGGGAACAGGGCGTGAGGTTTACTGTGTGGGGAGCCATGTCACTGTTTGTTCCTGGGTTAGAGTGTGTGTTGGCAGGAACGGAGGTGAGTTACTTAGTAGTCATGAGGACATGACTAAATTTAGTGGGGGGACAGTGTAAGGGAGTTTCTTATTTTGTGGGGGTTTTTGTGTCTTGGGCAGTGGTTCCCAACGTGGGGCGTACGCCCCACGGGGGTAATTTGATTTTTAAGGGGGGCAATTCGAGAATGAGTTATTAACAGTGAATTTTTTCTAGTAAGTCTGTGTGAGTATGAGTGTGTGTGCGAGTTAATACATATGTGTATATACAGTATGCATACATAAAAATACTTGTGTGTATGTACATGTGTAATTGCATATGTACTGTATACATAGTGTATCACCATCATTGCAACCATCAAATGGCTTTCATAATTAAATTAATGAATTGACTGATGTAGGAAGGAACGAATGAACAAGTCCAAACGCGTAAGAAACTCGTACGAGGTCGCGCCAATGCTGCTTTTTGCAGTAGCTTTCGGTTCTTGGTGGTGTGAAGGTGTGTACATTGTGTTATCTCTTTTAAACGGTGTATCTGTCTCTGTATGCTGTAGAAACGAATCGGCATTGTTTTATTTATTTATTATTATTATTTTAATATCAATTAAAGTTCTTTTTTTTTACAATTTCTTAGTAATTTCTTCCTCAGAACTTTAATAGTCCTTTGGTTCTTTTATTTTTCTCTTTCATGAATGCCATGTTCTTTGGAAGCTTGTTTAAACCAAGTTAATGGTCTTTCAGGCTTCCTCCAGGTGAATAGGAGTTCACTTTTTGAATAATATGAATTATATATCACCACAGGGGGCATCAGGATTTTAGAGGTGATTAGGTGGGGCATCAGGATTTTAGAGGTGATTAGGTGGGGCATCAGGATTTTAGAGGTGATTAGGTGGGGCATGGTCAAAAAAAGGTTGGGAACCACTGGTCCAGGGGGTTCTTTTGTTACTGCGTATGTTAATCAAAATGACTTCTTTGTTTTGTTAAAATTAGGAATGGTTCTTTGTTATGTTAAGTGCTTTCTGTAACCCCCCGGCTCGCCTCAGGCTCACTCAGCTCACTTCCATCTAGCGGGAGCAGCCTTCGGCCCCGCCAAACTGGGTAATCAGCTTGTGTGGATGCTGTGTGATGTCCCCACCTCGCCAAATAACACAGTACACCATATGCGATTAAATGATTACACTTTATAGAGAGTACTAGAACTAAGTGATTAATAATGATACAGTATCTATGAAGGAAAAGAAAATAAAAAGGCGCCAAAACTTATCAAAGTCCAAACCACTTTGTGCACAATCGTTGGAGCTCAATTAACAAAGTCTTCTCGCCACCATTCGATCCCCTCAAACCTCCTCGACTCGCAGCTCAGGACCACCTGAAGTGATTAATCAAGCACCCCCCCCCCCCTGCACGTCTGTCTTCGTCTCCTCTCCTCGCTGAACCTCCTGGCCTCAGACCCCTGCTCGGGGTCCATTCCATCGCCCAGCTTACTCCCCTCACGCCGACTCCCCAAAAGCCCGCCAACAATAGCTTACAGACTCAGAAGAGAGAGAATAACATTAATCCTGATTGGTTAACAAAATGAATACAATTCACGATATCAGTAATTTTAACCCAAACAAACTGCGAAGAGAAAGCACTTCTCATAACAAATAAGCATTCGTACTTTTAACAAAACAAAGAAGCCATTTTGATCAACATACGCAGTAACAAAAGAACCCCCTAGACACAAAAAAAACCACAAAAGAAGCAACCCCCTTACAGTATCAATTTCAATTCTGTGCAAAAGTCTTGGACACCCTAGATTATTTTATCTGGTTTCATATGGCATGGCCTCCATAAAGCCCAGATCTCAATAGCATTGATGCTGCCTGGCTGTCTCAGATTACCAAGAGAGACAGAAGCAAGCAAGATAGCTAAAGTTTGCAGAACTGTGGCAAGTTCTCCAAGATGCTTGGAATAACCTACCAGCCAAGTTTTCTTATAAAATTGCACTGCAGTGTACCTAAGTTTTAAAGGCAAAGGGAGGCCACACCAAATATTGATTTGATTGAGTTTTTTACTATTTTCTGCTGTTTATAATTTTTTTGATATTTAGAAACTTTATATTTCATTATTTTTGAAAGCGTCTTCGCTTTACAAGTTTTTTTTTACATGTGCCGAAGACTTTTGCACAGTACTGCACTTATGGAAAATGATTTAATTGGATGGTGAATAAAGGTAATCGGTTAAGAATTAGCTGTTTTGGATCAAGCAAGGTTAGTGAGGAGAGCATACTGTATTCTCGTTCATCAAGAAGATGAAGGCATATGTAAACTGTTTCATCACACAAACACACTCCATATCACATTGCACTTTGTTGTTTGAAGACACCTGGAAATGATGAGGAGAGCCAGCTACCAACATTGCAGGATGACATAGGTAGCTTAATTAAATGTACGAGCACAGTCAGATTGTGCTAAGAATGTAGTGGCAATCAGTACAGGCGAGATAATCTTACACAGACTGCTCGCGGCTATCCTGATTAAATTGCCCTGCCAGGTGCTCAGGTTTTTTTTTTATTGGAACACACAATCTTGGATTTGCAATACGCTAACTTGGCAAGAAAACTATCCTGTTATGATTGTTGTTTACTGACCCCGCCCCCCACCGCTGACGTTTATAATCTCATGAGCAGAAACTCATTGCAAAATAAACATTGCAATGTAGAATCCAAAAATTTACAGCACAATTGAATTCATCCATTGAGCTATACTTTGTGAATTTCAGAGCTTTCATTGGGATATTTACTTGATAGTTCTGACCTCTATTCCAAAACCTGGATTAGGTATTTCTACACATAGATATCGCACTAAGATTCATGCGGTAATGCTGTCTCAGCAAGAGTAACTAGGACACAGATTTAAGCAGCTTTATGGTGAAAATTCACTTCTCCAATGATTTCAAAATCATTTGTTCATGATAGCATTGATAGAAGTGGATGAAGACACTGTCAACCATCCAGATGAACAGTCTCGGCCTGAAACTGATTGGGGAGCATGCCTTATGAGAATAGGTTGAGTGAACTCGGCCTTTTTTCCTTGGAGCGATGGAGATTGAGAGGTGACCTGATAGAGGTGTACAAGATGATGAGAGGCATTGATTGTGTGGATAGTCAGAGGCTTTTTCCCAGGGCTGAAATGGTTGCCACAAGAGGACACAGGTTTAAGGTGCTGGGGAATAGATACAGAGGAGATGTCAGGGGTAAGTTTTTTACTCAGAGAGTGGTGAGTGCGTGGAATGGGCTACTAGCAATGGTGGTGGAGGTGGATACAATAGGGTCTTTTAAGAGACTTTTGGATAGGTACATGGAGCTTAGAAAAATAGAGGGCTATAGGTAAGCCTAGGAATTTCTGAGGTAGGGACATGTTCGGCACAACTTTGTGGACTGAAGGGCCTGTATTGAGCTGTAGGTTTACTATATTTCTATGAAATGTCAGCTATTTACTCATTTCCATAGATGCTGCCTGGCCTGCTGAGTTCCTCCGGTATTTTGTGTATATTACTTTGATTTCCAATTTCTGCATATTTTCTCTTGTTTGTGAAGATACTGTCCACCTCGCGTGACACCACACTTGTGCAAAATGGGTAAGACTAGGAAGAATAAATATGGTATCCCAACAGTGGGCACCTTAGAAGTAGGATTTTAACCTACTTGAAACCTGAAGTCCTGACGTATCATTCTGCCTTGAAGGTTAAGCCAGGTGATCAATCCTGATTTGATTACTAGTGTGGAGCATGGCAACTGAAATAGCAAACACTGCTTTCAATAGCTTGATAGTGGACCACCTGCCTGTGCATCAGATGACATTTTATCATGTGTGCAACACTTAGTCATCAATGATGGTGAGCAATCAGTTTACAATCAACAATTCTGGATCTGACACGTGAATCAAGAAGTGCTAAATGATGGAAAGTGGTATCGGGAGTGCTCTACACTCTCCACACCACATTTGTGTGGCTAGGCACAGCTCAAATGCAACCTATAAATTTGCTGATGATACAAGTATTTCTTTCTTTTCTTTTTCAATCTTTTTATTATTATTAATATCAACATAATAAGATTGATACATAGATAATGGGATTACAAACATACACATTTCAACAGAACATGAAAGAACACATAATCAATAGTTACAATATAAATGAGTCTTCCCAAATCATGGACGATACAAATAAACAAGGCAAGCCTAGGTATATCATAATATATATTAAAAAAAGGAAAAAGAAAAAAAAATTATGCAGGAAAAACTAATCTAACAATCTAATAACTAATAAGGAAAAAAAGGGAAAAAGAAAAAATGAAAAAAGGGCTGTTTATAATATCTAACAAAAATACAAAATCATCAGTGTCGTCAACTCCGATCCTCTCAACATATGTAAAATCGAAACTGGAAAAACAAATAGGCTTGGAACAGGGTCATATTACATCATATGAAAATATTGAATAAATGGTCTCCATATCTTTTCAAATTTAATAGAAGTATCAAATACAACACTTATAATTTTTTCTAAATTTAGACATAACATAGTTTGAGAAAACCAATGAAATACGGTAGGAGGATTAATTTCTTTCCAATTCAACAAAATAGATCTTCTAGCCATTAATGTAAGAAATGCAATCATTCGACAAGCAGAAGAGGATAAATGGACTGAGTCCATCATTGGTAAACCCGAAAATTACAGTAATAGGATGAGGTTGTAAATCAATGTTCAATACCGTGGAAATAATATCAAAAATGTCTTTCCAATATTTTTCAAAAGCGGACAAGACCAGAACATATGAGTTAAAGACGCTATCTCAGAATGACATCTGTCACAAATAGGATTTATATAGGAATAAAAATGAGCCAATTTATCCTTGGACATATGAGCCCTATGCACAACCTTAAACTGTATTAATGAATGTTTAGCACATATAGATGATGAATTAACTTATTGAAGAATAATTCTCAATAGGGATAGAAAGGTTAAGTTCTCTTTCCCAGTCCTTTTTAATCTTATAGAAGGGCTCTGAACGTATCTTCATAATTATATTGCAGAGTTTTGATATTAGCCCTTTCTGAAAAGGATTTAGTTCAAACAAATTCTCCAAAATACCTGAAGACACAAGATTTGGAAAGGTAGGAAGTACAGTATTTAAGAAATTCCTAATCTGTAAATATCTAAAAAAAAATTAAATCTAGGCAAATTATAATTATTAGATAATTGTTCAAAAGACATAAAACAATTATCCAAAAATAAATCAGAAAATCGTAGTAATCCTTTAGTCTTCCAAGCTGAATAAGCTTGGTCTATAACAGAAGGATAAAAAAAGCAATTGGATACAATAGGAAAATTTAAAACAAACTGAGTCAACCCAAAAAATTTCCAAAATTGAAACCATATACGTAAAGTATGTTTAACTATCGGATTGTCAGTTCGTTTCTGCAATTTAGAAAGAGCAAAGGGAAGAGAAGACCCTAAAATAGAACCCAGTGAAAATCCTTGTACAGATTTAATTTCCAGGTTCACACAATGAGGGCTTAACGATAAATCCCAATCCTTTAACCAACATATCAAATATCGGATATTGACTGCCAATAATAAAATCTAAAATTAGGCAATGCCAATCCACCTTCCTTCCTTGCCTTCTGTAAATATTTTTTACCTAATCTAGGATTTTTATTCTGCCATATATATGAGGAAAGTTTTGAATCAACATTAGCAAAAAAAGATTTCGGAATAAAAATTGGTACCGCTTGAAATAGATATAAAAACTTGGGTAAAATAACCATCTTAATAACATTAATCTGACCTATCAGAGATAAAGATACTGGTGACCATTTAGTAAACAAACATTTAATCTGATCGATTAGTGGTAAAAAATTAACCTTAAATAAATCCTTATAGTTTTTTGTGATTTTAATCCCTAAGTAAATAAGAGAGTCATTAACTAAATTAAAAGGTAAATTTCCATAAATTGGAACCTGTCTATTTGAAGGAAACAATTCACTCTTATTAAGATTTTATTTATACCCGGAAAAATTACTAAATTGAGCCAACAATGATATAACTGCAGGAATGGATTTCTCAGGATCAGAAATAAATAATAATAAATCATCTGCATATAATGAAAGCTTATGTATATCCGTCCCACAATTAATGCCAAAAATGTTTTGTGATTCTCTGATAGCAATTGCCAAGGGTTCTAAAGCAATATCAAATAATAATGGACTAAGAGGACAGCCTTGTCTAGTACCCTGAAATAAACGAAGAAAGGGAGATCTTTGATTGTTAGTAAGCACCGAGGCTACTGGAGTATGATATATCAGTTTAGTCCAAGAAATGAATGTCGGACTAAAATTAAACTTCTCAAGCACAGTAAATAAGTATTGCCATTCAACTCTATCAAATGCTTTCTCCGCATCTAATGAAATGACACATTCTGAAGTGCTATGTGAAGGAATATAAACAATATTCAATAATCTCCTAACATTGAAAAAAGAATAGCGATTTTTAATAAAACCAGTTTGACCTTCCGAGATAATTTGAGGTAATACCTTCTCCAGCCTGGATGCCAGTAACTTGGAAAAGATCTTGGAATCTACATTCAATAAAGATATTGGTCGATAGGATGTACAGTCAGTAGGGTCTTTATCTTTCTTCAATATTAAAGAAATGGAAGCTCTATAAAAAGATTGTGGCAGATTACCCAATCTAATTGCTTCTTCAAAAACCCTGCATAACCAAGGAGAAAGAGTAGCGGAAAAACATTTTAAAAATTCTACTGTATACCCATCTGGACCTGGTGCTTTCCCAGAATTCATAGAGGAAATAACCCCTTTAATTTCTGCATCCATAATAGGAGTTTCTAATATTGAAAGATCATCTGATGATAATTTTGGAAAATTCAATTTCCCAAGAAAATCACACATGGTATTATAATCATGAGCGAATTCAAAATGATACAGGGAGGTATAAAAATCTTGAAAAGATTTGTTTATCTCATCATGGTTAACTGTCAGATCCCCATTCTACTGACGAATCTTAGTAATTTGACGTTTAACCAAAGCATTCTTCAATTGACTAGCTAACAGTTTACCCAATTTATCACTATGTATATAAAAATCAGATCTGGTTTTCATTGATTTTCAATCGAAGATGTAAGTAATAAGCTATGTTCCATTTGAAGTTCAACCCTTTGTTTGTAAAGCTCCTTACTAGGAGTAGTTGAATATTTCTTGTCAATCTCTTTAATTTTATCAACCAATAAAAGAGTTTCCTTCTTAATGTGTTTTCTCAGACCAACGGAGTAGGAGATAATCTGTCCATGTATATATGCTTTAAAAGTGTCCCAAAGTGTTCTGCAAGAAATATCATCCATGGAATTAGTTGAAAAGAAGAAATCGATCTGTTCCTTCATAAATTTAATAAAATCCAGAACTTGCAGTAAGGTAGAATCAAATCACCATTGTCTAGCACTAGAAGCTGTATCTGTAAATTTAATAGAAAGTTTTAATGGAGCATGGTCAGAGATGGCTATAATATCATAATTATAACCAATTACTGATGGAATAAAACAAGAGTCAATAAAAAATAATCAATTCTCGAGTAAGAATGATAAACATGTGAGAAAAATGAAAACTCTTTGTCCTTAGAATGCAAAAATCTCCAAATATCAAAAATTCCATTATCAGTCAAAAAAGAGTTAATATAAGTGGCCGACTTATTAGGTAAAGTCTGAGTAGATATAGATCTGTCCAACAAAGGATTTAAACAACAATTAAAGTCACCACCCATTATTAACTTATATTCATTTAGATTAGGTAGAGAAGTAAATAAGGACTTAAAAAAATCGGGATAATCCACATTTGGAGCATAAACATTAACCATAGCAACCTTTTTGTTAAAAAGTAAGCCAGTAATTAACAAAAATCTACCATTCGGATCTGAAAAAATATCATGTTGGACAAATGCAATAGAGGAGTCAATAAAAATTGAAACTCCCTTTACTTTAGCATTCGAATTCGAATAGTACTGTTGATCCTTCCAAAACCTAAAAAAGCGATAACTATCCTCTTTCCTCACATGAGTTTCTTGTACAAAAATAATATGTGCATTCAGTCTTTGGAATACTTTGAAAATCTTTTTCCATTTAATCAGATGGTTTAAGCCATTAGTATTCCAAGAGACAAAATTAATGGTCTGAGCCATATTTCTAAAATCAACCCTTTGGTATATAAAGGGTTAACCAAATTATGAACTCATGCACCCGGAAGAGGAACAAAAATAAGGGGCAGACCCGGAAATGACGACATCGTGGACATTTTAGTAGTTTAAAATCAGCCCAAATAAAAAAACTAAAAAAAACTGATGTAAGGAATATAAGATTTAGAAAAAGACCCCCACCCCCCACCCAAGAGGAGCAAATTCCTCCCTAGCCAGGAAAAGGCTGGGAAGAAAGAGAAATGAAACTAAATCTACCCCCATATCAGCAGAAGGCAACTCCGTATATAAAGGTTAAAAAAGATCCACCCAAACTCTCAAGAAATAATAATCACTATACTAAAACCAAACTTCTTAATATAATTGCTAGTAAAAAAAAACCAAAAAGAATATAATCACTAGTAACTTATAAATCGGGTTAAAACCCAAGCAAACCAAAAAAATTTAAACTGTGATAAGAAATGCATTATAGGGAGAAGACAAGAGAAAAAAAATGGCAAAATAAAGAAAAGCCAAAAATATTTTAGAGAAGAAACCGCCATCTTAGTAAAAAAAAGTTTGCCTTCGAAGGATTAGTAATAATGACCAAAGATAAAGTACAGTGATTGAAGTAAGTAAAATAAAAAGATTAGTACATCAAAAAAAAACTTTAACTGGAGTATAAAATATAGAGTAAACCTACACCAATAGCCAGAAACAAAATCTGGTTTTGGAAACATAAACCATCTTGCAACGATCAAAATCACTCATTTATTAAAGATGAGAATCCGCAGCAGTAGGGAAGTTCTCATTCAGAAAGCTTCTAGCTTCAGATATAGAAAAGAAAACACGCCGAGATGCATTGGGAGGCGAAATTCTGAGCTTCGCAGGGTATAAGAGCGCAGGTTTTAGATATTTCTCATAACATTCGGACATCACAGGTTTAAAAAGAAGCCTTGCCTTCATTACTTCTGGACTGAAATCCTCCACTAATCGAAAATTGAATTCTTGGAATTTGACCATCCCTACACACCGAGCCACACGAATAAGTTGCTCTTTAACATGCACATAATGAAATCGGACAATTACAACAGGTGGTTTAGCTGAAGCACTTGGTGATCGATGCATAATTCTGTGAGCGCAATCGAGTAACGGAGGACTGGGAATACAGAAGGGAACGCATCCTTTAAAAGTTGAGCAAAATACTTCGAGGGATCCCTTTGTTCAATACCTTCCGGGAGACCAAGTATGCGTAAGTTCTGTCTTCTGGACCGATTCTCAAAGTTGATACTCTTGGCTTTAAGTGTTTCCACCTGTTTAATCGTCAAAGATAATTTCTGCTCCAGTTTTTCGATTATCAAGTCTCGCTTCCGAGCGTCCTCTTGCAAAGTTGCAATTAGAGCTTGCTGCTGGTTAACTACTGAATCAGTCTTATCCATATAATCCTGAAAGGCCTTTATATCTTGTTTGAAAATTTGTCATTGTTCTTCAAATTTTTCATTTCAAACCTCCAATAACATTTCATAAGTCAATTCAATGCGCTTAGGGTCGGTCTTTTTCTTCTTCCCGTTCCTGTTAGAATCTTTCCCAGATTCTCGCCCTTTAGATCTCAGAGCCATTTCTGTATTCATTTCTTCAAAATTCACAATAAACTCTTAAAGATAAGTCCAAAAAAGTAGCAAGAATCTTTTGGTGTAGGTAAAAGTAAGTTAAATAAGGGTGATCATAGGTTAAAAAAAGTAAAGGTTATGGAGCGAATCTGAAACAGTGCTCACTCCATGAGCGCCTCCTGCTGACCTCCGATGATACAAGTGTCATTGGCAGAATTTCAGAAGGTGACTCGGAGGCGTACAACAGTGAGGTAGATCAGCTGGTTGAGTGGTGTCGCAACAACAGCCTTTCACTCAATGTCAGTAAAACAAGGAACTGATTGTGGACTTCAGGAAGTGGAAGTCGAGGGAACACACACCAGTCCTTATCAAGGGATCAGAAGTGGAAAAGGTGAGCTGTTTTGAGTTCCTGGGCATCAACAGCTTTAAGAATCAATCCTGGCCCAATATATTGATGCAATTGCAAAGAAGGCACATCGGTGGCTATATTTTATTAGACTGAACTCCTGCCTCAGCAAGGACCTGGACCCAGTGCAATTTGCCTATCGCCACAATAAGTCAACGGCAGACACAATCTCAATGGCTCTCCACATGGCTTTAGACCACATAGACAACACACACACCTATGTCAGGATGCTGTTCATCGACTATAGCTCAGCATTTAATACCATTATTCCCACAATCCTGATTGAGAAGTTGCAGAACCTGGGCCATTGTACCTCCCTCTGCAATTGGATCCTCGACCTCCTAAATGGAAGACCACAATCTGTGTGGATTGGTGATAACATGTCCTCCTTGCTGATGATCAACACTGATCATCAAGGGTGTGTGCTTAGCCCACTGCTCTACTCTCTGTATACACGACTGTGTGGCTAGGCATAGCTCAAATACCATTTACAAATTTGCTGATGATACAACCATTGTTGGTAGAATCTCAGAGGTGACAAGAGGGCGTACAGGAGTGAGATATGCCAACCAGTGGAATGGTGTCACATCAACAACCTGGCACTTAATGTCAGTAGGACGAAAGATCTGATTGTGGACTTCAGGAAGGGTAAGACGAAGGAACTCATACCAATTCTCATAGAGGGATCAGAATTGAAGAGAGTGAGCAGCTTCAAGTTCCTGGGTGTCAAAATCTCTGAGGATCTAACTTGGTCCCAACATATCGATGTAGTCATAAAGAAGGCAAGACAGCGGCTATACTTTATTAGGAGTTTGAAGAGATTTGGCATGTCAACAAATACACTCAAAAACTTCTATAGATGTACTGTGGAGAGCATTCTGACAGGCTGCATCACTGTCTGGTATGGAGGGGTTACTGTACAGGACCAAAAGAAGATGCAGAAGGTTGTAAATCTAGTCAGTTCCATCTTCGGTACTAGCCTACAAAGTACGCAGGCCATCTTCAGGGAGTGGTGTCTCAAAAAGGCAGCGTCTATTATTAAGGACCTCCAGCACCCAGGGCATGCCCTTTTCACACTCAGCGATTCAGGAAGTTTCTACCCCTCTGCCATCTGATTCCTAAATGGACATTGAAGCTTTGGACACTCCCTCACTTTTTTTTTAATATACAGTATTTCTATTTTTGCACATTTAAAAAAAAACCTATGCAATATATATAATCGATTTACTTGTTTATTATTATGTTTTATTTCATTTATTATTATTTTTTCTCTCCTAGATTATATGTTATATTGAACTGCTGCTGCTAAATTAACAAATTTCACGTCACATTCCTGCGACAATAAACCTAATTCTGAGGATTGGTATATCACCAATCACAAATTTCTACAGATGTACTGTGGAAAGCATTTAACTGGTTGAATCATCGTCTGGTATGCCACTGCACAGGATCAGAAAAAGCTGCGGGAAGTTGTAATCTCAGCCAGCCCCATCGTGAGCACTAGTTTGTCCATCACGAAGGATCCCTATCGCCCAAGACATGTCTCTTCTCATTGCTACCATCAGCAAGGTGGTACAGGAGCCTGAAGTCACACACCTCAATGTTTCAGGAACAGCTTCTTCCCCTCCCCGTCAGATTTCTGAATGGACAATGATCCCATGAAGATGAACACTGCATACTGTGTATTCTCCCTTTCTTTGCACTACCTACTTAAAAAAAGAAAATTAAATTAAGTATATCTTATTTATAGTTATATATTGCAATGATGTACTGCTGCAAACCCAACAAATTTCACTACATATGCTAGTGATCCTGAAACATCAGTGGGGGAGCGTACATTCCAGCCCACAACAAAGAGTGCCTACAATGTTCAGCACATCAACACAGCAGCAACAAAAACAAAGCAAAACAAGCCCTTTTCTCTGTCACTCTTTTGACTCTTTCTCACTCTCTATACTCGCAGATATCAGGCCTCCAACTTGGGACTTCTTTGATCTGAGCATTGACCCCTGGACTCGCCAATCGCGGGTTTGATCTTCAGGCCTCGTCCCTCTGATACCAGTGACCTAGGAGAGTCACTGGCCTTCGTGACTCCTTCAGGCTTCTAAGTTCAGGCTCACCAACTTTGATCTTCGACCTCGGGCTTCTACGGCTGGAGTCACTGAGCTCCAGACTTGGCTGATGTCTGGATATAGAACCTTTGGGCCTCAACCCCAGGCCTCGCCAGTCACGGGATTAAGCTTCAGACCTTGACAGCCCTGGTGAGCTGGGGTGTTACTGTCCCTTGTGGGTCCCCAGGGCTCGCCAACTTGGGGATTACTGGTCTCCTCGGTGCTTGCCAACCTGGCATCCAAAATCGTTAACCTTCAATCACAGGTGCTCCAACCTGGACTCTGAATGCCAGCTTCTCCTAGACTCTCCATTTACTTCCCCTGACCTCTAACCCTCCCTCATTCCTGCCCCTGAATCCTGATCTGTCCTCTAACTCCGAGTGCTGTCCCCAAAGCCATCCCTACAAACCTAGAAAAGAACCCAACTGGGTCTGAGCCACATTAGCGGACTTCGACGTTCAGAGCCATGTAGCTACCTTCCTTTGACATTTAGTGGCATCACCATTGCAAATGACTTGGCCACATGCACTGGCTGCATGAGTCCACAATGACTGTATCTCAGTCCTGATAACCTTTCACCATTTGGAAGCTACCAGCAAAGAGCATGACAGCATGTTGTCAACGTGTCTGGCTGAGTGCATCTCCAACAGTGCATGTGAAGTTACACACATCAGGTCAAAGCAGCTCAGTTAATTGATTGCTCAAGTGTTCATTTGTTCCATCATTAACGTACAGTGTTTGATCTGCAAAACATAGTGTAATTACTAGGCTACTCGAGCAGCATCTCCCAAATAATACAAGGCTCTTAGCCACATAGGAACACAGTTCCCTTTAAGTCATACCTCACCCTGACTTGGAAATGTGCTCTGAGCGTCCATCATTAGGTACCTAGCAAAGTGGTCCGTGGTCTTCTGCTGTAGCCCACCGCTTCAAAGTTCAACATGTTGTCCATTCAGAGATGCTCTTCTGTGCACAACTGTAGTAATGCATGGATATTTGAGTTGCTGTTGCCTTCCTGTCAGCTTAAACCAGTCTGGCTGTTCTCCTCTGACCTCATTCATTAATAAGCCATTTCCTCCCACACAACTGTCACTCACTGGATGTTTTTTTCAAATTTTTTTTTTGCATGATTCGCTATAAACTTTAGAGACAGTTGTGCAGGAAAATCCCAGGAGTTCGGCAGTTTCTGAGATACTCAAACCATCCTGTCTGGCACCAGCAATTATTCCATAGTCAAAGTCAATTAGATCACATTTCTTCCCCATTCTGATGTTTGGTTTGAACAACAACTGAACCTCTTGACCATGTCTGTGGGCTTTTATGCACTGAGTTGCTGCCACTGATTGGCTGAATAGGTACTTACATTAATGAGGTATACTTTAAAAACAAAAGGAAGTGGACACTGAGTGTATCATTTATACTAGTTCAGATATTGAAGTTCCCTGCTCTATATTAAGCAGGAATACTGCAGCAATCCTGGAAGGCAGTTCATCTTCACCTTCTCAAGGGCAGTTATGGATGATTAATGCCAGCACCCTGATAAATTACTAAAATAAAAGGCAAAGACAGAAGGGAAGTAGGAAGTAAGACTGATTAGTTTGTGTTCAGAGTTGCAAAATTTAACGTGTAAGTTTTGTTTGAAATTTTGCTTTGTGGTTCTTTGAGTTGTGGCAAAGTAAATTCTATCATGGGTCTGTTTGGTGAGTGAGTTATTCAGTTTGTAAGGACTTTGCAATCTAAAGAGTTCTCTGTGGAACCTTCTGCTACATAGAAACACATCTCCCTTTAAATCATACATCACCCTAACTTGGAAATGTACATAACCTTCTGCTGTGCTCCTCATCTGCTTCTTGTCCTGCTCCTTGGTTGATCATCGTAAAGTGAATAGCAAAGCTAGGTAGCTTGCAAGAGATGCTTCAAAATTCAGCACCAAGTGCCTTATCACTGTACTGCTCATTATAGATAGCATTGTTTCAGCATGCTAATGGTTTGAACTATCCTATTTGATGTGGTAACATAGATTATTCTCCACACAGGCATTGTGGTTGTATGGTGGTATCATGTGGATAGCCAAACTTTCATAAACTGCAGTGGTGAAATGCAGATGTTACGCAGGTCCGTTGCTGAGTAAGGCCAAGCTGAATTCTGTCAGAATACTAGACATTGTGTTGCTGCTTTTTATTTGGCCATTGGTCTTGCATCAATTTGATTGTTAGAGAAAAGAGTTCCTCTTGGTTTCGTTAGAGGAAAGTTTATGTGGTACATAAACAAATTAATGCAAATACAGTTATTACTATTCTGGACCAGGAGGCACCATCTAAATCATCCATATTTGGGTACTCTCTCTGTCTGTTGCACTCTGGTAAGGAAATGTAGATGCCTTTGAATCTCATTGGCTTCTTTAATGAATTTCTAAATGTCAGGCTGCTTGATGTTTCAGTTCTCCAGCTCCAGCCTTCCAGCCTGGCAGCAGTCCTTAAATATAAGCTCATGGCTAAAGTCACCTTGACAGGCTGTCTCTGCATTGAGCTTGCATTAAGTGTTGGATTTCTGTGAGGTCAGCATTCCAGATGTACAGAGATTTTGCACTTTATCTCTTGCTGAGTTTGAGAACGAGATTGTTCCCCAAATGCTTTACCCTTCCCTTGCTGGTTGAAGGGAAAAAAATCTAGCAATTAGGGAAGCCATAATTGTCCCCATCTTCTCACACTACCAAATCTCTGATAACCTTTCTACAGTTATGTTAAACTCCAGATTAACCCATGACATAAGATAAAAACTCTATTGTTTTACAGGGCAACACCAAGATGGGCATTTCAGTCATACCACATTGATACAATCATGTTATGTTTCTGGACCAATGCTCTAGAAGACAGAGATAATTCATATCCCATTGTGCCATTAACTACATCATGAATCACCTTCATGGAATGCCCATAGTCAGAAACAGGGAGTCAATTGTAGTTGATAATCAGCACTTTGGCAATCTCACTCTTATTCCAAAAATGAATTGAAGTAATTACACAGCAAACTAACTAAACATATTGCAATTTGCTAAAATTAGCTAGGTAAGATGTCGAACAGTATGAAATATTATGCAGCAAGTGAACTGACAGGTTGCCTCACTTGCATCAGTGTTGTTATTTTGATTGTGCTTTTGTGGTTTCTTTAAATAACAATGGAGCTTTGATTTGGGAATGATTCTAATTCACAGGTTAATTATTGACAGGTTTTTTAAATTCAGGATTTTGCAGTGTTCTTCATTCAAGTTATTCTCCATAAATATTTGTAATTTGTTTGTGCTGGAGCATTTAAATCTACAAATTGATAGTGATTGTATGGAAACCAAGATTGCAATAGAATAATCTATATTTTGCGCATTTACACTACAGGGGTATGAAGTGGTATGAGAGAAAACATTGTTATTTGAAGAATTCCTATGTGTAAAATTGTATTTCTTGTGTTCGATTCATCTTGGTTGTTCTGGAAAGATAGTGTATGAATACTGATTTAAAATTAAAGAAACCGGCATACAGCGGTGGGATATCGTAGTTTGATTTTTCTTAGTTTGTTTTTAAGCTTGTAAATTGGGCCTTATTTTAGTCTACAAGCAATAAAGTAAAACTTAAAAGACTTAAACTGCAAAGTTATAATGAATATGTTCATTATTTCATGATTAGAATTACAGTAATATGAGACAGATGGTTATTTTGTCTGTTATGGAACAACAGTCCCGGAGTGGGCCTCTGAATTTATTCATCGTTAGGTCACATCTGGAATTTCCAGTTGGCGGACGATTTCCCTCCACGCCACTCTGTCCCGACACTTGTCCACAACATCCCTGGTCTTGTCCAGCTTGGTCCAATCCTTGATGTTACCCAGCCATGTCATTCTTCATCTTCCTCTTACTTTCTTTCCCTCCACCTTTCCGTGAAGCAAATCCGACAAGATGTCATCTCTCCGTGTAACGTGTCCACAATAAGTAACGTTTAACTTCATAATCTTCTCCAGCAATGTCCATGGTCTGTCCACTTTGGACAAAGCCCTCTCATTTGAAACTTTCTGTACCTCATTTATTATGAAACAAATAAATAAATTCCTCAGAAGAAGGTTTACCTTATGGTTTACAATGTTTTGCATATTTCAGAAAAAATAGGAAGTTAAAATGACCAAATGTATTATCTGTTTATGCCAAGATTGATGCTGACAGCTTTATATACTGTGCTGTAATTTTATAAATATGCAGCATCAACTTTGTCCATTATCCATGCACATAGAGAATTCTGGGATGGAGAGCATTCAGAGGATTTTCATCCAGAATGAATAATGAAATTCAAATCTGAACTATTATTTTCTGCAATGTCACCATGACACTCGGTGTAACATAAAGTTAACAGCATGTGCAAGTATTTTGATGTATTCTTCAGAATCTCCTGCCCTATTTTGTTGACAGTTTGTTTCATTTACTAAAGTGCAATCCTGTCAACATTTCTAGCGTAACATTTTGAGAACTTCAACTGTTAAAAGTATATAATTGAACTGATCAGAAATATGATGTGGTGACAGCGAAAGGAGCACAAGATCCTGAATGAGGGTAGTTTATTATTTTGCGCAGTTTATTTCTGGTGGTTAAGAGTCTGAGTCAACAAACTTCAACAGAATAAATTGTGCTGAAAAACCTGGGGATGCCAAAACCGGAGTTCAAGTTCCTGTTTCTTAATGAAGTGCCATCTTGTGGAAGTTGTTGTAACTCTTTTCTGAATGTCCTTGTTTAAACGCACTTCTTACTTTGGTGTTCAACTTAAATTAAAAGTTTAATTTAGGCCAAATTAAAATAACAGACTATTAACAAAAGTAATTTCTTTCTTTTCTTTTCAGTATTACTGTACAACATTAGTGCAGATGTCAGTAGAATGATTGGATTTCCTTCCAGATTTAACTTTCCACCTGACGGCAGTTCAGGGGAGATTATGCTTTATCATAATACTACTACGTGTAACACACATCAAGCATTTATGAGGGTAAGTGAATTATTTCTACTCAAACTTTTCTAGTAGTTATTTTATATGAATAAAGCATAACTGAAATTTAGAATTGCTTTTGCTCTTGTGCTTTGTATTGTATATTGCTTTATATTTACTTTCTATACAAGGAACTGAAAAGAAGCAGGGTTCAAGGCCATGGATAATTGTGCATTGTTGTGTTAAGTTATGATTTGCACTAAATATTTAATAATGAAGCTGACAACAAAATGGGAAACAGAGTTAAATAGAACACGGGAGTGGGAGAGCAGCCAGGAATTCCTGAACTGCTGCATCATTTTGATGAGCAAAAAAACAAATTGAAATGAGGAAGTAGAGTTGTGCTTAATTGGAAGTATTTCGGTATTAATCATAACTTGGGGTGGATTGCCTGGAGAGAGTTTTCTCTCTTCCTCTTTCCCATGGTTTTTGTTGAATATAAGTACACGTGCTCTGAGTCCTGCTGCTTGATGCTCCATCCATGAAGTTTCTGATTTAGATTATTCTCAATGCTGATTTTGTAGCTGTAAGTGCATGTTAAACTAAGCTAACTCTTCATTATTGTGCCTCAGTGCCTTCAAAGTTTTTATTGGCCTGGATTTTCCTGTGAAATAGTAGACGTTCTGTGTGAGACTATCATTGTTTCTCCATGTAATTGGCAAAAAAAGGCCTAGATTCCTGAGCAGACCTGCTTGGACACATAACTTCCAAACATCCTGAGAGATTTTCACCTGCCATTCCCTCTGTGCTCAGACATTCGCTCTTCATAGAATGCTGATGCAGATTTAGGAACACCATTCATTTCAATGTGGAGGAATAGTTGTGAGGCTGAGAACCATGTTTCAGACATTCCTTTAGGTTTACTCTGTTAACATTAATATATTTGATTTTCTTGTGTTTCTGATTGTTTCACTATTTTAAATTTTGAGTTGATAGTTGAGAGTATGATAAATATTTGGTGTTTTTTTAAGTATTTGTGTTGGGAATGTGACATACATGAATAGCAAATTGTTGTCAGTACTGACCGTCAATAAGCATGGGAGCAAGATGCAGCCTACTGCATGAAAATTATTGTGGGTTGGGCTTGCAATTTACCACCTGGGATTTCTGCACCTCCCAAACCCTTGCTTGCTCTTTAGCATTATCTTAATTATATACTTTCCTGCACAAAGGAAACAACATTCCAAGCAATGCTCCAAGCACATTGTCACCAAAACCATCCATGACTGTAACAGGGCATTCTTGATTGTGTAGTTGTATCATCTTACTGTGGAGATCAGCTGAACTTTTGCTGCTTAAACTGCTTCTTATACCTACACGATGCTTTCAGTGACTAGTACACACAAACATCCAAGTCTCTTTCTGCTCTAATACTTAGCTTTTTCTACTTGTGGATAACTTCATGTTTATTAACATTATTCGACACCTGCCAGTGTTGCTCATTCACTGATTGTTACCCTGAAGCCTCATTGCATCCTCCTCAATTTTGTGAGCTTTGTCAGTTTGGTGCTTTCAGCAGCAAACATCAAAACGTGACATCTCCTTATCTAAATCAATGATACATATTACACAAAGGCTCAGGAATTACTCATAAGGATGTAATTCATGAGTTACCTCATGCCCTCTCTAAGAAGAGTATTCTTTGATCTTTTTAATATATATTCCACACCAAAACATTACCCCTGTAGAACACTTTTCAGTTTTACGCTCTTGAATTGTGTGTGGGGGACTTCATCAAAAGGTTTTTCAAAATCAAGCACATCCTATCTATTGATTTACTCTCATCTCTTCTCTCTGTTACCTGGTCTCAAATATAAACCCTGCAGTAAGATTAAGCAACACACACAAAATGCTGGAGGAACTTTGAAGGCCAGGCAGCATCTATGGAGAAGAGTACAGTCAAAGTTTTGGGCCAAAACCCTTTGGCAGATTTCAGCCTGAAATGTTGACTGTACTCTTTTCCAAGATGCTGCCTGGCTTGCTGAGTTCCTCCAGCATTTTGTGTGTTGCTTGGATTTCCAGCCTCTGCAGATTTTCTCTTGTTTGTGATTGTACCTACAGTAAGTTTGTTTTCCCTTCTGGGGATCCACAATGACTTCTTCTGATCTACTCCAGATGCAAGTTATCAGTCCTTGTGGACTTATCAGCTTTTTTGGGATCACTGATTTTTCTTGCACTATTTTGTAATAAATTCTGAATTTCATTTAGTGTTTCACCCTCATGAGTTTCTTGGTCCCTAATGTTTCTTGGAAGTTCTTGTATCCTCATAAATGTAGATAAAATGATGTTTAATTGCTGTCATTTTTTTTTCTCTTTCTCATTATGAATTCTTTCTCTGATTGCAGGTATTCTACATTTGACTTCATTAATCTTTCCTTTTACTTAGTTGTAAAAGTGTTTACAGTCCACTTTTATGTTTTCTGCAAGTTTACCCTCATACTGCATTTAATCAATTACATTTTTTTTGGCTGAAACCTAAACTGCTCCCAATCCTCAGGTTTTCAACTTTATCGAGCAAATTTATGTGATAACTCTTGATGTAAAATTATCCTTCATTTCCTTGCTAGTCATGCTTGAGCTTTGTGTTTACATCAGGCAGAAAAGCATAGCTTATAGTTCTTGCATTCGGTCCCTAGAAGTTAGTAATTTCCTATTTGTATCTTGCCATTGCATGAAGCTTCTCAATCCTTTAATTTCCCCGTTCCTTCATTCTGATTTGGGATTCAAATACCTACTTAACCATCTTACTTTAATCTTAACGAATAATTTCATCTTCTGGTTGCTCTTTCCCAATGGACTTTACATAACATGATTTATAACAAACAATCTCTTTGCACAGTACCTAGACTACATAGTATTTTCCCTGATTGGCATCTCACCATCCTCAATCTGAACATAAGGCATTCTTCCTCCATAGTATAATTCGGTTTGGTTCATCGACATGTAGGTTAATGTAGTGCCCTTGTTGTATGCATGTTTAATTTCCTGTTTGATATGTCCTCTATATTACCACCATTGTTTGGGGAAAAACAGTTTATCCTGGACTATAATGCTTTGGGTAGGAAATTGTGGACTTGCTGGGTATCGTACTGCAAACTGAATGTTTGGTATTTGTTGGCATCGTATGTTGTAATGAATGTTTCTCTAAGTGCTGCTCTCATTGAAATCTTTTCTAACTTAATGTATGAATTCACAAAATGCAACATCTAGCTTTAAAAAGCTTTTTAAGAGCTGTGGCATCGAACATTCTCAATCCACATTATGGCCATGTACTTCATACTCCAAACAGAAATATACAAAGAGCACAGAAAATGTACAGAGAGCCGTGGTGTAATTATTTAATTGGCCACGCCTCCTCTAACCTAGTTCCATCATGAAAATACTGTACTTCTACATTACTGGGTAAACCCACTCTGTTGTGAGTGCATCGCTTTGGTGTATTCATACTGTGATATGTGCTTCTTACAGGCTAGGCTTTATACCAAGTTTATAAATAGTATTCCTTCCTCCCAGACCATCCACTTCCTGCATAACTCCTATGTTGAATAGAGCCTTACTGAAATTGTCTTGTAATTTAAAGAAAAATTGAACATTATAACTTTAACAATTCCTGCATTAAAACCGTTTGGATTACTCAGTAGTTTGATATCGTGGTGTGCTGCATTTCAACAATATGAACTGTGGGATCTCAAAGTGAAACAGTGACATTGTCAAATAATAATCGGTGGTATCAGTGCTTTGCATTAGTGCAAGATAGAAAGGGATCTACCTGTTGTCACTAAAATGAAACTTTGAGATGAATATTCACTAATCTCTCAAATAAAGTGATTACTCAAGTGCACTTAATTTATATTAATTCAGAACAATAATTAATTGGTGATTAGACATATTTAATATGTGGTAGTTATATAAGGGAACTTGAAAAGAATTAATTCAGATTAAATGACATTCAATTTAGACCAAGGCAAGCATCTAAGTATGAATGGATACACTGAGCAAGCGGAAGGACAATCATTGTATCTCTGGCACACAGACCTGGACAGTAATTTAATAAAGGCCAGTGTTGTAATAGTAACTGCTGAATGCTGCTAATACAGGTTTCCTCTGCTATCTGAAGGTAGAGCATTCCTATGAAATGGTTTGTAAGCCGGAATGTAGTAAAGTGAATAAGCAATTACCATTAATTTTTATGGGAAAAATTTGTGAGTGTTCCCAGACCCAAAAAATAACCTGCAAAATCATGCCAAATAACACCATAAAACCTAAAATAACAGAAACATATATTAAAAGCAGGAATGATCTGATAAATACACAGCCTATATAAAGCAGAAATATTTTTCTGCAATCATTGCAGCACTGTCCACCACAGCGAAAATCTCACGCAAGCACTCTCGGCAGAAGCACTCTCTCCAGTAACCTTTAAGCTATGAAGCTGCCAAATCATACCAAGTAACATATATAAAAATACACAGCCTATATAAAGTAGAAATAATGTATGTACAGTATACTTTCAGTTACCGAAACCGGGAAGACAGCGAGCACACTGATGATGGTGTGTTAGGATGAGTCGTCAGAGATTGGGGTTGTGGGAGGTAGAGGAGACTAGGGTGTCATCTCATCGTCGTCTGTTTCCATCAGGGCAGGCAGGTCATTAATGTCTTCTATGTCTGCCTGCCTCAATGTCGAAGGTAGAGGTTCATCGTCTGCTGTGGCTGATGTGGAAAGCTTGAAAAACGACAGTGTGCTTGACTGCTTAGCCTCACGCATTTTTCTATCATACAGTTCTTTGTAAGCACTCAAACCATCCTGCAAATATGCCCTAAACCTACGTACCCTTTAAAAATTAAAGTCATACTTTTCTGCAATCATTGCAGCATTGTCAATTGGAGCGAAAATCTCACGCAATTGCTTCAGATTCAGTTCCTGGACGACTTCAATTTCGGGCTGTCGCTACTGTGTTTGGCTTTGATTGTTAACCTTTCCTCTTGCAATTGTATCAGCTCTTCATCTATCAGTTCTTGGTCATGGGATGCCAAAACCTCTTCAACATCATCTTCATCAACTTCCACAAACCCAGCCTCCTTAGCCAAACTCACTTTGTCCTTACTTCGTTCACCACGATCGAAACGCTTAATTATGTCTAGTTTTACGCCAAGTGTAACACCCTTACCAGCTCTTTTATGCTTTTCCGATACCTTAGAACTCATCTTGTTAATGTATGCACAAAATAAATCGAGATAAAGCACAGATGCCCACAGGCATGTGTTTAAGCAATACCGGCTAGAATGCAGTTCCGGGGAGGTTCTGCCTTTTTTCGCGCGTTGCCTTTATTCGTAATAGTGAAAACACCTTCTGTTAGTGAAAGCATGTAACTGATGTAGGTCCTTCATAACAGCGAGGTGTCGTAAAGCGAACGTTCGAAAAGCAGGGGGCACCTGTATTACATAAAAAGCTGGGAATATTTTGCTCAGTCAATGGCTAGGAGTCATCTGAATTTCTTCTATTTGGTTTGGCTGCTTAAAAACAGTCCAGGTGAGATTTAGCAGTACAGGTGTCAGTTTACTTTGTGTATCTTCTACCATTGGTACATGAGCCTGAACAGTCAATTTTGACTACTTGTAGAGCTGTGGGTGGCATTGTCAGACCAGGATCACGTGAGGGTCTGGTATGAACTGACTGCTGGGCTGCCGCGGTGTACTGAAGGACAGGACTCACTGCAACTGGCTTCCCTGGGACGTTCACGTTGAATGTAATGCTCAGCCACTGCCTTGGGTGAGATTGATCTCTTGGAACAAGCTAAGAATTGAATCCATAGTTTTCTGGCTCTAGAAATTTAAAAATAGAAGGTCATCTTCCGGAAACTAAAAGGAAAAGTACAAAATCCATGAGAGAAAAGAAATCAGTCAGCAGATATAAACAGAAAGTCAGATCTAATGTTTTGTGTTTGGGGCTTTTACAATGTTTCTGATTTTCCTGTTCCCCTTGAATTTGATTCTAAACCAATGGTACTAAAATGATTTGAGGAAGATATACTCTGTTAATTATTGGAATCATTTGAGTTCATATCATTGCATGTTCTTTAATTCCAAATTTTACAATTCTGGCTTACTGGAACACTATACTATAATGAATGTGCTGACATTTTGTGATTAAAACATGCGATTAAAATTTATTGTCAGCAGTAGTGGCCATCATCTGATCTATTTCTTAAATGTTCTTTACCCTTTTCAGAGAAGTAGCACAATGGTTCAGCTGTTCCAGCTGCTGCTGCCTCACAGCCCCAGTGACCTGGGTTCACTTTCGACTTCCTCTGTTGTCTGAGATGTTCACGTGTTTTCCTTGTGGCTGTGTGGTTCCCCCCAGGTGCTCTCACTTCCTTCCATGTGTAAATAAGTGCGGATTTACTATCTCTTATTGTCAGTAGTGAGTAGTGAATGATAGAACTGGAGGTATGGGGGGGGGGGGGGAATTTTTGCTGGGAATGTGCAGAGAATATTAAAAAAATGAGATGACTGATGTAAATAAGTAATTTATAGTATGGATTTGGTGGGCTGAAGGGCCTGTTTCTGTGATGCATCTGTGATTTTTGTGACATTGAATTTCAATGTCTCGTTCAGCTTTAAGAGGTGTCACAGAGGATATTCCTTCCACAATCTTTCTCTCTACTGGGGTGACAAAGTGTTCCTCAAAAGATAAAATTGATTTCTTTCTCAGATGCCTATGCCTCCTACCTACACTACAAAGGTCGGTAGAGCCAATTAAAGTTTCTGGCTTCAAGTTGTACATTAACAAAATTCATATCTCCAATTGCTGTTCCATTCAAAAATTGTGCCTGAAGTTCCTCTGAGGATTTCAATATTAATTATGTTAACATCTGGAGAAATCTCATTGTCATGTTTTAAATAAGATTTTCTCTGTTAATTTGAATATTAAAATTCCACAATTCTGACTCTGCAGAGCAATTCCCAGACTCAAATACTCATAAAGTCTGTCCTTGTTGAAATGATTTTTAAACCAGTGTACCTGGTGTATCTGGGGGATAATGGTCAATGAAGAGTGGAGGGGCTAGATGTTTTTACAATGAATGCTGCACAGAAAGCAAAGCTATATTAGAATTCATATCAGCTGCAGACAGGACTTTTCCCTAGCAGAGGGAGAAAGAGGCATGGGTATATTAAGTCCAAAAGAGTGGTTAAGGAGCACATAGGCCACCTTGAAGTTTATCACGGCTCTCTGTGTGTGGATGTAAAAGAAATTAGAGGTCTTTGATAAATACTTCTCTCCTGTTTAAACTGTGGATTAAACAATGGAAGCTAAGGACATGAGGGGGAAAAAGTGCTGTTGTCTTGAATTACATGTGGATTAGGAGGGTGGAGGTGTAGAGGGAGGCCTTAAAGTGTATTACAGTGGATAAATTCCCAGGACCTGACTTGCAGTATTCTGGGATCTTCTGTGAAGCTAGAGAAGAAATTGCAGAGATTTTTGCCGGTGAAGTTCTAGGAGACTGGATAGTGGCTAATGCGGTACCACTGTTTAAAAAGGCAGCAAAAAAAAAAGCCAGCAAACTACATGCCAGTGAGTCTGACATCAGTGCTGGATAAATTGATGGAAAGGATTCTGAGGGACAGTATCTACAAACATCTGGAGAGAAGGGATCTGGTTCAGGACAGACAGATTTTTCTGTGGGAAGTTGTGTTTGAAAAATCTCTTGGAATTCTTCAAGGAGATGACCAAGAGGGTAGATGTTGTTGATATAGCAAGGTCTTTGACAAGTTCCCTCATGGCAGGCTACTGGGAAAGGTCCATGGGATTCAGGGAGGGATAACAGACTGGATTAACAATTAGCCTTGGGGTAAGAAGCAGAGGATGATCGTCAAGGGTCTTTTCTTGGACTGGAGACCTGTGTCTCGTATGACACAGAAGTCAGTACTGAGACCTTTGTTTGTAATTTATATTAAACAATTTGCATGTGAATGTGCAGAAGATGGTTAGTAAGTGTAGATGATACTGAAATAGGTGATGTTGTTGATAGTGTAGAAGTTTATGAAAAATTCCAGGATGATCTTGATCAGCTGTGGGCTGAGGAATGCAGATGCTTTTAATCCAAATAGATGTGTGGTATTGCATGTTGGGAGAACAAACCAGAGAACTCGTACAGTAAATGGTAGGTCTCTGGGAAGTGTTAATGGAACCCCGGGACCTGAGTGTAAATGCCTAGTTGCTGGAAGCAGGGTGGTGAAGATGGCACCTGGCACACTGCCCTTCATCAGACAGGGCATTGAGTATAGGATTTTGGAAGTTGGACTATAGTTATTGGTGAGATTGCGCTTGGAGTGTTATGTACAAATTGGGTCATCTAGGATTATAGGAAAGATTTATTAAACTGAAAGGATTACAGAAAAGATTTACCAGAAAGGGAGGTCTGAGTTACAAGGGGAAATTGTGCAGACTAGGACTATATTCCCTGGAACATAGGAGATTAAGTGTGGCCTGAGGAAGGTATTTAAGATTATGTGAGGCAAAGACAGGGTGAAAGCATAACTTTTCTTCCCCAGGGAGGGTTTGCTAAAAGCAAGGGGGCATAGATTTAAGATTAGAGACTAGAGATTGAAAAGGGACATCGGGGCAGCCTGTCCGTGTGGAGAGTGGTACATACTTGCAATAAACTGCCAGGGATGAGGTGGGCAGATTAGCCTCATTTAAAAGCCATCTAGACTTGTACATCGAAAGCAGAGGTTTAGAGGGTGTTGGGGTAAATGCAAGCAGATGGCCTTTGGTCACTGAACAGCAGAGTAAGCATGGACAAGTCGGGTTGAAGGACCTTTTCCCACGCTGGATAATTCTGAATTGTGAGTGAACAGCATTTGCTGTTTTACTTTTTCTAATCGACTGATATTCTTTGTTTCAAGATCCCCCCCCCACCCACTCAATTTACTCTTTCTAAATGCACTACCCACCACTTTACTGCTCATCGCTCCTCAACTTCCAGAAGCCTTGAGTCTTTATGATTGTGTTTCAACATTCCCTCAATCTTTTCCATCACTGTTGATACTTGCCTTGATCATAATGCAGTGGGTCACATCTGTCCATTGGATAAATACGTCATCATCAGTTTGTTGGCAGATTTGTCGTTGGGAGAAAGGGTTAAAGTACAAGGAAGGTGGTGAGCAACAACACGTAGTCCAGCCCCTGGAGAAGAGAACATCTTGTAGATTTGTGTTTCTCACAGTCAGAGGCAGAGAGGCAATGTTTTCAGCAGGCTGGTAATAAATAAGATGAATACTGACATATGCTGACTTTATCAGAAATTCAATTATGAGATATTACTATGACTGGGGTATCCCAGACATTTGTCTTTAAATGTTCTGCATGTAATATGTGTTGGAGTAAATGATTGGCATTGTTGTTTCTGCAAGCGTACAGCCACTGGGCTTACTGCCTTGCACTACAGCCAACGCCTTCGTTTTGGTGCTTCCACTTAGCAGCTTAGTAGCCACCTGCTCATTCACAGTCTGAGCAGGAGCTGGTACCAGTGGCGAGGAGTACTTGGGAGTCTTTGTAACGGGTACACAGCTGCTGAATTCTGAGGGCATGTGTAACAAAGAGAGAACATTCGGCAGCAAATAAGTCACATACTGCCTGGTTGGTCATTCATGTAATCTCCACAATTTAGAGCCCAATTTAGTTTTCAACCCTATCCTAAATGGCCAGCCCCATTCTTTGAATTCTTGGTGCTGAACACCTCTGCAATGGGAAACATTCAGCATTTATCCAGCAAGGTCTGGTAAGTATTTTGTATATTTCAATGGGACCATTTCTCATTCTTAAAGTCTACAGGGAATTGGCCTGTTCTTAATATCTTAAAGGATAAACCCACTATTGCAGTAATCAGTCTGGTGAACCTTTGTTGCTACTTCTTTCTTTAGGTAGGGAGACGGCAGTCTTACCTACCTATATAATTCCTGGAGGATGCCTTTGCTTTTTGCAGTCACTTTCATTTTCCCTCTGTAATGTGTCAATATACAGTTTGTATTTTAATTGCTTGTTGTGCAATGGGAGTTACCTTTTAATGATTCGTGTTTCAAATCACACAGGTCTTTCCATAGACCAACATCTTCCAATCTCTCTTCATCAAAAATCAACAGTTTTTCTGCCACTTCATATTTTAGCTCCATGTTCTTTCCAATGCATTGAACAAGTCTATGTCTCTGAAAGGCCTCTGTACATCCTCCTCCCAGCCTACATTGGCACTCAGCTTTGCATTATTAACCGACTCAGATATATTGCACTCAGTGGCATTATTGACATGATGAATGGTTCTGAGTCGCTGCCACCCGGCACTGTTCCTGTGGCACTCCACTTGTCAGAACCTCCAATGTGAAGAAAAGGATTAATTTATTCCTCTGGTTAATGTCCATTAACCACTCCTCAGTCCACATCACTACAGTATCCCATAATCCCATGTTGTCTTATCTCTTGTGTGGCATCTCCCTGAAGCTCTTCTGAGGGTCTAAATACTGTATATTCCTCGATCTATTCAGCTAAATAAAACCTTAAAAATTCCAGTAGATTTGCAAAGTATGATTTCCCCTTCATAAATTCATGTTGATTCTGCCCATTCATTTTATTATCGTCCAAGTGCCCTGCTGTCATTTCCTAAACAAAATCAACTGTCATTTTTCTACTACTAAAGTTGGATTAATTGGTCTGTAAGTACCCAATCCCTCTTTCTCACTCTTCTCTTAAATTGTGTGATTAAATTTGCTACCTCAAAGACAAAGACCCCTTGAAAGTGAGTTCATAGGTTGTGGGAACAATTCAGTGATGGGATGAGTGAAATTATAACCTCGGGTTCAAAAATTTTCTGTAGGAATTCCATGCGTAACCTGCATTTAATGGATGCTTTCAGTCTTCTACATCTT
Source organism: Hemitrygon akajei (assembly GCF_048418815.1). Taxonomy (NCBI): domain Eukaryota; kingdom Metazoa; phylum Chordata; class Chondrichthyes; order Myliobatiformes; family Dasyatidae; genus Hemitrygon; species Hemitrygon akajei. The sequence continues at coordinate 165,851,842 of NC_133128.1, read as the reverse complement.
GACACCCTCGTTCAAGGCAACTCCCATTTGAATGTTATCATTTTGAACAGCTCCGAAGTTCAGAAAAGGCTTTATCAATATGAACAAAGGAACCAAGGTGCATTGGCTTTGCTTGAAATTGTAAGCCCAGTTAAATAAATGTTCAAGAATTGCCAATGCGCCTTAATTCTGAACTGAAGCTTGTTTTAGATTCAGTAACTCTGTTCAAGTTTCAGGAAACAGTGTTAGTGATGTTAAGTTTGTATGGAAGTAGCGTTTAATTGAGGGATATTGTATCAAATTTGACCCATAACTTATGGCCTGATTACAAAGTTAAAAGTAAACTTATTAACGAAGTACCATATTCAACCTTGCGATCTATTTTCTTGCGGACATGCACAACAAATGCACAAGAAACACAATGAAAAGACTGCCCCTGACTGGATGGACAAACAAGCAATGTGCAAAGGACAACATACTGTGCAAATGCAGAAAAAAAGTTTAAAAATAAGTAAATGAACAATAAATATCGAACATGAGACGAAGAGTCCTTGAAAGTGAGTCCATAGGTTGTGGGAGCAATTCAGTGATGGGATGAGTGAAATTATAACCTCGGGTTCAAAAACTTGATGGATGAGGAGTAATAACTGTCCCTGCCCTGTTGGTGTAGGACCTGAGGATCCTGTACCTACTTCCTGATGGCATCAGTGAGAAGAGAGCATGGCTTGGGTGGTGGGGGTCTCTGATGATGGATGCTGCTTTCCTGCAACAGTGCTCTTGTAGATGTGCTTAATAATGGGGAGGGCTTTACCAATGAAGGTCTGGCTGTATCCAGTATTTTTTTGTAGGATTTTTCCATTCAGGGGCATTGGTGTTTCTATACCAGGTTGTGATGCAACCAGTCAATATGCTCTCCACCACAAATCTATAGGGGTGTGTCAAACTTTTAGATGACATGCCGCAAATGTCTGAGAAACGGATGCGCTTTCTAACAATAATAAGGTCTCATTTGGAGGCACACTCCATGGTTGGTTCATTGCAACTGGCTGGCACTTGAGATCTCAGTTTAGCAATTTAACTTCCCACCAACCCTGAACCACCTGTTGGCTTTGCAATTCTCACAACCGTGGGCTGTTAACTTCACTTGCTGCTGTTGAAACCAAATCCCCACAGACACTCTATTGTGTGTAATGTAATAAATCTAACGCTTGGGTATAATTTGAGGAACACTTTCCCCCTGTTGCAGGGGTTCTCTAGATTCCTTCACCGATCACTGTATGAGCTCATTTCTGAATTTTGCAGCTAAAATTGAATTTTTTTGCATGCATTTTGCATCTAATATTATGATAAGGACATTCCATTTTCTGGCAACCTTGCATAATTCAATGAAAACTTGTAGTGTTCAGACATTTGTAATAGATCTTTTTGCTGATCAATTTGAATCCTTTGTTTTATGACTTGCTGCAAAAATAATTATTACTGTGTTTCATTTATTTACCAGGCCTAGATGCTTAGATTAGAAGGCATTTGCTGTAAGGAGAGGTTGGCTAAACTTGTGCTGTTTTCCTTAGAGCAACAGAGGCTGAGGGGAGATCTGAGGGAGGTTTTTATATCAAAATTAATCTCATTCATTATTTAAAAGAAGTTTTCAAGAATAAGCTATGCAATGGCTTTTCATTCTTGCATTCGCAGTCAATGTGTTAAGCAATGTTATGTTACATTACTTAAAACCATCAGAACTATTGTTACTCATTGGGGTGATAAACTACTGCAACAATTGGCTTCATCACTCAACCCAACACCTCCTTGTCCAGTAGCAAACCTACCCTATACTGTGGTCCTTCCCCACCGAGTCCCTGCAGTGCATCCCTCAGCATGTACTCTTGCTGCCAGGAATGTGGCAGCCAGCAGCATTCCTCCATGAATGTGCTCTCAATGTGCTGGCAGATCAACAAGTCTCGGGCAAATCAAAGGGCAAGCTGATGATCGTCCAGCTGCACCAGACAGAGATTTGATAGAGGTTTACTGTATTGAATGGCATAGATAGTCCAGACAGGTGTGATCTTCCCCAGGGTTGAAATGTCTGATACCAGAGGACATGCATTCAAGATGGAAGGGGTTAAATTCAAAGGAGATGAGCAGGGCAAGTTTTTTTTGCACAGAGGAGGGTGCCTAGAATATGCTGCATGGGGTGGCAGTGAAGTCAAATATAAAAGAGGCGTTGAAGACGCTGTTAGATAAGCCAATGAAAGTGCAGGAAGTGGAAGGATATGGATGTGATGGAGACCGAAGGGATTAGTTCAGTTGGGCATTTGACTAATAATTTGATTAGTTTAGTGCACCATTGTGGGCTGAAGTGCCTGTTTCTGTGCTCCACTGTCCTGTATTCTAATCTCTCTCTAGTATGAACATGTTATGGAAAATTAGTCGTCATTTAAACTTTTGTATATCTTGTTGACATCAGCTTGAATTTTCCAGGGAGTAATGAATAGAGAATGGGTCTTCCATTTCCCTCAAACTGTTAACTAGAATAAATTTTACAATTACTGTTGCATTTCCTGTAAAATTACCTGCAAATTTTGGTCGATAATTTATTCTCTAGAAATAATAAAACAATATGATTCAGACACTGTTTACAGATCGCTTTTTTTTAATGATGTGATTTCCTGTTTTAAAAGGAAAATATCCGAGATGTTATCACACCGGTGGAATTTGAGGTGACGTATTCCCTGGGTAATCACATTTTAAAGAATGAATCCACAGACACTTTCCCTCCACTTCAGCCTGTTTTGCAAAAGAATAAAAATGGAACTATTGGAGCCAAAAACAAGGTGTGAACATATATGTGTTTATATTTTATATTTCCTGTAGTGATAAAGTTTGAATCTTAAGTTTGCAGACTGATTTATTTGAGTATCTAGCTGGAAAATGTATGTTAGGGAGATCGTTGTGGACCCTATGCTTGATCTCCCTCCCTTCTCTTGGACATCTGCCAGGTACCAATTTGACAGGTGACTTCTGAGCTACGCTACTTAGGCTTAACATCTGTTTCAGGATTCCTGTGTTAAATTGAGCTAAAGCAGAATGAAGTGCACGCTGCCAGGTTTATGGCAACCTGACCAGTGTTCCTGCTGGAAACCACCAGAGAAGTTGGCTTACGAGCCTCTGTAGGGATCAAGGGGATCAGGAATGTTCCTCCTGTTCCACAGCATCCCATACTCCCATTCCTTTTCATCTCCAATCCCACCAACCGGCTTGAGGGCTGACCCATAACCCCTTCACTTAAATGCTAGGTCAGTATCGTAGGCACATGTCTGTGATTCCTTGTAATAGGAGATGCAGGTTACTCAAGAATTTATCTATCGAACAACCTCAGGAATATTGTGGCACTTGTAGCTTTGTGCTATGTTCTTTATCTGCTAAGATATACATTTTGTTTCTCTTTGGTTTTAATGCTTGCTTCTGGGTTTGCGTTTTTGGACAGACACATTTTGAACGGTTATGTGCTTTTAAAGACTGTGCTGCTGACCTGCAAGTGTCTGGAAAACTGATAATGGAAGGGTGAGTAACTTGTTCTACAGAGAGTGCATTCTGCCTTTAACCCACTAATCATTTGCTCAAAAGGTACCTGCATTAGCTAACTAAGCTAATGCTGTAAGCTAACAGGCAGGTACAGAGAGGCTTTATTGCAAGAAGATTCGCGTGCAAAAGTATAGATGTCTTATAGGGTCTTAATGACACTGAACCCTCAACATTGTCAGGCTTCTGTATCAATGGGAGGACACACCTGCCACGGGCAGGATTCTAGATATTAAAGAGGATTAGAGGGCTAGTGTAAGAAAGTAGCTCTGAAGTAAAAGATGAACTACAGGAAGGTCTGAATGTCACTCTTGTGCTTCTGTTGTGCTCTTATGATCACTTATTGAAAAGTATATCAAGTGAAGAAATGTATTACTGCATGAGGGACCAGGTGAGATTCTCTGCCAGGTGAACACCAAGAAATTTGGTGCTCTTAACGATCTCAATGGAGGAGCCGTCGACGTTCAGCGGAGAGTGGTCATTCCGTGCTCTCCTGTAGTCAACAACCATCTCTTTTGTTCACATTCAGAGACTTGTGATGCTCTACTGCCATCAAGTTTTCCACATAGTTATCACCTGGAAATGAAGCAGAGAGAGATTTGAATAATAGCTGTTCCAGCAGACCTGTAATACTGATGTCCATCTTCATTCTGAAAATTGATCTAATATACAGTATACATGAGGTGCCTTCATTTTATATTGAGCTAACTTTTACACCACTGTACTGTTAGGTTTTGTTCCTGTGCAGAGCTGATGACTATGTAGTTCGATGGCTTTCTTTCGGTACATCTCTGTTCTGATCCCTTCGTTGCTTTCAAGTATTTATATGAATTTATTTTGACCATAGGTCTTTGAGTTATCTGATTGTTATTCAAATTATTGTCTTTTGATTTATAACTTAAATATTTCTGAACTCTGAAGACGTTCTTTCCAAGTGGACTATTTACAATTTGTATGTTTTGCCTCAGTTGCCATGCCGACCGCACAGTTGCAGCGACCTCTCTGGGTCCAACCAAAGGTGCAACCGTTCATCCTTTATATCTGTATTACAATCGCAAGACCCCGCTGGTTATCAAGAACATCAGGTCTACTCATCAGTGAGTTTGTCAGTACAATGCAGCTATACTTGGTGTGGACTGTGTTACTGCCTGATACAGGAAGGTGTCAGAGTCTGCGCAGGAAAGTGGTGTACGGTCTAAAAAACGAAGCAAATGATTGTCCTGGACTATTTTGCTCTGAGCAAGACCCCGTTGACATTGGCAATGTGGAATACCGCAAATCCGGCTCACTTTTTTATTAGCAGGACCGATGCTAATTGCTTGGCCTCTGTTTTAGCTCAGACAAGGTGACGTGCCGAGGTGTCACCTGTTTTCAGCCCCTACTGGGAGAGGGGCATCATTCGGTGCCTGGAGGCAGTGTGGCACTGCTTCCATACTGGCATGGGTGCTGCTCTTCAGTGTTCACTCAGAGGAATGTGAGCTGGATTGCATCAAGCCATGTTGCAAGGGGCCGGGGAGAGATACTAAAAGTGGTGAGGGAGAAGGCAGAGGCACAGTGGGGGGCTGGAGTCTGTGCTGGCTCCTCCCGTTGGTGCTGCCCTCCAGTGTTCGTGCAGTGAAAGACAAGCTGGATTGTCTTTGTCTGTGGTCTGCTTTGGGCCTACTCTTGCTGATGATATCAATCTGCAGCACGTGACACTGAGAGACTTGGGCTACATTATAATTCTTTTGAGTGGCTATACTCGTACTGCTACTTTGTGCTATACAGTATGTGCCTTGCTTTCTGTATGACTATCGGTACTCTTAATCATAGGACTCTTCAGAGAGTTGTGTAGACAGAACAGCGCATCTGTAGTTGTGAAAAAGGGCCTGTAGGATCATTGGGGACTCAAGTCACCCCAACCACAATCTATTCCAGCTGCTGCCGTCCGGGAAGCAGTACCACAGCATAAAAACCAGGACCAACAGGCTCCAGGACAGCTTCCTCTACCAGGCCATCAGACTGATTAACTCACACTGACTTGACTGTGCTCTATATTACATTGACTGTTCTATTTATTATAAATTACTATGATTGCACATGGCACATTTAGATGGGAGATGTAATGTAAAGATTTTTACTCCTCATGTATCTTAAGGATGTAAGAAATAGTTAATTCAATTCAATTCATTGAGATATTATATGGAATAGGTCCATAGGTCCTGCTGACCCTATAAGCCATGGTGCCTGATGCACCATCAATAACTCTCTCTGAGACCTAAAGGCGAGATATCGGCTTTTATTGACTGGAAGAAAGAACAAGCAGTAGTTGACCACCATACTACATCCTGGAGACAGAGAGGCCGGGCTCAGGCCTCAATTGCCTTTATACAGGGGTCTGTGGGAGGAGCCACAGGAGCAGTCAGCAGGGGACGTGTCCAGACAGGTATATGTAGTTCACCACAGTGCCTAGCCTAATCTCAGGACAATTTATAATGACCACTTAACCTACTAACCAGTACGTTTGTTGGATTGTGGGAGGAAACCCATATAGTTCACAGAGGCCATGCAGATGACGTTGGAATTTAACTTCGAACTTCAATGTCCCAAACTGTAATAGTGTGTTGCTAACCGCTACGCTACTGTGGTGCCTGTTTTTCAACTTGGTCCCAGAGTAATGCCGTTTTGTTTGGTAGTATTCATGTATGGTTCAATGAGAATTAAACTCGACCTCGAGCATGTCTTAATTTTTCCCACTGGTAAAATCTATGCTTTTATTCTTTTAACCTCTACCTCGCATAGATTTTTCCTGCCACATATCCTTCAACTTTTCTTTGATCCTTCTGCTCTTACACAAAATCTAATTAGATTATGGATTGTTTCCCAAATACTCAGTCACCTTTAAATTGTTTATTTGCTCTGCATGATTACCTAGTTTTCTGGCTCATCGAATGGTGACACATTGACTGAGAAAACTCTCAGAACAATCTGTCTCTCCAACTACATCTTTCCCTTTTCATGGAGAAATAGTGCACATCTATTCAAACAAGATGTTAGCTTTACATAAAAATTCCTCCCTCCATTTCCCAACCACAGATTAGTGATCTACATTCCCAAAAAAATTGGCAAAATCTTTTTGTTCCTCGACAGAATCTTAAAGGATTTCCTTTGTAGCACGTATCTAGTGCTACTGTTGCGTAGTCCTCCCCTTCCATTAATACTGACAGCTAATTTGGTATTAGTACTTTACTTTTACACCATATGTTAATTGCCTGCTGCATTTTCTTCATTAATGTAAAGCCTCATTGGCTGTAAATCTCCTTGTGACATTGTTAATAAGTATGAGGGACATTACATGCATCTATTTCTGTCTAGTAATGGCATATAATCTTTTAATCTGATACAGGTCTTCAAATATAGTTCATGTGAAACAAATGCAAGTAATGTAGAAGCTTCAATTTCAATTTGATTTTAATTTTTTGTCGGATTGATGTGTATGAAGTTTTAATATTCACTCTGCTTGCTGGTGCTTCTTCTATCACTTTGTGTGATAAGAGCAGGTGGGAAAATTAGAAACTCCTGTCGTTTCTCAATGCTGCTGATGCCAGGTGAGACTCAGAGGAGCCTTGTTCTCGTTTCCGACTCCCAGTGGATGGCTGCTCTTCCCAAACCATAAACCCCACCACGTGGAAGCAGGGGCATTAGTTAAGCCGTGCTTGCAAAGCTGATCAATGATCATAATGGATAGCTAAATCACGGTCTGACCCACTCACCTGTCAGAAATGTGGCGGCAGAGATTGTCACACGTGGGACAGACTCAAATAAAATCCAAAATCATTGGTCAAGGACATGAAACGTTTGAACTAAAGCACGTAAAGATCACCTACAATATTGAAATAAACTCCAAAGATTACAAAAAAGATCTGGCAGACCATTCTCTCTGGAGCAGATCTGCATGCATTTGGTCTCACCTGGTGCAAGTTATTCAGTCCGGTTTGTCAGTGCCTATTTGTTGGCATTTACAGCACTTTTGGCGTAATCATTTGGCTCCATGTGGCAGAGTATAGTTGTGGATTCACCACTAGACAATGGGCAGGAGCTTGGGATTTGTGAATATTTGTGCTATAATCCAAACTTCCTGACAGCTACACAGAGAAAGGTAGGCAATTCCACACTGATCTTTTGAAATTTCCCTGCAAAACTGAACTTCCCAGGTATTTTACTTTTAGTCCATAAGTATGTTCTTTAAACAATTTAGTGGCTGTGTAAACTGTAGAGAACATTTCTAAAAGGGGGAAAAGGTGTATCTTGGGTCTGTGTCTTGGGCTGATTTGGAAGGTGGCTAAAATGCGTGTGAAATCCGAAGTGTTATAAATAACTGGAGAATTGGGCTCAGTCCATAGTGTGACACTTTAGGGAAGATGTGAAGGCTTTGGAGAAGGTGTATAAGAATTTTATTAAAATTGTTCCAAGAATGAGGGGCTTGAGGTATGGGAATTTATTGGCGAAGAAGAGATCACTCTCCTCAAAAGAGGATGTTACGAGAATATCTGTTGGAAGTACAAGATTTATATTCCCTAAGGGTATAGACAGTAATAGAAAAAAAAGTTCCCATTGGTGAAAGGCTCAGGAGCTGGGGGATACTAAATGAACATGAATGGCAGAAGATCCAGAAGTAACATAGGGATATATTTCATGCACCGAGTGATTAGACCAATGGTAATAGTGGAGGCACTACTAACTGCAGCATCTCGAAAGAGACCCAGTAAATGTCAAAAATGGAAGAATTTTCAGGGCTCTGGGGAAAGAGCCTAATTAGATTACTGGTGCATAACATTCATATAGGCTCTTGTCATGGAACAACTGCTTTCTATGCTGTAGTCTTTGTAGGAATGGAGTATGACGAACACTTTTATCTGTTCTGTCTGTTAAAGTAGATTGAATTTGTAATTCACCAGATATCTGTGCTCCCCTAATTGAATAACTTTTTTCACACTGTGTTACCCCTTTTACAGATGACAAATATTATTGTAAAAGATTTTTCCTCAAATTGCCAATCTGGGCCAAATGCACAATCTCAAGCTGACTGTTGTTGTTGTTCGTCCTTCGGAGTCGAAGATGACCACGACTGCTGTCAGGTGGAGGGTTTGTGACTGTGGGTCCAGAGGTGACTGGTGAGGCCAATCTGGGCCCTGAAAGCTCGCCCACATGTGGGACACTTGAGGGTAGGTGCTGCAGTGGAAGTGGAGGTAGCTCGAGCCTTGCGCGTGGCGCGTTTCCTCTGAGCCTCTGCAGTGCGTCTGATTTCTGCTGCATACGCTCCTTTAGTGGTCCTGCTCCACCAGGTTGGGCGGTCCAGAGCAAGCGGTTCCCAGCTACTGAGATTGACGTTGAGGTCTTTGAGGGACACTTTGAGGCAGTCTTTGAAACGTTTCTTCTGCCCTCCAATTGAGCGCTTGCCCTGGCTCAGCTCTCCATACAGCAGCTGTTTTGGTAGTCGACTGTCAGACATCCTGACGACACGGCCAGCCCATCTGGCTTAGGGTTTCTGTAGGAGAGTGTAGACGCTGTGGGTGCTAGCCCGCTCCAGGACCTCCGTGTCTGGGCCTTTGTCCTGCCATCATATGTGGAGAAGTCTGCGGAGGCAGCTCAAGTCGAAGTGGTTGAGCTGTTTAGCGGGTCTGCTGTAGACACTCCAGGTCTCGCTGGCATAGAGGAGGGTGGTGAGAACCACTGCTCGGTAGACCTTCAGCTTGGTGGTAAGGCTGAGTCCTCTCCGCTCCCATACATTCTCACGGAGTCTCCCAAAGGCGGCACTGGCTTTGGCAATTCTGTTGCTGATCTCTGCATCTATGTTCACCGCTCGTGATAGAGTACCGCCCAGATAAGTAAAGCTGTCGACTGCCAGTAGCTTCTGCCCCTTTACTGTGATTTGTGGTTCCTGGTAGGGCTTTCCGGGTGTGGGCTGTTACATAACTTTGGTCTTTTTGGTGCTGATTGTAAGTCCAAAGTTGTCACAGGCTCGTGAGAGGCAGTCCATTTCTCGCTGCATCTTCTGCTCTGTGCTGGCGTTGAGGGCGCAATCATCAGCGAATAAGAGGTCTCTGACGACGGTCTCCTTTACCTTTGTAACAGCCTGTAGATGCCGGAGGGTGAATAGCCCACCGCCAGTCCTGTATCTGACATGTATACCATCCTGACAATCGCGGAAGGCATCATTCAGCATAGCAGAGAAGACCATGCTAAAGAGTGTAGGGGCGAGAACGCATCCTTGCTTCACACCGTTCGTCACTGGGAAGGCTTCTGACTCGTCACCATCATCCAAAACTTTCACCATGCCATCGTGGAACTGCCAAACAATTGTGATGAACCTGCTAGGGCAGCCAAACTTCTCCATTATCTTCCATAAGCCATCTCTGCTGACCGTATCAAATGCCTTGGTCAGATCGATGAAGGTCATAAAGAGGTCGCTGTGCTGCTCTTGGCATTTTTCCTGGAGTTGGCATGCAGCAAATATCCTGTTGACAGTTCCACGCTCTGCACAGAAGCAACACTGGCTTTCTGGGAGGAGACCTTGCTCAAGGTGTTGGAGAAGGCGATTAAGCAGGACACGAGCTGAGATCTTCCCAGCTATGGACAGGAGGGAGATGCCTTGGTGATTGTTACAAGACTGGCGGTTGCCTTTCCTCTTGTAGGTGTGGACTATGCTGGCATCTTTCAACTGTTGCGGGACCTTTCCTTTGTTCCACATAGACTGGAAGAGCTCAGTCAGCTTCTGCATCATGAATGGGCCTCCTGCTTTGTAGACTTCAGCAGGGATTGCATCTGATCCTGGTGCTTTGCTACAAGAAAGTTGCCTGATGGCTTTTCTGACTTCTTCTGTGAGGAGGTTGTCAAGCTCCAGGTTGATCTCCACCTGAGGTAGGCAAGCAATGGCCTCATCATTGATTTCGGCAGAGCGGTTGAAGACCTGGTTGAAGTGTTCAGCCCATCTCTCCAAAATCTGCTTTTTCTCTGTCAGCAGCCGAGTCCCATCTGCACTGAGGAGGGGGGAAGGAGCCAGAGGACTGAGGTCCATACATAGCCTTCAAAGCGTTGTAGAAACGCTTGGTGTCGTGACTGTCTGCGTAGCCCTGGATCTCATCGGCCTTATTGCTGAACCAGACATCCTGCATCTCACAGAGTTTCTTCTGCACTTTCTGTCGTGCACTGGCAAAGGCATCTATCTTTGCTTGTGATGTAGAATCGTTCTCTGATAGTTGGTGCACTCTGAACAGTTGGTGTTTTTCTGACAACAGTGCCTGTATCTCCTCGTCGTTCTCAGTGAACCAGTCTTGATGTCTACGGATTGCTGTTCCGAGGTGTTTGAGAGCGGTAGAGTAGACTGCATCTCTGAAAGCCGTCCACTGCTCTTCAGTGCTGGTGTGGTCATCCTGGGGTGTGTCAAGCAGCCTGCTATCTAGGTCTTCATGAAATTCTTCTGCAACTACACTGCTCTTCAGCTTGGAGACATTGAGCCTCTTTGCAGTCTTCTGACCTTGGGGTCTTCTCACAGGCAGGATGCGAAGTTTAAACTTGGACACTATGAGTTGATGATCCGTCCAGCAGTCGGCACTGCACATGGCCTTTGTCACTCTCACGTCTTGCCAGTCCCTCTTTCTGGTGATGACATAGTCAATCAGATGCCAGTCCATAGAGCGTGGATGCATCCAAGGTGTCTTGTTATGGGTAGGGAGGTGGAATAGGGTGTTGGTGATGACAAGGTCATGTGTAGCGCATGTCTTGAGGAGCAGCAGGCCATTGCTGTTACACTTGCCAATACCATGTCTTCCAAGAATCCCTTCCCAGGTCTGGCGTTAAAGTCCCCAAGGCCAATAAGCTTCTCTGACTGTGGAACTGCTGCTATGAGGGCGTCAAGTTCTTCATAGAACTTATCTTTGATGTCATCTGGGTTAGTCATTGTTGGGGCATATGCGCTGATCAGCGTTGCACTCCTCTTATTGCCAAGTGGGAGCCGAAGCGTCATCAGGCGATCGTTGATGCCCTCTGGAAGCTTGGCAAGTTTACGAGCGAGGTGGGATCGGATGGCAAATCCAACGCCAGCCTCTCATCGTTCAGTGCTGCTGCGACCACTCCAGAAGAAGGTGTACCCACCACTACGTTCTGTAAGCTGGCCCTTGTCTGCTAGGCGTGTTTCGTTGAGTGCTGCAATGTCCATGCTATAGCGGGCTAGTTCTTTGGCGACCAGTGCTGTTCTTCTTTCTGGTCTGACAGCCTTGGTGGTGTCAAGCAGAGTTCGCATGTTCCACATGCTAAAGTTGAGCACCTTCACTTTCGACTTCTTTGTAGTTCGACCGCTGAGTGGGATCCCCGCCAGCCGCGGTGTGCTGGCCAGGGTAAGATGAAGCAGGCTATGTTTGAGGCATCTTTTCTAGCCCCTTCCTCCATGGAGGTGAGCAGAGCGATCCTAAAGAGGACTGCTCAGACACCCAGGGGGCTGCCGAGCTCCACTGCTGCTTCATTCCAGCGGAGAACGACCCAATGCCCTGGTCCGCCTGTGTGCAGGTTTGTGACTACAACTTCTAGTGTATCCACACCTGCTGCTTTGCCACTCGCCCATCGCCACAGGACTTGAAGTTTTTTAGCAGAATGGGTTTGGAGTCGTGACTTGCACTTGACTTGGATTAAAGTGAGGGAGAGTTGCGCAAATCATCAGCCTCACTCTCTTGTCCCGACCTATCTGTATCCAGTTGCAAGACGGAGTTGAGACGGCTGGAGATAAGTCGGGATGCAGTGGATGGCCAGCAGTGTCCTACGTGTCTCACTGTGCCCTGATTGCGCTCCACAACGCTTTGCTGGGTCCGCCTTTCTACTCGCTGGACCGCCAAGTGGTGGTCTCCTCCGCGTAGTCCGCCGAATTCAGTCTTCGCATGCGTAGGTAGACAAGCCCTTAACTCACCGAGGGTTTGAGGCCCATTGGCTACCCTCGCCAGGTTTTGCCGGCTAGTCGAAGCCGTTGGCCGGGGTGTGGCCGCTGTTGCATGCAAACTGACTGAATTGGTCAATGACTCCAAATGTAATGTCAATATTTATACATCCAGCTCTTTCTAACTATCTACTGTCATGGGTACAGAGTCAGTTTCTGATGGCCCCTTTGCATATTCATTCCTGGATGTTTTAACTGTATCATTTTTCCTTATTTTAGTTTATTATTTATTGAGATACAGTGCAGGTGAGGCACTTCTGGCTCTTTGAGTCACACTGCCCTGCATGTAATCACAGGACAATCTACAATGACCAATTAACCTACCAACGTAAAAACTCCTTACAGACAGTGGCAGGAATTGAACCTGGTTTGCCTGTACCATAAAGCATTGTTCTAAGCACTACTCTGCTGTGCTATTATCCTATCCTGTAGGGTCAGTTTGTTGGCTTCTGATGTGAACAGTTTGTCTTGAATGGCAAATTTATAAGTTCACTGTCTCCTCTGTATTATCAAGTCTTCAGTTATAGCACAAAACCAGACAGTACAAGGTTCTAGTATGGCTGTTTTACCCAACTGTATTTTTTTTTTACATTTTGCAAGGTTTTTCCTTCCTGTTTAGCTAATAAAGAGCCAGAAGGATACCTCACGCTTTCTTGATTCTGAGATAGCAATTTGATCTGTTTGAATCTATTGCATTTTGTCAATGGTCAATTTATTTCTGGTACTGTTAGATAAAAGATAAAGATTAGCTTTATTTGTCACATGTACATCAAAGCATACAGTGAAATGTGTTGTTTGTGTCAGTGAATATGTGTCGGATGTCCACAAGTGTTGCCACACTTCCAGCACCAACATAGCATGCTCACAACTTACTAACTATAACCTGCACATCTTTGGAATGTGGGAAGAAATGAGAAAACCTAGAGGAAACCAGTATGGTCATGATGAGAAAGTACAAATTCCTCACAAACATGCCACCAACAACCATATCTGATATAACGCTTACAATTGTTGACGTAGTGGTAAGTATAGCAACATGATGTTTGATGCATTACAGAAGAATGAAGTTAGACAGGACTGCGGTCAATGCCTTCCCAATATCTTGGTTTGGCTTATTTCGTAGAGTTAAATTAATTTATATTTGGAAGGCCAGAGCTGAGCGTATTTAAAACATTTAATGAGCTATTTGTTCTTGCTGAGTTAGGAATTGCTGCAGTGGTGCTGGATTATGTATTAAAAAATGAGGTTTAACATTTTCCTTAGCTGTAGTTTTAATTTGATTTTTCATATTTTGGTGGATGTATTATCCACACCAATTCATTTCTGGCAGGTTGGAGAGGTGCCAACAGAGTAGCCCGCTTCTGAATCCTTCCTCCTGGGTCATACTGATTACTGGCATAACAGAAGACATTTGATTCCAGAATGTCATGTTGCAGACGTGGCCTTCAGGTGATCGTATTTGTCTTAAATTAACCTGCATGAGAATTGACTCCTTACCTCTGTCATAAACTGAAGATGATGCATTAAGCGCAGTGGATTAAACTACTTGACTATCTGAATGGCTGTAGAACACAACAATTGGAAATTGTGAAAATAGACCTATTCGTGTAAATTGATGCAGTATGAAATTCTGATTTAGCTTAGGGTAAAGTGACTGCAACTACTGGATCGTTATTGATTCATTCACAAATGTCCGTCAGTGGAGGAATCAGAATTAGGATCAGATTTATTATCACTGGCAGATGTCGTAAAACTTGTTGTTGTGCAGCAGCAGTACATTACAACACATAATAAAAAATCTATAAATCACAATATATATGTATGTCCAGCCCAACAGTAACTTCAGCCCCAGGAAAGTGGTTAGCTATTAACTCCTCTCTGAAATGGCATGGAAAGCCACTCAGTTCAATCAGGAACGATTAGGGATGAGCAATAAATGCTGGTCTTGCCAGCAACATTCAAACCAAGTGAACTAATAACAAATAGGTTGCATTAAATTTCAGGGGTTTTATTTTTTTTTGGGGGGGGGCGGTTTGGGTTTCAATGAAAACCAGGAAATACTGTGATGATTATATTGAAATACTGGTTGTGGTATTTTGAAAGGGAGAAATAATTTATTATTTTGAATACAGTACTCTGCTTTGCCTTTTCTATGCAATTTGGAATTGCTGTAAATTATTTCAGCACATTTACTTGTTATTTTCAGTGCCAGTACTCTGCATTAGTGTCTGACTTTGTGTTATGCCAGACAATTTTATGGAGGGCAGAAAAAAGATTATTCATCAGCAGAAGTCTTTAGCGTACCTTTGTCACGCTCCTAGATGCGCACCTGGTGCTCTGCTGTACGCTCAGCACCAGGCTGGTGGGCATCTTATTGGCAGCACCATGGAAACCTCATCATGAGCCAGATAACACACTCTCAGGGATATAGTCAAAATGTTATTCGTTGCCAAAAAATATGCAAACATGTTGTTGAAAGTGCAAACTTGCCTTCCTATTCAGGTATAAGTATATTATTCGAATATACGATGTTTATCATTTGCCGTTACCCTAAAACCTAATAACCTGTGTTATTTTTTTTCACCTTCTGCTTCTTGTCTGTGTGCCAAATTTCTTCCCAAAGGTGTTCAATGACTAATGTGCTGGTTAAAAGCCAGAATATCTTATGAATGTCTTGTTTTTCTGCCACAAAAGAAGACAGTCAAGAGGCTGCAATCTATAAGCATGTAGAGAAATTAATGATTTTACTTTTACAACAATAAGATAAAGATTGAAGTACTGGAATTTAGATTATAAAAACATTACATCTGACTGCTTTTATGCAACTCGAATATCTGTTAATCTAGATGTGAATTGTTGGCACTTTGGGGACTGTAGATAGACTGAAAGACGTGACAAAGATAATAATTTGTGTTGTTCATCATTTCTCAACATTGTATAAAAATCTTTTGTAGCCAGCATATAAGGATAATTTTCCCACTTTATATTCCCAGCACGGACCCTTACTCGACAAGAGGTTGTATGCCTTGACCAGAATACTTACTGCAATATGATCCTCCTATAACAATGTAGTTTTAATGGGGATGATGCTTTTTTTTCCTAGGCACCATGCAAACAAATCTTACCTGGCAGTTAAGGAGGTGAAGAGAATCATTCTGAATATAGATCTGTTCAATGCAGGAGACAATGCATACTCAAGCACTCTTAACATTAAAATGCCCAAGGGTATAAGTTTTGTCAAAACAGTGGAAATGGTAAGTATAACATTCCAGTATGTGTATGCCATTTAATGTATCACTTTGCTTCATGGTGCCAGAAATAATATGGCATAATTTAATATGGCTCTTAATGGAGATCAAATGGTAATCAAGCAAAGCATAATTTGTATCATTGGAGATTGAAATACTTCTGTTTTTTTCCTGGAATCTGTCATCACAAATTAGTCATTTAAGGAAAAAAGCTATCGCAGTAATGTTCCATGTTTAGCTGCATCATGCCACAATGCATCGAATCCTAGAATTTACCGGGTACATATTAAAAGTGTTGTTTGGAATCAGTGGTAAAGTTGTAGTGTGTGGGATATTGCCTCACTTTGCTTTGAGACATAGATATGCCCAGCTGGTAGATTAGGTCTCGTATAAGAACACTCAAAGGCTTTTCAATGCAATACCCTTCCATTGTGAAGTGCATAGATTAAAGGAAATGTATTGGAGAACAGTTTGGAATGGAGATGGAAATAGGAGGAACCCTAGAAGTGAAGATCAAAGGTGGAAGAGATTTTGTGTATGCTGGAGGGTAGATTGGTGGGAAGATGGGTGATTGGGGTGATCTCTGTATGTGAATGGGTGGTGATTGGATGGGGGTTGGCTTGGCATTAGGAGGGAGAAGTATTTTATGAATGATGAAAATATAGATTAGAACATAACCTGCCAGAAGATGGATTGTCTGATTCCCAGTAAAAGTCAGGGGCTTTTATCTAATATCCACCTCCTTCCAGCTTTGTTTGAATCTAGGTTTTCACCATGAGTGAATGATTCCTCCCTGTTGATCTCATTGGATGGTCCTCAGTCATCCCAACCTTTGTTCAACCATCTCCTTGCCCCTCAAATGGAGCACATTTCATCTTCCCATCTAGTTGTGAGAAGCTTCATTGTTCTTGGTGTCTGCTTCTTAATGTCACCTCCTGCACCACTGATAAAGGAAAAGATTTAATTTGGCTTTTTTGACACTGATCAACAGAAAAAGATACGTAGCAAAGTGAAAGCAGATCTCTACAAAGTGACCTGCATTAATTACAAATATAAAACACAAAATAGTTGATTGCATTAGTATTCACTCCCTTCAAGTCAGTATTTAGTAGATGCACCTTTTACAGCAATTATAGCCTTGACTCTGTGGATAGAGACCTGAAATTTTCCCCAAATTCTTCTTTACAAAACTGCTCAAGCTCTGTCAGATTGCATGGGGATCATGAGTGAACAGTCATTTTCCAATACAGTCACAAATCCTCAATTGGATTCAGGTCTGGACTCTGACTTGGCCACTCCTGGACATTAGCTATTGTTATTTTTAAGCCATTTTGGTGTAGCTTGCTTGGATTGATTGTCTTGCTGGAAAACAAATCTTCTCCCAAGTCGCAGTCCTCTTGCAAGCTGCATCAGGTTTTCCTCCAGGATTTCCCTGTATTTTGCTGCATTCATTTTGCTCTTTACTTCCATAAGCCTTCCAGGAGACTGCACAGCAAGATGCAGCCACCACCATGCTTCACGTTAGGGATGGTGTGTTTTTGATGATGTGTGGTATTTAGCTTATGCTGAACATAGGGTTGAGTCTGATGGTCAAACAGCTCAGCTTGGTTTCATCAGAACATAGAATCTTCTTCCAGCTGACTTCAGAGTCTTCCTCATGACTTCTGGCATCTCTAGCCGAGATTTCATGTGTGTCTTTTTTTTTCCCTACAGTGGCCTTCTCTTTGCTGCTCTCCCATAAAGCCTTTATTTGAGAAACACCCAGGCAACAGTTGTTTGTATAGTCTCTCCCTTCTCTGTCACTGAAGCTTGTAACTCCTCCAAAGTTGTCATAGGTCTCTCACTTGTCCCCTTCTTGCACGGTCACTCAGTTTTTGAGGACAGCCTACTCTTGGCAGACTTACAGCTGTGCCACATTCTTTCCATTTCTTGATGATTGACTTAACTGTACTTCAAGGGATATTCAGTGACTTGGAAATTTTCTTGCATCCATCTCCTGACTTGTGCTTTTCAATAACCTTTTTACAGAGTAGCTTGGAGTGTTCTTTTGTCATCGTGGTTTAGGTTTTGCCAGGATACTGACTCACCAGCAGTTGGACCTTCCAGACGTAGGTGTATTTTTACTACAATCATTTGAAACACCTTGACTGCACACAGATCTCCAAAAACAGATCTCCATTTAACTAATTGTGTGACTTCTAAAACCAATTGACTGCACCAGTGATGATTTGGTGTGTCATATTAAAGGGGGTGAATACTTATGCAATCAGTTATTTAGTGTTTTATATTTGTAATTAATTTAGATTACTTTGTAGAGATCTGTTTTCACTCTGACATGAAAGAGTTTTTCTCTATTGATCACTGTCAAAAAAACCCTTAATTTTGTATACGTGTAGATCTTGTACAACATTTATTCTTGGAATGAGACATACAGTCCACAGTGAGGTAACAGTGGAATACAATTCACTTTTGAAAAGGCAACACGTTATTTAGGAGGCTTTTCCATTTTAATAACATTGATTTATGTAACAGTTTGAAGCTCTGGCAGAGATTTATGATAGCAAGTATTTTAAATTACTGACAGCCATTTAGGAACCTGGGCTCGTGATTTATCTTCCTACATCCACCTGGGCCATTTAAGTTTGGTTGATGAGTTGGGGAATAAAAGGCTGATACCAGTAAAGTTGACTGTGAAGCTAGTATAGAGCTAGAGCAAGAGCTTAGAGAAACTAACAATGTTATCACTTATTGAAAGGGGAATAACGTACAGAAATTGAGTGATTATAGTTCAATAATCAAGAGCATTGTTGAGACAGCATCTTGGAGACTGTGTACAATATTGATCTTACTTAAGAATGCTCATGCATCGAAATCACTTTAGAGAAGGTTTATAGGACCAACAATTGGAATGGAGAAGTTGCCTAAAGAGCAGAGCATGAGTGTGAGAACAGAGAGAAAACTTGACTAAAGCACATACATTATGATCCTGGGAGGTTGTACATTGTGGAGATAGAGCTGACATTTCCTCTAATGGAGGAATTTAGAACTAGGAATCACTGTTAAAAATAAGCACTTGCTTATTTAAGCCTGTGATAAAGATTTTTTTCTCTCTCTCTGAAGATTGACTCTCATTATCAAGTGGTAATATAACCAGCATATCTGAAGTTTTTTTTGAGCAAAAATAGGTAAATTCTTGGTTAGAAAAGGAGTCCACCGAGATGTAACACTGAGCGTCATAGGAAGTCATTCCTACCTGTGGCCATCAAACTTTACAACTCCTTCCTCGGAGTGTCAGACACCCTGAGCCAATAGGCTGGTCCTGGACTTATTTCCACTTGGCATGATTAACTTATTATTATTTAATTATTTATGGTTTTATATTGCTATATTTCTACACTATTCTTGGTTGGTGCAGCTGTAACGAAACCCAATTTCCCTTGGGATCAATAAAGTATGTCTGTCTGTCTGTTAATAATTGTTGGTATACAAAAATGCATAATTAAGGTTGGACAAACACGAGGAAATCTGCAGATGCTGGAAATTCAAGCAACACACACAAAATGCTGGTGGAACACAGCAGGCCAGGCAGCATCTATAGGGAGAAGCACTGTCGACATTTCGGGCAGAGACCCTTCGTCAGGACTAACTGAAAGGAAAGATAGTAAGAGATTTGAAAGTAGGGGGGGGGGAGAGGAAAATGCAAAATGATAGGAGAAGACCGGAGGGAGTGGGGTGAAGCTGAGAGCGGGAAAGGTGATTGGCAAAAGGGATACAGAGCTAGAGGAGGGAAAGGATCATGGGACAGGAGGCCTAGGGAGAAAGAAAGGGGGAGGGGAGCACCAGAGAGAGATGGAGAACAGGCAGAGTGATGGGCAGAGAGAGAAAGAAAAAAAGAGGGGGGAAAAACTAAATATATCAGGGATGGGGTAAGAAGGGGAGGAGGGGCATTAACGGAAGTTAGAGAAGTCAATGTTCATGCCATCAGGTTGGAGGCTACCCAGCCAATATATAAGGTGTTGTTCTTCCAATCTGAGTGTGGCTTCATCTTGACAATAGAGGAGGCCATGGATAGACATATTGGAATGGGAATGGGATGTGGAATTAAAATGTGTGGCCACTGGGACATCCTGGTTTGATTGAGGTTGGATTTGGGCTGATAATAATCTTGAATGTAATGGATGCGTTGTATAAGTCCAACTGATTCATTACATTTAGTGAAGGAAATTTGGCTTATTAGTGACTGCATAGCTGCATGGACATTGACTTTATATGGTAAGCCTGTTAAATAGCTTGGTTTTATTGAAAGACAGTTAGGTATTAAATGCTGACCTTGTCAGCATTGGCTGTATCCACAAGAGTCATGAGTTATAGAAAAGTACAAGGCAGAAACAAGCCCTTCAGACAATCTAGTCCATGCTGAACCATTTAAACTGCCTACTCCCATCGACCTGTATCTGGACCATAGCCCTTCATATCTTAACCATCCACATATCTATCAAAACTTCTCTTAAACATTGAAATCAAGCTCACATGTACCACTTGCGCTGGCAGCTCATTTCACACTCTCATGACCCTCTGAATGAAGAGTTTCCCCCTCATGTTCCCCTTAAACTTTTCACCTTTCTCCTGTAACCCATGACCTCTAGCTATAGTCCTACCCAACCTCTGGCAAAAGCCTGCTTGCATTTATGCTATCTATACCCCTCGTAATTTTATACACACTACCTGCGTCTCAATGTCACCAAGACCAAGGAGATGGTGGTGGACTTTAGGAGATCTAGGCCTCATATGGAGCCAGTGATCATTAATGGAGAATGTGTGGAGCAGGTTAAGACCTACAAGTATCTGGGAGTACAGTTGGACGAGAAGCTAGACTGGACTGCCAACACAGATGTCTTGTGCAGGAAGGCACAGAGTCGACTGTACTTCCTTAGAAGGTTGGCGTCATTCAATGTCTGCAGTGAGATGCTGATGATGTTCTATAGGTCAGTTGTTGAGAGCGCCCTCTTCTTTGTGGTGGCGTGTTGGGGAGGAAGCATTAAGAAGAAGGACGCCTCACGTCTTAATAAGCTGATAAGGAAGGCGGGCTCTGTCGTGGGCAAAGTACTGGAGAGTTTAACATCGGTAGCTGAGCGAAGGGCGCTGAGTAGGCTACGGTCAATTATGGAAAACCCTGAACATCCTCTACATAGCACCATCCAGAGACAGAGAAGCAGTTTCAGCGACAGGTTACTGTCGATGCAATGCTCCTCAGACAGGATGAAGAGGTCAATACTCCCCAATGCCATTAGGCTTTACAATTCAACTGCCAGGACTTAAGAACTTTTTTTTTTTTTAAAGCTATTATTAATGCTTTTTGAGTTAGTGATTTAGATGCATATCATATTATTACTGAGTTAAGTATTGTATGTAAGGAGTTTTTGCTACAACAAGTGTATGGGACATTGGAAAAAATGTTGAATTTCCCCATGGGGATGAATAAAGTATCTATCTATCTATCTATCTATCTATCTATCTTTCAACCTTACTTACATCTTTCCTGTAGGTAGGTGACCAAAACTGCACACGATACTCCAAATTGGGCCTCACCAACGTCTTCTCCAACTTCAACATATAACATCCTATCTTCTTTGATTCATGAAGGCTAATGTGCCAAAAGCTTTCTTTATGACCCTATCTACCTATGATGCCACTTTCAATGAATTATGGACCTGTATCCCCAGATAATTTTGTTCTACAAAACAACTCGGTAGCCGACGGTTCACTATGTAAGACTCTACCCTGCTTCGTTCTACTAAAGTGCAACACCTCATACTTGTCCTCATTAAATTCCAACTGCCATTTTTCAGCCCATTTTTCCAGCTAGTCCCAATCCTGCTGCAAGCCATAATAATCTTCCTTATTGTTCATTACACCCGCAATCTTGGTATCGTCTGCATACTTCCTGATCCTGTTAACCATCCAGATCATTGGTATTGAGGACAAACAATATTGGACCCAGCACCATTCCCTGCAGCACATTCAGTAATAGAGGGATTCAATTACTACCACTCTTTAGCCTTCCCACAAAGCCAATGTCTAATCCAATTTACTACTCCAACTTGAATGCCACGCGACTGAATCACCTTGATCAACCTCCCATGTGAGACCTTGTCAAATGCCTTGCTGATGAACAACATTCACTACCTCACCTTCATCAACTTTCCCGGTAACTTCCTCAAAAAACTATTAAGATTGGTTAGACACGACCTACTACACACAAAGTTGACTATCACTAATCAGTCCAAGTCTATCCAAATATTTGTATATCTGGTAGCTTGGAATACCTCCCAATAACCTTTTCCAGTCCTGATGTCAGGATCACCAGCTTGTAATTTCCTGGTTCATTCTGGGAGCCTTTCTAAACAACAGAACAACATTAGTTATCCTCCAATGCTTTGGTACCTTATCTGTCGCTAAGACTGATTTAAATATTTAAATATCTCTGAGAGCTCTGGCAATTTCATTTTCATTTTATAAAATCTTTTTATTGATACATAATCTTCTACAGCTATAAAATGATACAAGACTTCAACAAGCTGATATATATACAATTAATAAAGCTGAAGAAAAAATTATCAAAAAAGAATAATATATGATAATGAAAAAAATTATTTTATAAAGAAAAGAAGGAAAAAAGAGAACCCCAACTAACTAAAAAAAAAAGAAATTCCACTAACTACAAGAGAAGAAAAAAAAAACATACGTCTTACCATCATCTATATAAATAAAGAAGAATCATCAACCGCCAATTCACATTTATATAAAATAAAACTGGAAGGAAACCATGCAAAATTAATTCAAATTAAATGATAATTTTTGGCAAAAGAGCCTCATCTTCTCTCAAAATTGAATCGAAGATCAAAAGTTCTACTTCTAATTTTTTCCAAACTAAGACATAACATTACTTGAGAAAACCATTGAATTAATGTAGGGACAGAGGTATCTTTCCATTTCAATAATATAGCCCTTCTTGCCAACAATGTAACAAATGCAATTACGTTGGTCTGAAGATGAAATACCCTGAATATGATGCGGAACTATTCCAAATAGAACAGTCAAATTTACAATCTTTTAGGTTGTAAATTAATTTTCAGAGTTTTAGAAATTGTAGAAAATAAAGATTTCCAAAACGATTTTAATGAAGAACATGACCAAAACATATGTGACAAAGTGGCTACTTCAGTTTTACACCCATCACAATAATTGTCTATGTTAGGAAATATTTTGGATAGTCTCTCCTTTATTAAATAATAATGGTGAACAATTATAAATCGAATTAAACAGTGATTGGCACATATCGAAGAAGAATTGACAATTTTCAGAACTCGCAACCAATCTGCAATTGTCGCCCGCAGGGTCCGAGGGAACACCTTGTCAGGTCTTGGGGATTTATCCACCCTAATCTGCCTCAAATCCACAACTCCTCTGGAATCTGTATAGGGCCCATGAAGTTGTTGATGCTGCTTTGCCTCACTTCTGTAGACTCTGTGTCTGTCTCCTGTGTAAATACAGGTGCAAAAACATGAATTAAGATTCTCTCCCCCCCCCCCCCATCTCTTCTGGCTCCATGCATATGTTACCATTCTGATCTTCCAGATGGTGAACTTTGTCCCTTGCTTTTAACATATCTGTCGAAGTCTTTGGGATTCTCCTTGACCTTGTCTGTTAGGGTAACCTTTGCATTCTTTTAGCACTCCTGATTATTTTGTCAAGTATTCTTTTACATTTCTTATACTCCGTAAGTACCTCTTTCATCCCTACCTGCCCATACCTGCTATGCAACTCCTTTTTTCTTAACCAGGGCTTCAGTATCTCTTGAAAACCAGAGTTTCCCAAACCTGCTATCCTTGCCTTTTATTCTGACAGGCACTTACAAGCTTCTTTCTCTCGAAAATTCACTTTTGAAGGCTCCTCCCCACTTACCAAATACACCTTTGCTAGAAAACAACATGTGCCAATCCACATTTGCCAGATCCCTTCTGATACTATCAAAACCAGCTTTTCTCCAATTTAGAATCTGAACCTGTGGACCAGACCTATCTTTTTCCATATTTATTATTGAAACTAATGATTAAATATTCTACAACTATTCTGCAACAATGACACCATGAATTGGATTAGTTAATTTTAATTGGCTGAATGTAATCCTTTTGAATACACTCAAAATATTTACATAATTCTATCACCAAAATCCTATCTACCACCGATAATGGAATATCAAATAGTGATGTTGTTGAGGTGATGAATTTGTTCTATATTTACCAGTATAGATTGGGTGATGTAATTAGTTCACAAATAATTATCTACACTTCTTTATTTCTTCATTGGTTAAGTGACTGCTCATAAAAGGCCATCAAAAGTTCAAGTCAGAAGACTACTTTCCCACAAATATTGTATTTATTTTGCTTCAGTTATGCTTTGTGTTATTGGAGTACAAGATCATACATACAGACAACCCTCGCATTATGTGGGGGTGATGGGGTGGGTGGGGTGTTGATGCATTCCTAGAAAACCAGTCCATAATGGCATTTTTCCATAGAATGAAGCTAAGTCCCCTGTGCGTGCATCAGGAAACACAAGGTGGAAACAGAACTATTTATGTTTATTTGTTTACTATTTTTCACATAAATTCTGTGAATGTAAATTTTATTCTATATCTAAAATTCTTGGGCTTGTGAATTCTGTAAGGGTAAATTTTCATTACTCAAATGTCCAGGGGTTGCCTGTATTTCATATAATAAACATGCTGCTGATTATCAGAAGATTGAAATTGTAGTCTCTCCAAAGATACTTTTGCTTTATTATTTTAAATAAATATTGCTAATTGATTAATCAGATTTTTATCTATCTACAAGCATAAATATTCACTTGTAGATCAGTGCTTGCCTTATTTTCTCCCTAAGATGAAGGAAAATAAACTATACTTCAAACTCATAACAAATGTGCTTTATTAAGCAAAATTAAAAGTTGCATAGAGGCACAGCTTACTTCTACACGGGCAGATTTGTTCTTCCCTCTTTTGTACTTAAACATTTGTAGCATCAGCATAGCGAGCAGTTGGTGAAATGCCACAATGCACAGGACACATACTATATGCAGTATGATACATACCTCCTTTAATAATGTAAAAAAAAGAATGCAAATCCATCTAGTCTCTATGTAGCTTTCATTGGGACAAAGTCTTCCACATTTTTGTTGTCAACTAGCTCTCCTTTTGATCTGGTCCCAACTGGTTGCGCTCCTCCTTGGGCTGGTTGTCGAACTGCAATGTTTTTGCCTTGAAGAATTAGTAATGCAATCCACACCTTTGTATCTAACTTTATCATGTCAATCTCTTGGGTCTTCCTGAGACAACATTTGCTCTTCACTTTTGTATGGGTTCCATCCTCAGTGAATCTCAAAGTCTTGAGAGGCAAGGATTCTTTACCACTTCTCTTTCAATGTTGTGCATTTTCATAAGTCATCATCCCACTTCCGATTCCAGCCGATCCTCTGGGAGTGGACCTACCCTAAATTCCCTGCACTATCACTTGGAGTGGGGCGTGAAGAAAGCTAGTATGGTCAAAGTGGAGTTTGGAGGTGGTGATTAGTTTGCTGGAGTCCTCGGCCTTTCCATTACTGTGGGAAGTGATTTGGTAATCTTTGGTGATAAAACTGCTCCTCCTTTGATAGTCTCATAAATTTGACTTGTTTGAACTGTGGCCCATTATCTGTCTTCAGCACATCAGGGCTGTCATATCTGGCTTATGAATGACCATTGGGATGTTTACTGAGAAGTCTGGATTGTATCCTTCAGAGAAGGAAATCTTGTATATGAATTCTGGTCACCAGTTACATTTGCCCATCCAGATAAAATAGATCTGATGCTGCTTTTGCCCTATGTTAGTCTGGGATTTGATGAGAGAAACAATTTCTAAGGATCTACAAAGCTCTCAATTCTGCACACCGTTCCTGACCTATAGATACCCCTCAAGTCCTGTGGGGCAACTATTTGTTGCCAGTTGTAAAGCACAAATGCACTTGTTGAAGTTGAGGAACAAATTAACCTTTCACCTTTGAAGATTGGGTCAGCTTGAGTCAGTTCGATTCTTGCATGGGGTTTGGTTCAACTTCAAGCTGTGTCTGTTGATGGCCATTTCAGCTGCTTTGTCTCATCTTGTCTCAGCCAGGTTTGTTGGCTACATTTATGTCTTTGGCTGGATTGTACCAAATCTTTACTTTCTGTGCCTGAATTCATAACAAACCTTATGAACCTCAAAGCCTGCTGTGCCGTGTAAATTGATTGCAGCTCTTTGTCCATCTCAGCACAATCCCCATATCCCTTGACTGCCTTTATGCCCAAAAACCCATCCATCTCCATTTAGAAAGAACTGAGCTTCTGCAGCTTTCCAGGTACAGAATTCCAAATTCTCACCCCTCCGATTGGAGAGATCCCAAGTAGTCTGTGGTGGGTTTTAACAAGACTAATCTCAAGTGGCATTACAATCACATCTTGTCTTTAGTCTGACAGCAGTGTATACGGTAAAATCTGATAGTTCTGTTTTCACAGTTCATTAACTACATATCTAACTAAAATCTTGCCTTGTGTATAAAGGTGTGTTGGGAAGATGCCTTCCATGCACCTCAGATCCCTTTAAAATCTTTTGCCTCTCACTTTAAACCTACACCTATTAGTTTTAGACTCACTTTCCCTGGAAAAAGCCTGTGACTACTACCTTATCTATGCCATTCATGATTTTAAACCCCTACAAAGTCGTCCATCCCTTTCACTCCTAGAGGAGGGAAAAAACAGCCAAAGCAATCTATCCATAAAACTCAAGCCCTCCAGTCTTAGTGACATCTTTGAGAAAGTTTTCTGCACCCTTTCCACCTTAATGACAGCCTTCCTCTGGCCAGACAACTGGAACTGCTCACATTACTCCAAGTGCAGTATCAATATCTGGTAAAATGGGGTCCCAACTCTTATACTCGGTGTCCTCACAGATGAAGGCACAGTTGCTGAATGCCATCTTCACCATCTTGTGTTGTTACTTTCAGGGAAATGTATACATGTAGAATACTCCTAGGCCTCTCTCTCCAGCAACACTCCCCAGGACCCTGCCGTGGAGACTGTGTATGGGAATTTCTCTAATCATTCTAGAAAGAGGAAGTTTGACTAGTGCCAAAGTATAAACCTGATGGACAGGAAAAGCTCAGCTGAACCAACATGCCTGCCCCACACATCATGATCACTGTAATATCATGACCAAAATTTTCTCAATCTGCAGCCATGTATTCCCTTGATACAGTGAGGGAGAAAACACAAACGATAAATTAAACAATTCTTTCTGAAGCAACTGCTGTAGATTGTTGGTGTTAATGCTGGCATACTTTAGCGGAGCAAGTCTCCAGAAAAAGTCTCTTTAGCTAAGATGTATTTCCCTTCGGAGCGTAACAGTAGTTCACTTGAATGACAGATACACTATGTGAGGAGAGACTAAATAGACCAAGACTGTTTTCTTTGGAGTTCTCTGAAGAGAGATCACTTTGAAAATTACAAGATTCTCAGAGTTTGACAGTCAACATGTACAGATATTGTTTCTCCTGACTGTAGGAACAGTGGGTGTAATTTGAAAATACAGGCAGCCTACTTGGGATCTCTCCAATCGGAGGGGTGAGAATTTGGAATTCTGTACCTGGAAAGCTGCGGAAGCTCAGTTCTTTCTAAATGGAGATGGATGGGTTTTTGGGCATGAAGGCAGTCAAAGGATATGGGGATTGTGCTGAGATGGACAAAGAGCCACAATCAATTTACACGGCACAGCAGGCTTTGAGGACCATTTTTCCCAATCCTGCTCCTGTTGCCGATGTGTAATACAAATCTGACACCAGGAGCACTTGCTGTTATGAAGTAGAAATATCACAGTAATACCTGGTGTCCACAGCTTCATAGTTAAACAAAGAGATCAAGAAGCCACTGTTCAAATAGTCCTCCTCTTCCAAAGCTTTGTGATGATGGTATGTTGGCAAGAAATTCAGCACTCAAACCTGTAGAAAGAGATGAAGTTGTATGATAGATATACACTAACCTTGCCAGAAAAGGTTACTGTTTTCTGTTCAAGTGTAGGCAATTTTTTCTCAGCGTGCTAACGCTTAATTACCGCCAACCAATTTTCCTGGCACTGAAATTAAGCTTCTATTTGTTTGGAATCTCATTCCTACAGATTTTAATTATGCACGTCCTCATTATTCACAATGGGTATATTCCAGAAATGATTACAAGTAGCAAATTCTACAAATGGCAATTTTGGTCTAAATAAATCCACTATTTTAATGCCCATAGCAAAAAGTACCAGCAAAGTACAATAATAATAATAATGTGCTATGAAATGAACAATATCACAACATTAAAACAGACATCGTAGGTGGGCTGCAGGATTGAGAGATTATGTGGTATGTGTGCAGGTTCAGGAAGAACTGGTCAGGAAGTGGAATTTGCTTATCCTGGGCTGCAGACTTGCTTTATTAAGGACAGATGGAGTGCAGAATAAAATTAAACTCTTTGCTTACTCTCATTCACAGGCTCCTAGCCATCAAAATGATAAACTGAATAAGAAGGCCACAATAAAAAAAAAGTAAATCAAAGCTCCCAATGAGAAATCAGAAACTATTTCTGGGCACTTATGCCATCTTTTTGTATTTTGTGCTTTTCAGCAGCTGCTTGCTCTGTGTTCTCCTACTGAGAATGCAAAGGGAAAGCTACAGAGCAGGAGACACTGCCACTGTATGTTAATCCTAATCTTAGCAAAGCCTTTCTGCCTAATCTTGACACTTTATGATTATAACTGAAAGCTGAGGGAGAATAGGGTTGAGGTTGGTGAAGGAGTGGAGGGATAGGGTGTCCTAGGTTGGTGAAGGAGTGGAGAGATAGGGTGTCCTAGGTAAATTATATTTATCAGCAAATGATTTGCTTTAATGCAGTGCTTTATGAGTAAGTGGCATTCAAAGAATAAATTTGCTCCTTTTTTAAACAAAAAGCCATTTTCAAAAGCTCACAATTTCCCCCCCTTCACTTTCATTTCTTTATATCAGAGCTTAATCATTGGTGTCCTCGTTTTGTACCTCCTGCAGGTTTATCAATACTACTTCCATTAGATCAGGGGTTCCCAGTCTTTTTAATGTCATGGATTAATACCATTAGGCAAGGGGTCCGTGGACCCCAGGGTGGGGACCCCTGCATTAGATTATCAAATTCCACCTTTCCTGCTTCATGTGTCAGCTCCGCAATCTCCTTAACTTCACCACTCAGTGATCAAACCCCAGTGAAATCATTCACAGCTTCCTCCCACAGCCACCTCCACCACAATTTCTGGCTTCAAATCATCAAGTGACTCTTTGATATTTCTTTTGTAGTTGGGAATGTGGTAGTTTTTCCAACAATGATGAACATCAAGGTTTTTATCCATATCCTTTGTTTGAGCATCTTAGAGAAGACACAGCATGTGAGAAACAGCTTAAAGGATGGAGAGACTGCATTGGAGAAGCAGAGTTGGAGGGAATAAATACCACTTTGACATTAGGATGCACAAATTAAAATGTTAAATTAACCCACCAACCTATATGTCTCTAAGATGTGGTGTGGGGGGGGGGGGGGGTCAGACCCATGTAGTCACAGGGAGAACATACAGACAGCACCCCAGGTTGGGACTGAACCTGTGTTTCTGGTGCTGTGAGGTAGCACTTCTACCAGCTGCCCCAAAGTTTAATTAACCATTCCAATTATCGTGCAGTGAGTTAAACACTTTGGTTATTAATGACTTAATCTAAGCGATGTCAAGACATAGTTGCTGCCTATTCACAAAAATCCCAGATCTTCTGCAGAGGGCACCACACCATGATTGTTTTCTGAGCACAACAGACTTCAGTGAAAAGTCTTGTAGGAAATCCAAGAATGTTATGAATACTTGATGCTATTTCTTTGCTGCTGTCTATCTGTGGACTCACTTTCAGGGACTCTTCATCCCATGTTCTTGATATTTATTGCTTATTTACTTAATTTTTTTCTTGTGTATTTGCACAGTTTGTTGTCATTTGCACACTGCCTGTCTGCCCTGTTGGGTGGCATATTTCAGTGATTCTGTTATAGTTTTGGGAATTATTGAGTATGCCCACAGGAAAACAAATCTCAGGATTGAATGTGGTGACATATATGTACTTTGATTATAAACTTACTTTGAACATTTGATTTTGAACATAATCCCATTCAGTATGTTTGGTAAAATATAGATTTATGGGTAATACATTTTGAGGAAATAGTTCACAATCTCAATAATTTTTGTCACTCATGCTCAATACCTAAATGTGGAAGAGATGAGCTGATGCACAACATGGGACAGGAACCTTTACACTTCTTTATGTTGGTAAAACATTTACTCAGATTTGGTTTGAAATACAGCAGAAGAAAATCTGGGGGAAAGGCATTCTTAAATCTATCTCTTCTTTCAGTCAGTCCTGATGAAGGGTCTTGGCCAGAAATGTCGATTGTGCTTCTCCCTATAGATGCTGCCTGGCCTGCTGCGTTCCACCAGCATTTTGTGTGTGTTGCTTAAAAATGTCAAAGGACATACAAAATCTTTTTAAGAAACTTTCTTGTCATGTTTTAATAGAAGTTTACTTTTAGGATTATCCTTGGATTTGTTTCCATTGTATTTACTTGAAACATGATTGGGTACATAGGAACATGAGAAATAGGATTAGCGGTAGGCCATCTGGCCTGTTGAACCTGCTCCACCATTTATGGCTGACCTGGCCATGGAATCGTCTCCACCTACCTGCCTTTTTCCCCATAACCCTTAATTCCCCTACTATGCAAAAATCTATCCAACCTTGTTTTGAATATATTTACTAAGAGAGCCTCCACTGCTTCATTGGGCAGAGAATTCCACAGGTTCCCCACTCTCTGGGAAAAGCAGTTCCTCCTCATCTCCGTCCTAATTCTCTTCACCTGCAGATTTGCCCCTTAGACATTAATTCATATTTTCTGTCAGGGCAAACAATTTAAAATTAATTAATCTATTTAGGTATATTAAGACAAAGACTCAGCCTAGGTATTTTCTTGAAGAATTTCTGCCTATGACAGTACTTAAGTACATCAGAATTGCTGGTCAGTGGTAAATAATACTTTTCATTTACCTGTAGTTGCAAGTCATTATTCTTGCAGCTTTAAATCAGCACTCTACACCAGAGTATATTTTTTATTCCATACAACAGCGGCAACTCCATTCAGCAACGAACCAAAGTGGTGTAAGATGTAAAAAAGAAGCTAATCTTTTTGTATATGTCTTTTCCACAATAATGGCCACTGCAGGAAATTTCTGAATAGATATTTAATGGTTCAAACAAAATTAATTAATTTATTCATTACGTTCAAAAGCAGCCACATAGGTATGTCAAAATGCCTATCTTTAGCACTATTGGAATTCTTCATTTCATGAATTATAGGTGTATTCATCAATAGGTATGTAATACATTGCAAATGCATAGATACTGTAAGTATAATTACATGCTGGCATTGCTCAGTAAGACGTTTCTTTTATGTTTCCTACCTTTTGTTGACAGGTGGAGAAATATGTAATTTGTCATGTGACTGAAGAAGAAAATTCAAAGCTCCTGAAGTGCAGCGTTGGACATTTATATATGGACTCTCAATCAAAGGTACACATTATAATCATTCATTTCAGAAGGGAATGTATCTGATAATGGGAAGAATTCAAATCTTTCTCTCACTCTTCCCGTCCTAAACGGTCGCATTACAATTCTGTAGAGATCAGCAACCTAGCTGCATTACAGGCACCCAGCTTCAGGACCAGCATGAGCATTCTGCACCACTCAAATACAGAATACACCAGACCTTGCATTGTGCCCAGAACAGTCCACTGAGACAGTAATTTGCAGAGCTGAGCGGCCGGGTGCAGTTCACACCTTGCCCCTCGGTTTGACACTGATCCTGGTGTAGCCATATTCATTGTTGATTTTCATTAAAATCATAAATTTCTGCTAAAGTTTTGGCTTTCTGTGTATTTTTGTTTTGTTTGCAATTAACAATGGCTAAATGCTGATATTTTCTAATTATTTAAATGTTTCAATGCTTTGGCCTGTCCCTGTTCATCTGATAAATAGTGAAAGAGAGCTTTAACTGCATGAGCTAATGCAATAGCAGGGCATCAAATTGTTTTATCTCACAGCTCACTTCTCTTGCATAATTGAGGGCTCAACCACTGGGAAACAGGCATCCACTGGGCGAGTGTACATGCGGGTGGGGTTGTGCAGGGTTGCCAAGTCAGAAATCGTAAATAATCACCCTTATTTTCTTGAATAAAATGCGTCTAATTTACATTCTCTATTTTTCATAGTGTAAGCTGTGTATAATTGCATATCAGAATATTATGCAGGTGAACAAAAGATATTGATGTAAAAATGAAATATTCGCATTGATGCAACAGGATCTATTTAAATTAGAATACAGGCAAATGGCTGTTGACGTAAAAGGACCTTCATTTCACATTTGCTTGTGAACTGGGACCACTTGATTCTGGAAATATGTCGCAAAAGCAGTGCTGAACATTTTGCCTGGGAAAAAAAATTTGGAACAAGAAAAATGAATATTCAGGTTCATTATGACAAAAAATGCACTTGAGAAATACAACACTGAGTTTTAGCCAAACACTTTATTGGCTGCAAATAATGAAATCCCCATACAGGTTTAATATTGCCAGCTGTGATCGGATTTAAAATAGTCATTTGTCTGCCAATGTATAAAAATTGCAATCATGGTGTATACTTTCCACCACAGAATATTGTGCAGTTAGGAATATGCAGAGAGAGCAGGATGGTGTTTAAAAGAAACAATGCATATTTCTCCTTGGCTGAACCAAATCATTAAACACAAGACATGTTAGCTCTGGGTAGAGACTCCTGCCAGTTTGTTGCTGCTTCCTCAGTGTCCTGCAAATATATTTCCCGAAGAGCCTGTATTCAGTGACCTCTTAAAAGCCCTGATTGATTCTGTTTGTCTTCCTCAGATAGTGAGTGCCAAATCATAACTACCTTCTGCTTGAAGGAGCTTTTTTTCATGTACTGCTTTGCATCTTTTGCAAAATCTACGCCCTGTTCCTTAGATTGCCTGTTAATGATTCAGGTTTCAAGGATTCAACCTTTCAGGAATAGCTTCTTCCCCTGTGTCATCCAATTTCTGAGTTGACATTGAATCTGAGAACTCTATCTCACTACCTCAATACCTTTTATTTCCTCTTTTTGCACTACTTAATTTAACTTTTTAAAGATATATTTCCTGTATAATTTAATATATACATGATGTAATTTACTGTTTATTATTATTATGTATTGCAACGTACTGCTGCCACATAACAAATGCCAGTGATATTAAACCTGATTCTGATGAAACAACTAATTTGAGGCACCCATCTAAACCAGTGCTGATCTCGTATACCCTACAAACTTCCGCTCAATCTTTCTTGCTCCAGATGAACAGCTGAGCTCCTCCAGCCAAACCTTACTGTAGAATTCCTTTACGAGTGGACCATTGTTGATCAGCTTGTAAGCAGCCTTTCATAAACATCCATATCCTTCCTAGAATTGAACACAATATATCAATTGTTCCATAATAAGGTTTATATACATATGCAACATTTTTTCTGCTTTTATGCTTCTATTTATGAATTCTGGGATCTCCATATTCTTCATTAGCCACTCAGTATATTCTGCCACTTGAATTGACTTTGTTATTACATCCTTCATATGCATGAGTTAAAATCCTTACATTACGTTTCCATCTAAATGTGCAATGTGCAATTTATAGTCATTTATAATAAATAGTATGTACAACAGGACCGTCAATGTAACATGGAAGTACAATTGTATCAGTGTGAATTAATCAGTCTGACGGCCTGGTGGAAGAAGCTGTCTCGGAGCCTGTAGGTCCTGGCCTTTATGCTGCGGTACTGTTTCTCTGTTGGTAGCAGCTGGAATAGATTGTCGTTGGGGTGACTCGGGTCTCCAAATGATCCTTCGGGCCCTTTTTACACACCTGTCTTTGTAAATGTCCTGAATAGTGGGAAGTTCATATCTACGGAGTCCTGCAATTGAGGGAAGTACAGTTCCCATACCACGCAGTGATGCAGCCAGTCAGGATGCTCTCAATTGTGCCCCTTAGTATTTGGGGGGCCATACCAAACTTCCTCAACCAGCTGAGGTGAAAGAGGTACTGTTGTGACTCAGCTGGTGTGTACAGACCATGTGAGACCCTTGGTGATGTTTATGCCAAGGAATTTAAAGCTGCTCACCCTCTCAACCCCAAATCCATTGATGTCAATAGGGGTTAGCCTGTCTCCATTCCTCCTGTAGTCCACAACCAGCTCCTTTGTTAATATGTGACATTGAGGGAGAGGTTGTTTTCTTGACACCACAGTGTCAGGGTGGTGATTTCTTCTCTGTAGGCTGCCTCGTTATTATTTGAGATTAAGCCAATCAGTGTAGTGTCGTCGGCAAATTTAATTAGCAGATTGGAGGTGTGGGTGGTGACACAGTCATGGGTATACAGAGAGTAAAGGAGGGGCTTAGGACACAGCCCTGAGGGGCACCTGTGTTTTGGATCAGAGGGGCAGAGGTGAGGGAGCCCTCTCTTATCACCTGGTGGTGATCTGACAGGAAGTCCAAGATCCAGCTACACAAGGCAGAGTAAAAGCTGAGGTTTCTGAGCTTCTTGTTGAGCCTGGGGGGAATTATGGTGTTGAATTTGAACTTTAGTCTAAGAGCAACATTCTCAAATAAGCATCCCTCTTCTCCAGATGTGTAAGGATCGTGTTTAGAGCTGTGGCTATTGCGTCATCTGTCGATCAGTTGTGTCGGTAGGTGAATTGTAGGGGTCCAGTGTGGGTGGTAGCAAGCTGCAGATGTAGTCCTTGACGAGCCTCTCAAAGCATTTGCTTATTATTGAGATGAGTGTGACAGGTCACCAGCTGTTCAGACATGTTGCCTTGGACTCTTTAGGTACCCGGAACAAGGGTGGATGTTTTGCAGTAAGAGGGCACTCTTTCGAGGATTTACTCATAATGCACCCAGGTCTCTGTACCTGCACACCGTGTGGAATTGTGACATTTTGTTTAAAGTCGCTTTTTCTATTCTTGCATCTTACAGAAGTGCTGATTTTGGATGGCCTCTTCTTAAATTCAACTGTGTTAAATGCACTAAATATTGTATTTGCCACACAGATGGAATTACACTTTTTTCTTGATACCAGCAAGCTTACTGCAGAAGGAGACTTGATCATCACTATTAATACAACATGGTAAGCATTTTGTGAGTAACAAACTAGTGTTGCTTGCAGGAGATGTAATGTTTGGTGATATGTAGAGTTTAAGGTAGAATTCATTTGAGCCCCTGGGGAGAAGAACATTTATCACTTGACCTGTAGAGAAACAGTATAAACTGAGGGGATTAATGAAAAAAAATCACTGTTTACTGAGAATGAGCACATAGTCAGTATTCTTTTGCTGAAAACAAAACAATACAAATTATTTCAGCAGGGCACTCGGCATGTTTAAGCTAATTATAACTTGCTTTCCAGATAAACAGATTGCATTTCACACATCTAAGGTTATGTATTTCCTGTGTTTACTCCTGTAGTGAAAATGAGCAGAGTCTGGATTTACTTCATGATAATTTTGTCACTCTTACTTTGCCCTTAAAATATGAGGTTGATGTTACAGTAGAAGGGTAAGTAATCTATACTCCATCATAAAATAAAACGTTTGCAATAACGAGCTAATGCTGAAATGTGTGTGAGGTATCTGCTTTTTTTAAGCTCTACGAAACTGTAGAATTCAAACTGCTGTGCATTTACTTGAAATATCAATGGGAACTACCAGTATACAAATAAAATAGCTTATAACAACATCTGACTATTTTGGACCTTGATATAAACACCAACTCTGATATTTTAGACCATTGGACATAGCAGCAGAGTTAGGGCATCCAACCCATAGAGTCTGCTCTGCCAATCCATCATGGTTGATTATTATTCCTCCCAACCCCATCCTCCTGCCTCCTCCCATAAACTTCGACACTCAGACTAATCAAGAACCTATCAACCTCCACTTTAAATATACCCAATGTCTTAGCTGACACATCTGTGGTAATAAATTTCACAGATTTACCATCCTGTGACTGAAGAAATCTGCTTTATCTCTGTTCTAAATGAACGTTCCTCTATTCTGAGGTGGTGACCTCTGTTCCTAGACTCCCCCTCTATGAGAAACATCCTCTCCACATCCACTCTATCTAGGCCTTTCAATATTTGATTGGTTTCAATGAGATTCTCCTCTCAATCTTCTAAACCTCAGAGTACAGGCCCAGAGCTACCAAATGCTCTTCATACATGAACCCTCTCATATCCGGAATCTTCTTTGCACCTTCTCCAATGCCAACACATCTTTTCTTAGATAAGGGGCAAAAAACTCTTCACAATAGTCCAAGTACATTCTGACCAATGCCTAATAAAGCCTCAGCATTATATAGCAAACACGAGGAAATCTGCAGATGCTGGAAATTAAAACAACATTGCTTTTGTATTCTAATCCTCTTGAAGTGAATGCTATCGTTGCACATACCGGTACCTTCCTTACTGCTGACTCACTTTGCAAGTTAAACCTTTAGGAAATCTTACACAAGGACTCCCAAGTCCCTTTGCACCTATGATTTTAAAGTTTCTCCCCATTTCTAAAATAGTCTAGGCCTTTCTTCTTTCTACCAAAGTGCATGACCATACCCTTCCCTACACTACATTCCATCTGCCACTTCTTTCCCTATTTTCTCATTCTGTCCAAGTCCTTCTGCAAACTTTCTGCTTCCTGAATATACCTCCCCTCCACTGTCTTCGTACTATCTGCAAAGCTGGCTACAAAGCATCAATTCCATCATCTAAATCATTGACATACGTTGTGAAAAGAAGCAGTCCGAACACCAAACCCTGAAGAACACCACTAGTCACCTCAGGCAACCAGAAAATTTTCCCTTCATTCCCACTCTTTGCCTCATGCCAGTCAGCTGATCTTTGATCCATGCTAGTATCTTAACAGTAAGACCATAGGCTCTTATATTTTTAAGCTGTCTAATGCAGCACCTTGTCAAAGGCCTTCTGAAAATGAAAAAAGCAACAACCACTGACTCTCCTTTGTCTATCCTGCTTTTTATTTCCGCAAAGAATTTCAACAGATTTGTCAGTGAAGATTTCCTTTTAAGGAAACCATGCTGACTTTGGCCTATTTTATCATGTGCCTCGAAGTACCAAACACCTCATTCTTAATAATGGATTCCAACATTTTCCCAACCATTACAGTCAAGCTAATTGGTTTATAATTTCTTTTCTTCTGCCTCTCTCCCTTCTTAAAGAATGAAGTGATATTTGGAATTTTCCAGTCCTCCAGATCCATTCCAGAATCTAGTGATTCTTGAAAAAATTGTTAGAAATGCCTCCACTAGCTCTTTCAAAACACTGGGGTTTTAGTCCATCTGGTCCAGTTGACTTAACTACTTTCAGACCTCTTAGCTTCCCAAGCACCTTCTCCATCGTATGAGCACTTCTGTCCCCTGTCACTCTTGAATTTCTGGCATAGTGCTAGTGTTTTCCACAGTGAAGACTAAGTTTGTCCATTTCTTTGTCCCCCATTACTAACTCTCCAGCGCCATTTTGCAGTGGTCAGGTAATCTTTCCCCATCTCTCTTCTAATTTATATAACTGAAAAAAACTTCTGGTATCTTCTTTCATATTATTGGATAGCTTATCTTCATATTTTATATTTTCTCTTGTTATCATTTTTAGTTAACATAGAAACATAGAAAATAGGTGCAGGAGTAGGCCATTTGGCCCTTCGAGCCTGCACCACCATTCAGTATGATAATGGCTGATCATCCAACTCAGAACCCTGTACCTGCTTTCTCTCCATATCCCCTGATCCCTTTAGCCACAAGGGCCATATCTAACTTCCTTTTAAATATAGCCAATGAACTGGCCTCAACGGTTTCCTGTGGCAGAGAATTCCACAGATTCACCACTCTCTGTGTGAAGAAGTTTTTCCTCATCTCGGTCCTAAAAGGCTTCCCCTTTATCCTTAAACTGTGACCCCTCGTTCTGGACTTCCCCAACATCGGAAACAATCTTCCTGCATCTAGCCTGTCCAATCCCTTTAGAATTTTATACGTTTCAATAAGATCCCCCCTCAATCTTCTAAATTCCAGTGAGTATAAGCCTAGTCGATCCAGTTTTTCTTCATATGAAAGTCCTGCCATCCCAGGAATCAATCTGGTGAACCTTCTCTGTACTCCCTTTATGGCAAGAATGTCTTTCCTCAGATTAGGGGACCAAAACTGCACACAATATTCTAGGTGCGGTCTCACCAAGGCCTTGTACAACTGCAGTCGAACCTCCCTGCTCCTGTACTCAAATCCTTTTGCTATGAATGTCAACATAGCATTTGCCTTTTTCACCGCCTGCTGTACCTGCATACCCACCTTCAATGACTGGTGTACAATGACACCCAGGTCTCGTTGCATCTCCCCTTTTCCTAATCGGCCACCGTTCAGATAATAATCTGTTTTCCTGTTCTTGCAACCAAAGTGGATAACCTCACATTTATCCACATTAAATTGCATCTGCCATGAATTTGCCCACTCACCTAACCTATCCAAGTCACCCTGCATCCTCTTAGCATCCTCCTCACAGCTAACACCGCCGCCCAGCTTCATGTCATCCGCAAACTTGGAGATGCTGCATTTAATTCCCTCGTCTAAATATTAATATATATTGTAAACAACTGGGGTCCCCAGCACTGAGCCTTGCGGTACCCCACTAATCACTGCCTGCCATTCTGAAAAGGTCCCATTTACTCCCACTCTTTGCTTCCTGTCTGCTAACCAATTCTCTATCCACATCAATACCATACCCCCAATACCGTGTGCTTTAAATTTGCACACTAATCTCCTGTGTGGGACCTTGTCAAAAGCCTTTTGAAAATCTGAATATACCACATCCACTGGCTCTCCCCTATCCACTCTACTATCCTGTCGATCAATCCCTCAGCCTTTCAACTGTTCTGGATTTCATCCAATTCCTTAACACAGTCCCTAAGAAATTGTGGCTGGATCCACCACTTACTGGTGAAGTTGTCAGGGACACTGGAGGTTTCCCTGCCTACCTGCATCCTGCAAGAGGAGCATTCCGTTATCCTGCCTAGCATCCTCACCGTTCCAACTGTGTAAAACAAAAAATGAAATAAAAACATTTACCCACAGACTATCCAAAACCTGAGCTCCCATTCTAACACTGGCCCACTCACACAATGGCCACTCCACTTAAACCTAACTTCTTTATATTGGCTCTTGCCAAGTGCCTAATTATGCACAATCCAATGTTGCCACATAAACTATAGCGTGCAGATCTTGTCACTGTAGAGAAAATATGAAGAATGGGCACATTTTCAAGCTTTAAGTTATAAGCATAATATATTTAAAATGAATCACATGCGGGAATTAGACGTAGTTAAATGGCTTAAATAGTTTGGGCAGTTTCAAAGTGTTGCATTTTTGGGAAGTTAATCTAGTGTTGGATATAGTGAATGACAGAGGCTCGGGAACCTTGTAGAACAGAGAAACCCAAGGTATGGAAGTATGTGGTTCCCTGAAAGAGGTGACACAGGCAGACAAAGTGATTATGAAGGAATATGGTACATTTGCCTTTATTGGATGAGGCAGTAAGTGCAAGAATCTGAAACTAAAGGGAATCTGAGAGAAAGTGCTTTAAATGGGTACAATTATAACATTTTTAATAAAAACATTTGGACAGTTACATGGATAGGAAAGTTCTAAAAGGATTATAGGCCAAACACAGGCAAATGGGACCATCTGAGGAAGGCACTAAGGTCTGTTCCAGTCTTGTGTAATTCTGTGGTGTTCATACTGTGATCTATTAGCTATTATCAAAACATTACTTTTGGATTTGCCTTTTGGCTTGAATTCTTTACCATCTCAGTCAGAAACAACGATGTTTGTCATCAAGTCCTGCAAAACTTCTGATCTCCAAAAACTTTAGAGGAAGTTGAACCTACCTGGTGCTCCTAACTTAAGACTGAGTAACAAAAATCAACAACTTAGCTATGAAGGCTACCACAGACATCGCTCGACATTTCTTCTGATGTGCTTGACACTGTGGGCCTAGCCTTCATCAAAGTTTCCAACAAGTTGAAGTCTACTGTTTTTCCAGCTTATGTTGTTGCCAACTGCATTTAGAGCAATGAAGGGACATCTCCCAACCCTGGAAAATGCTTTAGGATCGTCTGTGAATGTTGCTGTTAGGCATCCTGCAGTGTTTACAAATATCTTCAATAGTTGACCTAAGTGTTTTGCAGAGTATATGCAGATAAATATATATACTGGGCTACAAATATATAGGATGTATTAAGGAAGAATATCATATTTTCATGGTTTCCTTGGTTAGATAAGCCTAGGGAAGACACTCTCCAGTCCCGCCAAACTCGTGAGATTGAGGCAGCTCTCCCACCCCAAACCCCAGTTTGTGTGGATGCTGTGTGATTTGCTATCCTTCTCAAATTAGTGCCATGAAATAACACAGTACACTGTACAGTATACAATTACAGGAATTATAATTGTGAATCTTAACTAAAGGGTTAATAAAGAAAAACTGAAAGAAAAGGGCCCATTTTAATTAAACAGTCAGATGTGCACAAGTTGGTGCTCAGTGTTTCACCATATTTACTAATCCTCAATCGATCTCAGCACCTGGTGTCATTGAATCATGGTCCCGCACTGGGTCAAATCCTATGATCTGTCCTCTCTGGTGTCTTCTCTCTTCATCTCCTGCCAAACCAAAGCCCCAAGCCCAACCTTAGTGTCCCTCACCAGAAAAACCTCCCCCCAGTTCCACTGTTCTAATTGGATGACACACATTCCTCATCATCCCTTATCTTCAGCAATAACCTCCACATGTTGAAAGCAGAACAGACTGCTCTTACAGAACCGTTGAATGAAATATCTACAGCGTAACAGTAAAAATGTGAATCAGGACGTTATATAAGCATAAAAATGTAAGAGGCCATAATTTGTTTGCAAAATGTTGTAGTCTTGGATCAGTGATGACTCAGAGGGTTGAAAATTTAAATTAAAATATTTAGAACAAAATGTGCAGTACTTGCTCCATAACCTAAATTGTTTGGAAGCTATGGGGGCAGAATTGATACTTGTACAGAGGATGGTGTATTTGTACATTTGTAATGCAAGTTATCCAAGTCCCATATTATTTTGGGCATGAATACATGTAATATCGCCAAGTACTTTTAGTATGTAGAATGTGACCAGGGTACCACAGAGATGTGATGTCAGTCCTGCCAGATAGGTCTAGAACAATGCAGTTAATTCCTTGCGTTCAATGTGCATGGAGGATTCAGTATTTAACAGCAGAAATGCATCTCTCCACCTCCACTAGGTGTACTATTTAAAGGACTTTGTGTCCTTTGTTTTGCATTATCCTAGCTTGGGACTGCTTTAGTTGTTGTTCCATATGGATGATAAAAAATTGTAGGGTAATGTAGGAAGGGAGGTTTTTCAGGTAGCTTAAAGAGTTGGCACAGCAACATGAGCTGCTGTGTTGATGTCCATGTCATACCTCAAGGTCTGTAGGAGTGCTGTGGTGGAAGTCAAATGATCCCAGAGATGAGCACTTTGTGTACCTTTCCTCGTGAGGCACTGCACATTAAAGAAAATGAGGTGGGGAAATAATCAGTGTGTCTGGCCAGCAGAGGTAGGAGTGGAAGAAAGGTTGCAGCAATGGTATTAAGAATGGAATTCACATGTATGTGAATGAGGAGAGGTGTGTGAGGTGACTGCTTCAGTAAGGAGTGCACATACAACATGGAGCAGTTGTGGAACAGGTACCACTTACAGGTAAATTCAAAGAAGTCATGGATAAGAGAAGGTTGCATGTAAGAGGAGGAAATGGAATGAACATTCTTTATTCTGAGCACTGTTTCTAAATGAGAGGAAATAGGAGAATTCTACTGGTGTTCACATCATTAATTACCTTTTAACCAATCTTCATCAAGCAATCCTTTGTTTTCTTTTTGAGACCTTGCTGCTTGCAAAATTGGCCATATTCTTTCTTGAATAACAAATGGTGACAACATAGGAGCATTCTTTCAACTGTAGAGCAATTAGGGTAAATGTGTTCTTCAAATGCGGTGGAGTCGGGTCTCCTCCTGATTGAAGCCTGGTGTAAATGCATTCCAGGGATGGGTGGGTTGTGGATGCCTGGTGGTTTTCCCTGCTCCGGCTAGTTTCTTTTGCCAGACCAAAGCTGAGTATTCTAATGCTTCAGATGGGTGAAAAAGTGCATTAGATGTGATTTGAACTAGAGAAGATAATTCTGGCATTATTATTTGTACTCTCATGAAGATTTTACATCTTACAAAGTCTTGAAAGCCATGGACATGAAATGCTCATGAATTATTTCAAAGGAGCAAAAACAGAAATTTCCTCAGTGAACTAATCTGATGGAATGTGAAGACTTACAATCCTGTAACCTGAGTTTCATGTTCAGCCCATTGAGCCTGAGCACCAATGGAGTGGATTCGAACCTGCATTTTGCCACCCTGCTGTTTACCATAAAGGAGTTTACACCCACTTTGGTCCCTATCATTTTATGGCTATAGAAAGAGTGCCACAATTTGGTTGTGCACCAAGCATGCTAGATACACATCCATTTT
This sequence comes from Hemitrygon akajei, assembly GCF_048418815.1. NCBI lineage: Eukaryota > Metazoa > Chordata > Chondrichthyes > Myliobatiformes > Dasyatidae > Hemitrygon > Hemitrygon akajei. The sequence goes on along the minus strand of NC_133128.1, from coordinate 165,809,201 downwards.
TACCTCCATGTCCCACCGTGTCTACCATGAAATTAACCCTTGGTTGAAAAACCTGACTTGCAATGGTTTTTTTTCATGATGCTTTCTTTTCAGTATTGAATTCAAAAAATTCAGATTTTACTCACTCCTCCCATTTTTCTTGTGCACACTGCCCATTGGTAAAGATTCTTCTCCAATTTCTTTTGAGCTCTTTCTACCTCTCAGCATTTTGCTGAGCCTGGAGCTGTTGAAAGTGTGCTGCATCTCGAACTTCTTCCGATTCTGACGGAAGGATGTTGTTTAGAAGCAAAATGCTTAAACATTGATTCATTTGTTCTCTGCAGATGCAGTTAGGCATGTTGATTACTTCCAGCGCTTTCTATTTTTATTTCAGATTTGCACAGTATTTTGCTTTTTATTTCTGACAGTTATTCCACCTTTCAGCTTCAGCTTTCTTCTTTTAAAGTCTGTTCATTTTCCACAATCAGACCACAGATTTCCGACACATAGATAGGGATATTTTGTTAACAAAATATTAAGATAGACAACCAGTGGCCCCACAGAAAGCCTTATAAATCCTTCAAGCTCTTATATAGGGGTGACGTTAATAACAATTAAGATGGACTAATATAAAGGCACAAGTTGACAGCTCTCTAAAATTTGCTTTATCTCATGTCTGTAGCTCCTCAAGTTAATAAAAGCTATTTTTTTTAAACTGTAACTTTTAAGGTGTTGAATATTTTTTTAAAAATGCAGAAATGGCTCATGCATAATGAAGAAATGAACCCCCAAATGAAAGGCTGCCAGGCAACTTTAGTTTGCATATATTGTCAGAGTTCAGTGCTTTGTCCTTGTGTTGATGAAAGGGCCATGTGTGTGTCTGAAGTGAAGAAAAATAAATTGCTGATCAGCATCCACTGCACCTGTGTTCCTTCTGGCATTAGTTGAAGGAATTTTAATGAACCAACACAAATTGGAAATTGGGGCTATAATATTATGCCCAATATCCAAACTGGGCTTGTACTGCAAAGCACCCCACTGACAACATGTCCTTTCTAAACTAGAACTCATTCTTATACTGATTATACAGTATATTGGGAGCATGTTCAGAAATATTAATAATCTTGATGCTATAGTAAAATGAATGACAGTTATAATCATTCTTGGTATCATTAACAGCAAATAAAACAAGTATATTTTATTAATGTTCAGTGGAAAGATTTTTAGTTACTCCGGAAGCCAAGTGTGTAAAACTGTTAAAAGCCTGGCAAGTAAAATGTATTGAAGATCAGCTAAAATGGTTGGAAGTGTATGACAAAATGTTAAGGGATAGGGTTCCCTTTGTCCTTGCCTACCATGAAGGTGATAAGGTTCCCCTTCTCCTTACTTACAACCCCATGAGCATCAGTCTTCAGCACAACACTCCATGTAGCTTCTGCCATCTCCAGTGGGATCCTAACACTAAGCACATCTTTTCCTACCCAGCCCTACCCTCTACTTTCCGCAGGGATCACTCTCTCTGTGACTCTCTTGTCCACTGATCTCCCTCCTGACACTTGTCACTGCAAGCGTGACAAGTGCTAAACCTGCTCCTACTTGGGGAGCCTAGCAGTCCTTCCAGGTGAGGCAACACTTCACCTGCAAAGCTGTTGGGGTCACCTATTGTATCTGCTGATCCTGGTGCAGTCTCCTCTACCTGATGCAGTTTGGGGGCCACTTTCTTGAGCACCGTCATCCTGTCCTTTGCAAAAGGCAGAATCACCCATTTCAATTCAACTTTTCATTCCTAGTCTGACATGTCTGTTAATGGCCTCTGCCATGATGAGACCAAACTCAGGTTGGAGGAGCAACACCTCATATTCTGCCTAGGTAGCCTCCAGCCTGATGGCATGGCCATCAATTTTTCCAACTTCTAGTGATTTTTCTCTCTCCTTTCAGCAAATTGTGTGTGTTGCTCCAGATTTCCAGTATCTTCAGAAACTTTTGTGTTTATGCCATAATGATGCAATATTTTGATTTTCTTTTCACTGGCAAAATTATTATCCAAAGCCTAAGAGTAGTAGTGATATCAGGATTAAAGCCCACCAGGCAGATTTCATGATGACCATCAAGTATGTTTTGTCTTTTTAAAGCTTAAGTAAATAGAAAAGGAAAGGAAGAGGCACTGAGTAATCTGTTTTCTTATGTTTTTATGTTCTTATGTGAATGAAAATTGCTGGAAATATTAACCAAACCAATCAAATAGAGATGTTAACATTTTGATCAATGAACTGGAAACACTGATGATATAGAAGATTTTAATCAAATCCATGAACACAGAACCTACAGCATACAAAACAAAAAGTAAAAGATGTGATCAGTTATTGGACAATGGACAGGAGAGATTAAATGTCAGAAGGCAGAATGGTCAGAGAAACTGATGTTTGGTTTTGAGCTATAAATGGCAATCACAGAACTGATACCACCAGCTGCAGTCTCTAAAGTGAAATGGAAACTGTGGTTATGATCTGAAGTTATTGAACATTTTATATTGAATCTGGATACCTGCACAGTAGTATCCGATCAGAAGTTGTGCTACTCTTTAACTCCCAGTAGGCTTTGTTGGGACAGTTTTAGAAATCAGCTTCTTAATGCTGGCACTGGCATAGCTGGGGGAGGGGAAGTACTGGGGATAAACTCTCAAGTGTCATGCATCTCAGATAGCCTCGGACAATCAAGTCGAGTTTCTGGCCTTCACGTGTGGCTTAGCTACTAAGCCTGGCAGAAACACTTCCACTGATAGAAGAAGCAAAGGTAGGTTACTGCTGCCTTAAAAACCGTCACTCCAGGGTAATCAGCCATGGCTGGTAGGTCACCTAAGAGGAGGAAAACTCTGATCTCCAACCTCCGCAGCCTTGCGGCTGTACCCACTCACGGGGAAGGCTTTGGGAGTAAACCCCAAGGAAAAATCTGGAGCTGGAATCTCTGAGGTAGTCTTACGTTGAGTTCAGTCCTGACTGGCAACTCCTGTGATACCACTGGTGCCAAACTGCATCGGTCTCTGCCCTTCCTTTGGATTCATCAGCTCTGTGAAATGGGGGAGTCTGCAGTGTGGGGAACAGCTTACTCTCCATATTGTACTGCCCTGGCTTGTGTACCAACTTTGACAGATAGGATGTAACATACATAGCCAACCCCAATCAATGAAGGGCCATTGATAGCATTAGAAATCACACAGGGAGGTCATAGTGGGAGTAAATTAGATAGTTGAATGCAAATCAAATGGAAGGCCAAACTGAAACAGATAAACAATCAATACCCAATCTGCATTTGGTAAATCCAATGCATAGAGGACCACAATGTATGTAATGAGTTTATCTTCTAACTTAAAGATATACATAAAGCACCTTTTCACCAGTTTGGCATACAACACTCATCTCTGCTCAATATAATGTTGCATTGATTTTGTATTTGCTTAATGATAAACTTAACTCCCAGATGAAGATTAAATATTATTTATTATACTGCTAAAATATGTAGATAATATTAATATGAACAGATGTTTAACTCTCAGTAAACACTTTTTGATTTGGCTGCATTAAAGGAGGAATTGACTGTTATTTCCTTAGGCTACCTAATGCAATTATTGTCCTCTGCTTTTGAAACAGGTCAGTGTTTCCTTCCCTATTTTCGTACGAGGGAACCGTAGGCGATGATATAGGAACACTTGCTTTCTTTGATTCACCTTGCGCATACAAGGATATCACATATTCATTTCATGTAAGTCTCTGTCTTTCAGTACAGATGTGTTCAATTGTTCGCACTGGGACTGAGTTTATAGATGGTTTAAATGTTTTTCAGCAGAGTATGTACTTAGGAGTAGCTGCTTGAATAAGTTTTTAGACTGCATAAAAGGCAAGTATTCTCACATAAAACAAAACATTTCTCTGTATTTTGATTCAGAATGCACAATCATGTAAGTTTTAGTCTTCCATGAACTATGCGTGATCATACTGGCACCTTGGTTTTATGGAGGCCTGGCCTTTCTTCTAATGTACTAACTTGGCTATGTATTACCTGAATTGCAGCCTCCATCATTAAATTGCCCCTTGGCCTGTCTTCCTATCTTTTTACTCAGTTGCTCTTTTTCAAGCATCTCACCATTCCTGCCACTTGCAGTGCTTGTAGCTGTCTACACAGGATCTCTAAAATGTATTCACCGCTTCCCAGCCTCAGGTTCTACATTTTCACATTCACAACAAATTCCCCACAACTTCTCGCTGTCTCACACAAATTCATTGCTTTCTTGGACTGTAGGATCATATGAAACAGCAGCAGACGTTGGCCAGTAAGATCAAGACTGCTTCTTGACCTTGTTATCAGTTTTCCATACAAACTCATATCCCTTGATTCCCCTAATATCTAAAAATCTATTGATGTCTAAGCTTGAATATACTTGATGGCTCCCCAAATTCCAGTGTGGATTCTGACCGGCTGAAGGCACAGTGGACAAAATCTCCTTTGTGCAACTACTCCCAGAAAACTGAAGAAAGCAGAACCCACCATCCCTGACCTCATTTTAAGTTTGACTCTGCCAGGCAGGAGGAACTGTGGAGTACTTTTGAATAGTATTACCTGCAGAAATGTGTTTTTGTTTTACATTTGCTCCACGATGGTATGCAATTTGTTAACCACACAATCATTCTATACCAAGGCCAATCACAGTGTAGACTGTTCCTGAATATATTTTTCAATCTTCCTTGCTCCCCCCTAACCAACTTCCCTCTGGTCTGGAATTAAGAGGACCCATGGAAAACCAAGTCACTGGGCTTCTGCAATCCAGAACCACGGTTATTGGAAGCTTGGTGGTCAATTTGCAATAGGCAGACAACACTAGTTTTTGCATGCATTTAGAAACCGTGCTCCAAATCATTAACAATTTGATCACGCAATGTCCACAAGGCAAAATTCCTCATCTACTTGCCTGCTCCTGCTGTGCATCACCACCCTCTACTGCTGAAGTCTCACGGGCAGACTCTCGGTAGTGTGGACCAGTTCCCATTTGTAAGAACCTCTTCTCAGTGAAAGTAGCCATCAACAATAAGATTCACTATCACATTTATTGCAATAGCACAACCTTTGGTAATTGATGGAAAGAATGACTGAAGATCAGGATTTCAAATCCAAAGCACAACTCACGATTTACTGAACACTGACCTCTGAGCTGCTGAATTTGGGCAGTCTTTAGCATAGCACTAGAGAGATGCTACCAATACCCTTAGCCCAGTGTTTCATTCTTACTGTCCTCTTTACTGTGTGGCTAGGCGCAGCTCAAATGCCATCTATAAATTCACCAAAGGCACAACTGTTGCTGGCAGAATCTCAGATGGTGATGAGCAGATGTATGAGAGAGGGTGAAGAGTGGGAGGGGTTGGCTGGCTGAATGGTGTCACAAAAACAACTTTGCACTTAATGTCAGTTAGACCAAGGAACTGATTCAGGACTGCAGGAAGGGGAAATCGGGAGAACAGATCGTAGTTCTCATTGAGGGGTCAGCAGTGGAAAGGGTGAGCAGCTTCCATTGGGGGGCAACATCTCTGAAGATCTCTCTTGGGCCCAGCATATTGATGTAATTATGAAGAAGGCACACTAGACTCTATATTTCATGAGTTTTAAGAAATTTGGTATGTTGCCAAAGACACTCACGATATATGTATGTTCGAGAAGTATTTTTGACTGGCTGCATCACCATCTGCACCAATGCACAAGATCAGAAGAGGGTGCAGAGGGTTGTAGACTTACTCAGCTCCATCATGGGTGCCAGCCTCCCATCATCAAGGATGTCTTCAAAAGGCGATGCATCAAGAAGGTGCCACCCATCATGAAGGACCCTCATCATCCATCCTTGCCCTTTACTCATTATTGCCATCAATGTGGAGATACAAGAGGCTGAAGATGTACTCCCATGTTTTAAAAACAGTTTCTTCCCAACTGCCATCAGAATTTTGAGTGGGTCATGAAGCTATAAACACTACGTCACTGTTTCGCACCAGTGTGTACTATCTACAAGATGCACTGCAACAACTCACCAAAGCTCGTAAGGCAGCACCTTCCAGACCCACGACCACAACCATCTAGAGCTGCAGATACGTGGGAACACCACCACTTGGAAAGGCCCCTCCATGTCACTCACCACCCTGACCTGAAAGCATATCACTGTTCCCTCATTGTCCCTGGGTCAAAATCATGGAACTCCCTCCCTGACAGCACTGTGGGTGTACCTACACCTCAGGGATTGCAGCAGTTCAATAAGGCAGCTAATCACCACCACTAATCAAGGGCAACTGGGGTGGGCAATAAATGTAAATGAATAAAAATAAAATTATTCATTCTTAGACCATAGGACATAGGAGCAGCATTAAGCTATTCGGCTCATCAAGTCTGCTCTACCATTTCCCTCTCAAACTCCATTTTTCTGCCTTCATAACCTTTCACGCCATGACATCAAGAGTCTATCAACCTCTGCTTTAAATACACCCAGTTACCTGGCCTCCTCACTACCCTCCAGCTTAAAAAGCATCTCCTTATCTGTGTTCTAAATGGACATCCCTCTATTCAGGTCTTAGACTCCTTCACTATAGGAAACATCCTGTCCACATCCCCTCTATCTAGGCCTTTCAACATTCAATAGGTTTCAATGAGAATCCAGTGAATATAAACCCAGAACCTTATATGATGAGTCTTTCACTCCTGGAATAATTTTCATAGACCTCCTTTGAGCCTTCTCTCATGTCAGCATGTTCTTTGGCAGATAAGGGGCCCACAACTGCTCACAATACTCCAAGTGAAGCCTCACCAGTGCCTTAAAGCCTCAGCATTACATCCTTGCTTTTAGTTCCAGACTTCTTGAAATGAATGCTAACATTGAATTTGCTTTCCTCGCCACCAACTCAACCAGCAAATTAACCATTTGGGAATCCTGCATGAGGATTTGAATTTTTTCCCCTTTTTAGAAAACAGTCTAAACTTTTATTCCTTCTACAAAACTGCATGACCACACACTTTCTGACACTATATTCCATCTGCCACTTCTTTGCCCATTCTCCGAATCTGTCTAAATCCTTCTGCAGCCCCTTTCCTTCCTCAACACTGCCTGCCCCTATACCTATCTTTGCATCGTCTGCAAACATGGTTACAAAGCCATTAATTCCGTCATCCAAACCATTGACATACAACGTAAAAATAAGTAGTCCCGACACCAACCCCTGCGGAATACCACTGATCACCAGAAGCCAGTCAGGGAAAGCTCCCTTTCTTCCCTCTCTTTGCCTTCTGCCAATCAGTCAGTGCTCTATCCATGCTAGCATCTTTCCTGTAACATCCTGGCTCTTGTATTGCTCAGCGGCCTCATGCAGCAGTTTGTCAAAGGCCTTCTGAGCATCCAAGTACACAACATCCATTTTTTTTCTTCTTGTAATATATTCTTCTTGTAATTTCTAGCAATTTTTATTTATTGCACTGTACTGCTGCTGCTGCAAAACAACAAATTTCACAACCTATGTCAGTGACAATAAACCTGATTCTGAAGCTGCTATGTCCTTCAAATCCAGAGGCAGGATAAGCAAATTGACATCAGAAAGTATCGCAGGCCCTGGGGCACCAGAACTGAGGGCTTACTGAGACTTGGTCAGCTGTTAAGCAAGCCACATTGTTGGCATGCTTGATGGTATTTCCAAAACAGACCTGTACATAATATTCCAATCTGTTGTAGATAATTAGAGTAAAATGCTGTATATCTATGGGATTCAGGCAGCATCTATGGAGAGGAAAAAGCAGTTGGAGATTTGGACTGAGATCTTTGCTGGATCTCCTGCATCTGTAGAATCTCTTCTAGCTAATCTTGTGTTCAAATTCGCTCACAGTAAAGACAACAGTTTGCCTTAATAATTGCTTGCTAAACTTGCATGTTAACTTTCAATGTCCAATCTCTATTTAAAAACATACCATTTGTAATTTTTTCCCCTTTCAAAGTGGAGAAACTCTCCATTATTGACATTATGGGTAGCCCGTGATAATTTCTAAAGTAAGTACATGTTTAGCACAGCACTGTGGGCCGAAGGGCCTGTATTGTGCTGTAGTTTTTCTATGTTCTATATTACATTCACCGTGTCCTTATCTCTATGTACCCTTGCCACAGCCCACCCTTCCAGCTCCCTCGTGTCATCAGCAGTCCCAGGCCCCTCATTTAAATCATTAATATTGAACACACCTTCTGACATAGCCTCTGATATCAAAAATAATCCATTTGTTCCCACTAAATTTTCAGTTTATTAACAAATCTTTCATCTATCCCTTGATTACTCCAATCTCATATTGTTGATATCCTCTTTTGTGACATGTTATCGAAGGCTGCTTGCAATCCAACTACATTACACTAAGCAGGTTCCCTTTGCCTGTTCAGTTAGTATCTAAAGAAAAGGATAATTTTCCATTCATAAACCCAAGTTGATGCTGCTAAGTTGTGCTCTGTTAATGACTACTGATAACGGGCTTCCTGTATATTGAACTTGTTTTCTGTCTCCTTCCTTTCTTCTCAAAGTGGTTGCATTTGTTACATTCCAATCTGAGGGAACCATTTTAGAATCTATGGATTTTGCAAGATGATGACCAATGGGTTCACTATCAACACAATGTTATCCTTCAAAATCCTAGAATGCAGGTCATCAGATCCTAGGGATTTATGCCTTTCAATCCCATTAATCTCTCCATTTTTTCACTCATTATTTTCCTTAAACTCTCAATTTGCTCTGGACATGTTATCCTTCACTATTATTGGGACAATTTCCAAGTTGTCTTCCATGAAGAGACCCCAAATATTTGCTTAATTTCTTTGCATTTTCTATATTTCACCAGATAAAATGTCCTGTTTGTCAGTGTCTACATTACCTTACAATGATTATTTTTTCTTCACGTACTTATAAATGTCTTGAAAATACGTTTTCTTTGCATTTCTTACTCCCTGCATCTCCCTCTACAAAGTGACTCTCCTATGCATGCCTAAGGCACTCTCTTTAATTGTCGTTTTTCAACTCGATTCCAAACTGATTATTTTCTGCCTACCCACAATCCACATTCCTCTTCAGTTATCACTTCCTTCACTGGAAGTAGGGGAGCATTTGAGGGAGTAAAGATAACTAATCAAATTCTTTTCCACTGTACTTTCAAATGACTAACTTTCTAATCAATGGCCACTATTCATTTTACCTTTACTGCAGATATCAGTGGACTGTATCACTGGGCCAGAATGTTATTCAGAATTCAGAACTAGTGTTCAGAGGGACGTCCATTTAGAAAGGAAATGGGGAGAAATGATGAACAATTTTTATAAAACTAATAGAACAGTTGCATTTCTGCTCCTAAAAGGTGCTTATGTAGTAATGCTAATGAAAAAATATTGGCAATAAAAGATAAAATGAAAGGCAGCAAAATTTTATTAGTTAATGTTTCTGTAATTTGCTGGCTATGTAAATCAATTTGTTGTTGTGTTGAGATTACTTATATTTAATCTATTCATATTGACAACTTCCAGGTAATCAACAGGGGGAGTTACATGGCTCCTGATATTGAGCTGAACATTACACAGCCTAATACATTGGAAGGAAATGACTTTGAGCTGTTTGAAATTCTTCACATAAAGGTGTTGGGTGTAAGTTGTTACTGTTTTAAAGACTCCTAATACCATATTGCCAATATGATCTCAAGATGTGATTAAGTTAAATATGAAGCATAATTAGCATATCTACATTTTTTAACCTCCAGTTAGTGTGGTTCCCCACTTGGGGCACTTAAATTAGATGTTAGTTATGCCTGTGGATTCTCCTTACAGTATGACTACTAAACAGATAACACTGTAGAAACACATGCAATAAAGCAATGTGAAACATATTTATTTAAAATAGCAGCACAATACTGGATGCTGAGAATCCAAAATTTAAAATAAAAAATCTGAAAATGTTGGAAATACAGGTTGCTGCTGTGAGAAGAGAGACAAATTATTTTGGTTTTATGACTTTACTTACGAAATGAAAAAATTAGCATTGAGAAATTCAGTGCAAGTAGTTTGGAAAAAGCGTTGGTAGAGATGAGAAAAGTAGGAAAGGGTCTAAGACTAAATTATTGAGGGAGTGACAGTACAAAATAAGATGCTTTTGACATTGTTAGTGGTTTTACTAACAATTGTAGAATCAGTTGTTGTGAGTAAGTAGTTGCACTGATCTGAAATTATTGAGTTTGTTATGTTGAGTCTTAACACTATAGGCAATGTGCTTAAAGGCAAATTGTACTTGTGTTATAGAGATCCTGAAGCTTGTCAGTGTAGATATTGGACTGTTTTCACACATGGGGGAATGGTGAACAAGGCAGCATAACTAAACATAAAGGAACTCGTCATTTAAAAGTGAGGTACATTGAAATTTCTTCTTGCAGAGGATTATGAATCTCTGGAATTCTGTCCTGTGGCTGATGATGAAAGCTTGAGTTTTGAAAGCATTTAAATGGCAGGTGGATAAATATTTGATAGAGGGTATATTGGCTAATAAGGATTAGCCTTGATCATATTAAATAGTGGGGCAATTTGGGTCTAATGACCCATATGAACAATGGAAGTGGATGAGGATAGAGATATCTGAAAATGGAGAATTTCAGAGAACAGCAACATTACTTAGTGTTACACTGTAACTGAATGGAGGTACACTGCAAAAGCAAAATCTCAGCCCCTCCTCTGCGGAGGGACCTTATTGTGAACAGCCAGTTCAGTATTGTGAATCTAAAAAACTTTGTCACTTATTTACTTTGTAATTTTTAAAGTGCTGCCAGGTGACAAAAAGAGGAAGTAATGTTCTGCATTACCTGCTCTGACAAAGTTTATTTTCTAAATAATTATAAGAAGTTCAAAGAAAATTTATTATCAAAGTACATATATGTCACCATATACAACATTGAGCTTTATTGTTTTGTTGGGATACTCAATAAACCCAATAACCATAATAGAAACAACAAAACAACAACAGGGCAGGCAATTAGTGTGCAAATGATGACAAACTGTGCAACTAGAAGAAGAAAGAAAAAATAAATGAGCAATAAATATCGAGAACGTGAAATGACGAGCCCTTGAAAGTGAACCCATAGGTTGTGGAAACAGTTCAGTGATGGGCGAGTGAAGTTATCTCCTCTGGTTCAAGAGCCTTATGGCTGAGGGATAATCACTATTCCTGAACCTGGTGGTGTGAGACCTGGTTCCTGAACCTTTTTCCTGATGACAGCAGCAAGAAGAGAGCATGATCTGGGGGTTCTTGATGATGGATGTTTCTTTCATGTGAAAGCACTCCATGTAGATGTGCTCTATGGTGGGGAGGGCTTTATCCATGATGGACTGATGGAAAACTGGGTTTTCTTGCTTCGATGGTGGTGTCATAATTGATTACTTCTCATTGTGCACTTGTCCTATTTAAATTACAATTTTGCTTTTCTTTTCTTGAGTGGAAGATGCTCTACCACATTACAGGTGAATAGTATACTAATGTATTGATAAATTTCAGCTTTTCCTTTGACTCCTACCCTTTTTGAATATCTTTAAATAATACCATCCAATTACCAACATTTAAAAAGTGAGGTCATTTAAGTAGATTCATAATACAAAACTTAGTTTGTATTGATGAGGGAAAGTAATGATGACGTAAGAATGAATGATTGGAGAAGAGGTGTAGTTTTGTGCAGATGTACTGACAAGGAAGATCTTTAGTATTTTGAAATTTTTAGAGCAGCAGAAAATTTTCTATAAAATTGAGCATGAATTTAAAATTCAATTAGCTAATATTAACTTGAATTTAAAAGATTGTAAACTAGAAGTGAGTAAGAACAATCTTTTTTTTGATGCACCTGCTAAATTTGTTTAAAACAAGAGTACTCATGGAAGTCCTCACTAGAAAGACCTGCATTTATATGGTAGATGATTATCTCTCCCAAAATTAATAAAATAAAGAACTGACAGTTTGTGTAGATCAAAGTTTAAAAGAGCCATAAGTTCTTTAATATCTCCCCAAACAGCAGGATTGCTTCAAGGAATTTCTTTTCTCTTCCAATTTTTCATACAAGAGATGGTGTTTCTGGAAATACTGGACTTCAGTAAAACGTAGGCTTCAAAATATTGTGGATTACACAAAGGTTGGGGCACATGTTCCTTTTTAGAATAAAAGGCAAGGCTAACAGTTTTAGTGGACCTTGGTTTTCGAGGGAGATTGAGGACCTTGTTAAGAAGTTGAAAATGCATAGCAGGTATAGGCAACAAGAAACAAATGAGATGCTTGAGTAATGTAAGAAATGCAAGAAAACACTTAAGAAGAAGATTAAGAAAGCTGAAAGAAGGCATGTGGTAAATGCGAGCAAGCTTTTCCACTGAGGTTGGGACTAAAACTAGAGGTTAAGGGTGAAAAGTGAATTATTTAAGGGGGAACCCAAGGAAGAATTTCTTCACTCAAAGGGTGGTGTGAGTGTGGAAAAAGCTGCCAGCAGATGTGGTAGATGCAGGTTCAATTCAAGATTGACGATTGTTTAATGACTTTTCCTGTATACATGTGTAAAGGAGAACAAAATAATTGTTACATTAGATCCAATACAGCACAGAAGAAAACACAAAGATAAAGAACACAATAATAATAACAAACACAATAAATATAAATACACCAGATAGCTTATGTACATTGAATCTATGTCCATAAAGTGATACTAATCTGTACATAAAGTGACTGCTAGGAAATAATCAAGTAGTGGTGGAGTTAGTGGGTGGAGGTTTTGATCAGTTTTACTGCCTGGGAAAACTAACAATTTGTGAGTCTGGTGATCTTGGCATGTATGCTACATTGCCTCCTCCCTGGTGGAAGTGGGACAAACAGTCCGTTTGCAGGGTAGTCCTTCATGATGTTACTGGCCCTTTTCTGGTAACTTTCTGTATCTATGCCCTTGATGGTGGGTGTGCAGGTGATGCACTGGGCAGCTTTGTAGAGTCTTCCTGTCCACCACAGTGCAGTTTCCATACTAAGCAGTGAAGCAGCTTGTTAGGATATTCTCAATTCTGCATGGGTAGAATGACGTGGGTATGGATGTGCAAGGCCCAGCTCTCTTCAACCTCCTCAGAAAACAGAGGCATTGGTGAGCTTTTTTGACTGCGTAGGATGAATTCTTGGACCATGAGAGGTTGTGCATGATATACACTCACAATAGCTTGAAACTACTTTCAATTTCCTCTACTATTCTGCCAATGTAAATGGCGATATGAATGATGCGAGTACTCCTTAAGTCGATAACTATCTCCTTTGTCTTATTGACATTTAAGTAAGAGGTTATTTGCCTGGCATCAGGCCTCAAGTTCCTCCACTTCCTCTTTGTGGGCCATCTCATTGCTGTTGGTGATGAGCCCCACCACTGTCGTACCATCTGCGAAAGTGACAATGTGATTATTTGGGTGTTTGATCATGCAGTCATGTGTGGGCTTAGCACACAGCCCGGGGTGGGGGGGCACTGGTGTTGAGGGTGATGGGGAGGGAGGAGCAGTTGTGCGTCCTGACTATCTGAGGTCTGTTCGTTATGAAGTCCAACACCCTCAGTTGTACAGTGGTACATTTAGGCTGAGGAGCAGGAGTTTATTCACCAAGGTCTGTGGGACAAGTGTTGAATGCTGCACTGAAATCTAGAAATAGCAATCTGACCCAAGTCTCCTTGTTTTCTAGATGTGTCAGGGCCAGGTGCATGACAGCATTTAAGAGAAGCTACATAGGTAGAAGTGTACAGGTCTACGGTTCAGGTGCAGGTGGATGGGACTAGGTAGAATAACAGTTTGGCATGAACTAAGTAGGCCACAGGGCCTGCTTTGTTTTTTATGACTGACTCTAAAAGTTTTGCATTGGATTTCACTCTTTTATCTCAACTACACTCTTACTGGTTGTTGCTTCACACCTCTCACATGAAAGGATTTATCAGACTATTGTTTTGCCATCTCACCCAATTGATATGTAGAAGTCAAATTGTTTCAGTTTGGTTGAATATTAGCATAATCTCATTTTGTTAAGGTTTTAATTTTTCTTTTTACAGCCTAACCATGGAGAGTGTTGGTTTGAGGAACATTTGAAAAACTGTACTAACCTGCCTGATGTATCACTACTTCATCAAATGTTTAACTTTGTCAACAAGTATGGAACCAAAGAATTGGTAAGCATCAATATAAAATTAATTGAGTTGAACCAGGTTTTAAATGATGAAACGGTAAAAAATGGATTCTTAGAATGATTTCAAACTGATCAGAGTAAAAATAAATCAGTACAAGAAAGCATCACCTGCATTTATACATTAAGATTTAAAACACAATAACAGGATTTTTTTTTTTGTAATGCTTCTGATGAAGTGTCAAGGGTTTTCAAAGGAGACTTATGAGGCAAAGTTAGTTTTCCGAGTCATATTTCAGCAGATAAAGCAGCAGTATGATTACAAATACAAGCAGTTAAATTTTGGATGAGAAGTTCATAGAAGCTGGAAGGCAGAAAACATGCCATGCATGGTGAAATAATTGAATGTAGAAATTCAACAACAAATATGTTGAGGCAGCACTGGGGCTGGGCATTGTTTTGATGGTGGAAGTTTGTAGTGGTCATACAGATAGGTGATTAAAAGGCCAACTTGGAGTCAAATATGACATGGTCATTCTGAACAGTGTGTCTCTGGGAAAGATTAACTGACTTTACTTTCCCATCTAATTACTATATTCCTTTTTTCACTTGGTGTTTGAAAGGATACTTAGTAACATGGACATCAAGGAACAGGGACATCAAGGAGCAGATAGGGAGGCAGATTCTAGAAAGGTGTAATAACAGGGTTGTCGTGGTGGGAGATCTTAATTTCCCAAATATTGATTTGCTGTAGGGAGATGCCAGGGTTTTAAATGGAGTGGAGTTGGTTAGGTGTGTTCAGCAAGGATTCCTGACACAATATGTAGATAAGCTTACAAGAGGAGTAGGCTGTACTTGATCTGGTATTGGGAAATAAACCTGGTCAGGTGTCAGGTCACTCAGTGAGAGCATTTTGGAGATGGTGATCACAATTCTATCTCCTTTACCATAGCATTAGAGAGGAATAGTACAGATAAGTTAGGAAAGCGTTAATTGGAGTAAAAGGAAATATGAAGCTATCAGGCAGGAATTTGGAAGCATAAATTGGGAACAGATATTCTCAGGGAAATGTACGGCAGAAATGTGGCAAATGTTCAGGGGATATTTGCGTAGTGTTCTGCATAGGAACGTTCCAATGAGACAGGGAAAGGATGGTAGGGTACAGGAACCGTGGCTTACAAAGTCTGTTGAAAATCTAGTCAAAAAGAAAAGAATAGCTTACGAAAGGCTCAAAAAACTAGGTAATGATAGAGATCTAGAAGATTATAAGGCTAGCAGGAAGGAGCTTAAGAATGAAATTAGGAGAGCCAGAAGGGGCCATGAGAAGGCCTTGGCAAGCAGGATTAAGAAAAACCCTAAGACATTCTACAATTATGTGAAGAGCAAGGGGATAAGATGTGAGAAAGTATGACAAATCAAGTGTGACAGTGGAAAAATGTGTATGGAACCAGAGGAGATAGCAGAGGTACTTAATGAATACTTTGCTTCATTATTCACTACTGAAAAGGATCTTGGTGATTGTAGGGATGACTTACAGTGGACTGAAAGGCTTGAGCATATAGACATTAAGAGGATGTGCTGGAGCTTTTGGAAAGCATCAAGTTGGGTAAATCTCTGGAACTGGATGAGATGTACCTCAGGCTACTGTGGGAGGCGAGGGAGCAGATTGCTGAGCCCCTGGTGATGATCTTTGCATCAGCAATGGGGATGGGGGGAGGTTCTGAAGGATTGGAGGGTTGCAGATGTTGTTCCCTTATTCAAGAAAGGCAGTAGAGATAGCCCAGGAAATTATAGACCAGTGAGTCTTACTTTAGTGGTTGGTAAGTTGATGGAAAAGATCCTGAGAGGAAGGATTTATGAACATTTGGAGAGGCATGATATGATTAGAAGTAGTCAGCATGGCTTTGTCAAAGGCAACTCATGCTTTATGAGCCTGATTGGATTTTTTGGAGGATGTGACTAAACACGTTGATGAAGAAAGAGCAGAAGACTAAGTATATATGGATTTCAGCAAAGCATTTGATAAGGTACCCCATGCAAGGCTTATTGAGAAAGTAAGGAGGCATGGGAACCAAGGGGACCTTGCTTTGTGGATCCAGAATTGACTTGCCCACAGAAGGCAAAGAGTGGTTGTAGACAGGTCATATTCTGTATAGAGGTTAATGACCAGTGGTCTGCCTCAGGGATCTGTTCTGGGACTCCTGCTGTTCGTGATTTCTATAACTGGTCTGTATGGGGAAGTGGAGGGATAGGTTAGTAAGTTTGCTGATGACACAAAGGTTGGGGATGTTGTGGATAGTGTGGAGGGCTGTCAGAGGTTACAGCTGGACATTGATAGGATGGAAAGCTGGGCTGAGAAGTGGCAGATGGAGTTCAACCCAAATAAGTGTGAGGTTGCTCATTTTGGTAGGTCAAATATGATGGCAGAATATAGTATTAATGGTAAGACTCTTGGCAGTGTGGAGGATCAGAGGGATCTTGGGGTCCGAGTCCATAGAACACTCAAAGCTGCTACGCAGGTTGACTCTGTGGTTAAGAAGGCATACGGTGCATTGGCCTTCATCAATTGTGGGATTGAGTTTAGGAGTAGAGAGGTAATGTTTCAGATATATATATATATATATATATATATATAGACCCTGGTCAGACCCCACTTGGAGTACTGTGCTCAGTTCTGGTGGCCTCACTGCAGGGAAGGATGTCAAAGCCATAGAAAGGGTGCAGAAATTTACAAGGATGTTACCTGGATTGGGGAGCATCCCTTACGAGAATAGGTTGAGTGAACTCGGCCTTTTCTCCTTAAAGCAACAGAGGATGAGAGGTAACATGATAGAGGTGTATAAGATGAAGAGAGGCATTGACTGTCTGGATAGTCAGAGGCTTTTTCCCAGGGCTGAAATGGCTATCACAAGAGGGCACAGTTTTATGGTGCTTGGAAGTAGGTACAGAGGAGGTATCAGGGGTAAGTTTTTTTATGCAGAGCGTGGTGAGTGTGTGGAGTGGGCTGCTGGTGGTGGTGGTGGAGGTGGATACAACCGGGTCTTTTAAGAGACTCCTGGATAGGTACGTGGAGCTTAGAAAAATAGAGGACTGTGGGTAGCCCTAAGGTAATTTCTAAAGTAAGTACATGTTCAGCACCCCATTGTGGGCCAAAGGACCTGTATTGTGCTGTAGTTTTTCTATGTTACTATGATACATCTGTCTCAGCTTTAATAGTTGATGACTTGGCATTCATTTCTCTGGGTAATCAATATCACAGATTTATAATCCCCAATTTCTGAGTTCTGACTGTAAATCTGAAACAATTTCAATTTATCTCAGTTCTTATCATGAAAATGCCGTGAGTTCCAGGCCCATGAGCATTAGAAGCATCTTAATCGGTATTTACTTTGTAAATTTTGCTTGTCCTCTCATTCCTCAAAACTTGAGTTTCTGCTTCCTTAAGCTTCTTAATTGCACATTTATTTTCTGGGACACTGTCCATCTGTACACTATATTTTACTAGTTTTCCATCAGTTTAAAAAATAACATGTACTTGGCTTTTGCACCCATTCCATGGATTTCATGCTTTCCTGGATCAGATTAGTAAAGCTGAGCTTGCTGACTCAGAGAATCTGCAATGCCCTACATTTGCACATAATTGGATCATGTAGACAGGCCAGAATAAGCCATGCTCATGAAACTCCTGAGAAAAAGTAATAAACAGCAAAGCATCATTTACAGCTTTGTTTTTTTTCAGTCAGAGCTTTCAGACATTTTGAATGCCACAAATCCTTGAGAGCATTACAAATAAAATAGAATTTAAAGCCATTAACTGTAAGTAAAAGCTTCTAAAACATTTAACTAATTAAGACATTTGCACCAAATAGTTTTTTAAAAAATGCAACTTGCCTTATTTGTGCCTAATTGTACATAGTCCAGTTATAAAATCTTCCCACATATTCACTGACTAATTTCTCTGGAGCTTCTGCATGTTAATGCATAAATTTTAAAGTCCTGAATTTCATTTATGGAGATTATCCTTGACATTAAGCTTAGAACTAATGGTATTTACCAACAAGATACAACCCAGTTTCTCTTAGCAGTGAATAGCTTGGATAAGAATTTCAGAGAATGATGCTTTCTCCATCTGCCACCTGCTCAATCAATTGATCAATCTATTTATATCCCTTTGTAGGATTTGGATCATCCTTACAGCTTTTTTTCATGAGTGGCTTTAACTAACTGCATGATATCTCAAAACCTTCAGACTGATTTTATAAATAATAGAACATAGAACAGTACAGGACAATACTTCACATTTGATTCAAAGATAGGAAAAAAAGCAATGAAAAACTAGAGTTGTTCTTTCTCTAAGCTTGTGGAAGTTTCTTGCTTTATTAGGTATATTTATCCTTTGTATCAGATATTACTTTATGTTAAACACAGCTAAATAGACTTGAGATCAGATTATTAGCTACTGACTGATGGTATCTATTCATTTATCATTTATCTAAACCACGATAATTTGTGTTGATTGATTGTAATTAATATTTGCTACCTGCTCTTGTGAATAGGTGAAACATTGGTTTTGGGCTTAGCTGTTCCCTGGACCCCTTTTTTAAAAACTGCTGTGTAAATTCAATCCTTCTCTTTCTTATGGATTCTTTGACCTTCTTTAAATAAGAACTGTCACTTTAAACAATCACTTTTGAATTTCAACTTTTTACTTATTAAGTTGAAATATTTTTTTTAAACAGTCGTGCTCCAGACATGGAATTTCCTGTGTAAACATTAGATGCCAGCTTGGAGATATTGAAAGTAGGGAACGTGTATCCATCCATATTGTTATGAGACTCCACTATGAACTTCTGGCGTCAGTAAGTATTTTGTGTTAGCATAGTTGACATCTTTTAAATATTGCTTTTATAAATTATGGTGAATATGGTGTATTTAATTAATGTTCAAAAGTATATTTAATATCAATGTATGTGCATATATATCACCGCTACTACCTTGAGATTCATTTTCTTGCAGGCATTTACAAGTAAAGAAACACAATAGAATGTACAAAATCTATACATAGACAAAGATTGACAAACAACCAATGTGCAAAAGACAAACTACAAATAATAAATAATATTGACAACACGAATTATAAATATGCAATTAAAGTTTTCTAAATATTAAGAATTAAGAGCGACGGTCAAAAATTATTTTGTCTCATTATATGAAAAAGGTCATAATTAGAACCATAGAACATTACAGCACAGAAACAGGCCTTTTGGCCCTTCTTGGCTGTGCCAAACCATTTTTCTGCCTAGTCCCCCTGACCTGCACCCGGGCCATATCCCTCCAAACCCCTCTCATCCATATACCTGTCCAAGTTTTTCTTAAATGTCAAAAGTGAGCCTGCATTCACCATTTCATCTGGCAGCTCATTCCACACTCCCACCACTCTCTGCGTGAAGAAGCCTCCCCTAATGTTCCCTTTAAACTTTTCCCCCTTCACCCTTAACCCATGACCTGTTTTTTTTCTCCCCTGGCCTCAGTGGAAAAAGCCTGCTTGCATTCACTCTATCTATACCCATCATAATTTTATACACCTCTGTCAAATCACTTACGCTCTATCACAGATCCTACGCTCTAGAGAATAAAGTCCTAACCTATTCAACCTTTCTCTGTAACTCAGTTTCTCAAGTCCCAGCAACATACTTGTAAACCTTCTCTGCACTCTTTCAACCTTATTAATATCCTTCCTGTAATTAGGTGACCAAAACTATACACAATACTCCAAATTTGGTCTCACCAATGTCTTATACAACCTCACCATTAAATTCCAACTCTTATACTCAATAATTTGATTTATAAAGGCCAATGTACCAAAAGCTCTCTTTACAACCCTATCTACTTGTGACGCCACTTTTAGGGAATTATGTATCTGTACTCCCAGATCCCTCTGTTCTACTGCACTCCTCAGTGCCCTACCATTTACCTTGTATGTTCTACCTTGGTTTGACCTTCCGAAGAGCAATACCTCACACTTGTCTGCATTAAACTTCATCTGCCATTTTTCTGCCCATTCCTCCAACTGGTCCAAATCCCTCTGCAAGCTTTGAAAACCTTCCTCACTGTCCACTACACCTCCAATCTTTGTATCATCAGCAAATTTGCTGATCCAATTTGCCACATTATCATCCAGATCACTGATATAGATGACAAATAACAATGGACCCAGCACTGATCCCTGTGGCACACCTCTAGTCACAGGCCTCCACTCAGAGTAGCAATCCTCCACTACCACTCTCTGGCTTCTTCCATTGAGCCAATGTCTAATCCAATTTACTACCTCTCCATGTATACCTGGCGACTGAATCTTCCTAACTAACCTCCCATGCGGGACCTTGTCAAAGGCCTTACTGAAGTCCATGTATATAACATCCACTGCCTTCCCTTCATCCACTTTCCTGGTATCTTCCTCAAAAAAACTCTAACAGATTGGTTAAACATGACCTACCACGCACAAAGCCACGCTGACTGTTTCTAATAAGTCCCTGTCTATCCAAATACCTGTAAATCTTATCTCTTAGTATTCCTTCCAATAATTTACCTACTACCAATGTCAAATTTACCGGCCTATAATTTCCCAGCTTACTTTTTGAGCCTTTTTTAAACAACGGAACTACATGAGCTATCCTCCAATCCTCTGGCACCTGACCCGTGGATATTGACATTTTAAATATTCCTGCCAGGGCCCCTGCAAATTAGGAAATGGTGTTTGCTGTCTTCAATCAACTTTATTGCTGATGGATGCATTAGACACTTGTTCATGATAGATTTGAGGTTATTTTTCTGTCTACTCCCTTCCTACTGTTGGATGATGTTTTAAATAAGTTACTCTGTAGAAATAGATCTTCTCAAATTTAAATTGCTGTCTGTGCTGGTATTTTTTTGTCTAATTTACTAAATTTGGATGAGACCACCACATAAATGATTGCGAGAATAAAGATGACATGGGAAGTTCTGCTCCCTGAAATGGAAATCTCATCAAATAACCAGGAAATTAGAAATTTAACCTAAAATTTCTTGTTTTTGGCTGAAGGAGAAAATGGTTGCTGGACAGAAAAGATGTGTCCTTAAAATGAAATAGAAACATAGAAAAACTACAGCACAGTACAGGCCCTTTGGCCCACAAAGCTGTGCTGAACATGTCCCTAACTTAGAACTACCTAGGTTTTAACCATAGCCCTCTATTTTTCTAAGCTCCATCCAGGAGTCTCTTAAAAGATCCTATCGTTTCTGCCTCCACCACCGCCGCTGGCAGCCCATTACCACTCTCTGTGTAAAAAAAAAACTTGCCCCTTACATCTCCTCTGTACCTACGTCCAAGCACCTTAAAACTATGCCCTCTCGTGCTAGCCATTTCAGCCCTGGGAAAAAGCCTCTGACTATCCACACGGTCAATGCCTCTCATTATCTTGTACACCTCTATCAGGTCACCTCTCATTCTCCGTTGCTCCAAGGAGAAAAGGCTGAGTTCAGTCAACCTATTCTCATAAGGCATGCTCCCCAATTCAGGCAAATCCTTGTAAATCTCCTCTGCACCCTTTCTATGGTTTCCATATCCTTCCTGTGGTGAGGCAACCAGAATTGAGCACAGTACTCCAAGTGGAGTCTGACCAGGGTCCTATATAGCTGTGACATTACCTTTCGGCTCTTAAAGTCAATCCCATAATTGATGAAGGCCAATGCACTGTATGCCTTTTTAACTACAAGACATATTTTTTAAAGTTAGGTTTTGTCAGTTCATTGATCTACAGGATTTGCAGCTGTAATGTGCTTTTGCTATTTCTTACATTTCAGCATCCATCACTTTCAAAAGAGGCAAATACAATTAATGACATTTAAGTATTTTATGGGGAAACTGGCATTACCAGAAATAAGCTTGATGCCGTAATTTTTTTTGTATTTGAACACAATATAAAATTCACACTTTATTTCAACAGGATACTGCTGCGTCAACTCTGTTTTTTACCACTGCTGTTGCATCATCAGGAAGCAATCTTGATATCATTCAAAAAGGAGATATTAAATCAACTGTAGGTATTTATTCATTATTGTAAAATCAGCAGAATTAACTTACTTTCCATATGTTCTTCTCCCTTCAACACCCTAGATTAATTTTTAGTCTTTCCCACTTAATGTGCCCTTGATGTGTCTTTGAGACCATGAGAGCAGAATTAGTCCATTCAATCATGGCTAATTTATTTCCCCTCTCAGCCCCATTCTCCTGGCTTCTTACAACCTTTGGCACCCTCACTAATTAAGAACATATCAACCTCCACTTTAGATATACCAAATGACTTGGCCTCTACAGCCATCTGTGGCAATGGGTTCCACAGATTCACTACCTCATCAGAAAATCCTCCTCATCTCTGTGGTAAAGGGATATTCTTGCATTCTGAGGCTGCACCCTCTAGTCCTAGAACTTTCCACAATTGGAAACATCCTTTTAATGTCCACTTTATCTAGTTGTCAAAGACCTTCTGAAAATCTAAGTAACCAACATCCACTGAATCTTCTTTGTCTATCCTGCCTGTTATTTCCTTGAAGAATTCCAACAGATTTGTCAGGCAAGACTTCCCCTTAAGGAAACCATGCTGGCTTTGGCTTACTTTTTCATCTGTCTCAAAGTGCCATATCCTTAATAATGGACTCCAACAGCTTACTAACCACTGAAGTCAGGCTATCTGCTTTATAATTTCCATTTTTCTTCCCTCCTTTCTTGAGGAGTGGACTTTTGCAGTTTTCCCGTCCTTCAAAACCACTCCAGAATCTTTGTTTTTTCAAAGATCATTACTAATGCCTCCACATTCTCTTCAGCTACCCTTTTCAGAACACTTGGGTATGGTCTTGTCTAGTCCAGGTGACTTATCTACCTATCAGCTTCCCAAGCACCACCTTCTTAGCAATAGCAATTACACTCACTTCTGCCCCTGGCACTCCCAAATTTCTGGTTACTTACTCATTTTGTCTTCCCTTTTTAACATGCTCTCTCTTTCTCATGTTGTAATTTTTACCCTGCATACTGGCAACTGTTGAGAGGTCTGTATATAAATATCATCAGGGTCTGTTTATCCTTTTTATTTGTTAGCCCTGTCTACAAGGATTCCGTATCTTCTGATCATATGACACTGCTTTCTAAGGATTTGATTTAATTTTTAACGAACAGAGCCAACCCACCCCCTTTGGCCGTATGCCTGTCCTTTTGATATGATTTGTAACTTTAAATGACAAATTCAGAACTGTGATCTTCTTTCAGCCTCTGTAATGCCCACAACATCATAACTGGGATGTTCTAACTGAATGACAAGATCTACCTTATTATGTATATTCAAAAATAACGCCTTCACCTCTGTATTCATGACTTTTCAATATTGTCTCCATGTTATCTCCAGTTAAATTCTTATCCCTTTCTAAAGTTGTCTTTTTTTTTTAATCCTGCTGAGTTCTGTAACCTCTCCTGCACTCTCCCTCCCTTTTACTATATCCATACTTTCCCCTCCCATTCAAAATTCCTGTGTAGGGCAGATGAGATGGCCTGAACCCAGACATCAGGCAGACAACATGGTCTTTGGCACAATAGAGAATGGAAGGACTATACTATCCTCAATTAGAAATACATATCTTCTCTCTCCCCCTCTTGACTGGCTCCCTAAACCACTGCACCATGATTTGGTACTCAACCTTCCTACAGCTGCAACTCAGGAAACAACAAATTGCTTGTTGGGCAAGCTTAAGGGCTAAGGACTGAGCTTCCTTCAGCTGAACCATCCTTTTTAGAACCTTTTCAAAATCCAGCTGTCCCAGATATTACATCTTCTCTTTCATAATTTATACAGGCAACCTGATGAGCCAAATTGTTTAAAACTTAAGAAATCAAAGTTGTGAAAATAGCTTTGCTTGTGTTACTCTTTGACTACAGTTCGTATTCAATTGAATTTACTGTTTTCTTCCAGGTTACGACGGAGGCATATTATAATTTTAAACCAAAAATTAAAGTATTAATGGGAATTATTACCAGCAGTTTCCTCTTGATAATGATTGCATTTCTTCATATCTTAGCCTTATTTTGGAAGGTGAGATTTATATTAACCCATTCCTTATAATTAAAAGCGGTATCTCTCTATCCTTAACATCAGCTGTCTGCAGCAAAGTGAAACTGAACTTAGAATTTCTGATAGCCGTGAGCTTAAATCATCCTACCTCTTGTCATAAGGTTATCTGCCTATTCCAGGTATTAGTCCAGGCAACCTGTTCTGAATATCTTATAGATTAACTCCCATCCTTAAATAAGGAAACCAATTCTGTACTCAGTTCTCAATACGTGATCTCTCCAATGCATTATATACAAAAAAGAACATTAGTTCCTCTAGAAGTTAGCTTTCTCAATTACTTGATGTATCTATAAATTTAAATTATACAGTAGGATACCTGGATCAGTCGATTTCATAGCTCTACCATTGCTTGCATTTTGACAGTATACTTTAAGTATTTTTATTATTTTTCTGCTGGTGGATAGTTTTACATTTTCCAATATGATGCTCTCTTTGCAGACCATTGTTCACTCATCTCAACGAACTATACACCTTTGTAGCTTCCTTATATTCCTTTTACAACTTACTTTTCCACTTGAATTTGTGTTGACTGCACATTTCATTCATGCCTTAATTCAGTTTATTGGCGCAAATTTTAAAAAACTTGAGGTTCAGCACTCATTTCTGAGCACACCACTTGTTATGTATTATCAACATTGCCTTCCTTTTCCTGTTAGCCAGTCAACCTCCCGTACACACGGAAGGTATCTTTAAAATGATGAAACTGATATATAATCCACGTTTTAACTTTTGATTTGCCTTTTTTGGGAATTTTCGATCTATTTGATTTTCAGAGGCGGGGGGCAAATGTTTCATTCTTGAGGATAAAAAAAGGTCAACATCATGAATCAAGTATTATGCAAACGAACACACAAAAAAAGCCACCTATGTCATCAGCGTTCAGTTCACCTTGACTGATAATGCTACTTTATCCATCTATTTGACACACTTGCAAAATAAAATCTTTTTAGCCAAACCTGGGACACTATGGCATATACAATTTAAGTGATCAAATTTCTACAAAATAATAATATGCTAAATAACAAGAAATTAATTTGTATTTTTGTGATTTCTTCATCTCCCTCCCCATCCTCTGTTTAGTGTGGATTCTTTAAAAGAAAACTGAATGATAGACTTGAAGATGAGAAAAGGAACCAGCAAGAAAATTGTAAACTGATTGAGTTAAGTGAATGACGACCTTCAAATAGAAGATGACTTTCAAAGAGACCAAGAATAATCTTTTATCATTTCTGATAATCTAAAATAACAGTACCCTTAAAAATCAGGTCAGCATACTGTTGAGGTTTTGCCTGCCAAATATCCTTAGAGGC
The DNA here is from genome assembly GCF_048418815.1 of Hemitrygon akajei. Taxonomy (NCBI): domain Eukaryota; kingdom Metazoa; phylum Chordata; class Chondrichthyes; order Myliobatiformes; family Dasyatidae; genus Hemitrygon; species Hemitrygon akajei. The sequence continues at coordinate 165,783,560 of NC_133128.1, read as the reverse complement.
TTTGATTATAAAGCAATGCTGGCAGTGGAGATTTGCGTGGTCTCAAAGTCTGTCTTTATGAAATGTCTGATATTCAGACTTTTAATTTGCTTACCTTTCCTATTCTCGAATCAAGAAATGAATGTGGTCTCTGATCATGTGAGTTCTGATCTGGAATAGTGTTGCAAAAGCAGATTCCCCTGTGTAATGGAATCTGAATAAGATCAAGCTCTATCGTGGACTCCATGCAGAATGCTAGGATGGATTAGAGTGACCACCACTGGTGGCCCTGTATAAGTACAAGACTGATTTGCACAAGAGCTAAATCCAGATAGTTGCCTTTGGAAATGTTGGTTTCAGCCAATTTAACTCAACCTCAGGCTTAGCTCTGGAACCAACTCCCTTATTTTACTTTTCCTAATGTAGTTGATGAGGGGTATTGAATCAGTTCTCATGGTAAAAATATTGATCAATTTATCCTGAGGACATTTTTACCAGGTATAAAGATACAACTTTTTCAAGAACATTGAGCATATCTGTAACAGTGAAATTGCATGGGCAGTTACCATGGATTGTAAATCAGTTACAGTTGGAGTACAGTGTTACTGTAATTACAAAATCAATGTTGTGTAGGCAATTTACATTTTAAATATAGAACATCCACATTTGTAGATGGTTGTTGGAAATCTAAAATATTTTAAAATGACTGGATAAGTCACAGAGTACAATTGTGATTATTAAACTTACTCTTTATACTTAGAACTTACTAGAACAAACTAAGTACTAGAGATTTCTTGTTAATTACAACTGCATGATGGCATTTACATGTCCTGTTCTTTAAATTCCCACCTAAGCCCTAATTTCTTATCCCTCCAAATGATGTTACATAACTTTACTGTTTATATGTAAAGATACCTTAATTGTTCTGGCTTCGTTCCCTCTATAAAATATTTCAGCCAACACACTTCCCAAATTACTGAGGCTCGTAACATGACAAAAGAAACACCTATCCACTCTAGCCTTTTTCCTTTGTCCTTGTTTCAACTCTGCAATCTTATTCCACGCAAGGCAAAAAAATACACTTAATCTCAACTCCAAAACATACAATTCCACTGAAGACAAATTATTGGAAAAAGGAAAGTGAATATAAGCATGACATAGCTGCTAGACTATTAGCTTAGGCTACTATTCTAACAAATATCACTAGTTGGCTGAAGGTAGAAAATGAGCATTTGCCAATAACACGACACATTGAAACTGATCAGTATTTCATTATATGTATTGTAATTATGAAGTAGGAATAGCTACAGAATTTAATTTCAAAAGAAAAAAATATTAAATACAAATTGTCAAATGAAGCAGTGAGGTTCTGGGCTTAGTCAAATCAGTGTTAACTTACCCAGCTTGAGTAGGCCATCAATATACGGAGACCAAGTTAATAGAAATGGCTGAGAACAAAAAACAAACTGACATTGTATATAATCAGAAAGGTTAACATGCCTAATCAGGTTAGAGAATTTCCTGACAGTGGAAGGAATAAAGTTAAAGTTTTAGAGAAACATTTTCATTTATACAAAAATTCAGTGGTTCATTGCAACTAGCCAATGAGTTGGGAGTACAGCGTATGTGCAATAATAAAATCATTTTGCACTGATAATTTACATTCTAAAAAGTTATATTGATGTATTTTGGAAATATACACAACTTTAAAATGACTGGAGTAGCTAGACAATGGAGAAGTAATATTTAATCCATAAATATGAAAGTGAACAGAATATGACAATATTATAAGAATATTATTACATTTAGATTTTATCTGTAAAGCTTCATTTTCAAAACTAAATCCTATATACAATAAAACCATCTGTTTTGCCAATTTATAAATAACCTCCTGTAAAATATACATTATTATGTCACTGAATTATATTAAATATAAATGGCTATACAGATTCTTGTCAAATGCAGCACAAAACTGCTTTATAATATTGTATAATGGGAGCCATTTTGCTTCTCTTTGTATGGCAATAAAAACATCTTGACAGCTTCGAGTAACACAATGCTCCCATGTACTTTTAAAATTTGTAATCAATGTGTATACAGTATTTTTATAAAGATGTTTTACTGAAAATAATTTCAGAACTATAGAAATTATTCTGTTGTATACTTGTGTAATATACTTATGAAAGTAGTTGAAAGGAGTTCTGGCACAGTTACAAGCTGGTACTGATTCATTGATCTCAGAATTTCTACAAACGAAAAACCACGAGAAATTTTTTGTTATCTTGGCTACAGGCAACCACATTTTACTGTAGGAATATCGCATTCTTCCATAGCTTTTCCGTACAGAGTAATTAGCTGTGAATGGATCCTGTGGAAGTAGGGGAAATTACAATCATTACACAATAGAGTAAGGGAATTAAACCAGTGTTTGAATACAATAACTGCATATATAATCAGTCTTGGATTGCAGACAAAAATTTGTAGTTTAACACTTGTTTGATATAAACAGAATTCTTGAAATTAGATCACAAAATAGAGACCAAGAGGACCAATTTCTTTTTACATTTTGAATTAAAACAATATTCTGTAAACATTTTACATACAACAGTCAATGCTTACTTTATATGAACTTCTGAAGATTCCTCCATTAAATCACCATCAATGTTCCATGGACAACTTCCATTTAAAGAAGTTACTGATGGGCAACGTGAACTAGAATCTGCTTTCTCTTCCGATGTCTCATCAACCCATCTGCTTTTAATCCTCAATTGTATCTTAACTTCCTGAACTGTATACGTCTCCACAAAGGGAAAGTTAAACTACAAATAACAAGACATATTAAAATAATGTACAATGTTTAGAAAAATTAAAATTGAAGAACATAATTTTGCTGTGAGAACTTTAGTCTACTAATTAATGGTGACTATAAAGCCATAAACTGAATATACCGAACTGGAGATGGTTACTGAAACATAACTAGTAACAATATGAATACCATAGGAGCAGAATTAGGCCTTTTGGCCCACCAAGTCTGCCCATCTTTCAGTCATGGGTAATCTGTTTCTCCCCTCCTCAGCCTCACTCCCTGGCCTTCTCCCCGTACACTTCGAAGCCATGTCCAATCAAGAGCCTATCAAGCTCTGCCTCCCAACGACCTGCCTCCACAAATAAGTCCCGTAAATTCAACATCCTCTAGCTACAGAAATTTCTCTGCATCTACATTTTAAATTAACACCCCTCTATCCAGAGGCTGTGCCCTCTTGTCTAAGCCTTTCAACATTCAAAAGGTTTCAATGAGGTCCCTGCACCCCCCACCCACCACATCCTTCTAAAATCCAGCAGGGACAAACCCAGAGCTATCAAGCGTTCCTTGTAAGATAACCCTTTTATTCCTGGAATCATTCTTTGAACCTCCTCTGACCCCTCACCAATGCCAGCACATTTTTCCCCAGATGAGGAGCCTAAAGCTGTTCTCAATACTGAAGGTGAGGCCTTGCCAGTGCCTGATAAAGCCTCAGCATCACATCCCTACTCTTGTATTCTCGACCTCTTGAAATGAATGCTAACATTGCATTTGTCTTCCTCACCACTGACTCTACCTGCAAGTTAACCTTTAGGATGTTCTGTATATGGACTCCCAAGTTCCTTGGAATCTCAGAGTTTTGGATTTTCTCCCCATTTAGAAAACAGTCTGCACATTTATTTCTACTACTAAAGTGCATGACCATGTATTTTCCAACATTGCATTTCATATCCCACTTCCTTGGTCATTCTCCTAATCTGTCTGAGTCCTTCTGCAGCCTACCTGTTTCCTCAACACTACCTGCACCTCCTTCAATCTTAGTATTATCTGCAAACTTGGCAACAAAGCCATATATCCATTATCTAAATCATTGATATACAGCATAAAAAAACATCCCAACACCAACCCCTGTGGAACACCACTAGTTACTGAAATCCAACAAAAACAGGATCCTTTTACTCCCACTCGGTGCCTCCTACCAAGCAGCCAATTCTTTAACCATGCCTGTAATACCAGAGGCTCTTAACTTGGTAACCAGCCTTATGTATATCAAAGGCCTTCTGGAAGTCCAAATATACAACATCCACTGCATCCCCTTTATCTATCCTACTTGTAATCTACCCAAAGAATACCAACAGGTTTGTCAGGCAGGATTTTCCATGAAGAAAACCATGCTGACTTTGTCCCATCTTGTCTTGTGTCACCACGTACTCCTTAAACTCATCCTTAACTACTGACTCCCAACATCTTCCCAACCACTGAGGTCAGGCTAACTGGTCTATATTTCCTTTTTGCTGCCTTCCTCCTTTCTCAAAGGTGGAGTGGCATTTGCACCATGCCAGAGTCCAATGCTCATTATTAATGCCTCCACAATCTCAACCTCTACCTCTTTCGGAACCCTAGGGTGACTTATGTACCTTTAGGTCTTTCAGCTTTTTGAGCACCTTCTCCCCTGTAATGTTAACTATACTCACTTCTCTTCCCCTTCAACATCTGGCACACTGTTAGTATCTTCCACAGTGAAGACTGATGCAAAATACTCATTTAGTTCATCAGCCTTGTCCCGTTATTATTTCTCCAGTCTCATTTTCTACCAGTCCTGTATCCGCTCTCATCTCTCTCATTTTTTTTACATACTTGAAAAAGCTTTTACTATCTTGTTTTCATATTTCAACTTCTCCCTCCTCATGATTCTTTTAGTTGCTCTCTGTAAGTTTCGAAAAGCTTCCCAATTCTCTGCCTTTCCACTAATTTTTGCTTTTACATCAGCTCTGACTTCCCTTGTCAGCCATGGTTGTTCTATTTTGCCATTTGAGTATTTCTTTGTTTTTGCAATACATCTATTCTGCATCTTCCTCATTTTCCCCCCCAGAAGCTCATGCCATTGCCACTCTGCTGTTAACCCTGTCAGCATCTCCTTCTAATTTACTTTGGCCAACTCCTCTCTCATACTACTGTAATTTCTGTTACTCCACTGAAATATTGCTATGTCAGACTTTACTTTCTCCCTATCAAATTTCAAGTTGAACTCAATCACATTGTGACCACTGCATCCTAAGGGTTCTTTTACCTTAAGCTCCCTAATCACCTCCGGTTCATTAGCTCACACCCAATCCAGTACAGCTGATCCCCTAGTAGACTCAACAACAAACTGCTCTAAAAAGCTATCTCACTGGCATTCAACAAACTCACTCTCAAGATCCATTAACAACCTGATTTTCCCCAATCGCCTGCATGCTGAAATCTCCAATTACTGTCATAACATTGCCCTTTAGACACACCTTTTCTATTTGCTGTTGTAATCAGTGGTCCAGATCCCAGCTACTGTGAGGAGCCTGTGTATAACTGCCATCAGGGTCCTTTTACACTTGCAGTTTCTTAACTCAACCCTCAAAGATTCAGTATCTGCTGATCCTATGTCACATATTTCCACTGATTTCATGTCATTCTTTACCAGCAGAGCCACACCACCTCTTCTGTCTATTTTCCTTTCCCTCTGATACAACGAGTAACCTTGGCCATTCAGCTCCCAACTCCAACCATCCTTCAGCCACGATTCAGTGATGGCCACAACATCATATGTAGCAATCTATAACAGTGCAACAAGATCATCCATCTTATTTCTTAAGCTCCGTGTATTGAGATATAACACTTTTGTGTACAGTATTTGCAACCTTTTTGGTTCTGCATCTCTAAGGCCCTGATACTCACCCTGCCAGCTGCAATTTTGTCCTATCACCTGCCTGCCCTTCCTGACAGTCTGACTGCATGCTATCTTTGCTTTTTTACCAACCGTCCTATCCCGAGTCCCTTCACTCCAGATTTCACACTCCTGCCAAATTAGTTTAAACCCTCCCCAACAGCTCTAACAATCCTGCCTGCGGGAATATTGTTCCCCAAAAGAGAAAATCTACAGATTCTAGAAATCCGGGCAACACACACGAAATGCTGGAGTAACTCAGCAGGCCAAGCAGCATCTATGGAAAAAAGTACAGTCGATGTTTCAGGCTGATAACGTTCAGCAGGACAGTCCACTGACTTAACCTGCAAGTTAACCTTTAGCAAATCCTGCATGAGAACTCCCATCTCCTTGCACCTCAAATTTTTGAATTTTTGCCCCATTGAGAAAACAGTCCAGAACTTTATTCCTTCTACCAAAGTGCATGACCATGCACCTTGCAGCACTATATTCCTACTGCCACTTATTTAACCATTCTCCCAATCTGTCTAGGTCCTTCTGCAAACACACTGCTTCCTCAACAATACTTGATGCTCCACCTATTTTCATATCATCTATCTATAAAGGCAGATGTAGTTGCTAATTATTAAAATAAAATCTCTACAAACAACTACAGATTGACAAAAGAGTGCACAACAAAATAAAATGAAGAAGGATATAAAGAGCTAATCTGGATTAGGCATTACCATATTTTACATTTGATAATAATCCATTGCAAATGTCTTGTGACAGCAAGCTAATTCTTATTATGACGACAGCTGTGCTAATGCTAACAGAGCCCATCAGATGTATTATAACAGAAGGAAACAAATTAACTGCATTTAAAGAACAAAAATTGCTTTAATTTACCTGATTCTTTGCACTACCATATCGCTTCAGGTGTTTTATAAAATCTGCTCGAATACAGTTTCGGACAGCAGTAAGTGACATGCTTCCATTATTCAACCTAAAACGGAACACTGAATATTCAGAGGCATATTTTGTTCAACTTAAGCAATGAAAAAATAAAAGTCGCTATTGTTGTTGCTTGAAACTAATACTCAAAAGGTGACAAATTGTTAAAAATATTAAACAGTATAAGGAAGAGTGTTTTCGAAGATATTTAGAGCCTGTAATAAATTATTATCAATAACAGTAAGACGTTTTAATACTACAGCTCTTAACAATTTTATGAGCAAGTATTTACTATAAAAAACATTTTTCTAAAATGTAAAAGAAAACTTGCACATCTGTTATATGAATGCAGGCTTAATAAGCAGAATCTATGTTTCCAGCATTCTGTTTGAATACAGTAGCGGGTCAACTGACATCCTTCTGCTTGTGCTTGGCAAAATATTATTTTACAGCTTTAGATAAATAATTTAAGTAAGTCTACATGCCCACAGTGTAATAGTACAGATGTGCTTTTCCAGAATCTCACATTTTACTTGACCAAATCAAGAACACCACTACATATTTATGTCAATCTTGACCTGAGCAGACAGAACATTTACAGCCATAAGTTTACAATATTAACTGCCATTTAATTTCCTCAAATGCTCATCAAAATATGTGAATGAAACCAAAATCTCAGCAAAAAGAAATTAGATGGCACTGGCCTATTCTAAATCTACTGACCTAGTATTAGGTGCAAGGCCTCTCGGTGCCATAGAACAGAGACAAGGAATAGCCATGACATTAATATTGAGGAAAGTTCCTTGCATGCTTCTCCATCTCTCCTCATCATCTGAAAAGCATCACAAATTGGTGTTAATATATCATGATACCACAAAAATAAAGTGACATTTCAAATTATTTTAAATTGATTCACTTATAATTGAAGTTAACATTCAGTACTCACTACATTGTTCCTCAGCATTTGTTCCATCTGTATTTCTAAAACATATCAGAAAATCATTTGCCAATATAAAATATCACAATTTTGATACAAAGTGGTCTGAAATTGCAAAATGACATTCAGTATTATAAGAAATCCGACAGCTAAACAACCTCTCAAGTACACATGAAAGGAAACGGAGAAGAAACACTCACAAAATGAACACTCCATTGTAATGTGGAATATCACAGCTTTTGCCTGTAGATGGGACTGAAGAGACCGCAAGATCATTAACACACTTTTGTCACTGCCTTCAAATTTCCTTTGGTTAATGGTGGAAATGGGTCTCTAAAGATTGAGATTTCAGACTAAGCACAAATTCATACCCTAGCTATCTTGCAGCATGACCTTTGGCCTCCAATTTGCACCTGAGATCTGGACTACCAACACCAGGCACCGTTCTCTGTGCAAAATCTTCCAAGTTCACCGGAAGGATAAAACAACCAATTTTGTGGTTGTGGATACTCTTAAGTCAGCCATATTGGGTAGGTCATGCCAATGGCATGCCTAAAACAGATGTGTCACTTTAATTTTCTTCACAAGAAGATAGTAGCAGGCCCAGAGTGGTAGAGATTCAAAGATTCACTCAAAGCCTCTGAAGTAACTATGACTATTCAAAGTCCTAAAGAACATTTAAAATGAGATTGAGAAATGCACAAATTCTGTCCAGTATATTGAAGTTTAAGTTCTGGGAAAGTACAGATTTATTGTACCAATGAGTAGTTACAGGCTGCAACGAAGCACTAAAATAACACTAATGTGCACTTGAGACTCCTAGGCAAAATCACTGCATAGCATCAACCTCAGCCAAGGCTACAGAGTTTCCTGACCTTGAAAGGTTACATAGCCAATTTTATCCACAGCAACAGAAAAAAAAATATTGCTGCTACTGGGAAAACTGAAATGAAATCTGAAAATGCTTGGCATCTGTGAAGGTGGAAAGAGAAAATTAATCTCTCATTACATCCTTCAGGATGCAAGATCAACTGGAAGCATGAATTGTTTTTTTGTCCATGGATGCCATTTAATGTACTGAGTTTTACCAGCATTTTCTCATTTTATCCCACTTTCTTAAAGGTTGTTCATAACTGTAATGTACCCAACCCATATTCAAGGAAGTTTAAGGACTCAGACCTTCCAGTTTCCATACAACAGGCACACTAAAGCTTGATTCTAGAGTTCCACGAGAGCTATGTATCAAATAAACAATTCATGGTAAATCAAAGCAGAATTACATTTCAGGAATTTTTTGCTTCCACAAAGCAAATTAATATACGAATGAGCATCACAAAAATCTGTAAACCTGCTTTGAACAGTCTGACAAAACTATAAATAATAACTAGAAATGGAGAATATGCATGACATCTTCAAGAATAAGAGTGGTTTAAATGTTTGCCAATTGCCACTGTTAATCTTGTAAAATTAATCTTACGTGCATGCAGCCTCATCTTAAATAATGTGGAATTTGTTGTTTTGTGGCAGCAGTGCAATACAAAAACATAAAATTATTATAAATTATGAAATAAACAAACAGTGCAAAACAAAAGGAATAACATGGTAGTTTTCATGGGTTCATGGGCCATTCAGAAATCTGATGACATAAGGGAAGAAGCTGTTCCTGAATCATTGAGTGTGGGTCCTCAAGCTCCTGTACCTCCTCCCTCATGGCACCATCGAGAAAATATCCCAAATGGTGAAAGTACATAAATTAGATGCTATCTTCTTGAGGCTGTTCTTCATGGTGGAATATACCCAAGATGGTGCTGGCTGAGTCTACAATGCTCTGCAGACTCTTGTGAATCTGTGCATTGGAGCTTCCATGCCAAGCTGTCATGCTACCAATCAGAATGCTCTCCATCATACATCTACAGAAATTGATGTCTTTGGTGACATACCAAATATTCTCGAACAGCCACTGGAACGCCTTCTTAATGATTGCATCAATATGTTGAGCCTAAGATGGATCCTTGGAGATGTTGACACTCAGGAACTTGAAGCTGCTCACCCTTTCCACTGTTGACCCATCAAGGAGTACTTTTTTATGCTTTACTTAATCTTTTTTGCACTATGTTTTGCTTTTCGATTCTGCATTTTTGGTGTCTAATTGGGTGAACGTACAAATTATGAAAAGAAGCCTGCTAAGAGGCAGTTCAGCTGGCAAACATGCAAGGTGGCTGTGGGAAGCTATCACAAAAGGAATAGTTCTGGTTTCTGTGTAGTGAGGTAATCAAACAGCACGGCACCTCAAACCCCTGTGAAATATGTCTGCTGTATTATGCAGAAACTTTGGCAAACTTCTTGTGTTCATAGGTGTGCAACTGGGTATCTTCTTGGCTTCTGGGTTTCTGAACTGAGTTTATGAAAGCAGCCCTCGTACAAAATTGAGTTTCACAGATAGCACGCTTTGGGAAGTGTCACCCTGCAGATCTAGGAAATGTATCAGAAGGGCTAGATGACTCCATGACAGATATTAAAGGAACATGCAGATAGTTCAGGTGATCCATGAAGAATCACCTGTAATTACCTGCAATAACTGTAGTTAATACATGGTTCTGCAGAATACAGATGGAGCCAAGATCATAGCACCAAGGGTGGCTTAGGTGTCCAGGAATGACCAAGAAAGATACAGTAATAGTTACAAGAGCTTTTATAGTTAATAGAGAAGACAAATATTCCTAAGATTTTTGGAAGGTTATTCCAGTATGTTGCCTCCCTGGTGCTGGGGCCAAGGAGATCTTTTATCCGCTGCAGTTTGTGGTTAATATAGGTACCAACATAGGTACAATAAATATGAGATAAATTTCTGCAGTCAAATTTTAAATATCTACAGAGATTAAGAAGTAGTAACCTCCAGATTTATCTTGGGCTCAGAAATCAATTCTAAGGAAGGTGGGACAAATTGCACCTCAAAAGAGCTGAGATCAACACCCACACATTTGCTAGTCCAGTTTGGCATAAAACTAACTAAGCAAATGGAAGGCAGAAAATTAGTGAAACAGTTGGAAACACCAAAGGAAAAAGGGAAGAAAATAAATTTTTAAAATATGTTTTGATTAATCTGTATATATTTCAAACACAGGGATTCCATAGGCAAGGAAGAGTAGCAAAGATTTTGATACACACATCAAATTATGATACTTTACTTAACTGAAACATTACAAGCTAGACACACAAGACTACACATGAGGATGAACCTAGTTTCATCTGTCCACCACCAACACTCCTGTATACATGGGCTTCTTCTCTCTTACATTATCGGTCTTATTACCCTCCCTTCCCCACCTGCCTAGTTCCATCGACCCACCATCCCTCTCTTACCTGATTCCAGTCATCTTCTAGCCTCGGTTGAAACCTTCCCTTCCTGTCCCATCCCTACCCCACTTTGCTCTCTGTGTCTAACCCCCTTTCTTTCCTCCCTCTGTTTCCACCTTTAACCCATCAGCCTCTATCTTTAAACTCATTCTCTCCCCCACCTGGATCCATCTGTCTATCATCCCTCCCTTATCTAGTTTGACACATCACCTACTGCCTTCATCACTACCTCCACAATCCCCTCTTTATTTAGGCTATCCTCCCTCTATGCCCTCAGTCTCAATCCAGGGTCTTGATCCAAAATGCCAACCATCCCTTTGCCTCCACAGATACCGCCTGACCTGCCAAGTTCCTCCAGCAGTCTGTTTATCCCCACCATTACAAACAGTAGTAGGACTGGAAGTTTAGTACTCCTGGTTAGATAAGATAAATAAGGGATTTTGAAAAGGCAAGTATGGGTAGCAACATGGGTTAAATAAATAATCAATGTGACGGATGTGTTCGAAAGTTACTAAAACTACTTAAGTAAAATGCAATTATAACATTGTTGGGAATATACTATAGGCATCCAAATATTCAGAGGGTAACAGAAGAACAAATACGTAGGCAAATTTCTGATAAATAAAAAGGTACAAGTGAAGAAATATGGGAAATTTCAATTATCTAAATACCAATCATAGCAAAAAGAATCGAGGACACCAAATTCATAAACTGCACACAGGTGAACAGTTTTAAGCAGTACATAGCAAATCATATAGATGGGAGAAAAGCTATTTATTTTTTATTAGTCCCTGAATTGGGAGTGCATTTTTGTGATACATGGAATACAGAACACTACAGCACAGAAAAAGGCCGTTCAGCCTAAGATGTCCACCATGATGCAAGATTAACTAATCCCATCTGTCTGTGCATGTGCTATGTCCCTGCATACCCTGCCTATACGTGTGCCTGTCTAAATGTCTCTTAAATGTTGCCATCTTTCCAAGCAGCAGATTCCAGGCACCTACCATTACCTGTGTAAAAAAACTTGCCTTTTAAATCTCCTTTAAACTTTTCCCCTCTCAATGTTCAGAGTAAATCTATTATCAAAGTACATACAAGTTCATCTTATTGCAATGAATCATGGTAAATATAAGAAACACAATAGAATCAATGAAACACCACGCCCAACAGGATGGATAACAAACAATGTGCAAAAATACCCAAACTGTGCAACTACATAAAGAAAGAGTAGAAAACAAATAAGAATAACAAATAAGCAATAAATATTGGGAACATGAGATGTAGAGTCCTTGAAAGTGAGTCCAGTTCAGTGGGAATGGTTTAGTGATTTGGCGAGGGAAGTTGTCCCACAGGTTCAAGAGACTGATAGTTGAGGCAGTGACTGTTCCTGAATCTGGTGGTGTACATATTGAGGCTCCTGTACCTTCTTTTTGATGGCAGCAGTGAGAAGAGAGCATGACCTGTATGGTGGGAGCCCTTGATACTGGATGCTGCATTCTTGCAACAGCACTCGATGTAGATGTACTCATTGATGGGAGAGCTTTACCCTTTATGGACTAGGCTATATTCACTACTTTCAGTAGGTCTGGTGTGTTACAAGGGCATTGGTGTTTCCATACCAGGACATGATGCAGCCAGGCAATATATTCTCCCTACACATCTACACAAGTTTGTCAAAGTTTTAGATGACATGCCAAATCTTTGCAAACTTCTGTGCAAGCAGAGGCACTGCCATACTTCCTTTGTAATGGCACTTATGTGCTGGACCCAAGGCAAATCCTTTGAAATAATAATTTAAAGTTGACCTCTGACCCCTGATGAGGACTGGCTCATGCACCTCCGGTTTCCTCCTCCTGAAGTCAAAAATTATCTGCTTTGTCTTGCTGACATTGAGTGAGACACTGGTGTTATGACACCACTCAGTCAGACTATCAATCTCCCAGCTATATGCTGATTCATCACTACCTTTGATTCAGCCAACGACAGTGGTGTCATCGGTGAACTTAAATATATTAAAGTTTTGTCATAAGTATAAACCTTAAAATTATACCATCTAGAACTTGACAAGGGAAGAAAGATTCTGACCATCTACCCTATTTATGCCTTCTATAAGTTTATAAGCTTCTCTCAGGTCACCCGTCAGCCTCTAACATTCTAGGGAAAACAATCCAAGATTGACCTCTCCTTATAGCTTTATATTCTTTAATCCAAGCATTCTAATTCTCTTCTGCAGCCTTCAGCTACCTTGTTCCTGAACCACCTTTCAAAACCTAAACACCACAGTTTACCAACACTAAACATTTTGCACTAAAACCAACTTCTTGTTTTTGTTCTATTTGCGTCCTTCCTTGTAAAAATTGTGTATAATTTATATTGCACACACAATACGATGGAAGATCTCAAGTCAGGCAGCATTGAATGAAAGGACTAAAGAGCTGACATTTCAGGCCGAGATCCTTCATCAGGTCACAGACCAAAATGTTGATTCGTTATTCCTTTCCATTAATGCTGTCTGACCTGCTGAGTTCCTCCAGTATTTCATATGTGTTGCTCTGGATTTTCAGTATCTACAGAATCTCTTGTATGTATAACTTGTGTTCATGTTATCCTTGTGAACGGTGCTTATATGATTATTATGTGCTTGTGATGCTACCGCAGGCACGTTTTTCGTTACACCTGTGTATACATGCACTCTTGCATATAACAGTAAACTTGACTTGAATTTGAACTTTGAAGAAGTTGTTGTCTGTAGGAATTTATATGTTCTCCCTGTGACCGTGTGGGTTTTGTCTGAGTGCTCCGGATTCCTACCACAGTCTAAAGACGCAGCAGTTGGTAGGTTAATTTTCATTGTAAATTGTCCCATGATTAGGCCAAGGTTAAGTTGCTAGGAAGCACAGTTTGAAGGACTGGAAAGGCCGGTTCCACGCTGCATCACAATCGATCAATCAACAAATAAGTCATTCCTGGGATGCGGTGACTAGAACTGCAAATAATACTCTAAATATGACCAAAAAAAAGTCTTATACAGCCAAAACATGATTTCCCAACTTTTTCACTCAGTGCCTGAACTAATAAAGCAAGCATGTTATGCCCATTATTTACAATCCTTTCTACTTCTGTTCCAACTTTCAGGGGCTATGGGCATGCAGTCCAAGATTTCTCTGTATATCAACACTTTTCAGTGTCCTGCCATTTAATATATACTTTCCTTTGCAAAGTTCTAAGGTGTCATCCCTCACACTTCTACAGAATAAACTCCATTTGCTATTTCTCCTCCCATATTTCCAATTGGACTATATCTAATTATAAACCCCATTTCCAGAAAAGTTGGGATATTTTCCAAAATGCATAAAAACAAAAATCTGTGATACGTTAATTCACGTGAACCCTTATTTAACTGACAAAAGTACAAAGAAAAGATTTTCAATAGTTTTACTGACCAACTTAATTGTATTTTGTAAATATACACAAATTTAGAATTTGATGGCTGCAACACACTCAACAAAAGTTGGGACAGAGGCATGTTTACCATTGTGTTACATCACCTTTCCTTTTAATAAAACTTTTTAATCGTTTTGGAACTGTGGATACTAATTGTAATAGATTTGCAATTGGAGATTTTGTCCATTCTTGCTTGATATAAGACTTCAGCTGCTCAACAGTCCGTGGTCTCCGTTGTCTGATTCTCCTCTTCATGATGCGCCATACATTTTCAATAGGAGATAGATCTGGACTGGCAGCAGGCCAGTCAAGCACACGCACTCTGTGTCTACAAAGCCACGCTGTTGTAGCCCGTGCAGAATGTGGTCTGGCATTGTCCTGCTGAAATAAGCATGGACATCCTGGGAAGAGACGTCGCCTTCATGGCAACATATGTCTCTCTAAAATCCTAATATACACCTCAGAGTCAATGGTACCTTCACATACATGCAACTCACCCATGCCTTGGGCACTGATACACCCCCATACCATCATAGATGCTGGCTTTTGCACTTTTCGCTGATAACAATCAGGATGGTCGTTTTCATCTTTGGCATGGAGAACTCAACGCCCGTTTTTTCCGAAAACTAGCTGAAATGTGGACTCATCTGACCACAGCACACGGTTCCACAGTCTTTCGGTCCATCTGAGATGAGCTCGGGCCCAGAGAACTCGCTGGCGTTTCTGCATAGATTTGATGTATGGCTTCCTCCTTGCGTAATACTGTTTCAAGTTGCATTTCTGGATGCAGTGATGGACTGTGTTAAGTGACCAGGGTTTTCCAAAGTACTCCCGAGCCCAGGTAGCTATAATTGTCACAGTAGCATGACGGTTTCTTAGGCAGTGCCGCCTGAGGGCTCGAAGATCACGCGCATTCAACAGTGGTTTCCGACCTTGCCCTTTACCCACTAAGATGTCTCTGAATTCTCTGAATCTTTTCACAATATTATGTACTGTAGATGCTGAAAGACCCAAATTCTCTGCAATCTTGCGTTGGGAAATGTTCCTTTTGAACTGACTAACAATTCTCTCACGAATTTTGGCACAAAGGGGTGAGCCACGACCCATCCTTGCTTGCAAAGACTGAGCCTTTGATGGACGCTACTTTTATACCCAGTCATGATACCTCATCTGCTACCAATTAGCCTGCTTAATGTGGAGTCTTCCGAACTGGTGTTACTTGAATATTCTGTGCACTTTTCAATCTTATTTTAACTCTGTTCCAACTTCTATTGAGTGTGTTGCAGCCATCAAATTCTAAATTTGTGTATGTTTACAAAAATACAATTAAGTTGGTCAGTAAAACTATTGAAAATCTTTTCTTTGTACTTTTGTCAGTTAAATAAAGGTTCACATGAATTAACAGATCACAGATTTTTGTTTTTATTGCATTTTGGAAAATAGTCCAACTTTTCTGGAAATGGGGTTTGTATATCCATTTACAACCTTCCTCACCATCCACTACTCTGCCAACTTTAGCATAGTCTGCAAACTTACTAAGTAGCTCACCTACACTTTTGTCACAATCATTTATGTATATCACAGACAACCAAGATTCCAGCACTGATTCCTACGGAACACCATAGATCATAGAAATACAGAAACATAAACACCCTTCCACCACAATACTCCGTCTTCTATGACCAAGCCAATTTTGAATCCAATTTATCAAGCCACCATGGATTACATATGCTTTAATCTTCTGGATCCAGCATACTAAGTATGACCTCATTTATTGCTTTACTAAAACTCTTATCGACAATATCCATAGCCCTACCCTCATCAATCATCTCCTGGGTTGAGCATATTTCAATCAAATTTAGCACTGTTATAGGAATTAACATAAAATTAGAGCATTGGTTTGGGATAAGACCAATTTCACTATACTGACAGACAGTAGTTGTCCAGAAAGAGTTACTTAAAAGAAAATTGAAATAATGGAAGTTATAAAGAGATTTAAAGGGTACAGATTAACATATTCCTACAAAAACTGAATTTGTAAATGCATATAAGGTTAGTGTTAAAGATTAAAATCAAACAATTTAAGAAATTATTTTTTTAAAAACCATTACATGTTGAAATACTTCTCTGAGGAAATTATAATCAACTTACAAAATGTTGGTTACTTTGGGCCAGTGAGTTTGCTAAACACCAAGAACACACTCACTCCCATGTGGGAAACCTTAATTTCAGGGTATTTTACCTAAGCTTTTGTGAATTCACCTTATTAAAAATCCAACTACCACATCTACCACAAGAGGACAACCTGGATCGACAACAACAAGTGGACCAGCCTCACCACCAGAGATGCAAGAGGTTTAACTGCCGACAGATTGCAGTGGAAGAAAGTGGTCGCCGAGGCTCTGGCAGAATTTGGCACATGATGATGATGATGATGATGATGATGATGATGATGATGATCACATCTTATGCATCAGGCATAAACACTAGGTGACATATTGGAAAATTGACTACTTACTCTCTCATAATACTCTATGTCTAACCAGCTGATAGATCCCAGGCTAGTTAAAAGTTTTTGACGAGGAAGTCCCTCCATCTTGTAACTGGGTAATCTAATTAAGGTGGATGATTATTAACCATATAACCATATAACAATTACAGCACGTTAGCAGGCCATCTCGGCCCTTCTAGTCCGTGCCGAACGCTTACTCTCCCCTAGTCCCACCTACCTGCACTCAGCCCATAACCCTCCATTCCTTTCCTGTCCATATACCTATCCTAACATGATTTTCTTTGTGTATGTTTTATATACATTTAGAGGAAATGCTATCTTAAAAATGTTGTTTGAAACTAAATTGTGGAGTTTAAAAAAAACCCAAACTGAATCACTTGCTACCAACCTAATGCCACCTTGTTCTTCCAAGTCGGTATTTTTTGATGGTAAAAATAATAATTCACAGTCTTCAGATCTAAAAATAAAAATGAAATGCCTTTATTATCACATCAAAGACTATTTTGCTGAATTCAAACTCTACAACAAGTTCAAAACCATGCTCAACTACTTTAATAATTTCTGTTAGAAGAACTAAATAATAAACTAAAGAAAATACAGCTATTATTTGTTGATGCTACACATAGAAAGTAGAGCTATTATTCTATTGGATGGCAAACAATTCATCTTACTTGAGATTTGCCAGGGTTCTGATGACAGCAAACTCCCTCCGCTCTTTGGGAGGCATCCAACGATACTTTTCTGCTAAGGCCAATGTCCTCCCTCCAAAGCCGAACATGCCTGAGAAACCAAATCGAAGTAGTCTGCCATGAGTACTAAAGGTGCAAACATCCACTTCTTGAAGATTGCCTATAGCAAAAGATGACACAACAAACAAAAGAGAGTGAAACAAACCCTTATAGATAAAATCACCGCTTGAGCTCCTGCAATATGAGATTTCACTGATAAACAGTATCTCATTCTATTAGAGAATTATTGGTAAAGAGGTAATTAAAAGAAAGGATGGGGGCCAATCAGGGACCAAAGAAGTTGTTTTGTTGTGGAGACAGAGGGCACACGTCCTCACTAGAGACAAAAGCCTTGTCAAAATTAGTTAAACATCAATTTGCAGAAATGCTTAACAGGATAAAAATGAGGAAATATTTTAAAAGTTTGATGCATTCAAAAGAAAGATATCAATGCAGTCTTCACTTGCTGAAGAGTGAAAATACAGCAGAAACTCCAGCCACAACTTTCAATACTCCTTAGATATGGGAGAATATAAATATACAATTTAGTTTCTTCTCTCATGTTACATATGATACATCTAAAATAACATTTTGGCCATCTCTGCATATTAAACATTCACATAAATCACTGCAAACAATGACTAATAGCAGACAAGTAGCTGCACAGTTCATTGATGATATATTTTAAGCTCCTGTTTCTCTTTATTGAAATCAAACTTTTTTTAACTGATCTTTTTTGTTTCATTTTTGCAAAAATGTTAATGCCAGAAGAAACATGAGACCGCACATTGACACTGGCATTCAAATGTATCAGGATTTTTTGTCCAGCTTTTCTTCTTGATGCACAAATGCCATATGCCCAATTTGTAGATCACATGACTAATGCACATTGTACATACTCATGCAAAATTTAATAAAATAATCACCTATTCAACACTGATGAATATGTGGGATTGGTGACGGGGTACATAGGAAAGTGCTTTCAGGACATAACTGCCATTAAACACTACACTGTCAGGGCAAACCAGACCCCATGGCTGACTCAAAGGTTTGTGTGCTCTTAGGGATTGGGACACCGTCTTTAAATCAGGGATGGAAGAACTCTAAAATCAGCAAGAGTTGCACTCTCCTATAACATCAGCAAGGCAAAGCATGATTACTCACAGAAAATCCACAAACACCTTTGTGACATCAGGGACACATGAGATACAGTATACAAAACATAACCAACTGCAACACCTCCCTTCCTGAAAGGCAGAATACTTTCTAGGTGTGATTTAAACAAATGAACGACGTGATATCAAGGAAAACCCCTCTCTGCTCCTGAGGGACAGGCCCACTGTTCGGCTGCAGCTAAGGTGAGAAGGACCCTGGCCAGGGTAAACTCACGCAAAACGTGAGGAAATGTGCGGCCCAGCTAACAGAGATCTTACAGACATTTTAATATCTCTCTCTGAAACAGTTTGTTGTCCTGCAGGCTTTAAGGCAGTCACATCATTTCAGTGCCCAAAAGAGTAATGGTACTGGGCTAAATGCATAGACTTTAACAATCATGAAGTGCTTTGAGTGACTGGTAATGAATCATATAAAAATTCCACCTTCCAGCTAATTTGGAGTGTTTTCAGTTTGCCTATCACTCAAGCCAGTGCTTAGCCCTTCACTCCATCCTGTCCCACCTAGAAAATGATGGCTCATATGCTAGGATGTTGTTCATCGACTTCAGCTCAACGTTTAACACGATTATCCCTCAGCGGCTGGTGGGTAAACTATCCTTGTTGGAACTCAACATCCTGTAACCAGATCTTGGACTTCTTGATGGGAAGACACCAGTCAGTTTGAGTTGGCAGCAACATCTCAAACTCCATTATGCTAAACTTCTCAAGGCTGTGTGCTCAGCCCACTGGTGAGTCATGAAGGCATTGCCAGATTCAGCTCAAACCACTTCATCAAGTTCACTGATGATACTACAGTGGCTAGCCTCATCAGCAACAAGGATACATTGGCATACAGAGAAAAGGTAAAAAGCCCATCAAATGATTTGAGAACAACCTGCGTCTCAACATGGACAAGACAAAAGAGATCATTGTGGACTTTAGGAAGGTACAGATCAACCACTCTCAATTGCACATCAATTTCTCTGTCATGGAGAGAATGAACAGCATAAAAATTCCTTGATGTGCACATAATGGACGATCTAACCCAGTCTCACAACACCTCCTCATTAGTCAGGAAGTCACAGCAGTTTCTACATTTTCTGAGAAGATTAAGGCCATGCATGGCTCTCTGCCCCCACTCTAACAACTTTTCCAGGAGCACCATTAAGAATGTCTTGTCTGCATGCATTGTTGTACGATACGGAAGCTGCAGAGCATCAAACCACAAGACCCGACAGAGAACAGTAAAAAATGGTAAAGGGACCTTTGGGGGTCTCCCACCTTTCTACTTGTGACATTTACTGGGAGCGTTGAAGACAAAGGGCTCAAAGCATTGTTGAGGATCCCACAATCTCTTCGACCTACAACCATCCGGAAGGAGGTACAGAAGCATCAGGACTAAGACTGTCAGACTGGGTCACAGCTTCTTCCCTCAGGCTGTGAGTAATGAACACACTGACACCACTGAGGTCTTGTCACCAGGACAGCGAGCTGTTCACCATACTGTTTATTGTTTACCTGTGCTATGCTTTTATACATGCACTTTGAATTGCAATTTTTAAAACTTATTTATGGTATAATATTTTGGTTTATGTGCTATGTGTGATATATGCTGTGTGGGTGCACTGTTGTTTCATTTAGTTGTGTATGTGTACAGTCAGATGACAATAAAATTTTTAATTTCATGATCATGGAATTATCTTCTAGATACTCCTGTACCTAGTTTCAAACTAATTACTTCAATTTCCTGAAAGCTTCAGTAAAAATGAAGAAAAAGAAACAAAATCATAGAGTGTTAAAATATTGACTGCTATTTAATCTGATGGAAAAGCTGGACCTGGAAATGTTTCTTTACTTACCAACATACAAACTAAATAGGTCAATCGATTCCAACGGCTTTAATTCTTATACCTAAGCTAGCGGCTCTTCTATTTTCAACATAAAGCAAAAGAGAAATAGTAGTGGAACAAAAACACATTGGCAGCATGATGTGATGTCAAGAAAACAGAATCAGAATTGGGTTTATTATCACCGGCATGTGTCGTGAAATTTGTTAACTTAGCAGCAGCAGTTCAATGCAATACATAATATAGAAGAAAAAACCCCAAAATAAAACATAATAATAATAATAAATAAACAAGTAAATCAATTATGTATATTGAATAGATTTAAAAAAACATACTAAAACAGAAATACTATATTAAAAAAGTGAGGTCGTGTCCAAAGCTTCAATGTCCATATAGGAATCGGATGGCAGAGGGGAAGAAGCTGTTCCTGAATCACTGAGTGTGTGCCTTCAGGCTTCTGTATCTCCTACCCGATGGTAACAATGAAAAAGGGGCATGCCCTGGGTGCTGGAGGTCCTTAGTAATGGACGCTACCTTTCTGAGATACATTCCTTGAAGATGGCCTGGGTACTTTGTAGGCTAGTACCCAAGATGAAGCTGACTAAATTTACAACCCTCTGCAGCTTCTCTTGGTCCTGTGCAGTAGCCGCCCCCCCCCCCCCCCATACCAGACAGTGATGCAGCCTGTCAGAATGCTCTCCATGGTACAGCTATAGAAGTTTTTGAGTATATTTGTTGACGTACCAAATCTCTTCAAACTCCTAATGAAGTATAGCCACTGTCTTGCTTTCTTTATAACTGCATTGATATGTTGGGACCAGATTAGACCCTCAGAGATCTTGACACCCAGGAACTTGAAACTGCTCAGTCTCTCCACTTCTGGTCCCTCTTCGACTTACCCTTCCCGAAGTCCACAATCAGCTTGTATGTCTTACTGACGCTGAGTGCCAGGTTGTTGCTGCGACACTACTCCACTAGTTGGCATATCTCGCTCCTGTAATCCCTGTCGTCACCATCTCAGATTCTACCAATAATGGCTGTATCGTCAGCAAATTTATAGATGGCATTTGAGCTATGCCGAGCCACACAGTCATGGGTATAGAGAGAAGAGCAGTGGGCTTGAGGTGCATCAGTGTTATTCGTCAGCGAGCAGGAGATGTTATCACCAGTGATGCATTTAATTAAAATGGCGAACTTGAAAACTTCTACAGATGTACTGTATGAACCTATGAATTCTGACAGGCTGCATCACCGTTTGATATGGAGGGGGTACTACACAGGACTGTAAAAAGCTCCAGAGAGTTGTAAAATTAGTCAGCTCCATCATGGGTTCTAGCCTCTGAAGTATCAGACATCTTCAAGAAGCGATGGCTCAGAAAGGTGGTGTCCATTATTAAGGATCCCCATCACCCAGGACACACCCTCTACTCCTTGTTTCCCTAAGGAAGCAGGTACAAAAGCCTGAAGGCACACACTCAGCGATTCAGGATCAGCTTCTTTCCCTCTGTCATCTGATTTCAAAGTGGGCATTGAACCTATGAATACGACCTCATTTGTTTTTATTATTTCTGTTTTTGCTCTACTATTTTAAATTTAACTAGTTACTATACATATGCCTGCTGCAATTCTTTTCTTTCTATATTTATCAAGTATTGTATTGTACTGCTGCCAATAAGTAACAAATTTCATGACATATGCCGGTGATATTAAATCTGATTCTGACTCTGATTCAAATGTTCCAGTAATCTGACTAAATCTTACTTGAACTACTATATGCTATCTGAGTACAATTTGGTATCTACTGTAAATGTACATTCATAAATATTGAAAGCAATGAAATTGTAAGGAATACATACCCATTATAATATGCATTGCTGCAGTACCTGGATGGTTAATTCCATGCACAGAATATGCTAAGACATTAGTGGAACCTGAAAAACATATTTATTAAAATATTTATAAATTATCATCTATATAATTACTCTTTCCACCTATTTCAGGAAGAGAAAGCCATGTAATTTATTTTTGCATATTAGCCCACAGAAGGCAACGAGTAGAGTTGGAAAGCTGTTATTCTGGCTGGATATTCATAACCCACGGTGTTCTGCAAGGATCAGTACTGGAACCTCTGGTGTTTGTGATACACTGTATATGAATATCTGGATGAATAAACAAGTTTGTGGATGGCACCATGGTTGTTGGAGATGTGGACAATGTAAAGAGCTATCAAAGAATAGAGTTGGATATAGATTAGATACAAAATGGAGCAGAGAGGTGGTAGATGAAGTTTAACCACAGCCAATATGAAATGTTGCACTTTAGAAGATCAAATGAAAGGAGAAAGTATATAGTTAATGGTGGGCCCCTTCATAAACTCAAAGAATTGAGAGATCTTGGGGTCAGAGTCCATAGTTCCCTGAAAGTGACTATAGAAGTCGAGAAGGTGAATGGCAGGCTTGCCTTCATTGGTAGAGTCTTGAGCATAAGATTAGGGAAGTCATGTTTCAGCTATATAAAATTTTAGTCAGATCACAATTGAAGTATTATGTGCAGCTCTTATCATCCCTTTATAGGAAGGATGTAAAGACTGTAAATCAGGTGCCGAAGACCTTTACCAGGATGCTGCCCGGATTTGAGAGTGTGAGTTATAAGGTTCAACAAACTTGGGTAGTCCTTCCTAGAGCGACAGAGGCTGAGAGGAGACCCGATAGAAGTTTATAAAATTGAGAGGCATAGATAGGCAGTCAGAATCTTTTTCCTAGGGTAGAAACATCAAATATCAGAGGAGCTACTTTTAAGGTTGGGGAGCGGGAAGTTGAAAGGGAACGTGAGGAACAATATTTTTTTTTAAACAGAGAGTGGTAGGTGTCTGGAATGGATTACTAGAAGTAGTGAAAGCAGGCAGTTTGGTTAGTTTGGTGAAGAGACATGAATAAGAGATAGACATGAATATAAAGGAAATGGAGGTACATGGATGATACACAGGAAGAGGGCATTTGTTATACATTGGCATCCAGAGGGGGCAATGTCATGGACCAGATGGTCTGACCAGTGCTCTATTGTTTTATATTCTACTAAAACCCACTGAACACTTTACTGGACAAATTCTATCTTTGATTCTTCCCAAATAGAGTGCCTGCTTAATACCAGAGATCCAGGACCAATAGCTTTGCTGACATCACTTCACTGCTGTTAATTTTAACTCTAAACAAGATGTTTTGAAGAATCTCAGCTTGCGGATTAAAAAAAATGAAATGCTTTCTTAATTAAGTCATTTTGATAGGTTTCATTCATTTACCACAGTTTTCTAATTTATGAAAAATATTGCTTTTTTGGATGTTCGATGCAAATTAGATCAGTAAAAATGCTTTTGATTTGGATTTTTTTCTCTGTTTCATTGATGGCTTTGGCTCAAAATGCCAACCTTTAATGTCCATCTCTAATAGCTCCTGAACTAAGAAGGCAATCAAGTGTTAACCATACTGGCCAGTCAGAACAAATAAGGATGGAAGATTTCCTTCGCTGGAGGACAGGGAAGGATTTCTTCCCTGAATTTCCCAACTGCTCTGATGAAATTCATATTCAAATTACTAGATGAATGAGAAAAAATATTTTGAAACAAAACTACCTTTTTTGATTTCCAAGTAAATACCTCTATTAGTCTACTTTGAGTGAAGCAATCATAGTATTAATTCAGGTATCTCATGAATTGTAATGATTGCCCTTTTGGTTTTAGAACAAAACATGAGCTCCATTGTTCAGACAATTAAGCACTAAATGGTTTGATAATCTCAGATATAAAGAAATCCCTGAAGGCCACAAGGCTATCTACTAAAGGTTACCTTGGTTTCTTCTTGGTTACATCAAATTTAAGAACAGAAATGTGCCAGGGAAAGGAAAATAATAATATGACATAGACAAATGACTTCATTTCAATGCAGTTATGCAGCAAAAAAACGATTTTGCATTAACAATGAATATATCAGTGTCCTTGAAGTGATGTCTGCTATGAGCTTTCCAGTTACATATTTTAGTTTTTATGCAAAACCAGAAGCGGCTATAATTAACGTCTCTGCTCAAAATACTAACGTTGAAGTCGTTAAGTGGTAACATTTGGACTGAGAAACTGCATAGAGACTTTAGGGATTAAATGCACAATTTTCTTCTGGTTTAAATGCAAGTAAACAAATAATGATGCCTAAAAGTACTGTGGGGAACAGTGTCCCAGTGAATAAAAGGAGTGTGGGTAAAAGAGTTCTGATAAGTTTGAACACGTGTTTGGATTAAATAATGAACCAGGGATAGAAAGAGAGACCCCAGAGACCATGGAAGCTGGAAGCCAGAACAAAGGGCAAAGTGCTGGAGGAACTCAGAGGATCAAGCAGCATCTGTGGATAAAGAAATCGGGGTAGGGAAAAAGAGATCGAGGATGATCTTGACCTGATGCGATAGCTGGTAAATGGACAATGAAAGTGGCAAGGCAGGCTAAAAAAAAAGTACAAAATACAAGCACAGGTTGAGGAAGTAACAGCAAATTTCATAACATTTGTCAGTGATAATAAACCTGATTCTGGTAACAATAAAACAGAGGTTCAGCCAGAAATCAAGTTTTGTATCAACTAGGGATGCCACTCCTTAGAAATGCTATGGGAGGGATTTGATGGCATGATGCTGGGGACACTGGTTACATGAATAGACTGGAGAATCTATGATTGTGCTCCTTCAAATAGTGAAAGTTGCGTGGGGATATGACAGTAATTTAAAATTGTACAGAGTAGACAGATACCTTCAGAGGAGAGATCAAGAACAAAGTGACACAGAAAAACATGATTGGCAACTGAACCAAACCCAACCAGAAGAAAAAACATCATATATATTGCCAGGTATAGCAATGGAGGCAGATTCAATTATACTGTTGAAAATATACTAGGATGGTGTATTTATAAGGAAAGAATTTCCAGACATTTGGAAGAGGGTGAAGGATTGGATTGACATACATTGTTTAGATTCAATGGGCTGAATGGCCTTATAAACAGCAACCAGTCTTTAACTCTTTGCTGTGCTTACTCTATTTTTCAGTCTTCTGGCCTTACTTTACATTTGAATATTTTATTGAAGCTACATTCCGGTGCTGAAAATCCTGTTCTTACCAGCATCTTTTTGGTTGTTTTTTATGTTTTACAGATAATAATAAATACTGAAGTAATATCACTTGAGGAATGCTACTTCTCCAAGTATCCAAAACAGGAACTCTGGTTAATGCATTTAGTACAAACTCTCACTGTCAATTCATCTCAGATCATTGAACCGAGCACAAAGCAGGGAGTGAACACGGCATTCCATTACACATCACATTCTGATTCATGATCATGTGGGTGCAACCACTAACTTAATTATTGAGAAAAACCTTGAGAGTTTCGCAGAAAATTCAATTTTATCACAGCAATACCAAGCTCAGAATTAAATACAAATAACTATGTGAAACTCAGATTAATTTTTACACATCATTGTACAGCCTAACCCGATGAACAAACTTATGATAAAACACTACACCATTCAAAACACCTATGACATAGAAATTAAGCTCAAAAATTGCAAATAATTAAGGAGGGTAAGGCACAGGTCACTCCTGCGTCCATCATATGCATAAACTCTGTATTTGGTTAATTAAAAATTGCTAATTATTTCAGATAGAAGCCAACCTTTGCTCCAAGTTATAGAAAGAAATACAGGAAGGACTCTAAAACAAAACAATCTAATTGTGAGAATGCACAAGAATAAAATCATTGTTGATAATTCTGAATATATTTAACAGCACCTATGTCAGGATGCTGTCCATCGACTATAGCTCAGCATTTAATACCATCATTCCCAAAATCCTGATTGAGAAGTTGCGGAACCTGGGCCTCTGTACCTCCCTCTGCAATTGGATCCTCGACTTCCTAACCTGAAGATCATAGTCTGTGTGGATTGGTGATAACATATTCCCCTCGCTGACAATCAACACTGGTGCACCTCAGGGGTGTGTGCTTAGCCCACTGCTTTACTCTCTATATACACATGACTGTGTGGCTAGGCATGGCTCAAATACCATCTATAAATTTGCTGACGATACAACCATTGTTGGTAGAATCTCAGGTGGTGACAAGGAGTGAGATATGCCAACTAGTGGAATGGTGCTGCAGCAACAACCTGGCACTCAGTGTCAGTAAGACGAAAGAGCTGATTGTGGACTTCAGGAAGGGTAAGACGAAGGAACACATACCAATTCTCACAGAGGGATCAGAAGTGGAGAGAATGAGCAGTTTCAAGTTCCTGGGGGGTCAAGATCTCTGGCGACCTAACTTGGTCTCAACATATCACTGCAATTATAAAGAAGGCAAGACAGTGGCTATACTTCATTAGGAGTTTGAAGAGATTTGGCATGTCAACAAATACACTCAAAAACTTCTATAGAGAGCATTCTGATAGTTTGTTATGAGGGAGCTACTGTACAGAACCAAAAGAAGCTGCAGAGGGTTGTAAATCTAGTCAGCTCCATCTTGGGTACTAGCCTACAGAGTACCCAGGACATCTTCAAGGAGCGGTGTCTCAGAAAGGCACCGTCCATTATTAAGGACCTTCGGCAGCCAGGGCATGCCCTTTTCTCACTGTTACCATCAGGTAGGAGATACAGAAGCCTGAAGGCACACACTCAGCGATTCAGTAACAGATTCTTTCCCCACCATTCGATTCCTAACTGGACATTGAACCCTTGGACACTACCTCACTTTTTTGAATGTACAGTATTTCTGTTCTTTGCACAATTTTTAATCTATTCATAACACATATACTGTAATTGATTTACTTATTTTTTTCCTTTTAATTATGTATTGCATTAAACTGCTGCTGCTAAATTAACAAATTTCATGTCACATGCCAGTAATAATAAACCTGATTCTGATTCTGAATAAGATTAAGTTTATTCATATTGGTAAGGCATACTTTATACTTATTTGCATTATTTGTCTCCAAGACCAAATTGCAACTAAATAAAAGCAAGTTGTCAAACCCCCTTTAATCTCAACCTATTTTGAGCATTTCTGCATAATGAAATGGATTAAGAATTTACCACAAGCCAAAGGAAACCCATAGCTACTCTTCCTCATACTTGACCTCTTGCACACTTCTCCATTTCATCTACTATAACAATGTCATCTTCCATGTGAGTGTTTCTAACGAGTCTTTTTTCTCACTTGAGGAATTCTTTCCAACATAGATGGCAGAGCACTGAAACACATCTCTTCCATCTTTTTCCTTTTCTCATTCTTCAGCATGACAAAACCATAAAGATGTTAGAGTTCAGAGCTGATTTTTAGCGCTATCTGTAAGGGGCTTATACGTTCTCCTCATGACCGCATGGGTTTCCTCCGGGTGCTCTGGCTTCCTCCCACAGTCCAAAGATGTACCTAGTAGGTTAATTGGTCATTGTAAATGGCCCTACGTTTAGGCTAGTGTTAAATAGTTGAGTTGCTGGGCAACGCGACTCAATAAGCCGGATTTGTGCTGTATCTATAAATAGATAAATTCTTACACCACACTATATTCACATTAATCAGACTGTACTGATTTCTATCATCAAACACATCTTTCTTTCCTCCACAGCATTCCTAATAGATCAAAACCTAAGGAACACATTAACTCATTTCCATTATTCCACTGTACCTCCACCCTCATCAGCTTCACCCTTGCATTAATCACTGAAGATCGAACACTTGCCTTTTCCATCCTGCACTGCTGAAAGTCTGATTTATTTGCACTTCTTAAGGTTAAGCATTTTATATTCAATGTTCTTGAATCTATCTCCAGTTTGCTTAAGATCACCCTTCAGTCTGCCAATATGACACCCTATTCTACATAGCAGATCCTTGGTTTCCTGACACACTTCACTGAACTTCAACATCAATTTAAGAGAAATCAGTTCATTTTTCCACCCACTGGTTTACATCTCTGTATTCAACAATGAATTCAACATTTTTGGGTAATGAGCAAGGACAGCATTTTCTGCTTTTATTTCAGATTTTTACCATCTTTATTTTTGTAATTTTAGAAGATGCTTCTTCCAGTTACACTTCCTCAGACTACTTTATTTCACTGATTTGTACTGCACTTAACTCCTTGGGTTTCTGCCATCATTAATGTAGTGTTTTAATTTGATCTACTCCTCACAGATGACAGCACTGCATTCAGAAAAGGTTATGGGCCAAAACAACATTCCGAATGTGGCTTTGAATAACAAACACCTGTTCTGCACTCGAGAACTTTCAATATTAAAGCAGCAGAAGGTGTTGCTGATAGCACTGGACAACAATTTTTTTTTCAAAAGCGCTGCTTCCTCAGAATTATTTTTGTTTATGATAGACCGCTTGAGGCTGAACACAAATATAATTTCAGACTACTTGTACCACGTAGGAATTTGGTGAAACAAGAAACTAACTTTTATTGTATATAATGTGTTTAACTGTATAATGGTGCTGATGCTTTGCAATAGATCAACTAAACTAAAAATGTTTTCTTGATGATTTTCATTTGTACTCTGTGCCTGTGACTTTTTACCTAAGTGTCCAACAATTATCAGCCAGCATTGATGGATTCCAGTTGCCCTGATACCGTTTCTCTATGACCGCAATGCCCTGGTGAATCCTTTCACCATGCTCGTTACTGACAGCACCAAGATTTGCAGGGAAGAAGTCTAAATGGGAATGCAGAAAACGAATCTTTAGTGATATGTTACACTTCATGACTGTGTATGCTTGAAGCATGTTGTCAACTGGCTGTATGTAGTTTTGGTGCTCTGTAGTTGCCAAGAACAATTTCAGCATTATCCTTGAATGCCTTCAATGTGCTTTTCACTAGAAGTTCTTCGAATTACCTGACATTTGTGGAACAACAAAAATGCCTTCCTTAATTTTGGCATCAGTTATACTAACATGAATTATGAATCAAAATAACAAATACAGGCAATTTAAAAATGGTGTGTGATGCGGACTGGTAGCAAAAATCCATAAAATACACCCGAAAGTAGTGGTCACCAACCTTTTTAAGCCCAAGATTGCCTACCTCGGCCTTAGTGAAAGGCAAGATCGACCCCAGATCAATTAGTTACACGCATGCGCACCGGGGCAGAAAAGACCGGAAGTAAAACCCCGCAACCCAGAAGTAGAAATAATGTATAAACACCAGGGGTACCCACCCTTTTTTGCACCACAGACCGGTTTAATATTGACATTATTCTTGTGGACCGGCCCACGGGGGGCAGGGAGGGGTGTTAAACATGATGGGAAGACAGCGATACTCAAAGCAGGTTCCTTATGTCCAGACTATTCCGCAATTTAGTTTTCGCTGCTCTCGGCACTTAGCTTCTGTCCAGCGCTGCTCATGTTTTTCCGCTGAAAAAGCTCAGCGGGTTTATCTTTAAGTGCAGGGTTCTTGGACTCAAGGTACCAAAGCAGTTTTGAGGGCTTCATTGCCCCATTAGACAGCCTCCCGGCCCGAACTCCAGCCTCTGCCCGCCCACCCGCCCCCAGGTGCTCTGGCCAGGTGCAACTGGTCGTGGGTGGTGTGAGAGGACAAGGTTAGGTCTGGAGGTTCCCGGGGCCGTGGCGGTCGCAGTCCGGAGAGAGTGACCAACCGAGCGAGGAGTGCGACAGGCTCACACCCACCCCCCTTGTAGGATCTTTTGGCCGACAAAAGTTTGGCTGGAGGGATGACTTTCAGTTTTTCGCAGCGAGGTAGCTGCTCCGCTACTTACGAAACCTTGAATTAGGTCGTCTGCGAATATTTTAGCGCCGGGTTCCCCACGAACATTTGCTGCGCTAAACAGGTTTAGAGGCAGCGCCCATCTGTCTGCGCTCCGGGCCAGTAGCATCAGCGGTTCTCGCCGGCCGCGCGAGGTGAACACTGGCATGAGGGTATCACTGCGTTTAGGTGACTGACGACCTCACGTGGGTTCAAGTTCAGCAGTGGCTGTGACAGGGAATGGGTAAAGGTGCAACTGACTCATATTGTTTCCTCACGGCCCGGGGGTTGGGGACTACTGAATTACACCGTGTAGTGCGGGGGAGCTATGCACATGCGCACTGGGCAGAAAGAACGGAACTAAAACCCTGCAACCCAGAAACAATCTCTCAACAGTATTTATGTATTTATTTTTCATTTTTTTCGGGATCTACTGGGAAAGTCTCAAAGATCAACCAGTCGATCGCGATCGACGGGTTGGCGACCACTACCCAAAAGTATTCAGGAAGCAAAATCTTTGTTGTCCAGTGTAGCTTGTAATACTGCAGATCACAGGAATCAAGAGAAAAACTGTCCACATAATGGAACCACACCCAGCAAAAAGGAAGAAGAGTGTGTTGGAAGTTAATCATCTCAGGCCCAAAAGATCACAGCAGAATCTTGTCTTAGACCTAGCCTCTTCAACTACTTCTTTCTTTCCGTCAGTGTGGTGCCTGGAGTGCAGCAGGAAGGCCAGACATACATGCACCGGAACTCCAGCACTTCCTGTACTTGTGTTGCAGTGTCCAATCTCATGTATGGAAGTCACAAGTGCACTGGGATCTACTGCAGTTTTCTGGCAGTTGTCTCAGAACAATTGGCTGGCTGCCAAAAGAACCCATTCCAATATCCCTTGATACACAAAGTTCAGGAGAGATAGGAAAGCGGAAATGGTAAGTGGTTGCAGTGATTAAAATATAGTACTGGATGGAAAGGTATTATTGAGATTGAATCCAAAACATATAATTACATTTAAGATGCAAGAGCAGAACTATCATGGTTCTGCAGACATTCTGGAGACCATCTCAACAATGAGAGGGTTATAGGCAGATAATCTGTCAGTCACTGATCTCGAAGAAGGACACATTTTGAATAGATCTTGATACATAACAGAGGTGAAGTGGACCAAGTATCAGTGGAAGAACACAGAAAGCAGAGATCATTGAATCAGCTGGCTTAAAATAATGATGGAGAAAGGCAAGGCAAATCTGAAAGTCGAATTTCTCAAATGAAGGAAGCTAAGGATAATGTGATATGGTGCATTATAAAGTCATAGACACATGTAGCATGGAAACAGGTCGTTCAGCCCACCAACTCTGGACTACCAGCAACCACCCATTTACACTAATACAACATTCATCTCATTTCTCTTATTTTCCCTCATATTTTCTCTCACTTGCACACACAAGCACACACACACACACGGCAATTTACAGTGGTGAATTAACCTATAAACCTGCAGATCTTTGTCATGTAGGAGGAGACCGAAACAATCACAGGGAAGACATATATACATAAATACACACAAAAAAATCATGGGATCTGGATTAAACCCACGTCTCTGAGAGACAGCAGCTCTACTAGCTAGGGTTTGGCCAGAATAAAACACAACCCAATATTCACAGCCAATCAAACGATTTTCAAAATGCAACTATTTCAGGCACAGGTGGGGGAACAAGAGTCATCAAAAACTGAGTGAAATAAACTGAGAGGGAAAGTAAAGAGAAAAATAGATCAAGCAAACAGAGAAACAAATCAAGTTCACTATCCTCTCCCATCAGATTCCTTCTTCTTTGCTTTAACTTTTCCACCTATCCTCTCCCAAACTTCATCCACCTTCTTCACCCACTTCCCCCCTCACCTGGTTTCTCCTTATCACCTGCCAGCTTGTACCCCTTCCCCTTCCCCCACCTTTTTATTCTGCTTTCTGCCTCCTTCTTCGAGTCCTGATGATTGTTTATTCCCCTCAGATTCTGACTGACTTACTGAGTTCTGCCAGCACTTTGTATATGTTCCAGCAAATATAACACTCTTGTTCAAGGTGGGATACAAGGACATGCCCAGCACCTGATGTCTGTCAATTTAGCCAGCAAAATACTTATTAAAGGCAATTCACGTTTAATGAACCTATTGGAACTCCTTTATGAGCTAGCAGAATAAGAGCTGATAAAGAAAATAGAGTAGATGCTATATTTTCACAAGGCATTCAAGTTACATACAAAAAGCAATGTTGCAACACTGAGACACACAATATCAAAGGGTCGTTAGCCGTATGGAAAGAAAACTGACTGAAAATATAAAGCAGTGCTAAACACTTGATATTTCAGCCTGTGGTCATAAATAGGAGCTTTCCAGGTTTTGTGCCTGGGTCATTCCCCTCACCCCACCTTATTCCGCCAGAGCCAGAATAAGGTGGTGGAAGGGGAAGGTGA
The DNA here is from genome assembly GCF_048418815.1 of Hemitrygon akajei. NCBI lineage: Eukaryota > Metazoa > Chordata > Chondrichthyes > Myliobatiformes > Dasyatidae > Hemitrygon > Hemitrygon akajei. Next base: position 165,750,695 of record NC_133128.1, on the reverse strand, counting down.
TAAGCAAGAGGGAGGAGGGAGAAGGTAGATGGACGGTTGGGAGAGGGGAAATAAAATAACAAACTGCGAAGACACAGGTAGAAGAATATAAGAGGGACAAGAAATAGGAATCTAATAGTGGAGACAGTGGACCACAGAAGAAAGGGAAGAAGGGGCAAGTGAGGAGAAGATAAGAGGTGAGAGGAGAAACAGAATAGGGAATGGAAAAGAGAGATGGAGGAGGGGGCAGAAATTACCAGGTTAGTGAAATTGATGCTCATGCCATCGAGTCAAGCTACATCAGTTCATTGATGTAGAGGCCATACCAGGAGCTCCAGATAAAATAGATGACTTTGACAGACTCATGCTGGAGTAATGGGTCAGTGTCACTTCTGCTACCTGATTTTGTCATGTAGGGCATTATATTATGCAAGCCCTGTCACAGCCGTCTCTCTTCTCTTATCACCTTTTTCTCTTGTTATTCTCTCCTTTTTCTACATTTTTAAACTTAACTATGCTTTAATGAAAGGTGACCAACCTAAAAGATTACTTCATTCTTCTCCACTGATACTGCCTGGCCTGCTGATATTTTTCAGCATTTTTTTTGTTTTATTTAAGAGTAAAACCTCAATATATTAGATGATTTTTTTCAAGAATTATTTACTTTACTCTGTAATGGTTAAACCTGTGGTTAGCAATTGGAAGGTCTGGTGCAAAACCAGCCCCATAAGGACAGCTATTGATCTATAGAACAGAGATTAAAATTTCATGCACGCACAAACCAGGCCTGGGGTAACATCAGGAATCACTTGCTAAGGCATGTCTCTCAATGGCAAGAACTGCAATTTGGAAGCATTCTTTAAGAGAATCTTTATAGATACAACAGACCGTCATACCATACCATCCAGCCTGAGACTGGGCACAAGGGACTGTCCTGGAAACAAGGCAGCATTAAACAGTTTACGATAAGCAGAACACAGAGTGTCATGAAATGAGGTTTTAAAAGAGCTCGTATGAAGAGCTGTTATGGAATGACGCAATGTAATTCTTAAAATTGCCATCCCTGCACAGGAGTCTTTCCCAAATTTGACTCCGGATGGTATTGCGACCTATACATGAACAAGAGATTACCAGATAGCATTTGTTGTGAAGGACAGTGGTTTCTGAGGGAGAAAATGACTATGCTGGAATGACTACCGACCTGTGGCTCTAACATCAATTGCTATGAAGTGCTTCGAGCGATTGGTTATGGCACACATCAACCATAACCTACCGGTCAACCTTGACGCTTTGCAATTCGCCTACCGGAGCAACAGGTCAACAGCAGATGCCATCTCTCTGGCACTACATTCCTCTTTAGAACACCTGGAGAATAAAGACGCATATGTAAGGCTCCTTTTCATCAACTATAGCTCTGCCTTTAATACCATCATTCCAAATAAACTGATTCCTAAGCTCCGGAACCTGGGTCTTAGCACTCAGATCTGCAGCTGGATCTTCAACTTCCTCACAGACAGGACCCAGGCTGTAAAAATAGGGGACAATCTCTCCTCTACAATCACTCTGAATACCGGTGCCCCACAAGGCTGTGTACTCAGCCCCCTACTGTACTCACTGTACACCCATGATTGTGTAGCCAAGTTTCCATTAAACTCAATATATTTAAGTTTGCTGATGACACCACAATTGTAGGCCGTATCTTGGGTAATGATGAGTCTGAGTACACAGAGGAAATTAAGAACCTGGTGGCATGGTGCAAAGACAATAACGTATCCCTCAATGTCAGCAAGACGAAGGAATTGGTTGTTGACTTCAGAAGGAGTAGCAGACCTAAGCTCCTCGGGTTGAATATCACAAATGATCTGACTTGGTCTAACCAAGCAGAGTCCACTGCCAAGAAGTCCCACCCGCGCCTTTACTTCCTGAGAAAGCTGAAGAAATTTGGCCTGTCCCCTAAAACCCTCACTAATTTTTATAGGTGCACCGTAGAAAACATTCTTCTAGGGTGCATCACAACCTGGTATGGAAGTTGTCCTGTCCAAGACCAGAAGAAGCTGCAGAAGATCGTAAACATAGCCCAGCACATCACACAAACCAATCTTCCATCCTTGGACTCACTTTACACCACACGCTGTCGGAGCAGTGCTGCCAGGATAATCAAGGACACGACCCACCCAGCCAACGCACTTTTTGTTCCACTTCCCTCTGGGAGAAAGTTCAGGAGCATGAAGATTCGTACTGCCAGATTTGGGAACAGCTTCTTTCCAACTGTGATAAGACTGCTGAACAGATCCTGACCTGGATCTGGGCCATACCTTCCAAATATCCGGACCTGACTTGTACTACTGTACTTTCCCTTTTCTATTTTCTAATTGTGATTTATAATTAAAATTTTTATTATATTTACTTTGATTTGTACTTCAGGGAGCACGAAACACAGAAACAAATATCACTGTGATGATTGTATGCTCTAGTATCAATTGTTTGGTGACAATAAAGTAAATAAAGTGAAGTAAATGTACCTACATTCCTGTAGGAGAGTAGGAGACATTTTCCCTGAAATTAAATAATAAATTGCTAACTTTTGGAAGTAAATGCCAAGCTTATACCTTTTCCCCCTATTTATCTGCTCTCTATTCTAATTCCAATACCTGAACTGAACCAGTATCTTTTCTTGTTCTTCCATGGATGATTCCTAACTTGCATAATATTCCTTACAGATCAGCAGAGTCATCTATGTCTTTAGCTACAGGTGGTTGGGATTTTTAACAATTATTTCTTCTTTTGTTCACTGAGTAGAAAATCATGGTCACTAAAGAGATAGCGGAGATGTTTTGGAGGATATTCATAGTCCCAGAAAGGAGGTATTTGCAGGCTTACAGTACAGAAAATGGATTAATCTCCAGGGCCAAACCAAGTGCATCCTTGGACATTGTGGGAGGCTCAAGAAGAAATTGTAGTGGCCCTTGGGTAGATTTTGCTTCATCATTAACTACTGGTGAAGTTTCCAAAGATTGGAATGCTGTTCCATTGTTTAAAATGGGTAATAATAACAAGCCAGGGAACTACAAGCTGGTCAGTCTGATATCAGTAATGGGGAAGTAACTGGAGAGACTTCGAAGGGACAGGATCTGCTAGCATTTGGATAGATAAAGCCTGATTAGGAGGGGTCAGCAATGCTTTGAGTGTGAAAAGTCATATTTCGTGAATTCATTAGTTTTTCTGAAGAAGTAGTCAAAAGGGTAGATGAGAGAATGGTAGTGAGTGTTGTTTATTTGAAATTTAGCAGGGCCTTTGACAAGGTACTACATGGAAGGTTGGTCTGGAAGGTTAGGTCCCATGGAATCTGAGTAAAGCTGGTTAGGTGGATCCAAAATTGACTTGGAGGTAGGAGGCCGAAGGTGTTGGTTGAACTTTATTTCTTAGAATTGAGGACAGTGACCAGTGGCTTGCCAAAGGGGACAGCTTTGAGACCCTAGTTATTCATTATTTATACAAATGATTAGGATTTAAATGCATAGGGCGTGATTAGTAAGTTTGCAAATGACAAAAGTGATGTTGATAATAATGAAGGTTTTTACAGATTACAGAGGGAGCTTGATCAGTTATGGAAGTGAGCTGAAGAGTAGCAAATTGATTTCCTGGTGGAGTTTTAAAAAATGAAAATGCATTAAAACATGAAAATCTGCAAAACAGCAACATGAATATGTGAACAACTACTGATTCACTTCAATTTGGGTGCTCACATTTGTATTTTCCAGTATTGTTTGACAGCTTGAGTGGCAGAAGCAGGCATCTCTGAGTATAAATCTGCTGTGTTGCTCAGATGATTAACAGATACTCCGGGTTCTAATAAAATGACCTATACAAATACTTGTCAGCTTCCTGATCCTCAGCATCTCCAGAGGTCTCAAGTGAAAACCTGGACAGATTGTGTAACTGTGAGCGAACAGCTTGGGAAGGGATGAAAATAGTGAATTTTCTAACCAAGTCACTGTTAACATTCTCAGTGCATCAAACTGACAGTGCTCACCATGAGTGCTGATAAATCAATAAACACTTTATAGAAAAAAAGATTACATAAAATTTACACAGGAGGAAGCAATTTATTTGGTATTCAGAATGAAAGATATAGTTCTATTCATTTTCTGCTTTTTGGTGGCAATCTATTCAACCTTAAACTATAACAAGATTGAACTGAAGACAGGGAGGGGGGGTTAATAGTTCAGGTAAAGCATGACTAATGGTTACATCAAACCAAAATCATTTTAAAAATTGTCCTTGAAAGTGTGAGCATTTCTGCACAACAATTAACTTAATTAACTAGACACATGAATATTCATAAAGCTGTTAATGTCTCCCCCGTTCAAACTGATAAATGTGATGTAATGACTTTCTATTCAAGCATATCTAAAATTCTTCGGAAAACTACCTTAACCTCAGCTGCTTGTTCTTGATTATTTCCTTTAACAATGTTGAAGTAAAACTAAATAATATTTTTGCCAAAAAAAAAATCATTGGGATATAAACAGTAATATAATGAGCTAACTATAACAAGACTTTGAAGCTTATATCCAAAGATACACAACCCACAGGCTGGATCTTTGTACTCTGTTTTAGAAACCCTTTAATTTGTTGTCAGCTTAAAGCATGATGCATCTTAATTATTCCTTCCTCATGTCCTTATGGTATCAGAACAGAAACGAAGTATTAGAAACATAGAAACCCTACAGCACAATAAAGGCTCTTCAGCCCACAATGCTGTGCTGAACATGTACTTAATTAGAAATTACCTAAGGTTACTCATAGCCCTCTATTTTTCTACACTTCATGTACCTATCCAGGGGTCTCTTAATAGACCCTATCGTATCCGGCTCCACCACCATCACCAGCAGCCCACTCTACGTACAAAAAGTTACCCCTGACATCTCCTCTGTACCTAATTCCAAGCACCTTAAGACTGTGCCCTCTCGTGTTAGCCACTTCAGCCCTGAGAGAAAGCCTCCGACTATTCACATAATCAATGTCTCTCATCATCTTATACGCTTCTATCAGGTCACCTCTCATCCTTCGGTGCTCCAAGGAGAAAAGGCCAAATTCACTCAACCTATTCTCATAAGGCATGATCGCCAATTCAGGCAACATTCTTGTAAATTTCCCCTGTACCCTTTCTATAGTTTCCACATCTTTCCTCTACTGAAGTGACCAGAACTGAGCACAGTACTCCAAGTGGGGCCTGACTAGGGTCGTATATAGTTGTAACATTACCTCTCAGCTCTTAAACTCAATCCCACGGTTGATGAAGGCCAATGCACCGTATGCCTTCTTAACCACAGAGTCAACCTGCGCAGCAGCTTTGAGTGTCCTATGGACTTGGATCCAAAGATCCTCCACACTGCCAAGAGTATTACCATTAATACTATATTCTGCCATCATATTTGACCTACCAAAATGAACCACCTCACACTTATCTGGGTTGAACTCCATCTGCCATTTCTCAGCCCAGCTTTGCATCCTATCAATGTCCCGTTGTAACCTCTGACAGCCCTCCACAGTATCCACAACACCCCCAACCTTTGTGTCATCAGCAAATTTACTAGCCGATCCCTCCACTTCCTCATCCAGGTCAATAATAAAAGTCACAGAGTAGGGGTCCCAGAACAACTTCCTGAGGCACACCACTGGTCACTGACCTCCATGCAGAATATGACCTGTCTACAACCACTCTTTGCCTTCTGTGGGCAAGCCAGTTCTGGATCCACAAAGTAAGGTCCCCTTAGATCCCATGCCTCCTTACTTTCTCAATAAGCTTTGCACAGGGTATTTTATAAAATGCCTTGCTGAAATACATATACACTACACCTACTGCTCTAGCTTTATCAACATGTTTAGTCACATCCTCAAAAAATTCAATCAGGCTCGGAAGGCATGAACAAAGCCATGCTGACTATTCCTAATCAAATTATGCCTCTCCAAATGTTTATAAATCCTGCCTCTCAGGATCTTTTCCATCAACCTAACTACCACTGAAGTAAGACTCACTAGTCTATAATTACCTGGGCTATCTCTACTGCCTTTCTGGAATAAGGGAACAACATCTGAAACTCTCCAATCCTCCGGAACCTCTCCCATCCCCACTGATGATGCAAAGATCATTGCCAGAGGCTCAGCCATCTCCTCCCTCAGCTCCCACAGTAGCTTTTTAATCCACTGTAAGTCATCCCCACAATCATCAAGATCCTTTTCCGTATTGAATAATGAAGCAAAGTATTCATTAAGTACCTTAGATAGATAGATAGATAGATACTTTATTCATCCCCATGGGGAAATTCAACTTTTTTTCCAATGTCCCATACACTTGTTGTAGCAAAACTAATTACATACAATACTTAACTCAGTAAAAAATATGATATGCATCTAAATCACTATCTCAAAAAGCATTAATAATAGCTTTTAAAAAGTTCTTAAGTCCTGGCGGTAGAATTGTAAAGCCTAATGGCATTGGGGAGTATTGACCTCTTCATCCTGTCTGAGGAGCATTGCATCGATAGTAACCTGTCGCTGAAACTGCTTCTCTGTCTCTGGATGGTGCTATGTAGAGGATGTTCAGAGTTATCTATAATTGACCGTAGCCTACTCAGCGCCCTTCGCTCAGCTACCGATGTTAAACTCTCGAGTACTTTGCCCACGACAGAGCCCGCCTTCCTTACCAGCTTATTAAGACATGAGGCGTCCCTCTTCTTAATGCTTCCTCCCCAACACGCCACCACAAAGAAGAGGGCGCTCTCCACAACTGACCTATAGAACATCTTCAGCATCTCACTACAGACATTGAATGACGCCAACCTTCTTAGGAAGTACAGTCGACTCTGTGCCTTCCTGCACAAGGCATCTGTGTTGGCAGTCCAGTCTAGCTTCTCGTCTAACTGTACTCCCAGATACTCCTTAGCTATCTCCTCCGGTTCCAAACACACTTTTCCACTGTCACACTTGATTGGTCCCATTCTCTCACATCTTATCCTCTTGCTCTTTACATACTTGTAGAATGCCTTGGGGTTTTCCTTAATCCTGTACACCAAGGCCTTCTCATGGCCCCTTCTGGCTCTCCTAATTTCATTCTTAAGCTCCTTCCTGCTAGCCTTATAACCTTCTAGATCTCTATCATTGCCTAGTTGTTTGAACCTTTCGTACACTTTTCTTTTCTTCTTGACTAGATTTTCACCCGCCTTTGTACACCACGGTTCCTGTACCTACCATCCTTTTCCTGTCTCTTTGGAACGTACCTATGCAGAACGCCACACAAATATGCCCTGAACATTTGCCACATTTCTGCTGTACATTTCCCTGAGAACATCTGTTCCCAATTTATGCTTCCAAGTTCCTGCCAGATAACTTCATATTTCCTCTTACTCCAATTAAACACTTCCCTAACTTGTCTGTTCCTATCCCTCTCCAATGCTTTGGTAAAGGAGACAGAATGACTCCATGACTTCCTCCTTTTCTGCAGCCATGACACTATCTCTGATCAGCAGTGCCACGCCCCCACCTCTTTTGCCTCCCTCTCTGTCCTTTCTGAAACATCTAAAGCCTGGCACTCTAAGTAACCATTCCTGCCCTTGAACCATCCAAGTCTCTGTAATGACCACAACATCATAGCTCCAAGTACTGATCTGCACTCTAAGCTCATCTGCTTTGTTCATGATGCTTCTTGCATTAAAATAGATACATCTCAATCCATTGATCTGAGTGTATCCCTTCTCTATCACCTGCCTATCCTCCCTGCCACACTGCCTTCAAGCTTTCTTTATTTGTGAGCCAACTTTCCCTTCCTCCATCTCTTCAATTTGATTCCCACCCCCCAGCAATTCTAGTTTAAACTCTGCCCAATAGCCTTAGCAGATCTCCCTGCTAGGATATTGGTCTCTGTTGGATTCAAGTGCAACCTGTCCTTTTTGTACAGGTCACTCCTGTCCCAAAAGAGCTCCCAATGATCTGAATCCCTTCCCCCGCTCCAATCCCTCAGCCACACAGTTATCCTCCTCACTCTATTGCTATACTCACTGCAATCCCGAGATGACTACCTTTGTGGTCCTGCTTCTCAAATTCCTTCCTAACTTCCTGGAGTCTGTTTTCAGGATCTCCTCCCTTTTCCTACCTATGTCTTTGGTACCCAATATGTACCACGACCTCTGCCTGTTCACCTTCCCATTTCAGTATATTGTGGATACGATCAGAAACATCCCAGATCGGCAAACTACCATCCACGTTTCTGTCCTTTGTCCACAGAATCGCCTGTCTGAACCTTACTACAGAGTCCCCTATTACTGCTGCCTTCTTCCTTTCCCTACCCTTCTGAGCCACAGGGCCAAACTCTGTGCCAGACTCTGTTGTTTCCCCCAGATAGACTGTTTCCCCCCCACCCCCCCAACAGTACTCAAACAGGAGTATTATTGTTAAGGGGGACAGCCACAAGGGTACTCTCTAGTATCTGCCTCTGTTAGGAGGGTCTGTTTTGCAGATCTCAAAAACATATTCAGTCTGAAGTATGATCTTAGTAAAACATATGGTTCACTTCATCTGATTTTCCTAAATATTATATTTTTAAAAATTATATCACTATTGACTAATTAATGTTGAAATGTTTCTGAAAGAGGGAGGCACATTTTGCAATTGACATCTCAGAAACTATGTTATCCTTTGAATTGCCATATAAGCTCTTATGGAATGACAAACGGTAATAGAAAATTAGCCAATGTGTAATTAAGTACCACTTCAATCCAACCAAAAATGCAATTGAAATCAAAAAACAAAAATTATAGTCCAAATTTAAGATCCACTAGAATTATCTACAGCCCCTTGTTTACAGGTTAATGTCACTTTGCAACCCAACTCCATCCTAAAGGATGGTCTTCTGCACCTTTGAACTGAAGAGTGGTGTTTATTTGTTTTTTTTTTGCATCCTCAAAATAAACTTTAAAAACTGAGATAGGATGTTTGCTACTACTTTTACTAAGTTCAATGTGAGGATCAACAACAACACATTCTAATTTTATGGAGCGAAAAAGGACATACAAAGACCATATAAGAAATTCTTTAAGACAGGCATGCTAAATATAGACATTTAATCAGCATGATGTATATAGAAAGTACTTGGTTTTCTTTGAATGCCTTTCCTCTGAAGCAGGCTTTTCCCCATAGACAATTAAGGAAAATGAGTCCTTAAGGGAGTTTATATCAATAGAAAAAAGTTTGCACCAGTCCAGTTACCATTGTTGTAAATGTCTTTGCAAGTTAACCCTTTTAGGCAATATCAGGTGATCTACACCACAGTTAGAATCTCCTTCCATTATCAAGAAACTCATTGAAACTTTCTTTAAGATGATTGAACAATTTATTTACTTCCTTGTTGAATAGGAAGAGTATTCAATTCTACAATAAAAATAAGAAATCCTGAAAGTACTCAGCATGCCAGGTAGTATTTTGCACAGGGAGAAACAACCATGGTTGACATGCTCGGTTAACACTATTGCAATGCCAGCAACCAAGTTCAATTCCCACCGCTGTCTGTGAGGAGTTTGTATGCTCTCCCTGTTACCATGTGAGTTTCCTCTAGGTATTCCAGTTTCCTCCCACATTCCAAAAGATGTACAGGTTACACACAGAAAACAGTGGAGGAACTCAACAGACCAGGTAGCATCTATGGAAAATAGTACAGATGATGTTTTGGACTGAGACCCTTCATCAGGACTGGAGAAAAATAAACGAGGAGTCAGAGTAAGAAGATGGGGGGAGCAGAGGAAGAAACACAAGGTGATAGGTGAATCTGGGAGGGGGAGGGGTGATATAAAGAGCTGGGAAGTTGATAGGTGTGCCCCTCCCCTTCCCTCCTGGTTTCACCTATCACCTTGTCTTTCTTACTCCCCTTCCACCACCTTCTAACTCTGACTCCTCATCTTTTTTAAATCCAGTCCTGATTAAGTGTCTTGGCCCAAAACATCAACTATATTCTTTTCCATAGATGCTGCCTGGCCTGCTAAGTTCCTCCAGCATCTTGTGTGCGTTGTATGGATTTCCAGCATCTGTAGATTTTCTCTTGCTTGTGAGATGTCCAGGTTAGTAGGTTAATTGGTCACGTGTGTAAATGGGCAGTGCAGGCTTATGGGCCATACTGTGCTGTATCTTTGCAATAAATTAAATAAATCTTTCATCAGGACAACTTCTGTTAGTTCTGTTTGTAACATGCTGTAAGGTTTCCCTGATAGTGTAATGGTTTCTCTGTAGCAGCAATGTTTAGGTTATGACTAGAGATAACGGGGTCTGGAATGCTGTTGTTCTTTCTTGTGAGTCTTTCTTGTGTTACGTACCCCGTAACTGGGTGTCTTACCAGCAAAGATAGAAGTGTCCGTTGGAGTCTGGTACTACTTTCCAAACAGTGTTTATTAGTAAAATATACAAATCAATATTAACAATGCAAATATACAGACAGTACACGTTAGCAACACTAAAACTAAAAGTGTGGGTATAATAATAATCAATAATAAACGAGCTCTATCGATGTCTAGGGGATAATGAACTATCATGGGAAAGTATAAAGTTCAGTTCAGTTCATACAGGCTGAGGTGTGTGTGAGTGTGAGTGTGAGTGTGAGTGTGAGTGTGAGTGTGAGTGTGAGAGAGAGAGAGAGAGAGAGAGAGAGAGAGAGAGAGAGAGAGATATCAACCAGTGACAGCCAGTCAAACCTTCCTTTACGTTCTTGATCCGTCGATGTGTTGTTGTGGCCATTCAGGTATGACCCCTCTGTCCTTTAGCTAGACTGTTCTTCTATGGTGGACTCGTCACCCAGGCAAGGGTGGACACACACACAAGCCCCCACCGGCCTCGCTATAAACACTGTGAGTTAAAATGGACCGAACCTTCGTTCGGTCTCCAATGCCCCACACTTTTCTCGTGGGTTCCAATACTTAAACAGTGCTCACTAGTGTGTCTCTTGGTGCGTCTCCTGGTGTGTCTCCCCAGACCTCACTTTTATCCCTACTCACAGGGTCTCAGGTGTCAATCAGTTTTGAATGGCTTAGCTCATCAAACCAGCCCACTCCGGCTGTCCACTGAGGAATTTTAGTGAACAGAATAGTACCAAGTAAACAGCCCTCTCCAAAAGACATAACAGTAAATCAATGGCTCCTCTCCTCTCTCTTATCAGCAGCAGATGTTCCAACTTGTTTTTTTCTTGATCTCTCTTTCTCTCTCATGAGCAGCGTGGTAACAGTAACAGTTTGTGATTCTCCCAGGGGAGGGGAAAACATGGGCAACTCTGTACCCTTCTGCCCATCAGAGTTGTTCATCCTTCATAACACTTGTGAGAGAGATTTCCGCGGTCTTTTGCCAGGGAGAGATGAGGAAAGAAGACACAAATGGAGAGAGTTGGTAGACCACCAGACAGGGTGGATTTGGAGCGAGGGTCCGAAGGCCAGCGATGATCAGAGGAGGTCAATAGTGGATGATCGGCTTATCAGTGAGCTCCAACATTGCACAATAGACTGTTTCTTAAGACCGGGCCCTTTTTCTTTCTTTTCATTTTCTTTACTAACCATATAGTCAAAGTAAGAATTATAAAGCTTAGTCGTTTAATCGCATATTGTGCACTGTTTGTTATTTCGGAGTACTGATTTGTAACCCTCTTGATGGGATTAATCCTAAAAATCAATTCCCTTCACCACTGGAACACAGCAACTGTGAGCACCTTCAAAGTGCAATGTAGCTGCTTACCTCCAAAAGCACAGCCTATATCACTGATGATCAAGTTTGTAGGTGCATGGGATCAGCAGCACAAGTGGCTGCCCTTCAAGTTGAGCTCTATTCCAAATTGTGAATTTATATCTAGTTCTTTGATATTGCTGGGTCTAAAATCTTGGAATATCATTGCAAATTACTGCAGGGGTACCTTCACTAAACAGATATAGTTGTTCAAGGAAGTCTGTCATGACCCTTTCAAGGGAAAATATGGACAGACAATGAGTACTGTCCTTGCGGGCAATGTTCACAGTGAGAAAAATAAACTAAACTAAAAAACACTTTGTACTCAGCTTGAACTTTCTAAAGAAGTCAAATTCTAAAAGTTTTAATCATTTAAAGCTGAATATATCATGTTTGCAAATTTTACCATTTATGGCGCATTTCTACAGAAAACCCCAAAGAAGCTAGCCATCTTGTTAGACCCTTGTAAAGGTCTAAGATTGCTTATTTACAAGTTAATTCCATTAAATATAGTTTTAGAAAATTTCTCTGAGTGCATGCTATGAATTAATTCTAATTTGATTTATCATTGCAGTAAGATTAATAACTCCATGGTCATTTTCGCTTTACCACAAGCTTATTTAATTTTTTCATTCAGTCTCATTTTATGTCTATAGGCTGTTAGGCCTATAAATGGATCCAACCAGTGACTTTTATCTCTTTGCTCCCCTACATAGAAATTTTTCTTCCAAATGTTCTGAGCCAAACCATTCTTTATTCTCAAGGGTATGCCACACCACTTTGCATTTTATCTGTCCTATCTATGTTCCACATACCTGTAATAACATCTCTGAGTGTATCTATTTGAATCAGAATCAGGTTTGATATCACTGGCATATGCCGTGGAGGTTGCCATTTTGTGAAGCTGCTCTGCAACCACCATTCTGTGAACTGATGTTACTTGGCTTGATCAGTTTTCTGAAGTCGATATATTGACATAATCTGCTAAACTATAGATAATTTCCAAATACGGAGTTATTTGTGAGGTTTTCTTTGATATAAGATGTAGTTTTGTGAATGTTGTGGTGTGTGTTTGTCCTGAGAGATTGACTTTTGTTTGACTGCTTGCAACCAGTCAGAGTCAAAGAGGACAAAGGGGCATACATTACCAGTTGTCACTTGTGGAAGAAGGGCAATAAGTAGATACTAGCTTGAATCAGAGCTAATAAGAAAGTGTTAAAGGTCAGTCATCTGATCAGAAACCAATAACACTGAAATGTAATGTTTGAATTTATTATGAATAATTATAAAAGCAGACACTTTGGGTGTGCTGGCAGCAATGATTTTCAAAGACCCACCATCATCAATGTGAAATGCATCATAGACATGTGGAGATTCAGAATGGGGCCTCAAGGAACACATGTCTGGCAGAGATTCCTTTTCTACTGCTATTAGTTTTTCTATTCTTTGCTTGTTCATAGAGAATTAGGAAAACTTAGAAAGCATGTACACCGGTATTTGATTGTATAAATTCACATGTTCTTCTGATTCCTCAATGAGGACTAGTGTGTATTCCCTTAACTTCCCCCTTTTGAAGGTCACATTCAATTCTTGATTTTATGACATAGTGCAAGCTTGTTGCTGCAACACCACTCAACTAGCTGATCCATGTCGCTCCCGTACACCTTCTTGTCACCATTCTACCAACAATAGTTGTGTCGTGAGCAAATTCATATATGGCACTTGAGCTGTGCCTAACCACACACTCATAGTGTAGAGAGAGTAGAGCATTGGGCTAAGCACGCATCCTTAAGGTGTGCGTCAATTATCTGTGAGGAGACGTTATTTCCGATCCTCACTATTGTCTCCTGGTGAGAAAGTCAAGGATCCAGTTGCAGGGGGAGGTACAGAGGCCTAGGTTTTGGAGCTTGTTGATTAGGATGGAGCTTATGATTGCGTTGAATGCTGAGCTGTTGTTAATAAAAGCAACCTGACTTGGGTATCACTATTGTCCATGTAATCCAAGGATGAGCCAGTGAGATTGTATGTGCTGTAGACCTATTGCAGTAATAGACAAATTGTAGCGGGTCCAAGTCCTTGCTGAGGCAGGAGTTGATTCTGGCCATGACCAACCTCTCAAAGCATTTCATCACAGTAGATATGAGTGCCACTGGGCGGTAGTCATTGAGACACCCCACCCTGCACTTCTTGGGCATTAGTAGGTCTGTTGTCCTTTTGAAGCAGATGAGAACCTCTGATTGTAGCAGTGAGAGAATGAAAATGTCCTTAAACACTCCTGCCAGCTGGTTGGCACAGCTTTGCACGGCTCTAACAGGTGCATCACCAGGACCTGGCGCTTTGCCTTTGTAATTCATACCTGGACTTCTTGTATAGTTATGGATCACTGGTCTTGAATTTCATAGATCTAGCTCTCAGCAGACGACAAATCTCCTGGTTCATCCATGGCTTTTGGCTTGAGTCTGCCTGTATGTTCTAGAGGACACACATTCATCTGCATAGGTCTTGGTGAAGTCAATGACAACTGTGACATATTCATTCAGACTCAAAGATGAATCTCTGAATATTGTGCAGTCCACCAACTCAAAGCTGTCCTGTCAGCACTCCTCCACCTCCCTTGACAATACCTTCTTGGTCCTCAATACCGGTACTGTGGTCTTTAGTCTTTGCCTATACACTGGGAGTAAAAGTACAGCCAGGTGATCGGACTTTCCAAAGTGTGGGCATGTGACAGGATGGTAGGCTTTGGTGATGGTGGTACAACGGTGGTCAAGTGTGTTGACTCCTCTGGTTCCGCAGGTAATATGTTGGTGGCAGTTGTGCAAAGATTTCTGCAAGCTAATTGGTAGAAATATCCCATAATGATAGGGAAGGCATCAGGGTGAACAGCTTTATGCCTGCTGATTATGTTGCTCAGCTCCCCCAGTGCCCTGCCACTGGCCTGAGATGAAATGAACACAGCTACCAGGATGATGGTGGAAATCTCCCCCAGCAGATAAAATGATAGATAGATAGATAGATAGATAGATAGATAGATACTTTATTCATCCCCATGGGGAAATTAAACTTTTTTCCAATGTCCCATACACTTGTTGTAGCAAAACTAATTACATACAATACTTAACTCAGTAAAAAATATGATATGCATCTAAATCACTATCTCAAAAAGCATTAATAATAGCTTTTAAAAAGTTCTTAAGTCCTGGCGGTTGAATTGTAAAGCCTAATGGCATTGGGGAGTATTGACCTCTTCATCCTGTCTGAGGAGCATTGCATCGATAGTAACCTGTCGCTGAAACTGCTTCTCTGTCTCTGGATGGTGCTATGTAGAGGATGTTCAGAGTTTTCCATAATTGACCGTAGCCTACTCTGTGCCCTTCGCTCAGCTACCGATGTTAAACTCTCCAGTACTTTGCCCATGACAGAGCCCGCCTTCCTTACCAGCTTATTAAGACGTGAGGCGTCCCTCTTCTTAATGCTTCCTCCCCAACACGCCACTACAAAGAAGAGGGCGCTCTCCACAGCTGACCTATAGAACATCTTCAGCATCTCACTACAGACATTGAATGACGCCAACCTTCTAAGGAAGTACAGTCGCCTCTGTGCCTTCTTGCACAAGGCATCTGTGTTGGCAGTCCAGTCTAGCTTCTCGTCTAACTGTACTCCCAGATACTTGTAGGTCTTAACCTGCTCCACACATTCTCCATTAATGATCACTGGCTCCATATGAGGCCTAGATCTCCTAAAGTCCACCACCATCTCCTTGGTCTTGGTGATATTGAGACGCAGGTAGTTTGAGTTGCACCATATCACAAAGTCCTGTATCAGTTTCCTATACTCCTCCTCCTGTCCATTCCTGACACACCCCACTATGGCCGTGTCATCAGCGAACTTCTGCACATGGCAGGACTCCGAGTTATATTGGAAGTCTGATGTGTACAGGGTGAACAGGACTGGAGAGAGTACGGTTCCCTGCGGCGCTCCTGTGCTGCTGACCACCGTGTCAGACCTACAGTCTCCCAACCGCACATTTGACTGCTAGATGTTCCAGGTTGGGTGAGCAGGACTGAGACAGAATCGCTACATTTGTGCACCAAAATGAGTTAATCATAAAGCATACTCCACTTCCTCTGCCTTAAAAAAAACTAAGCTGTCCTGTCTTTGCAGAGAAAGGTGAAGCCATTGAGCTGCAGCTCCGCATTCGAAGTGGCAGGGGATAGCCATGATTCAGTGCAGCAAAGTATACAGCTGTCTCTGATGACCCTCTGGTAAAGCAACCCTGCTCTGAGGTCTTCAGCAACACACACACACAATGCTGTAGGAACTCAGCAGGTCAGGCAGCATCTCAAGTCAAGTCACTTTTATTGTCATTTCGACCATAACTGCTGGAACAGTACATAGTGAAAATGAGACAATGTTTTTCAGGACCATGGTGCTACATAACACAGTACAAAAACTAGACTGAACTATGTAAAAAACAACACAGAGAAAACTACACTAGACTACAGACCTAGACAGGACTGCGTAAAGTACACAAAACAGTGCAGGCATTACAATAAATAATAAACAGGACAATGGGGCAACATGCCAGTCCAAGCTCTGGGTATTGAGGAGTCTGATAGCTTGGGGAAAGAAACTGTTACATAGTCTGGTCGTGAGAGCCCAAATGCTTTGGAGCCTTTTCCCAGATGGCAGGAGGGAGAAGAGATTGTATGAGGGGTGCATGGGGTCCTTCATAATGCTGTTTCCTTTGCAGATGCAGCGTGTAGTGTAAATGTCCGTGATGGCGGGAAGAGAGACCCCGATGATCTTCTCAGCTAACCTCACTATCCGCTGCAGGGTCTTGCGATCTGAGATGGTGCAATTTCTGAACCAGGCAGTGATGCAGCTGCTCAGGATGCTCTCAATACAACCCCTGTAGAATGTGATGAGGATGGGGGGTGGGAGATGGACTTTTCTCAGCCTTCGCAGAAAGTAGAGAAGCTGCTGGGCTTTCTTTGCTATGGAGCTGGTGTTGAGGGGCCAGGTGAGATTCTCCGCCAGGTGAACACCAAGAAATTTGGTGCTCTTTACGATCTCTACCGAGGAGCTGTCGATGTTCAGTGGGGATGGTCGCTCTGTGCCCTCCTGAAGTCAACAACCATCTCTTTTGTTTTGTTCACATTCAGAGACAGGCTGTTGGCTCTGCACCAGTCCGTTAGCCGCTGCACCTCCTCTCTGTAAGCTGACTCGTCGTTCTTACTGATGAGCCCCACCACGGTCGTGTCATCAGCGAACTTGATGATGTGGTTCGAGCTGTGTGTTGCGGCACAGTCGTGGGTCAGCAGAGTGAACAGCAGTGGACTGAGCACACAGCCCTGGGGGGACCCCGTGCTCAGTGTGATGGTGTTGGAGATGCTGCTCCCGATCTGGACTGACTGAGGTCTCCCAGTCAGGAAGTCTAGGATCCAGTTGCAGAGGGAGGTGTTCAGGCCCAATAGGCTCAGCGTTCCAATCAGTTTCTGAGGGATGATTGTGTTGAATGCTGAACTAAAGTCTATGAACAGCATTCGAGTGTACATGATTTTTTTTTGTCCAGGTGGGTTAGGGCCAGGTGGAGGGTGATGGGAATGGCATCGTCTGTTGAGCGGTTGGGACAGTACACGAACTGCAGAGGGTCCAGTGAGGGGGGTAGCAATGTCTTGATGTGCCTCATGACGAGCCTCTTGAAACACTTCATGATGATGGATGTGAGTGCAACGGGACGGTAGTCATTGAGGCAGGACACTGAAGACTTCTTTGGCACGGGGACGATGGTAGCAGCCTTGAAGCACGTTGGAACAATGGCGCTGTTCAGGGAGATGTTGAAGATGTCAGTGAGAACATCTGCTAGCTGGTCTGCACGTCCTCTGAGCACTCTACCAGGGATGCTGTCTGGTCCAGCAGCCTTCCGTGGGTTGACCCTGCACAGGGTTCTTCTCACATTGGCCACGGTGAGACACAGCACCTGGTCATTTGGAGGAGGGGTGGACTTCCTCGCCGCCATGTCGTTTCCCGCCTCAAAACGGGCGTAGAAGTTATTCAGCGCATCTGGGAGTGAGGCATCACCTGCACAGTCAGGTGATCTCCTGGATGCCCTTCCACATGCGCCGTGTGTTGCCACTGTCCTGGAGGTGACTGTGGATTAGCTGGGCGTGTGCACGCTTTGCCCCTCTAATGGCTCAGGACAGTTTGGCCCTTGCTGTTGTTAGGGTTGCCTTGTCGCCTGCTCTGAAGGCGGAGTCACGGGCCCTCAGCAGCGCACACACCTCCACTGTCATCCATGGCTTCTGGTTGGCACGTATAGTGATGGTCTTGGACAGAGTAACATCATCAATGCACTTGCTGATGTAGCTGGTCACTGATGCTGTGTACTCCTCTAAGTTGGTAGAGTCCCCATCGGTTGCAGCCTCCCTGAACATGTGCCAGTCAGTGTGCTCAAAGCAGTCTTGAAGAGCAGAGATGGCTCCTGCTGGCCAGGTTTTCACCTGCTTCTGAACTGGTCTGGAGTGCCTGACAAGAGGTCTGAATGCTGGGATTAGCATAACAGAGATGTGGTCTGAGTATCCGAGGTGGGGGCAGGGCTCTGCTCAGTACGCGTCGGGGATGTTTGTGTAAACAAGGTCCAACGCGTTCTCCCCCCTTGTTGCAAAGTCCACATACTGATGGAATTTGGGGAGCACTGACTTAAGGTTCGCGTGGTTAAAATCACCGGCGACAATAAACAGACCATCAGGATGTGCGTTCTGCAGTTCGCTAATAGCCCCGTACAGTTCACAGAGCGCCTCCTTAGCATTAGCGCTGGGGGGAATGTAGACACCGAATATAAGGACAGAGGTGAATTCCCGTGGCAAATAAAATGGTCTGCATGTAACAGCCACCAACTCCACTAGCGATGAGCAGTGTCTGGAAACCAGCACAGAGTTCTTACACCATTCCGTGTTGATGTAAATACACACACCACCACCGCGAGTCTTACCGGAGAGAGCTGCATTCCTGTCTGCTCGAAACAAAGCCAGCCCGTCTAGCTGAATGGCAGCATCCAAAATTCTATGGAAATCTATGGAAAAACTAGCCGACATTTCGCACCAAAGCCCTTTTGCAACACTGGAGAAAAGAAGCTGAGGAGTAGTTTTAAATGTTGGTGGGGGGGGGGGGGTGGGGGGGGGGGGAGAGAGACACACCAGTGATTGGTGAAACCTGGAGGGGAAGGATGAAGTAAAGAGCTGGGAAGTTGATTGGTGAAAGAGACAGAAGGCCATGGAAGAAAGAAAAAGGGGCGACGAACACAAGAGGGAGGCGATGGGCAGGCAAGGAGATGAGAGAGGGAAAAGGTAACGGAAAAACGTGAAGCGGGGGGGGGGGGGGGTTTGGGGTGCATTACCGCAAGGTAGAGAAATCGATGTTCATGCCATCAGGTTGGAGGCTACCCAAACAGAATATAAGGTGTTGTTCCTCCACATAAGTGTGGCCTCATCATGACAGTGGAGGCGGCCTGGATGGATATATCGGAATGGAAATGGGAAGTGGAATTAAAATGGGCAGCCACTGGGAGAACCTACTTGTTCTGGCAGACTTGTAGGTGCTCAGCGAAGTGGTCTCCCAATCTATGTCGGGTCTCACCGATATACAGGAGACCACACCAGGAGCACCGAGCACTGTAGATGACCCTAACAGATTCACAGGTGAAGTGTCGCCTCACCTGGAAGGACTGTTTAGAGCCCTGAATGGTAGTTAGGGAGCAGGTGTAGCACTTGTTCCGCTTACAAGGTTAATTCCACAAGGGAGATCAATGGACAAGGGAGTCGCGTAGGGTGATCACTGTGGAAAGCAGAGAAGTGGGGGTGGGTGTTGGGATCCCACTGGAGGTGGCAGAAGTTTCAGAGGATTATGTGCTGGATGCGCCCCTTCTGCCTAACATCCTATCCCTCTGATACAACATGCATCCCTCCAATTAACGGGGACAATGGGCAAAGGATTGGATAGGCAGGTAAAGAGGCTGAGGGGTGGTTTTACAGAGATTTAGAAAATTGTGAGCAGCATACTTTCAATAAGGTAGACAGTCAGTCTTTTCACCAGGGTAGGGAAGTCCAAAATTGGAGGGCACAAGTTTAACAAGAGAGAGGAAAGATTTGAAGAGCAAGTTATTGCAGATAAGGTGGTAGAGGCAGGTAAGATCATAGGAACAGAATCAGGTCATTCAGTCCATTAAGTTTGCTCCACCATTCCATCGTGGCTAATGCTGGATCCCACACAACCCCATACACCTACCTTCTTGCCATATCCTTTAATGCCCTGACCAATCACAAAATAATCAACTTCTGCCTTAAATATACGCACAGACTTGGCCTCTACAGCAGTCTGTGGCAGAGAATTCCACAGATTTACTGCTCTCTGGCTGTAAATATTCCTCCTTATCTCTTGTTCTAAAGGGTTGCCTCTCAATTTTGAAGCAGTGCCCTCTAGTTCTGGATACCCCCACTATAGGAAACATCCTCTCCACATCCACCCTATCTAGTCCTTTTAATATTAGGTAGGTTTCAATGAGATTCCACCCCCTCCCCCACATTCTCCTAAGTTCCAGTGATTCCACACTGGATTAGCTGAGATAGGTATCTTTGTTGATGTGGATGAACTGTAATTCATTCCATGACCCATTTCCTTGCTGTATATAAATCTATTTGTGAATTCTTGATCTAAGTATTTGTTCCATCACTATTCAGGCACAGTGCACATGACTTACTCCTCCACAACTATTATATCACAGCTGTAATGAGTATGGTCTGCAGAAATACTATCACTGTCACTCTATACGCAAAGCATTTTGAGATTTTTTTTGTCATTAATCATTAAGGTTTAAACTGAAGACCCGCCACAAACTTTAAATGACAATTTAAAGGCATAAATTTCAGCTTCATTAGAAAACACTTAATCTGACAATAAAAAAATAAGTACAAGGTTTTCAGTGAATTAGGAACTGCATTTGCAACCTTGGCATGAACCTATCTTTTTATTTTCCTACCAGCTATTAGATAATTGAACCAAAATTAAATTCCTAAGCCATACAAATGTTTTGGATTAAATTAATTATTATTCTTCAGTGCATTTTCAGTGTAGAAAGTCTCTTTAAAATTAAGTTTGGATAATAAGTTTGGAATGATAAGTTTCAAAATAAGAACCTCAAATAAAAGGATGGTCTGCACATGCAACATCATTCCTATATAAAACAAATAACACTGTTACTAATACTAGAGCAGTTAGAGAATACAGAATAGAAGAGAGATACAGCTGTGATGGAATTACAAAAAAAAAAATTAGAACACTTTATAAAGCATTATAAGGATTTGTTTATTCTATATCAAAATATTTCCAAAACATTGCATTTATTAGCACAGCTACAAAGGTAGTCCTTTGGGTATACTTCTCTTGTTGGTGCGATGAACAATTCTTTGTAAATGATCTCATAAGGCCATCCACTAATGAAGGGAACAAAGACTAAACATTTCCAATTTGCTTTGAGGGTTGGATTGGAGAACTTCCATCTACTCTGAATATAAGACTATTGATAGCCATGAGTCATTAATTGTCATCTTATATAAACTTTGTAATTAACTAATCTAATTCAAATAGAAAACATCATGTACTAAATAATATTCAATTAAGATTTGTTTAGATGTATAGAAGATTTCCTCAAGTAAATGCCGATAATATTGCTGCACTATAACAGCTTGGCTACACTACGGTACCGATTCTACTAGATCATAAGACATGAGCATCACAGCAGAATTATGAGGGATTCATATCCATATCTGAATACTGAGCCATTTCTTCAAATTACATGCAGTGGCCAAAACAGTTTTCTGGAGATTTGAAGAGATCGCCAAGATGGAGTCAGTATTAAGGATGAAGATGGGTGCCAGTTCTTTAGATTCATCTTCTGCAGATGTGGCCAAGCAGCTCATCAGAACAGGGAGCTCGAATTATGGGAAGTTTGGCCAAATTCTGCTTAGCCAAGTGGAAGAAACAATCCACAGAACCTGCTGGGCCGGACACTCAAAGGTTAATGATATTATGGCAAGAGTAGGCTTTGAAGTGACTAAACTGGCCAAGCCATCTTGCCATCAAACTAATCAAACCATGAGAAGTTTGCAGAAGGCTATAACAGAGGTATAATTACCCATCTGTACTCCCAACCTCTCACACCCCCCAAAAGGCAAGCAAAATCAGCAATAACTCTGCCCTGATGTTCAGCAGTGAAGTAGCTCAGTGGCAGCCTATAAAGACTAGAGACAGTGAAAGCTGTGAAGGGAGGGAAGACAGCACCAGCACCATCCAATGCAGGAGACCAATCTTTTTAAAGAGCAGATAATCCTTGAAGACACCTATGACCAAACATTCACTGTTGTTCACAACTAGATGTATCATGTGTGCAGAGTTTCAACCAATTTGTTGGCAATGGGATCAGTAAGGTGTATCTTTGCTGTTCAGCAAGCATATGGTCCTCTCTTCGAACTTCACCAGCTTGGCAATGCCTTTTACTGCTCAGGTTGTGCTTTTCTGCAGTGAACGAGGGCTGGTTTCCTGGTTTAACATGAGGAATATGCTTGGTCTTTAAGTTACATTGTCATGTAAAGAACTTTACTGCTGCTAAGACTTAACAGCATCTTAATGATACTTAGTTTGGACCTGTTTGCACTCTGAATCTGCTTCTTCTGCAGTCCCTGGGATCAGTATGACCTGTTTCCTTTTCCATTTTGCGAATTCTGAGACACCTAGCGGGGCTAATGAGTTCAAGACTTGATAACTTGCATCAGAGTATTGAAAGGGTGGCTTTAAAAGTAGATACTTTGTTTATCATCTTCTAAAAAGAGATTGGTTAATAGGGTTTAGAGTACATAGAATTTGAGGCAGCATACTGAAATGGACTAAAAATTGGTTATTTAGTAATGGAATGTAATATAAACGGATCTTATTCCGGTTGGCAGACTATGACTAATACATTACCCAGCTTGGGGATGACTTTTCTTGATTTCTAATTAATTATTTGGTTGAGGAAAGGAAATGTTTATGATACTGTATTTCACATGATATTTATGACACTTGCTTAAATGTCTATGATACTTGCTTACAATACTAAACTAAACTGGTTTACAAGTATAGAGGAGGATTTAACAAGGTTTCAAGGTACTAAAGACAAACTGGATGGGCTTAAACATGCAGCTGAAATACAATGTGCAAAAATGTGGCATTATCTGTTCTGCTTCATGTAATAGAAAGGTAAAGTAGGTGCTATGTAAAGAGAGCTTGGATGGTGCTGATGTTTAAAGAACGAAATGGAAACCAGTTGTTATTCTCTCCCAATATGCTCTGACATTGTTCAAGTTGCTTGATGCCTCATGCCATAAAGGCCAACATTCCATTGCCTTCCTAATTATTTGTTATTTACGAATGCTTCATGCACAAAAATCCCCACATTTCTTTTAACCAGAGGTTGAAGTAGAAATCTTCTTCAGCCATTTCCATAGCTTTAGACTTGTGGTGTAAGCGTGGACGGCCATAGCATGTTGGGTCAGCAATAGATTGAGCTAGAAAGTCACAAGATGTTCAAATTCCACAGGGGTTTTTGTTGAGATACCAGGATGATATATCATTGAGGGCATAGCTCATGCCATGAAGACAGTATTCCAATCCAATATGTCTTTACAGGTAAAGCTGTCCCCAACTGCTTTGTTCTTTGAGCTGGCCATGTTCTGTCCATCATGCCACATTCAGCACAGTAACATCAGAGTCTCTGAGACCCTTATCAGTTATCCTCACTGGCGTGGATAACTTCATTCACCAGCTCTCTGAACTGATTCCAAGACTTACAGTCTCAGTTTCTTTACAAGTCATGGTCTCAGTATTATTTTTAATTTGCACAGTCATGTCTTCTTTTGCACTTTGGTTGTTTATCATTCTTTGTCTATGAATTAAAATTGACTTTATTTCTTACATCCTTCACATCCATGAAGAGTAAAAATCTTTACCTTACATTATCTAAATGTGCAATCACAGTAAGTTTATAATAAATAGAACAGTCAATGTAAAATAGAAATACACTCAAATCAGCATGAGTTAATCAGAAGAAGCTGTCCCGGAGCCTGTTGGTCCTGGCTTTTTATGCTGTTGTACTGTTCCTTGGATGGCAGCAACTGGAATAGATTATGGTTGGGGTGACTCAGTCCACAAAGATCATTTGGGCCCTTTAGTCTTTGTAAACGTCCTGAATCCTAGGAAAGTTCACATCTACAGATGGGCTGGGCTGTCCACACCATTCTCTGCAGTATCCTGCGATTAAGGGAAGTACAGTTCCCATACCAGGCAGTGATGCAGAAGGTCAGGATGCTCTCAATTGTGACCCTGTATAAAGTTCTTAGGACTTGGGAGCCCATACCAAACTTTCTGTACCATCTGGGGTGAAAGAGGCGCTGTTGTGCCTTTTTCACCACACAGCTGGTGTGTACGGACCACATGAGGTCCTCAGTAATGTGGATGCCGAGGAACTTAAAGTTGTTCACCCTCGCAACCCCAGATCCATTGATGTCAATAGAGGTTAGCCCGTCTCCATTCCTCCTATAATCCACAACAAGCTCCTTTGTTTTTGTGACATTGAGGGAGAGGTTGTTTTCTTGACACCACTGTGTCAGAGAGATGACTTCTTCCCTGTAGGCCACCTCATTATTGTTTGAGATTAGGCCAATCAATGTGGTGTCGTCTGCAAATGTAATTATTAGAGGTGTGAGTGGTGACACAGTCATGGGTATACAGGGAGTAAAGGAAGGGACTTAGTACACAGCCCTGAGGGGCTCTTGTGTTGAGAGTCAGAGGGATGGAGGTGAGGGAGCCCACTCTTACCACCTGCTAGCGATATGACAGGAAGCTTTTTGTAAATTCTAGTGTGTTTCTTATTTTATTCTTGTAAATACCTGCAAGAAAATGAATTGCAAGGTAGTATTTGGTAACATATGTATACTTCGATTATAAATTTACCTTGAAATTTGATCTGCGATGCAAAACAACCTTTAGATCTGTTGTTGTTGTCATTGTCCATGAGGGTCCTGACATTAGAAGTTTCAAACTGTTTTCTGACTGTCCCACAAACAGATCAAGCAACTTGCTCATTAAATCAAGTGATGCTCCTCCTGTATGGATGAGATAATGGGGGGACGGGGGGTAGCAAATCCTTCTGCAGGTTCATCCCTCCAGTTTGTTGACCATAGCAGCATCTTGAGACTCGCCAAGATGGCACATGTAAGTAAGGCTTAACTCTTCCTAAGGTAACAACTTGAGTTATTAATCAGGGCTGTAGAATGAGTGACAGCATGGAAAGTCCTTCGATGGGAAAGTGAATGTAATATGCCAGGGGGATAGAGATGTAGATGTAGAGATGACAGAGGAGAGAGGGGG
The DNA here is from genome assembly GCF_048418815.1 of Hemitrygon akajei. Classification (NCBI taxonomy): domain Eukaryota; kingdom Metazoa; phylum Chordata; class Chondrichthyes; order Myliobatiformes; family Dasyatidae; genus Hemitrygon; species Hemitrygon akajei. The sequence goes on along the minus strand of NC_133128.1, from coordinate 165,725,501 downwards.
GTAGTGGTGTACACAGAACAATTAAAAAAGGGGAGCTAATCAGAAGGTACAACAGGCACTGCAAAAATGGCAAGGAGTGGATTGGAACAAGGGAAGTGTTTAGAGAATGTGAGGGACACTGGCAGAAAAGGACTACAGCAAGGAGAATGGACAGCAAGAGGGATTGGCAATGCAGGAACCTATGCCCACATGGGTGATCCTGTTATGTACATTTATCTATCCTTTTCAAAACTCATTACTATTATAATTTGCTTTGGACCAATAGTGCTTGTAAAACCAATTACAGTTGCGTACAGATAGTCCCCAAGTTAAGATCATCCAACTTACAGACAACTCGTACTTATGAGCCAAGGAAGGAGAAAGCCGTCTGCCATTTTAAGTTGGATCACGACACCGTCCGCCATTTTAAGTTGGTGCCGTTGACACTGTGTTGAGTGTGTAACTTTGTATTTGGCTTAAATTTTTCTTAGCAAGATTCACCCTGACCCCGGCCTCCCTGTTCCGGTCAGCTGGTGGCGCAGTGAGATCAGCGCCGGGCTGGAGAACGGAGTTTCTCGAGTTCGATCCAGTGACAGACCGCTCCCGTGCCGGGTTGATGTTGATCCAGTGACTCCGGTACCATTTGTGCCAGGTTAATGTCCAGCGCACAACTCAACCTCGTAAAAAAAAACACTGCCACGTCCAGTTTAAATTCCCACACGGAATATTGTGGAGGATCAAATACAGTACCCAAACCCAGCACAGCCCCCACTTGTCACATTTAACCTGCCTCAGTGTGGTGGACTTTCGGACCCGGGGAAATCAGGGCGGTGGACTTTCGGACCCGGGGAAATCAGGGCGGTGGACTTTCGGACCCGGGGAAATCAGGGCGGTGGACTTTCGGACCCGGGGAAATCAGGGGGTGGTCCTTGGGACCCGGGGAAATCAGGGCGGTGGTCCTTCGGACCCAATGGACCTCGGCAGCCGGCAGAGTGCTTCAGTTCTGTTGATGGGAAGCGATCGTGATTGAAAATAAAGTGGAAATAATAAAGAGTTTGGAAAGAGGTGAAACACCATCGGTCATTGGAAAAACATTAGGCTACAGTCAGTCAACAATCGGAACAATTGGATAAAGTGAGAATAATGGAGCATGTGAAAGGCCCTGCCCCGAAGAAAGCTACAATTATTACTAAGCAATGCAGTGGTTTAATCATTGGAATACATACGTTTCTTAAGTGTTTTATATGCATAGAAAGGTAAAATATATACTATATACTAAGACAAACATTTGACTAACTGACGCTAAATAATACCAGATGTACTTGTTCTGACTTACATACAAATCTGACTTAAAGACGGACTCAGGAACGGAACTCGTACGTAACCTGAGGACTGCCTGTAATCTCTTCCACCTCCAGTCTTATCACTCACTCTGCACTTAAGCATGTTATATCAACAACTTTTTGCAGTTTTGCAATATCATCTTTCTGCATCATTATCATTTATAAATCTACAAATGTTTGGATTTAATGATTTTTTAAACATTTCTGCTTTCATGACTAATATTTTAATATAATGCCAAACCACAATGTTCTAAGCATTAAGTTATTTAGTTCAATAATCTACCACCACCAAAGTACCAATCCTTATGCACCAAAATGCCTGATGTTAACTTTTAACAAAACAGTGACAGAACAAAGCAGAAACTGAAAGTTGTGATATACCTTTCTTTTATCACTTATCACAGTTTAGCTCACAACTAGAAATGTGTGTATAGCATCTATTTAGAAGTGTAAATTAAGAACTTTTAAAGACTATTCTTTAAAAAAAAATCTCAGAGGGGGGTTGGGAGAAAATACACATCCACCTCTATCAAGGGTGGAAGTCAAGTATTCCAAAAGGCCAAGCAGTAGATTACGTTTAAAAAAGAATATCCTTGCAAGATATTTTGCCATAACTTTGCACCTAGAAGTATTAGTTCAACTGAACCAAAATAATACCCAATTTCTCCAACTAATTTCCTGTTGACTCCAGAATGCAGTGAAGGAAATTAACAGTTTGACAAGTAACTGTCATCACCACAGGCATCAAATTACAATATCACTTCTTAAAATGTAATTAGAGCATTAGGAATGGTGGATGGTTCAAGCAGCTTTAATCAGCTGCTCTCAGTTCTTTAAAGACCAGATACATTAGTGATATGCTTGTTATGTTAGCAGTTATATCATTGCAATAGTAATCAGAGACCAGTTCTGATAGAACTCCAAATTTCCCCATTGATGTTAGTTACATAAATCTAGAATAACAATCTAGTACTGTATTGGCATTATCCTAGTGGATTGTTATTAAAATATATCTGGTTTACTGATGCTTTTTATGGAAGGAAAAATGCCATTCCAGCCCAGCCACATCGTACTTTTATCTGCCCAAGACACAAATCCTTAGGCCACTCAACTGTATGAAAATACTGCAGAAATACAATAACAACACATTTGCAAAGTCAATCTAGTAAGATTCTAAGTACTGGGTTTGGCAAAGGCACATCACCAATAATCCAGCTGACAATGTAAAGCTACTTTACTCTTACCTGGGAACTTGTGCCAAAATTGTTAGAGTGAAATTGCATGACAGTGCCTCATATTAGTTGAGCAACAGTAATGCTCATTAAATCATGCCTAACCAGCAATGCTCATGCATTCTTACCAATCACTGCCATTAGGTACAGCCTGTTCCACAGGCAGAAAAGATCCACAAAAAATAACTCCATAATAGTGTGCAATCAAGAAGTGGCCAATTGCCATCCATCACTTTCTCTCCTTCCCAAGATGAGTTAGCACTCCAGAATGAAGATAACAGAAGAAAACAGAACGGACAGCAGCAGCAACACACAATGTTCAGTGAGTGATCAACTTCAATATCTTTCATGATGAGTGACCAAGTCTGTATGACACCTCCCAGAGAAGCTGCCCAGAATGAAGTGTATAAAATTTATTTAAGCTCATCCTCACCCACCCTATCAGCTTATTGCGGCAATGTTGGTGTAAGAAAAAACAAAGTGATGTGGAGATAATGTCTTATCTTCAGATTGAGGACATGGAGTATCATGCTAAACAGGGTAGATTTTCAACAAATTTTTCAACTCAAAACTAGGTTTTTAAATAAGCTTGTGTGTGTCATGAAGCAGAACTGTTAGAGCTACTTACAAATGTAAGAGCAGCAATGTGAATCTACATCTCTGAAACACAAACAACAAGCTATACTAGATGGGGTCAAGTAATCCCATGGTTAGCAGCTCAGATCAATGCTCTGCAGTCCTACCCTGCCTCAGTCATTCACGAATGGCAATGGACTTGTAACAGCTAATAAGAAGAGACAGATCGCTAATCAGCTTGATCCTCAGTGATTGCAGAATATAGCCTATGACTACAAAAGGAAAGCTGAAATACAAGATTAAATTCACTGTGAAGCATTCGCAGCTTTCTTCTGTCAGTACTGTCAAGTGGATAATCAATTTTGGCCTCCTCCTGAGGACTCCACCAGCACAGAAACCATCTTCATCCAATTCTGTTCCCTCTATGTGGTATCAATAAACAGCTGAGTGCTCTGGATGCAGCAAGGCTTTAGAGTTTGAAAAAAAAATACGCACTGCAGTGTTAAAGACTGTGCTCCTGAACCAGCTGCACCTCCAACTAATTTATTCCAACATTCTAATTTGCTGCAACACTGGCATCCACAAAATAATGTGGAAAATTGCCCAGGTATGTCCTGGTTTCAAAGAAGAAAATCCAATCCAACTTATTATTGTCTCATCAATCTTTTCCAAATCAGTTGAAAAATGATAGAAACCATTGTGACAGTGTCATCAAGAGGTACTTACTCGTCAAATAACTGCTTATTCGTGTTCTGCTTCTTTAATACTACTCAGCTCCTGACAACATAAGTCTTATCCAAATAGAGTTTAGAATTCCAGAAATCAGGTGGAAGTGTTAAGATGGTATACCATTTAGTGTAATAACAAGGATATCATGTACAATTGAAGCTAATGGAAATCAGCCAGACAACTCTCTTCTGGGTTGAGACAATTGAGCAAGAGGAAGAATCCTTGCTAGAGTTAAAATAGTCAAGCTTAAGTCACGGTCATGATAAACTTGACCAGCAAAAGCTTTGGGGTGAAGTTTTCAAAATGCTCTCATCCTTGCTGACAACTTTTGGTCTAACGACAGTTAGATTAAATACTTGCACATCAGTGGTTCTGGTTAATATCAGAATGAAAGCTGAGGCTAATATGATCATTTTACATCACTTAATAAGCATGTTTTTCTGCCATTGCTATCATCAAATTCATAATTTCATTAAACTAACTTAATAAAACATCACCAGGAATGATAAACACAAGAGATGCTGTAAATCCTGAGTAGCATACACAGAATGCTTAAGGAATTTAGCAGGTCAGGCAACAACTATGGAAATGAATAAACAGTTGACATTTCAGGCCAAGACCAAACTGTTTATTCCTTCCCATAGTTGCTGCCTGACCTATTGACTTCCTCCAACATTTTGTATATGTTTCATCAGGAATTACTTTAATTTTAGCCTAATCTTTCAATTTCTGCCTAACTTCAAGTTTGACTTAGATATGTATCAAACGTTCAGTCAACTGCTCTTTACACAGTTGATATTAAAATTTCTAATTTATGATAATTATCTGTCGCACAATAAAGAAGAAATCAACATTAAATATTGGACAATGTATCAGTGCTGTAAACATTGGCATGGAACTTGAAGGTAAATGTCAGCATGCTATGGACTTGGACTCAAATGCAGCTCCAAATCTAGCTGAATTTATTCCCGGCACATATATCACTATGCTCCATCATTGGATGTAGAATTCAATATGAACATGGAATACAGAATGTACAACAGTACAGCAGAGTAAAAAGCCCTTCACATCTGTATCCATATGCTCCCTGCCTGTTCATGTATCTGTCTAAATTCCTCTTAAATATTGCCATTTCATCCACTTCCTCCTCTAAAAGTGCAATCCAGGTGCCTAACAATCTTCATGTATTAAAGGTGCCTCACTTAGCTCCTATAAACTTTTTCCATCTCACCTTAAACTATGCCCTGTGGTATTTGACACTGCCAGTCTGGGGGTAAAGAAGACTGGCTTTCCACCCTACCTATGCATCTCATAATTTTATATCCTTATATAAAGCTGCCCATCAGTCTCAGACTTAAAACAATCCAAGTTTGTGCAACTTCTTTTGTAATATTCTCTACCTCTAATGTGGGGAACATCCACATTTTGCACCCTTTTGCACCCTCTCCGAAGCTTTCACATCATTTCTGTGGTGAGCTGAATTGCACGCAATATTCCAGATGAGGCCTACACAAATTTTTGTACAGCTGCAACACAACTTCCCAATCTTTATACTCAGCGCCTCTACAGATAAATGCATGCATGCCACATGCCCTCTTTACAGCACTAACAACTTGCGTTACCTCTTTCAGGGGGCTTTTGTCCCATTATCTCTCTGTGCTCTTAAGGTACCTTTCTGGCATTTCCTTTCCACATATTTTTCTCTTGCATTTGACCTCCCAAAATGGAAGATCTCACATTTATCTGGATTAAACTCCATCTGCCATTTCTCTGCCCAAACTTCCAACTGATCTACATATGCTCTATTCTTTGATAACATTCCTCACTGTCCACAACTGCATTAATTTTGTCTCCTTTGCAAACTTACTAATCAGACCACCTATATTTTCATTCAGGTAATTTACATATATTCATATTACAAATAACAGAGATCCCGGCACTGATCCCACCATTGATCACAAACCTCATCTGTGAAACATTCCTTCACCACCACTCTTTGTCTATTATGACAGAGCCAGTTTTGTATCCATCTACCAAAATATTGTGGATTCCATGTGACTTAACCTTCTAGACCAGCCTACCACGGGGGGTGGGGGGGGGGGGGAGAACCTTGTCAAATACTTTACAAAAGTAAATGTAGATAACAATCACTGCTCTAATCATACTAATTATCATCATTATTTTCTTTAAAAACACAACCAAATTTGAGAGACAGGACTGCCCACAAAAAATCCATGCTGACTTTTCCTGATGTCTAGTTTTCACAAACAATAAATCCTATCTTAAGAATCTTCTCCAGTAATTTTCCTATCACTGATGTAAGGCTCACTAATTTCCCAGTTTGTCCCTTTTACCCTTCTTTAAACAAAGGGAAAAAATGGCTTACTTCCAAACTTCTAGGACCTTGTCTGCGGCTAAAGAGGATACACAGATCTCTGCTAAGGTGCAGGAAATCTCTTCCCTTGTACCCTGGGATAGATCCCATCTGGCCTTGCAACTTAGGCACCTTAATAATTTTCCAAAAGACCCAACACCACTTCCTCCTTTAAATCAATATGTCCTTCAACATCTAAATGCCCTGATGCAAAGTGCACATTGAAGACCTTGCCAACTTCCCCTGGCTCCAGGCATAGCATCCTTTATTTGTCCTGTATTTCCCCCGCTGCCCTTTTAATTCAAGTTCAAGTTTAATTGTCATTCAACCACACATGAATACCCATGAATACAGCCAAACAAAATAATGTTCCTCTGGGGCCAAGGTGCAAAATGCAATACCAACAGTCATGCACAGCATAAGGCACATATTGCACATATTAGACAGTACACACAAAATATATGCATGTCATGGACTTAATGACTCAGGCTATATGAGAAGCTAACACAATCCAGCTTGTCATCCTCTTAGTGAACACTGGAGGGTAGAACTGATGCCAGCAAGAACACAGTGCCACATTGCCTCCAGGTACAGACTGCGATGTCTCTCTCCTAGGTGGCAAACAACAGACACCATTATATGAGGCCTAGGTCTCGCTACAACCCAGGCCACGCAGCTCCCCTACCGTTGGACCCACCAATAAACCAGTGAACCAGACTTTTAGTATTCCCCATTAACAATGTCCAACAGGCTCTTGCAATCACAAGAAAAACAATGAAGCCAATCACTCGCTGTTAGACTGTACACTGCCTTCGTGTGCCGACTCCGATGCCTCTCTGTACCAGGCTGCAACACAGACCGCACCAAGGCCAGCTCCTCCGTTAACGAGCAACTCACTGATGGGGTAGACATGCAGTACTCGAAGTTCTTAATGCCCAGCAGTACATTGTGATCATAAAAAAAGACATTTAAAAAAGGCATTAACACCTTTGATTGCCCCATAGAGACCACTGCATCCAAGCACGCCACCACTTCTTACCAGACATTAATTTTAATGTACATTTCAAATGCTTTGGGATTCACATCACTTTCATTTTCCAAGGACACTTCATGCCCCCTTTTAGCCTCGCTAATTCCTTATTTAAGGTCTTTCCTGCTTCCTTCATATTCCTCAAGGACCTTATAATATGAAACCTTCTATATGTTTCCTTTTTTTTTGGCTAAGCTTGCAATATCATTGTCATTCAACAGTTCCAAAACTTGCCTTCTTATCTTATATCCTTAAAGGAAAACACTGGTCGTGAACTGTAACTGGTTGCCCTTTGAAGGACTCCCACACACCATGTGGATTCACCTTCAAGAGGCTGCTCTCTATTTCCTCTCCCCAGTTCCTGCTGTAAATTTTGTGGTAATTGCTTTTCCCCAATTTAGCACTTTCACCCAAGGACCCGACTGATCCTCATCGCTAACTGTAAACTGAGTTATGATCACCACTCCCGTGAGCTAATTCTCTTTAGGGGAATGGAGGTTGACAGGATCAGTGGCTTTGAATTTCTTGACATCAACACATCAGAGGATCTGTCCTGGTGCCAGCTCATGATTGTCATCACAAAGAAGCACAAAAGTGCCTCTACTTTCTTGGAACTTTACATGGATTCGGCATGTCACTAAAAACTTTGACAAACTTCTATACATGCACAGCGTGGAGAACCCAGCTGGTTGCATCACAGCCTGGTATGGAACTACCAATGCCCCGGAACAGTAAAGGCTACAGAAAGTGGGGGCCACTGTGCAGTATTTCACAGACAAAGCCCTCCCCACCATTGATTAAATGAATATAGAGAACTGCCACATTAAAGTAGCATCTATCAAAGATCCCCACCACCCAGGCCATGCCCTCTTCTCACTGCTACCATTGGGCAGGAGGTCCAGAAGGCTTAGATCACACACTACCTGGTTAAGGACTGACTCTGAATATATTATGTTCTTAATATTATTTTTAGTTACACATTTACCTTCTTTTGCGATTGGTGTTTGTCAGTCTTTGGCTGTTTCTGTGTAGTTTTTCATAAAATTCTATTGCATTTCTTCTTTCCTGAAAACGCCTGCAAGGGAGGGGGTATGGGAGCGTAGTAGTTAACACAATGCTTTACAGAGCAGGAGACCCAGGTTCCATTCCCACCGCTGCCTGTACGGAGTTTGTATGTTCGTGCGTTCTCTGTGAACGCACGGGTTTCTTCCGGGTACTCCAGTTTCCTTCCACAGTCCAAAGATGTACCAGTGGTAAAATGTCCTGTGATAAGACTTGGAATAAATTGGGAAACTCTGAGCGGCGCAGTTCCAAGGGCTGGAACTGCCTTTTCTGCACTGTACCCCATTAAATACATAAATAATGAATCTCAGGGCTGTATATGGTTAACATTTACATACTTTCATAATAAATTTACTTTGACCTTTGATATGGTGCTATCCTTAGGAGTTTGAAATGAAATAATCACTTCAAGGTTGCTGATTTTGCTTGCTAAATACTTTTGAGTGTATTTTATGAATTTTGGGCTGCTGATTATGAAAATCACCATGAAATTTCCCTATCACATACCATTTTTTCGGAAATCACCTGTGTTTGGTACTTCCATTTGTAATTCAAGTCAATTAAAATGTTGCCCTGAATGTAAGTTTTCTATCTTGTTCAGGTATGCCTGGGCATGCTTAGACAGGGTGAATGCCGCACGACAGGACAGGTTTTAGAAAATCTATAAAAGTGTCAGGCACATGTCTGTCATTCTATGCATTGTGCTTACATGCATATCAGTTTGAAACCACGCTGATGCGTATAGCATATTGTGTACACTCATAATAAAGTAATTGTATATTCGGAGTATTTGTGACAGCAAAATATCTTGCCAGTGTTGCAGCAACCTCAATACCTTCTGTTATATATGTGGCAAGTATATGCTTAAATCGCAAAGACAATGCATGACTCTTATTAAGAAAGCCTGTGAGCTCTACTTTGAATCTAAACTTGGCATCCAAGCCAAAGCCTAGTCTCCTCACATTTGGTGTGCAACACGCACTGTCAATCTTAGAGATTGGTTCAGAGGTACTCAAAAGTCAATGCCATTCACTGTCCTGAATGGTACGGCGAGAACAGAAGGATTATATGACAGACTGCTACTTCTGTCTGACCAGTGTGTCTGGTTTCTGTTAAAAACAGGAAATCCATTGAATACCACAGGACGATAGTCTTCCAGTACCAAAGCCATTAGATACATGGCGTCTAGAGAAGACAAAGAAGCCACGATGCACAAGCCAGGAATGGAAAACAACACTGATACAGAGTTAATCTGATTTAAATGATTTGATCGGAATCTTGGGTTTGTCAATGGCAAAAGCACAATTACTGGGTTCAAGACTGCAAGAATGGAGTCTGCTGTCACCTGACACAAAAATTTTTGTGAACAATTTTGATATTTGACATAGATATTTCCCAGAATAACTGATGCCAAGATTAAGGAAAGTAATTTTGTTGGTCCACAAATCAAACAGGTCATCAATGACAGGCAATTCAAAGAACTTCTAGTGCAACCGGAGAAAATCGTATTAATTCAAGGTTGTTGTTGAAAATTTTCTTGGCAACTGCAGAACACAGGTTACTTGCAGCTGGTTGACAACATGCTTCAAGCATACAAAATCATGAAGTGCAACATATCACTGAAGATTAACTTCCTCCATTCCCATTTAGACTTCTTCCCTGCAAATCCTGGTGCTGTTAGGATGAGCATGGTGAAAGATTTTACCAGGACATTGCGGTCACAGAGAAACAGTATCAAGACTACTGGAATCCATCAATGTTGGTTAATTTCTGTTGCATGCCTAAGCAAGGAGCCTCAGACACTGAGTACAAATAAAAATCATCAAAACATATTTAGCTTAGTTGAACTATTGCAAGGCATCAGCACCGTAATGGAATTAATTGCATTATATTCAAAAAAAGTTAATGTCTTGTCTCTACAAATTTTTACATGATACAAGTAGTCTGAAATTATACTTGCGCTCAGCTTCAAGTAGTTTATCATATTTCCAAAAATTTCTGAGGATGCAACATTTTCAAAAACAATTTGCTGTCCAGTGTACTTTATGCAGTCTGATTAGCTAATAAGATGGTTTCTACAATATAGCATGAAAAATAAAATCATGTTCTTATATTCTTCAAAGAGGCTCATAATAACAATGGAGTCTTTTTAGTTAATTGCCAGATATAGAACCTAACAATAACAAAGACAAACTGTGCTTTAAAAAAAGCTCTATTTATTTGCCATTCTACAATAATCAATATTTATTATAGATCTTATAGTCAATCATCTCCCAAAACATGCCTTTAATAACCTGTGCAACTGTATTCACAAACACACACATACACACGTGCACATGTGCAAACATACATGCATGTAAGCACTCACACCTCAATATAATAAATGTAGTCATTTAACTTAAATTATGAAAGGATGATAAACAGAATATGAACAGATGCATTTCCAGATGAGTCAGCACTTTGCAAGCCCACCTGCTGGTATTATGCCGAGAGGAAGTGGTGCTCTGACAGGCGTGAAGTTGGAATCCACGTCCTTCCCAGCATCAATCTGTGCTCGGAGCAGTAAGGCACGAGCAACCTCGCTGGCAGTTCCATCACCACCCACGCACACCACTCTGAAAAGCAACAAACAAACCGTAAGAAATTGTATTCGAGGAATTATTATATTTCAGTTGAATAAGAAAGATTACACTTACGTCTTTATAGAGGAATGCAACATGAGATATGATAATTTTATGCATATTTAAATGAAATTGTGCCCAAGCTTTCGGTTGCACGTTATCGTATTTTTCCGTCGCACTCCAGCTCTGACCTCTTGTGCTAAACTCCAATGTAAGGGAGGAATAACACATTTCTTGATTGGGTGCGCATATCTTATCTTTCCAGACTCACTGAATTCAACAATCCAGATAATCAGCATTCCTAGTCATTATCTCTCATATCAGCATTCAGTTTTCTGATAATTCCATATTACTTTTATTCCCCTTTTCACAGATTCTCCAAAATGATCTTTTGGTATTCATTAAAATCTTTCCAAACTTTCACTTGCCTTGTCACCTTTTTTTATTATTAAACTGATCCTATCACCCTAACGCTGAACTTGCTTACTGACCTCATTATCTCTCCCCCCTCTTTTATGCATTTTAGCTCCTTTCCCACCGAAAAATCATCTTTCCTTCCAGAGAGATGCTGTCTGCTTTGCAGCAAATATTCAGCACTTTCCATTTAATTTCAGACTTTTAACATCTGCAGCAATTGCATTTAAATCTCTCAACAACTTCTTCAGCTCCTCCCACTTCCTTTAAACCAAAGGTGTAGCCACCGGCACTCACATGGGCCCCAGCTATGCCTGCATTTTCATCAGCTACGTGGAACAGTCCCATGTTCCAAGCCTACACCGGCAATGTTCCCCAACTCTTCCTAGGCTACACTGACAACTACATCGATGCTGTTTCCTGCACCCATACTGAACTTGTTGATTTCACCAACTTGGCCTCCAACTTCCAACCAGCCCTTAAATTTACTCAGTCTAATTCTAAGACCTTTCTCCTCTTTCTCAATCTCTCTGGCTCCATCTCTGGAGATAGTCTATCTATTGATATCGTTTATAAATCCACTGACTATCTGAACTATGCCTCTTCCCAACAAATCACTTGAAAAAAAATGCCATTCCTTTCTCTGAGTTCCTCTGTCTCCGCCACATCTGCTCTCAGAATGAGGCTTTTCATTCTATAACAACTGAGATAGATAGATAGATAGATAGATAGATACTTTATTCATCCCCATGGGGAAATTCAACTTTTTTTCCAATGTCCCATACACTTGTTGTAGCAAAACTAATTACATACAATACTTAACTCAGTAAAAAATATGATATGCATCTAAATCACTATCTCAAAAAGCATTAATAATAGCTTTTAAAAAGTTCTTAAGTCCTGGCGGTAGAATTGTAAAGCCTAATGGCATTGGGGAGTATTGACCTCTTCATCCTGTCTGAGGAGCATTGCATCGATAGTAACCTGTCGCTGAAACTGCTTCTCTGTCTCTGGATGGTGCTATGTAGAGGATGTTCAGAGTTTTCCATAATTGACCGTAGCCTACTCAGCGCCCTTCGCTCAGCTACTGATGTTAAACTCTCCAGTACTTTGCCCACGACAGAGCCTGCCTTCCTTACCAGCTTATTAAGACGTGAGGTGTCCCTCTTCTTAATGCTTCCTCCCCAACACGCCACCACAAAGAAGAGGGCGCTCTCCACAACTGACCTATAGAACATCTTCAGCATCTCACTACAGACATTGAATGATGCCAACCTTCTAAGGAAGTACAGTCGACTCTGTGCCTTCCTGCACAAGGCATCTGTGTTGGCAGTCCAGTCTAGCTTCTCATCTAACTGTACTCCCAGATACTTGTAGGTCTTAACCTGCTCCACACATTCTCCATTAATGATCACTGGCTCCATATGAGGCCTAGATCTCCTAAAGTCCACCACCATCTCCTTGGTCTTGGTGATATTGAGACGCAGGTAGTTTGAGTTGCACCATATCACAAAGTCCTGTATCAGTTTCCTATACTCCTCCTCCTGTCCATTCCTGACACACCCCACTATGGCCGTGTCATCAGCGAACTTCTGCACATGGCAGGACTCCGAGTTATATTGGAAGTCTGATGTGTACAGGGTGAACAGGACCGGAGAGAGTACGGTTCCCTGCGGCGCTCCTGTGCTGCTGACCACTGTGTCAGACCTACAGTCTCCCAACCGCACATACTGAGGTCTATCTGTCAAGTAGTCCACTATCCAATCCACCATGTGAGAGTCTACTCCCATCTCCGTTAGTTTGTGCCTTAAGATCTTGGGCTGGATGGTGTTAAAGGCACTAGAGAAGTCAAGGAATGTAATCCTCACAGCACAACTGACCCCATCTAGGTGAGAGAGTGATTTGTGCAGCAAATACGTGATAGCATCCTCCACTCCCACCTTCTCCTTATACGCAAACTGAAGAGGATCCTGGGCGTGCCTGGTTTGTGGCCTCAGATTCTGTATTATCAGCCGCTCCATGGTCTTCATCACGTGCGACGTCAAGGCAACAGGTCTGAAGTCATTCAACTCCTTTGGTTGTGGTTTCTTCGGTACCGGGACAATACAGGATGTTTTCCACTGTCTGGGTACTCTTCTCTGCTCCAGGCTCATGTTGAAGATGCACTGTAGTGGTTCTCCCAGCTCAGTCGCACAGGCCCTCAGTAATCGTGGGGAAACTCCATCCGGTCCAGCCGCCTTGCTGGTACAGATCTTCCTCAGTTGACCTTCCACCTGTGCAGCCGTAATCCTGGGCGTGGGCAAGGTCTCCTATGAGTGGCTATTTTCCTGTGAGGGAAGTAAGCCTGGTGTGGATTTCTGCGGTGAGGATGAGATTGAGCTGTCGAACCTGTTGAAGAAGTTGTTCAGCTGGTTCGCTTTCTCCACATCTCCACTTATGTTCGCTCCCCACTTTGCACCGCATCCGGTGATGATCTTCATCCCATCCCACACCTCCTTCATGCTTTTTTTCTGCAGCTTTTGTTCTAGCTTCCTCCTATACTGCTCCTTTGCCCCCCTTATCTGTACTCTGAGTTCCTTCTGAACTCTTTTAAGCTCCAACCGATCACCATCTTTAAAGGCCCTCTTCTTCTGGTTTAGGAGGCCTTTGACGTGACTAGTGATCCAGGGCTTATTATTGGGATAGCAGCGAACAGTTCTAACAGGGACAACGGCATCCACACAAAAGTTAATATAGTCCGTTGTGCATTCAGTGACCTCCTCAACGCCCCCACAGAGCCCCCCTTGCAGTACATCCCAGTTAGTAGTACTGAAGCAGTCTCTCAGGGCCTGTTCAGCTTCAGGAGTCCACTTCCTAAAACAGCGTGTGGTAGTGGGATGCCTCATCACAATTGATTTATATCTGGGCTGTAACAAAACCAGGTTGTGATCAGCTTTCCCCAATGAAGGCAGTGGGGATGCACTATATGCCTCCTCTACGTTTGCATACAGTAGGTCAATAGTCCTATTACCCCTGGTGTAGCAATCCACGTACTGGGAGAAAGCAGGTAGTGTCTTATCCAAAGTCACATGGTTGAAGTCCCCTTCATTCTTCATTCTTCAAAGAAAGGGGCTTCCCTTCCTCACCATCAATGCTGCCCTCACCTGCGTCTCTTCCATTTTGTACATACCTGCCCTCAACCTCATCCTCTTGCTGACACACCAGGGATAGGGTTCTTCATGCCCTCTCCTACTATCCCACTTGCCCCTGCATCCAGGACATAATTCTCCATAACTTCTAACATCTCCAGTGGGATCCCACCACCAAGCACATCTTACCCTCCCCCCCAATTTCTGCTCTCCACAGGGATTGCTCCCTACGCAACTCCCTTGTCTACTTATCCCTCTCCAGTGATCTCACTTCTGGCGCAGCAAGTACAGGCCCAGAGCCATCAAACGCCCCAATACTTTAACCCTTTCATTCCCAGAATCATTTTCGTGGACCTCTTCTGGTCCCTCTCCAATTCCAGCACATCTTGTCTTGATGAGGCGCCCAAAATTGCTCACAATACCCCAAGTGCAGTCTGACCAATACCTCACAAATCACGCAAATTGTAAAAGTATCAATAAGATTAGTGTACTAAATGCGTGCTTCAAAGATTGGAGTGGGAAAAGTATTTAAATTTGTGGGGCACTGGCACCAGTTTTGGAGAAGGAAGGAGCTGTTCTGATGGGAAGTGCTCCACTGCAGCTAGGATGGGAGTAGGATCAGGGCAATTCTCATAACTAGAGCTGTGGATAGGGCTTTAACTCAAATAGTAGGGGTTGGGTTCAATAGATTGGAAAGGTACAGATAAAGTAGAAGGGAAGGAAATTCCTCTCCTTACAAAGAGGTTACTGACATATCCAGAATAAATAAAGATAGAGTTTACAGAGGGATGAGAACTTAACTTCAGGCAATATGGAGACAAATTTGAGAAGAGGGGCAGTGAGCACAGCGCTGAAGACGTATACTTGTATATACCAAGTCCTCTATCAGATGTTTATGCATCCAGGTAAACCACCAACTTGAGAAACGAACCATGTGCTGCCATATTAGGGTGAAAACAATTGCCCAAAGAACAGATAAAGCTTACTTTCAAGATGAAATTTACAATTAAAGCAAAACAGCTGGCTGTTCAAATCCCAGTCTCCAGAATTTTATTTAAAATTTATACTAAATGTCACAAATCAATCTGCAGCAATCTGAGGTAGGTTAACTTCAATATGCTATTTGTAGTTTGTTGATTTTCATTCCATGAGTGACTACTAATGAACCTTACAGCCACGTATCAACTGCGCATCCTTTTATTTTATCTTCAAAAACTATGCATTGAGGTTTCATTGGCAATTCTTGCAGGTTTAGCAGCCTTAAAAATGGGTGCTCTTCATGCTGTTACAATATTGTCAAATAAATCCTGGCTAAGTATTGAATAAACAGAGCTTTATTACCAACACTGATAAGAAATCAAAAGTGAAAAAATGTAATTTTTTTCTGTCCTCACAGGTATAATGTGGTGTATATCTACAAAGCTGGGTAAGATAAAAAATTTTAGTATTCTGGACCATATATATAGCAGTGCAACAAAAGTTCAAGTTTATTTATCAGTCAGCCATACATGAATATAGGCAAACGAAACAACATTCCTCTGGGGCCAAGGTGAAAAACACATTACCAAAAGCACATAGCACCAATAGCACATATGGTCATGATTTCAGATAAAACGGTCACAATTGATGGCAAGATATCTGGTCAACTTGTTCTTTCATCAAGCAAACACTGGCGGACAACGCCGAGCAGACATAGGCAAGCACTGCCTCAGCAACCCCTCCCCTCAGCGACTGCTCCCCTGCCATCCATCTCACCAGTGAAGCAGTGAACCAGGCTTGTGGTATTCTACTTTACCAATGACCAACATGGTCTTGTGATCGTAAAAAAGACTTACATGCACCTGTGATTGGATCCAGAGTGACCACCCATCCGAGCATCTTACCGGTAGGATTTCTTTTATATCTATTCTGATTCTAGTGTGTGGCATGAATTATTGTTTCTGACATTACTTCCTGTTTCTATAATTTAAGTAAAGAGATCTCAGTGTCATGTATTGGTATGATGCAGATTCTCAGGTTCGCCAGCACACCTGGTGAATAAAAGTAATTAATAGTAATACTAATTACTGGGTAGATCTCATCTGCCTAGTCTGCCAGAATTGACTTTGCATGCTAGGACAGGCACATCCCTATCTCACTAGCTAACCCCTTTTCTCAGTTCCTTTATTTCCACATCTGTTCGCATAATGAGGCTTTCCTTTCCAGGACATTGGAGATATACTCATTCTTTAATCTGTGGGGTTTCCCTTCCTCCACCACTGATGCTGCCCTCACCCACATCTCCTCTATTTCCTAAGCATACACACTCACC
This sequence comes from Hemitrygon akajei, assembly GCF_048418815.1. Taxonomy (NCBI): domain Eukaryota; kingdom Metazoa; phylum Chordata; class Chondrichthyes; order Myliobatiformes; family Dasyatidae; genus Hemitrygon; species Hemitrygon akajei. The sequence continues at coordinate 165,708,702 of NC_133128.1, read as the reverse complement.
CCTATCTTCCTGCTGGCTTAACATGGATAGAGTTCCTCTTACCCTCACCTATCACCCCATGAGCCTACACATCTAATTCATCATTCTCAGCAACTTCTGTCTTCTTTAACTGGACCCTACCGCCAAACACATCTTCAGATCTCCCCCTCTTCCACCCATCCTCTACCTTCTGCAGGGATTGCTGCCTCTCTGATTCCCTTGTTCGTTCATTCCTCCCCACTGATCTCCCTCCTGACAATTATCCCTGCAGGAGGCAGAAGTGCTACTCCTGCCCATTCATCCCCTCTTCACCTCCATTCAGAGCCTCATACAGTCCTTCCAGGTGAGGCAACATTTCACATGCGAATCTGTTGAGGATCTTCTACTGTAACTGCTGCATCCAGTGCAACCTGCTGTACTGTGATGAGACCCGATGTAGATCACAGGTCTGCTTTGTCGAGCACCTCAGCTCCATTCACAAAATGCAGAATTTTCCAGTGTTTGGACTTTTCAATTCCTATCCCCATTCCTCTTCCAACATGCCAGTCCACGGTCTCCTCTTGTGCCACGATGAGGCCAGTCAGGTTAGAGAAACAACACGTCATCTTCCATCCAAGTATCCTCCAACTGATGGCATAAACATTGATCTCTCTGACTTCTAGAAATTTTTATTTGAACTCCCCCATCCCTCTTCTTCATTTCCGACTTTGGCCTCTGAGCTCTTCTCCTCACCTGCCAATCATCTGCCCCTGGTGACCCTCCTACTTCCCTTTCTCCCACTTTTCTCTGCTATCAGATTGCTCCTTCTCCAGCCCTTTCCCATTTATCAGCTCCTAGCTTCATCCCACACCCCCCACGGCTTCACCTATCACCTTCTAGCTTGTTCTCCTCCCCCTCCTTTCCAGTCCTGATAGAAACATAGAAAATAGGTGCAGGAGTAGGCCATTTGGCCCTTCGAGCCTGCACCACCATTCACTATGATCATGGCTGAACATCCAACTCAGAACTCCGTACCTGCTTTCTCTCCATACCCCCTGATCCCTTTAGCCACAAGGGCCATATCTAACTTCCTCTTAAATATAGCCAATGAACCAGCCTCAGCTGTTTCCTGTGGCAGAGAATTCCACAGATTCACCACTCTCTGTGTGAAGAAGTTTTTCCTCATCTCGGTCCTAAAAGGCTTCCCCTTTATCCTTAAACTGTGACCCCTCATTCTGGACTTCCCCAACATCGGAAACAATCTTCCTGCATCTAGCCTGTCCAATCCCTTTAAAATTTTATATGTTTCAATAAGATCCCCCCTCAGTCTTCTAAATTCCAGTGAGTATAAGCCTAGTCGATCCAGTCTTTCTTCATATGAAAGTCCTGCCATCCCAGGAATCAATCTGGTGAACCTTCTCTGTACTCCCTCTATGGCAAGAATGTCTTTCCTCAGATTAGGGCACCAAAACTGCACACAATATTCTAGGTGCCGTCTCACCAAGGCCTTGTACAACTGCAGTAGAACCTCCCTGCTCCTGTACTCAAATCCTTTTGCTACGAATGCCAACATACCATTTGCCTTTTTCACCGCCTGCTGTACCTGCATGCCCACCTTCAATGACTGGTGTACAATGACACCCAGGTCTCGTTGCACCTCCCCTTTTCCTAATCGGCCACTGTTCAGATAATCTGTTTTCCTGTTCTTGCAACCAAAGTGGATAACCTCACATTTATCCACATTAAATTGCATATGCCATGAATTTGCCCACTCACCTAACCTATCCAAGTCACCCTGCATCCTCTTAGCATCCTCCTCACAGCTAACACCGCTGCCCAGCTTCGTGTCATCCGCAAACTTGGAGATGCTGCATTTAATTCCCTCGTCTAAATCATTAATATATATTGTAAACAACTGGGGTCCCAGGACTGAGCCTTGCGGTAACCCACTAGTCACTGCTTGCCATTCTGAAAAGGTCCCATTTACTCCCACTCTTTGCTTCCTGTCAGCCAACCAATTCTCTATCCACATCAATACCATACCCCCAATACCGTGTGCTTTAAGTTTGCACACTAATCTCCTGTGTGGGACCTTGTCAAAAGCCTTTTGAAAATCTAAATATACCACATCCACTGGCTTTCCCCTATCCACTCTACTAGTTACATCTTCAAAAAATTCTATAAGATTCATCAGACATGATTTTCCTTTCACAATTCCATGCTGACTTTGTCCGATGATTTCACCTCTTTCCAAATATGCTGTTATCACATCTTTGATAACCGACTCTAGCATTTTCCCCACCACCGATGTCAGACTAACCGGTCTATAATTCCCCGGTTTCTTCCTCCCTCCTTTTTTTAAAAAGTGGGGTTACATTAGCCACCCTCCAATCCTCAGGAACTAATCCAGAATCTAAGGAATTTTGAAAAATTATCACTAATGCATCCACTATTTCTTGGGCTACTTCCTTAAGTACTCTGGGATGCAGACCATCTGGCCCTGGGGATTTATCTGCCTTTAATCCCTTCAATTTACCTAACACCACTTCCCTACTAACATGTATTTCCCTCAGTTCCTCCATCTCACTAGACCCTTGGTTCCTTACTATTTCCAGAAGATTATTTATGTCCTCCTTAGTGAAGACAGAACCAAAGTAGTTATTCAATTGGTCTGCCATGTCTTTGTTCCCTATGATCAATTCACCTGTTTCTGACTGTAAAGGACCTACATTTGTCTTGACCAATCTTTTTCTTTTCACGTATCTACAAAAGCTTTTACAGTCAGTTTTTATGTTCCCTGCCAGCTTTCTCTCATAATCTTTTTTCCCTTTCCTAATTAAGCCCTTTGTCCTCTTCTGCTGGTCTCTGAATTTCTCCCAGTCCTCTGGTGTGCCGCATTTTTTTGCTAATTTATATGTTTCTTCTTTGGACTTGATACTATCCCTAATTTCCCTTGTCAGCCACGGGTGCACTACCTTCCCTGGTTTATTCTTTTGCCAAACTGGGATGAACAATTGTTATAGTTCATCCATGCGATCTTTAAATGCTTGCCATTGCATATCCACCGTCAACCCTTTAAGTATCATTTGCCAGTCTATCTTAGCGAATTCACATCTCATACCTTCAAAGTTACCCTTCTTTAAGTTCAGAACCTTTGTTTCTGAATTAACTATGTCACTCTCCATCTTAATGAAGAATTCCACCATATTATGGTCACTCTTACCCAAGGGGCCTCGCACGACAAGATTGCTAACTAACCCTTCCTCATTGCTCAATACCCAATCTAGAATGGCCTGCTCTCTAGTTGGTTCCTCGACATGTTGGTTCAGAAAACCATCCTGCATACATTCCAAGAAATCCTCTTCCTCAGCACCCTTACCAATTTGGTTCACCCAATCTATATGTAGATTGAAGTCACCCATTATAATTACTGTTCCTTTATTGCACGCATTTCTAATTTCCTGTTTAATGCCATCCCCAACCTCACTACTGTTAGGTGGCCTGTACACAACTCCCACCAACATTTTCTGCCCCTTAGTGTTATGCGGCTCTACCCATATCGATTCCACATCCTCCAGGCTAATGTCTTTCCTTCCTATTACGTTAATTTCCTCTCTAACCAGCAATGCTACCCCACCTCCTTTTCTTTCCTGTCTATCCCTCCTGAATATTGAATATCCCTGGATGTTGAGCTCCCATCCTTGGTCACCTTGGAGCCATGTCTCTGTGATCCCAACTATATCATATTCATTAATAACTATCTGCACATTCAATTCATCCACCTTGTTACGAATGCTCCTCACATTGACACACAAAGCCTTCAGGCTTGTTTTTAAAACACTCCTAGCCCTTATACGATTATGTTGAAAAGTGGCTCTTTTTGCTTTTTGCCCTGGATTTGCCTGCCTGCCACTTTTACTTTTCACCTTACTACTTTTTGCTTCTACCCTCATTTTACACCTGTCTCTCTGCACTTGTTCCCATCCCCTGCCACATTAGTTTAAATCCTCCTGAACAGCAGTAGCAAATGCTCCCCCTAGGATATTGGTTCCAGTCCAGCCCAGGTGCAGACCGTCCTGTTTATACCGGTCCCACCTCCCCCAGATCTGGTTCCAATGCCCCAGAAACTTGAATCCCTCCCCCTTGCACTATTTTTCAAGCCACGTATTCATCTGAAATATCCTGCTATTTCTACTCTGATTAGCAAGTGGCACTGGTAGAAATCCAGAGATTATTACCTTTGTGGTCCTACTTTTTAGTTTATCTCCTAACTCCCTAAATTCACCTTGTAGGACCTCATCCTGTTTTTTACCTATATTGTTGGTACCTATGTGCACCACGACCACTGGCTGTTCACCCTCCCATTCCAGAATGTCTTGCAGCTGCTCAGAGACATCCTTGACCCTTGCACCAGGGAGGCAACATACCATCCTGGAGTCTCGTTTGCGGCCGCAGAAACACCTATCTATTCCCCTTACAATCGAATCCCCTATCACTATAGCTCTCCCACTCCTTTTCCTTCCCTCCTGTGCTGCAGAGCCACCCATGGTGCAATGAACTCGGCTGCTGCTGCCTTCCCCTGATGAGACATCTCCCCCAACAGTATCCAAAACAGTATATCTGTTTAGGAGGGAGATGACCTCAGGGAACTCCTGCACTACCTGCCTACTGCTACGCTATCTAGTGGCCACCCCTTCCCTTTCTGCCTGTGTAGCCTTTACCTGCTACAGTGTGGCCAACTCACTGAACGTGCTATTCACGACTTTCTCAGCATCGCGGATGCTCCAGTATGAATCCAATTGTAGCTCCAGACACTCAATGCGGTCTGCCAGAAGCTGCAGTTGGACACACTTCCTGCACACATAGTCGTCAGGGACACTGGAAGTATCCCTGATTTCCCACATGCTGCAGGATGAACAAACCACGGGGCCGATCTCAGCTGCCATGAGCTACCCAATACTTGCCTCAACTTTTGAAACTCCACTCCTCCACTGGCCCACTCACTCACTGGCCGCTTTCCACAGGCCGCTCCGCTTGAGGTAACTCTCTATTTATTTGTTTGAGCTTTTCAAACTGCTTGGTCACCTGACCTCGATTGCCCAATCAGCTGCTTTCTGCTGAGACTGAGCTATTCAAATCTTGATTGTCTAATCAACGGCTTTCTGCTGAGCTATTCAAATCTTGATTGACTTGATTGCACAGTCCAACTGCCAGAATCTCTCGAGTCAAAGCCTCAAATCTCCACTCCTTCACTGGCTGCTTTCCTGATGAAGGGTCCTGGCCCAAAACATCAACTGTTTATTCATTTTCATAGATGCTGCCTGAGCTGCTGCATTCCTCCAACATTTTGTGTGTGTTGCAGAGGCAGACATATAAGATCCATGCAATGCAAAACAGAGAGAGATGAAGCAATGTCTTGTTATTTTACAGTTGAAATTAAGACACCTGAAAAATGGTAAGTGCTTTAAATACGAAAAAAATCTTGTAAAAGAAGAATTTGCATTTCATAAAATTTTAGCATGATATAACCAATGGGACCACTCAGTCTGTTATGTTTTTGCCTGTTTTTTGAAACTGTTCAGTTAATCAGAATTGAAATTCAGCAGAGTTCCACTAATTTTACAAGTAAAGTTAACGTTGCAGGCCAAGACCACCTCCAATATGATCCCACCACCAAACACATCTTTCCCTCCCCCACACTTTCTGCTTTCCACAGGGATTGCTCCCCACTCGACTCTCTTATCCATTTATCCGTCCCCACTGATCTCCCTCCCATCACTTATCCTTGCCAGCAGAACAAGCGCTACACCAGTCAGGGCCCCAAACAGTCCTTCCAGGTGAGGCAACTTTTCACCTGTAAGTCTATTTGGGGTCATATACTGTGTCCAGTGCTTCTCGTGTGGCTTTATGTATTTCGGTGAGACTCGATGTAGATTGGGAGATGGTTTTGCTGAGCACCTACACTCTGTCCGCCAGAAAAAGTGGGATCTCCCAGTGGCCACACATCTTAATTCCACTTCCCATTCCAACATGTCAATCCAGGGCCTCCTCCACTGTTGAGATTAAGCCACATTCAGGTTGGAGGAACAACACCTTATATTCCGCCCAGGTAGCCTCCAACTTGATGGCATGAACATTGATTTCTCAAACTTCCAGTAATGCACCACCCCACCCCCACCACCATTCCCCATTCCCTTTTCCCTCTCTCACCTTATCTCCTTGCCCAACCATTGCCTCTATCTGGTGCTCCTCCTGCCTTTTCTTTCTTCTGTGGCCTTCTATCAGACTCCTCCAACCCTGTATCTCCTTCACCAATCAACTTCCCAGCTCCTTACTTCATCCCTCACCCTTCAGGTGTCACCTCTCACCTTGTGTTTCTCTCTCCCCTCCCCCACTTTTAAATTTACTCTTCAACTTTTTTTCTCCAGTCCTGCCAAAGGTTCTTGGTCCAAAACACTGACTGTGCTCTTTTCCATAGATATTGCCTGGCCTGCTGAGCTACCCCAGCATTTTGTGAGTGTTGCTTGGATTTCCAGCTTCTGCAGATTTTCTCTTGTTTGTCATTCCAAATTACAACATGTTCTATACATTATTCCTTGCATCTCCTTTGCCATTTTTTTTGAAAACTTTGTATTCAATGCTCGCCAACACTTCCTGCACTAAAAGCAGTGTTTCCCAATTCACACAAGTCATCAATCTAGCATCTATTTCATCATTTCTATCAGTCTCCTGTACTTAAAGCTCTGCTCTAGCTGTTCCATGTAACTAGCTATTCAATCAATTTATTAAGTCTCTTCAGTGACTTCCACAAGTTCTTGACATCTCTTTTACATTTTCACACTTGCAATTTCTATTTCCACGATCAAACTAACCCAAATCTTATAATCACTATTTTCCAAATGCTTCCCACATAAATTTAATGCTCATATTTATTTCCAGCAATGCTTCCTTTTTGGACACGAAACATTGAGGTGGAAAGGGTGAGCAGCTTCAAGTTCCTGGGTATCAACTTTCCAGAGGATCTATCTTGGGCCCAGCACATTGATGCAATCATAAAGAAGGAATGCCAGTGACTAAGTTACAAATTTAAGGAGCTTCTGAACGGTTACTCCACTCCCTGGAAACTCCAATGCACATGACTAAAAGACTCAAGCAGCTCCAACATGGGTACTACCCTCCAACCATCAAGGACATGTTCAAAAAGCAATGCCCCAAGAAGGTGGCATCCATCATGAAGGACCCTCACCATCCGGGACATGCCCTCTTCTCATTATTAATACTAGGGAGGAGGTACAGGGGCTTGAAGACCCAGACACAAAGTTTCAGGTTGGAAATGATTCCCTGAATACTATCTCATATTCATCTTTTGCACTATTTATTTATTGTTACTTAGTCATGTTTATGTCTTGCACTGTACTGCTCCCACAACAATTTTCACAATGTACAGTATATCATTGATGATAAATCTTATTCTGATGATTCTGATTCTGAGTATGGAGGCAGGAGTATGTTATCTGCCCATGAGGACCAGTTAATATGATTATGGCCAATCCTATAGCTGATTTCCACATTCCCATATGCTCTCTGAAATATTTAGATCAAAGTTCAAAATTTATTATCAGAGTACAGATATTACACCATATATAACTCTGAGATTCGTTTTCTTGAAGCATACGTAGTAAATCCAAGAAACACGATAGATTCAATGAAAGACTGCACCCAACAGGATGGACAAACACCAATGTCCAAAAGAAAACAACCAGTGCAAATAAAACAATTAATTAATTAATTAATTAATAAACAATAAATATTGAGAGCATGAGATGAAGTGTGTTGAAAGTGAGTTCATAGGTTGTGGGAATAGTTTGGTGATGGGGCAAGTGAAGTTATCCCCTCTGGTTCAGGAGCCTGATGGTTGAGAGATAATAACTGTTCCTGAACCTGGTGGTGTGGGTTCTGAGCCTCCTGTACCTTCTTCTTGATGGCAGCAGCAAGAAGGAAGCTGGTGGTGGGGGCTCCTTGATGATGGTTCCTGCTGTCCTACGACAGTGCTCTGTGTAAATGTGCTCAGTGGTGGGGAGGGTTTTACTCATGATGGACTGGGATTTTTCTTCTTCTAGTGTCCAGAAAAGGCATTCATAGATCCACAGCTGTATAAAACATGAGTTGCAAAGATTTACATCTTTTATGAAAAACCTCACTCTTAATTATCCACTGAAATAGCCTGAGACTACACCTCCTAGATCTAGTTTTGTGAGGTGAAGAAAACAGTTTTCACTCTATCAAAGGTTTCCTATCAGTGGATGAGGACATTTTGGCTAATTGAGACAATCATGGCTTACCAGGCTTTCCCATTCCATCACTACCCTATTCCACATTCCAAAAAATTCCCTCAGATTCTACCAAGCATGTACAATTTGAAGCAATTTACAGTGACTAGTCTTCACTTCCCTAGAATGAGGGAGGAAACCAGTACACCTGGTGGAAGTGTCATGTAGCCATAGGAAAATGTATGAATTTCACACGATGACAAGTTTGTCATATAGTACTCTAGGTCCAATGCTATTGAGAACAACAGCACTGCTGTGGCCAAATACATAATCAAATGAACCAAGACCAGTGTCATCAGCCATCTCGTATCCCAGCCAGAACTTCTGGAAAGCAACCTGGCAGTAGTGCATGGTGGTGCAGGGTTTGGGAAGAGGGGCTTGAAAAGCAACAGAGGGCCTAGAGAAACATTGGTGGAGGTAGGGGCATGCATGCAGAGGGGAAGAAGAATGCCAATGGAAATACATAGCAAAAATTGTAGGGGGGAGGAGGTATAAAGGTTGATGGGACAACTGGATGGAGGTTGTTGGGCCAAAGATACACTGAAGGCAAAAATGTTGTGAAGAACTGAGTCATCGCAAGGTGGTGGATGAACAAGGAGTGAACTGACAATGTGTGAGAATGCATACATATTCACAGGCACTGATGTGTGTCTCCTAATAAAATAAATGTTTCTCCAGTCATCTCAGATGACCTTGTCACTGAACCACAACTTGTTCCATCAAGCTCATATGCTAACTGGTAATGGAATAGCTACCCAAATTAAACAGCTAATTCCGCTCTTCCCAATAAGAGGTCATGACCAGCAATATCTGTACTCATTGCAGACAGCCTTTAGAGGACATCAGAACCCTATTCCACCATCAGAGACTGGGAACAGAAGCATTTTTAAGACACGATAGGCAGAAGTTGGCCAACTCAAAGAACATGAAGGACAAACCAGTAAAATAATGGTGCCTTCATGGAGTGGACTTTGCTGTCAAAAATGAGATGATTTAGTGTCTCGCTGACTCTTCCTGCAGGATAAGTAAAAGTACCAAAAGTCTCAAAAAGATTTTGGGATGACATTGAAATAGTAGAGTCTATTTGAAAGAACACACCCATCTCAATCTAGTCACCTATATCATCATACCCCTCTTGCCCCACCTGTGACAGATTCTTTAATTCACAGATTTCCCTCATTAGCTACCTTAAAGTCAGCTTCAATCCTGAGGCACTGCCTATGAAATGCAATTACAGGTGGTTTTTCCTTACTTCTGTAGTCTGTCTGCATGCAATATTAGCAATAAAACAAGCATTTATAATATTTAAAGAAACATTACCAAATTTGTAATTAACACAGTTTAAGTCAAAAAACTAGGAAATATGGTCCAGTGTAACCATAAGGAGAAGCTGGCGTATAAAGGGGGGAAAAATTACAATGTTGTCAAAAAAGTAACCCCAATAACTGAGAGATTTTCATTATTCAGCACAAGCAGAAACACTGATAAAAAAGGACAAACAAAATACAAACTATGAACAACTGAAAAGAACTATATTATTAGCATTGCATTAATTAATAGCTTTAAAGGCAACAAGCCCTAAAGTCTTGATAACCTGCATCTTAGAGAAAGCATGTAATTAGTGTAATACGTGCAGTGAAATATTTTCAGAAGATCTTGGAAAAGATGTTACAGGAGGGGTTATTTAGAGCATAATCATAATATACAGGCATGAATTGAAAGTTGATTCATAAACAGAAAACAAAGGGCAGAAATTAAACGTGGCATTTATAGGTTAGGAGAATAGAACTAGTGGGGTGCTGCTGGAAAGGATGCCAGGGCCTCAGCTGCTCGCATTCTATATCAATGGTTTCGAAGAGAGGATCAGATGTAATATATTCCAATTTGTTGATGAAACATAGCTGGATCGAATTATGAAATGTGAGGAAGATGCAAAGAACCCGCAAATGGGAGATGGACAGGTTAACTAGATGAAATATAACCAAAAGAAATGTGAGGTCATCCACTTTGCAATAAGAAAATAGAAAAGAAGATTCATTTTTTATGTTGAGAGATTTTGATTTTGATTTTCTTAGAGACATGGGTGTCCTTGTACAATAAAAGTTAACATTCAGGTAGAGAAGTAAATTAGAAAGGCAAACTATATGCTGGACTATATTACAAAAAGCTTTGTATATTAAGATGACTAACACTTAAACTTACTGAATTATATAGAGCCTTGCTGAGACCACACCTGGAATACTGGACACAATCATAGTCTCACAAGCACGAGTCATTTATCATCTGCCTACCTATGGCTGCAACATAGACAGTACATTTAAGATTGTAGAAGATTGATTCCTGTGATGAACAAGGCAGATGCACAGTCTGAAATTGATAATGAAGACTACACAGGATGCCACAACATTTCAAAAGTGAAAATAAGTAAATATGTAGATGAGAAGGCAAATGTCCAACTATCCAGCAGCAACCAGGTATTTCCACAAGTGACTGATAGATGGAGAGCTTCCTGTATATTATTGAAACACTCAAAGTTAATGAAACTCGAGGAAATCTGCAGATGCTGGAAATTCAAACAACAACACACACAAAATGCTGGTGGAACACAGCAGGCCAGGCAGCATCTATAGGGAGAAGCGCTGTTGACATTTCGGGCCGAGACCCTTCATCAGTTAATGAAACTGCTCAGCGACCGACAAGCTTGAAGAGGCATAGGAAGATTGTGCATGATTATGGGAGAGATTATGAGCATAGAAACAGAATTAGGAGGCAGTAATAATTCTCTTTCTAAACAAACTTGTACTGAACTCTATTTTGAGCATTCTCCGTGACTAAAGCTCTACAATCCTCATGTACAGAGAATTACAAAGATCCACAATGGCCAAGATCCTATTTTGTGACTGGGAAGTCATGTTCTGGATAACATAACTAAAGGAAAAATCATCCCCATATCTACCTTGTCAAGACCTTGAGAATTTTGCACAGTTCAATGAGATCTTTCGTGACTCTGTGTACTTAATTGCTCTGTACCAGATAAACTCCAAACACGAGTCAATCTGCTGAAACTTTCCTTCAATTTCCTTAATTTAAGTGATTCTTTTCTAATATTGGAAATAGCCTGTGACACCAAGTCCAGCTCTTGGCCTTCATGCGTGGCTTAGCTACTAAGCCTGCCAGAACTGCTTTTACTGACTGAAGAATGGGCAAAGTCAGGTTACTGGTGCCTTAAAATTGTCGCTCCTGGCAGATGGGGCTTGTCAACTGTGGATGGCAGCTCATCCAAGAGAAGGAAAACTCTGATCTCAAACATCCACTACCTTGCAGTTATACCCATTCATGGAAAAGGCTTTTAATGTAAACCCTAAAGTATCTGGAGTTGGAGTCCCTAAGGCAACCCTACATTGTGTTTTACACTGACTGGCAACTCCAACATCACTGCTGGTGTCAAACTGTATTGGTCTCTGTTGTTCAACTGGATTCATCAGCTGCATGTAAAAGGACAATTTCTTTTAGCTCCTCATTCACAAACCACTCTAAGTTCAACAGGTTCCATGATGACAGACAAAAACATATTCACTTATTTTCTCTGCCCTTTATTTACCAATTACTACTTTTCCCGTCTTGATATGTAATGCATATACACTAGCTTTTGTCATTCTTTTCTACAGGATTTGCAATCTGATTTTGGGTCTTTCTGAAGTTTATTCTTGCATTCTATTTTCACTTTCCTCATTCACATTCTGGTTGCCTTTTGTTGAAACCTGAAATTTTCCCATTAGTTAGGTCTAGAGCTACTTTTGACAACATTATAAGCCGATCTAATACAGCCTTTAATCCCTCTTGTTAGCCTTGACAGGACCAATCAAACTGTTCAGATATTTTGCCATATAAAGGGATATATATTTGCAGTAAATGAAACACATTCTTTAAATGTTATCTATTGCTTGTTTGCCATTGTAGCTTTTAATGTAGTTTCATGAATTTTCAAGACATAATGTACATTGCTTAGTCTCAGAACTGCAGCTTCAAATGGAAGAAATCACATTCAACCCTGATATAAATTTCCACCATATTAGTTTTCCTTAAAAGTGACTTTTAAAAACATATTGTTAATTAGTCTTTTTTCACTGAACCAAACCAGATCATTCTTGTACATCACACTTTTTCCAGAGTAATTTGTTTTTACAAACATAAATATTAGAAAAATATCTTAAAAGTAAAACAGAACAAAATCAAATTGTAATATGATGAACAGGAAGGAAAGAGAAATAGATGAGATCTAATGACATATACACAGTCATCAAGTTACAATATGGGTCCATTGCTACGTATGGTTTGTAAGTCAGAATTAAACGAAGTTGCATGGGAGGAGTTCAAAGAAGCAGTTGTGATGGGAGAGTGAGCAGACATGGAAAGAGCGGCTGTCATCCAGCCTCACGGACTCATTAAGCGATCAAGTCTGCTCAGTGCTCCCAGCTCTGCTCAGCTTGACCCAGTTCTCAATCTTACAGCTTGCAGGGGTGTGGTGGGGAGAGGAGAGAATGGAAATACCCTATTCTGTTACTGCCTGGCAAAAATGCCTACAGCACTGCAGCAGCTGGCAAATCCATCCCATCCATCCTACCAGTCTTCCGAATGCTATCTATTAGTCAGGCACCAACAAATTGGGGAAGACCTGTGTTCATTTTTGATAAAATCAGTACGAACTACAGGATAGCCCATTCCCTCATGGATTCTCCAGCACTAACGTATTTAATTCGTCATTTATAGAGTCCACAAAGTCATCATTCACATTACTATTGCAACTTTGTTTGCCGTGCTGAAGAGTAATTCAAGTGACCATTAATATTATATCAGCAATCTTGCATTATGGGGTGGTGGTGTTCCTTTCCTAGAATACAGTCCATATCTTGATTTGCCACAGCACAAAGCTATGAAAAGAATTTAAAGTTGTACATTTTTTTTAATTTTCCCCCTAAGATTAATTCCATTAGAGTGAATTTTATTCCGTATCTCAAGTTTTTAAGATAGTCATTTGTGAATTCCATAAGGACACATTTCTAATTCTTCAATGGCCATAATGCAGAGGTCACTTGTATTACCCTCAATACATGAATCTATAATTTCTTGATTTATACCATGCACTACATTACAATTACTGTTTGAAGGCCTGCAGGCAAATCCTACTGATGTCTTCTGCTCCTTGCTGTTTCTTTGCCTCACCCACAATGATTCAGCTTCATGATTTACAGAGCCAAGACCTTTTCTCTCAATTGCCTTCCTCTTATGATTTATCATCAAGAGACCATCCCCCTTTTCCATTTTGCCTACCTCGTCTAAAAGATGAAATATGTTATTCTCAAGAGTGAACAAAAACCATGTTAGCAGGGTCACAAAAAAGTTGACAATCTACAACTTAACATAATAAAAAAAATACACTAAATGGTCTTTATTAAACTTCGTTTCATCTGAAACTTGATGTTCTATTCACTACCAAGAAGACTGAATTTGATACAATCTATTTGGGACAAACTATTGGAAGAATACATTGAAGATGTAAGTACTGATACAGGTGAAAGTAGTTTTATCAATTTTTGTTTATTAACAGGTTAGGTGGTTTGCCTTGGCCTTGTATACAAGTTTCACCACTGTAAATAAGAACAGAAAAATATTACAACAATTGCAATGCTAAGCCTCCACACCAGAACAGGTAATTAAACTCATACCCACTGAGACATGAGAAATTCTTTGTCTAAAAGCCACATTACTCCAAACTGCAGGTGTCTGATTAATATCTGATGAACTATGTCTTGTTGATGAAAAAACTTTTGAAGTATTTATTTTCAGGGGTTACTTATCACAAATTGACAACATTCAAAAAATATATTGAGAATGACGTTTCAAGAAGAACATACCCATCAAATTCTTCAAATTTACACTCCTTGAGAATCAAGAATCCATGTCCTTGGTACTCTGTAACTACAAAAGAAAATCAGGCATACAAAAATTAAATTATCTAAAGATTTGAGAACACTTTTTAAAAAAATTTGGGACTGTTGAATGTGGTTGCCATATGTATGAACATATGGTAAGGCTATAAAAGGCAAATTTTACTAGAAAATCTATTTTATAATTAAGGGGAAAAAGCAATGAAAACATATAATTAGATGCCAAGGCAGTTTGTACTGATTTTACCAAAATTGAATACATCTGTATAGAATCTTCTAATAATTCATTTTTACATTTATCATGCCATGATTTAGTTCTGTTCAGGTTTACTTCTAAGTATGTAATCTTATAATTAAAGGAATAAAGAATCATTACTTTGAATGAAGAAGTATAAAGTACACGAAAACACCAGCAACATCATCAAATGAAAGTAGAGGGAAGGTGGCAAAAGCTACACACCAGAGTTTACAGTCTCCAGAGGGTCTGAATCTGTCATTCCATATTGTCATCTCTACTGCTTATGCCCTATGTGGCATTCTAAATGCCAATGAAGAAGGGATGAGCTGGCATGCTGCAGATGGCACTAAGCATCATAACTACATTTAGCATTTTCTAGAGCAGCTTTGCCAGAAGAGACGGCCCAGCTGTATCTACCCATCAAAGATTTCTGATGACTGACATGACACTTGCAGATGGATTTTTTGTGTAAGAATGTGCATCATTATCTGCAAGATTACATTAATCTTTCATGCTTGTCTGTTTCCCGGTACCAGTGTGCTCCTGGTCATAATTTCAGCAATGCACTACTTTAAAAAATGTATTAAATTTGTCCACGAGATTATGTGAAAGAACTACTTAAAAATTGCAAATATGGTTTATAATACTTCTCACTATTAGCACTCTTACAATTGCTTAATATATTGGACAATTATTTCACCTCTGCTTGAAACTGCAGCATCTAGGAATAGGAATAATTTTTATTTTAAGAATTAGCAATGAAAAAATAATTAACTGACAAACTCCATTTTGCATTTAATTGCCAGCAAGTCCTTCTGTATCACAAAATAAATGCAAAACACCCTAGTGTAAATTACTCAATGTAACTGTAGGGGGAGCAGTGAACGTTTAAATTTTTTTGGATTAAGTCACCTAAAAACAATGACATCCACTGCATTTGTGACACAGTAAATAAAACTGCTGAGCAGAATACTGACATATCTGACATTAGCCAGCTTCTCAGAAAAATTAAAATTCAAAACAAAATTTAAACAATATAGATTGTCCTTTTAATCAAAATATGTCATCTAAATCTGAAAAGTACTGTTCTGCAATCCATCTATTTTGTTCATTTAATAAATGGGAGGGAAGAGGAAAAAAATTACTTCATAATCTTTGTGGTATACCATTAAAATCTACCACACATATTTATGCATGCAGAGGAATAACCGAAAACTGCTTAAGTGAGAGAAAGCATGGAAGAAGTGTCAACTGCGTTTATAAAATCGTGGTGGCACTTTTCATGGGCATTTTATAGCACAAACACATAGGCTGAATTTTAAAAAAAATCACTAACACTATTTTAAGTCTCTATCAATTCCTCTCCGACCCACATAGCTTAAGGTAGAACAACTGCAACTACAAAAATGGCATGCTAAAACCATTAGGATTTAACACTGAATTCAACAATATCAGGCAAGTAGCTTTCTCAAATTGATTCAGAACTGATCACTTTGAAATTAAGCTCACAGGTTGATGGTATTTAATTATTTTTTCTCTCCATAAATGTTGCTGTAACTAATATTTCCAAATATCCTCTTATTTCACAAACTACAATGACTTGTAACCAACCCCAGTTCCAGTCTGACTTCCTTTTCTTCCCATTCATCTTCTACTACTAACATCTCCTTCAGACAGATCTGACCCATTAATGAAATTCACCACTCTTCCTGTTGGCACCATCTAATACTTGCATCATTCTGTTTCTCTTGGTTTAATGCAAACATTTCCTTTATACTTTCCACCCTCTCCATTCTCTGCAATTTAAATCATATTTGATTTCTAATTCTGAATCACACCTTCCAGCTGCATTGAACCCTTTCCAGTTTGCTTACAGCTCAAACCCATCCATTGATGATGTCATAGCCTCACCCCTCCACTCCACCAGTCCCACCTAGAAATCAATGCCTCATATGCAAGGATGATGTTCACTGACTTCAGCTCGGTGTTTAACACAATCATCATCCCACAGAAGCTAGTGGGTAAACTGTCCTCAGTGGGACTCAACATGCCTCTCTGTAACTGGATCTTGGACTTCTTGACAGGAAGACCCAGTGAGTCTGAGTTGGCAGCAACATCTCACGCTCCATCACTCTAAGAACTGATTCCTTTCCCACCGCCCTCCCCCACCTCCTCAGGGCTGTAAACTCAGTCCATTGTTGTTCACACTGCTGACTCATGACCACACTGTCAAATCCAGCTGAAATTGCATCATCTGAAATTGCAAGTTTGTTGATGATACAACAGTAGTTAGCCTCATCAACAACAATGATTAGTTGGCACTTAAAGGGGAGGTAGAGAGGCTTGTCAGATGCTGCGAGAACAACAACCAGAGTTTCAGCGTGGACAAGACAAAAGAGATGATTGTGGACTTCAGGAAGGCACAAGTTGACCACTCTCCAATGCACATCTCTGGTGTGGAGAGAGTGAAGAGCACCAAGTTCCTTGGTACACACATAACAGATCATCTATCCTGGACCATTCAGTTTACCTCATTGCATTAAATATGAAATACTTAAATGTCAGATGTGCAGATAAGCATATGAAAATCGGTTCAACTCACTGGTGATGTCTGTCTTGATATCAGCCAGCTTGAAAAGAGGTGCAACATGTTCATAGTAAACTTGTTTAGCTTCCTTTTTGTGACTATATGGGTTGATAATAACTTTCAGTGATCTCGGTCTCTTTGGAAAATATTCTGTAAAGTAAATAAAACAAAATAATTTTGCCATATTCCACCATGGCTTTCTTTATTGTCATTTTAACAAATTAGCATTTTCTTTGCAAGAACATAGAACATTACAGCACAGTACAAGCCCTTTGACCTACAATATTGTGTCAGCTTTTAAACCTACTCTAATATCAATCTAAGCCTTCCTCATACAAAGCTCTCTATTTTTCTATCAACTGTATGCTTATTTAAGAGTTTCTTAAATGCCCTTTAATTTATCTGTTTCTACCACCACCCCTAACAGGGTGCTCCACGCACAAACCACTCTCTGTGTAAAGAACTTAGCTCTAACATTCTCCCTATACTTCCTCCAATTACCTTTAAATTATGCTCCTCTCCCTCATATTAGCCAATTCTGCACTGGGAAAAAGTCTCTGGTTATCCATTCAATCAATGTCTCTTATAATCTTGTACACCTCTATCAAGTCACCTTTCATCCTCCTTCACTCCAAAAGAGCACTCAAAGTCCCTCAAACTATCCTCTTAAGACATGCTGTCTAGTCCAAACAGTATTCTGATAAATCTCCTTTGCACCCCCTAAAGCTTCCCCATCCTTGCTATAATGAAGAGATCAGAACTAAACAAAATATTCCAAGTGTGGTCTACCCAGGGTTTTTATAGAGCTGCAACATTGCCTCATGGCTTAAACACAATCCCACTGACTAATTAAGGCCAACACAGTTTATGCCCTCTTAACAATGCTATCTACTTGTGTGGTATACTGCGTCCAGTGCTCCCAGTGCAGCCTTCAATAGATTGGTGAGACCTGACGCAGACTAGGAGACCGGTTCGCTGAACACCTACGCTCTGTCCACCAGAGAAAGCAGGATCTCCCAGTGGCCACACATTTTAATTCCACATCCCGTTCACATTCTGATATGTCTATCCATGGCCTCCGCTACTGTCAAGATGAAGCCACACTCAGGTTGGAGGAACAACACCTTATATTCCATCTGGGTAGCCTCCAACCTGATGGCATGAACATTGATTTCTCTAACTTCCGTTAATGCCCCTCCTCCCCTTCTTACCCCATCCCTTATTTATTTATTTATTAATTATTCCCTTTCCCCCCCCCCTTTTCTCTCTCTGCCCCTCTCACAATCACTCCTTGCCTGTTCTCCATCTCCCTCTGGTACTCCCCTCCTCCTTTCTTTCTCCCCGGGTCTCCTGTTCCATGATCCTTTCCCTTCTCACCAATCACTTTTTCAGCTCTTAGCTTCATCCCTCCTCCTCCTGTCTTCTCCTATCATTTCGGATTCCCCCCCCCCCCCAACTCTCTTACTATCTTTTCTTTCAGTTAGTCCTGACGAAGGGTCTCGGCCCGAAACGTCAACTGTACTTCTTCCTATAGATGCTGCCTGGCCTGCTGTGTTCCACCAGCATTTTGTGTGTGTTGCTTGAATTTCCAGCATCTGCAGATTTCCTTGTGTTTGCTATCTACTTGTGCTGCAACTTTTGAGGGATCTATTGCTGTGAACCCCAAGATCCCTCTTTCCTCCACACTGTTAAGAATCCTGCCATTAACACTGTATGCTGCCTTCAAATTTGATCTTCTAAAGTGAATCACTTCACATTTTTACTCCATCTTCTACTTCTCAGCACAGCTCTACATACTGTTAATGTCCCATTGCAACCTATCACAATCCTCCACACTATTCTCAATTCCACCAACCTTTGTCTAGTCTTGAAATTTACTAAACCACTTCTTCATCCACGTCTTTTATAAAAATCACAAAGAGCAGAAGTCCTAGAACGGATCCCTGCAGAACATCACTGGTAGAGATCCTACATGCAACATTCACAATATACATATGCTACATTGCACACTTGTGTCGCTATAGTTAAAGGCAGATGAAAGCCTCATCTGATTTCTGGACACACAGCATCTCTCTAGTCTGGCCAAATTAAACATCTATTTGGAAAAGCAAAAAAATTAGCTTGCGGTAAGTTTCCTCTGTAAAGGCAGTATTAAACAAACAGCAAATTTGAACAGTAAAGTTTCTTTTAATTGCCAAGCACTGATTTTGTAGATCAATACCACTTGTTTAAAATCCATTAGGTGGTTAAGCTAAATCTTTAAAGTTAAAACGTTTCTCAATTAGACTGTGGATGTGAATTACTCCTGTGTGTATATCACCTTATTTTCAATTGCCTTTGAACTAAGAACAAGATGTGTTAATCATGCAGATGATCTAAACATTCTTCCTGCAGCCGGTGTACATCTTGTCTCAAAAATGCAGCTTGAATTTGAAACATAGAAAGTCTAAACTTAAACAACACAAGGCCTTTCCTCAAGCTTCAAGCTGATGTAGATCAGACAAATCACTATCAAGTTGTGGTAATTTTCCCCATGCCATTGTGCTATCCATGGGAAAATATCATATTGCCAAAAGTTTTCTGACTTGTGAATTCTCAACAAGTTACTTGTAGCAGTTACAATAACAAATCTCAGCACAATAACTCTACTACATGACCACAGTAGATTAATTGCCAAGTACAGTTCAACCTGCAAATTGACCATTGCAGTGCACTTATTCCTTAGTAGTCTTCAATGCAATAAAACTCTTTAATTCACAATGAAACAATTTCAAGCAGGTATGTCATTTAAAATCTCCTTCAAATAAATCCATTCTGCCATTGTCTAATCAAGTTGATATTTTCTAGGTGTCCTGTTACCACTTTCTTTATAAGCATTGCCCCATCACTGATATAATGAAACATGGTCACTAAGTATACTTTCTCTCCCTCTTATTTGAATAATGGGTTTATCTTTGTCATTCTCCTATTTGCAGGAACCATTCAATGTTCTATAAAATTCTGCAGTTTATCAATGCAATCACTAATTCCATGGCTACATTTTAGTATTCTGTGACCTACATTTGCAGGCCCTGAAAATTTATCAGTTTTCAGACCTATTCAAAACAATATTAGAAGAAACAGTATTTTACTAGTACTTATTTTCTTTAGTTTTGTTCCGATTAATTAGACTTTTCCTAGCATTTATATTACTAACCACATATCCTTCATTACTTAATAGAGAAACAGGCATATGGTTTTCTATTTTTCTACTTACTATTTTTTAACTGAGTTTAGCTCCTAAGGATTAAGAATTCAGTATCACTGTAACTGGGCAAGTTTTTAGCTCTGCTTTCTGTTCAAACAATGCAATGATGAGGAGATATACAGATAGTGGCCACTTTATTAGGCATTCCTGTACACTATCTAATCAGCCCATCACGTGGCAGCAACTCAAAGCATAAAAGCATGTTGACATGGTCAAGAGGTTCAGCCATTGTACTGACCACATGTCAAAATGAGGAAGAAATGTCTAAGTGGCTTTGCTGTGGAATGATTGATAATACCAGACAACGTGGTTAAAGTATCTCAGAAACTGCTGATCTGCGATTGATGAAGTATCTCAGTCTGAAATGTCGCCTGTTTACTCTTCTCCATAAATGCTGCCGCCAGCATTTTGTGTGAGTCACAGGAGCATGATCAGACTGGTTCAAGCTGACAGGAAGGTGACACAACTCAAATAAACAAATGTTACAGCTATTGTGTGCAGAATAACACCTCTGAATGCACACTATGTCAAACCTTGATGTACACTCAGTGGCCATTTTATTAGGTACAGGAGGTACCTAAAATGGCTGTTGAGTGTATATTCAACTAATTTTGCCAGTTCACATAAGTGCTCTGCCACCTGAATGACCCTCAAGCTACTTACAACTCGACCTATTAATGAGCAGGGTAAGACAGGAGAGATAAAATCACCCATTCCATAATTGTGTTTAGTATATGGTAGAGCATAGATATGTAAGCACTATGGGGGTCACGGTTCAGATTTGAAATTGAAGGGAAAAGTGAACAAATTCTGTTAATATTAGCCAACTTAGGTGCACCATCTTGGAGAGGGACGTCGATGCAATACTTACAGACTGGAAGTAATTTCTACATTTCAATGAGTACAATCAAAATACACTCCACATGAACATATTAATGGTAGCATCACACCCAAGGACAAAACAACACCATAGCTGACTGAAAAGAGCTGTTACAACAAGAAAAATGCTGTTCAATAAAATACAATGCATATGAACTGTGTTTTAGTAACTGGCATAAAGAATAGGACATTGGTCAGAAGCATGAATAAAATTAGTTTATATAAAAAGGAAAGATGATCCATGTGTTCATAAGAGACATAGAATTAATCAGATTCTGTTGAACTCTAATCATAAGTTCTTCAACCAACTACTGGTTTCATGCAAGGGGGCAATCATTCGATGTTATCCACCATCCCAGTCTACTACTTGTCATAAATGAATTTTCATAAGAGCTCCTGCAATTGCACCACAATAGTTCAGACATAAGGCTAAAACCAGAAGTATCATAAAAGGGCTAGGCAATAACCAACTCCAGAGTCTAATTGCCAACCATCAATAATTTATTGGGTTACTATCCTCAGATCACTATTAAAAATATTTAGCATGTTGCCATTAATCAGAAACTCATCCTATTCAGCCATTTAAGTGTAATGACTATCAGCAGATCTGAGGCTAATTGCCCAACAGCAAGTGACAAACATCCTGTCAACCCCAAAATCTACAAGACATATCAAGAGTACCTCCTACCTCATGGTAACAATGAGAAAAAGGCATGCCCAGGGTGCTGGAGGTCATTAATAATGGACACTGCCTTTCTGAGACACCGCTCTCTGAAGATGTCCTGGGTACTTTGTAGGCTAGTACCCAAGATGGAGCTGACTAGATTTACAACCTTCTGCAGCTTCTTTTGGTCCTGTGTAGTAGCCCTGCCATACCAGACAGTGATGCAGCCTGTCAGAATCCTCTCCACGGTACTACTATAGAAGTTTTTGAGTTTATTTGTTGACACTGGATTTTGTGCTTTGAGTGATAAAGGCAAAGATGGTATTTAATAACAAGTAGGAGCTAACAAGTTGAAAGCACATGAGGCAGGTGATTCATCATGAGCTCAGAACTGTCTCAGCTGGCAAGATTGGTTACACTGACAACACCTGGTAAGTTTAAAGCTTTAGAGAATGTGACCAGCAAATGTGTCCACAATTCACACAGTCAAATCAAATCCACTGATCTTTAGAATCAGCCTACTGTTGAAAGCATCAAGAAGTTTAGCATTCTGCTAAAATCTGTTTTTATCTTTTACTTCTAATATTTATTTCAAAGCTTCAGACAATAGATTTCATCACCTGAAGGCTAGTCGACAATAGTTGTGGTGAATCTTTTGAAAGCCCTTTTAGATGGGGTTTAATGCAGAATTGTTCTCTTCGTCTGTAACTAGACTCAGGAGGGCTCAGTCGTGCTGGGATTCCCCAGCACTATGCCAGAGCATCAGCACTCTGATCCCATGCCAGATCAGACCTGGCACAAAAACTGAAAAAGGATTGATTTCATTGGGGATTCTAAGCCTGTGGATTCAAAGGAAAAGAGGAAGCAAACTTCATTTGAATTATATTTTTACATTTAATATTTTTATTTACAGTTTAAAATTTATTTTCAAAATGTTCATTATTTTAATAATTTTCATCACTTGCATTTTTTAATGTCAGCAAATTCTAGAGATGTATAGAAATTGTAAACATCTTGGGAGCTTTGCCAGAAAATAAACCTCTGACCCAGCTTTGCCTTCATTCAAAGCCTTTCAAGGGCAACCCAGGATAACATCACCTGATGCCTTGTCACTAACAAGACTTGACTGCTAGTAATGGGGAAAAAGTGATCATTGCTTTCATATATATTTTTTAATCAATTACTCGTGAAATGTTTAAAATCAGTGTCCGGTAGCCATTTGTGCACATTCAAATCCCAAAAGCAAGAAATCTAGGGACCAATTAATTTGTTATTCTGGTGACTTTGGTTGAACGACAGATGTTGGTCAGATCAGTGGGAGAGCACTTTGTCAATGGATTTTTTTTTTTAAAGTCCACACAAACAGACTGTTTCAACATCTCATCTTAAAGACAGTGCCTCCAATAATGAAGTGTTCTCATACTGCAGAGATGGCATGCTATTCCCAGGTCAATAAGTCAGACATCAGATCAGCCTTGCTGAGAGTAAACCCTTGGAAAGCAAGTGGTCTCGATGGAGTACCCTGCCTACATCCTCAGATCCTGCTAGAGGAAGTAGTCATGGATATCTTGAACCCATCTCTACTCCAGTGATGCTCCCATCTGCCTTAGGACCACTATTATCCTAGTGCCAAAAATAAACAAGGTAATATACCTTGACAACTACTGCCAGTGATTCTGACATCCATCGTTATGAAGTCCTTTGAGAGGCTGGTCATGGCACATATCAACTCTATTCAGGACAAGTTTGATCAATTTCAATTTGCCTATTGCTGATAAAGGTCGAAATAACCAAATTTTACTCTGAAGTCTG
Organism: Hemitrygon akajei; assembly: GCF_048418815.1. NCBI lineage: Eukaryota > Metazoa > Chordata > Chondrichthyes > Myliobatiformes > Dasyatidae > Hemitrygon > Hemitrygon akajei. The sequence continues at coordinate 165,685,039 of NC_133128.1, read as the reverse complement.
CAGATGACACTGCCATAATGGGCCAGATCTCAAACCACAAGGTAAAGTACAGGAAAGATATAAAGAGCCTATTGGCATGGTGTCAAGATAACAATCTCCCCCTCAATGTCAGCAAAACAAAATCTTGTTTATAATTGAATTCCAGTTCTTACTTACAGCGAGACCTTCATCTTTGTTAAAAGTTCTTCTTCTCTAGTTTTATTTCAATGGCCTTCTTCACCAGAAAGTCCCAAAAACCATTGGTGTGGCACAGTATTTTTGTGCTGTCGATGACAATCCTATGGCTATTGTGAATGTAATGTTCTGCTACCCCAAATTTTTATGGGTAACCCAAATGGATACACCTCCTGTGCTCCTTGAAGTGGGTTTCCAACGTGCGCCTCATTTGGCTGATGTGAGTTGCTCTGCATTCACAGGGAATCCTGTAAGTGCCAGCCATCCTAAGTCCCAGTCATCTTTGACCCTCATAAGCTGTGACCTGAGCTTCCTTACGGGTTTGTGGATTTTCAGTTTCTGGGACGATCGCCAGGATCCTGAAAAAATACCAGATTAACACCATCCAGAAACACAAAGCACAGCTTATACATCACTACATGCAACCCTGAGATTCATTTTCTTGTGGGCATACTCATTAAAACTAAAGAATAATAACCAATAACAGAATCAATGAAAGACCACCCCCAACTAGGGCTTTAAACCAGTGTCCAGAAGACAACAAATGGTGCAAATAGAAAAAGAAGAAATAATAATAATAATAATAAATAAATAAGCAATAAATATTGAGAACATTAGATGAAGAGTTCCTGGTTGTAGGAACACCTCATTGATAGGGCAAGTGAAGTTGAGTGAAGTTATCCCATTTGGTTCAAGAGCCTGATGGTTGAAGGGTAGTAACTGTTCCTGAACCTGGTGGTGTGAATCCTGAGGCTCCTGTACTTTCTTCCTGATGGCAGCAGTGAAAAAAGAGCATGTCCTGTGGTGGTGGTGGGGGGAGGGGGGCGGTCCCTGATGATGGTGGTTCCTTTCCTGCAACAGCATTTCATGTAGGTGTGCTCAATGGTTGGGAAGGCTTTATCCGTGATTTGTAGGATTTTCCATTCAAGGGCATTCCATACCAGGCTGTGATGCAGCCAGTCAATATACTCTCCACTAAACATTAACATAAGCTTGTCCAGGTTTTAGATATCATGCCAAATTTCTACAAATGCATAAGGAGGTAGAGGCACTGCCATGCTTTCTTCATAATTGCACTTACGCACTGGGCCCAGGACAGGTCCTCCGAAATAATAACACTGAGGAATTTAAAGCTGATAACCCTCTTCACCTCTGATGAAGACAGGTTCATAGCCCTCTGGTTTCCTTCTCTGGAAGTCTATAATCAATTCCTTGCTCTTGCAGACATTGTATAAGAAGGTGCTGTTTTGGGACCACTCAGCCGATTTCCAATTTCCTTCCTATAATCCCGATCCATCACCACCTCTGAGTTGACCTACAACAGTGGTGTCATCAGCAAACTTGAATATGGCATTGGAGCGGTGCTTAGCCATGCACTCATAAGTGTAAAGCAAGTAGAGCAGGGGACTAAGTATGCAGCCTTGTGGTGCACCTGTGCTGATGGAGATCATGGAGAAGTTGTTGCCAATCCAAACTGACAGAGGTCTGCAAGCGAGGAATTCTAAGATCCAATTGCATGAGGAGGTATTAAGGACAAGGTCTTGGAGTTATTGATAAGTTTTGAGGGGATGATAGTATTGAATGTTGAGCAGTAGTTGATAAAGAGCATCCTGATGCATGCATCTTTGCTGTCCAGATGTTTCAGGGTTAAGTGAAGAGCCAATGAGATGATATCTGCTGTGGACCTGTTTCTCCGTAAGACAAATTGGAGCAGAACTAAGTTGCTTCACAGGCAGGAGTTGATATGTTTCATCACCAACCGCCCAAAACACTTCATCAGTATGCATACAAGTGCTACTGGTCAATAGTCAATGAGGCAGGTCACACTGCTCTTCTTGTGCTCCAGTATAATTGAAGCCTGCTTCTCAGTCATAGAGCAAAAAAGCATTAATACAGGCATTCCAGCCCACCATATCTATGCCAATCATGGTACCACATATTGGAGTATAAAAGTATAAACTTTAACTATGAAGTCAGTTATTTGCATATATTGGAGTATAAAAGTATAAACTTTAACTATGAAGTCAGTTATTTGCATATATTGGAGTATAAAAGTATAAACTTTAACTATGAAGTCAGTTATTTGCTATGCATATACTCAATTTAGTAGAATGAAATCTTAGGAATGTAGAGGTAGCTAAAGAGCTAAAGAAATGTAGATTAGAACATTGCTCAGTTCTGAGTTTATTATTTGCTATGCACAATGTACGTGCAGCACGTGTAAAATGCAACTAGAGATTGCTATAAAAACTGCTGTGTTCGAGGATCGGTGGGCAATCAGCGACTAGCTCAATGACTGTCTCAGCTTTGATTTGCAAGTTAAAGTTTAACCCTTCTTGAAGAATCTTCTGCGTCTCCTGGTCATTTGTACGGCACGAAAAACCACGACACACACAACTAGTCCCAATTTCCTGCAGCTAACCCACATTTCTTTAAGACCTGCTCTCAATGTACATAACCAAATTCTTCTTAAAATTAACTACTATACCCACCTCAACCACTTTCTCTGGCGGCTCATTCCATATACTCACCACCACTCAGGTCCCTTTTAAATGTTCCCCTCTCACTCTATGCCAGCTTTCCCCATACCCTGGGGAAAAGGCAGTTACAATCCACCTACGTACTGTACTCATGCATTCCTCTATTCCATTACACTGCCTGGAGTCCTGCCATTCATAGTACACATCCTACACTTGTCTGACTTCCCAGAATGCATCACCTCAGTCTTACCTGTATTAAAATCCAATTACTCTCCTTGGTCCACTTTCCAAACGGATTAATGCTTTTGGTTTTCTTCAAAAAAACTCAAGGTTCTTCAAGAACAACTTCCCATGCACAAAGCCATGCCAATTCCTCCTAATTAGACTCTAAATGCTGTAGATCAGCCCCTCAAAATTCCTTCCATCAATAGACAATGGACAATAGACAGTAGGTGCAGGAGTAGGCCATTCGGCCCTTCTAGCCAGCACCGCCATTCACTGTGATCATGGCTGATCATACACAATCAGTACCCCGTTCCTGCCCTCTCCCCATATCCCTTGACCCCACTATCTATAAGAGCTCTATCTAACTCTCTCTTGAATGCATCCAGAGTCTTGGCCTCCACTGCCTTCTGGGGCAGAGCATTCCACATATCCACCACTCTCTGGGTGAAAAAGTTTTTCTGCATCTCTGTTCTAAATGGCCTACCCCTTATTCTTAAACTGTGGCCTCTAGTTCTGGACTCACCCATCAGCGGGAACATGCTTCCTGCCTCCAGTGTGTCCAATCCCTTAATAATCTTATGTTTCAATCAGATCCCCTCTCATCCTTCTAAATTCCAGTGTATACAAGCCCAGTCGCTCCAATCTTTCAACATATGACAGTCCCACCATTCCGGGAATTAACCTTGTGAACCTACGCTGCACTCCCTCAATAGCAAGAATGTCCTTCCTCAAATTTGGAGACCAAAACTGCACACAATACTCCATGTGGGGTCTCACCAGGGCCCTGTACAGCTGCAGAAGGACCTCTTTACTCCTATACTCAATTCCTCTTGTTATAAGGGCCAGCATGCCATTAGCTTTCTTCTCTGCCTGTTGTACCTGCATGCTTGCTTTCATTGACTGATGTACAAGAACACCTAGATCTCGTTGTACTTCCCCTTTTCCTAACTTGACTCCATTTAGATAGTAATCTGCCTTCCTGTTCTTGCCACCAAAGTGGATAACCTCACATTTATCCACATTAAACTGCATCTGCCATATATTTGCCCACTCACCCAACCTGTCCAAGTCACCCTGCATTCTCATAACATCCTCCTGACATTTCACACTGCCACCCAGCTTTGTGTCATCAGCAAATTTGCTAATGTTACTTTTAATCCCTTCATCTAAATCGTTAATATATATTGTAAACAGCTGCGGTCCCAGCACCGAACCTTGTGGTACCCCACTGGTCACAGCCTGCCATTCCGAAAGGGACCCGTTAATCACTACTCTTTGTTTCCTGTCAGCCAGCCAATTTTCAATCCATGTCAGTACTCTGCCCCCAATACCATGTGCCCTAATTTTGCCCACTAATCTCCTATGTGGGACTTTATCAAAAGCTTTCTGGAAGTCCAGGTACACTACATCCACTGGCTCTCCCTTGTCCATTTCCATAGTTATATCCTCAAAACAACTTCAGAAGATTAGTCAAGCATGATTTTCCCTTCATAAATAAATCCATGCTGACTCAGACTGATCCTTCTACTGCTATCCAAATGTGTCGTAATTTCCTCTTTTATAATTGACTCCAGCATCTTTCCCACCACTGACGTCAGGCTAACCGGTCTATAATTCCCTGTTTTCTCTCTCCCTCCTTTCTTGAAAAGTGGGACAACATTAGCCACCCTCCAGTCAGCAGGAACTGTTCCTGAATCTATAGAACATTGGAAAATGATTACCAATGCATCCACGATTTCTATAGCCACCTCTTTAAGTACCCTGGGATGCAGACCATCAGGTCCCAGGGACTTATCAGCCTTCAGACTCAAAACAGTCTATCCAACACCGTTTCTTGCCTAATATAAATTTCCTTCAGTTCATCCTTTACCCTAGTTCCTTTGGCCAGTATTACATCTGGGAGATTGTTTGTGTCTTCCCTAGTGAAGACAGATCCAAAGTACCTGTTCAACTCATCTGCCATTTCCTTGTTCCCCATAATAAATTCACCCGTTTCTGTCTTCAATGGCCCAATTTTGGTCTTAACTATTTTTTTGCTATTCACATACCTAAAGAAGCTTTTACTATCCTCCTTTATATGCTTGGCTAGTTTACCTTCGTACCTCATTTTTTCTTGGCATATTGCCTTTTTTGTTATCTTCTGTTGCTCTTTAAAAGCTTCCCAGTCCTCTGGTTTCCCGCTCATCTTTGCTATGTTATACTTCTTCTCTTTTATTTTTATACTGTCCTTTACTCCCCTCATCAGCCACGGCCAACCCTTACTCCCCTTAGGATCTTTCTTCCTCTTTGGAATGAACAGATCCTGCACCTTCTGCATTATTCCCAGAAATACCTGCTATTTTTATTCCACTGTCTTCCCTGCTAGGGTATTGTTCCATTGAACTTTGGCCAGCTCCTCCCTCATAGCTCCATGAGGAGCTTTTAATCCAGTTTGTTAATTACAGTTTTAAATCCAGTTTTTAATTACAGTTTGTTCAACTGTAATACCGACACATCCGATTTTCCCTTCTCCTTCTCAAATTGTAAGTTAAAACACATCATACTATGGTCACTACCTCTTAATGGTTCCTTTACCTCGAGGTCCCTGATCAAATCTGGTTCATTGCACAACACTAAATCTAGAATTGCCTTCTCCCTGGTAGGCTCCAGTACAAGCTGTTCTAAGAATCCATCTCGGAGGCACTCCACAAACTCCCTTTCTTGGGGTCCAGTACCATTCTGATTCTCCCAGTCTACCTGCATGTTGAAATCCCCCATGACAACTGTATCATTACTTTTGCAACATGCCAATTTTAACTCTTCATTCAACTTACACCCTACATCCAGACTGCTGTTTGGGGGCCTGTAGGTAACTCCCATTAGGGTCTTTCTACCCTTAGAATTTCTCAGTTCTATCCATACTGACTCTACATCCCCAGATTCAATGTCCCCCCTCGCAAGGGACTGAATATCATTCCTCACCAACAGAGCCACCCCACCCCCTCTGCCAGTCAGTCTGTCCTTTCGATAAGATGTATATCCTTGAATATTCATTTCACAGGCCCTGTCCGCTTGAAGCCATGTCTCAGTTATTCCCACAACATCGTACTTGCCAATTTCCAACTGAGCCTCAAGCTCATCTACTTTATTCCTTATACTTCGTGCATTCATATATAATACTTTTAATTCAGTACTCCTCTCTCCTTTCATATCAATTCCTATTTCACTTGGCCATACTGTATGATCTCTTCTTGAGCTTTCTACTCCATTGATTCTGTTGTCCTTTTTAACTTTTCTTATTTTCACTTTCCCTTTAACTCCATCCTTATATTTCCAGTTCATCCCCTCCCCCCCACTACTTAGTTTAAACACATCCATGTTGCAGTGGCAAACCTGTCTGCCAGAATGCTGGTCCCCCACCTATTAAGGTGCAACCCGTCCCTTTTGTACAATTCATCCCTACCCCAAAACAGATCCCAGTGGTTCAAGAATGTAAATCCTTGCTTCCTGCACCAGTTCCTTAGCCACACATTCAGATCCATTATCTCCCTGTTCCTGCCCTCTCCAGCACGAGTAACTGGAAGCAAACCAGAGATAACCACCCTGGAAGTCCTGCTTTTCAGCCTTCTTCCGAGTTCTCTGAATTCACGCTGCAGAATGTCCTTCCTCTTCTTCCCGATATCATTTGTGCCGACATGCACTACCACTTCCGGCTGTTCACCTTCACCCTTGAGGATTCCCTGCAATCGGTCCGTGATGTCCTGGATCTTAGCACCAGGGAGGCAACACGCCATCCTTAAATCTCACCTGTTGCCGCAGAAACCCCTTTCCGTACCATTTACTATGGAGTCCCCTACTACCACGGCTCTTCCTGATGTCTGACTCCTCGGCTCTGCTTCTGCACAAATTTTCGGCTCGCAGACCTGTCCGCCTCTCAGACTGGCTGTGTCTTCTGTCCTGACAGCTTCCAAGAAGGTGAATCTGTTTACGGGAGGTACATCCCCTGGGGTCTCCTGTACTTCAAGCATCCTTTCCTTCCTCATCGTCGCCCCCTTTCTCTCTTCCGGTATCCTCGGTGTAACGACCTCACTGTAGGTCCTGTCTAGAAAACCCTCGTTTTCGCGGATAAACCTGAGGTCATCCAGTTCTTTCTTCAGTGCTGCAACATGCTCCTTCAGAAGCTGAATCTGGACACACTTTCCACAGCTGTAGCAGCCGGGGGCACCATCAGTGTCCCTGACCTCCCACATCATGCACGTAGCACACTGAATCAGCTTAGCGGTCATGTCTTCACCCTCTGCAATTGTGCCTGGCATAGTCTCCTCCCTCAGTCTCCTCACCGAAGACTCTCGAGCCAAAGACTAGCACTTTTCACACCAGGCACTTCCCTCGACCAGGCCACTTCCCGACACTCTGTCTCTGGTTATCCTGATTACTAGACATGCTCTTGCTGGCCACTACTTTTTTCCATGTACAACCTACGTAAATGTATAACACCCTGCTTACCATTTCCCTTTTCTGCAGGTGCTCAGAGACATCCTTTACCATGGCACACACGAGGCAGCACACCATCTTAGTGTCTGTTGTATGGCCACCTAATCCTCATCTTATATGCCAAAGATGAATTCTTGATCTCAAGATCTACCTCATCATGGTCCTTGCACTTTACTTGTTTACCAGCACTGCATTTTCTCTATAGCTGCAACACTTTATTCTAAATTCAGTTTTCTCTTTATTTCCTCAATATCATCTTGTATGGCATCTACCTAGAAGGCACATAAAAGTTTTTCACTGTTTTTTCCATATATTTGCCAATAAACCAATGTTAACCAATACCAGCATCAATGCCGGAACACATTATTGCTGATTGATAAGAAAAAAACAGGAGCAGTACTAGACCAGCTGACTCCTCAAGCATGTTTGCTATTCCATAGGAATATCGGTGATCCAATTTGATCCAGTGACTATCCAGTGGCCCAAACTGACACAAGCTAAAAGGAACACCGAGGCTGAGCACACTTTATCTGAAATGACTGGGGCAGGAGTGTTTCAGACTTCAGATTTTGTAATATTTGCATTTGTACAATGAGATACCTTGGGAAGGGGACCCAAGTCTAAATCCATTTACATTACATATACGACTTGTAGATATACCCTGAATGTAGTTTTATATAATACTATAATAATTTTGTGCATGGAACAATAATGTGTCCATTGAACTGTTTAGTTCAAAATTTAGTGCGCATCATTGGAGCTCAACCATCGAACCGTTCGACCCCTCTTCGCTCTCTTCCGACCTCCACGACCTCGCACCTGGGACCACCCGAAGTGCTCAACCAAGCAGTGCGGCACACGTCCAGCTTCTTCGGCGTCTTCTTCCCGACTCCCGAAAAGACCGCGAATTCCCAGCTCCCAGACCCACAAGAAAAAGAATGATGCGTTCTAGAATTAATAAAGTTTATCTCCAAAAATCTAAAAAAGAGGGTGGCATGGCCTTACCTAACTTTCGTTTATATTATTGGGCAGCCAATATACGTTGTGCTACCTTTTGGTCTTTTTTCCATGGTCAACCCAAGTGCCCTAATTGGGTGTCAATGGAGTTGAGTTCCACTAAAGATTTATCTATTATTGCACTTCTTGGCTCTGTACTCCCTAGTAGTTTGTCCAGATTAATTGTTAATCCTCTTGTTAGACACACTTTGCGAATATGGGCTCAGTTTAGGAAATTCTATGGTTTCTATGGTTTTTCCTTTTCTAGTCCTATCTTACATAATCACCTTTTTTTACCTACTATGTATGATTCAAAATTCCATGATTGGTATAGGAAGGGAATTTGACATTTTGAAGATCTTTTTATTGATAATCGCTTCGCATCTTTTCAAGAGCTCTCTGTTAAGTTCAATCTGCCTAATGCTCATTTTTTTAGATATCTCCAAATTAGACACTTTATTAATCCTTTAACTCCTAACCTCTCTGAAATGCCTGAGAAAAATGTTATGGATTTCTTTCTTTCTATTAATCCACTGGGTAAAGGTTTAATATCATTTATTCGTGATAAATTAGCATTCTTACGGCGTGCCCCTGTGGATAAAATTAGAATGGCTTGGGAGCATGATTTAAATATCTCTTTATCTGATGAGACTTGGGACTCGATTCTCAAATCAGTTAATTCAACCTCTCTTTGTGCTCGCCATTGTCTTTTACAGTTTAAGATTGTTCATAGAGCCCATATGTCTAAATCTAAATTATCTCGATTTTACCCTAATATTAGTCCTCTTTGTGATAAATGCAAAAGGGGCGAGGCCTCTCTTATTCATATGTACTGGTTCTGTCCTAGCTTGGAGAAATTTTGGAAAGATCTCTTCATAACTTTATCTTATATTCTGAATCACCACTTAGAACCTAACCCTTTAATTGCTTTGTTTGGTTTTTTGGGTGAGACAGATTTACGTTTGAGTTTGACTAAGTGTCGAATATTATCTTTTGCTTCTCTTCTGGCTAGACGTTTAATCCTCCTTAGATGGAGAGATGTTGCCCCGCCCACGCATGCTCAATGGCTTAATGATATTATGTCCTGCTTAGACCTTGAAAAAATTTATTATTCAGTTCTTAATTCAGATATAAAGTTCCATAAGGTCTGGAGACCTTTTATTGAGTACATTCATAACCTTCCTTTTAACTAAGCTTTTTTTTTCGGTCCCTTGCTTTCAGCTCTTTTTTTTGGTAGTAGGCATTATTATCTTCTGTTTTTAAGTGTATTTACAGTTTTGGGGGTTTGAATGTCCTGATTTATATTCTCTATACTGTGTTGTGGTTGGTCTGGAGTTTTTTTTTGTTGTGGGGCTTGGGGAGGATACCAATTTTATATGTCTTCAATTTGGGTGCTTTCTCAATTATCTTTTTTGTATTATATTATTATTGTATGTTTATTTTTGCACTGTATTAATTTTCTTCATTTTGATTTGGTTTTTTTTTATCTATAGCAATGTAGAAAATGCATTAAAAAACTAATATAAAAAAAGAAAAAGAATGACATCCAACCCCATTGGTTAACAAATGAATACAATCCCCGTTATCAGCAATTCTAAAGCTAAACAGGCTGCCAGACGCTTCAAGAATACTCTGCAAGACAACACTCTCAACAGTTAGCATAACAAAGAAGCAGTTTTACTTTTATCAAACAAAGAAGGCATTTTGATTAACATACGCAGTACAGAACCATCAGAAAAGTAAGCTATCACTGTCTCAGCTGCCCAGGTGGACAGTCAGAGGCTGTTTAGCATCAATATCATTTCTGACTCTGAATGTATGTGCTACTGGTAAGCAGTCTTTATCTTACACTTGTTCTTCACACATGTGTATTTATGCAGCCATTCAGCATTTTAGATTTTCATCAGCAATGATCTTGGCAAATTCATCAATGAATTTCTCTGCTGCTTTGTGATCAGCAGATGCTTTATCACCACAAATCTTTAAAAACTTAATGTGTACCTTTTATTAAATTTCTGCAACCAGCCTGCTGAATATTTATAACTACCTTCAATTTTCAATTTGTCATGATAGATCTTTGCTTGTTTCATGATCAGCATACCGTGAAGCAGCATATGTTCAGTCCGATGCTGATGAATCCATTCTTTGAATACACAATCGAGATCTTCATTTCTTGGTTTATGTGATGTTATTAAATTTTTCATTTACTTCTGGAATTTTCCTTTTGTGATGCCATGTCAACATTGAAAAAAATTCAGATTTCGCAGTTTTTTGAATTTTCAGATAAGGGGTACTCAACCTGTACTGTTAAAAGTTTTTAAGCCATTTTACATACTTCATGTTTATGTGCCAATACTGACCATAAAATATCTCTAATATGTACTTAAATAATTTATTTTCCCCATTTTTGCTTGTATGTTGCTTGTAACAATGAGAATACTGAAACTGCAACAGAAATCCACTTTGAAGGATATCTCTTCTGTGCCAAACGGTCTTAATGTCCAAGCAGCATGTCTTCTTGCTCCCCAAAACCCCTATTAAGAAAAATGACCTAAAAGGTATCCTTCACATTGATTTCCTTGGTTTCCATTAGAGTATTCTGTCAATAAGACATTTGTAAAGGTTTTGTTTCATGTAATAAAAAACCACAACTGAAAAGCATGCTATGGTACACATAAAATGAGATGTGTCCATTGGGAATTGTACAAGAAATACTGCAATACCCATCTGGAGCAGATTTTCCATGCCTCCCTCAAATATTTTAAAATGCACATTTGGTTTTTAAACATTAGCACTTTTAAACCCAGGATGAAATGAAGCAATGAGTGTTCAATTTTTCCAGCTTCAAATGTCCTTATACTTTGTTGCTCATATTTAACAGTCAAACTTTTAAAATTCTAAATACTATATTAACTGACGAATACTTCAGAATCACACAGGAGTATGGATTTTCCAATATACATTTTTGTAGAGAAGACATTTCAATGGGAAATATCAAAATTGGTGACAAATGCAAAGCATATAGTGGAACTATTTTACAGCGAGGTGGTTTGGACAATCTAAATACTTTATTCAAGGTGCTACATTTTGGTATATTGACATTAATTCCACTAATAAATAATTTAACTTTTGCTGTTTACTACTCTATATTGGGGAAGAAAAGCAGCCCATAACAAATGACCAACTGTTCCTCCAAGAGTTACAAATGCGTTAATACATACTAGTTTAAACTTGATCTATGAGAGAGCTATTGAACCATGAAGATGGAGGGTTAATCAGGGTGCCGGGAAACAAAGAGTGACAGACCAGCAGAGACGCTACTTTCAGCCTCACATCTGTGCCTCTCTTCACACCCTTTTCTCAATTGCCTTTGGTACCTGTAGACTAAAACTGAATTGGCAAGTGTGCATAAATCTTATATTTTCATATTTAGTCCAAGACTTTGTAAAATGTGATATCTTTAAATCAACAAAGCTAAGCCTCAATAAAATGTATCTAAGGATACGAAGAATGTCAGTTACCTTCTGTTAATATAAAACTGGCCAAAGTTAATATATAACATTCAAATGGAAGAGCGTGTATGACTACAATGAATACAGGCATTAGTCTCATGAGTGTTGTCTTCAAAATGCACTGCCATTGGCAAAAGGAATGAAAATGAAAAAATAACAAAAGGCAGAAAAAATGCATTGTGACTCGATAAACATTACAAAATATAGTGAAAAATATGGCTCCCATTGTCCACTTTTAAAAACATTCTAATTGTTGATCAACTCCAAAGGCCATTAAGTAAAATTTTAAAACCACTATAACTGTCATAACATACAACTAACATTACCTCTGTATCGTACTTAAGTATTTCCACAATTTTCACTAGAAGTTTTGAAGTATCAATATTTATATTACTGTGCTTTAGTTAATTACCTCAGCCCTATGACCTATGCACACCCGATTTAAATAATAACAAATCCATGACCTGCAAAAAGTATTTTCTCTATTATGACAAATACTGATAAATAAAATCAGTACTCATCATGTCATGGGTTAAGTGGCATATTATCTTGTGAATTAAGAATACTGTTCATCTTTGCACTTGAAATCTCTGATGACAAATTTGCATTAATTAGGAGACTTATTATTTCTGAAAAAGAATTATTAAGTGCCAATGCAGTTTTAATGTCATTTCAACTCAAGCAATTTAATTTTTGTACTTGTCTGCAACCAATTTATTTTATTATGGAAACCACATTTGTTTCTCCAATAATAGTTAAACCAAATCAACTAGTAAACCAAATTTCCAAAACACTTCCAACAATGAAAATCTCTCTCTTTTTTTGCCTACAGGGTAATAGTTTTATAGTAGATTTTGCTATCATTTAGATTAACTCTGCTGTTTTTATATACACTTAGTAGGCACTTTATTAGGTACACCTGCTCAATAATACAAATATCTAATGTGGCAGGAATTCAATGCATAAAAGCATTGTCAAGAGGTTCAGTTATTGTTCTGTTCAAACATCAAAATGGGGAAGAAATATGATCCAAGTGACTTTCACCATGGAATGATTGTTGGTGCCAAAGCTGTTTTTTCCATTTTACAACTGGTGCGCGTGCTATTAAATGTTTTGAAACATCATAATCAGAATTTGGGCATCACTGACAAGACCAACAATTAATGGCCATTCCTGTTGCCTGAGTGAATGTGCTAATGAGCCACTGTCCTTCAGACAGATATCCCATAGAGCACTCAGGTAAAGAATTCCTGGACTTAGACCCAGTAACAATGAAGGTACAAGAAAGGATTTGTGTGAATTAGAGGCAATCGGTAATCCTGCGTTCTTGAAACCCCTGTCTGAGAGATAGAGAATGAGAATTAAGGATATGATGTCAATTTCTAGATGTTACATAATGCAGCCATGCGTATTGGTACAATGGGAAATTAATAGCATCATGCTCTGCCATTGAATAACAAGGCTGGTCTTTTTTTCTGAATTTTAATTTCCTTTGCTAACACAATATCCCTTCATATTTTAAAATCTATGTCTGTTTCGAACATCTTCAGTAAGAATCTCCACAGTCCTCTATGGAGGGAGATGGAGGTACTGTGTGAATAAATTAGTTCTTGGACTTGAATGGCTGAACACTTATTTTGAGGCCATAACACTACCCTGATTCTAGGCACTCCAACCAGGGATCCCTATATACACCATCACGTTCCACGAGAAACTTTTATTTTTTTTAAACCCTAGAATAGAGGGTCAATCTGTTTATTTGTTCAAAGCAGTCATTCTTGGAAGCCAATTACATTTTTTGTATTTCTTCAATCACAAGATGACACCTCTTTAGATAAAGAATTCCTACTGGTACACAATTTTCTAGATGCAATCTCACAATGCCAAATCAAAATCAAAATCAAAACCAGAATCAAGTCTAATATCACTTGTAAATGTCATGAAATCTATTAACTTTGCTGCAGAAGTACATTGCAATATATGATAATATAGGGGGAAAACACTGAATTACAGTAAATTTATAAGTGTATATCAAATAGTTAAATTAAATAAGTAGTGCAAAAACATAAATAAAAAAAGTAGTGAGGGAATGTTCATTGTTTCAATGTCCTTTCAGAAATCAGATGGCAGAGGGAAAGAAGCTGTTCCTGAGTCACTGAGTGTGTGCCACCAGGCTTCAGTATCTCTAGGGCATATCCTCGGTTGTGAGGGTCCTTAATGATGGAAACTGCCTTTTGAGGCACCACACTTTGAAGATGTCTTGGAGACTATGGATGCTAGTGCCCATGATGGAGCTGACTAATTTTATCATTCTCTGCAGCTTACTTCAATCCTATGCAGTAGACTACCCACCCCCATACCAGACGGTGATGTGGCATCAGTATATCCTCCACAGTATATCTGTAGAAATTTGAGTGTTTTAGGTGGCATGCTAAATCTCATCAAACACTTAATGAAATATAGTTGCTGTTTTGCCCTCTTTATAGCTACATCAGCATGCTGGGACCAAGTTAGGTCCTCAGAGATATTAACACCCAGGAATTTAAAATTCCTCACTCTATAATGATTGGTGTGTGCTCCCTCATCTTACCCTTTCTGATGTCCACAGTCAGCTCTTTGGTCTTACTGACTGAGTGCAAGGTTGTTGCTGTGACACCACTCAACGAGCTGGTATATCTCACTCCTGTACACCCTCTCTTTATCATCTGAAACTCTGCTAACAATGTATAATTAGAACAAAATATGTTTACTCTTTTCTATTCAAATTCTCTTGCAATAAAGCCCAACTGACTGCTGTCTTCCTAATTGCTTGCTGTACCTCCATGGTAACTTCTAGTCATTCACATACATGATCAACTTAGTCCCTCTGAACACTGACATCTAATGTCTCACCATTTGAAATACTCTAGAATTCTATTTCCTCTAACAGAGTGGATTACTTCACAATTTTAACATGATACAGTGGTGCTTGACAGTTTCTGAAGCCTGTGGAATATTCTCTATTTCTGCATAAAGATGACCTAAAATGTGATCAGATCTTCACATAAGTCCTAAAACTATATGAAGGGAACCCATATAATAAATAACACAAAACACATTATACTTGTTCATTTATTTATTCAGAAAAGTGATCCAACATTACATGTATTTGTTGAAAAAAGTATGAGAACCTTTGCTTTCAGTAACTGGTGTGATCCCCTTGTACAGCAATAACTTCAACCAAACGTTTCTGGTAACTGTTGATCAGTCCTGCACATCAGCTTGGAGAAATTTTAGGCAATTCTCCTTGAAAAAATGCTTCATCTCTGGAATGTTGGTGGACTTCCTTGCATGAACTGCTCACTCCAGGTATCTTCCACAATATTTCTATAGGATTAAGGTCAGGACTTTGACCCGACCATTCCAAAACACAAATTTTCTCTTTTTAAACCATTCTGTTGTTGAATTATTCTTGTCTTTTGGATCATTGACTAGTTGCATTATCCAACTTCTATTAAGCTTCAGGTGACAGACTGCTACCCTGACATTCTCCTGTAAAATACCTTGATACAATTTTAAAATTATTCTTCCCTCAACGATTGCAAGCTGTCCAGACCCTGAGACAGCAAAGCAGCCCCAAACCATGATGCTCCTCCCACCATGATTCACAGTTGGGATGAGGTTTTGGTGTTGGGGTGCAGTGGACTTTTACCTCCAAACATAGCAATATGTATTTCTGCCAAAAAGTTCAACTTTTGTCTCGTCTGCCCACAGAACCTTATCCCAGAAGTGTTGTAGGACATCCAGGTGTTTTTTTTGCAAACGAGATATGCAGCAAATTTTTTTTGGAGAGCAGTAGGGGACTCCATGGTGTCCTTTCATGAACACCATTATTGTACAATGCTTTTCTTATAGTGGACACATGAACAGAGACTTTAGCAAGTTTAAGAGATCTCTGCAGGTCTTTTGTTGTTACTCATGGGTTCTTTTTCACCTCCTTCGGCATTGCATGTTGTGCCCTTGGTGCGATCTTTACAGGATGCTCACTCTCAGGGAGAGTAACAATAGTACTGAGTTTCCTCCATTTGTAGACAATTTTTCTTACTGTGGACTGATGAACACTCGGGTCTTTAGAAATGCTTTTGTAGCCCTTTTTAGCTTCATGCATCTCTACAATTCTTCTTCTAAGGTATTCTGAAAGTTGTTTTGATCAAGGCATGGTGCGCATAAACAGATCTTTCTTGAGAAGAGCATGCCACGTCAGTAACCTGACTTTGCGTGTCTTTTTTTTTTTAATATAGGGCAGGGCACCTCTATAACCCACACCTCCAATCTCATCTCATTGACTGGAACACCAGACTCCAAATAGTTTTTGTAGAAGGTTCACATAATTTTTCCAGCAAATACATGTGATAGTGGATCATTTTCCTCAATAAATAAATGAACAAGTACAATCTTTTTGTGTTGTTTATTTAATTGGTTTTGTTTTATCTAGTGTTAGGACTTACGTGAATATCTGATCACATTTTAGCTCATATTTATGCAGAAATAGAAAAAAATCTACAGGTTTTACAATCTTTCTAGCACCACTGTATTTCATTTGTCATTATTTGCCCATTCAATCAGTCTATTGGCCCCTGAAGCCACTCTGCATTATCTTCCAAGTTCACATTGCCACCAAGCTTTGTTGATTTAAAATATACAATATCTACAGATGTTGCAAATTTGAAATTAAAAGGAAAATACCTGAAGCACTCAATCAGTCAGGTTAGTCTTAGGTAACAGAAATGGTGGGGAAGGTATAGCAAAAGGAATATTTCTAATAGGTAACATCAGATAGCCTATGTGACTAGCTGAAGAGCAGCTAAAATTAGATTTAACTACTTGGATATATTATTGTTGGTCCCTTCATCCAAATTATTGGTATAAAATGTGAACAGCTGAGGGAACAGCACAGATCTCTATAGCACCCTATATAGACTCCCACCCAAAAAATAATCTGTTCATTCCAACTGTTTTTTTACTAAAAGTAAAAACTAATTTACTAACCAATCCTCAGTCCATGTTGACACAATATCATACATTCTAACTCTATATAATATTTTGCTGGCATCTTATTGAAGATCTCCCAAAAGTCCAAATAAATCACATTAACTGATTCCTCCTAATCACAACCTTAATCACTGTCACCATCGCAAATGGTCAACCAATTATTTTTGATCATGGCACCTAATTGCAGATAACCCCACAAAAAATGATCCTTTTCATATCCATCCTCAGGGTCTTGAGTATTTTAATCATGCACCATCTCACCCCTCTGAACAGTCTACCTGAAATATCAAGTGTTTATTCATTACCGTAGATGCTGCCTGATCTGCTGAGCTCCTCCAGTATTTTGTGTGTGTGTTGCTCTGGATTTCCAATATCTGCAGAATCTTTTATGTTTATTATCCTACTGAAGTATGGCAGATCAAATTGCAGCCTGACCAATCTTTCTTCATAAAAAAACTCACCTGTTCCAGGTATTAGTTTTGCAACTATTCCTTAAATTGCTCCTATGGCTGTTACATCCTAACTTAAATCAGAATACTAATCTCATACACAGTTGTCCAGGTATAGTCTTTCCTTGCGTAAAAATGATAGTTCTCACAACTATCTCCATCAAATCTTTAAAATGCAGGTCTTCAGTACTTGAGGATTTATTAGTGTTTCAGTCTGAAATGTTGACTGTACTTTTGCCATAGATGCTGCCTGGCCTGCTGAGTTCCTTCAGCATTTTGGGTATGTTGCTCAGATTTCCAGCATCTGCAGATTTTCACATTAATTTCACCATTGTATAATTTTATCAGTTTTGCATTTCTTTCAGTTGCTCATTGATTTACACTACACGCTGCATCCGCAAAACAAACAGCATTATGAAGGACCCCACACACCCCTCATACAAACCCTTCTCCCTCCTGTCGTCTGGGAAAAGGCACCGAAGCATTCGGGCTCTCACGACCAGACTATTTAACAGTTTCTTCCCCCAAGCTATCAGACTCCTCAATACCCAGACCCTGGACTGACATCTTACTGCCCTATTGTCCTGTTTATTATTTATTGTAATGCCTGCACTGTTTTGTGCACTTTATGCAGTCCTGGGTAGGTCTGTAGTCTAGTGTAGTTTTTTTTCTGTGTTGTTTTTTACGTAGTTCAGTCTAGTTTTTGTACTGTGTCCTGTAACACCATGGTCCTGAAAAAACGTTGTCTCATTTTTACTATGTACTGTACCAGCAGTTATGGTCGAAATGACAATAAAAAGTGAATTGACTTGACTTGATTTACTGTTTTCCTGTACTAACAGGCTTGCTGTATTTTCTACCACTATGGCAGACACAAAATATTTAATTCTCTGTCATTTCCTTTTTCAGCAATACATTTGTCCCCATCTCAATCTTTTAGGCACCCATGTTAATTTTTACTCAGTTTCTTTTTACATACAGTACATACCAAAACATTTGCAGTTTCTTTTTATGCACCTTTCTATGATAATATTGGCTGAATCTTCATGCTTCTTGTTCTTTTTATTGATATTGTAAGCTTATTCCTTTAAACTAATATCTTCTTAAAGCTAGCTTCATAGTCAAGGCTGGACTACTTTATCTGTCCCTTTGCTTTTACATAATTCTTTGAATGTTAACCATTTATTGTCACATGTTTTGGTAAAGCATTTTCACTATCTACCAAATCCAATTATCTGCTTCCCACTTCCTGCCTTTGCAGTTACCTCTATTCGGATTTACAACTTTATTGTGAGCAGTTAATTAGTTGACCACTGTAAATTGTCCTTGGTGCTGTGGGGGGGGGGGGGGTTGGGGAAAGAGGGGGACAGGGAGTGGGAGCTGATGGGAATGTGCGATCAGATAGAATACTACATTTATATAATATTTCTCATGTCTGTAAGATAATGTATGCTAAAATGTTTCACAGCCACTAAAATACAGCTTACACCTGATATAGCAGTGACACTAAATTTAGTGAATTTCCTTCTGTCTAATATTTAAAAGATAAATAATACATTTGAGATCAGAATCTCTAAATTGAACTAATTGATGGGAACAATATTATGCAAACTCAACATAAAAACAGCTAACAATTTAGACATATCAAATGATTACAGCAAATAGTTTCTCATATTGTCACTCCCTGCTTTCTAACTGCTTACAGCAGGCAGAAATTGACAATTATGGTCAACTGGTCCTGGGGCATTAGAGACCAGTACAAAAAAAAATTGTACAGTGAACTGTAAAAATATATTTCAATAAACATGGGCCTCTGGCCTTTTGAATAGAAATCCGATTTCACATATACTGCAAAGCAATAACTATTTTGCACTATGCTGGCATACATTTTGCATTGTGCAAAGCAATACAATTTATAATTAAGTGCAATTTAAATAAAAGGGTCAGACAGGACTCGAAACCACTCAACTGATTAAGTAAATAGTTAACAGCGGTTAATTGAACTTAATGAAGTGCAAAAGAAAACTTACTAAATTGCCTAATAAAGCTAGACTACTTAATGATCCAGATTTTGTGGCAATAACGGTAGGGCCATTAGTCCTTACTATGCAGCAGATAAGTCGGCTACTTCTAGCAATTACTGATGTATAAATACTGTAAGTGCAGAGATACTGTGCTCCTTCATGAGGTGTGCCACTATCAACAGCATTTAAATTTCAAGTAACTGTAACAGCATGAATTTACTGCATACACTCATATACCTGAAATCTAGTCTGAATGAACTTTCAAGAAGTTAGAAAATTATAATTCTACTGAAATCCTCTCTGGATTTGAAAAATTAACCATGTAGAAAGTCTTGTTAACTCTGAAAATTATGGGATTCTTTTAAAATAATACTCTTTCTGTCATTCAGATTCTTTATTTCTCTTAATTAATTTCTTATTTGCATCCTAATTTTTACTTTGCTTTATGGACATTATATGAATCCACTTTGATTTACCTGCTTTTTAACTTTCTAGTTGAGAAAATTTGCTCAGTGAGATTTTGCAATTTTGCTATTTCTTGTCAAATGTATCTGAAATGTATCTGAAATGTATCTGAAACTCACATTACACAAGTTAGAACAAACAAAATCTCAGAAGAAAAGCCCAATGTCTCAAGTTTACCATAACACGCACAAAATGCTGGAGGAACTCAACGGGCCAGGCAACATCTAAGGAAATGAATAAATGGTTAACATTTCAGGCCAAGACCCTTCTTCAGGTCTAGAAAGGAAGAAGGAAGATACCAGCAGATAAAGGTGGGCAAGAAGGATTAGCTAGAAAGTGATAAGTGAAGACAGATGGGTGGGATAGGTAAAGGGCTGGGAAAGAAGGACTTTGATAGGAGCGTGAACGATGGTAGAAGTATAAAAAGGAGGGGCATCAGGGGGAGGTGAACGGTAGGTGAGGAGCAGAAGTAGAAGCCAGAGTGAGGAATAAAAGAAGAGAGATGAAGGGAGCAAAAAAATTGACTGCAAGCAGAAATCAATGTCATGCCATTGGGTGAGAGGCTATCTAGATGGAATATGAAGAGTTGATCCTCCACCATAAGAGTGGCTTCATTGTGGCAAAAGAGGAGGCCAAGGACCAGCATGTTGGAATGGGAATAAAGATAGGAATTAAAATGCTCGGCCAGTGGGAAATACCAATTTTGGCAGATGGAGTGGAGGTACTAGATTATATTGTTATAATGGTATCTGCAATTGATTGCAATAGTCATTGTAAATTGTTGGTGCCACTTATGAAAAACACGGGTGCCAGGGATATGCATGAGTAGTGTAAGTGGTGAAGATTGTAGTTTTCAACTGCTGTCATGTAAGTAAATGTGACAGCCAATTTGCACACAGCAGGTTCCTCCAAGGCTTATTCAGACAAATGACCAGATGTTCACCTCCAGTGGTTACACTTGTTCACAAACTGGCCACAGTAAGAGGTAGAGGGAAAAACTAGAATACTCAATAACCAACTTGCATCACATCAAGGAATGTTGCCAATATCACAGAAAAATAGTAAAAGCAAGCACAATTGATATGCAAAAATAATCAAAGGGATTATTGGACATAGTATTGGAGAAGTTTTGGTTAATAAAGAGTCGGCACAAGTGTTGAATAAACGGGATTGAGGAGATATTGACCAAATGAAATTTTTTAGAAGGTGATTATAAAAAGTCCTACATAGAAGGCAAGGTAGCAAGATTATACCAATGGAATACAGGGATGCAGGTTTAGAAGGTAGAGGGGTCGTTTCTCAGACGGAAGATGGTAGGTAAGAATCACTGTTACAAAATAGAAAGTGCAGGGAACAATGAAGAATAATCAGCTGAGAGTTGGGAATCAGAGTTTATGGGGCTGAGGATGGGGCAGTTGGGATACAACTAGATAAAGAGTGTAGTGAAACTGTGAAGAAGGACAGGCAGATGATAGGACAAAATTGCAGTCAGTGGAATGAGTTTAAGTGTACAGGGGGCTAAAATCAAAAGGGGTGATGGATACAGGATAGAAGGTGATATATTTGAATGCACAAAATATATGTACTAAGGTAGATGATCTTGTAGCAAAGGTAGAGATTGGCAGGTGTGATGCAGACATCTCTAAGTTGTGGTTGAAAGAAGATCATAGTTGGGAGCTTAACATCCAAGGATATATATTGTATCAAAAGGACAGGCAGGTGGGCAGGGCTGCTCTGTTGGTAAAAAAAATGAAATGAAATCCTTAAAAAGAAGTGACATAAGAGCAGAACCTGTAGAATCCACGTGGGTAGAGTTTAGAAGCTGCAAGGTAAAAAGACACTGATGGGAATTATATACAGGCTTCCGAGCCAGGGTGTGGGGTATAAATTACAACAGAAGATAGAAAAGGAAAGTAAAAAGGGCAATATTACCATAGCCATGTGGATTTCAATACATAGGTAGTTTGTGAAAAATATGGTTGGTGCTGGATTTCATGAGAAAGAATTTGTAGAATGCCTGTAAGATGTCTTTTTGAGAGCAGCTTGTGGTTGAGCCCACTAAGGTATAGCAATTCTGCATTGGATGTTATGTTATGTCTCAGATTTGAATAGGGAACTTAAGGTAAAGGAACACTTAGGAGTCAATGATCATAATATGATAGAATTCAACCTACAATTAAAGAAGGAGAAGCTAAAATCAGATGTGTCACTATTTCAGTGGAGTAAAGGTAATTACAGAGGCACGAGAAAGGAGCTGGTCAAAGCTGATTAGAAGGGGTCATGAGTAGGGATAATGGCAAAACAGAAATTGCTGGTGATTCTGGTGGAAATTTGGAAGGTGCAGGAAAACTACATCCAAAAGATGAAACAGCATTATAAAAGGATTAAGCATTAAGCCAACGCTACACAGGAATGGCTTAAAAGCAAAGTTAATGTCCTGAAATGACTTGAAATGACAACCCCCATGCAATCTGACAGAGCTTGAACAGTTTTGTAAAGAAGAATGGGGAAAAATTGCAGTGTCCAGATGTGCAAAGCTAATAGAAACCTATCCACACAGACACAAGGCTGTATATGCTGCCAAAGGTGCATCTACTAAACCTTGATGTCAAGGGGGTACACAATTATGCAATCAATCGTTGTGTTTAATAATTGTAAAAAAATTTAGACCATTTTGCAGAAATTTGTTTTTACTTTGACACACAGAATCTTTTCTGCTGATCAGTGTCAAAACAGCCAAATTAAGTCCACTGTGATTCAATGTTGTAAAACAATAAAACATGAAAATTTCCAAGGGGGTTGAATACATTTTTTTTATATAGGCACTGTAATTTCTAGTCCTCTCAAAATGAATGCCAACATCACATTTGCCTTCCCCACCACAGACTCAACCTGCAATTTAACCTTTAGGGAATCCAGCATGTGGACTCCTAAGACCCACTGCACCTCGGATTTTTGAATTTTCTCACCATTTAGAAAATAGTCTACATTTTTATTTCTTCTACCAAAGTGCGTGACCATACACTTCCGAATACCGCATTCCATCTGCAACTTCTTTGCCCATTCTATTAAAATGTCTAAGTCCTTCTGTAGGATGAGGCAACCACAGCTGACGAGGAAAGTCAGAGACGGCATAAAAATTAAAGAGAGGGTATATAATATAGCAAAAATTAGTGGAAAGTCTGAAGAATAGGAAACTTGTAAAATCCAACAGAAGGCAACTAAAAACACCATGGGAGAAAAGATGAAAAATGAAAGTAAGCTAGCCACTACTATAAAAGACAATTCAAAAAGATTTTTTCAGATATATAGAGCAAAAAGGAGGCAAGAGTGGATATCAGACTCCTGGAAAATGACACTGGAAAGGTACTAATGGGTCAAAGAAATGGCAGAGGAAATGAGTAAGTATTTTGTGTCAGTCTCCAGTACAGAAGGCATTACAGAATGCCCGAAATGTGAGAGTGTCAGGGGGGAGAAGTAGGTGATGTTGCTATTACTAGGGCAAATGCGCTTGGGAAGCTGCTAAGTCACCTGGACCGAATGGACTACACCCCAAGACTCGGAAAGAGGTAGCTGAAGAGATTGTGGAGGCATTAGTTATGATCATTCAAGAATCACTAAATTCTGGAATGCTTCCTGAGGACCGGAAAATTGCAAATGTCACTCCACTCTTTAAGAAAGGAGGGAGGAAAAAGGAAGTAAATTATAGGCCAGTTAGCCTGATTTCAGTGGTTGGTAAAGTGTTGGAGTCCATCATTAAGGATGTGGTTTCGGGTACTTAGAGGCATATGATAAAGTAGGCCACAGTCAGCATGATTTTCCAAAGGGGAAATCTTGCCCCGACAAATCTGTTGGAGGAAATAACAGACAGATAGACAAAGGAGAGTCAGTAGATGTTGTTTATTTGGATTTTCAGAAAGCCCTTGATGAGGTGCCGCACATGAGACTACTTAACAAGATCCCATGCTATTACAGGAAAGGAAGGTATAAACACAGATAGAAGTTTGGCTGACTGGCAGGAGGCAAAGAGTGGGAATAATGCAGCCTTTCCTGGTTAGCTGCCAGTGGTGAGTGGGTGTGTCACAGAGGCCAGTGTTGAGATAGCTTCTTTCATGTTATACGTCAATGATTTGGATGAAGGAATTAATTATTTTGCGGCCATCTTTGTGGATGAAACAAAGACTGATGGAGGGGCAGGTAGTGTTGAGGAAACGGTGTCTGCAGAAGGACTTAGACAGATTGGGAGAATGGGCTAAGTAGTAACAAATGGAATATAGTTTATGGTAGTATATGGTCATGCACTTTGGTAGAAGAAATAAAAGCATAGAATTTTCTAAAGAGGGAGAAAATTCAAAAATCAGAGCTGCAAAGGGACCTGGGAGTGCTCGTGCAAGATTTCCTAAAGGTTAACTTGCAGGTTGGGTTGGTGAGGTAAGAAAGGAAAATGCAGTGTTAGCATTTGTTTTGAGAGGACTAGAATATAAAAAGAAGGATATAATGCTGGGGCTTTATAAGGCATTGGTTAGACCACGTGGAGTATTGTTAACAGTTTTGGGCCCCTTATCTAAGAAAAGATGTGCTGGCATTGAAGAGGCTCAGGAGCTTCATGAGAATAATCCCAGGAATGAATGGGTTAACATATGAGGAGCATTTTGTAGGCCCTGTGCCTGTACTCACTGGAGTTTAGAAGAATGAAAGGTGATTTCATTGAAACCTATCGAATATTGAAAGGACTATATAGAGTGAATGCAGAGAGGATGGATCTATAATGGGTGAGTCTAGGACCAGAGGACCCAGACTCAGAACTGATAAATGTTCATTCAGAACAGAGATGCGGAAAAATTTCTGCAGCCTGAGGGTGGCGAATCTGTGAAATTCATTGTCACAGGCGGCTATAGAGGCTAAGTCATTGGGTATATTTAAGGCGGAGGGGTGACAGGTTCTTGATTAATCAGGGCGTCAGAGGTTACAGGGGAAAGGCAAGAGAATGGGGTTGAGAATGGGGTTAAATCAGCTATGATGTAATAGCGGAGCAGGGTCAAGGAGCCAAATAGCCTAATTCTGCTCTAGTGTCTTTTGGAACACAGTAATGCTCACAGTACTTTGTGTAGTCTGACTAATGCCTTATAAAGCCTCAGCGTTACATCCTTGCTCTTATATCCTAGCTTTCTTGAAATGAATGCAGACTTTGCATTTGCCTTCAATATTACCAACTCAACCTGAAAGTTAACCTTTGGGGAATCCTGCATAAATACTCTCAAGTCCCTTTGTACCTCTGAATTTGCTTCCCATTTAGAAAATAGTCTAAACCTTTATTCTTTCTAACAAAGTGCATGACCATACACTTCCCTACACTGTATTCCATTTGCTACTTCTTTGCCATTCTCCTAATCTGTCTAAGTCCTTCTGCAGACGCCCTTGTACCCCTCCATCTATCTCTATATTGTTGGCTAATTATTTCACAAAACTATCATCCAAATCATGGACATATATGTGAAACATTCCATCTTCAAGGGTCTCCACCATCTAGGCCATGCTCTCTTCTCACTGTTGCCATCAGGAAGGAGGCACAGGAGCTCACTTCCTACACCAGCAGGTTCAAGAATAGTTATTACCCCTCACACATCATGCTCTTGAATTAGAGGGGATAAATTCACTCATCTTCACGCAACCCAGTACTAAACTGATTCCCCAAACTATGAACTCAATTTCAAAGACTCTACAACCCATGTTCTCAATACTTATTGCTTATTTATTATTTTTGTATTTGCCCAATTTGTTGTATTTTGCTCATTGGTTGTTTGTCTGCTGTGTGCAGCTTTACATTGATTCTATTAGGCTTCTTCATATTTACTGTAGTCCTTGTTTTGGGAAAATTGAGTATCTTCCAATTAAATGCAGGCCACATTACCAGTACAAGGAGTTTACTGTTAAGTTCTTCACTGCTGCCTACATCTCCACTAGCACAAATGCCAAAGACACATTGGGAGAGATTTACAATATCATCAGCTCTATGCAAAACAAGCTATAGGACCATAAAATACAGAAGCAGAATTAAGCCATTTGGCCCAGAGAGTCTGCTCCACCATTTCACCATGGCTAATCCATTCTCCTTCTCAGCACCAGTCTCCTGCCTTCTCCCCATATCCCTTCATGCCCAGACTAATTAAGAATCTATCAATCTCTGCCTTAAACATATCCATTGACTTGGCCTCCACAGCCACCTGTGGCAAGTAATTCCATAGATTCAGCACTCTCTGGCAAAAGAAATTTCTCCTCATCTCCATTGTAAAAGGACATCCTTCTATTCTGAGTTGGCGCTATCGTCTTATAATCCTCTACCATAGAAAATATCCTCTTCACATCCACTCTATCAAGGCCTTTCAACAATCCATCATTCTTCTGAATTCCAGTGAGTAGAGGCCCTAAGCCATCAAACGTTCCTCATATGACAAACCTTTCAATCCTAGAATAATTTTTGAGAGCCTGCTTTGAACTCTCTCCAATGCCAGCACTTCCTTTCTCAGATAAGGAGCCCGAAAACTGCTCACAATACTCCAAGTGAGACCTCAACAGTGCTTTATAAAGCCACAACATTACACCCTTGCTTCTACAGTGCCTAAAAAAGAATTCACCCCCTTGTCAGTTTTCATCTTTATTGTTTTACAATATTGAATCACAGTGTATTTAATTTGGGTTTTTTTGATACTGATCAACAGAAAAAGGCTCTTTCCTGTCAGCGTGATAACAAATCTCTACAAAGTCATCTAAATTAATTACAAATATAAAACACTAAATAATTGATTGCCTAAGTATTCACTCCCTTTAATATAATGCACCAAATCATCACCGGTTCAGCTAATTGATTTTATAGGTCACATAATTAGTTAAATTGAGATCTGTTATTGGAAACCTATATGTAGTCAAGGTGTTTCAATTGATTGTAGTAAAATTACACCTGTATCTGGAAGGTCAAACTGTTGGTGAGTCCGTATTCTGGCAAAAACTACATCATGAAGACAAAAGAGGATTCCAAACTACCCCACAAAAAGATTATTGAAAAGCACAGATTAGGAGCTAGATTCAAGAGAATTTACAAATCACTGAATATCCCTTAAAGTACAGTTAAGTCAAACATCAAGAAAAGGAAAGAACTGGCACACCTGTAAATCTGCCTAGATCAGGCCGTTCTGAAACACACCATCCCTTCTGTGATGCATGGAGGTGGTGGTAGCATCGTGCTGTGGGGATGCTTCACTGCTGCAGGCCCTTGAAGTCTTGTGAAGGTAGAGGGTAAAATGAATGCAGCAAAATACAGAGAAATCCTGGAGGAAAACCTGATGTAGTCTGCAAGAGAACTGCAAGTTGGAAGAAGATTTGTTTTCCAGCAAGACAATGACTCCAAGCATTAAGCCAAAGCTACACAGGAATGGCTTAAAAACAAAGTTAATGTCCTGGAGTGACCAAATCAGAGTCCAAACCTCAATCCAATTGACAATTTGGGGCTGGACTTGAAATCACAACCCCCATGTAATCTGACAGAGCTTGAACAGTTTTGTAAAGAAGAATGGGGAAAAATTGCAGTGTCCAGATGTGCAAAGCTAATAGAAACCTATCCACACAGACACAAGGCTGTATATGCTGCCAAAGGTGCATCTACTAAACCCTGACTTCAAGGGGGTACACAATTATGCAATCAATCATTGTGTTTAATAATTTTTAAAAAATTTAGACCATTTTGCAGAAATTTGGTTTTAATTTGACACACAGAATCTTTTCTGCTGATCAGTGTCAAAACAGCCAAATTAAGTCCACTGTGATTCAATGTTGTAAAACAATAAAACATGAAAATTTCCAAGGGAGTTGAATACTTTTTTTTAATATAGGCACTGTAATTTCTAGTCCTCTCAAAATGAATGCCAACATCACATTTGCCTTCCCCACCACAGACTCAACCTGCAATTTAACCTTTAGGGAATCCAGCATGTGGACTCCCAAGACCCACTGCACCTCGGATTTTTGAATTTTCTCACCATTTAGAAAATAGTCTACATTTTTATTTCTTCTACCAAAGTGCATAACCATACACTTCCGAATACCGTATTCCATCTGCCACTTCTTTGCCCATTCTATTAATATGTCTAAGTCCTTCTGTAGCCTCTCTACTTCCTCAAATCTACCTGCCCCTCCACCTATGTGTTGTTTGCAAATTTGCCCACAATGCCATTAATTCCATCATCCAAGTCATTGACGTATAATGTAAAAAGAAGTGATCACAACTCAGACCCCTATGGAACATCACTTGTCACTAACATACAACCAGAAAAGGTTCCTTTTATTCCCACTCTTTGCCTCCTGCCAATCAGGCAATGCTTTATCCATTCTAGTACCTTTCCTGAAGTGCCAAGAGCTCTTAGCTTGAGTTGAGTGACGTACAATGTGTATCCTTTGACATTGACCCCAGCTATAATCTTCTTTCAGCTATGATTCAGTGATGCCTGTGTCATGCATGTCAATCTATAACAGTACTATAAGTTCATCTACCTTATTCTGTACCACATTAAAATATAACACCTTCAGTCCTGTATTCATCCTTTTTCATTTTGTTCATCTTTTACATTGCAACTCATCTTGTTGACTGCAATTTTCCCCTATCATCAGCCTCTCCTTGCAAGCAGTCTCACTGCAGACTGCCTCAGTTTATTAACCAACTACCTCATCCGCAGCTCTATCACTCTGGTTCCCATCCCCCTGCCAAATGAATTTAAACCCTTCCAAACAGCTCTAGCAAAACTGCCATCAAGAATATTGGTTATTCTCAGGATCAGGTGTTTCCCGTCCATTTTGTACGTTGTTCCTTCCCAATGATGCAAAAATCTGAACCCCTGCCCCCTGCACCAGTTCCTCAGCCATGCACTCATCCACCAAATCATCCTACTCTTGCCCTCACTGGCCTGATTACTGACCTGGAGGTCCTGTTTTTCAGCTTTCTACCTAGTTCCCTAAAATCTCTCTTCAAGACCTCTTCATCTTTCCTACCTATGTCATTGGTGCCAATGTGTACCGAGACTTCTAGCTGCTCATGATGCTCCGTTAGAATGCTGTGGAGCTGTTTCAAGAGATCCCTGACCCTGGCACCTGGGAGGCAACATACCATCCAGGTGTCTCTATCACACTCACAGAATTTCATCTCTGTTCCTCTGACTATGGAATCTCCTATCATCACTACAGTCCTCTTCACCTTTCTCATTTTCTGAGCAAGGGCACTAGACTCAGCGCCAGAGACCCGGTCACTGCCACTCCCCCCCCCGTCCCCCCGAGTAGGTCGACACCCCTTAATAGTATATAAAGTGGTATGCTGATTATTGAGTGGAACAGCCACAGGGGTTCTCTGCACTGGCTGCCCATTTCCCTTCCGGCTCCTGTCAGTCACCCAGTAACCTACCTACTGCAACCTTTAACTCCTATCTATCACCTCCTCATTCTCCCGAATGAGATGAAGGTCATCAAGCTGCAACTCCAGTTCAGTGCACCTGATGCCAATGTGGATATCTGGGAGGCTGGAGGTTTCCCAGACTTCCCACATCTCACACACAGAACAAAACACTGCCCTTGAAGCCATTCTTACTGCACTAACTGTGCACCAACTGATGAGAAATGAAAAATTAAGGAAGAGAAAATCTTTTTCGTAATTTCACCCAAGTCTGATGAGTCAAAGCCACTCCAAACATTACCCTACTCACAACAATGGCCGCTCCACTTGTGCTTGCCTTATTTTCATTCGCCCTTTCTAATGAATCCTGTTCAGTGATTGGTCACAGCCTAACTCTGGAAAAACTTACGCAAAGTTCTACCTTTTTAATCCTGATTGCGAACAAGCATCCGGACAGTTTCTTCATAACTGCAGGAGACTTCAATCATGTTAACCTGCAGGGCATTCTACCGAAATTCCACCAACATGTCAACGTGGCCACTCGGGGAATAAACAGACTGGACGATTTCTATACAGACAGACACAGTACTTACAAACCCTTCCCATGCCCTCATTTTGATCTCTAGTGTTGACTGTATCTCCATAATGTTAATCCCGCTGCTGAAAATGTAGAAAACAATCAAGAGGGCCATCACTGCACGGCCTAATGAGGCTATCTCAACGCTTCAGGATTATATTCAAAGGACCATCTGGCAGATGTTCAAGGAGACTGCCACAAAGAGATTACACACAGACCTCAAGGAATATGGCTCATCTATCATCGGTTACATCAGTACCTAGACAACTTTGGTACCTCAATAACATTCATCTCATAGCCCAACCAGAAAACCTGGCTGAATGCAGCGGTGCACCACACTAAAAGCAGCTGGGCACTGCCTTCAAGACTGGTGACAGAATAGCCCTCAGAGGTAACAGCAACCTCATCTTAGGATTCAAGAGGGCAAAGACCACCTATGCACAAAAAATTCTGGAACACCTGTTTGATAACGATCCCCAGATAAATTGCTGGGCATCAAAGGCATTACTGACTACACAAGGAAAAACTGCATTGACTGTACCAGTGACACCCCCCTCCCTGATGCTCTAAACAACTTTTATGTAGGCTTCAAGGCATGCAACGCAACACTGGTCACAAAAGCTACCCCCCCCCGCCCCCCGCCAGTTGAACAGCCACTGGCTGTAACAGCAGCAGATGTGAGAAACACCCTCCATAAGGTAGCTAAGCCAGACAACATCCCAGGCCAAGTACTCCCCATGTGCACACCAGCTCACTGATGTCTTTACGGACATCTTGAACACTTCACTCATCCAGGCTGCTGTCCTCACATGCTTCAAATCAGCCACAATCATCCCTGTATTAAAACATTCTACACCATCAGAACTAAGCACCCAGTGCCCAGTAGCACTGACACAAATCTCCATGAAATGCTGTGAACAGCTGATAATGGCACATATCAAAAATTCATTCCTGCCACATTAGCACTCTCCAATATACTTATCACCAAAACAACTCTACCACAGATGCCATAGCATCTGTCATACACCTAATCTTGACACACCTGGAAAATAAGGACATCTACGTCAGAATATTGTTTTGGATTTCTGTTCAGCATTCAACACACTTGTCCCACAGATGTTGGTGAACAAGCTCCTACTCCTCAGTGTAACTAGGTTTTGGACTTCCTAATGAACAGATCTCAGACAGTCAGGATGTACATTTGATCCTCCCTTCCCATCATCCTCTAAAAAAGGTGTCCCCTAGAGCTCTGTGCTGCGCCCTTTGCTGTACCACTCTGCTCACACATAAGTGCACGGCCAAACATCTGAGCAATCACATCAAGTTCTCCAAGGACACGACGTGGTGGACCTCATCATCAGCAATGATGAAACGGCCTACAGCAAGGAGGTGGAAGAGCTCGAGGTCTGGTGTTGGGCAAATAACCTCTTCCTTAATGTTAACAAGACAAAGGAGATGGTTATCAACTTCAGAAGAGCTTGATCACTCATACTGCCTTTACATCAGTGACACAGCAGTGGAAACTGCAAGAAGCTTCAAACACCTGGAAGTGCATCATTGCTTGGTACCAAAGCAGCACTGTAGTGGACAGGAAGGCTCTACCAAGGATAATCAAAACTGCCCAATATATCACTGGCACCAGCCTACCCACTATCAAGGACATACATGTATAGAAAGGTGCTAGAAAAGGCCAGTAATATCCTCATGTATTCAACACATCTTGGTCATGGACTGTTTGTCCCACTCCCATCAGGGATGAAGCTACGAAGCATTCATGCCAGGGCAACCAGACTCAAAAACAGCTACTTGTCCCAAGCAACAAGATTGATCAACATCTCCACCCACTGACTCCACCATTACTTTTATTATTTAGCTTCAAACACCTTATGTACAGCCAGAGCCACTTTATGGACGTGCAGTCAATCTATGTATATAATCTATCTTTTATATTTATATTTAGTGTGTTTTTTTGTGTTCTTTTTCCTGTGTGTTTTCTTGTGCTGCACCGGACCCAAATTACAATTATTTCATTCTACTTACACATGTGCACAAGAAATAACATTAAGCAATTTAGAATCTTGAATATCCACAAAAAAAAATCTCAGGGTAGTATATGATGACCTATCTGTACTTTGATAATAAATTTATTGTGAATTTTGAAAGGAAGAGGTCCCAAAACCACCCTCCGTGGACCACTAGTTACTAGCAGCAAACTAGTAAAGGCTTCCTTATCCAATCTTTGCCTCCGGTCAGTCAGCCAGTCCATCCTTACTAGTATATTTTCTGTAGTATCATAGGCTCTTATCTTGTATGGCACTTTGTCAGAGGTCTTCAGAAAATCCAAATAAACAACATCCACTGACTCTCCTTTGTCTATTCTGCCTGTTACTTTGTCAGGCAAGATTTCCCCTTTAGGAAACTACATGGACTGTGACCTACTTTACCATGGCTTCTAAGTACCCAAAACCTTTTCCTTAAAAATGGACTCCAAACTCTGACTAACGATTGAAGTCAAGCTAACTGGTCTATAACTTTTCTTTTTCCTCCCTCTCTTCTTAATTTTCTAGTCCACCGGAACCATTCCATAATCTAGTGATTCTTGAGAGATCACTACTAATACTTTCACAATCTCTTCAGCGACCCTTTTAAGAACCCTGGGGTGTGGTCTAGGTGACTTATCTATCTTCAGACATTTCAACTTCTCAAGCAACTTCTCCCTTAGTAATAGTAACTATGCTCACACCTGCCCCCTGACATGCTCAAATTTCTAGTATACTACTAGCACTTACTACAATGAAGATGCAAAGTAGTTATTGAATTTGTCCGCCATTTCTTTGTCGCTCATTACTACCTCTGCAGCATCCCGATATCCACTCTTCCCTCTCTTTTACTCTTTATATATCTGAAAAATCTTTTGGTATCCTCTTTGATAGTAATGGCTAGTTGACCTACATATTTCATCTTTTCTCTCCTTAATTCTTTTTTAATTGCTTCTTTTCATTTTTAAATGTTTCCCAATCCTCAGACTTCCCACTATTTTTTGCTTTACTGTATGCCCTCTCTTTTGCTTTTATGCTGTTTTTGACTTCCCTTGTCAGCCACAGTTGCCTCATCCTCCCTTTAGAATATTTCTTATATTTTGGGAAAAATCTCACCTGTACCTTCTGAATTTCTCTCAAAAACTCCAGCATGCTATTTTGTCATTATCCCTTGCTATCGACTTTAAGCAGCTCCAATCTCATGCCTCCATATTCCTTTTACTCCACTGTAATACTGATACATCTGTCTTTAACTTTGCCTTCTCAAACTGCAGTATGAATTCTATCATATTATG
Organism: Hemitrygon akajei; assembly: GCF_048418815.1. Lineage (NCBI taxonomy): Eukaryota > Metazoa > Chordata > Chondrichthyes > Myliobatiformes > Dasyatidae > Hemitrygon > Hemitrygon akajei. The sequence continues at coordinate 165,651,866 of NC_133128.1, read as the reverse complement.
ATCACTGTCTCAAAAGGGTTCCTTTACCTTAAGCTCCTTAATCAAATCTGGTTTATTACACACACCCAATCCAGAACTTCCTTTCTCCAAGTGGGTTTAACTTCTCCAAGCTGCGGGACAGAGCACCAACCTGATTTTTATGGATGATGTACTTTTCGTTTGGAAGGTTCTGCTAACAGGGTCTCCAGGAGATTGCCTGCTTGTCATGATGAACAATGAATGTAAAGTATCACCAGCTTCAGGATCTCTCCAGTGACTCAGATGACAGTCACAACAACTGCTCCATAAAGAGCCACAGATTTGTGGGCTAAATCATCTCCTTCTGTGCCATAAACCATTCATAAATCCATGATATTGCAATTTTGAGAGAACTACCTTGCTTCTCTCCAAATAGGGACATGAGATCTCTTACATCCACCACAGAAGGATCGCAGATTAATGTTATCTTCTGGATGAGATATGTCTCACAGGAAAGCAAGCTTCAATATTTGTACCTATTTGTGTTTTAATTTCTGCTATACCACATACTAACAGTTCACAGATTAACCGACTCTATGTAAATACCATTTCTATTTGGAGTGTACTGTATATAAATAAAAAACTGGTGTCCTTCAAACTAATCAGATTTTAAAAACTCTTGCTGTAGATTAATTTTGAATGTTGTAACAATGCTGCCATTATTTGACATTTTACTCTGTTTTAGAAATACAGAAAAAGAAATTGCTGCTGGAAAAGGAGGAAATAAAATTTCCTAATGAACATTTAGACATCCAGAAAACTCCACAAAATTGTTTAACCCTGGTTAAACCAATTTTTGACAGCATTTTTTTTTGTTATTAGAACAAGTTTTCACCCACCTAGAGCAGTAGATTCAGAGCCCAGCATACATCTGCTATTGCAGCTCCCCTCTCCTCTACGGTCTGCACCTCTTTCCAGATCTTCTGCATTCCTACAATTCTGACCTTCTGCAAATCTCTGCTTTTAACTACATATTGGTAATGCATATGGAGCAAGTAAAAGCAGAAATATGCAAAAGGTCACAATTGCAGGGGTGCAGAAGAATCAAAAGGCAAAGTTGCCATTATAATAGAGGGCAATAGAAACAACAAACAGAACAAAATAGAGAAGTTCATTAAAATTGGCAACGCTTGCAATGGAAGTCATGAGGTCAGGTGAGAAGCACATTGTTACTGACCTGACAGCATGAACATTAATTTCTCCTTCCAGTAATTTTCCCCTCCCCCTTCCTTCTTCTGTTCTCCATTCTAGCCTCTTACTTCTTCTCCTCACCTGCCTATCAACTCTCCCTGGAGCTCTCTTCCTTTCCATACTCCCATGGTCCACCTTCTCTATCAGAGTGCTTCTTCTCCAGCCCTTTGCTGTACCAATTACCACTTCCCAGCTTCTTTCTTCATCCCCCTCCCCCTTTCACCTACCTTGCATCACCTATCAACTTCAAGCTAACCCTCCATCCCTTCCTCCCACGTTTTTATTCTGGTGTCCCTCCCCTTCCTTTCCAATCCTAAAGAAGGATCTCAGCCCAAAACATACACTGTTTATTCACTTCCATAGATGCTACCTGACCTGCTGATTTCCTCCAGCATTTTATGCGTGTTGCTATGGAGATGCATCGTTTCTGGGTACAAGTTTCCAATGAACTCTGAAGGTTAAAATTTAGATTGTATGTTAGTGGCTTAGAGGGAACGTGGAAGAGATTTATTGCATGACTTCAGTACTAATGAACATTAATTAAATGGAGAAGCAGTCACTGTTTTCCGCTTTCCCCAAGGCAAAGAAGGTTATGGAACTATTCAGCATCAAGAAATGGTTTAGATACATTAAATAAGGAGAAACAATTTCCAGTGGGAAAGTCAATAACCAAAGGATGTAGATTTAACATAATTGCATAAAAACTAGAGATGATGAGGATTTCTTAAACAGTGATCTAGAATCAAATGGCTGAAAAGACAGTTGAAGCCAATTAAAAATTAAAATGCAAAAGCAAATAAGATAAGTTTCAGAAAAGTATAAAGAAATTTAAGGCTAATAATTACTGAATAGTTTTGTTAAATAGTTTAGTACAAACACAAATAACTGAATGGCCACATTCTAGACCACAGCATTTTACTTTTCCATCAATAGAAGTTCCAATTTAAGTCTAACAGTATCTTTGTGTGAAGCCCAAGTAAAGAACAATAAATAATACAATAGCAGTGACCCAATCCACAGACTGCAATTTAATATTTTCGTGTGGTACATTTTGAACCTGGAATGTAAAAGCAGAATAGCAAAACATTTTTCTTACAGTCACAGCATGAGTCTTTCTTAGTTTCACAATAACTTTCATGAAGTTATACGTTATGAACAAACAGAAGGAAACATACTTAGATGACTATTAATTCTCTTCTGTTTTGGTGATATGTGAATATGGTATCCCACAGATATATTTAACCTTGCAACATTTTTTGCTGAGAAACAGGACCATTCCCTACCAAACTACACAATATATACAGTATTCTTAGGCATATCGTCACACTAAGCCTCAGTACTTACCATTCAGAATATCTTTCAGATATTTAAACCAAAGGTTGCAGTGGTCTTCACTTAAGTTGCTTAGATGAATAACACGGTGTTTGAGCTTATTTTGCCCTTTGCTAACACACACAAAAATGGCGATTCCTAACAGAGTTCCTCCTTTATACTGTTTCGCTGATCGTCGGCGTTTCATCTTCACAGCAAAAACTTCTTTTATTTCCACAAATTCTGCATGACGTTGGGAAATGATTGCATCATCACCTGCATCAAAAACATAGTATCAATCTGGAGATATTTTGCCATTTACAAATCAATTACTTACTCGTTCTGTTGTAAACACTAAGAAGTCTGCAGATGCTGAAGATACAAAGCAACAGATACAAAGTGCTGGAAGAACTCAGCAGGTCAGGCAGCATGTACGGAAATGAATGAACACTCGACGTTTCAGGCTGAGACCTTTCCTCACGACTGGAATGGAAGGGGGAAGGCGCCAGAATAAAAAGTTTTGGGGATGAGAATAAGGCTAGCTAAAAGGTGATCGGTGAAGAGAAGTAGGTGGGAAAGGTAAACAGCTGCAGAGGAGGGAATCTGAAAGGAGAGGAGAGTGGACCATAGGAGAAAGGGAAGGAGGGGGGGACCCGGGGGTAAATGATAGGCGATTGAGCAGAGGTAATAGAAGTGGGGGGGGGGAACTATTTAACAGAAGGAGAAATCAATAGTCATGCCATCGGGTTGGAGACTACCCAGATGGAATATAAGGTGTTGCTCCCCCACCCTGAAGATGGCCTGACATGTTGGAAAGGGAATGGGAATTGGCATTAAAATGTTTGGCCACCGGGAAGTTTCATTTTTGGCCAAAGCAGTGGAGGTACTTGATGAAGCAGACACTCAATTTATGACGGGTTTCACCAATGTAGAGGAGGCAGTACTAGAAGCACCAGATACAATAGATGACACCAGCAGATTCACAGGTGAAGCATAACCTCACATGAAAGTTCTGATTATCTTATTGCATAAGGGTTTGATCAAGAGTAATGTCTTCCTCCTAGCTTTCCCATTCACTTTTCCCCTAGTGTTTGATTCTTTGTTTCTTGAGCTTTCATTGTCTTTCACAAGCTCACATATTGTTTTACTGTAACTTTGTCCTTTTTTTAAAAAAAACTCATATTTTCTATACATCTGCTCAGTATTGTATTTTTCTTCTGGAAACACCTTACACAAGATGCTTTGTTTACGTAAGTTCAAAGTACATTTATTGTATTATCAAAGCATGTATACCATATACAACCTTGAGATTCATCTCCTTACATGTAGCCACAAAATAATAACATCCAATGGAAACCATTTTAAAAAAGACCATCAGACATTCAATGTGCAGAAAAAAGAAATCGTGCAAACAATAAAAGTAAGCAAATAACATTCATAAGTGAAGTTCACCAAAGTGAATCCACAGCCACAAAGATAGTAGTCATCATTACAGATGGTTCAGGAGTCCACTAATTGCAGGGCACAGCCTCAGTTCACCGCAGAAATGAGTTCAACTTACAGAGCAGCTAGCTGACCACCGTCCCTCACCTCTGGCCCCCGAATACCAAACCTCTTTCAATCTGGCCTGGCACTTAAATCGACCAAACCTCAGGTCCAAAAGGGAAATTACAGGCTATTGATTGCAGCCATCTTCTATTAAATTAGTTATATACTTAATTTTTTCAATTTTAAAACCTGAAACACACTGCAATATCTGTGATCATCATAGCATAATGTAAACAGCTAAATCATTCATAAATGAAATCACATTTCAGCTCAGAATGGAATGTTTCAATACAATGGGTAAACAATGAAATACTATTATGTTACAATTTGTACGCATCTACTGTTTAGTATATTCTATACAAAAGGTAGCTCTTTCTTAAATTGTGTTCCACATGTTAGATAGCTGCTAGATTGGATTTTGTGCATGACTACATTGCTGCAAATAATACACAAAATGATAAACATTGCAGTTGAACTTCAACTTTTCCCTGCACTATCTCCATATTCCCAGATTTCATTATTATCCAGAAATCTATGTCACCATTTTGAAAGAACTCAATGACCACACCACTGCAGACCCTGCAAGATTCATCACTGACTGAAAAATTTTCTTCTGGTCCTAAATGACTTAACCCTTATGATAGAGGGTGGCCATGGCAACCAGGATACAATTCTCCCTGCATCCACTGTCCAGCCTTGTTAGAATTTTATAAGTTTCACTGAGATCTCCTCTCATTCTTCAAAACCCTGGAAGGATACAGGCATAATGTATCAATCTTGCCTTGTACAGCATGGCATCTCAGGGCCTGATCCAGTGAATCTTTACTGCACTCCCTCTATGGCAAGCCTAATTGTTCAGTAAGGAGACCAAAGCTGCACACACCACTCCACGTGCTCTTTAAAATCTTACCTATTTTTATAGATGCACCTCTTATTGAGATGCATCTGAGCTGGGTTTAGCAAATAGTTTGCCCATGATTGCAAGGAATTGCAGAGCACCTCAGGGTGCAGAAGCAAAACCTTATATTCCAAATAGGTACCTTTCAACCTGATAGCATGAATATCAGTTTCTCCTTCTGGTGAACGAATTCACTCCTCCCATTTCCTACTATGGCTTTCCATTTATTCTCACCTGCCTATTACCTCCCCTGGGTCCCCTCCTCCTTTTCTTTTTCCTATTGTCTATTCTCCTCTCCTATCACATTCTTTCATACCCAGCCCTTGACCTTTCACACCCACCTGGCTTCACCTATCACCTTCCAGCTTGTCTCTTTCCCTCCCCCTCCCCCTTTGTTCAAGCATCTTCTCCCTTCCTTCTCAGACCTGAAGAAGGGTCTTTGCCTGAAACATTGACTGTTTTCCCTTTTCTACAGATGCTGCCTGACCTCTAGCATTTTGTGTGTGTTGCTCTGGATTTCAAGCATCTGCAGACCTTCTTGTGTTTGTAACATAATCAAGGATCACTTGCACCCTGGTCATTCTCTCTCCTCACCGCTCAGGCAAAAGGTAAAAAAGCCTGAGAGCACGAACCACCAGTCTCAAGGGCAGTTTCCATCCCACCATATCAAACTCATAAACAGACACTAAAAGATGAAGCCTTGAACTTCCAATCTACCTCATCATGGCCCTTGCACTTTATTTGTCTCCCTGCACGCACTTTCTCTGGACCTGCAACAATATTCCCCTTTCTTTTGTAAAGTAAGTGTAAATACACTTATTTTCTAAGGGATACAGCCCATGCCATCCAATTACACCCATGTGACCAATTAACCTACTAACCCATACATCTTTGGAATGCCGGAGGAAACTGGAGCACCTGGAGGAAACCCACATGGTCAAACGGAGAACATGCAAACTCCTTACAGACAGCAACACTATAGAACACAGATCTGTCTGGATGGCATGCAAAACCAAAGATTTTCACTGCATTTTGCTACATGTGGCAATACTAATACAATTACAGTAAAGTATCTTCACTCCTATACTCAAATCCTTTTATAATAAAATTTAACATAGTAGCATAGTGGTTACAGTGGTACCAGTAGTGGCACAGCACCGGCAACCCTGATTCAATCCTCATCACTGCCTGCAAGGAGTTTGTATGTTTTCCCTTTGACTGTGTGGGTTTCCTCTGGGCATTCCGGTTTCTTCCCACAGTTCAAAGACATACTGGTTGTTAGGTTAATTGGTCATAGTAAACAAAATTGTCCCGTGATTAGGCTAAGATAAATTGGGGGATTGCTGTCATCATGGCTCAAAGGGCCAGAAGGGCCGATTCTGTGTTGTATCTCAATAAAATGTTACTTGCTTTCTTAATAGCTTGTTACATCTGCATTATAGCTTTCACTAATTTATGTACAAGGACTGTTAAGTCCTTTTGAACATTAACTTGCTAATCTCTTACCATTCCAAAAATCTGTTTTGGGGGGACGTCACGTGATGACGTAGGATCGAAACGTGGAAATCCAGCTCTCCCGTAACAAACCAGTAAGATAATGTTTAAGTGAAGAAAAGTTAGTAAATACTTTTTAAAAATTACTTATAAGCTACTCAGGATTGTCTTAAGATATGTCTCCTAAACAGAAGCAGAAGAAAACTACTACTTTGAAGACTACACAAGTTGGAAAAGAAGACTGGCCGCCATGAAAGAGCCTCGGGCTCAAGTGCATTTTACCTTCAGCGATACAGAACAGGAAACTACGGCAACATCAACTGTTTCCAAAAATAAAGAGCAACAGGAATTGCGCATGTGTGAAGGAAGGGGCATGCGCAAACACGAGCAACCCAAACTACAAATCCCAGCTATGATCAGAACTGAAGGTGAAAGTGAATATGAGGTGGAATCAGATTATCTGGATAAATCAGACGAAGATGAAGAGACAAACAAAGAAGAGCAACAGGAAGAGGTTGGAGGTGATATTGGAGACTTAAAAAAATCTTTGGTGCAAATAATGCATGAATTAAAAGCATTAAAAGTAATAAAAAAGATATTAAAAATATGAAGATTATGTTTGATAAAATGATGAAAAGACAGGATAAAATGGACAAGAAAATTAAAAACAGAAGAAACAACAGGAGACACCATTGATAGAGTGAATAAAATGGAAGATAATATTTCTGCCTGGACATCAGAAAGAAAATGGTTGTTGGAAAAAGTGGATGTACTTGAAAATTTTAGCAGACGAAATAATATTAAGATTGTTGGACTTAAAGAAGGTATAGAGGGAGAGGATCCAATAAATTTTTTTCAAAAATGGATTCCGGAAATTTTGGAAATGGAAGAAGGAACCCAGTTAATTGAAATTGAAAGGGCTCACAGAGCCTTAAGATCAAGACCTCAAGTTGATCAAAACCCATGATCAATCTTGATAAAATGCTTAAGATATCAAGATAAAGAAAAGATCTTGAAGGCGGCTGCCCAATGTGCCAGAAAGAGAAACGGGCCATTGATGATAGAAGGGGAAACAGTTCTTTTCTACCCTGATATAAGTTATGACCTTTTGAAGAGAAAGAAGGAATTTAACCCAGCGAAAAAAGTTTTATGGGAAAAGGGTTATAAATTTATATTGCGCCACCCGGCAACCCTGATAATTTTTTTGGATGACGGAAAAAGAAGATCTTTTACTGATTATCAGGATGCGGAAGAATTTGCAGAAGAACTCCCAAATATTCGCTAACCACAGCCAAAGATTTAAAAGTGAAACGGATTAAAGATGAAGACAGGGACAGTGAATGGAGTTGATGGATGTTTGAGGACAGAAGAATATTTAAATATATTCTTAATTATATGATACAGGGGGAGAAAGGTAAAAATTTGAGAAAAATTAATCAAGAGTAGTGATATTATTTTTTCTTCTCTTATATATACTTTTATATGTTACGGGGGAGCTGGGGGAACTTCGGATCAATTGCTACGGGATTCACGTGTGTAATCATGGTGATTGCCATGACCCGTACAACGGAGGGGGGTAATGTGTTTTTTTTTCACAACATTAGTAGGGGGGTATTTTTTTTTTCTTTATAATCTATTTTTCTTTAATCTTTCTTTCTTTGCCTGGACAATCGGGGGGGGGGGGGGGGGGGAAGACACATAACAACATGGAGAATTTTAAAAAGATTCCCCAAGGTACTACGAAAGTTGAAAAGTTAGGTATTACTATAGACTGGAGTAACCCTGTTAAAAATAATGACTAATTCACTGAATTTTTAAAGTTTTAATGTTAATGGGCTTAATGGACAAGTGAAAAGAAAAAGAATTTTAACATACATTAAGAAAATGAAAATAGATATAGCTTTTAGCTGCATTCCATTTGAAAAAAATCCTTATAATTTTAGAGATAAATATGAAATATTTCTGAAAATTTGGCGCCCTTATTTACAAAAGATAGGATTAAATATATAGGTGCTCCAAAGATAAAATTATTGGTTATTTGGGGAAATAAATAAATATATATACTAAAGCTATTATGAACTCCATGGAGCATTTGGGGATCTTCCGATATCCAGGCATTCTTTCTTTCTTTCTTTCTTTCTTTTTTTTCTCTTTCTACAGGGATATGTTAGGAGGGAGGGGTTAAGGGGAGGGGGGAAGGGTTGATAATTTTTTTTGCTTCTGTAACCATTTGAAAATTCAATAAAAAAAATTTATTAAAAAAAACCAAAAATCTGTTTCGCGCACTGTAATGGATGACCTCACATTTTTTCAACATCAGCCTCCACTTATTATGTCCTTGACTATTCATTTAACTTGTCTGTAATACCTTGAAGCCTCTTTACAACCCATGCTCCACTCAGAATCCCATTTGGTTTTGTATCATTAGCAAACTTGGAAATATGACAACTGTCCTGTCAGCCAAATATTGATTATAAATGGCCGGGACCCAAGTACTCTTCCTAACAATACCCCACAGGTCACCACTGCCAATCCTAAAAGAGATCAATTTATTCCCATGCCTTTTTTTTCCCTTCACTTGATTTTATTCTTCGTTACAATTTTTTACCTAATAAACTAATTAACTTCAAAAATATGCATTAAATTTTCATTCAAATTTTTAAAATTTCTAAAAAGCAACTGATTTTAAAATTTTAAAGTATTGATATTCTCAGCTATCTGCTTTCTCATAAAAAGCTTTTTATAGCTCTTGCCTCTAAAGCAGAGGCTCTCAACCTTTTTTATAAGGACCCTTACCATTAACCAAGGGATCTGTGGACCCCAGGTTGGGAACTCCTGCTTTAAAATGTCTCAAACAGAAGAATGAATTATTCAAGGTGCAATTTTACCATGTAAGTGAACACCATACTTGCTGTGGATTACATAGTTGAATGAACTGAAAAAAACTATGACTATATTTTTATATAGAAATTATAAGTCAGTAACTGGGCAAGTGCATTTACTATACCACAAAAATATACTACACAAAGGGCCTTATAGAACTGTATAGAATGTTCATCATCTTCATTTTAGTATTAAAGATTAGTTCAACAAGCATTGGTCAGACAGGGCTTATTTTTAAAAAAGCAAGTAGAACATGAATGACATGAAAATCTATACTTCAAAATTAAGGTGAGAGAGCATTTATGCAGACAGGAACATAGTATCTGTGTTTCCAATTGATGAACCACTATTAGAATATTTCACAGTTGTGTGAATAAAATAAAAGTACTTATTTAGGGATTGCAGACATCAATTAATTAATTCAGAATCAGAATCAAAATCAAGTTTAGTATCTCCAGCGTATGTCATGAAATTTGTCAACTTTGTGGCAGCAGCAGTACAATGCAATATATAATAATAGAGAAAAATGTAAATGACTATATAAAATAGCTAAATTAAATTAGTGCAAAAAATTGGAATTAAAAGAAGTAGTGAGATGGTGTTCATGGATTCAGTGTCCATTCAGAAATTGGATGGAAGAGGGGAAGAAGCTCTTCCTGAATTATTGAATGCACACCTTCAGGCATCTGTCCCTCGTTCTTGATGATAGCAATAAGAAGAGGGTATGTCCTGAGTGATGGGGATCTTTACTGGCTTTTTGAAGTATCGCTCTTGAAGATATCCTGAATACTATGGAGGCTAGTGCCCATGATGGAGCTGACTAAGTTTACAACTCTCTGCAGCTTACTTCAATCCTGTGCAGTAGCAAACCGCAACCCCCCCCCCCCACCCCCATACTAGGAGGTGATGCAGTCAGTTAAAATGTTCTCTGCAGTAAATCTGTAGAAATCTGTAAGTGTTTTAGGTGACATACCAAATCTCTTCAAACTCCTAAAGAAATATAGCTGCTGCAGGCCTTCTCTGTAGCTGCATTGGTATGTTGGGTCCAAGTTAGACCCGAGAGATATTAACACCCAGGAACTTCAAATTGCTCACTCTTTGCACATCTGATCCCTCTAGGAGTACTGATGTGTGTTCCCATGTCTTACCGTTTGTGAAGTCCACAACTAGTTCTTTGGTCTTACTGAGAGTAAGGTTGTTCCTGTGACACCACTCAACTAGCTGGTATACCTCATTCCTATATGCCCTCTTGACATCATCTAAGGTTCTGCCAACAATGGTTATATCATCAGCAAATTTATAGAAAGATTTTCAACTGTACCTAGCCACACATTCATGGGTGTAGAGAGAGTAGAGCAGTGGGCAAAGCACAATTCCCTGAGGTGTTAAGCCATTGCGCATGAGTGGGCGGGGCAACATCTCTCCATCTAAGGAGGATCAAGCGTCTCGCCAGGAGAGAGGCAAAGGATAATATTCGGCATTTGGTCGGACCCAGACGTAAATCTGTCTCGCCCCAAAAACCGAACAAAGCAATTAAGGGGTTTGGTTCTAGGTGCTGATTCAGAATACACGATAACGTAGTGAAGACATCTTTCCAAAATTTCTCCAAGCTAGGACAGAACCAGTACATATGGATGAGAGAGGCCACGCCCCTCTTGCATTTATCACAAAATGATAAAGGGTAGAATCGAGATAGTTTAGATTTAGACATATGGGCTCTATGAACAATCTTAAACTGTAAGAGACAATGGTGAGCACAAAGAGAGGTTGAGTTAACCGATTTGAGAACTGAGTCCCAGCTCTCCTCGGATAAGGAGATAAGGAGATATTTAAATCCTGCTCCCAGGCCATTTTAATTTTATCCACAGGGGGGGATCAAGAATTTCTTTAGCACTACAAACCTACTCCTTCCCATCACCTGTTGAAATAATATCATTCTCACCTTAGAACTGCACTCATCTCAAACACCAAAGCGTATTTCTACCTAATCACACTATCAACAAATATCGTGAATTTTAGATTGAATAGACTTACCCACATTTCAATCTGCTCATTCTGGTTCAGGCTTCTCAGAGAACTTCTGTATAGCAAGATACAATGCTTGTAACCATTGTTCCCTATGAGCTGCGTGGGTGCATGGCCATGCAATAACTGAAATGCTCCGTGCACACAACCTTTGTTGACAGACAGCTGGAATTTTCTTCACATTTAAATATTTAATTTGCTGCACAATTTTCAGGCCATGGAAAAATTTCCTTCTCAGAGCAATGGTTGGTTCGCACCGTTGTTAAAAAAATAGAGGGAACGTTGCTTGTAACTTCAGCAAGTCATGTGGAAGTATATTAGGTATTATATAAAATAATACCCATAGTCAAATGATCTCAAGAAGCTTGAGCAGAGCTGCTGGACAGCAGTCTAGATCTTGGTACTATGAGCTGGTCAGCTTCTTTTCTAGTACAGAAAGCATTTACTGCCACTCACATGACGTTTCTAGAGCTCCTCAGCTGAGCCCTCTGTATTAGGCAAAACTATACGCAAAGCCTCCAATGACCAGCATAATAGGGTGCTCAATCTGAATGAAGCCATGATGGCTTAGGGAGAAACACTATGTCTCCTGGAAGGCATTCTTTTATTCCAGCTGAAGCAATTCCAGAAAAAGAGATGCAAGACAAGCAAAAGTAGCTGAATGATGACTCTATGCATCCAGGGTTCAAAGTTCAAAGTATAATTTTATTATCAGAGTACATACGTGTTAACGCATATAACCCTGACATTCTTTTCCTGTGGCATACTCAGCAAATCTACAAAAAAGTAACTGTAAACAATGACAACAAATTGTGCAAATGCAGATATACAGTAAATCTATCGTAACAAAAATTTGAGCATGAAATAACAAGAACGAATGAGGGAATTTTGAGAAAATTGTTCCATTCTAAACTAAATTATCTAAAAGTTTATTGGAACTGGGTTTATTTGTAATCTTCAAAGGAGAACTGGAAAAATGCGTGAAAGGAAAACAAGTGATGAGCCAACAAGAAAGGTGCAGTGGTTGAATGGCATTTAATGTAGTCAGAAATAGAGTCATGGAATGGGAGTTATATCACACAGAAATACTATCCTTTTTCCCCATCTATGTTAACACCATTCTCCATTATCCTTCTATACCTTGCCTATTTGAGTACCTATCAAAATTTCTCTTAAATATAACAATTGTATCTGACTCCATTACCTCCTCCAGAAAGTTCCCATCCTCCGTGTAAAAACACTTCCATGCAAATCTTCTTTAAGACTCCTCCTTTTCATCTTAAACCTTTACCTTCATGACTTTAATATCTCTGCTATAGAAAAAGATTCTGACAATTAAACCCATCTATATGCCTCTTATAATTCTATGTACCTAACAGGTCACCCTTCAGCCTGCTCAAAGGAAAACAAACCCCATCCAAAGCAACACACAAAATGCAGGAGGAATTCAGCAGGTCAGGCAACATCTATGGAAAGGAATGAACAGTCAAAGTTTCAGCCAAGACCCTTCTCTCTCCTACCTAAAGTCCTTCACTCCAGGCACATTTTTGGCCAATTTCCTTTACAATCACTCCATTCCAACCACATCTTCTCTACAGTGTGATGTTCAGAAGGGCACACAATATTTTAAATGTTTTGTAGACCTGTTACAAATTCTATATTCAATGCCTCAACCTACGAAGGCAAGCATGCTATGTACCTTCTTCACAACCTACCTATCTCTGTTGCCACTTTCAGGGAACTCTAGACTTAAACTCCAAGCCCTCAGTCCTTAGTGCCCTATCCAGTTTGATTTCCTAAAATGCATCACCTAACACTTTCCATCTGCCAGCACTCCACCCAATCTCCCAGAATATGCAGAAACATAATCCCTTACAATCAGATTGTTAATTCCCTGAGGGTATTGCTGAATTCCCCTAAGGGTGACAACGGAAGATCAGTAGAATACTCAATAGATTAATGATTTATTGTGACCAACAACAAAAAAAAAGGAGATCACAAAATTTCCTTCAGGATGCATCCTCTGTCAATGCCATCTGCCTGATTTCATGCTCTCTCTCTGCCAACAATCTCTATGGTAGCCTCTTCCATTGCTTTGCTTAACTGCTGGCCCTCCTACAGTTTCTGACATCTCCCTTCTGTTGTCTGCCAGCAAGAAAAGTCAGATTGTGTTAGTGTGTAGTTATTGACAGGTTGAAAAGATTCTGTGGTGCATGGTGAGAGCAGGCGATAACGTGTGCAGGAAAAGGGACTGTAATTGCAAGAGAACCATTATTGCTAAAGAGGTGATATGAAGGGTAAGGGTTCTGTGGTCTGGAGAGCCTAGTTGTTGTTAAACTATAATGGAGTTCTTCATAGCTGCATACAAGAAAAATAGCTGTTAGCATCTTCGATGAAATTTCTGTTTTAATTCTTGCACTGCTGGCAGGTTCTAGGAGTAGAACCTAAATTATTCACATGCCCTGCAATTGCTGGTCAAAGGGCGGGGTATATACATTTAAATGGGTGAATTCTCTAGTAAGATTTGCAAAACTACTTTGAAGAATCAAGAGGAGAAAAGAGGATTACTGGCAGAAGTTATTTTTCAGAAATCCAAAACAAAAGGCTGTGTTCCTGAAAGACATCCTCCTTTAAGTAGGATAGGCTACCTTAAATTGTGGAAGCTTCACTGGACTTCACCCCTATAGTCAAACTGACTAAAGAGTAGAACAGATATATTACCCTTCCTCTAATGAAACATTTATGTTTACATAATTTGTGTTTCATATCATCAGGCTTACACAAGCTAACTGGTTTCTTCAAGCCAATGTTACATTGGTAAAACATTAATGGATACCCAAGACAGAAAAGCATAACTATGATCCAAATCTCCAAACACCACAATTGATTCATCAGAATTTACTGGGCTCCAGTGTAATTTTCCCAGAATTTGGGATCTTATTGACTCCATTAAAAAAATTTGAGAATGGGCTTCTTTTAGACATTAGATAAATTACTAAAATTCAAATGAACTAAAGATGGAATGCCTTTTCCTGAAAGTAAGCACCTTAAGATTTGATGAAATTGACCACCAGACCAGAGACAGCATTAGGAAACATTATTTTATACAGCAAATTATTAAGTTCCTGAATACACTACCTGAAAGAACAATGAGAGAAAATTTAAAAACAAATTTGGAAAGAGAATTGAATAAATATTGGAAGGCTGGAAAGAGCAAGGAGTAGGTCCAGTTTATTGACTCTAAAATAGATACCACACAGATAAAACAAACCAAATGGGCCATCATTATTCTACTATTACAAAGCTACACAGGTACATAGACTAGATTAAATCAGTCTAATCATATGACTATTCTGTCCATTCAATACCAGAAATTTATTTATGAATCCAATAGCTAGTCCCGTTTCAGCTGGTATTTTCTCGCCATGTCTCCATCATCAGGGACTCCCCACCCCACACCCCAGTCATGTTCTCTTCTCACTGCTGCCATCAGAAAGAAGGTAAAGCAGCCATTAGACTCACACTACCAGGTTAAAGAACAGTTATTACCCCTCAACCATCAGGCTCTTTGAACAAGAGTAGATAATTTCACTCATCTTCACTCAGCCCATCACTGAACTGTTCTCACAACTTATGGACTCACCTTCAAGGACTCTTCATCTCATACTCTCGATACTTATTGCTTGTTTTCTTTCTTTTGTATTTGCACAGTTTATCATCTATTGCACACCGGCTCTCTGCCCTGTTAGGTGGTGTCTTTCATTGATTCTTTTATGGTTACTGGAATCTCAGGGTTGTGTATGGTGATATATCTGTACTTCAATAATAAATTCAAACATCAAAAATCAAACAAAATCTATTTCACAACAGCTGAGAGTTGGGGTAACATCAATACATCCTGTTTTGCATTATCACATTGTCACATGGAAATCTGTAAACATCCAGAAAAATTAAATTGTTTGTCCTTCTTGTGACTAATTATATTTGAATGAATAAATAACCACCAAAAGAGATACAAAATGAATAATTGAATTAAATTCTGCCCACTAAGGTTTAAAATAATCTACGCAATCGGAACCGATCTGGAAAGTATGCTGTTAATAAAAGTAATTCCAGATGGAAGATGATAGAGTATTAATAGGACAGATTAGATAAGAAGGTGCTTTAGTCTGGAAGAAATGGTGTACTTAAGACACATAAACAATTAATTTGTATAGTTAATTAATATCAGATATTTTAAAATTAGTTAAGTTCTTGCAGGTAACATGATAAAACTCTGACTGCTTTATAAATGTTACTTCATGTAAAAATCATATGATATTTTGTTAAGACTTTAAGAATGGATGGTGGGTTATTCACTACTAGGCTGCTGAACTTGCCTAAAATTAAGTGAGAGTGTTCCACAAGGAATTCATTGGTATGGTAAAAATCTAACGACTTGGCCTGATGGCATGTAGAGCCACATATATACAACGTTAGTCTTCTTATTTTTCTTTGACTAGACAACCAATAGTATTAATAAAAAACAAACTGAAAACATTCTGCAATCAACTGTCCAAAGGACAACAAATATTTGGAGTAGTCTGCAAACAGGGCTACTGAAACAATCATGGTACCCAAAAGGCAGCTTACTACTCTTACATGTAAGTTGGCATATTTTGAGAGTTCATGCGATCAAAAGCTCTCCACTCAAGTGCCTGCCCCAGTTATTTGGTAGCATCTGTTCCTGAAAATGATTTGGTACAACTATTAATGTCAGTTACGTAAGATTCTTTAGCAACTACTTACTTTTACTATTCCTTTAAAACAAGGTAATTTAATTACAAAGAATAACAAGTCTTATTAGCCCACTATTTATTGTAAATTTCAAAAATCATCTAGCTAAATTGAGCTACGACAGACATAACCGATGTGTATTAACAATGGCAGTAATATTACACAGACATTAAATGAAGGTACAACAGACTACTGCCGGTTTAAATATTACTAAGCTGAGGCCTCGTCTGATCCAATCTTGGCACATCTGTCCAATGCAGACCGTAAACAGGATTAGAGTCGGATTTATCCGCTTGATGCTAATTGTGTTTAGAGCTCTTGCACATGCCCAGATTTTGTTTAAAATGGCTCATAAATATATTTTGTACAGACCCCATTTTAAGCAGTTACAAAATACGTACATTGTCATCCCCTTCCAAATATTGTAATACTTTTAGAAGAGCCATTTACTGAATAACTGATTAAAAACTGAACCATCTGTTTGAAACAACCAAACACAGAATTAAGTAAAAGGGATGGAAAAAGTAACCTATTTTCAATGCAAATATTATCTCTATTCATACACCCTTGTATATCAATGTTAGTGACTTAAATATCAAGTTATTCACCTACTGGACCAGCTTTTCTGACAACTGGCAAGCCAGCTGAGCTTGCTGATCTCACACTACTGAGATCACGTTGTTTCTACCAGCACGCTGCCTGCTTTAACTCCTGACAGGTGGCAGACACCCAGAAAATTGATGAAACCATGTTCAGTACAAGACCGTTCAGACAGCAACAGGCTCCCCTTAAATATCAGTGCAGCCTCAATAGAACCAAAGTAGAATACTAAAAGACAAAGGGGTTGAAGGAAGCTGGGAGACTGGATAAATATCACAACAGGCAGAGGAGGTTGGAGATCCAGTGACTACTGGAAAATTATAATACTTTGGATTTCAGGATTATGATGAACATGATTAAAATAATAAAAGTGGAAAACGAGAGCGAGAGAGAATGAGAATAAAGAACAGAGGGAATCTCTCTGCTATGATGAATACAAGGTTAAAGTGACAGTCAAATGGAAATTACATTTCTTTGTTTCACACATAACAAAGCATGTGTTTCCAAGTATCACATTAACCCATTTGGTCTCACCCTATTAGGCATCCCTTTGTTCTACTCATCCTGCCCTCATGCTCTTGCCTTCCTTACTGCTGAAACTAACTTACAGAGTCATAGAAAAGTACCGCACAGAAGCAGGCACTTTGGCCCATCTAGTCTGTGCAGTACTATTTAAACTGACTACTCCCATCAACATGCACCCAGACCATTGCCCTCCATACACCTGCCAATTGTTTTCTTGTTTTCTCTTTTCCCCTTCAGGTCTTTGACCTGAAATGTACTGTGACTCACTTTTAATGCATTCATTTTGCCAGATTTTACAGCTTTTTGTTTTACTTTCATGTCTGAAATAATATTCACTTCCTTTTGCTAATGCACATCCACAGTCCAAACTATCACTCCAAGCAAACTGTAAAATTAATTACATTCACATTCATTTATTTATTATATACATGTAATGCCCTGGTTAAGATTTCTACTGCCACGCTGTGAGGTATTTTAATTTTAGCAGTTTTCTGCAAATGCAGTGTATCCTGCTAGTAAGCTTCATAGACTAGTGTTTTGGCTTTGGCTAAAGGTAAGGAGCATTTGCTCAACTTTCAGCCAGTCAGGTTTGTTTTGGTAATGTGTTAAAACTTTTTGCCCAGTGAGATACTATGGAAGTCTGGCTGAGGTCTTCTGGGGTCAGGAGCTGTGGAGTGGGGCACAGGGGAAAATGCTCGCAGAAAGCCACTCGAAGGGGAGACTTCATTGTAAGAAGTGCTTTGTGCAGACAAACAGTTCCAAGGAGGAACTGCCAATACTGCTAAGTTAGCCAGTTCATTCGAGAGGGTATTCAAGGGATGTTTGAACTGTGGTTGGTGTCTTTCATGCAGAACACGAGTTCAACACGTGATTAAAGCGATACACCCGACTACTCCAGAAATGAGCTCCAACATTTACGTGTATTGGGCCCCTTTATTTTTTCTTTTTCCGTTAACTGTTTGTTAAAGTTGAAATATTTGGTAAATATATTTCCTTTGTAATTTTATACCAGTGTATGATCTATAATTTTTCTGGTAGAATATAACTTTGCATGGGGCAGTACTTATACAGCATTCACCACGATTCACAACCCTCCACGGAACATTCCAACTTTCCTGTTTAGTTGAACCCAAATCATATTGACCTTCAGACTTATGGAAGGCGGCCTTCTCCCCACTGAGTCACGTGGCTGTTAGCAGAGTTAACTAACGAGCCAAGTTTTCATACAGGCCCCAGTGAGAAGGTTCATGTACAGTGAAACATACCATAAAATGTGTCATTTGCGTTAACAACCAACACCACCTAAGGATGTACTGGGGGTAGCCCACAAGTGTCATCATACATTTCAGCACCAACCCAGCATGTCCTCCATGTTTAGCAGAAGAATACAAACAACAAAACAAGAATATAACTAGAACAACAAAAAAAAAACCAACATCACAACAAGCCCCTTTCCCACTCACGCATACAGACAGGCCCCCAACCCCAGTCCAGACCACTTCCAGGCCTCTAGCATCCAATCCTTGACCCCAGGCTCTCAGACTTGCAGACTTCAAGCCTCCAATCTCCAGTCTCTGGTCCAGACTCACAGACACCCAGTCTCCAACTTCCATATACACTGACCCGGGGGCTTCAACCTTCAAACTTCACTGACCTCTGTGTATCAATCCCCAGACTCTGATTACAGGATCTGACCTCCAGCTCCCGACCTCTGGTTTCACACAGACCTCCAACACTGGGACTTGTTGACATGGGGGTGGGGGGGGGGGGGTCACCAGTTCTCATCCTTGGGGTCTGCCATCCTCTGTCAATGACTATGGGGATCACTGGTCTTCATCCTCAGCGTTTGCCGATCTGATGTTGGTTCACAGGGATCACTGGCCTTTGACCATCAGCTCCTGCCCATTTACTGACTGCCTGGAACCTCCAACTGTGCCTCCTCATTCCCGTTCCTAAACTCTAACCTATACCTTCACTGCCCCCAAACCCATCCCTACAAAAATAAAAAACAATTAACAGTAAACCACGACCTCTGTGGGCCTCACAGCCCGACGCCATCTTGACATTAATCTCAGTGCCTGCATTTCCTTATGCATGAACTGCAACTATTCAGAAGTGGTAGTCAACTTGACACTGGTGTTGCCCAGGATGCCGTTAGAACCACTACCTGCTGACACAAATCAAGAGATTCTGTAGACACACTGAGCTCCAAGACAATTTCCTGGGCCACTGTGCAGAGAAAGGTGGGAGACCCATGGAGGAGCAGACAATTTCTGATTTGAGAAAGCCATAACTGCCAGTGAGCTTTCATACAGCCCATAGCTGGAAACTAGTAGTTTAACTTTATGATATCAAGCTCACACCTATCAGTCAAGACTTAAAGCATAGCTTCAGGAAGGAATCCTGTACTATATCATTTATAACCAAACAGCCCTCAACTTCCTATAGCTGGCAAAATTTCTTAAGTCCAGAATTCCTGGTCAGTCAGGATTGAATTTCAAATGTTGATTAATAACAAAGCACAAAATCTCTTAATACTTAACTGGCCAATTTTCTACATTTAACTGTGCATGTGTTAATGTTGAAACTTGCTGCTCCCTTGACTTTTCAATAACTCTGGTCATTGATGGTGCTGCAAGTCAGAATCAGAAACGTTATCACTGGCATACGACGGGTAATTGATAAGTTTGTGGCTTAAGATAGAAGGAGTCTATTTTAGAAAACCTAGGACATTTATATTTCAACATAGTCCCCTCCTACATTTACACACTTAGTCCAGCGGTCATGGAGCATACGGATCTTGGACCTCCAGAAAGTGTCCACAGCAGGGGTGATTGATAAGTTTGTGGCCTAAGGTAGAAGGAGATGAGTTATACAGCTCTCGTTACATGCACATGCAGTTCAACTCTGATTATGCAGAAAGTTTGAAGTTAATAACTCATCTCTTTCCACCTTAGCCATGAACTTATCAATCACCCCAATGAGTTATTAACTTCAAACTTTCTGCATAATCAAAGAGTTGAACTGCATGTGCATGTAACGAGAGCTGTATAACTCATCTCCTTCTACCTTAGGCCACAAACTTATCAATCGCCCCTGCTGTGGACACTTTCTGGAGGTCCAAGATCCATATGCTCCACAACTGCTGGACTAAGTGTGTAAATGTAGGAGGGGACTATGTTGAAAAATAAATGTGCTAGGTTTTCTAAAATTGACTCCTTCTACCTTAGGCCACGAACTTATCTATCACACCTCGTATGTCATAAAATGCATTGCTTTGCAGCAGCAATATAGTGCAAGACAAA
This sequence comes from Hemitrygon akajei, assembly GCF_048418815.1. Taxonomy (NCBI): domain Eukaryota; kingdom Metazoa; phylum Chordata; class Chondrichthyes; order Myliobatiformes; family Dasyatidae; genus Hemitrygon; species Hemitrygon akajei. The sequence goes on along the minus strand of NC_133128.1, from coordinate 165,631,292 downwards.
GATTACTACGTAACAAAAGCAAACAAATGATGCTAAAGAGGAATAAGGTAGTAGTGTTTCCGGCTTTTCAGATCATTCTGAAATCTTAAAAATTGACTAGCTTTAATTGTCACATTCACATTGAAACATACGAAGGTTCAAAGGTTCATTTATTATATCAAAGTATAAAACTCTGAAATGCTTCTTCTCTGGGTGGATAGCCATGAAACCAAGAAAGAAAAGAAAGGTAAATCAACCCCCAAATCCACCTCCCACCCCATCCCCCACCAAAAAAGAAAAAGATCAGGCTAAAGACACAGAATACAAAAAAACTGTAAGACCAAAAAAAACTCTGTAGTCCAAGTCCACATCCAAAATGCAGAAAACCTGGGTAACATTCTCTGGGCACAACAGCAGGCTCACTGCTCCCCTGTATCATAGCAGAGTGATCCTCAGCAATCAGAAGGTAGGCAGCGAGAGCACACCTTCTGCATTTGCCTTGATGTTTCTATCTCCCACGTTAATTTAATCAGCGAACAATGGAAGCATTAATCAGCAAAGTGGAGTTGAATATCAGCTTGTGCTGGATCCCATATGGCCTGCCCGTCAGGAGGTTCACACACTCTGCCTTCGCCTCCCTGGATCCTCTCAAAACTACAGGGCACTGGAACACCCAAACGATCTGCAAACAGCAAATCGTAGGCTGCAGAAGTTCCAAAATCACACCCAAGATGAAAAACAAATGTAAAAGACATAAGAAATATGATTTCATAATCTATCCAGAAGGAGCATTGTACACAGGTGCAATCTTGACTGGAAAGGTATACAGTGAAATGCATCATGTTGCATAAAATCAGCAAGGATTGTGCTGGGCAGCTTGCAAATGTTGCCATGTTTCTGGTACCAATATAGAATGCCCACAATTTACTAACCCTAAATTTGGAAGAAAACCACAGCACGCAGAGGAAACACACAGTTATGGAAGAATGTACAGCCTCCTTTCAGGCAACAGCAAGAAATGAACCCCTATCTGTAATTGCTGGCACTGTAAAGCAATGTGCTGACCACTGCGCTATCATGTCGCCCCTGATTTTGTGTGTCTGTGTAAAGAATGCTGAATGTGGAGCTTGAGGATCATTCTTCATGGTAGTAAGAAGAAGAGATCTTGTCCTAAATGGTGAAGGTCCTTAATAATCAATTAATCAATGTCACCTTCTCAGCCATTTTTTGGTAACTTGTTTCTTAACTGGATTCAACAATAATAATTACTAGATGTGCCAACTTAACTACAAATTGTATCACAAAGGAGTACAAGTGTATATCACCAATACGCTTCACCTGTTTTACATATATAATGGAAACTTTGAGTTTCCGTCAAACTATCTGAACGACGTATGGCAAAATATAAAGTTGCACTACCTATACTCTTTGATCAATCTGCAATAACTATTGCCAAATTGTCACATTTACACACCAATAACCAACCCAGTTAGAGTTTTACCAGGAACTAGACTTCATTGGTTCCGCCCTTGGTCCAAACATCGAAAACAAGCGAGATAAGTATCTGCCCTTTTATAGTCTTTGCCACAGTCTTCCTCTATCACCATCCAGGAACTCAACTGCATCAACTACCTAAAAAAGTTCAAAGTAATTTTATTAACAAAATATATATATGTTACTATATATATTCTTGTGATTCATTCACTTACAGGCATTTACAGGGAAAATGAAATACAATAGAATATGCAAAAAAACTGCATATAAACAACAAAGACTGATAAACAACTAAAGTGTAAATGACAACAAACTTCAAGTAATAAAAATACTGAGAACATGAGTTTTAAAGGGTGCTTGAAAGCGAGTGTGTAGTTTATAGAATCAGTTCAGAGTAAAGGTGACTGAAGTTGACCTCACCAGTTCAGGAGCCTGATGGTTGTGGGGTAACAACAGTCCTGAACATAGTGGGTTTTATTACTCAAGGCTTTTGTAACTCCTGCCCAATGGTAGTAGCAAAAAGGGGCCACGGCCTGGATGGTGGGAGTCTTTGATGATGGGTGCTGCTGTTGCAGCAGTGCTCTATGTAAATATATTCAGTAGTGGAGAAGGCTTTGCCTGTGATGACGAGGCTGTGTCTGTGACTTACTGTAATATTTTCTGTTCATGAGTATTGATGTTTCCATACCAGACTGCGATGCAACCAGTTAGGATACGCTCTATGTGCCGCTATAAAAGTTTCAAAAGTTTTTGAAAAGATGTAGAATCTAAGCAAACTTCCAAGAAAGTAGAGTCACTGTCAATGGCAATTAAAAATGTTGCTGGCAGTACACGGCAATATTTTATGAGCAATTCACAGAAATACCATGGTGACAAAGAGGTCAGGAATCAGGTATCTTGCAGCAAGTGATCCAACATCCTAAAGACTTTCCACCATCTACTAGGCACAAGTCAGGGAACTGCTGGAATACTTTTCACTTGCCTAGATGAATGAAACTCAATGCCATCTACAATACAGCACACTGCTTGATTAACACTCCAACAAATATCCTAAACACTCATGCTTTTCAACAGTGCACAGTGCTGCTACTATGCGTCAGTATCTGTAAAATGCATTGCAGTTACAGGGCATATACACGTTATGACATTCCGTTCCCGTGGAATGTGAGTCAGGGGTCAGTTTGCAAGTTGAAAGTGGGGCCAAAAAGATTTCCCATACAGCTGATGTGTGTAGCACCAGAGGACCCTGCAAACCCATCCCACCGATCTCCCAAATGTGTATTTTTCTCTGCAGTCTGTATAGAAGTCACGTGCTCATAAACTGGGGAGGACCTCATCCAGATTATTGTGACAGTTCCTCTCAAACATAGAAACATAGAAAATCTACAGCACAATACAGGCCCTTCGGCCCACAAAGTTGTACCAAACATGTCCCTACCTCAGAAGTTACTAGGCCTACCTACAGCCCTCTATTTTATTAAGTTCCATGTACCTATCTAAAAGCCTCTTAAAAGACCCTATCATATCCACCTCCACTACCATTGCCGGCAGCCCATTCCACACACTCACCACTCTCTGAGTAAAAAACTTACCCCTGACATCTCCTCTGTACCTACTCCCCAGCACCTTAAAGCTATGTCCTCTTGTGGCAACCATTTCAACCCTGGGAAAAAGCCTCTGACTATCCACACAATCAATGCCTCCCATCATCTTGTACACCTCTATCAGGTCACCTCTCATCCTCCTTCACTCCAAGGAGAAAAGGCAGAGTTCACTCAACCTATTCTCATAAGGCATGCTCCCCAATACAGGCAACATCCTTGTAAATCTTCTCTGCACCCTTTCTATGGCTTCCACATCCTTCCTGTAGTGAAGCAACCAGAACTGAGCACAGTACTCCAAGTGGGGTCTGACCAGGGTCCTATATAGCTGCCACATTACCTGTTGGCTCCTAAATTCAATTCAACGATTGATGAAGGCCAATACACTATACACATTCTTAACCACAGAGTCAACCTGCACAGCTGCTTTGAGTGTCCTACGGACTTGGACCCCAAGATCCCTCTGATCCTCCACACTGCCAAGAGTCTTACCATTAATACTATATTCTGCCATCATATTTGACCTACCAAAATGAACCATTTCACACTTATCTGGGTTGAACTCCATCTGCCACTTCTCAGCCCAGTTTGCATCCTATCAACGTCCCGCTGTAACCTCTGACAGCCCTCCACACTATCCATAACACCTCCAACCTTTGTGTCATCAGCAAACTTACTAACCCATGCCTCCACTTCCTCATCCAGGTCATTTATAAAAATCACGATGAGTAAGGGTCCCAGACAGATCCCGGAGGCACACCACTGGTGACCGACCTCCATACAGAATATGACCCATCTACAACCACTCTTTGCCTTCTGTGGGCAAGCCAGTTCTAGATTCACAAAGCAATGTCCCCTTGGATCCCATGCCTCCTAACTTTCTCAATAAGCCTTGAATGGGGTACCTTATCAAATGCTTTGCTAAAATCCATATACACTACATCTACTGCTCTTCCTTCATCAATGTGCTTAGTCACATCCTCAAAAAATTCAATCAGGCTCGTAAGGCATGACCTGCCCTTGACAAAAGCCATGCTGACTACACCTAATCATATTATACCTCTCCAAGTGTTCATAAATCCTGCCTCTTGTGATCTTCTCCATTAACTTACCAACCACTGAGGTAAGAATCACTGGTCTATAATTTCCTGGGCTATCTCTACTCCCTTTCTTGAATAAAGGAACAACATCCGCAACCCTCCAATCCTCCTGAACCTCTCCCATCCCCATTGATGATGCAAAGATCATCACCAGGGGCTCAGCAATCTCCTCCCTCGCCTCCCACAATAGCCTGGGGTACATCTCATCCGGTCCCGGCGACTTATCCAACTTGATGCTTTCAAAAAGCTCCAGTACATCCTCTTTCTTAATATCTACATGCTCAAGATTTTCAGTCTGCTGCAAGTCATTACAATCACTAAGATCCTTTTCCATACTGAATACTGAAGTAAAGTATTCATTAAGTACCTCTGCTATCTCCTCCGGTTCCAGAGTGACTTTCCCACTGTCACACTTGATAGGTCCTATTCTTTCATGGCTTATCCTCTTGCTCTTCACATACTTGTAGAATGCCTTGACCTCCATCACTATGATGAGCAAGGCCAGCAGTGCACTGGTTCTCCTTCCAGTCACATGCCATACTGACTTGAGTACATTGCCAGTTCTGGAATTTACATAATTGTTGGCTGTAAATTCCAACCCAACAGTGCTGAGAGAGCTCCTTCATCTGAATGACCACAGCAGTACAAGAAAAGGCAAAGGGCAATTAAGAATGGGCAATAAATGTTGGCTCCTCCAGCAATAAGGGCTTACAGAAGTAAAGGAATACTTGAAGTATTCAAGTTTAATGATTGAACATCTCTTTTGATTGTTACTGGTGATAAGCAATGACATTTGTCTAAATAGAGCAAAAGAGCATCATAGAAATTAAACCAGCTTAGAAAATGAAGGCAAGCATATTTTTCTCTTTACTAGATCAAGGAGGGGGTAAGTTGCAAGACGCAAATAGATAGCAATTCTATTTTAATGAAATTGTGGATAAACAAATTAACTGATAGTCTATCAGTGGAGTGAAGTGGGAAGAGTTAATCATAGCTCTCCCAAAGATCTCATGTAGTGTCAGCTAAAAAGTAGCTAGGGATGGTGGTAGTGGTAAGTATAATTATACATTTAAAAAGACACTTGGACAGATACATGGATAGGAAATTTTTAGAGGGATATGGGCCAGAAACAGGCAAATGTCATGAGCTCAAGAAGACCAAAATATTAATGTTTGGTTATCAGTTTCCTTAAAAATTAAATTATTGCCTATTTTATTAGAAGTATTATTCTTAGTGAAATTTTCACACTTTATAATGCAAACAATTTTATCTGCAAGGTTTTGTGATGCTTTTTTTTGTATTCTACAGATCGAACTGCTGAATGCTACTGACAAATTTATTTGCCTGGATTATATGACTGACAATTAGATGAATCTAGAAATTACAATGAACTGAGTTTCATCACACAATGCCACATCTTCCATTATTATTATCAATATGACTGATCATGTTTGGATCAGATCTTAATTTCAAACACAGTTAGACATTATAAGGTAAGCGCACAATCTCCAAACAAAGTTTCTCCTTCCAGATGGATATCGGCTTCATCAAATACTAATTATGTTACTGTATGCATGGAGTAACCAAGATTGTAATGCAAAAAATTGGCAAAATCTATTTGACACACGGCAACAACCGCTAGCCTAATTTACAAACACAGTGGCTGCTACTGTTTAATCATAACTGGATTTATCATGCCAAGAAGATGTCATGAAGACTTTACACTGGTTTTCCAAATATACCTGCACAGCAATTTAAATGTCTTGCTTTCGTAATAAAATGGTATAGTTAAATAAATCCATCCATTTTTGAAAGCCATTATGTTGCAAATATTTAATAATGTTTCACTTTAGAGAGAAACAAAGACAGGAAACACTTTCAAAATACATTGATGCTGCCATTTAATATGATTATAACTGATTACCTCAAGTTTCAACTCCTTTTGTCAGCCAATTCCCCATAGCCCTGATCTTATAAGAAAAAAACTACTTCCATTTTTTTTTTAAATACACCCAGTGATTTAACAAAAATTCACCACACTCTTCAGGAAGAAATTCTTATGAAATTCAATTTTTCTTGTAATCATGGCCTTTTTATTCATCATTCTCCCTCCTGTGGAAACAGTTGTACATCTACCCTGTCACTTATCCATTTAGGTTCTTATATACTTCAATTAAGATCACTCCTCATTCTGCTGAACTCCATCTTCAATCTAGCTGAAAACATTTTTCCCCATCTCTTTCTTGATTGGCCAATCCCCTAATTTTGAGACTCTGGCTCCTGATTCTACATTGCCCAGCCACAGAAAACATCATCCTTCTTTTACCCTGTCAAGACCCAGGAAGATTTTATTGAGATAACCAGACTATAAGCATAATTTGCCTAATTTCTTCTAATAAAATAAAAAAAAACAACCATGGCAAATCAAAATTCCACACGACAGGAATCAGTTTGGTGAATCATCAGTACTCTTGATTCAGAGTTAGAGAGAGCGCAAGTTTCTTTTAACAATAATCCCGAAGACATCAAATTCAGCAAAGACTGTTAAAATACATGTTGGTAATAAGCCTTGTGGTCATTTAAGTATTCTGGTGCAATGTGAAACAGCAATAATCAAGTTCTCTAATCAAAAATGTAAGAACAATGGACAGCATAGATATGCTCAACTGTCAGATAAGGCTTACTGTGAGTGCCATCTGTTTTATCTTCCCTTCAAATTTCAAAAAATACATCAGCTGTTTTTATATTGTTGATTTTATTGAATAAAACCTTAAGCATCCCTAATCTTTAAATAATATACCACACAAACTTATTACTTAATAATATAAACCATTAGATCCTAAGTTGGATTCCCATTTTTTATTTAATTAGTCAAATAACATTGAATAGTTGTTATTGCTGCCTATGTACTTGAGGGGACACCGAGTTATTACTCATATATCACATTGATTCCCTGTTGTGTCCTTCTGGATGCAAGGGAAGATAAGAATAGGTTTAGCTCATTGAATTGAAATTTCCTATTCTTGTTTAATGCAAGAGCACATTTATAAAAATAAACACGAGTAAAGTTGCAAAATACTGAATTGCTCCACTCTATCTATATGAACACCACCTTGATGAAAAAAATAAAAGCAACAACAACAAACTGTGGGCTCAGTTTTGCTCACAACCACCACAAATAAAAAGACGCATTTTTTTATTGTTATTTGTTTTGCAGTAATCAAACTCTTTTTGAAGTCATCATTTGATTATAGTTTCAACCATAAATCTCAAAATACAAATGTAAAGGTGGATTCTAATAAAGGTGGTGAAAGTAGATCTAGTTCTCACCTTTGAATCAATAAATGCTATATGATGAGTATTTATGCAACTTCATCTGTAGTTCAACAGTTCAAATGTTTCTGCACACATGGAATTTGTAGAGGTTTTTACCTTGACTCCACAAAAAGCTGCCTCAGCACCTAGATTCAATCTTCATTGATTTGAATTAACACTGGTTGTGAGCAGGAGCAAGAGGAACATATGTAACCATAAGATTATAAGACATAGGAGCAGAATTAGGCCATTCAGCCCATTGAGTCTGCTCTGCCAGTCGATCATGACAGATTTATTTCCCTTCTAAACAGCATTCTCTTCACTTCTCCCCATAACCTTTGATGCCCTTTCTAATCAAGAATCTACCAGCCTCCACTTTAAAAATACCCAATGACTTGCCCTCTAAAGCCACCTGAGACAATCAATTCCACAGATTCACCATGTTCTGGTTAAAGAAACTCCTTCTCATCTCTGTTCTAAAGGGACATCTTTCTGTTCTGAGGCAAAGTCCTCTGGTCCTAGACTCTCCCACTACTGGAAACAACTTCCCCACGCCCATGCAATATAAACCGATCAATGCTCCACTACCAGATGAACTCAACGCCTTCTACGCCTTTGAAAGGGAGAATATAACTACAGCTGTGAAGATCCCTGCTGCAGCTGATGACCCTGTGGTCTCTGTCTCAGAGGCCGATGTTAGGCTCTCTGTAAAGAGGGTGAACTCTTGCAAAGCGGAAGGTCCTGATGGAGTACCTGGTAAGCCTCTGAAAACCTGTGCCAATGAACTGGTGGGAGTATTCAAGGACATTTTCAACCTCTCAATGCTATGGGAAGAAGTTCCCACTTGCTTCAAAAAAGCAACAATTATACCAGTGCCTAAGAAAAATAATGTGAGCTTCCTTAATGACTATTGCCCAGTAGCACTCACAGCTACAGTGATAAAATGGTTTGAGAGGTTGGTCATGACTAGTTTGAAGTCCTACCTCAGCAAGGACCTGGACCCATTGCAGTTTGCCTGTCGCCACAATAGGTCAATGGCAGATGCAATCTCAATGGCTTTCCACACGGCTTTAGACCACCGAGACAACACAAACCCCTATGTCGGGATGCTGTTCATCGACTATAGCTCAGCATTTAATAACATCATTCCCACAATCCTGATTGAGAAGTTGCAGAACCTGGGCCTCTGTACCTCCCTCTGCAATTGGATCCTCGACTTCCTAACCGGAAGACCACAATCTGTGTAGATTGGTAATAACATCTCCTCCTCACTGACAATCAACACTGGTGCACCTCAGGGGTATGTGCTTAGCCCACTGCTCTGCACCCATGACTGTGTGGCTAGGCATAGCTCAAATACCAACTATAAATTTTCTAATGGTACAACCATTGTTGGTAACGAGAGGGCGTACAGGAGTGAGATATGCCAACTAGTGGAGTGGTGTTGCAGCAACAAACTGGCACTCAACATCAGTAGGACAAAAGAGCTGATTATGGATTTCAGGAAGGGTAAGATGAAGGGACACATACCAATCCTCAGAGGGATCAGAAGTGGAGAGAGTGAGTAGCTTCCAGTTCCTGGGGGTCAAGATCTCTGAGGATCTAACCTGGTCCCAATATATTGATGCAATTATAAAGAAGGCAAGACAGCAACTATACTTCATTAGGGGTTTGAAGAGATTTGGTATGTCAAGAAATACACTCAAGAACTTCTATAGATGTACCATGGAGAGCATTCTGACAAGCTACATTGTGGGGGGGGGGGGGGGGGGGGGGCTACTGCACAGGACCAGAATCAGCAGCAGAGGGTTGTAAATTCAGTCAGCTCCATCTTGGGTACTAGACTACAAAGTACCCAGGACATCTTCAAGGAGCGGTGTCTCAAAAAAGCAGTGTCCGTTATTAAGGACCTCCAGCACCCAGGACACGCCCTTTTCTCACTGTTACCATCAGGTAGGAGATACAGAAGCCTGAAGGCACACAGTCAGTGATTCAGGAACAGCTTCTTCCCCTCTGACATCCGATTCCTATATGGACATTGAAGCTTTGAACACTACCTCACTTGTTTAATGTATATTATTTGGTTCTTGCACAATTTTTAATTTATTCTATATATATATATATATATATATATATACACACACACACACGCACACACACTGTAAGTGATTTAATTATTTATTATTATTTTAAATCAAATGCTCCTTATACATTAATCCTTTCATTCTCAGGATTATTCTTGTAAACCTCCTCTAGACTGTCTCCAATGCCAGCATATCCTTCCTTAGATATGGGTCCCAAAACTGCTCACTATTCATTCTCAGTAAAGACAAAATAAAATATTTTGTTTTCAATAAACATGTATGTGAATCCATGAGTCCATTGGAGATTAGAGGGCCGCAATGGCCTATCCCGGGATTGGAGAGCTCTGTATGTGCATGGGCGCATGGGGGGGGGGAAGAAAGGGCCTTGTTTTGCTGATGTTGTTTTGTTGCTTGTTGTGGATGTGTTGTTTTGCATTGTGGACATGGTATACAGTTATAGAAAAGTACAGCATAGAAACTGGCCCTTTGGCCCATTTGGTCTGTGCCGAATCATTTAAACTGTGCCTACTCCCAACCTCCTGCACCAGGACCATGGCCGTCCATTCCCCTACCATCCATATACCTACCCAAACTTTGCTTAAATATTGAAATCTATCTCACATGCAGCACTTATACAGGCAGCCCATTCCACACTCTTAAGACCCTCTGAGTAAAGAAGTTTCCCCTAATATTTCCCTTAAACTTATCACCTTTTACCCTTAACCCATGACCTCTATAGCTGTAGTCCCACCCAACCTCAGTGGAAAAAGCCTGCTTGCACATACCCTATTTATACTCCTCAATTTTGTATCCCTCTAACAAATCTCCTCTCAATCCTCTACATTTTAAGGAATAAAGTCCTAACCTATTCAATCTTTGGCAATGAAACCTGTGGCAACACTTGTGGGCTGCCCCCAGCACAGCCTAAGGTTGCACTGGTTATCAACACAAACAACACTTTTCACCATATGTTTTAATGTACATTTGATAAATACATATATATGAATTGGCATGTACAGATACAGAAAAGAGCAGAAAGAGCACTGTTCTCCATTCTTCAATGCAGCATAGGAGGTGCATAGCAGGTCAATAGATAGATAGATAGATACTTTATTCATCCCCATGGGGAAATTCAACTTTTTTTCCAATGTCCCATACACTTGTTGTAGCAAAACTAATTACATACAATACTTAACTCAGTAAAAAAATATGATATGCATCTAAATCACTATCTCAAAAAGCATTAATAATAGCTTTTAGAAAGTTCTTAAGTCCTGGCGGTAGAATTGTAAAGCCTAATGGCATTGGGGAGTATTGACCTCTTCATCCTGTCTGAGGAGCATTGCATCGATAGTAACCTGTCACTGAAACTGCTTCTCTGTCTCTGGATGGTGCTATGTAGAGGATGTTCAGAGTTATCCATAATTGACCGTAGCCTACTCAGCGCCCTTCGCTCAGCTACCGATGTTAAACTCTCCAGTACTTTGCCCACGACAGAGCCCGCCTTCCTTACCAGCTTATTAAGACGTGAGGCGTCCCTCTTCTTAATGCTTCCTCCCCAACACGCCACCACAAAGAAGAGGGCGCTCTCCACAACTGACCTATAGAACATCTTCAGCATCTCACTACAGACATTGAATGACGCCAACCTTCTTAGGAAGTACATTCGACTCTGTGCCTTCCTGCACAAGGCATCTGTGTTGGCAGTCCAGTCAAGCTTCTCGTCTAACTGTACTCCCAGATACTTGTAGGTCTTAACCTGCTCCACACGTTCTCCATTAATGATCACTGGCTCCATATGGGGCCTAGATCTTCTAAAGTCCACCACCATCTCCTTGGTCTTGGTGATATTGAGACACAGGTAGTTTGAGTTGCACCATATCACAAAGTCCTGTATCAGTTTCCTATACTCCTCCTCCTGTCCATTCCTGACACACCCCACTATGGCCGTGTCATCAGCGAACTTCTGCACATGGCAGGACTCTGAGTTATATTGGAAGTCTGATGTGTACAGGGTGAACAGGACCGGACAGAGTACGGTTCCCTGCGGCGCCCCTGTGCTGCTGACCACCGTGTCAGACCTACAGTCTCCCAACCGCACATACTGAGGTCTATCTGTCAAGTAGTCCACTATCCAATCCATCATGTGAGAGTCTACTCCCATCTCCGTTAGTTTGTGCCTTAAGATCTTGGGCTGGATGGTGTTAAAGGCACTAGAGAAGTCAAGGAATGTAATCCTCACAGCACAACTGACCCCCTCATGATTAGCCTACCTCTATACACATTCTGTCTGGCTCTGCATTCTGTAACACAACCATTCAAATTTACTCAACTTCCAACACCTATTGCCCTACATATTCCACACACTTCTCAAAAATCCACATGAACATCAGTCACTTCCATTGATCTTTAATCAACAGGGTGAATGCCACTATGAATCACATTTACTAAATCTACTGCATTCATTGGCTGAACCAATAACATTCAATTTCTGTTGGTCTCTTCGTTCTCGCTTGAAGTCTGTGTAGAACTCAAGTAAAAGAATGAAATGGAATGAACCAGTCACAAAAACTTGAAGTTTACAGATTTAGAGGAAATAGACAAGAAGACAGGAGGATCTAGTCCTTTCTAGGGTGTACTATCTCAAGATAATCAGTTATGCACTAATACTTGTAATTCCTTTGGGCCCACTTCATATTCATTGGATTTTTAAAATATTCATTCCCAATATTTGGGCTTTGCCAATAGGGCACTGGCCTATCCCAAGTGCTATGAAAGCTAATAATGAACACCCATCTTGAACCATTCTAGGACTTCTGTTGCTGTTAGCAAGGCAGTTTGAAGATATAAATTGCAAATGAAGGCCAGTGGTTCATCTGCAAGTCAAGATGGTATATAATTGGTGAGAAAGCTGCATGTAGCAGTGTTCTCAAATGGTTGTTACTCCTGACCGTACTGGCAGTAGATGACTTTGGGGGTGTTACTGATGTAGTCCTCCTGAGGTTTGTGAATGCTACGTACTGGTACTAGCAGTGGGAGTAGCTAGTTCCCTTCAGTAATATAGCTAGAGAAATGTGTTGCTCACCCACACCTCCAATCGCCCACTTCCCAGCATCTCCTGAAAGGACAGCAATGAAGGCTGTCTAATACATCTCTGCTGAATGCACAAGGATTGGAACAAAAGGAAGCAGAAATTAACACAACTGTTTTGTACACACCAGAGGTATTCACAATGATTCAATAGCTTCCATAAACTATTGAAACACTATTTAAAAACAAATTTTCAAATTATACTTTTAAAAGTAAACTATTAGGTATATTGTACAATTAAAAATTTTATTGGAAGTGATTAAATTTAACTTATTTTTTGCTTTTCTAACCCGTTTGCTGGCAAACAACGATTTCTTGGGTGACATCTTCCAGATAGTCAATTATTTCAGCTTTTCTGCATCTTCTACTTATTCTTTTTATCTTAATTTTATTTTTGAAACTGTTGTAGCCTGTGTGTAGCTTGATCAAGTGAGCTAGTGCTCTGCTGGCCCCAAGGAAATTCCAGGAGAGAAGGGGGAGCACGAGCTACTACAAGGAGAAGCTCAGAGACGAGACATGGGGCCATGATCAATGACATTTCTCACCGATTAAAGCATCGAGGAAGACTGAAACATCAAGGCAAATGTACAGGACAGTGAGTGGTCACTACCCTTGGAGGGGCCGCTGGGTCTGTCACTCCCCTCAGAAAGGTCACTGACTTTGAGCAATTGCTCTTCTCAATGCTCTTGAAGATGTTATTGAAATTCTAAAATTCATAGATTAGACAGTGTTCATATTGACCTCTTTCAGTTCTGTGTTTTCTTTCATGTTCTTGCCCAATCTTTCTTTGTGCCAATTGACTGGCTGGGATTTGAGATTTGATGTTCTTACTGCTGTTTCATGTGGAGTATATATTAGTTTTTTTGTGTGAGAGAGGGGTTTGGTGTGTCATGTTCATGTTACTGCTCCTCTGTGTGGGCAATGTATTATTTTTCTTTATGTGAGGAAGGAGGATGGGAGTGTGGGATTTGATGTTATTGTCGCTGTTTCACTGTGTGGGTGATTTGTTTTTATGCGAGGGACGGGTTGGGAGGGGTTTAGTGTTTGTGAGCTTTTTGTTTCTCTTTCTCCTGTTTGGGCAGGGTTGATTCCTTTCAAATACTTATTTTTTTCTGTATTTTATGGCTATCTGGAGAAGATGAATCTCAGAGTTGAACTCTGCACATATACTTTGATAATAAAATGAACCTTCGAGCCACTTTAACCTATGGGCCAGCTAGACCTTTGCAGGTTTGGCACACAGGCTGGCAAATCTTTGGAAGTTTATGTTCTGCTCCACAAGCTCCACGAGCAGATAATGAAGCATGCAGTAATTCCACAAGTGGTCTTCACCTGTGTAGAGATTCTGCCTTCAATTGAGTGCCCTCAGTTTCCAAAAAACAAAACAAAATGCATTTTCTAACTGAAACATTGTGGTTTTAGTTGAAAATCCAGCTCAATTACTGTTTCCACCTTGGAAATCGACAATATTTCTAATGTTTACCAGTGACTTAATCAAGCCTGAAACTTGAGACAACATATGATATAAACAATTTGCAGGACTGCCAAAATGGTTTATCCAAAACTCCCGCAACTGAAAAGCCACAATGGTTGTGGAAGCAACAGATCTGATGTGCTTGGACACTAGTCCCAAGCTGGTTAAATGGAATCTGCCCCAGTGGAGTAGTTTTCTCTTCTAGTAGCAGTGGTAGTGACTTTTAAATCAACATCCTGACTCATGAAATATGCTACATAAAAGAAAGTTATTTTTTTCTTTTAAATTCAGTGGGTGCAGTTGTTCTTTGACAATGATATCATCAAAATGAAGAAAAACACATGCACCTCTGCATTGCAGCTTCCTGAAAAACTCTTGTGTGTGCAGAGCACAAACTCAAGTTCAACTCACTGTCCTAACTCAAGAGTAAAACGCAATATCCAATGCCAAATTTACAGAATTTAAAAATAACTTCAATGAAGAAATTAAATAGACAAAATTAAGGCATAAATTTAAATCAGCATATTGTTAAGTATGCACAATGTCGATTTGTTCTTTATCTCAGACAATGCTCATTTCCATTACAAAAGGAACATTGGCTAAACAAGTGAATATAAAACTAATTTCTGGAAGCTTTTGAATCATGTAGGGGAATCCAGTGGGCTAATTGGACAATTGCAGAGGGAAGTATACTATATACAGTAAATTCTGGTTTGTTGTTAATCGGTTAATCTGAGCAGCTGCTTATTTAGGACAACTCTTGAAGAACAAAAACAAAACAAGAAAATAGCTAGGATTCTCTACATTTGGGAACAATGCCACTTACTTTGAGCAGGACATTTTCTAACTAGTGTCACTTATGTGCATGTTGTGTGGCCATTAGGCATTGTACCTTGCTTAAAATGAACATTTTTTAAAAATAGTATCACTTACTTGTTTGTGTTCAAACAGCAATGATTTTTGTCACTAATAATTGGTGAGTAATAAACAATAAGACAATTCATCAGTTTCAATCATTCACGCTTGGCGATGCTAGAAATGGGCAGGAGTGAAAATGAAATGATTTTACTACTTCAAGTTAGAAAAAAAATGAAGAATTTGAAGGTATAACCTATCATCTTAATGTTACAGTTTAAATGAAGATTTGGAGGATGCGACCAACAAAAGCACTACTTGAAAGGAGTCCACTATCTGAACTAGGTGTCTGTGTTTAATTTTGTTAATTTACAGGCGATCTAAATAATACATCAGCATACACTGAATGCATTCCTCCATCGATAACTATTAAGAACTAACGCACTGTTTTATAACACCATAGTAGTTTTGGTAGCATTCTAATTTATTCTGTATTTCATTTAAATATATTATTTGTTACTCAGTTAAATGGTAGTTTCTCTTTTTTTATATCTTTTTCACTATTTTCATGAAACTTCAACTAATTGTGGCTTATTGAGCCAAAATGTACTGATCCCAATGTGTCCCAATTGACTGGAATGCTCTGCAATTTTTAAAAAATCAATTCAATTTCATCATACTTTACAAATAAGCTGTCATAGCACCATCTACAGGAATAGCATGAGCAAATTTTAAATAGAAGTCTAGCCCATTGAATGGATTAGTAAAATAGATTTGGAAATATTATTTTAAGATATTATATTCAGAAAACAAATATAATGAATATACTAAACAAATTAGTTAGCTTATTAAGTGGCTGTCAAAGCACAGAAACTGACAAGCCTCCAGTCCAGATCAACTATTTTGATCTGAAGTAAAAGCAGCGAAGTTGACATACTTTCCAGGTCAAGCAGCATTCAGAGGAAGGGAAACTGATTAGAAGTTTCAGATGATGATTTTCAATCATTATTTGAGCCTTTTCCAGTTTCTTTCTATTTTTATATCAGACATTCTAAATCCACAATTCTGTCTTAATACTTATGAATATATTGTATTTTATAAATATGTTCTATTTATGTCCTAGTTATAAAAGGTAATTTCATTTCCAATACACTTTAGTTTTAAATAAGTAATAAATAAGCTTTCTTCTTTAAGATTCCATTGATTATAATATAGCACTAATTAGCATATTTTAACTAAAATGAAACAAATAGGGCCCAATATTTTTGCTGTTGTTCATTTGTATATAAATCATTATTTCCTTATCACATTTCTCAACCCAAAAGTAATTGAGCCTTTATTGAGCATAATATATTTCCTCGTGTGTAACTAGTTTCCAAGTTTCTTAAATGAACTTCACAAAAGACTACAAATGCCACTGATGCAGATAAATTATTAAGTGACTGTCAGAAATGTTGAGTTTTGTTCCAAACATCATAATCTTCTCAAGTGGAAAAAAGAGAAATATTAGCTGCAACTTATGTTATAAGAACCATTCTTCTTTAATACCTTGGTTTGTACCACCATATGCCTGCTCTTGAAGGGGAAAGTGGTTAATGAGGTGGAAGTGAAAATGTCTGTTCCTGCTGACAATGATAATGAACCTTTTGAGGGCAAGCTAAAATGTTTCAGTTCCACTGATTTGATAGTAAATAAGATCTGGCTGCATCTTTGTCCTTTGTAGAATTACAACCTTTCTCTAATTCTGTCTTTTCCAACAATGATTATCTGGGAATGTTTGCCTAATTATTTTCAAAACTTGTATCCCCCATGACACATTTCCAGAACTTTTCACATTGCTGAGAGATATATTATTTGCGGCAATGAACAATCTATTTCTAAAGATCTGTAGGTTGGTACTCAAGCTCCATCTCTCCAGCATCACAAGTAGCCAATTGTCAATTTATTTTTAATAAATCAATTTGTTTCAATACACAATTCCATCCAACTGCCAAAGACAGTCATCTGTCTCTGATTATCCTTGATAACCAATGCAAATGCTAATCATATCCCTCAGTAATCTTACAGATGATGCAAATTTAGAGCACCCAGAGGCTGAGGAACAACTATACGGCTATTGTAATAGCAACAATGCCAGTCAACTTTACCTGCTGAAATAAAAATTATCTACGTTATACTAGAGATGCTAGAGAGGTCTGCAGGACAACAAACAGGGAGAGTTACAGCACATGAAGCATTGTGCCAAGGGGCAGATTTGTATCCTTCCTGTGCTATAGAGGACATAGTTGAAGACCTCAAGGACATATTCTTTATTTAAAGACTAATTCCTATACATGAGGACCTTCTAAATTACCCAGGACAGCTTGCCAGAGAATTTGCACACAATGGTAGTCAAAATGCAGCCATACCTTTAAGAAAGTGGAAGTCTTTTCATAACAAAATGTACCTGGTGATGATGATAGACAACAACTTACATGCAATGAGTTGTATGTGCCTGTGATGCTGTTACAAGTAACGTCTTTTACTTCACCACATATGACAATAAATACAACTGAGTTATTGAACCTAGTGATGTGGGAAAATCCAGCAGCTGGTTTACTGGATCAGCAGTCTGCTCACAGAGGATGATGTATTGAGGCCTCCTTTCAAACAAGTATGTCACTTGATTGTCACAAAGACCCAAGTGGAATAATTTTACTCCTGTTACCTTTCTCAACATGGAAAAGCCCTGTATTACAGAAATCCAGGTCACATTATACCAAAGCAGGCAAAGGCGGGGTTGCTTGTGCTATACTATTTGGTTCCAATTTGTAGATCAGCAAGCAAGATAAGCGAATAGCTAAATAATGTCTGTTGAAGGAAGCTTTCTCACTGCTCCTATATCACAAGGCTAAAACATCCCGTTTTGAAGCACTCCATTGCCGTGTGCCTTGCTTTACCTACTCTTTTGACACACCATGGTCCTGTGCTCTCAAGCTTGCTGCTGCAGCTATTACACAGCCTGCTACGGCAGCTTCAAAGGTAATCTAGTAACTTCTTTCTCTGCATTGTTGTAACATGGCAAATAACAGTGGAGTGAAGACAAATGACAATCAGTGACTACTTTGGTGCAATTTTTCACTGCAGATCAACTATCATTTCTATCTCCAGTACCTACCAAGAATTACCTTAAAGCATCATAAATTAGTCAAAAACATTATAAATACAAGGTTTTAGTGATGTTAACTATAATAGTGGACAACAACAATTTTGCTTCCCGAATACTCTTTGGGTGTATCGCATGGATTTTGGGCTGCAAATCATAAAATCACCTTGAAATTGCCCTTATCGCATACCTTTTTTTGGAATTGCCTAAATTTGTTATTTCGGTTTCCTCAGTCACTAACAACATACATTTGGATACATTAATGCTGTTGCAAAGCTATCTAATTCTGACTTGCAAAGTCTCAAGGTCTTCCTTTCCTTCTTTGAATAATAGGCAACAAAACTTCGATTCTCATAATCTTGTCTATAATAGCCATATACATTTTCTTTACAAAAATCAGCAAAATACTAAAATGCAAATAATGAGGAAACAGTAGCAGATGGGAGAAGGACTCTGCAGAGAGTCAACTCCATAATGCAGCCGGGCCAGATAACATCCCAGGCTGAGTGTGTACACCAGCTCACTGATGTCTTCATGGAGATCTTCAGCACTTCACTGTACTATACAGAATGGGAACAGTACCAAGAGAATAATTATCCTTAATTACAGAAAATCTATTCTTTGCTTTCCATCATGAATAATGGAAGTTTGTACACTTCAAAATCACAATCATTTTAGCTATAGAAAACTTAATTTCCTTACAACAAAGTTAAATCCATGAGTTAAGTCAATGAATTTTGCCAAATTTTGTTCTTTTACACAATTTGAAAGTCATAATTTAATCACAATAATAATCACAATTTATGTGCTGTAAGCCATAAAGTATTGTCTAGACAAAAACATCCAACAGGAATGGGTCATTTGGCTTCTTGAGATCATTACACCATTTAATGAGTTTGTGAGTGGCCAAGATCTAATTCTACATATCCACCATTGTTCCATGCCATACTATACACTTAATTCACAAAAATCAATTGATGTTTAAAATTGTGATCAACAATAATCACTATTTGCAAGAACTTAAAGATTCTATCTTAAAATGCTTCCTTACATACTCTGAAGAGATTAGTGTCGTTTTTAGGACTGTGTCCCATAGTTCAATATTTTCCACCCCAGTTGTATATAGCTTTTCAACAAAAGTAACTAAATTAAGGCAATGACAAAAGGCTTGACAGAGCAAATGTTGAGAGAATTATTCCCCTAGTCCAGGTACCTAGCAAAATTGGGCTTAGTTACAGAGCGAAGGGTCATGCACTTCAGAAGGAAAACGGGAGAAACCTCCCTCAGAGGCTATCAGCACATTCCTGCTCCCATTTCTTAAGCTCTTAAATATTTCCAGCATTATTTCAAAGGAGGAAAAAGAGATGAAAACACATAGGGAAGGAATCTAAACTCTGATTTGGAACTGAAAGGACAGTGTCCATGGCAACTGATAACAATGAAATACACTCAGTGGTCAATTAATTAGGTACAGGAGTGGAAACCAATGGGGTCTCCACTTTGAAGCTCCTCCACTTCAAAGTTCGATGCAAGGATATTTGAGCTACTGTAACCTTCCAATCAGCTTAAACCAGACCGGCCATTCTTGTTACGTTCTGTAACTTCAAAACATTAAACTAATTCAAGGGAAAACAAGAGACCCGAGAGATGAGTCTTAAATTTGTTCTTTACTTTAGCAAGCTGTCACGTATCATGTGGTAGCATCGTGAAGTATGATATTCATTTTTTTTTACATATAACTATAATGAATTATATAAACAATGCTTAATCAAACATTACATTTACAAGATTACTAAAATGTTACTGGAATGTTAAATACATAACACTCCTCCTGGCTTAGCTATAAACTCCAATAGAAAAGGTATCTCAACTGTATTCGCAGTATACTATATAATGCAACTACTATACAGACATTCACAAGAGAGTAATATTTTTAAATTGTCCCATTTGGGACTAAACATTTAATCACCATGCAGGCTTTCTTACTCTTGTGGGATAACGCCTTTCCTGACAAGAGGGACCACTCTTCTTCGCAAGTGAGACATGGCTGTAAAAACAATAGGTTCTGTGGCCTCCTGCATGGTGGTTGTAGGAATTGATTCTGAGACTGCAAGAAGTGGTTCTTACAGCTCTAGAGTCTGAACAACTTTGACTTCAAAGGGGTAGGTTTTTTGAGAGGCATTATGACAGTCAATTTGAAGGGGAGGAAAGTAACAGAGGGAATACTATGGAAAAAGACATTAGCAAATATGGAGACAGGAAAAGGAGACTGGGTGATCAACAGTTCAGAGAAAATGGGGTTGGAGAGACCAAAGGAGCAAAAATACAACAGTATAAAAATATGCTTCAGTTAAATTGGTGAGACCACATCTGGAGTACTGTGTGCTCCACTGGTCTCCACTTTTAATTTTTTTTAAAAAAGGCAACTAGATGAAAGCATCTAGTAAAAAGTTTACTAGATGAACTCCTGGAATGGGTGGCTGACTTATCAAGAAAGGTTTGACAGGTTTGTTCACTGGAGCTTAAAAGAATGACAAGAGAGTTGACGTGAAAATGCAAATTCCTAAGAAGTCTTGACAGAGTGGATACAAAAGAGGATGTTCCTCTCTTGGGAAAGATTTAAAATTAGGGGTCACCTATTAAGGCAGAAGTGAGGATTTTATTTTGCCTTTCAGAGACTCATGAGTCTTTTGAATTCTCTTCCTTAAAGGGTGGCAAAAACTGAGTGACTGTTGCAGATGCAGATAGATATTTAAAGTGGTACGGTGATGATAGTTTATTTTGAATAGATGGAAATATGGATTTCAGTTTACAATCAGCCAAATTGGTATTAAATGCTGAGGATGCTTGGGAGTGAAGGAGAAATGACTTTTCTTGCTTGTATGTTAAGTTCATATAAAGGAAAAAAATGTTTATGCTAAATGAAAGGAAAATAAGGATTCAACAGATACAGATGATCAGATTGTCTCAATCTTAACAAAATCATCCATGAACAGTATTGATATGGGAGAAGTTTCAAGTCACAGATTACAACAAGAACTAGAATTATTTTGGCATTCTGTGGCATTTCTGAGATAATGAAATCCGTTTGAAAGGCAAGATTGGGGTGCTGGCTATGACGTATACTCTGCCTAGCTTTGGAGACATTGGCAAATACAGTTCTTCTACCCTTGGTACTTAGAGAAGTGAAGATGAGTGGTATCATGGAATCCAATCATTATTAGGAAAGCAAAAACTTTAATAGGAACCATGGCATTAAATATGGAAGGCAAAGTTCTCTACAAGACATAATTTAAGAGTCAGGATTCAAGTATTATTATCAAAGAATATATAAATTATACAACCTTGAGATTTGCTTACTCACAGCTAGCCACAAAGCAAGAAACCTGTAAGAAGCCAATTTAAAGAAAAAAAAGTAATAGTAATAATAAAAGACGAATACCCGAAGCACAAGAGAAAGGAGAAAAAAAATACAAGTCATGCAAGCAGTTGAAGCAAATGACAGTCAGAACCAAAATTGAGTCCTCAGATCTATACCCTGGAGCAGCCCAGAGTAGGCCAAAAGCCTCACTTATCAGTTCATCTTTTAGCGGGCACAGAGCCCAGTAGCCAGGGCAGTGTTCATAGCCTCAGTGCCAGGGAGATGAACATCGATCACAGAGAATGTGCAAAATCAGCTCTCATCCCGACCAACACCCTGTCTTTTCAATCTATCTGGGACAGTGTCTAAACTGACCCAACAATGGAACAGCAAAAGGCTCCAGCACCTTGGAGAGAGGAGTGAAAATCATCGAGAGTTAGTGAAATCGGCTCTCCCCTCCAATATGGTCCGGCATTTAAATTCTCCAGACAGCATAAGGTACCTCACACTAGGACCCAGGCCTAGGCCACACCACCCAGTGACTCACTCCGGGCCCAGATTTCATCACCCAACCTGAAACCACTCTAAAGATCCTCAAATCAGCTGGGTGCCCAAAGCATCAAAATAGAGTCTCCTCTGCCCCACTTCACCTTACAGCACCCAGAGCAATCCAGCTTCGATCCCAAGCAGCTGTACGGACAGTGAAATTCCATCTGCAATGATTCATCCCCCGAACTCGACTTGCCATCACTCACCCCATCACTGTTTGCAGTGATAATTTAACACAATTTACCTCCAAAAAGGTATTTTTAATAATGTTTTCAGTTGGATTTCTTAGTTGTTTGACAACCAGAAAACTGTCACATACATTCTGAAACACCATCTTAACCTCTATCTTATAAAATCATAGAACATTATCCACCATACCTGTCTATATATATATGTCAACTAATTCTGTTGATATTGGATTGTTCTCCAGCAGTCCAATATCCATTCTCACCTCCCTTTTACAATTTATGTATCAGAAGAAACTTTTGGTATCCTCTTTAATAATATTGGTGAGCTTTCTTTCACATTCCATCTTTTCCTTCTTAATGACACTTTATTTGCCTTCTGTTGGTTATAACAGTTTCTAACTTCCCACTAATTTTTGCTCTATTATATGCCCTCTGTTTGGTTTTTATATTGGCTTTAACTTCTCCTGTTGGCCACAAGTGTTAACTTACCATTAGAATACTACTTCCTCTTTGGGATATATATATATATATATCTCCATCCTGTGGCTTTCAAATTGTTTCCAGAAATTCTTGAAAATCCCTCTTGGGATCCAGCACCAACTTGATTTTCTCAATCTACCTGCATATTGAAATCCCCCATGACTATTGTAACATTAGGCTTTTGGCATGCATTTTCTATCTCCCATTGTAATTTGTAGAGCACCTCCTTACTACTGTTTGGGGGTCTGTATATAACTCCCGTCAGGATCTTTTTACCTTTGTGGTTCTGTAGCTCTACCCACAGTGATTCAACAACTTCCAACCCTATGCTACCTTTTTTTAATGATTTGATTTCATTTTTTTTTAAACCAACAGAGCCACGTCACCCCCTTTGCCTACTTGCCTGTCCTTTTGATATAATGTGTATCCTTGGACGTTAAACACCCAGCTATGATCTTCTTTTAGCATGATTCAGTGATGCCCACAGCATCATATCTGCCAATCTATAACTGTGCTACAGAGTCATCTACCTTCTTACGTATACTACATGCATTCAGATACAACACCTTCAGTCCTGTACTTTTGTCTGCTTTTACATTGCAACTCATCGCGTTGACTGCAAATTTGCCCCATCTTCAGCCTCTCCTTGCTATAAGTCAAGTCAACTTTTACTGCCATTTCAACCATAACTGCTGGTACAGTGCATAGTAAAAATGAGACAACGTTTTTCAGGTCCATGGTGTTACATGACACAGTACAAAAAACTAGACTGAACTATGTAATAAAGAAAAACAGAGAAAGCTACACTAAATTACAGACCTACATTGGACTGCATAAAGTGCACTAAAACAGTGCAGGCATTACAATAAATAATAAACAGGACAGTAGGGCAAGTTGTCAGTCCAGGCTTCGGGTATTGAGGAGTCTGATAGCTTGGGGGAAGAAACTGTTACATAGTCTGGTCGTGAGAGCCCGAATGCTTTGGAGCCTTTTCCCAGATGGCAGGAGGGAGAACAGATTGTATGAGGGGTGCATGGGGTCCTTCATAATGCTGTTTCCTTTGCTGTTCATAAGTCTCAATACACACTGCCTTATTCTTGGCACTATCACTCTACTTCCAAGACACTGCCAAAAACCTTCCCAAATAACCATAGCAAACCAGCCCACAAAGATATTGGTCTCCCTTGGGTTCAGGTGTAACCTGTCCCTTTTGCACAGGTCGTACCTTTTCCAAAAGGGATCCCAATGATCCATAAATCTGAACCTCTACCCCTGTTCCTCAGACACCTATTCACCTGCCAAATCATCCTATTCTTATCCAATCTGACTTATAGCACAGGCAGCAATCCAGAGGTTACTACCCTGGAGGTGCTGTTTTCCAGTGTTCTAGCTTGCTCCCTAAAATCACTCTTCAGGACCTCCTCACTTTGTCTACCCATGTCATATAGGAGCTGAACGAGATCTTTTTGCCCATTGTGTCTGCTCCAACATTCAATCATGGCTGATTTTTTTTTCTACCCCATCCCCTAGCCTACTGCCCACAACTCTTAACCCCTTTACCAATCAAGAACCTATCAATCTCTGCTTAAATACACCCAATGATTTTGTCTCACAACCCTTCCATAAATTCACCAAAATTTGGCCTCAGAAATTCTTCCTCATCTTAGTTTTAAAGAATATCCCTTTGTTCTAAAGCTGTACTCTAGGATCCTAGATGCAATGCAGACTTGCTTAATTCTACGTCTATGTCTTATTCTCCAAAAAATGGAAACATCCTGTCCATTTCCACTCCATCTAGGTCTTCAATATCTGGTAAATTTCTGAACTTCCTCGAGTACAGGCTGAGACATCCTACCTACATCTGAGACACCTCACATACTCTCCATTATTTTAAAAGTTCCCAATTCCTTCATCCCCACCAGCTCATCTTTATGGTGGATGTCCTGTCCCCATATTCTTCCATTTCCCATTAGGAAAGCTTTGGGGCACTGTTTCTTCCTCAAAGAAAGATCCATCCAGCTCTTCTCCATCAGCACTCTTCTCCAAATGACAAAATTTGTGTTTACCCTGAACAAAATCTCTTTATTCTTCCCAATTTCTAAAAATCAAAAAGGTAGCCATGGGTACTCACATAAGCCCCAGCTATATTTGTCTTTTTTGTTGGCTACACATAAAAACTCCTGTTCCAAATCTACTCTGGCAACACTCTCATCAACTGCATTGGTGCTGCCTCCTGCACAAATGCAGCATTCGTCAATTTCATCACCTTGCTAAGTTCCACACTGCCCTGAAATTCATTTGGACCACTTCCAGAATCGGAATTATTATCAGTGACATATGACATGAAATTTGTTGTTTTGCAGCAACAGTAAACGGTGCAAAGACATAAAATTACAATATCAAAACAAACAGTGCAAAAAAAAATGAGGTAGTGTTCATAGGTTCAAGGACTGCGAAAAATCTGATGATGGAGAGGAAGAAGCTGTTCTTGAATGTGGGTCTTCAGGCTACTGCACTTCCTCCCTGACAGTTGTAACAAGAAGAGGGCATGGCCCAGATGGTGAAGATCCTTATATTCCACATTTCCCTTCCCTTCCTTGATCTTTTAGTCTCCATCTCGGGAGACAAACTATCTATTGATATTTACTACAAATTTACTGACACCCACAGCAACACAATCTACTTCTTCCCACTCCATCTCTTGCAATGACACCATTTCATTCTCTCCAATGTCAGAACAAGACCAAATGTAAACTAGAGGAACAGCATAGGTAGTCTAAAACCAGATGGCATGAGCACTGAATTCATTAATTTCAGGTAACCTTTTCCCCCTCTCCAGTTCAACCTACACTCACCCAACACCACCCCTAGCTCCTGATCATTCTGCTATTTCCATCTCCTCCACCTACTCCTTCTGTCCATCATGCACACACTCCACTTCCTGCATCCCCTCTCCCCACTGCTCCAATCTGCCTAGCCACCTGCCTTAGTTTCAGCTTACTTTCTTATCAGATTTTATCATCTGCATCCCTTTGTTACCTCCACTCATCACCTCCCAGCCTCTAACTACTTCCACCCTTTCCTCCCCCATGTGCCTACAAACCCTGCTTACCTGGATCCATCTATCGCTCACCAGCTCTTATAACCATATAACCAGATAACAATTACAGCACGGAAACAGGCCATCTCGGCCCTTCTAGTACTCTAATGCTTACTCTCACCTAGTCCCACCTACCTGCACTCAGCCCATAACCCTCCATTCCTTTCCTGTCCATATACCTATGCAATTTTACTTTAAATGACAATACCGAACCTGCCTCTACCACTTCTACTGGAAGCTCATTCCACACAGCTACCACTCTCTGAGTAAAGAAGTTCCCCCTCATGTTACCCCTAAACTTTTGCCCCCCTAACTCTCAACTCATGTCCTCTTGTTTGAATCTCCCCTATTCTCAACGGAAAAAGCCCATCCATGTCAACTCTATCTATTCCCCTCACAAATTTAAATACCTTTATCAAGTCCCCACTCAACCTTCTATGCTCCAAAGAATAAAGACATAACTTGTTCAACATTTCTCTGTAACTTAGGTGCTGAAACCCAGGTAACATTCTAGTAAATCTCCTCTGTACTCCCTCTATTTTGTTGACATCTTTCCTATAATTTGATGACCAGAACTGTACACAATACTCCAAATTTGGCCTCACCAATGCCTTGGACAATTTTACCATTCCATCCCAACTCCTATACTCAATGCTGATTTATAAAGGCCAACGTACCAAAGGCTTTCTTCATCACCCTATCCACATGAGATTCCATCTTCAGGGAACTATGCACCATTATTCCTAGATCACACTGTTCTACTGCATTCCTCAATGCCCTACCATTTACCATGTATGTCCTATTCTGATTAGTCCTACCAAAATGTAGCACCTCACACTTATCAGCATTAAACTCCATCTGCCAACTTTCAGCCCACTCTTCTAACTGGCCTAAATCTCTCTGCAAGCTTTGAAAACTTACTTCATTATCCACAATGCCACTTATCTTAGTATCATCTGCATACTTACTAATCCAATTTACCACCCCATCATCCAGAGCATTAATGTATATGACAAACAACATTGGACCCAGTACAGATCCCTGAGGCACACCACTAGTCACCGGCCTCCAACCTGACAAACAGTTATCCACAACTACTCTCTGGCATCTCCCATCCAGCCACTGTTGAATCCATTTTACTACTTCAATATTAATACCTAACGATTGAACCTTCCTAACTAACCTTCCGTGTGGAACCTTGTCAAAGGCCTTACTTAAAGTCCATATAGACAACATCCACTGCTTTACCCTCGTCAAATTTCCTAGTAACCTCTTCAAAAAATTCAATAAGATATGTCAAACATGTCCTTCCACGCACAAATCCATGTCGATTGCTCCTAATCAGACCCTGTCTATCCAGATAATTATATATACCATCTCTAAGAATACTTTCCATTTATTTACCCACCACTGATGTCAAAATTGCAGGCCGATAATTGCTAGGTTTACTCTCAGAACCCTTTTTAAACAACGGAACCACATGAGCAATATGCCAATCCTCCGGCACCATCCCCATTTCTAATGACATTTGAAATATTTCTGTCAGAGCCCCTGCTATTTCTACACTAACTTCCCTCAAGGTCCTAGGGAATATCCTGTCAGGACCCGGAGACTTATCCACTTTTATATTCTTTCTTTAATCATCATAGTTTCCATAGCTACCCTACTTGTTTCCCTTGCCTTACACAATTCAATATCCTTCTCCTTAGTGAATATCGATGAAAAGAAATTGTTCAAAATCTCCCCCATCTCTTTTGGCTCCACACATAGCTGTCCACTCTGATTTTCTAAGGGACCACCTTTCTCCTCACCTCTTGAAACTGGCCATCTTCCCTCTACGCTATTTTACAAATATTGGGACTTAACCACAAATGTTGACTGTCCTTTACCCTCCACAGATGTGTCCAACTGACAAAGTTTCTCTAGCAGTTTTTTTTTGGATCAAGATGGAACATTTCTGGCTGAACACAGTCATGAATGTTTTCTCTCATCTTTAGCAATGTATCCTGCCTTTGTTGAAAGATGTTGAAAGGTAGATTAATGGTTTAGCATAAACTAGATGGGCCAAAGGTTCTGGTTCTGTGCTGCAGTATTCTATGACTCTATGATGTTTTTATATCCCCTTCTTCCCATTAGCTGTACAATTGTTCACCTCTGGTCACAATGATGTATGAATGACAGCAGAACTTCAATCTTCTCCTTTTGACTGCGAGACTCAACACTTAGCTCCATCTTTATCATGCTGTTAAACCTGCCTATATTGAAGCTTCACTAGGTTGGCATCTCATTTTTCAATATGGGCGACGTTGCTCCAGGCATATACTTCTGAGCATCTTATTGAATTAAGTTGATCATCTGGCTTGGTTATCACAGTAAACTGCAGAATATGTCAGTTGATCTTAAGATGAGTTTGGAGTCACATGAAGTCCAGACCAGGCAAGGACAGACTGCTGTGAACTATCTGAGATTTTATAATAATCTGGTAGCTTTGCAGTCGTCATTTTTTTTTAATGAGCCTTAGACTATGTACTTACAACAAACACTTCAAAACACTGCAATACACAGGAACCCAGCATTAATGCCAAAAGAAATACATGGACTCCCAAATACCCACATCACCCCAATAAGTAACTACTACTCCAGCTATACCAGAGGCTGCAGATCACATTATGGCCTCATTTGCCACATTAAAACCCAGCCACCCTCGATCACAAGGGACTGCCCAAAAAGAGAATGAGTGATATGCCAGGCCACCATGTTACAGATGATGGCAGTATGTATTTGTTCCACTTCTGATGGTCCACCATGCAACATCAACATCTAATTTTCAGATGTCATATTCAATCGGTCTATTCCATGCCAGACAATACAAAAGAAGACAGCACTACACGGTGGCTACTCTTCATATACTATTATGGTCTCTGAGCACCGGCTTCAGTAAAGGATGGAATTTAATGAGGAAATAATATCCACATAGGGCTTACACTGAAACAAGGAGTCTGAACAGATGTGCACATCATTATAAGTGACAGATAAGGTAAGTAAAGAAGTGATCAAGTTAGCTAATAAAGCACAGACAAGACATGGATTTAAGGAGACAAGGGGCTGCAGACGTTACAATCTGAAGCATTTGATTCTACTGCAGAGTTTCAACCCAAAATTAGAAATGACTGAAAACTCTCTGCTTATGATGGAGATGAAAATAGAAACAATCAATATTGAGAACATATGGTAATAAGAATAGGTTAAATAAGGATGTGATAATTAATATAAAACAGACTTAAGATGAAAACCTTAGTGATCTGACACCAGAGTCTTAAAGTTAAATAAAGGAAACTCTGCAAACTTGAGTTGACTGCAGTAGACTAGGAAATTGCTTTAATGTCTATGTTTTTGATCCATCAATTAGCATTTAAGTAAAGGCAAAAAAAAATCCAACATGATCCAGCTGTAACTTTTGAGAGGCATTAAAGGAAACACACTGGTAATTCACTTCACACATTAAAGACAAACTCAGGAACAATAACGCAAGTCGAATCAGGACTCAAGGTGGAAGCCGGAATTAACCCTACTGCAGCTCTGAGAACCTGGGTGCAAACCCCAATTATCTGTGTTGCTGCATGCTGCTAGGCCAGGAACCTGGTGTGTATCTCTACCATTCACCACTATTCACACTGTAATAAATCACCCATGGGCTGATGTGAAGGGGCTGTTCTTGAGATCAAGTGTTGGGGTGGACTGGGGCAGGTTCCAGCACTGAGATGCCAGACTCAGGGCTGCACTTTGGCTGGTACAATGAGTTCAAAGCACTTCTGGGAACTGGCAGCAGCTATTCCACATGTTGGCAGACCGCCTGGATCATATGGTCTCTCTCACCACCTCTACTGGATACGACGGAGGCTGCCCACCATTGAGTTTGATAGCACTGAGAAATATCTGGGGTGGGGAGATCTGTGCAGCAAGTCAAAGAAGAAAATCAGCAGCTTCCATCACTTCAAGGAGGAGGTAATGAGGAAGTCTGCCAGATCTCTACAACCTGTCAAACACATGGAACAGATGTTGCCAGGCTGCCAATCCACAAAAGCCCCATGTCTCAGCTCAGGTTGGCTGCACCACATACTCCAACCTGTACAACACAAGCCCTCACAGGCGGCCTCTCTGCAGTGAGTTACGGTTGATTCTTTGTGACAGGAGCACCATAGGTGCTCATCCATGTTAGCATGAATGGCAGCGATGCTTCACTACCAGATGTGCTCACTGCCTTCTATGCCCACCTTGAGAGGGAGAATATAACTGCAGCTGTGAAGCTCCCTGCAGCACCCGGTGACCCTGTGATCTCTGTTATTGGAGGCCGATGTCAGACTGTCTTTAAGAAGGATGAACCCTCACAGGGTGGTAGGTCCAGATGGAGTACCTGGTAAGGCTCTGAAAACCTGTGCCAACCAACTGGCAGGAGTATTCAAGGATATTTTCAACCTCTCACTGCTACAGTCAGAAGTTCCCAACTACTTCAAAAAGACAACAATTATACCAGTGCCTAAGAAGAGTAGTGTGAGCTGCCTTAATGACTGTCACCCTGTAGCACTCACATCTACAGTGATGAAATGCTTTGAGAGGTTGGTCATGGCTAGAATGAACATCTGCCTCAGCTAAGACCTGGATTTACTGCAATATGCCTGTTGCCACAATGGGTCTATGGCAGACCCAATCTTAATGGCTCTTCACACTACAGAAGATCACCTGGACAATGCAAACACTTATATCAGGATGCTGTTCGTTGACTACAGCTCAACATTTAACACCATTATTCCCACAGTCCTGATCGATAAGCTACAGAACCTAGGCCTCTGTACCTCCCTCTGCAATTGGATCCTCTACTTCCTAAGCAGAAAACCACCATCTGTGCATATTGGTAATAATATCTCCTCCTCGCTGTCGATCAACACTGCCGCACCTGAGGGCGTGCACTTAGCCAACTGCTCTATTCCCTCTACAACCGTGACTATATGGCTAGGTGCAGTTCAAATACCATCTATAAATTTGCTAATGATACAATCATTGTTGGTAGAATCTCAGACAGAGATGAGAGGGCGTGCAGGATTGAGATATACCAGCTAGTTGAATGTTGTCACAGCAACAATTTTGCACTCAATGTCAGTAAGATGAAAGAGCTGATTGTGGACTTCAGGAAGGGTAAGACAGGGGAACACAAACCAATCCTCAAAGGGATCAGAAGAGGAGAGAGTGAGCAAGTTCAAGTTACTGAGTGTCAAGATCTCTGAAGATCTAACTTGGTCCCAACATATCGGTCGGTGCAGCTATAAAGAAGGTAAGACAGTGACTATATTTCATCAGGAGTTTGAAAAGATTTAGTATGTCACCTAAAACAGATCAGAGTGCTAAATGGGATCAAAGGAAATGGTTTATAAAAGTGTTGTCAAAAAATACAGTAGTAAACTTAGGGATTGGGAATACTTTAGAATGGGCAAAGGAGGACCAAGGCATTGATGAAGACAGCAAAAGTAGAACTCCAAAGACTGTAATCATTTCTGTGAATGTGTAAACTTAAAAATATTACCTCAAGTTACTGTGGATCCCTTTATAGACTTGACTGGAGATGGGAGACTGGAATGCATTGGAAAGAGCACTTTGAAAGTAATAATATTACTGAACTAATTCAATCTGGACTTCATTTTGACCAAATGCTGGAATTCTCTTGTGTATTAACTAGCAGAATAGATAAGGGATGAGGTGTGGGTGGGGATAGTGGGGGAGGGTGGGTGGGGATCCCAAGTGAATCCGACTATATTAGCAGAGATATCTTGCTCCAGCTATATAGGTATTGCTGGGTTAATTTCTGGAATATTGTGAATAGGCCCCATTTCCCTGTCCACAGAGGGCCATATTCACCATTAAGGAAGTGCAGCAAAGGTTAACAAGTCTAATTCCAGTAATACCAATTTTGTCATGTAAAGAGAGATTAACTTGTAACCTCGTGTCTTTGGAGTAGATCTCATTGTAATGTATAAAATTCTTACATTACTTGACAGGGTAGATGCTGATGCACCATCAATAACTCTCCGAGGCTTTTATCGGCTGGAAGAAAGAACAAGCAGCAATTGACCACCATACTACATCCTGGAGACTGAGGGCCGGCCCAGGCTCCAATCGCCTTTATACAGGGGTCTGTGGGAGGAGCCACAGGTGCAGTCAGCGGGGGGGGGGGGGGGGGGGGGGGGGGGGGGCGTGTCCAGACAGGTATATGTAGTTCACCACAGATGCAATGGTGATGTTTCCCTTAGTTGCATTTTTGAGAACCTGTTGCCATCTCAAAATAAAGAATGGAGGATCTCAGAGGGTCAGGCATAATCAAGTCTGGCTTCTTCCCCCTTCCTTTACAGTCCTGATGAAGGGTCTCCACCCAAAACATTGTTTATTCCTTTCCAGAGATGCTACCTGACCTGCTGAGTACCTCCAGCATTGTGTACCTGTTACTCTGGAGTTCCAGCATCTGCAGAATCTCTTGTGTTGAAAGTAAAGGATTGACCATTCAGCCTAAGACACACAACATAGTGAATCTGTGGAATTTTATTATTGGATAGCTTCAGTTACTGAATACTGATTTTGACATTTTTTTAGATATGACTGGAATCAAGAGAGATTACATTAGTACAGGGGAAGACTAACAAGGTAAAAGATGAGTCATCATATAATGGCTGAAGGCACTGGAGGTCAAATGGGCATCTCTTGCTCTTTTCTGTACTTATTTCAAAAAGAAATTGGCTGAAGACTAGAAAATAAACTTACAGGGCTACAGGGATTAAATTGGGAAATGGGGCTCACGGAGTTGCTCCACAGAGCAGGTGGGACTTGGATCGAAATTATGATATAGCGATATCGAATGTGCCATAGTGATCTGAAAAACTTGCGCAAATTTCTAACTTGCAGAAAGATCAATTAAAGAACGACTTGCATGGTACATTCCTGCATTATTCTTTGGCCTTTTCAATTATACTTTTGCTTCGAGTTGCAGATAATGTTACACGAAGCGCTTTATATCGCGGGAGCTGCATTGTTTCCACAACAAATACTTTTTAAAAATAGATTTTGGATACCTCGTAATTCTGGCTATCTGAAAATCCAAATCACAAGAACATCTAAGTTAGCTAGCTGCTCCAACTGTTGCACTGCTGCACCTGTGTGGCGGTGAGTGAGATCAAGGCGCCCACGTTAATTGCTGCCCCCTCGTCAGGTCCGAGTCGCTGGGCAATACCTGCCGCTGCAGACCCCATGGCCACGTACCTGTGGGTCTATCCGGTTCAATTGCCGTCCACTCCAACCTGCTGGGTGTCAGCACCACGTCGCAGCTCCTTTTCTCAATCTCGAATATACCCCTACAGATGGGTTCCTCCGGACCGCCAGAGTTCCTGTTGCCTTTCTGGGCCGTATCCTTCACCCCTCCGCGATCCTTCCTCCGGGCATCCAAGACCGGTCGCTGCTGGCTGAAACTATCGCCCGACTCAGACCACGCATCCACGGCGGGGGCTACTCTCCGCCGACCTTCAAACATCCTGGCCGCTCCACACCTTCCCCCCCAGTTAACTTCGCCACCCGACCTGTTTGTATGCGCTTACGGCCGTGGCAACACTTCCTGCTCGTGCCCGAGCAACCACGCGTGCGCGCGACACCCGCCTTTGGTCGCGAGCTCCGGGTGCTCCGCGCTCCCACCCCGATCCACCCTGCACCCGGCGAGGAGCAGTGTCAGGGACGAGGAAGGGGGTTGTTATCCTCAGGGTCAGGGCGAAGGGGGAATGTTACTGTCAGGGTTAGGGCAAGAGAGGAGTGTTACACTCAGAGCCGGGGCAAAGGGAATAGTGTTCTTCTCAGGGTCAGGGCAGAAGCGTGTGTGACTGAGGGTCTGGTCAAAGGAAGTTGTCACTCTCAAAGCAGGGCTGTTGCTACTGTCGGGGCCAGAGCAGGGGAATTGTTCCTCCCGGTTATGCTCTTTGCTCGTCATTAACTTAGGTGCTTAAATGTTGGCAGAACAGAGAGGGATGTGATGTCAAACTAATACAAATGAGATACAAGGCAAGATATAAACTTCAAAGCAAATTTGTTATCAAAGTACATATATGTCACCATATATAAGCCTGAGAATCGTTTTCTGGGGGACATACTTAATAAATCCAATGACCATAATAGAATCAATGAAAGACCACACCTAACAGGGCAGACTACCAGTGTGCAAAAGTCAACAAGCTGTACAAATACGAAGAAAAAAATAAACAATAAATATCAAGAACACGAGATGAAGAGTCCTTGAAAGTGAGTCCTTAGGTTGTGGGTACAGTTCAGTGATAGGGTGAGTGAAGTTGTCTCCATTGGTTCAAAAGCCTGTTGGTTGAGGGTAATAAATGTACCTGAACCTGGTGGTGTGGGTCCTTGGTGGTGGATGCATTAGAGATGCTTTCCTGAAGATGTGCTCAATGTTGGGGAAGTCTTTACCTGTGATGGACTGGGTGGTATCTGCTACTTTTTGTAGGATTTTCTGTTCAACAGCATTGGTGTTTCCATACTATGGCAGCCAGTCATTATACTTCTACTACACATCTATAGAAGTTTGGCAAATTTTAGATGACATACCAAATCTTTGCAAACTTCTAAGGAGGAAAGTACTGCCATGCTTTCTTCATAACTGTACTTGCATGCTGGGCACAGGACAGGTCCTCTAAAATGATGACACCAAAGAATTTAAAGTTGCTGAAACTCTCAACATCTGATCCCCTGATGAGAACTGATTTGTGGAACTTCTGAAATTAATAATCAGCTCCTTGGTCTTGCTGACATCAAGTGAGAGGTTGTCATGGCACCACTCGGCCAGATTTTCAATCTCCTTCCTGTATGCTGATTCGTCAGCACGTTTCATTCAATCTGTGACAGTGGTGTCACCAGCAAACTTACTGTAAATATGGCATTGGAGCTATGCTTAGCCACATAGTCATAAGTATAAAGCACATAGAGCAGGTGTCTAAGCACAGAGTCTTGTGGTGCACCTGTGTGATCGAGATTGTGGAGAAGATGTTGTTGCCAATCTGAACTGACTGGGGTCCACATGTGAGGAAATTGAGGATCCAATTGCACAAGGACATAATGAGGTCAATATCTTAAAGCCTATTGATTAGTTTTGAGGGTATGATAGTATTGTATGCCAAGCTGTAATCAATAAAGACTATCCTGATATATGTATCTTTGCTGTCCAGGGTTGATCTATCTTTGATTGTCTATCTTTGATTTTCCAGGGTTGAGTGAAGAGCCAATGAGATGTAATCTGCTATGGGCCTGTCGTACCAGTAGGCAAATTGAAGCAGATCCAAGTCACTTCTCAGGTAGGAGAGGATATGTTTCATGAACAAACTCTCAAAGCACTTCATCACCGTGAATGTACGGGCTACGAGATTATAGTCATTGAGGCAGGTTACCGCATTCTTCTGAGGGACCATTATAACTGAAGCCTCCTTGAAGCAGGTGGGTACCTTAGACTGCTGAAGCGGGAGGTTAAAGATCTCGGTGAACTCTTTAGTACCTGGTCAGATACCCCATCTGGGCTGGATGCTTTCCATGCTTTCACTCTCCTGAAGGATGCTCTCACGTTGGCTTAAGAGACTGAAATCACAGGATCATTGGGTGCTGTGGGAGTTCATGATGGTTCCTCCATGCTGTGATAGTGAAAGCGAGTATAGGAAGCATGAAGCTCATCTGGAGGTGAAGCCTTGTTATCACCTATGTTGTTTGATTTTATTTTATAAGAGGTGATAGCACTCAAGCCCTGGCACAACTGTTGAGCATCCTTTATTAATTCAAGTATAGTCCAAAGTTGCCACTTTGCCCATGAGATGGCATTCTGGAGATCATACCAGACTTGGATGCCTTTGATCTGGTCCTCAAAAGATTACAGTTCTCATAGTTCATCCAGGGCTTCTGGTTTAGGAAGACTGAATGATCTTGTGGGGACACCCTCATATTCCACGGTGTTTATAAAGTCCGTGACAACTGTGGTGCACTAAGATCATGATATCTACAGTTCATTAATGCAATTTAAAAGTACATTGCTTAAAGGGAAATTACATGCAGCAAGTTGCAGTGAGAGTAACTCAATTTTTTTGACTTCGGGAGGAGGAAACAAGAGGTCCATGATCCAGTCCCCTTCGGAGTTTCAGATGTGGAGAGGGTCAGCAATTTTAAAAGCCTCCGTGTTATTATTTCAGAGGATCTGTCCTGGGTCCAGCACATAAATCCCATTTCAAGGAAAGCACAGCAGTGCCTCTATTTCCTGAGAAGTTTGTGAAGATTAGGCATGACATCTAAAACTTTGTCAAACTTCTATAGGTATGTAGTGGAGAGTATATTGACTGGTTGCATCATGGTATGGTATGGAAACACAAAGCCCTTGAATGGAAGATCCTACAAAAAGTAGTGGATGCACCCCAGACCATCATGGGTAAAGCCCCCCCCACCATTGAGCACGTCTACATAGAACATTGTTGCAAGAATGCATCCACCATCAAGGACCCACACCAGCAGGATCAGGTATAGTTATTACCCCACAACCATTAGGTTCTTGAATCAGTGGTGATAATTTCACTCAGCTTCACACACCCCACCACTGTACTGTTCCAACAACCTCTGGACTCACTTTCAAGGACCCTTCATCTCTTGTTCTCGGTATCTATTTCTTATTTCTTATTATTTTTATCTTTTGTATTTTCACAGTTTGCTGCCGTTTGCACATTGATTCTTTGTACGCCCCGTTGGTGCAGTCTTCCATTGATTCTATTGTGTTTGTTGGATTTTCTGGGATCACTATTGACTGATAGACCATAAGTTCAGTGCTATGTCTGAGCCTGATCAATTAGTAATAAAGTAAATATAAATCTGAAGTTAACAAATTCCCCAATGACACCAGAGTTACTGGATGAATCACAGGTGGTGATGATTCACTGTACAGGAGTGAGATAGGATGCCAAGTTGAATGATGCCACAATATCAGCTCTTGCGCAGTGTCAGTAAAACTAAAGAGTTGATTGTAGGAGGGTGAAGATGCACCAATCTACATTTGGGGGGTTGGCAAAGGCCAAAGATGTAACTTTAAATTCCAGGTTATATTGGATAACCTGTCTTTGGCCTGGCATTAGATGCAATAGTAAGAAAGGAGTGGCATCTCTTTTTTATTTTCTTAGGAGGTTCAGCTTGTCACCAAATGCTCTAGCACATTTCTACCAATGTACTGTTGAAAATATCCTGACTGGTCGCATCCTGATCTGGAACGTAAGAAGTTGCAGTGAGTAGTGGGCTCAGCCTAATACATCATGGCACCACCCGTCCCACTGTCAATAGTATCTACAAGAGGTGCTGCTTCAAGAAGGCAACATCCATTATCAAAGATCCCCACCATCTGGGACCATGCATTTTCTCACAGTACTAACAAACAGAAGGTACTGAAGCCTGAAGTCCCACACTACAAGTTCCTAAACAGCTACTTCCCTTCAATTATCCAGTTCTTGAGTCTACTGGCATTAATCACTAATGCTTAGCCACACTATAACCATTTTTATCACTGAAATGGACTCTTTGTTGTAATTATGCTCTTGTAAGATTGTGTAATTTGTTTTTTTTTTCAAGTGAAAGCTATCTACATGATGCTTCTGATGCTGTTGTAAGTAAGATTTTTATTGCACCTGTGCAATGGATGTGACAATAAACCCAACTTTGACTGTGATTTATTGTGAGCCACTAATGGAAAAAACAATAATAGAACTGAACAAAGCCAATATGATGTTATACAATAAATGTTGTGTTTTGTTATCCTATTTCATAAAACAATCCATTCATTGCATTTTTTGACTTCCAGAAGACCTTCAATAAGTTTCCCCTCAAGAAATTATTGACAAAATTAATGTACATGTGATTAGGATTTATGATGACTAAGTATTAACTAAGTATTCATGGAAAGAAATAGAGGAGGAATAGGCAGGTCATTTTTTAGGCCAGAAATCTTTAACCAGTAAAGTGAAACAAGGATTAGTTTTGGAGATAAAATTGTTCACAATTTGCCTGTTTCATATATCCAAGTTTCCTGCTGATATAACCTGGGTCTGAGGAGAATACAAAGAGACACAAGAGTTATTACAAGAAGTTAAGTGCACAATCGAAGGCATGGCACATAGAGTTGAATATTGAAATACACGTTTTTCCAAATGATTTTTGTACAAATATTTTTTCAAAGTTTGAAAGATATTAATATTTGGGCAAATTTGTGCATCCCTGTACAAAAATCACCAATGGTTAATATTCAGACACATCAAGCAATTAGAAAGCAAACACATCATTTGAGTAATTTAAATGCCTTACTGAAATTACACAGGGTGCTGGTGAAAACTCAAGTGAAATTTTGTGCACAAACCTGACCTCCCTACATTTCAATTGAAAGAGGGCAACAATGGTTCATCAGATTGATGTTTGGAGTTTGGTGGTTGTCCTCTGACCTGTGTTTTCTAATCCGGTCATGCTTTCACTTTTTATGAACAGAACCAGTCTTCTTCATTAGAGAGACAAAGAATGGGATTAGTTTGATAACCCTTTTGTATTTGCCATACTGAGTCCTTTCTGAGCAAAATGAATCTGATCTTATGTACATTTCGATTAATTAAAAATCTGTAAATTGCATTGGTGTTTTCTTAAGCATTACAGAAAGGCATGTTCACATGTTCTTGCTTTTCTACAAAAAAAGTTTAAAGAATTTAGAACAATTTTTAAACAAGAAATTTATTTCTAATTGAAAGGCCAAATGGAGAGTTGTCTGAAGGAATGTTATATGTGGTGCAGAACAAACCATATTCCTTCCCTTCTCATTGGTACTGTGTTCACGCCATTAATGAGATCAGTCGGCATTAACACAATGAGTAATATTCTCATCAATTGTTTTATCTACCTTCTCCATGCTTAAATACTTAATGGATTACACAGTCAATACACATTGAACTCTCTTGGGTCAGATATGTAGGTTCTGATAACATAGTTGTATGTTTGAATAGGCATTTGAAAATCCTTTACTGTTTGCTTTTGTCTTTTTGACATTTCATAACTATCAGGCAGATCTTGTTTTAAGCACCTCTATTAAATTATGATTAATTCATTGTGATCAATACAGTGTATGAACAGAGAAATACTAATTTGTTCCTTTCATTCATATACACTTCTGAGTTTCAGTCCCATTTTTGTGACTGACTCTGTGACAATTTTTCATCAAAATAATGAGCAAGAAAGTTATTAATAAGATTTCCTTGTGCACTTTCAAGTGCAAACAATATCCTTTCTCCTGAACATAGTTGGTGAGTAACTGTTTAGACTTCAATGAACAAATAGGTGGAAGCTCAACTTGAATAGAAAGTGAGAGAGTGTGGAATGAGCTGCCAGCACAAGTGGTGCATGCAGCTTCAATGTCAGCATTTTAGAAAAGTTTAGGTAGATTCCTGGATTGTAGGGGTATGCAGGGCGATGGATCCAGTGCAGGGCGATGGGAGTAGGCAGTATAACTGGCTTCAGCATGGACTAGATGGGCTGATGGTCCTATTTCTGTGCTCTATGACTATGAAGAAAAAGATTGATTATAAATACAGTGGATTCCAGTTAATTGACCCATCAGATAATTGGAACAACCTCTTATTTGGGACAACTCTTAAAAAACAAAAGCTAATCGAGAAAATAGTCAGGGATCACTTTGTTTATTTGAGACACTACGCTGCTTAATTAAATCAGAGGACTGTTGCCGAACAGTTTCCAACTAACATCAATCGCATGCACTTGCGTGGCCTTTACACACTACACCGTGCTTAGAGCAAACAAGTTTTAAACAGCATCAGTTGTGTGTTAGTTGCTAAGAAATGAGCAGTAAGACAAATCAGAACTGTTTTGCTCACTGAGGTTTCAAGCATTCAGGCTTGGAGATGCCAGAAATGGCCACGAGTGAAAATGAAACAATTTTATTATTTCAACAGATTAGGGACTATGAAGAATTTGAAGGTATTGACAACCATCTTGAATGTTACAATGAAAATGAAGATATGGAGGCTGCAATTGTTGAAAGTATTGTAAGAAGGTAGTCCATTATCTCCACTGCTGTTCATTTATAGTCAATCAAAAGAACACAGGTGTACACTGGATAAATTCCTCCATTGATAAATATTAGAAACTAATACAGTTATATAGTGCTATAGTTATATCAGTAATATTCTAATTTGTTTTGTATTTTATTTAAATGCATAATTTGTTACTCAGTTAAACAGTAGCTTATCCTTTTTAATATCCTTTTAACTATTTCCATGGAACTCTGCTGATTGGGGCAACCATTCAATTCGGCCAAAATGGACTGATCCTGATATGTCGCAATTAACCAGAATCCATTGTATTAATACATGTATTTTCATGTGCAATTATTAAAGTACTTTTAAATTTAAAATATTTGAGTCATTGAATATGCAATTGAGTTATAACAATGCCAAAATAAGATCAAATTGCATCTAAACATTTTAATTTGTGATCATTGGTAACTAAAAAATGAAGAGCAGCAAAATTAAATATAACTAGATTCAAACTCTTGGAAAAATCAGTAAACAAATTTCCTGAATTTTCATGTTATTTTGTGCAACTAAGTCTTAGTAAGGCCATTTGAGAGCAATCTAGATGACTTGATTCAGTTTCTCCTTTACGTCATTGCTACTAAAGTTGAGTAGATTGGGATTTATGTCTCAGACATGAATGTTGATTTTTTTTTATTGGTAGTATTGCTAGGGGAGGCATAAAATGATGTTGACTGTATTCCCTGGTTCTCTCTGTACAATTTCAATTCCCCCAGTATTTTCAATCATTATCATGATAGGTATTAAAGTAGTTCAGTAAATTTGGTGATAAGTAATCTCCTGTCCTGCATTGGGAAGAATTGAGAGCTCAACATTACCATTCAAAGAGTGTTTGACCTCCATATCTTTATGTTATACTTTTAATGAAAGGACAAATCTGGTTTTTGGATTTTGAAGTTATTGCATCATCCTGAGCAGCTACCAAAGGGACTCTTTGGAAGCATAAGTTTTGATTCCAGTTAGAATCCCAGGAGCCAGCTATTAAATTCAATGTGTAAGAATGTTTACAAATTCGGACCTTGAATTTTCTACCATTCAGTATAATTAGCACACATTGAACATGTATCTGTTCACTTTACCAGACATAAATTGCAAAAGAGCACCGATAGTATCTAATCTATTATTTTTCTTTTGGTCTTGGGGTGTCCAAATGTACTGCTAGGATCCTTTTGTTATTGCGTAATTGGAATGCCACATATCCATTGGACACCTGGACATGTGAATAGGAAAAGCTGTTGCTTACTCAGCTGGAGCTGGCATGCTTTACAAGATCCCTTAGGACTAATTCACAACTTCTATCCCCTCAGCACAATTTTTGATCTTTACCTTGGTTCAATCTATAGTCAGCAAGTCATAGCACTAAGGCTCTTTGAGAATACTGCTTCCAGATGGGAGTACAAATATATTAGTGCCTCCATGTACAATTTCAGCTCCAAGCCAACACTTTAGATGAGAGTGGCAAGCTACCAGGTACACTGTGCCAGTTATAAGTATCACATTATGGGTAAGCTGTGGAAGATTGCCAATATAATCCATGTTGCTGCCAGAGAGGCTGTCCTCACTGTCATTGAGGAAAACAATCACAATGCCAAGATGCAGCCTCCAAGAGGCCTGTGGTGTTCTTAGATTGAAACCCAAACCACCATTGATCCAAGAGATGCCTGATGTAAGGTTTAAAAATCAGCTGATAGAACTAAATCACAATTTTGTTTTAAATGCTATCTTTTGATGAAAGAAACTTATCCAAAGTGCCTTGACTTCAAAGCGTGAATGAGTGGATATTTTCCCCATGAGATATTATATTAAAATAATAAATTGCTTGTCATTTTAAAGTACCTTTCACAAATTTTGAACATCACTTTACAGTAAGTCAATTATTTCTTAAGTACGGTCGCCAGTGGAGAGAATGAAGTGTTAAAATCTGTTAGAATTTCAAGTTGTCAACCTGATGCACAAAGCCAGAAAATTTAATTTTATATGCCAGCCATTTTAGTGTCCAAATATACTGCATCTTCAAAGCATTGTGAAATCTAGACATCCAAGTATATTGCTGAAAATTAAGAGTTAAAAATTATCTCTTTCCTCGCGATAATATTAGTTGTTTATTTAGTATCATTTGCCTTTTAAATACTTGAGTGCCTTAGTAAAGACATAAGAAAGAGGATTTTTCAGAAGGGCTCAAACTAACATAGAGCATATAATGATGCATGACTTTTATCCAGAATGGCAAAATATTTTACACATTAATTAACTAATCACAATTATAATACTGTATTAATAAAAATCTGTTTTGGCTACTGCCTATAATGAGTTTGTACACTCCTCCTGTGACCACATGGGTCTCTTCCCCTGTCCAAAGATGTACTAGTTGGTAGGTTAATTGGTCATTGTAAATTGTCCTGTGATTAGGCTAGGGTTAAATAAGGGGTTGATAAGCGGTGTGGCTTGAAGGGCTGGGAGGGCCTATTCCCCGTGTATCTGAAGAATTAAAGAAATATTTCCTTCATGCAAGAGAACATCCACTGCTCTAAATTGAACAACTTTTCCACTAAGTTTAACATGGGTCATCAGAAAAAAAAGTTGGTTTAACATGGACTTGACTATACCCAAGTTCAGTTGTATCATTAAAATAGAAGAAACACATACTCTGTGGAGTGATTAATTTTCTGTTGTTGTAGATGAAAATATAACATCACTTTCAATGAAAAGCATAGCATTGTAAAGAAGGGAAGAATCCATTAGCTGGTAGGGTGGTGGTTAGCACAACGAAGAACCAGCGACCTGGGTTCAATTCCTGCCACTGTCTGTAAGGAGTTTGGACGTTCGCCCTGTGACTGTGTGGATTTCCTCCGGGTGCTCCAGTTTCTTCCCACAGTCCATTGATGTACTGGATGGTAGGTTAATTGCTCATCATAAACTGTCCCATGATTAGACTAAGATTAAGTCGGAGGTTGCTGGGTGGTGAGACTCAAAGTGGTAGAAAGACCTATTCCACACTGTATCTAAATAAATAAACAAACACATATTCTAGCACACTGTATATAGTGAATCTAATAGTGAATAGTTAAAGTATTACATTCCTCCTGAATTGTTTGGTTATCAAATCTTATTGCACAGGACATGATTTTGTATCACCTCAAGAAGCATATTTTACATTTTCTTAATATAAATTATTAACACAAGTATTGAAATGCAGGCATAGCTATCTGTATTCTTCAATTTAATCAAAGGAATGCACAGAAATCAAAATTCAAAGATCAAATTTATTATCAGAATACATTCATGTCACCACATACAAACCCGATATTCTTTTTCCTGCGGGCATACGCAGCAAATCTATAGAACAGTAGCTGTAAACAGGATCAATGAACAACAGACTGTGCAAATGCAAATATAAATAAATAGCAATATAAATAGCAATAGAAATGATCACCTGAATGGTAAAAAAACTAGAAACTCTAATACACAAAAGGAATTTGAGGGAAAACCTGGCAAATTTTGAAATTTAGTTAAAGGAATCATAAAAAATACCAATAAAGTTGGATGGATCAAAATCAATGCAAGTTATGCTGGTGTTTAAAATAAAAAGAAAATTGTGGAAATATTCAGCAATTGGACAGCAGCAATGAAGAGAAAACAGTAAAGACTTTATGCTAATGATAAATGGGATTCCTTGCTAATGTTTGCATTGATCTGAATTCCACATTTATAAATCTGTTTATTGGTAAATCGGTTTATTATTGTTACATGTACTGAAGTACAGTGAAAATATTGTCCGTCTCACTGTTTCATAAATATCAAATTATTACAACAGTGCATCGAGGTAATACAAGGTAGAACAGTACTAGTGTGCAGAATAAAATGCTGCAGTTACAGAGAAATTGCAATGCAGATAGGCAATAAGGTGCATAATGAGGCAGATTCATTCAAGGACTCCAGATGCCATTTCACCTGTGGCCTGTAAAGTTGAAACACTTCACATGAACTTCTCAATATGGATTGATTGGAGCTGGGTCCAATTTGAATTTTTATAAATATTAAGCCCAACTTTTACTACTCTGCCCAAACCACATTGAATTACTGAATATTCTTTTTCAAATAGGGCAATATAAGTTTTAGATACATTTCCACCAGTGCCAGATACAGGTTTAAAATGACATCTTTAGATTTTTATGTTATAATCCCTCAACATTCATGCCAGCCTTTTACCTGAATAATTTTAATAGTCAGAAAGCATTATTCTCTTTTTAGTGAGTTGTTCATTGAAACATCACATTCTCTTTCCCTACAACAGTTCTTCAAGCACATTCCCATTTACTACATATTTGTCCATTTTATACGTCCTTCAATTTAATCTTATCTACCATTTAACCACCCATATATCAAGATCCATTTTGAATTTGATCACTGGTGATCACTGTCTGTACTACTGCTTTTCTGAAAAAAAAAGTACTTTGCTCTAAATTGTCTATGTGACCCAAAATTTAATCTTGTAGCACTCACCAGTAACCAAGTAGATGCTGATCAGACATTTATTTGAGTACAATGACTACTTGACAAGTATTGGCTTGGGATGTCCACTCCTAACTGTCCTATGAAATTGCATTACAACATAAGA
Organism: Hemitrygon akajei; assembly: GCF_048418815.1. Classification (NCBI taxonomy): domain Eukaryota; kingdom Metazoa; phylum Chordata; class Chondrichthyes; order Myliobatiformes; family Dasyatidae; genus Hemitrygon; species Hemitrygon akajei. The sequence goes on along the minus strand of NC_133128.1, from coordinate 165,586,664 downwards.
AATATTAAGCACTTTTCAAATCTTTGTGCAAAGCTGGTCTGTGAAAAAAATAATTAATGACTTTGTCAAAGACCATCAGGCAAAGAGCAAAGGTTTAATTTTGAGTCATATCTCTGCTATTGTCACAGTTCCTGTTTATTAATACACAGCATTAACACTTATATATCAATTGTTCATAAATAAATGAGGTTTACATCTAAAATTGGAACTTTTTTGGTTTTTATGCTTCTCTCATTTTTTTCTCATTTTTTCAGAACCTTTGCATATATAAAGTTTAATCAGTTTAATATTTACTTTTCTACTGTAGCAACGCATTTAAGGATATTACACAATTTAAATGCCTTTCTCTTCACCTGATTTTTACTATACAATGAAAATTTGTTTGAGGTGATTGCATATCTTTGCAAAAAAATATATATACGCTTGGGCCATGCTATAACAATTTGAAGATAGGTGCTTGTCAAATCAATAGTTATTTCTCTAAGTACAAAACATGCATGTTGTGTTTCTCCTTGAGTATATTTTGTGTATAGTTATTCAGCTTAGATCAAAATAAAAAGTGCAGGTTTTTTAAAACAATCAAAATAATGTAGCTATACTATTTGTGTTATAATAAGAATGTCTCCAAATGAAGCCTGCTCCAAACGTTCGAATAAGGAAGAGTCGTGATATTTCTTTGAAGACAGAAATTCTGTTAGAGCTTCTTGATCCTACCCTAAGTTCCAACTCCACCAAATATTGATGAATATAATTTAGCTTTTAAAATTACCTGGTGCTTAAATGTTGAGTCACAAATACTTCTGCCTTTTTATTTGATCATTTGTTGGATTTTACTCAGCTAACATTTGGTCTATATTCAGAATATGTTCCATTTTCAGTGATTTAATTTGCTTTTGATTACATGTAAAATATATGATACACAACAGCAGTAAGTGTAGTCAATAGAAGCACAAATGCCAAAAGAATCAGATTGTTTGAAAAGGTTTGTTGTGGTTTGAAGATGCTTTCCAGATAGTCATTAAACATTTAAGCGAATAAATCTGCAGAATATGTTCCTGACTTTGGCACTGGTTCTGTGGTATTTCTCTGATCAGATGGAAGGACTGTGTGTTATGCATAGTGCATTCATGCATAAACAATATCATTTTCATAAATTAAAACCTCCCCTGCAGAAGCAGCATCTGTGCCTGCCTAGGTTTGAATAAAAGATGGTGGCATGTGAGTTGCCCCTCAACTGACTGAAAGAATCTTTATGCTTTGAAATCTAGGCATAACCAAAGGTCATTTATCCACTAATGTGATAGGGTTTCTTAAATTAGCCTTTTATAATATGCTAGATAGTAAAATTTTCCTTTTGTAGAAACTGATAGAATGCAAATCTATTATTTTTTCTTTTGCTTTTTATCATTTCTACATTTAGTGTTTATATGATGGATGCACTATTTTGAATTGTTATTGCTCTAGCTGCTCTTAAATCCTTTCTTTTTTACTAATTACTTTTTAAACATAATAATTCGGTCCAGATCGCTCAAAAAGTACGCTAATTCTAATTGTAGCTAACTCCTGTCTTTGTTCTCTTATGCTTAGGTGTTCATGAGTCTGTCAATAGACACAAGGGAATAGAGATGGAACAGGTCCAACTACAGCTGAATGAATTTGTGTTGCGACAGTGCATGTACTCAGCTAGCAATGAACTGTTTGCCTATGATGTGACAGTACTTGCATCAATTTGCAAATGGAAAACCTGATATTTCTCTCAGAAATTTGACTCTGACATTGGAACTTATTCTAAAGAGGCAGGGTAATTATACTGACCTCCGTTTAAATGTGGAGTCTTTCTTTCATGCAAGTTTTTTCTAATAATTTGCCACTTTGTACCACTTAGGTGTCAAAAGCTTCCATGGAAGGCATCAAGAACTAAATAAAAAATTAAAAGAAAGGACGTCCATGTGTATTTAAGATGAACATTGTATGTTGAGTACGTTGCAGTGGTTGCAGCGTCGTACTCTTAAATACACCATAATAGACACAGATGCTTTTAATGAGAACAGAAAGACCGCTGAGGGGCAAGAAAGTGAGAATGCTGCCAAGTACATATTCTCCAGACACCTAATTCGAGCCACTGCATATATGGCAAAGAAAAATGGCAAAATATTTTGGACAGGACAAGAGAGTTGTCCCTCGCTGAATTATGCTTTCCAGAGATAAAAAAACCAGATAGCATCTGTATGGAATGTCAGAATCAAGACTGAGAATTCTGGTTTTGGGCAAAGTAATATCATTTTGAAATCTGGACAAAAAAAAATCTGATAAAATTAAAACAGCCTGAGCATCTCAGACCAAACAGTTAACTAATATCCATGTAGCAGATAAACTATTATTTTATCAAATCACCTTTAATATTTAGTAGATATCATACATTGCATATTAAGCCTATGATATAATAATGAGATTATTTGAAATGTATGTATCTATTTTATAAATATCACTTTTCATTTTAAAAATCAACACTAAAGGTTACATTTCACTCCTGGCAATTGAAAAATACCTATTTAAAGCAATTAAATGCATACTTTCATATCTTGGTACATTCGGCTGGTTCATAGAAATAGCAGACTTTACCAGGCTCACAATCTTTCCCTACACCTGTTCTGGAGATGTGACATTCCTTGTTGGTGTAAAACAAATAGCTCGTCGATAATGATGTTAAGAATCCCACACATTAATTTTTTACTATATTTTTGTTTAAAAATAAACACACCCTGTGAACTTGAAGACACAAATTACTAATGTATCGTAATCTATTTATTCAAATGTTTTTAAATTCCATTGGAACATATATTCCAAGAAAAAGTAACATTTTTGCATTGGAATGTATTTAATTTGTAGTTTGAACCATTATACAGTAGAAGTCCTTTACAACATATTGGCTTGCTGTAAAATTTTCAATCCACTGAATTAAAAATCTCTAATTTATTTAAAAATTCCATCTTGTAATCTACATATGGTACGAAGAAAAATTGTTGAACAGAAATGTCGTTCTTAGCTCTTCAACATTGGAAAAAAAGTGATGACTAGCATTCAGTTTTAGCTTTTTTTGTAAAACAAAGTTCAAGGCATTAAGTATTTCTCTTCAATTGATGAGTTTAAACCTGGCTGCAGTTTGAAAGTTTGGCTACAAAAAATATTTTATTTCCTTGGATCAAACATTTATCAAATGTTAGACATATTCAAAACTGTTTAAAGGAATTTGCAGTGTTAATTATTTAAATTGCTTTGTAATATTACTGTGCATTATTTCTTGTATACAAGTGATTTGTTTTGTGTAAAATATATCATTAATACTGCAAGGGTTTCCCAGTAAATAGAAGTAACCTTAAATTGTTATTATTAAAAGTTTGAGGAAATGAACTTTGTTCCTCCCAGGTGCAGAGGGGTGGAGAGAATCTGAAGAAATGTGTAATTGTAATACATTGATAGTAGTTCATGATTGTAAGAAGATCTTATATTTTGTGTTGAAGAACAAAATTCTTTCAGACGAGCAAATCATGATTATTGACGCTACTCTCAAAGAAATGAGACACCGATTGGAATTCTGTGGGCAATATTATTCTTCAGGAAGTATTCATAATTTCATATTTATAAAGCCCAAGAAGTTAAAATATGATTGTTATCTTTGAATCTGATCTGCAAATTGAAAATAAAACAGACCAAGAAAGTAAATATTTGTTATAATCAGCTTTTATTCTACAAATAATAAATTTTGCACCTTTCATGATCTATCAAAATAAAACAATAATCCCATAGGAATTACATACACTAAGGAAAATCACATTTAATGAAAATGCAACATTTGACAAAGATGAGAGTACTATTTCAATAAAAGACTGGATGAATGTGATTTCAATTCCCAATGCGTTGTGGCATTACATCATAAAATACAGGATTACAAACAAAATTACAGTACCAATTTATTTCAGTTGAACCAGCATTACACTTTAAACAGCACTTCATCTGGACTGCATTGTACATGCAATATCTATTGTTCTAATTACTGAATAAATGTGAGATTTTTCAGCTACTGCACTAATTAACTAATATATAGCCCAACATTAATAAGCCTGATTATAGCTGTAGCTTTTAACTCTCATGATAAGATGCGGTGTTATGTGTGTATATCTACGTGTGCATTATGTCAAGTCAATTAGTTGATCCATGGAACAATTCCTTCGCTGGTTTTAGAGTCAAATTAGCCTCGCTGTTCTGATAATGTTTGATGGAGATGATTTAACGAAATGCAGTGCAAATGATTCGTGATAGTCAAGCAACCGTTTTAAGAAACTGAAATTGGTATTTGATAACATTATATACACATTTGTGCAACTGCCATATCATTTTGATATGATCTACGAAAGATATGTCATTTTAATTTGTTTTCGATTTGCATCCTGTTAGTTTCGTAGGTAAGGATCTAAGATTGAAGCGGGAAAAATAACTTGTTAGGATTGTGCAACCTTGCGTGATTTTATAGGTAGGAAGTGCTAAGGCAACAGAATATTATTCTAAGCACTTTTCTGCTGGTTAAAAATTAAATTACTTTTGTATAAATTATAGATAATCCTACTTTTGATATAAAACAGTGATGGAGCTGCATGGTTAAAATAGGAAATCGACCTTATAAAAATTTATTAAAAATTCTGTACAAAATCACAACAAAATAATTCAGCATGGGAAAGGTAACAGTAGTAAAATGTTGGTTGAAAAATATATTTTAAATTGGCCCATTATTAGTTTAAAAATTGCATAGATTCCTAATTATTGCTTGTGATTTTGTCGTGTGGATCGATAATTACCATTTTCTGAACAGGCGCTACATCGACTTCCTTATGTAGCCCACAAAGAGAAACGCTAATGTTGTTAAGAAGATAAACAGGAAGCTGTTTAATTCCCGTTCCTTCTAAAGGCAGTAACAATAATAATACAAGTACTAATTTAAGCGTGAAACATTCGCACTCCGCAGCAAGTGATACCAGTGCGCTGCCGTGCGTAAACAAGCTATTCGAGAAGTACATTTAAACCGTTTCGTTTACAATACATTGTTGCTGGTTTCCATGTTAATCGTGGAAGATGGCATTAAGCTGGGCACTCATAACTCGCTCGTGCTGCGAGTGGGCGTCGTATGGCATGATGTTGTCTATGGGGATTTCACACCGAGGGGTCGTGGCAGAAAACATGGAACTGTGTCCTTGGGGCCCGGCCAGCGTTGCTGCGGGGTAGTGCATGGTGAAAGTATAGTTCTTGTCAAACTCTTGAGAAGGCTCGTGCTTAAAAGTGAAATTCCCATTGATGCTTAAGGGTGGGCTTAACGGCCCGTCGAAGGACGGGCTAGTGCATTCAGTGAGAGTGCTTTCAAAGAAAGGTTCCAGTGCCCCTGCATAACTGTGCGGCTTGACGTGAAATATGTGGGAACTGTCCATGTTACCGTAGGGCGGGCTCGGAAGACCAGGGGACTGGTACGTGTATGGGTGTACGGAGAAGGAAGCACTGGCCGTTTGCATATGCGGCATGTCCTGGTTCTGCTCTGGAAGGAAAGTTCGCGGGTTCAGCTGAAGGCAGCCAGCGACTAGGTTTGTGGTGGGCTGGGATAACCCTTTGCAAAGCGTCTGGACGAACGATACAAGGTCTGGGCTCTTTCCTGAACGCAGGATCTCCGACAAAGCCCAGATATAGTTCTTTGCCAGCCTCAGAGTCTCGATCTTGGAGAGCTTTTGGGTTTTCGAGTAACAGGGCACGACTTTCCGCAGACTGTCCAATGCTGCGTTCAGCCCGTGCATGCGGTTCCTCTCTCTGGCGTTAGCTTTCATTCTCCTCATTTTAAACCTTTCCTGTCTGGCTTTAGTCATTTTCTTTTTCTTCGGCCCCCGCCGTTTCGGTTTCTGATCTTCATCCTCGTCCACTTCCTCCTCATCGCCGTCATCGTCTTCATCCTCCTCCTCGTCCTCGTCATCATCTTCCCCCATTTTATCAAGTTCTTCCCTCTCTTCCTTGAAGGTAAGACTCATGGCTTCGTTTTCATCGTCCTTTTTGTCGACTTCGTGCTCATCCTGGGAACTGAGGCAGTCATCAGTCCAACTGGGATTGCTCTGGGTCTCTGGCATCATGTTTTCTGTGTACGACTTGGTCATCGTTAAAATCCTAAACAATTAAAAGCACACAAAAGGAATATTCGTCAGCAGAATGGAAACTCCAGGTCATCAATTATATCATCCCCCAATGCGCAACTAAGTTAAAAAGTTTCATCCTTATCAAGTAAAACCGTAGGCACTTTTATTGTGTGCACTACGAACCTACAAGAGAATTTGGCAGTGTGAGGCGGATCAGCGCGGCGCAAATGTCAAAGCGTGCATATCAATGTGAGCAACAAGGAATCTTATAAAACCCTATTTATTGATGACAAGTGAAACTTCAAATGCACTTAAAATGAAATGGGATGTCTAAAAGGCATCGCCGGGTCGCCCCAACATCTGCTGTTGTCTCGCTGATAAATGACATGCCCCGCAGAATGTCAATAGGAAAATACGAGGGAACTCAAAAATAAATCACAATTTCGTAGGATCCGGATGAGATTGGAAGCATGCAACATTTCCACCCGTTTGTTATCGGAGAAAAAACGGAATCTAATTCTCAACCAGCACTTCTGTTAAGACGCGTACTCCTTTTCAACAAAATTGAATACTAGAGTGGACGCACTGTGCAGTTACGCGCGGAGAGTACGGTATTAATTTACCTTTATTTCGCTCAGTGATGTTTATGATCCTAACCACTGTTATATAAATCGATGATTTTGTTGACGTGTATAAGAAGATTAGGAACAATAAAATATGACTGACAGATCTAATCCGGTCATGTGTCTATCAGCGCAACTGTTATTTCAAAATCTCCAAAGCTGCGAGCCACAGCTGTTTCTAAAATAAAATGTTTTCAGTAGTAGAAAAATAAAATTGAACGATTTCTTAAAAGCCACCATGGAATCCGTGTAGAAGGATTTCTAGGATGGGTCTGCGGCGCAGAAACATCTCAGGAAATCCTAAATGTGTACGCAAGCGCTGTAATCCATTGGGATCAGGTGCACAATCGGCTCTTTAATAAACATCCCCATCCGCTGATTTTACTGCAGCAGCTTCAATGCCCAACTAAATCCTTGTTTAAAAATGCTACAGCTGGGCATCTTGGTTCGCGGCGACAGCTATATGTACTTATGCATTTCGGTCTGTGCACCAGCCAAGCAACAATTTCATTCATTGCTGCTAGCCCGCGCCGCCGTCTCCTGATACTGTAACAGGTAGCATATGTTCCTATCTTTCACGCCACTCTTCTCCACGTTGCACCCAAATTAATAATGTATACAGAGACATAGTTTGCGCAAATTGTTGCAGCATTCCATGTCATTCCTCACCGGCCACAGAAAGCAAACCAGCGAGGAGCCACGATTTAATTCGTAATTTCGCAACCTAGATAAAGCAAATTGAAAGCAAAATAGAGGCTAACAGTTTTTTTTGCTACATGGGAAGAAACTAAACATTTTCAAAGATCATAAATAATTTACTCTCTAAGGTTAAGACATGAAAAAGAGAGAATACCTTGCGAATTATAATGTCTAGAGTAGACTCATAGCCTGCGCAGGTCGAGCTTCTTTGCGGACTACCGCTGTCAGCAGCCCGCGCCGTTTTATAGGGGGAAGGTGCTAAAAATGCGTCTCTGCCCCATCGCCCGTCGCCAAGGTGGCACGCGTGCGCACTCGGGGCGCGGCGCCGAGGCGGACGCCCCCGCCCTCGCGCCATATGGTGCGCGGGACGTCACGCGAACGGCCCGCGTCACGTGGCCGGCGATTTGTATTCCGCCGGCGCGTGCGGCTCCCCATTGCCTTTTGTGGCCATCTGTCGCCCGCGAGAGGCTCTGTGGACCTGCTCACCCGCAGGAAACGGGCAGCCGCTCGCACCCATCGCAGCCCCCTTTATTTCCCCCTCCTTCCCAAACAGAAATAGGCATGAATGGAGACGGCTTTCCAACCCGCACATTGCCGTCTTCAATATTCCAGTTTTTTTCCTCTGCTTTGGTTGCTGCCCGCAGTTTTTCTTCGTTGAACACAATTTTTATTTAAAGCAATGCAGCTCATCCACTCAAAACATCAAGCAGTCTGCACATTATAATAGTTTGGAATTGAGTTGTAAACTTGGTAACAAAGGTCTTTGCTGTATATTTTGCTGACCCAAGATCTCCACAAATCTGTTGACCCATCGTATGGAGGGGCAGGTCATACCCTACAAGAAACGAGACTGCGTTTATATTTATTTATATATTTATATTTGAAGTTCTCAGTACAAGCAGAACAGTGGAAATGGTTTTTTTTTCGAACGAGCGAGTTAGTTTGGGGAAAGGATAAATGAAGTGATCGGAGAGACATTGATGCAAGAAAGTTTTTGGCTTTCCCCCTAATGAGCCGCTTTCTTCCCGGCACGCGAGCCGCACGCACACAAACAAAAGCCTTTTCACGGCTGGGCAAACAAATCCAACGTCCAAATATGCTCACTTCTGTTGGGATTTTAAATAATAATGCAAAGGTCGCCAAACTGACCGTTAGAAGGGGGAAATGTGAAAAAGGCATCCGTTTGATGGGAACAAAATACAATTGATTGCCTCTCCCATTATTATTCTAAGTACCAACTGTACCCTGCCTTAACCATCACCCCCACCTTCCCGCTCCAAAAAAAAAACGATTGAGCTTGTTCCCTAATTGGAAATAAATGATTTCCAAGAATTGGCCCAAACACACAATTTGTCCGAACAATTCGAAACTTGCTTGGATGTGTGCGGTGTGCATTTTGACTTCGTCAAACGATCAACGGCAAAGTGTTGTGCCAAAGTGTATTTCGTGGATGTTTTCTATTGTCTTTCATTATTATGTCGGTTTACAACTGGGCGGGAGTTCATAATTCTCTAACAGACTTGCCTGGATTTTTAAAACATGAATCGTTGCTACTGGGACAAACTGCGTTTTTAAAATGTCTGCATGCATATAAATGAATAAATATAAGAAACCAGATTTTTTTCAACTTTTCTCCTTCTGTGCCTCAACGACTGCTTCACTTGGAACAGATAGGAATCATATTAAAGATCCAATCCAGTTGTCCACCGTGCAAAATTCAGCCGATTTAAACCTCTTGGGTGCACGGCATTATCTTAATTAAGATAATTGATTCATATTGCACCTGCGAGAACGAAAAAATAGAATTTATCAAAAATGCTGTAAGCTATCGTGTACCAGAAAAATTGGCCCCAATTAGAAGTATTATCTCAGTAATTTAAATCATTATTGCGTTAATGTTCATCGCAGTTTCTGCCGTTTGGAAAGGTGCGCTAATTATATTTTCAAATCAAGTGTTATATTTGAATCGGTTTTTTTTACTTGTATAAGTTAATTACCAAATTTCCCGAGGATACAGTTAGAACATAGACTCAATACTAGATATTGCTCTAGTTTAATAGTATTTCAATCATTCAACGATCAAAGTAAACGAAATCACAAGTGCAGACATTTTCTAAAGGACAGAAAAGGAAACCCGCTCTGTGGTTTGTGTTGAGAGTTGATTTGCCCTGATTTAATATAAGCGGTGTGTCCCGTTTTACTATCAATTAACTATCTGCACTCGAAGCGTATTTCGGATCAATAAGGCACAGAGACAAGAAGTTCGAGGAGAAAAGCAGTAGCTTTATGCTGCTAGGGTTTAAATAACCTGGTACCCGCTAAGTGTTTTCACCAGATAAAGCGCATCGTAAGCAGTACTAATCCCTACCATATCATACTGATATCAGGAAGGAGGTTCTATTCTGACTACAGACCTCTTCAACGTCTCTTCCCATCTTGCCATTTATTTGGATTTAATTTTCCAAAGGTTTGGCGCTATCTGTACATAAAGAGGTATACGGAAATAGACAGTTGAACACACGCATACTACAACTCCCTCGCCGCCAACACACACACACACACACACACACACACACACACACACACACACACACACAAACACACACACACACACACACACACAAACACACACACACACACACACACACACACACGCGAATGCCACACACGTTCAAAAAAAGCACACAGTGACACGCATTTGCACATTCGCACATGAGGACATAGAAACATGGGAACACATGGACACATAAACATAGATAAACAGACGGGGAATAGACTCATGTCATAAACATACAGGAACATTAGCACAGGAGCACACGCACGATCACAGGCACAAACAGACTGAGAGAAATCCCATAAATAAAAGAGTTTGAACTGCAGCACCACAAACAGCTCCTGTTGACCAGAAACAGGAGGCGAGCAGCACGTGACGAGTTCCGTGTAACTTTAGAAGTTGGCGATATTTAATCCCAGCACCTGCAGCAGATTTACCATCCGATCGTGACTTAATATTGAACCCATTTTGTACGAGTGAAATTTACTTCGAATTGGAAAATGCAATAAACTGCTGGAGAAAAATATATAAATATAGCAACAAAACGGGTAGCCAAAGAAATCCAGGATGACGCTTATGCTAGCCCGATTTTTAGGGATTAGACTTTGTTAGAAACGGAGCAGAGGGATTTAGACTGCTACCTGCTTCAGCAATCTCCATATAAAGATAGAGAACCTGCATTTCCAATTTGCTGTGATTTCTTTTTCAGTGATGCTCAAAATATATTGCGGTCCCTTAAATATCCATGCAATATTTAGTAGTTTATGTCGTTTAAAAAACGAAAATGAAATAGAATATTACCACCGTTGTTCAAGGTAGCTTTCTGGTTGAGTGAGCATTTAAATGAAACGGGTGAATTTACTGCACCCTTCTCTAGTAATTGCTTATGCAAAACTGCAGATTTGTATTAATTAATTACTCTGGTGATTACTATTTTGGTATTTTTCTGCAATAAATCAAGCTGGAATAGAGAGACAGACGTGAGAATTTTTGGCACATCATTCAATGAAAACTCAACTGAGGTGGCTCTCTGCAGCAGCAATGATTCATTGAAAAGCCCAGGGTGAGCGTACTTTTTACTGCAGGTGTAGACACCTGCTGCAGACACCTGCCACTGCAACTTTCTTCCTTCGCAGGGCGGAAAAGATCCATATTTCTAGCTGGGGCTATTGTGAAAAATGAATCCTCTGGAGTCCAAAATGACAGAACCCTGCAAAGAAAAGGCTATGTGTAATTTAAGCCAGATCTGCGTGGCCCGGCGGATTTAAATCGATGTCTAATTATTATCTTGAACTCGAAGTGATTGCCTCCTTTTCCTCATTTCCTATCAATTTCAAAAGAACGCTTAAAATAACAATAACGGGATTCCCAAAACGCACGGAGCGACTATTGCTCTATATGAAATATTGATAATTTTCTCAATACTATTAAAATTGCAAACAGAAATATTGTTGCTTTCTAAATGAGGAAAACGCACGCTTAATTTATGTAAGTATATTCTTCTCCACGATATATGGCGGTTGTGAAATCTGTTGTTTGCTGCGCCGAAGTGCTTCTTTTTGGCGATCTTCCTTTCTAAAATCACAAAAGACCTGGATCAAAACTAAAAAGAAAAACCTTCCCTTACAAAGAGCGGTAATTTAAACAGACTTCCAGTCCTGGGCCCATTATTGCCCGTACGTCAACCAGACACTAGGACTCACGGTAACTACTTAGCTTGAACTTTAACCGCATGCAAAGACTGCGCGATTATCTCCCAAGTATTACAAACTTAACTGAGCGGAGACCGGGAATTCCCTTTTCTGAGACCGTTTACGTTAAGGCTAAATCATATTATAAGGCGGCCATGGTTACAGCTCGGTCCCCTTTAGTCCTCATACAATATCAAATCTGACGAAATCACTTCACTCGCCAAAACTCAAAGCGACTTGCGAAGCTCTGAGGTAACATCATGGAATTAGAACATTTCAAACAACCGATTTCTCGTCGCTTTGGTGTGACAGGACAAAAAAGGGCGAATTCAGTTGTGTTACATTCGGGTTGAGATGTGAGCTAAAGTTTAATTTCAACGTCTTGAAAGTTGAGTTCTGTCCCTTCACAAGATAGTTACATTTCTCAGTACTGAGAGATATCCAGGCAAGTTAAGAGATCATTAAAAAAAAACAGCTCGGTGAAGCTAGAAGCCGAAATTTATCGGCGGCCACTGTTTAAATGTAATCCTACAGAAGAGGTCATGGGCATGTTGCGCCAAGGCTGATATCGCAGCTCTGCATTTAATAACAAACTGCTGATCAGCCTCGTCTTTTTAATGCTTTTTCCCATCAAGTGATTTGTCATTGAAAGCTGTTTTCGAGTCAAATAATAATCCGTGAGAGGGTAATAAAGGCATCTATAAAACAGCTTCCTTACTAGCAGATTAACCGACATTACTGCGGCTGCATTTTCCCTGACAAAAAAAAAGCTGTATCTAAGTAACCAATGCATTACACTTCGATCAAGCAAGTACTGACAACACCACTGTAATTGGTGAACATATGGCATGCTGCACTGACACAGCACACACATAGTTTACTTTCGTCCTTTCATTAAATTGACTTCGATTCGGACAAAGTGCGTTATATTCTTTGCAGGAGATACAGCACTAAGGCTGCTACATTTTCCAATTGCAAATGCACGCTAGATTTCGACGGAGGAAAATAAATGAAAGTCACAGCAAATATCTTGCTACATGAGTTAATAGATGAATGACAATTGAAGGGGGTAAAGAACGTCCGCAATTGCATTGCGTCATCTAGTGGCTTCATCAGTCCGCTGCGCAAAGACTTCGAGTGAGCTGCACGCCATCTAGTGGTGAGTCTCAGGATGCTGGCTGTTCGTGGAAGGTCCGTGCTATCTTGAACATGTTGCTCGGTAAAACAACGCTTTGTATCTTGATCAACTGCCGCTTTCCTTCTAATGACTCCATTTCCCCATAAATAAGTCAATACTATTTATCTTAATCCTATGTTTTATTCTTGGTTCAACACAAAAAGTATAGATAACTTGGACACTATCACATGCCCTTTTATGGAAATTTGCTATGTGCAATTTGATGCCCCTGTTGCCCAAACTACATTGGTGACTAAAATTTATTTGTGCCCTTATAGGCTGCAAACCACTTTAAAAAGGCAGAGGCTGTAAAAACAAAATATTTCTTTTTTTTGCTAAATGTATGAAAATCTTGCATCTAAAGATCGTTAACCAATAGACAATAGACAATAGGTGCAGGAGTAGGCCATTCAGCCCTTCAAGCCAGCACCACCATTCAATGTGATCATGGCTGATCATCCACAATCAGTACCCCATTCCTGACTTCTCCCCATATCCCTTGACTCCACTATCTTTAAGAGCTCTATCTAACTCTTTCTTGAAAGCATCTGGAGAATTGGCCTCCACTGCCTTCTGAGGCAGAGCATTCCATAGATCCCCAACTCTGGGTGAAAAAGTTTTTCCTCAACTCTGTTCTAAATGGCCTATCCCTTATTCTTAAACTGTGGCCTCTGGTTCTGGACTCCCCCAACATCGGGCACATGTTTCCTGCCTCTAGCGTGTCCAATTCCTTAATAATCTTATATGTTTCAATCAGATCCCCTCTCATCCTTCTAAATTCCAGTGTATGCAAGCCCAGTTGCTCCAATATTTCAGCATATGACAGTCCCGCCATCCCGGGAATCAACCTTGTGAACCTATGCTTGTGAACACAATACTCCAGGTGTGGTCTCACCAGGGCCCTGTACAACTGCAGAAGGAACTCTTTGCTCCTATACTCAACTCCCCTTGTTATGAAGGCCAACATGCCATTAGCTTTCTTCATTGCCTGCTGTACCTGAATGCTTACTTTCAGTGACTGATGAACAAGAACACCTGGATCTCATTGTACTTCCCCATTTCCTAACTTGAAACCATTCAGATAGTAATCTGCCTTCCTGTTCTTGCCACCAAAGTGGATAACCTCACATTTATCCACATTAATCTGCATCTACACTCACCCAACCTGTCCAAGTCACTCTGCATTCTCCTAAAATCCTCCTCATATTTCACACTGCCACCCAGCTTTGAGTCATCTGCAATTTTTCTGATGTTACTTTTAATCCCTTCATCTAAATCATTAATGTATATTGTAAATAGCTGCGGTCCCAGCACACAGCCTTGTGGTACCCCACTAGTCACTGTCTGCCATTCTGAAAAGGACCCGTTAATCCCTACTCTTTGTTCCCTGTCTGCCAACCAATTTTCTATCCATGTTAGTACCCTACCCCCAATACCATGTGCTCTAATTTTGCCCACTAATCTCCTATGTGGGACCTTATCAAAGGCTTTCTGAAAGTCCAGGTACACTACATCCACTGGCTCTCCCTTGTCCATTTTCATAGTTACATCCTCAAAAAATTCCAGAAGATTAGTCAAGCATGATTTCCCCTTCATAAATCCATGCTGACTTGGACCGATCCTGTTACTGCTATCTCATCTTTTATAATTGACTCACATCTTCCCCACCACTGATGACCACAGAACCACGACCAAAGTAGTATACCTCATACTTACAAAGATAATGATCTAGCAATCATTTTCTTTACCACAGATTGCCATGCCTCCAGATATTCCAGAATTGAGAAAATATGAGGTAAGGAACTATATTCTGTCATTGATTTTCTTAGAGATTCTCAGAACTGTTTGTGCAAACAAACCAGAATAATCCTACCAAGGTGTTGAGAGTTTGGAGCAACAAAGTGCAAAGCAATGGATGATTTATAATCAAAAGTAGCATCTGTGGTGGCAGAAGCTAATGGACAAAATCCTGGATCCCATATTTAGTCCTGTGATAGGACTAGGACATGGGCCCTTATAATTTTGTACTTGTTTGGCTTATATGTGTTGGAAAGTGGTTGGAACTATGGAGCACAACAATGGAACTCCCTGGAGTTGTAAATTAAACAGTAAAGCAGACTCTGATGTTCCTAAAAGAGCAAAAGAGTCCATAGAATTTTTGATTTCAAGTAAAAATCCCAAAGCCCTTTTGTGGTCTAGTGTAGGTCAGTAAAAGATGGCACGTTTTGCATTTGAGCTTCTGTTTCTGAAAGGTTCGGAAAAGGGCGGCTAACAACAGAGCATTTTGCTTGAGCATATCTGATCCTGAAAGCTTTGAAAACAATGCACATGTTGATCTTTTGCACTTATGCAGGGCAGTAAAATGTAATTTCTTTAGCTCAGCTTTTCCAGGCATACGTTGAAATAATGCACTTTAAATCTGTGAAGCCGTTCTAGTCCTTGTATCCCATTGATAGCTATAATTTTGTAACACTCTGTAAACAAACCTCAGTCAATAAGCTAACCTTGAACTTCATTGTAAAACTTGCTGGGAGATGATGCCATGGTGTCTTCACATAAACACCACCAAGTTCAGGATTCCTATATTAGTGCTTGCTGGCTGTTTGCCAACTGTGTTCCAATGTTGAACCCTGCATGGAATATCCAAAAAAAAAAGGAACACAGAAGTGGTACAATTCCTGCACAGTTACTTTAGGGAAATGCACACTGAGCCTGCCTCAGGTTAGGTCAAGAGCAGGGATGTTCCTTCATTTCAATGGAGAGATGTGGTTGTGAGAAAAAATGATAAAATGATTTAAAAAATGAAAAATGATAAATATATTTTTAAAGAAATAATTGATTGACTTAAATACCTTGATTGGTAAAATAGTTTCAATGTTCTTTTTAATATTTAATAATATTTAATTTTAATTTACTTTAATTGTCTCTTTGGTTTTAATGGTTTTTGAATGTCAGGGAGATTCAGAGACACTCAAAGTCCTTGACAAGTTTTTCCTGCCAGTGACAATGGCTTATCTGATTGACAAAGTTTTTTTCAGCTCTTTCATGGTCCAGGCTAATTCTGGCCCATGTGATGGTTATTTATCACACAAGGCCCTGCGTCCATGCATAGCAACAGAATTTCGATTGAGATGGAACTTACCAGCAAGTTGACATTGATAGATTTGATAACAGTGTAAGTCATAACCACAACTAGAACACAATAAACAACGCATGCTGTCTTACATCATTCTAGACTGCAGTTATACCGGTGATTGCATTACTACTGAGGTGAATAACAAAGGAACGCGCTAGTCTGTTTGAATGCTTCCCCAGGTGATTAATCTTTCATGCTTGAAAACACAGATGGAAGTGCCTGCATTTTCATGAAAGAATAAGTTTATACATTTTTCAGGAGATCTAATGAAGCAGCAGGGGATTTCAAAAAATGTTGCTTCAGAGTGGTTGGCATTCTAATGCACCTGATGTGAAATCAAGTTGTAAAACTATATACTGAGGGGTGCTTTTGAACAAGTAACCTTTTGTGCAACAGGAATCAAATCAGGAGTTTATGGCAGTGGATTTTGTATGCTTAATTTCAATAAATTACTTAGTAAGTATGTAGATCTTATGGAACTAAAGTTTAGCTGAAAGGTGAACAAATAACTAATTGCAATCATGGAAATAGATGTTATCCTTAAAGATTGTAGGTTTCATGTGAAAATGCTTAAATTATGCTGCTTGACTTTATTACATAAGACATTTAAGCAGAATTATTAGGGTAGTATAAAACAGTAGGTTAAAAGTTGGTTTGGGAAAAACAGAAAAAAGACCTTTATTGTTGGAGTATTTGCCACAAAGATTTTCCATGGTGTACAGCTTTTGATGATTGTATAGAATTGAAACTTGGCAATCAAGAAATTTCAGTGAGGTGGAGGAGTGGTACTGTTAGGTACACTTAATCACTAACATAAATTTATAACTTAAGGTGGGGATCAAAAGGTTACAAAAAAGATAAGGAAGGTTTAATGAGGGGTGATTAATTGACAATAATATCTAAAAATGGAATGCAATTGCTAATAAATGGCCAAGGGAGACACTATGTGCAACCTCTGCACCATATGGAAATTTCAAGTCAAATTTATTGTCATATGCACAAGTACATCTATGCAAAGGCACAATGATAAACTTACTGCCAGCAGCATCACATTATACAAGATGATTTACAAGAAAGAAATAAAACATAAATATACAATTTTTTGCAAGAAAGAACAGAATTAGAACACAAAGAAGTCAATTTTATTTGAAACAAAAGTGTCAAATTTAGTGCGAAGGGACCCTTCATATGTTGAGTGAGATCATGTGTAGGAAGTGCCTCTGACTGACAGAGCATTTCCAAGATCATGGAGCTGATGCGTTCATTTGGTGTTTGGATCCACCATCCGTTTCAGAAGGTGAAAAGCTCAGGATCCAAGGACAAAGTGAGGCAGGAAGAACAGGAATCTTCAACATGTGCTCACTCTCAAACCAGCACTCAAAACTGGAGACAAGTGGAATTGATGGCACCCAGAATGAATGCAGTCCTGAGTATGGTACTATTGGGCAAATTACTACACAGAAGAACAGCATTATTTTGCAGGATTTATTATTTTTAAATCAGGAGTAGACGGCCATTCTTGCAATCTTAATATAGTGGCATAGAGTCATACAGCTTGGAAGCAGGGCCTTTGGCCTACCAAATCAGTCAGCTAGGGAATATATCAAATCCACACAGATAGCACCCAAGCTCAGGATTGAACTGTGGCACCAGCACTGTGAGGAATTGGCTCTACTGACTGGGTCATTGTGCTATGTTAATATGGTTCAGCACTATGTGCCTGGGCCAGATACATCACTGACAGGATGAAAAACATTTTTGGGAGGAAGGAGCAAGGCAGGAGTTATAATCTAGATGGTAAAGACTCGGCAAAGAAGGACTTCAACTGCAATTTTGAAAAATAAAACCCTATTCTGCATTCTAAAAGGAAATACAATGATTCTCTTGGGCAATTTCAACCCCAGGATGAGGGAGGTAGCAAAGGATGATGGAAAAGATAGGAGTGGGGAAGACTAACTCTGACAGGGTCAATCTTCTAACAAAATACTTGGAGTAGAGCCCCAGCATAACACACAGCTTGTTTGTCAGGCAGTAGCAAATCAAGGCAACTGGACTCGCCATGTTGTCTGGAAGACATTTCACCAAGAGGCTTCTTCAGTTCTGATCCAGAGTGGGTGGTTTTCCAGCTTATAAACTCTGCGAGTTGTTTAAAGGTATAGCAATCACATGGGGGTTGTAGAGGTAATGAGAGGGTTATTAGTCTTATCTTTTCATGAATGGAGGTGTGAACTGTTGTGGAGACGTAGGGGTAGAGATGTTCAGACTGCATTGTAAGTAACTGATAGGTGGTGTCGTACCTCACCCCTCTATTCATGGATGGGCTGTCCAGTTTGACAAAGATGGCTTCTTTAACCCCTCTTTCAAACCAACTGTCCTCGCTATCCAAAATGTGCACATTATTATCATCAAAGGAGTGTCCCTTGACCTTTAGGTGTAGATATACAGCTGAGTCATGAATTACATGGATAGTACGGACATGGATAGGAATATGGATTACATGGATAATAGTGATATGGATTACACAGATAGTAGGGATATGGCTAGGGATGTACATTACAAAGATAGTAGGGATATGGATAAGGATATAGATTACAAGGATGGTAGGGATATGGATTACATGGATAGTAGGGATATGGATAGGGATATGAATTACATGGATAGTAGAGATATGGGTAGGGATATAGATTAAATAGATAGAAGGGATATGGGGGGGGGGGGTCTCTGGTCCCGGTGTGGGTCAATGAACTAGGCAGTTCAAATAGTTTTGGCAAGGACTACATGGGCCGAAGGCCTGTTTCTGTGCTGTACTTCTCTATGACTCTATAATTGGTTTAATGAGAACAAGATGTATAATGACTTCTGGAATTGCCAGCAACACTTATATTCCACAGAGATTATTTTTAAAGCTGTTGATTATGATTAAGAAAAGTTAGAAGCAATGTTGAGTTCATGGTGTTTTAAAGGAATTTCTGGAAGTTTTTCTCTGAATGCATAGGTCACTGATTGTTTCTCTATTTAACATGCCCAAGAATAAAAAACAAGGAACGCTTCAGGCTACATCCACATTACGCCGGATAAATCCTAACCGAAGCTTTTTCTCTTCGTTTTTATCCTCCGTCCACACTAAAACGCTGTTTTCGTCCCCTGAAAACGGAGCTTTTCAGAAACGCTTTCCAGGGTGGGTTATTTTTGAAAACGCTGCTCGGGTAGATCAGTGTGGACAGCGTAACCGGAGACTTCTGAAAACGCTGTCAGACAGTAGCGCGCTATTTCATTGTTTTCTTGAACACAACCTAACAAGTTCAGAACAGACGGCAAAGAGACTGAAGCCAGCAGAGTTAGAAATGTACTCACCAAATACTTTGACCCATAACTTACTGAATAAATAAGTATACTGTACCCACTTTGCCCTGTTTTCTGTCCTTGCTCGTATGAAGGTGGTTTACCTATTTATGCAAGTACTTCTCTGACAATAGATGTGTAACAGCCTAATGTAACATTGCATGGAAATACAAGATAACACTGATGCAGATGAGTTTTATACATTTAACAGGGTGCTTTATTAATGTAA
Organism: Hemitrygon akajei; assembly: GCF_048418815.1. Taxonomy (NCBI): domain Eukaryota; kingdom Metazoa; phylum Chordata; class Chondrichthyes; order Myliobatiformes; family Dasyatidae; genus Hemitrygon; species Hemitrygon akajei. Next base: position 165,567,049 of record NC_133128.1, on the reverse strand, counting down.
TAGAGTTAGTCAGTTTTTCATTGTTCGTCGTTAGCCGGGTCAATCTGTCCGTGAAGTCCATCGGTTGCTGCCGTACGCTCCAGTATTTGTTTTTTTTAAATTTTAAGTTCTCCTGCGTGAGAGCCAACAGCTGTCCATCATTTTAAGTTTTTCTAGTCTGTAACTACACAAACGCGCACCTTTACGGTGAGATTCGACACCAAACATGTCGCTTGTTTTCGGTAGATGTGTCCTGCGTATGCGCAGGAGGAGGAGATTCGCCAAAATCTCCGTTTCAGTGTGGATAGAGATATTTTCAAAAACACATAGTGCGGATGCCTATCGTTTTTACTCGAAACCGACATTCTCAAAATTATCCGGTCTAGTGTGGATGTAGCCTCAGTTAATTGTGCACAAAGTTTTGATCTGTGGCATTGTTGGCATTTAATGGACTTTCATTATCAGGTTAATATATTTTTACACTACGATTATAATGTTTTGTAGTATGCCAATATCTGATATTTGCTGTGCCAGTATTTTAATCCCAAACTTGAACCATACTGGTTATTTCAGGCCACACTTAAATCTTCTGCAGGATTAGCTTATTTCCACTAAAGAGCTTTAAGGAAGGGATTCACCCATTTGTTTTCCAGAGTATTGATAATATCCATTCTAACATACAGGCAGAAAAAAATCACAGGCATACTAATAAAATTATGTGGTATAACATTACAGGAAAATATTACAGGAAACCCTAGATCTAGATTTGAAAGACCTCCAGCTAATCAGAAATCTGTACTGGGAACAAACTGCTGCTGTAAAAATAGATGGAGAAGTGAGTCAGTTAACGAAAATCAAGAGAGGCGTTAGACAAGGGTGTGTTTTCTCCACTGATTTGTTTAATGTGTACAGTGAAACAATATTACAAAAAATAAGAGACATCTTGGGAATCAAAGTTGGTGGTGAAAACATCAATAATTTCAGATATGTGGATGACACTTGTTAATTGCAAGTACGGAGGAAGAACTACGAAACTTAATTGATATAGTTGTTGAAGAAAGTGCAAAAATGGCTCTATCTATCAATTGCAAAAAGACAGAATGTATGGTGATATCCAATAGGAAGGAGAATCCTATCTGTAGGATGAGAATAAGTGGGGAAGACATAAAACAAGTACAGAACTTTTGCTACTTAGGAAGCAGGGTGATATCAGATGGCAGGTGCGATATGGACATCAAAAGAAGAATAGGGATGGTAAAAGACACCTTTACGAGAATGAAGAGTATACTGACCAACACTAGATAGATAGATAGATACTTTATTCATCCCCATGGGGAAATTCAACATTTTTTCCAATGTCCCATACACTTATTGTAGCAAAACTAATTACATACAATACTTAACTCAGTAAAAATATGATATGCATCTAAAATCACTAAACTAGACATGACAACTCGCCTCAGAGTACTGAAATGTTACATTTATCCAGTTATGTTATATGGATCAGAATGTTGGATAATATCTAGTAACATGAGGAAATGAATTGAAGCAGCAGAGATGTGGTTTTTGGGGAGGATGCAAAGAATATCATGGATGAAACGAATATCTAATGAGGATGTCATGAACAGAGCAAACACAAAAAGAGAAATAATATATGAGATCACGAAAAGGCAACGTAACTTCATTGGACATGTGATTAGGAAAGAGGAGTTAGAATGCACGGTGATTATGGGGAAGATTGAAGGGAAGGAAGCAAGAGGAAGGCAAAGACAAATGATAATGGAGACAGCAGACAGAGAACTGGAAATGAATATCAATAAATTGATCCACTTGACCGGAAACAGGAGTGTGTGGGCCATGGCAGTCAAAACTCAAACTGGGCATGGCACCTGGTGATGACGATGATGTATAACATTATGTAATTAGATAAATATAATCAATTAAACTAAGTAAGATTGGTTCTTTTGTACTATTTCCACTTGTGCAAATTCAAAATACTTTTAAGCAGTTTTGAAACTTGCCAATCAATACACCTACTGCAAGATTAACAGTAATGACTGCAATGGAAAACCTGTATTTAAATATATTTATGTATTTTGCAGTAATTAAAACAGAACATATTGAAAACACCCAGTATTCAGGCAGCATTTGTGGAAAATGAAACTGTTACCGCTTCAGATTGAAAACTGAAAAAGAAAGGAAACAAATTTTGTGGAACGAATTTGTGGTGACTATTTTGAAATTATTAGTTTAAATTACATGGTTGATCAGATATTATCCATGAGTAACAATAAAATTTAGTTCAAAATCTAATTTCAGCTGCAGATCAGTAGAACAATATATTTTATTAAAATGATGTCACTTTATCTGGAGGATCCTCAATAGAACCCCTTTATAGGAAAATATTGAAGAGACCCATAGGATATTGCATGAAGACTGAGATAGCCACTAGTGAACCATAGGCGTAGAGTATATTCTATACTGTGAATAAGTGGGTAGATATTTTTCATTAATGATGCTACAAACAGCTTTTTCTAGCATCACAGTGCTGCTAAGATACCATCTGAAAACACTATGGTATAAATTAGTCATACTAAATAAATTTTGTCCTTGGTACCAAGTCATTATGAAGAACCTTAAGAAGTGGATTTTCCAGGTTTTTTTCAGGGTATTGATATTGTCCATTTGAACAAATAAGATGAAAATGTAAGAAGTGCACAAGGAAAGTTACATTGTATTGTAATATGCATTCAACAAAACACAGCTGAAGTAGTTTGGTCTTGGTGCTTTCATATTGATGCACGACATTAAATTGAATCAGCAATGTATACCAATATATATTGGGTTATCCGTAGGTGGCAATACAAATTAATCCAAAATCTAATTTAAGATGATGAGCCATAGTTACTTTCGAAATTAAGATAATTAATCATTTCATTAGTTAATTGACTTTGCCTCCTAAATAGCTCAGATGATATGTTTTGTTCGCATTGTGTTACCAAAATAGAAAACACAAACTGGAAGAGCAGCCTTAACTGGATTACCATTTATCTTTGTCTTTGGATTTGGGCTGAATACCTTTGAAATTTTAGAATTGGAAAAACCTTAATTGAACTTAACTGTTTGGTAAGAGGTAAGTGATGTTCTGCATCAACTTCTTTTGCAGGTTATATTGAGTGCACCTTAAAGCAAGAGATTTAAGTTGCAGATTAGAATACTCCTTTGCCAGGCATATTCCTAAAACTAATAAATCTAGTTGCTGTTTTTGAATATACAATGTTAGTGATGTATTATCACAAAGTTAAAGGAAAAGAAATATGGAATCCTGAAAGTAAGTAAAACTAAATAAAACTCTTTTTGACAATTAGGCCAAGTCTACCAAATTTGTCTATGCGCTGTTTCCTTACTCCGGCCTCTGCCCCTTCTTTTCCTGTCCTGATGGAGGGTTGCAGCTCAAAATGTTGACTTTATTTTCCTTTACAGATGCTGCCTGACCTACTGAGTTCCTCCAATATTTTATGTGTTGATTCAGATTTTCAGCATCTGAATCTCTCTTGAGTCTACTGTAGGCCTTCCCTTTTTTGCTTTCAGTTTGTGTATTTGTATTTCACTCCTTTTAAAATTTATTTCTTCCTTACTCTTTGGTTTATTAGCTGATCCTACCCTTTCCTCATCTATATTCAGTTAAATATGTATTTCCTGATATGACACCCATTTTGATGTTACCTTTTAAAGTTACTACTGTCTAGACTGTCAAATATAAGTTGTTAAGAAAGCCTACTAATAAAAAGACAGTAGATAAAGAGAAAAATCTGTTTGTTAAGTACCTGGATCCAGATAAGATGAGGAAATCAAGTTCACTATTCCTATTCCCATGAAGTTCTTTAATTATACCTAACTTTACTCATCATTTCCACATTAAACTCTTTGAAAGTTGCTACATTACTGATATTTCCAATATAAAGTTATGGTTATACCAGAGTGATAAGATTCAAACCACTTAAATATCTTTAAGATTCTGATTCAGATTTATTTATCACATGTACAAACGTTTGTACATCAAAATATACAGTGAAATTGTCATTTGTGTTAACAACCAACAGGTTGTGCTGGGGCACCCTGCAAGTGTCTCCACATGTTCCGCTGCCAGCACAAGTCTTTCAAAAGATCCATGCCCTAATTTCTAACTCTTTCAATCATCAGATAGTAATCATCCAACTACGTGTGTCACATCTTCACTGTCTTCTGCTTCCAGGCTAGTGTTCACATTATATATAAGTGGAATATGTGATCTCATGAGTGTTAAGAAATCCAGTCACACTCAGCAGTTACAGTATGTCTGGGCCATTACTTTCCTGGACTTCACAAGAAACTTAATGTTGGCACACATTTTTAGTGAACAATTGATCTCCAACTTAATTTATATATGTGTAACTGTCCAATGTGAAAATCTTCTTGAAATTTACTAGGGAAAAGATATCAGAAGCAGTGTCCAGCTCACTACAGTCAGGAGTACTTTTCGTGATGAAAATAATGAAGATCTTCCTGCATCAGTGTACAAATCTTCCAGATATCTTTCTAATGAGCAATACTGTACCTGTTAATATTATAACCTCACCATAAAGTCACTAAAACATTTCTCTGTCCATTAAATGAGTGTGCATATGTCTGATTATATTTGACCTTCTGGCATCTGCAATGCCAGAAGTAGAGAAATTCCAAATGAAAACGCTAATTGCGGAAAAAAAATTCCTCTCAAGGAAAATAGAAATGATCAACAGCTAAAGCGAAAGAATGCCCCGCTTCCCAGCAGTTTTATATGTTTCAACAAAACAGGAAAAGCTGTAGTGAAGTGATTTCTAAGCAGTAGGCTGAGAAAATTAAAAAGAGCATCTCATTGAAACATATCCTAATGTCCTAGAATTCACTTCAAATGGGCTCAGTTTGCTTAACCTGGAACTACTAATGTAAGGTGAACAAATCATCTCAGATTTGTTTAATGATGTGCTTCCATTTTGAAAATATGTCTCGGAACATTTCACACACAAGAAAGTGAAAATCCTAGAGAATTGAATTAAATTCATTCAATTTAAAATTAACTGAATGATACCATTTCATGGAATAAGATTCTATGGTTGTATAACAAGGCTGGTTATGCTTTTTCTTGGGTTGTTGAGGTAGAAGATGATTTACCAAATTGAAACAGTAGAAACTGTGCCAGTTGACAATATTTCAGAGTTGTTTGACGATTCTGAAGTGACATCTCTTTGAGAGGAAGACAGTGAATATTTGCCAAAATGATTACTAGGACAACATGCATTTTATAAATGAGGACTGATGTCCTGGAAACATTTTCTGGAGCTTTATAAAGAAAATATAGAGAGAACGTTTCCTCTGGCGAGGCTGTCTAGAAACAGGGGTCATAGAATCAACTATGAAGTTGGCCATCCAGAAAGGAAGTATTTTCTTCACCTGGGGAGAAAGTGAATCTTTAGAATTCTCTAACTAAATGGACTGTGGAAGTTTGATCACTAATTGTCTTCAAGGCAGTGATAGACAAATATTTAGAAATGAAGGGAGTCAAGAAAGAGATATTGGGTTAGTGTAAAAAAAAAAAGTGGGGTTAGTGTAGAAAAATAGTTTTCATGTTAAAAAAAAATCAGCCATAATTTACAGAATGACAGAGAAGAGATAGGGGCAATGTCGTTAATCTTCCTTTATAAGTTTTGTGTGCATGTATTCTTTTGAGTCCATTCTGCTCCAGGATTGCTGGATCTGTGGCAAGAGTGATGCTTAACAGTTATCATGCAGCAGCAGGTGTAGAATGGGAATCAATTTTGTTGACAGGTATATTGGAAAAGGATCCTCCATTAGTCTACAGCCATATGGCATGAAATACTGAGTTTTACTATCTTATTGTGCATAACCCCGCCTCTTTTCTTTTTTCCCCCTTTTCCCCCACACCCCACTTCCTCATTCTCCTTCTGATCCTCTCACATTTTAGTCTCTACTTTTTGCCCTCTTCACTTATCCTTGTCCCTCTCCTGGCTCCGGCTGTTAACGATGGCCATGGTAGTGTAGCAGTTAGCATGATGCAATTATGGCTCGAGGCTTCGGAGATTGGAGTTCATATCCGGTGTCCTCTGTAAGGAATCTCTGTATGCCCTCCCTGGAGTGGATTGTGTGGGTTTTTTTCCAGAGTTTTCCTCCCAGAGTCCAAGGATGTAGCGGGTAGGTTAATCAGTTATTGTCCTGTGATTTGGTTAGGGTTAAATTGGGTTTGGAGGGAGTTGCTGGGTGATGAGCCTCAAGAAGCTGCAAGGGCCTATTCTGTGCTGTATCTCTAAATAAATAACCAAATACTTTTTGTTTGTTTTTTCTCCTAGTAGTGCAGCCAAAATAATGGGGCATCTATTTTTGCTCTTCAGCTGTAGGGAATTTCCAACATCTTTGCAGCTAAGGAACGAAGACAACATTTCCTGGCTACACTGAGCTGCTAAAGATCCTTCTAGATATCAAAGGCAATTGCTGAACTTCCTGGAGACGGTGACTAAGGTGATAATTTCTGATGCTCCTGAGGTTATAGTTTATGACTAGTTATCTGGAAATGCATGCAAATAAACAAATTCGAAGAACAAGGTTAGGCTAATGGTAACCAAGGCAATCAGATAGTCCTGTCTTTGCCTTTGAATTGCTGGAACAAGAATATCAGTTAAAAGAGACTTGTAATTTAGCTCATTTGTTATTCACATCTCCCTGAGATTTATGATATTCATTATACCAATACAATAATGTCTATAGTACCTCCCAGTCATGGAGCTTGAATATGTCATCAGTATCCCAGGCTGAGGCTCACCTGTTGAGCACAGCAAGCAAAGCTCTGGTGTGACCCTTGGCGCCAGCATGAATCTGCCATTTGCTGAGCACTGAGTCCAGGTGTAGCTGCAACTGCATCTCCCAAAGAGGCACTTCGAAAAATCCAAGTGTCAATGGGTATATTTAAAGTGCAGGTTGATGGGTTCTTGACTAGTTAGGATGTCAAATGTTATGGGAAGATGGTGGGAGAATGGGGTTGAGGAGGAAAACAAATCAGCTATAATCAAATAACAGAGCAGACTCAATGGGTTGAATGACCTAATTCTGCTCCTATGTCTTATGGTCTAACTGAAGTGATGCAAGTTTTCGCATGACTGGGAAAATAACTGCCCTGCGTTTTTCTGAAGAAATCAGCTTAATCAGGAAATGAAGGCAATAATAAGAGTCTTCCTGTTTCCCAAAGGCTACCATCATCGTCTCCCTGATAATATTGAATATAGGTATGTGGTAGAGAAGAACTGCAATGATCAGGAACAGGGAAGTCTCAATAGAAAATTAGGAGGCTCAAGAATTCCAGACCAGTTTATCTAGTTGATGTTGGAGCCTTTCAGTTTGCATAAGATTGTAAGATATAGGAGTGGAATTTGGCCATTTGGCCCATTGAGTCTGCTTTGCCATTTCATCATGGCTGATCCATTTCTCCTCTCAATTCTGATCTCCTGCCTTCTCCCCATATCCCTTCATGCTCTGACTAATCAAGAATCTATCAACCTCTATCTTAAATATACCCAATGACCTGGCCTCCACAGCCACCTGTGATAATGAATTCCACAGAATCACTACTCTCTGGCTAACAAAATTCCTCCTCATGAGGCTGTGTCCTGTGGTCTTATTCTTCCCACCATAAGAAATATCCGCTGCACATCCACTCTATCAAGGCCTTTCAACATTCATAGGTTTCAATGAGATCATCCCTCATTTTTTCAGAATTCCAGTCAGTAGAGGCCCAGAGCCATCAAACGCTTCTCATATGACAGACTTTCAATCCCAGAATTCTTGCATTATACTCCAATTACATGCCTAATTTCAGATTTACAGGAGAGAATACAGAGTTTTTTTAAGACTGTTCTGTTATGAAATTTGTAAATGCTCCCATTAAATCGAAACTATTTCTTACTTCAAAGGTAGCATAAGTAAAAGACACTAAATAAAAAATGCAGCATTCAGTTTTGGTTTTTGGCAGGGTTGGTTCAAACGGGATTATGACGTCCCTTCACATTTGAGTAGTCTACTACTGGGTATTTGTGCTCACTCATGAATAATGATAATTTGACCAAGTCCAGCCAACAATTAGAAAACTATATATCCCTGCAAGAATTAATGACTTCAAGACAGGCTCTGAATATTATTAGGACAAAACTGGAATATTTGTCCTTGCTTTTCCTACATATTTGCCATCGTTTAGAATCAAGCTTTTTGAAAGAGATAATACTCTTAAAAGACTTTCAATTATTGCAAGCTGGGAAACCAGTTGATATTCTTTGGGTGCCTCCAGACCATGTAAGAAATAAGCCAATCAAAATTTTGATTGTTCCAGGCTTAAAGGTTGCTTATTTCCCATGGATTATTACCTGAAAGGATTTTGAACATCCCACTGTCATATGCCTGTGAAGGAAGGACTGTGATTTACATTATTTTTTGGCTCAGATGTTTTGGTGGCACCTTAGGAGTGGACATCTCCAAGCAGAGCCCTTTGATTGAATTGGAAGTGAACCAGGAGTCATATTCCCAGCTTTGGAGGCTTCTGGCTACTGTAAGGAACTGCTTACAGTAGATCAGAGATTTACAGTGATTACTTGTGAAATTTCACTGCTAGATCTCTGTTTTGCTAACCCATGAATGGACTAAGAGGACAGCGAGTTGGATTTGTATGAATTATTCCCTTTGTTTCATTCAGAATGTATTGTAACCTAGCCAAAGGAAAATAATTATGATCAAAGTCGGCCAAAGTCAAAGTTGATCGTAGTCAAGTTTATTGCGATATGTTCAAGTACATGTGCACAGGTATAATGAGAAACATTCTTGCCGCAGCATCTCAGGCACATAGCATTAGACAATAGACAATAGGTGCAGGAATAGGCCATTCGGACCTTCGAGCCAGCACCGCCATTCAATGTGATCATGGCTGATCATCCACAATCAGTACCCCGTTCCTGCCTTCTCCCCGTATCCCTTGACTCTGCTATCTTTAAGAGCTCTATCTAACTCTTTCTTGAAAGCATCTGGAGAATTGGCCTCCACTGCCTTCTGAGGCAGAGCATTCCATAGATCCACAACTCTCTGGGTGAAAAAGTTTTTCCTCAACTCTGTTCTAAATGGCCTACCCCTTATTCTTAAACTGTGGCCTCTGGTGCTGGACTCCCCCAGCATCAGGAACATGTTTCCTGCCTTTAGTGTGTCCAATCCCTGAATAATCTTATATGTTTCAATCAGATCCCCTCTCATCCTTCTAAATTCCAGTGTATACAAGCCCAGTCGCTCCAACCTTTCAACATATGACAGTCCTGCCATCCAGGGAATCAACCTCATGAACCTACACTGCACTCCCTCAATAGCAAGAATGTCCTTCCTCAAATTTGGAGACCAAAACTGAACACAATACTCCAGGTGTGGTCTCACCAGGGCTCTGTACAACTGCAGAAGGAACTCTTTGCTCCTATACTCAACTCCCCTTGTTATGAAGGCCAACATGCCATTAGCTTTCTTCACTGCCTGCTGTACTTGCATGCTTACTTTCAGTGACTGATGAACAAGGACACCTGGATCTCATCGTACTTCCCCTTTTCCTAACTTGACACCATTCCGATAGTAATCTGCCTTGCTGTTCTTGCCTCACATTTATCCACATTAAACTGCACCTGCCATACAGCTGCTCACTCACCCAACCTGTCCAAGCCACCCTGCATTCTCCTAACATTCTCTTCATATTTCATACTGCCACCAAGCTTTGTGTTATCTGCAAATTTGCTAATGTCACTTTTCATCCCTTCATCTAAATCATTAATGTATATTGTAAATACCTGCGGTCCCAGCACCGAGCCTTGCGGTACCCCACTAGTCACTGTCTGCCATTCTGAAAAGGACCCATTAATCCCTACTCTTTGTTTCCTGTCTGCCAACCAATTTTCTATTCATGTTAGTACCCTACCCCCAATACCATGTGCTCTAATTTTGCCCACTAATCTCCTATGTGGGACCTTATCAAAGGCTTTCTGAAAGTCCAGGTACACTACATCCACTGGCTCTCCCTTGTCCATTTTCAATAGAAACTCAACATTCACAAGAAAAAGTGTAAATAAATTATACACAATTACAGGTATTGTATACAAGAAAGAGCAAATTAGAACAAAAAAAAGAGAAGTCCATTGTAGTGCAAAGTGGTCAAAGTGGTTATCATATTGCTGCTCTTGAGTAGTGATTAGAGTTGTTTCAAGAACTGAATCATCAATGAGAAGTTGCTGTTCTTGAACCTGGTGGTGTGGGACTTCAGGCTTCTTTGGTGGTTGTCCATTGTGTCCGACGGTGACAGGAAACCTGTGCGGGAGGTTATTTAAAGCTCTGGAGCATTTCCACTCTCTTGTCCTGTAAGTCTGGGTCCAGTGGCACAAACAATCATCACAGTGGGGTCTTTCAGTGCTTCGTCATGCCCTTTGCTCTCCATGTTACATTGCCGAACGGCCTTCCTGGCCATCGGATCTCACTGCAGATCTCACCTGCGCAGTCCAACGGAACTAACTTCACATGCCTGGACAGGCATGTTCCTATCTCACCAGGATAAGAGGCATCCGGATACCATTACGTGGTTTAGCTTGCCTGTTGCAGTGGTGTACCAGGATGCTGCTCATGCAAGCAGCTGAGTGTCTACTGGGTACCAAAGGTGAGCAAGCTGCCCCAAAATGGACATAACAAGCCCCTTCACCAGTGGTGCTACCTCTCCATGGACACCCCAATACACCCCTCAGGCTTCTGTCCCTCCTGTTTAATGGTAGCTACAATAAGATGATATGGCCCAGATGATAGGGATCTTTGATGATAGATATTGCCTTCTCGAGGAAGTGCCTCCTGTGGATATTTTTGATGGAGGGGAGGGATGTATCTGAGATGTATTGAGCTGAGTCTATTAGTCTTTGCAGGTTCTTGTATTAACCTGCATTTGCACTGCTGTACATAATGCAACCAGTCAGGAATGTAGTTTCAACAGCACATCTATAGAACTTTATTAGAGGGTTCCATAACATGCAAACCTCCTGAACCTTCTAAGAAAATAGAGGTGCTGACATGTTTTCCTTGTATCCATGTGCTGGGCCAGGAAAGTAAAGTTCCATCTCTGATCCACTAATGTAGACTGGCACATGTCCACCCACTTTTTCCTTAAAGTCAACAATCACTTTTTGTTAACTGTACTGACACTGAAAGGTTAATGTTATGGCAGCACTCTGTTGACCATGGGGGAGTTAAATATGGAAGAAAACATTGAACTTGAATGGGTTAAGACAGTGGAAGCCTACAAACCAATTGCCTTTGTTCTTGTCATAAGGTCAAAGCAATGGAGGCTGCCATTTTATGAAGCTGCTCTGCATCCTCCAGTTTGTGAACCGGAGTTGCTTGGCTTGATCAGTGTTTTAAAGTAGACATACTGATGCTCCAAGTAATTTGCTGGACTAGAGATTATTTCCAAATAAAAACTTATTTGTGAGGTGTTCTTTAGTTAGATATAACGTGCAGGGTTGGTGAATGGTGGAGGTCTATGTCTGCCCTGAGTGATTTGAGCTGATTTAAAACAATCGGCCATAAATTACCAATTGTCTCCTGCAGATGATGCAATAAATGGATGCTGGCTTGGACCAGAGTCAATAAGAAAGCGTTATAGGTCAGTCAGATGACCCATAGCCAATAACAATGAAATGCAACATTTAAACTGGTAAGGAGTGAATGGAAAAGCAGAGGCTTCAAATACAAAGTAGCAATAACTTTGAAGATTCACCATCAGAAGGAAGAACCTCCATGCCGGGGGCTGAGAGAAGAGGGATTTCGGTGTTATAAATTGGAAAAGTGGTCTGAGTGAGTATTGGCACAACAGTAGAATTCAGGTTCTAAGTTGTTGGCCTGGGTTCAACATAGGTAAGTTGGTGTTTGTGCAGAGACAATAAAGTTTGATTAATTAGAGTTGTGTAGTGATTTTCCTAATCTAGTTCCTTTGATGAATGGTCAACAACTCAACCAGTACTATCTTGCTGTCTCACCACCATCTGTGATTCATCCAACCACAGCAGCGTTGTTGGTGAAATTGAATATTGGAACTGTGCTTAACCATACAATCATGTGTGTCCAGAGTGCTAGGCATGCAGCCTTGAGGTGCAGCTGTGTTAATGATTGTTGAGGAGGAGATGTTGCTATGAAGCCTCACTTACTGAGGTCAGTCGATGAGGAAGTCAAGGATCTAGTTGCAGAGGGAGGTTCAGAGGCCTAGGTCGTGATGCTTGTTGATACATTTAGAAGGTATGATTGTGTTGAACACCAGGTTCTGGTGCAGAGCAGCCTGATGTACGTCTTCGTGTTGATCAAATGATCCAGAACAGAGTGAAGTGTCAGAAATCACATCCACTGTTTACCTGTGTGGCCGTAGGGAAATGGGAGAGGATCCAGGTCATCTCTGCGGTAGTAGTTGATTTGTGTCAAAGCCAACCTCTCAAAGCACTTTATTAGAGTTGATGTAAGTGATACTGGATGGCTGCATTCAAGGCATGCCACCATATAATGTCTGGGCAGCAGTACAAGGGACGGTTTTTAGAAGCAGGTGAGGACTTCAGAGGTTGAATATGTTTGTAAATACTCTAATCAGTAGGTCTGTCAGTCACCTCAGATTTGACATGTCACTGCAAGAGTTCCTTGTGGCCATATCTTGGGCCTTGTTAAATTCAGTCACTGAGAAGCTTCCAGTTTAAGATGGTGCAACTGAAGACGTACAATAGCTTAGTGGTAGTTCAAAAGCAAAGGAATTTGATTTAAACCATTAGTAATAACACTTTTTAAAAAGTAAATAGTGGTAAACTTCACCACAAGCAATGAGAAAACAGGTGAAGGATGTGCCCTGCTGGTGTGCTGCAAAATCAATGCACTTGGAGTTGGAGCCATGCTGGTTGGAGTGATCGATTCGGAGGGGAGAAGATGGGACAGAGAAGTTCTAATGCCCATCCAAATAACCTGGGTATGAACCAAATTGGAGAGGTTGAGAACAGCTTTTTTGGCAGTGAAATCCAGGTCCAACACGAATAGATGGGTGGGGTGTCTAGGCCCAGAGCACTTCACCAGCAGTGGTGCCCAGGTCCTAGTGCAAGGTTTGAACAATTTAAACACTGGCCCAGATAGTCTGGGGACTCCTCTCTCAGTGACACTAAGACTGTGAGACTGCCCACAGTTGCTGTGCTTCATGTTTGTGAACTTTGCGGTGATTTGCCCTGCTAATATGATGAATGGAATACTGAGGCTTTGGGCCTACTCCGGGCTGCTCTGGGGATTTGGATCCAAGGACTCAATTTGGTTCAGAATGATGTTGTTGCTCGCCTCTGTTGACACGATTTGTTGCATTTTTTTTTCTTTCTCTGTGGGCACTGGGGCATTGGTCTTTTTTTTTATTGGGTTCTTTGGGGTTCCTTGCTTTTTGACTGCCTGTAAGCAAACCAGTTTCAAAGTTGTATAATCCATACATTCTTTGAGTATGCATTTTGAAAATGATCCTGCCTTCAAGAGAAATTGTAATGATTGCATATAGTTCAGTTTCACTCATAGTTCTTTACACCACCAAGTATTTTTTTTTTGCAACAAAGCCTGCACAATACTCAAGGACAAGCTGACAAATAGGAAACATGCAATATGACTATCTACCAGATGTCACTCATCTGCAACAAAAGCCTAACCACACCATCCTGATATTCAATGGAATCACCACCAACAACTGTGGCTACAAAAGCAAAAGATATGTAATCTTGGCATCTGGCCCAAACTCTAACCAAGTGCCCACCCTCTCTGCCCTTAAAGCTGTTACTACCACTCATCAGGCACAACTTGGGAGGGTAATCAATGGGGTCAACTCCAATAATACTCAATATTCATGAAAAAACATTGTGTTTGATTGGCACCCTGTCCTCCATCCTAACATGCCAACCATCCATCAGTGCAGTGTTATGGTTACAGACTGTATGATTTACAAAATACATACTAATTTGCTGAGGCTTCATCAACAGCACTTTCTAGAACATGTAGAAGGACAAATTCAGCAGGCACAAGGGCAGACTCCTTACTTGGCAGGGCCCTGTCCAAATAACACAACTTTCTGACTTGGAATTGTGTCACTTATTCTTTATTATCTTCATGTTACATTTATGGAACTCCACAATCTGACGGCTCTGCAGGAGTCCCCTTCGGTAGTGGCTCAGGAAAGCAACTCAACTCAAGAACAATGAAGCACTGGCCTTGCTGTTGATGTCCATGTCATGCAAGTGAATAGAGAACCATAAAATGAGATAGGAAATACCAAAAAATGTGGAATCTCTTTTGGCTTGAGAGAATGGTGGATGGTTCAGACTGATTGATGAAATTAGTGATATTGTTGTTGTTGTTGTTATTATTAGTATTAGAAGAAAAAAAAGCAATTTGATTAGGCTGCAGTTTATCATTTCACTTGGTACTGATCAGATGACCTTGTTCATAGCTTATCACCACAGTAATGGTACCTATATCTTGTTTGAAGTATTCCCTTTGCCTCCCCTACCTTCTCTGCCACTTAAGCCAGCTTATTTTCTCACTTTGCAAATTCTGATGAAAACTTATTGACCTTAATGATTAACTCTGGTTCCCTTCATACAGAAACTCCTGATTTGTTGAGTGTTTCACTTGCCCCATTACTGATGTTACGTACCCCGTAACTGGGTCACTTACCAGCAAAGATAGAGAGGTCCATTGAAGTCTGATGGTACTATTGTTAAAAGTTTTTATTTATAAAGGGGCACAAAAGTAAGGTTAATACAAACATTCAGATAATATACATCGTCAATACTCAATCTAAAGCGCGGGTATAGTAATAATCATCAATAAGAAGTAGCTCTATTGTTTTGTCTAGGGGTAAAAATATTGTCCGATGGAAATATAAAAGTCTCTCAAGTTCATGCAGGCTTTAGCCTTTTGGGGACCGCTGGGTTTCACTTGTTGGAGAGAGAGAGAGAGAGGTTTTGTGAGAAAAGAAACTTGCCCAGTCTTTTAGGACGCAAAACTGTTGAATCGGGAACGTTGGTTCCCCGTTGTTAGTTCGAAGTCCTTTTCGGTGTTATCAGCCACCTGCTCCCCAGGCCAGGGGAAACGGAATGCACGTGGCTTCCGAATAGCTTCCCGTTATCACGGGAGCGATGAGCGATGGTGTCTCCTTCTGGTGTGTCTGAGGGGCCGTCTCTACAGCCCCTCTTTTTATCTGGACTCACGGGGTCTCAGATGTCAATCAGGTTGGGATGATGCAATCTCTCCTCATAGCCCAGCCCACGTTGCCCTGAGAGCTGACACATAGTATAGGATCACAATCCACAAAGGTGTCTCTAAGAAACAATGGCCAAATCCGTTGCTTTGTCTTGCTGAGGGGTCAGGACACATTCCAAAACCTTGAGGATTCTCTCTCATTTCCTGGGTCCAAGACCCGAATTAATAGCGATCTTGCGATTCTCAAGAAGGAGGGGGCTGGGATCATAACACTGAACTATCCCTGCAACCTATGGACTCTTTCAAGGACTCTTTATCTCATGTTCTGGATATTTATTGATTATTTAGTTGTTGTTATTATTATTTTTTTCACTCTTGTATTTGCACAGTTTGTTGTCTTTTGGACACTAGCTGTCCACTCTGTTGGATCTGGTCTTTTGTTGATTCTGTTATGGTTCTTGGATTTACTGAGTACGGCCCACAAGAAAATGAATCTCAGGTTGTATATGGAGACATATAGAGTCATAGAGAAACAGGCCTTTTGGCCCATCTAGTCCATGCCAAAAACATTTAAATTGCCTATGCCCACTGACCTGCAATGGACCATAGCCCTCCATATCCCTACTATCCATGTACCTATCCAAACTTCTCTTAAACGGTGAAATCAAGCTCGCATGCACCACTTATGCTGGCAGCTCACTCCATACTTTCACTCCTCTCTGAGTGAAGAGATTTCCCCTCATGTTTCCCTTAAACCTCTCACCTTTCACCCCTTAACCCATGACCTCTGGTTGTAGTCTCACCCAATCTCTGTGGAAAAAGCCTGCTTGCATTTGCCTTATCTATACCCCTCATAAATTTGTGTACCTGTATGTACCTTGATAATAAATTTACTTTGAACTTTGATAACCTTGCCCAAGTCTTGAGTGAGTCCTATGTGGGAGATTATTGTTTCCTTGTAATAATAAGCAAAGGCAACAATTTGCACGTACAAGAGGGAGAACTGATACTAGTTCATTTGAAAGTGGTGTCACAGGTAGACAGGGTGATGATAAAAGGCTTTTAGCTTGCTGGCTTTCATCAGTCATGCTGCTGAGTATAGGAAGGAGTTGGGACATTATGCTGAAGCTGTATAAGAGGTTGATGAGGCCAGACTTGGAGTTCTGTGTACAGTTTTAGCCATCATTACAGAAAAGATGTGGCTAAACTGGAAAGAATGCAGAAAGGATTTATGAGGTTGTTGTCACAACTTGAGGGCTTGAGTTATAGAGCGATCTTGGCCAGGCTACATCTTTATTCTTTGGAACGTAGGATAAGGAGGAATGGCCTTACAGAGTATTTAACATTATGAAAGGAATAGATAAGGTGGATGGTAACAATCTTTTCCTCGGAGTAGGGGTATCCAAAACTTGAGGGGGGGAATAATTTTAGGGTGAGTGGTGAAAGACTTAAAAGGAACCTGAAGAGCAACCTTTTTATGCAGATAGAATGAGCTGCCAGAGGAGGTGGCTGAGGCAGGTACAGTAGTATCAGTTAGGAAGCACTTGGATAGGTAAGTGATGGTCAGGGATTGGAGGGATATGGGCTGTACTTGGGAAATTGGGACTAGCTGGGTGGAGATCATTGTCGGCATGGACTGTTTGAGCCGATGAGCCTGTATATTGCTCTATGACTCTAACTTTAAGTAAGGGGAAGGCATTGAGAAGGTAACTAAACAAAGAGACAAATATTAGGAGATAGATAGATGGAGAGAGGGGGAATACAAAAATGAGAGACAGTTAATTACAGAAAGAGTGACAATTTCCATTAATTGACCCTTGTGCAAAATGATGGAAGTTAGATTCATTTTAACTGTGTCATTTACTCACTCGATTGTCTTCCTATATGCTACACTAGTTATTATTGGGAACAGGGAATTCTCTCTAGCTCCTTAAGTGTTATCCTTGAATAAAAGTATTTTCAGAGTTTTTCTATCAGTTCCATGAACCTGTGTCTCCCAATATTATTTGCATTTTCAGAACAGAACATTCATCCAAACCCAAATTCTCTTTTGAGTTAAGGTGTAGACTGTCCAAAAATGAAGGTGATTGGTACTGGAATGGAGTTTAATGCCCCCTTCAGTAATCAACTCCTTCTTGATTTGGCTCTGTTTTAATTATTTTGTATTTTTTTCACCTACAGTCAAATTACAGCCCAATAAAGGAACAATTATTTATTTTCCAGTAAATATTAACTTCAATATTAACTGTAAGTTTACATTTCAATTTGAGTATAATAAAGTGAAAAATTTCTCATATAAATCAAATGGAATATCATTTCATTTGAGTAAAATGCTTAACACTCATTTATTTCTATGGGGTACAATAAATGTAAAGAAAGCCAGATATTTTTCAAGTGCTATTATTGGAGTCAAAAACCTATTTCAAGTAAATTGGGATAGATACCAACTCAGAATTCTGTTTTTACATTTCAACAACGAAGGCTAGTTACACTTCTGTACCTTCTACAATTTAGTTGTAATTATAAATGAGTCTAACTCTAGTTTTTTTTCTGCTTTAGCGCGAGTGATTGATCAGGATTACTCCCTCCTCCCACATTTAGAATGCTTAGTTTGCTAGGTCATCCAGGAAATTCTACATTAGAAGACAGCTCAGGTTTTCAGGATTGTCTAAATGGTTGATAAATCAAATACCTCATTTTGAGACATTTAAATAGCTCTCCATTGTCTTTCTTATGCTTAGCACTAATTTGTATAAATAACTACATTGTTCTCCTCGAATATTTGTCTCTAATTTTATTGATTAAAATCAATTGATGAAGTTCAGTTCATTTAGTGTCCCTAACTTTATCTTTGAAGTGTCTCGCCTTATGCTTCATATTAGTGCATATGCAATATTGTGTTATTGCTGATAATTGCCTAAATGGAAAAGTTTACGGAGGAAATGAGTTGCAGCATCTTTCACTGTACCAAGGGTAGAATAACATATGCGTTCCAGATTATTGCCTGGCTATTTACAGAGAATAGATAATTAAATCTAAGGCTAAAATGTTCAATCTCCATGCCTATTGTGAGCTTTAAATTACCATATTATTAATATTTCATATACCAAATTGTATTGGAAAATACTATTTAATCAGACAATTTCTTTCCTATTTTGATCTAGTATGCATTTAGATATATAACACCTTACTAAAGCACTGGGGACAGATGAGTCCAGGGCTGGGCATCCTGCTCACATAAGGAAGGTGAAGCATCTCCCATGGACTCTCCTTTCCAGGTGTAGTGATCACCACAGGACCGCTGTTTGGCTTGCCATGCAGGCGGTAGCTCACATATGGCCTCTCCTACACTACAGTGCCCATAGCAACGCCTTCACGTGGCATCCCTGTTCTTACTGAGTTTGCTATGTTACGGCGTGACCAAGTGTTCAGCAATATAGCTGGGCGGGCAGGCTGGGCTCATGAGCCTTGGCTGGCAGCCAGACAGGAGAGGGACAACTCCAATTCCAAACCCAGGTAGGTAGGACTTGTTAGCCTTGCCAGGCAACTTGTCTTGGAGGAGGAAAACTCTCATCTACATCCTTGATACATTTAGCAGTCTTGTCCTTTTTCCCTAAATACTTTGAGAAGAATGAAATTAATTTGTTAACTTCATTCTATTTAGACCAATATGCTGTATGGTCAAGGATGTGAAGTTATTATCACATATATATGCATGAATGTCATGTGTATTAATATGTACATCAAAATCAGTTATATCAATGCTCTACCAATGCTCCTTTTTAAATATAAATACTCTTTCAATTCTATGCATGATTATAAATGAACCATGAATGGGAATAACATGCCACAGGAAACCTGCAGCAATACCTGTGCTTACACCCAACAGAGAAGGTAATGGTAAAGTATCTTCCTGAATATAAAATCTTTTTGCTATAATAGCGAGTTCTAGGACCTTTACCCAGCACTGATGAAGGAAACGTGTTAACTTTCCAAATGATAATGTGACCTGGCGGGAAACACGGAGATGGTGGAGTTTCAAATCACCCGTTTCTTTTGTTCTTCTGGAAAATGGAGATTGTGGGTTGGGAAGGTGTTACTGGAGAAACTTCAGCAAGCTGATGTGCAGGAAATGTCTTGAAGCTAATATACAGGCACCTTTGCTATCATCCTTGTCAACAGCAACCACTTCTGAAGATAAATGAGAAGAAGCAAAGTTGATATGGATTAGCACCTGGACTGATGCAAATCAGAGAAGCAAGTTGAGGCTTGGCCCCTTTGCCTAAACGTGCTTATAGATTTGTTCTCCAGTAAACACGGATATTTAAAAAGTTCATCATGTTAATTACTTAATTGAAAATATCTATTCATAGTTAGGTACCACATGACCACAGCTCAAATCCACTCTGCTGATTTTCCTGTTCTTCTTTTTTATTCAGTATCCTTTTCAGCTATACATTTTAAACCAGGTTTGACCATCTGTTTTGATGACACAGGAGGAGGAAGAAATACACTGAGCCATGAGGTGATAGCTTGTTGTATCACATGAAGTACAGAGGCACAAGTTTTGAGTTCTAAGATCTGTTTCTAGCATCGAGGTACTGACACAACATAGCTTTCCTCTATGAAAGCTGATGCAACTAGCTTCCAGGCAAATACTAATAACTACAAGCATAACAATTATACCCACAGAAGTGAAGTTAATGCAGTGGAATAATCTATAATACAAGTACTTAAGATATATTATTTGAGAGTTAGATCCACAATTAACTGTTTCTCTGATAAGGGCATGTGTTTATGCATATTTGAGGGCTATGGGGAATTGTCACAGAACAGGAGATTAAGCTCTGAGTGTTTTCTTTATTATGAAGTCCATCTTCTTCCATAATAAATTTTTTTGGGGGTGGTGTGGGGAAAGAACCAGGAAGGTTGAGGGAAACCTTCCAAAGCAGAACTCAAGACATGATCAAGTGTATTCTCACTAAGTGGGCAATTGTGTTATTAATTACTATTGCCATTTTGATTAAGCAGCATTAACTGCAGCCTTTCCCTAGATAGCATTTATTTGAGATACAGCTGTCGTTTCAATTAATTTTGCTCAGAAAAGAACCTTTAGTGACCAATATATGTGTCCATATCTTCACTTGCAATGTTTGAGATTCAGGTGAGAATCCCACATGTAATTAACAAGTAATTACACTCGTGGGGCATGCTGACTTACGCCCCACTGAAAGGTAGAAATCCCTAGGCACAACTTAAGTAATGTTTAAACTTCAATATCCCAGAGGAAACCTCATAAACTAATTAAACAAAACCTAAATAAAGTCAAAGGACTACTGCATCAAAAATAACACTAGAAATAATTTACTATTTCCTTTGACGTATTTATTCATTCACATTGATATGAACGTGGGTAGGAATCCCAGCATTATATCCTCTAAAGTGAGGTGGCAGTTAAGTATCAATCTTATTCATATGGTCAAAAGTAGGTCAGAATGACAATTTTCTTTCCCGGAAGAACAGTAATATATCAGATGGTAAATTGATAAATTAGCTTATTATTGCTACATGTACCAAGGTGTATTGGTTCCTTGTTATAGCCGGGAATGGTAATGGGAAAAGCTCCCTATACCAATTAAATGCTCCCAGTTAAATGCTCCTCAAACAGCCTCTGACAACCTAGTCCAGCTCCTGGCCTTCACGTGTGACTTAGCGACTAAGCCCGGTGGAACCGTTTCTACCGATGGGAGAAGGGGCAAAGTCAGGTTACTGGCACCTTAAAACCAGTCACTTCAGGCAGATGGGGCTTGTCAGCCGTGGTTGGCAGCTCATCTAGGAGAAGGAAAACTCTGATCTCAAACCTCAGGTGCCTTGCAGCTAAACCAACTCATCGGGTGTAAACCCAGAAGGGAAAATCCGGAATGGAGTCCCTAAGGCAGTCCTACGTTGAGTTCAGTGCTGAGTGGAAACTCCTGTGACACTACTGGTGCCAAACTATATCTGTCTTTGCTGTTCCTTTGAGCTTATCAGATGTGTGGACAGGGAGCTTGCTCTCCATATCGTACCGCTCTGGCTGGCATATATCTAGACAGCTAGGACACAACATCCATGGTCCACCCTGACTGATGGAGGCCTCATCATCTCACCAAGGTACAGATTTAAAAAAATTATTTTACATGCCATCCATACAGATCACTTCATCAGATAAATACAGAATGCAGAATAAAGTGTTCCAGGAAGTGTCAGAATGGAAGACAATAATGACACATCTGTAAGATTAATCCCCTTGTACTTCGACAAATGACCAAACAGGCATTAGCCTAAGAACAGGTCATGCCAAACTGAGCTCAGTAGCCAGAATACCTATCCTTGTGTCGCTGCGTTTAGCTGAGGGCCAATTTCACTGTAGTATATTACAGAGGTACCATACCATGAAATGCTGTTGACTGCAAGGCTGGAAGAGCAGCCTTATTTTTAATCAATGGTTTTGAAATATCACTGCCATTTCAAAATTTAATTCTAGAATTGAGGTAAGTAGTTAAAAAATAAAATTTATTAGAAGGCATTAATTGGAATAATAAACATTAATGCAATTTTAACTAACTTATTTTACCTCAAATTAGTGCCACTTTAGATGCTAATACATGATATTTGTAGGATCCCAATGATGATTTCAAATCCTGAGCAATCCAATTGATCCCAGTAGGCCTCATTTTGTTTTCAATGTGTAGTGAGGCAAACTGGCAAACTCAAATGCCCTCACCGCCACAAATCTGCAGTGATTTGAGACATCGCACCATTGTTGTCACACATTCTGGCATCATCATTGTATGCCCACAATGCTCAGCAGAACAAGACAGAACACAACAAGCCACAAAGCAGCAAAAGCAAAACAAGTCTCATTCCTCCCTCCCACACATCCACAGACATAAACAGTCCTCTAACCACAAGACTGTCCATATGCTTCAGCCTCCAGTCTCCAGCAGTCTCAGATTCCGACATGGACACACAGACATTGGGTCCAGTGGACTCACAGAGATTCGCAGATCTGGGCCTTGACTTCTGGATGTCCTAGACTCCTACTTCGTGCACCCTGTAGGTCCAGGACTTTCATTTAAAAGGCTGAACATCATTGGTTCTATTTGGAGCCACCAGCCACAGAGAACAGTATGATTCAGCCTAGCAACCTTGAAGTGTGCACTGGCTTAAAGAAAGCCTTGAATTCCTTCTTAAAATTAGTAAATTATAAGAAATTCTTTTAAGCCACAAAATAGATAACTGGGCATTAGTTTCTGCATAAATAAGCTTTCACAAAGTTTAAATAGTTTTTGAACCTCCATCATACAGTGTTGCATATTACAAAATGTTATGACTTTCAGATCGTGCTGTGGTGAAAAACTGGGATATTGTACTCTAATATATACAGCTTTCAGAGAATAGTATACAATCAATTAATACAGGCATGTCCCACTGGACTTAAACCTGCCAACATGTTATCTACTCTCAAGAAAGGTAATAAAAGAAACCCATTAGTTTTACATCAGTAGCTGTCAAAATAATGGAATGGATCATTAGGAAATATTGAAGAGTCTCTATTTGAAAAATAACCCATTAAGTAGCAGAAAACAAGGCCTCAGAGGACACAGACCTGGTTGACCTATGTCCTTGATTTTTTTCCAAGGAAGTGACATCCCATATGGACATGGAGGGCTCCATGATATAGAAGCCTAAACTAGTTGCAGTGACATAAATTAGCCAGCCAGTATGAGATCATTTACGTATATTGGAATTCAGCTACACTAAACATTCCTATTTGGAATGCAGTGTTATCTAGAGAAGGTTAGAAACATTGGCATTAAAACCCCCTGTCTATAATAGGCAGACATTTCAGTTAAACGTTGTTCTGGAGATGTAGTGTTGTTTGAGTTATTCCTCTCATTTGGCATGCAGGATATTATTTCCAAAGGATGCCCCCATGGAACTGTAATGCAGGATTGATACAGAATTAGCAATAGAAATTGTACATTGAAAGTGAAACTTGGGCCGGTTCTCACTTTTCTTAAGGTTTGCTTTAGTCTTTCAATGCTCAGTATGCTGGTTTGTTTATATTCAATTTGATATCAGCATGTTGTGGCCGGCAGGTGGTGTAATGGCATCTGCACTGGACCTTGAGGCGAGTGGTCCTGGGTTCGAATCCGGCTGGCTCCTTGGATCTCTGCTGGGCTGAGTGTTGAGCTAGCAACTCGGCCTCATTTTTTAAAAAAACAGACGGGCTAATGAAACGGCAAGGTTGCTGCCTGATGCGCCACAAGGCATGGAAAGCAACAGCAACATTGTGGGCAATGATGAGAATCTTCTGCCTAACACACTTTAGATCACGGGCAGCAATCATGGTAATGCCTATACTAGGGTATCGCTTGTGCCCCAATAACATCCATTTCAACTTTCCTGATAATCCACTTCTCATTGAAAACCTCGTTTTTCATTTCTACTCTGTTAAGTCTCTAGACAGCCTGACTTTAATGGAAGACAACTAATATAACCATCAAAAAATGCTGGTGGAATGCACCAGCAGCAAAACAAAGCAACAGATTGATGCACCATCAATAACTCTCTCTGAGACGTGAAGGCGAGATATCGGCTTTTATTGACTGGAAGAAAGAACAAGCAGTAGTTGACCACCATACTACATCCTGGACTGAGGGCCGGGCTCAGGCCTCAATCGCCTTTATACCGGGGTCTGTGGGAGGAGCCACAGGAGCAGTCAGCAGGGGGCGTGTCCAGACAGGGATATGTA
Organism: Hemitrygon akajei; assembly: GCF_048418815.1. Lineage (NCBI taxonomy): Eukaryota > Metazoa > Chordata > Chondrichthyes > Myliobatiformes > Dasyatidae > Hemitrygon > Hemitrygon akajei. The sequence goes on along the minus strand of NC_133128.1, from coordinate 165,542,931 downwards.
GTTCACCACACAGATCCTTTCAAATCTCTTACTATCTTTCCTTTCAGTTAGTCCTGATGAAGGGTCTCGGCCCGAAACGTCGACAGTGCTTCTCCCTATAGATGCTGCCTGGCCTGTTGCATTCCACCAGCATTTTGTGTGTGTTGCTTGAATTTCCAGCATCTGCAGATTTCCTCATGTTTGCTAACTTAACCATTCATTGCCAAGTGAAATTGAACCTCAGTCATGCTTTGTTCTGTTCCAAAATATGATTTCATTCTGCCAGCATCACCCTGAAATGCAGAGAAATCCATTGTTTCTCTTTACCACCTCAAACTTGTTCATCCTTATGTTCTGATTCATTTATAAAGATGCCCAATAAGCATGGAGGTTTGTTAGGATTATCAAGATTCAGACATTTAGCTGCCTTTGCTTGTTTCACCACCCCTTTGCTTAGTGTACTTGGCCCTATTTTCCACAATCTAGTACTGAACTTGCATCTGTCTTGTTTCTTCTGTTACCTCCTCTGCTTTCCCAAACTTGCCAATTCCTAGAGACCCAGCTCCTCTGCTTTCTTTAGTCCTCCAAAACAATTGACATCCAAATTTCCTTTCAAGCACCAAGTTCATTAAGATTGTTAACCAGTTTTCTCTCCTTAGTTATTGTCCCCTTCCCTTGTCACACTGAGGCTGAGATAAATACATTTTTGGACAGTGGGGGAATCTGAGGGCTGATTATATGCTAAAGGACTCTTTCCAAATCATCAAGAAATATGGAAGATAATTTTTGGGCACAGAATTAGAGATGAGATAGAAGGACAGATAACCCACAATCCATTTGAATGTGGATACAGGTCAAGGGGATATAGAACCTACTGCTTTTAGTGCCTTTATTATGGTCTTCCATCAGCTATGGTCTCCATTCATGTATACATGGGGAGCAGTTTACAATGGCTGATTAAACAGTCAACTTACTCACCTTTGGGATGTGGTAAGAAGCCAGATTACCTACAGGAAATCTATGTGGTCATAGGGAGAATGTGTTAACTCCACACAGAAAACACGGGAGGTCAAAACTGAACCCAGTTCACGGAAGCCATGAGACAGTGACTCGACTGGATGTAGCACTTGGTACCCTCTTACACAGTGAGCCGGGCTTGAGGATGATTTGCCTGTGCCACGGTGGGAAGAGCAGACTTTTACACAGATGGGGCAGGGCAAGCAGCTGACGCGATAGGTGGGTAGTTTGGGAGATGACGTACTTCTTCAGTTGTTTCCACAGGGCCTCTGTGTTACCTCTGCATAACCATGAAGGATGCTCATGACCATCCAAAAGTTCCTGTTCCACAGGTCATGAGGCCGGGATTGCCAAGTAGGGAATCAGGTCGTTCTGTTGAACTACACCTTTTACTTTGAAAGAAATTCCTGAATTGAATGGCTTGTCACATGAACAGCATTTGATGGCTTTGAGCCTGTATTCACTAGAATTCAGAAGAATAAGGAGAGACGGGGGTTTTGGGGGGGGGGTAGGTGGGAGATTGGGGCTGAGAAAAAAATTATATCAGCCATGATGAAATGGTGGAGCAGGCTCGATGGGCCAAATGGTCTAATTCCGTTCCTATATTTTATGGTCTTATGGTCTAAATACTTGCATGTATAAATCATACTTTACAACCTCAGGACATCATAACCCACTTACTGTATAGTGCTTTAGTATCATTTTTTTTATTACTGTAGCTTTAAGTCTGTTACTTTGTTAAGCACAAGATCATATGATGGATAGCTCTTTGGGTTGTCATCTTTAGCAAAGCAACCAGTCTAGTGAGGTCTTTGGAATAAGTATGATGCTATTGTTAGAGCTATTGTATTTGTGAAGTTGTTTACCCACAAGGTTACACAAAGAACCTTAGACTTCTCACAGTACTTTTTGAAGTATGTTAACTCTTCGGATATTAAAAAATGTTTCAGCTCATTAACAAACTTAGTTTACCACAAAAGTCATGTGATAATCACCAGAGAGTCAGAGTAAGTGACTTTGATTAAATATTGGCCAGTATGAAAAAGGATCTAGTGCTTTCCCGGCATATGTGATGAATAATCTCTTCTCAGGCTTCCAGCCAGGTATACTGTGGGTATCGATTTTAACCAACAAATGGTAAGAGTTTGTCATCAAAATGTCAGTTAAAATCAATACCTGTACCCGGCTGGAAGCTCAAGTAGAGTGTATTCATTGGCCAGTATGAATGGTAGTTTATAGTCTGTAAAAGGATTACCACCAAAATTAGATTATCAATCTCATAATTTCTTAACAATCTTCCATTTGAGTTGTATTCATTAGAATTTGAAGAAAGAAGACATCCTCAGCAACTTGTGTACGACATAATTTTAGAGACCGTGTTAGCATTAGGAAAGTCACCTTCACCCTGTTCAGCTTGAGGACCTCATTTGGCGAAACCACAGAAATACAAGTAGAGAACAAATCAATGAATATTAATTTACTAACTTTTCACTGGCATCTTAAGGGGGGAAAAAAAAAGAAAATGATTTATAATCTGTAGAGTCTGGAAAAGAAACAGGAAACTAAAGCCAGAACTAATTACTTACTACTGTGGAATGATGCTGTAGAAATTGTGTGTTACTGATGGTACGTAAGTGAGAACCACTTTCTTTCTTACACTCAATATCAGTGCCATGGTTCTAAAAGGCCACAAAATATTTTAAGCTTACTTTATTGGACAAAGGCAGAAACACCACAATCCCACAGCAAAGATAATTAATATCTGTTATTATTTTCCCTTCATCAAGAAAATTCTGATACTTCCATTTTGCCCAAAAGGATATGATGCTTACAAACTCTTGTTAATATGTATGTTCTAGGAAATATTGCCATGAAATGCTAATTATATATGGCAATGTTCCAAATATTTTTAAATTTAATCTTCCCAAGGGAAGGCAAAAATATCAATGTTATGTTCCACTGAAAAATAAACTTTCCCATCTGCTTCTTCCTATGCAACATGAATTTTAATGAAAAATCCCCCAAGACCTTATGGAAAATAATGATAGTTCTCTCTCTCTTCTAGCTTCTATGCAAATCTTCTAAGTAGTATTTTCTTGCACAGAATAATTTTTAGATTTTTATTAGTGGGTGGCAAGTTTTCACAATGTAATTTATTAAAAATGGCAACAGCATAAAAAGAAATTGTTTTCCATCCATCATTGATCGCATTTTTGCACATTTGAATATATATATATATATATAAATAATTTACCTCTATGGTTAATCTTAAGCTTTGTATGCAGAATTGATGTATTACAGATATGCCCAGAGACAGATCAATATATTAGTAAATTCAAAAAAAAAGAATTATCTGGGAAGTGAGTAGCGATGTTTGCCTGTGGTCATTTAAACTGCTTAAAAATACAATAATGTTTGACAGTTTGTAATTCATGTTTTCTTATAAAGGGATAAGCTGATTTTTTAAAGCAAGTGCAAATACTCTAAATTTACATGTGACATTATTAAATTGCAGTATGAAGTTGGAATTTGTTCCTGTGATTCTCCACCTGGCAAGCTTTCACTTCAAGGCTGAATCGCCCACATACCTCTCAGGCGTCTTTTGATTACTGACTCAAAAGCTTGAAATAAATGAATCACCACCTTCTTCGCAAGGGGAACAAAATATGTCACAGAGGATCTAATGATGGGAAAATAATTTAAATTGAGGAAAATTAAAATAACTGGAAAAAATTCACACATTAACAAGTAATCAAACTGCAAATGGAATGGCATCAGCACTTTTTTCATATAAACACATTAAAAATATCATTGTTGTGGATAATTTTAGTCTGCAGAATATAGTATTCATATTTTTTGTATTTAGAGATGTGGTATGGTCCTAACAAACCAGTTCTGTCCAACTGCACCCACGTGACCAAATAGCCTACAAATTCACATGTCTTTGGAATGTGGGAGGAAACCAGAACACCCAGCGGAAACCCACGTGGTCACGGGGAGTATGTGCAAGCTCCTTGCAGAGAGTGATGGTATTGAACCTGGGTTGCTGACACTGTAAAAGCGTCTCACGAACTGCTATGCTACACTGTTGTCCTAATGAATACTTGTTCACTTTTTATCACAGTTAACAAGAATTCATTTCTATCAAGGCACTGTGAACAATAGTGCTCCTGCATCATTGTTCATCATAGTGGGGGGTTTCCATTAACAGGAATATGTCAATTCTGTAATCATACCGAATTGTACAAAGCCACAATGTATAAATGCCTGGTGTCTAAATCACCAATTACGCTAATTATTGCACAATAGATCTGATTTAAGTCAAGCTGACTTCTCTATATGCATCTGCTAAACTTCTATGCTCCAAGTCACAGTTAAAGTGAAGTAAGTATTAATTCCTGCTCTGTTAATCTGTCAATCAATCATTATATTTCTGTGAGAGATAAATTATTGGATTTACACAACTATCAGGGACCATTAGCATTTGCTGAGTTGCAATCACAGAGGATTATAAGGTTTTGAATACTTATTTTACCAAATCTCTCTATAATGTTTCCATTATTAAATGAAGCTGAATAGATTGATTCTGGCTTTATATATCTTGCAAGTATATTAAGTAAAATAGCCTCAAGGATCTGCTGGTTACATTTGTATCAGGACTAATGAAACTGTTCAACTTTGGCCATTCTGATACAAAGAAGAAGGATGTCTACTTGCAAAGAAAAGACTAAAGGAATGCCTAACTTTCATTTGGAATGACCTTCAAATTACTAGAAGAAATTGACTCTGGAGAAATAGCAGAGGATCTGTGGAGTGCAGGTTGTAATTCAGTTGTAGGTAAGCATAACTATGAGGTTAACATGAGAGGCAACTTGGATTATAAATATTCTATTTAGCTCCTTGTTCCTGTTCCACTATCTCATAGACTAAGCTGCCCATTGTGGTCAAAACCTAGACTGGGTCCATGGCATTCTAAAAGGGGAGGGTGAGCAGCCAGAAATCTTGGTACATATTGGCACCAATGACAGGTAGAAAAGGTGAAGTGATCTTAAACAGAGATTTAGGAAGCTGAAAAACACAATCTAGAGAGTAGTAATCTTTGGATTGCTGCCCATGCCATGCACCAGTGAGGGTAAGAACAGGGTGATTTGGCAGGTGAATGTATGGCTGAGGAACTGGTGCAGGAGGCAGAGGTTCAGATTTATGGATCACTGGGATCTCTTCTGGGGAAGGTTCAACCTGCACAAATGGGTTTAAATTAATTTAGCAAGGGGATGGGAACTGGAGTGGTAGTGCTGTGGATGAAGTAGTTGGGTTACAAACTCAGGCAGTGTAGTGAGACAGCTAGCAATGAAATGCTAATGATAGGGCAGAATTGCAGTCAGCAGGATAAGTTCAATGTAAAAGGCGGGCAAAATCAAAAAGCGTGAATTCAGGACTAAAGATGTTATATTTGAATGTGTGCGGTATATGGAATAAGGTAGATAAACTTGTAGCACAGTTACAGATTGGCATATATAATGTTGTTTTATTATAACAAAAAGATTATAGCTGGGAGCTTAACACCCAGGCATAGACATGGTATCAATAGGACAGGAAGATAGGCAGAAGAAGTGGTGTAGCCCTGTTGGTAAAAAATAAAATAAAATCATTAGAATGACGTGACATATGGTCAGAAGGTGTTAAGTCATTGTGGGTAGAGCTAAGGAAATGCGAGAGTAGAAAGACTCTGATGGGAGTTATATACAGATCCCCAAATAGTAGTAAGGAGGTGGTCTACAAGTTACAACGGGAAGTAGAAATTGCATGCCAAAAGGACAATGTTACAAAAGTTATGGAGGATTTCAATATGCAGGTAGATTGGGAAAATCAGGTTGATGCTGGATTCCAAGAGCAGGAATTTCTAGATTTCTAGCAGCTCACAGTTGAGTCCTCAAGGGGATCAACTATTCCGGATTGGGTGTTTTGCAATGAACTGGAATTGATTAGGAAGCATAAGGTAAGGAAATCCTTAGGGGCAAGTGATCATAATATGATCGAATTCACCCTGCTATTTGAAAAGGAGAAGCTGAAGTTAAATATATCAGTATTACAGTAGAGTAAAGAGAATTTCAAAGGCATGAAAAGAGCTAGCCAAAATTGATTGGAAAGGAACACTGGCAGGGATGACAGCAGGGCAGCAATGGCTGGAATTTATGGAAGAAATTCCGAAGGTACAGGATATTCCTAAGAGGAATTCTTAAGAGGTATTCTGAAGGCAAGTTGACAACCATGGCTAAAAAGAGAAGTCAAAGCCAACATAAAAGTCAAAAGGAAGGCATATAATAGAGAAAAAAATTAGTGGGAAGTTAGAGGATTGGGAAACTTTTAAAAACCAACAGAAGACAACTGGAAAAAGTCATTAACAAGGTATGGATGGAATACGAAGGTAGCTAGCCAGTAATATTGAAGACAATACCAGAAGTTTCTTCAGATATATAAAGTATAAAAGGGAGGTGAGAGCAGATATTGAACTGCTGGAAAAAGATGCTGGACAGGTAGTAATGGGGGACAAGGAAATGGCGGATGAATGGAATAGTATTTTGCATCTGTCTCACTGTGGAAGGCACTAGTAGTATGCTGGAAGTTCGAGAGTGTCAGGAGGCAGAAGTGTGAGAAGTTGTCATTAATCGGGAGAAGTTTCTTGGAAAACTGAAAGATCTGAAGGTACATAAGTCAATTGGACCAGATGGTATACACTCTAGGGTTCTGAAAGAGGTGGCTGAAAAGATCATGGAGGTACTAGTAATGACCTAGATTCTGGCATGGTTCATGAGGACTGGAAAATTGCAAATGTCACTCCACTCTTCAAGAAGGGAGAGAGGCAAAAGAAATGAAACTATAGGCCAGTTAATCTGACCTCAATGGTTGGGAAGATGTTGGAATTGATGAGGTCTCCAGGTACTTGGAGGCACATGATAAGATAGAACAAAGTCAGCATGACATTAATGGCTAGAAGGTCTATCCTATTGAACTGGAAAGAAATTAATCCTCCAATTATATTTCAGTGATTTTCTCAAACTATTTCTTGTTTGAGTTTAGAAAAAAATTAGAAGTGTTGTCTTTGACCCTTCAGTTAAATTTGAAGAAACTTGGAGACAATTTATTCAACATTTTCATATGAGCTAAACTGACTTTTCCTAAATCTTATTCTTATCATCCTTAATTATTTGGATGGAGGTGGGGAGTTATTGACGCTACTGTGTATATTTGATATAATGCAATGGCCCATGTCGGTTAGGTTTTTTTCTTTTTTTTGGGGGGTTCTTATTTTCTCCATATTTTGTAACCACTATGAGTTTGGGAGGTTATTATATATGGATTATCATCTATTTGTATTTATACCTTAACCTATTAATTATGTACTCTCAAGCTCTTTGTATTTATGTTTCATTTATGTTTGTTTAAAATCAATAAAAAGATTTAAAAAGAACAAAGTCAGCATGGTTTCCTCAAGGGAAAATCTTGCCTGACAAATCTGTTGGAATTCTTTGAAGAGGTAACAAGCAGGATAGACAAAGGAGAATTGTTGATGTTGTGTACTTGGATTTTCAGAAGGCCTTTGAAAAAGTGCCACACATGAGACTGTTTAATAAATTAAGAGCCCATGGTATTACAGAAAAGATATTAGCTTGGATAAACAGTGGTTAATTGGTTAAGTGTGGGAATAAAGGGAGCCTTTTCTTGTTGTCTGCCAGTGACTAATGGTGTCCAAAAGTTTGCTGTGTTGGATCCACTTCTTTTTATGTTATATGTCAATGATTTGGTGACGGAATTGATAGCTTTGTGGCCAAATTTACAGATGATATGAAAATAAGTGGAGGGGCAGGTAGTTTTGAGGAAGTAGAGAGGCTACAGAAGAATTAGACAGATTGAGAGAATGGGCAAAGAAGTGGCAGATGGAATTCAGTGTCAGGAGTGTATGGTCATGCCCTTAGGGAGAAGAAATAAAAGGGGATCCTATTTTTGAGATGGAGAGAAAATTCAAAAATGTGAGGTGAAAAGGGACTTAGACGTCTTCGTGCAGGATTCCCTAAAGGTTAATTTGCAGATTGGGTCAGTGGTGAGGAAAACAAATGTGATGTTAGCATTCATTTCAAGGGGACTAGAATATAAAAGCAGGGATGTAATGTTGAGGCTTTACAAAGCACTCGTGATGCCTCATTTGAAGTATTGTGAGCAGTTTTGGGCTCCTTATTTAAGGAAGGATGTGCTAACACTGGAGAAGGTTCAAAGGTCCTTCACAAAAATTATTCCGGGATTGAAAGGTTTGTCATATGAAGAGCATTTGATGGCTTTTGGTCTATACTTACTGGAATTCAGAGGAATTAGGGGTGATCTCATAGCAACCTTTCGAATGTTGAACAGTCTAGGTAGAGTGGACATGGAGAGGATGTTTACCATGTTGGGGAGTCTAAGACCAGAGAACACAGCCTCAGAATAGAGGGGCGTCTTTTCAGAATGGAGCTGGGGAGGAATTGCTTTCGCCAGAGGGTCATGTATTTGCCACAGCCGACTGTGGAGGCCATATCATTGGGTATATTTAAGGTGGGGGTTGATAGATTCTTGATTAGTCAGGGCATGAATGTATATGGGGAAATGCAGGAGATTGGAGCTGAGAGGGAAAATGGGTCAGCCATAATGAAATGGTGGCGCAGGCGTGATGGGCCAAATGGCCTAATTCTGCTCCTATATCTTATGGTCCTTAAAGTATAATGGAAGGTTGGGTTTGAACAGACAATGGCCAGCAGTATTGGAAAGAAGCGCCACTTCTTCAGCTTATTCTATTGCCCTGGTGATCCTTTGAATGTCTCCTGGTTAGCCAACAGCAAGTTTGAAAAATAATTTAGAACAAATTTTCTAGGAATGAAAGTAGACCATTCAAGCCAAACATGTAGGACCTACAGTATAAAAGCTACGTTAAATAAAGGTAGCATGCTAGCTGAGAATATTGATTTTCATTTGCCAAAACACTATTATAGTGGGCTTCCATAGAAATTTAATGAGATGGATTTTGTCGGAGCTGATGGAATGTACCACGTCCACTCACATCCTAACCTGATAATTACTTGTATGTGGCATATGGAACCAGCTGGGCTGGATTTATTGGGTTGGGTGGAGCAGGCTTTGAGCAGTGACTAGGCCTCAAGTGGCAGATTTTTGCAGCCCTGTCAAAGGTTTCTGAACAACTTCCAAAATGAAGCTGAATGTTTCCAATTATTTGATAGTCCTTTAGTATCTCTAATTAACAGAGATATTTAGAAACTATTCAAATATAATTATATAATATAGGAAAAAAGTCTTTACAAAAGAGGTTACTAATTAATCAAAATAATAACAAATAATTGGAAACAATAAAGGTAAAATAACTCAAGCACTAGTCCTTTTTCCACAAAATTGGCAGTCCCACTGAGAAGAATGAATCTTATTTGTATGCCAGCTCTCCCTAGCATAAAGCTGAGGGGTTGGATATGGTATCCAACATTTTCCACACCCCATTATGCCAGTGGACCTGACAGGAAACCCAGTGGGGAACTAACTGTTCAGAAGTAGCAACATCTGACTTTCAGGACATTTTGGAGCTTCTGATCTCAGCACACATGGATGAAATCCTAGACAACCTGGATATGGAGTGACTGACATCTGGTAAGCACCATTCAGCCTCACGTTTGATGCATTCAAAGTTCAAAGTAAGTTTATTATTGAAGTACATATATGTCACCATATATAACCCTGAGATTCATTATCTTGTGGGCATATGCAATAATTCATAATAGAAGGCAGATACAAATAGACAATGAATATTGTGTATTTTATACATATTATTAAGAGTCATGTTTTGCCAACCTATATGATATCACTAATACTTGTCCTCATTAATATATGATAGACTAATTTTATTTTAGGATCTACAGACAGCAGTGGGAAATGAACCTGGGTCACTGGTACTGTGAAGTATTGTGCTAGCCACTATGCTACTGTGATGCATAAAGTTAGTGTATCATTAATAAAATTGAAGGAGTCAGTAGCAGAGTTTCCACACTGTTAGGATTTGCTCAATTAAAGTTAAAGTAAGACCTCCAGAAGGAAAGGAATAACAACATAATTGGGCAACATATTTTTTTTCTAAAACAAACAGTCTAAATATTCTGACCACAGGTGGGTCTCATTGATGTGGAGATGCTCCAAAAAGCACCATTTGTAAATGCAGCATCTATTGAACCTGTAGGTTTTTCCCTTGGTTCTGCATTCCCAGTGTAGTCAGGTTGGCTGAAGGTAAACCCAGGACCTCAAGACAATTTTCTTAGCTTTTTCACTCATCCCCTGTGGCTACTAATCATAGTGCAACTTTTCGCTAGTTGTAGTACAGTCATAGTTCTATCCACAGCTGTCAGAACTGGATACAATTTGTATGGGAAAATAGACATTGGTAAACTCAAAAATCATTCTGAGCTATTGGAAAAAATGCAGAATTATCCATAAGAAGGAACACAGAAGTTATCTATCTATATCACAGACAGTTTAGTTACCGTAGATTCCGGATTTTAAGCCGCTACTTTTTTCCCACATTTTGAACAGCTTTGAACTTTGCGGCCTTTAATACGGAGCGGCTAATGCATTATTTTTTTTCATGCCGCCTCGTAAACATTTTGCCTCGTAACAGTAGACCAATAAAATTGATGAGTAGTTCACAGAGGTCCAATGAAATTGTACGATAAATCAAGCGCACTTTCACAATTAAATTATTGTAAATCAGTCATTTGTACTCACCCTCATCAACATGGAAAACACTCGAAGAAAAGCATTGTGCTGCCTTTATGGCAGTTATTTAGTTTATAATATTTTCGCTTAGTAATTCATTTTCTAGTTAAAGTTAGAAGAGTTTTAACTATATTTGTTTTCTGTACTACATCGTGGGATGCTATGATGTCACACCCGGTTTCGCCGCGTCTTGTGGGATACTGGTTTGCGATAAACGGGAAGGAGGGGGTCGAGCGGCGGAGCGAAAACGCTGCTTTTAAGTTAAAGGCGATCAATAACTTTTCCTGGTAGGCTGCAGTATATATATTTTTTACCAGTCGTTAGGAGATATTGGAATGTTGTTCAGTAAAGAAGTATACGCAACGTATATTTAAAAGTAGCCGCGTTACGGGCACGGTTCGAAAAAAAGCATTTGCAATATGTATTTGTTTTTGTTACCATATGGATTTAATTAAACGTTAAAAAATCCTCACGTGTAATATCTTTCTGTGTAAATATCTCATATTACAACGTGGGACACCTGCGGCCGAAAATCTGGTGCGGCCTAAAATCCGGTGCGGCCTGTACAAGTAAAAAATTGATTTTATTTCTAAAATTAGAGCCAGCGGCTTTTAATCAGGTGCGCTCTGTAGTCCGGAATCTACGGTAATTGGCTTTGTATTTTTAAGAGCATTTTCCTTGTTCTTTACAGTAAACGTGTTTCCTCAACACATTTCCTTATCTTCGTTTGCTGGAGAGTCAGACAAGGAAAGAGAAGAGCATTGGCCCAAATTAGTCAAAATTCCACAGCTGGGCCAGCCTTCAGTGGAGACCCAGAGGCATATGCTGCTGCCAAGAGCCACAGATGAAGAGGAGGCATGCCACAAAAACAGCCCTCAGGCCATGCAATGCGTACCACTGTTTAATGACAATAAACCTGAACCATTCCTGGGCGCAGTTCCAAATGAGTACTTTAAAAGGAAATGTGGAAGGTGCAAGGAGAATTGTATGCCCAAGCAGAATATCAAAAAATCAGAAGATGTGAAAGTTCTAGAAAGGTTAGACAGCTAAATCCACTGCTTGGGTTCAAGGGAGGTTGTAACCTTAATGCCTTAGCCTGCAAATATACTATTGGGTTTTGGTCTAAAATCTTCCAGAGAAGATTAATTTTTTCTATTAGTGACTCCCACAGACAAGCCTCTGTAGTCTGGTACCTTCAATAATTTTGAACACTATCTACTCACAATGTAAGGTCAGTTAACTGTTTTTTCTTGCTGTGATCAGACAGCACACAGTGCCAAACAATGAGGGACGCACTTTTGTTCAACAATAATCATCAATCTCTTGCACTCAATTGGAATTAAATAATGGATGTTGATTTTAATAGTTTACTTTGCCTGCTTTTGTTCATTACCTAACAATAATTAATGTTGCTTCTGATGAAAGGAAGCAATTGTCACAATTAATTTCAACTAAAGTACATTGAAGATCACGATTTTGAGCATTCAATGCCATGAATGGATAATTTTATGGATCCTTATTTGATCTTTTAAATCTCTGTATCACTTACATCCATTATTCAGAAAGGATCTATGAGTCCCTGGTTGAGATGGACTGCTGCTGAAACACGTCAGAATTAATACAACTATTCAGTTTCCTACTAGAGATGGTGGAGACAGTGAACAGCAGGATTGTGCATTCCTTTCCATCTCAAGTAACACAGGCCCCAAAAAACCTTGGGGACGCTTGCGGTTCTGATGAAGCTGAGATGAGGTTAAGATGTAGCACCACTTGGTCACAGAGTGAACAGTTAAGATTCTTCCTATTCTTCCTGCTATCAGAGCATCAGTAAATACCTCATCTTTGCAGCCGATGTCACAAGATATGAAACATTGGTCTAGTCTCTAGACTGAGGTGGAACTTACTGTTCTGATGTGTAGGTGGTTCTCAATTTATCACAACAGGGCCCGGAGAAAGTGGATGCAATCTTTATGAGGGCTCCAAGGCAGGTCAGCTATCTCCAAGTGAAGATTCTGCAGGATTTTAGAGACTGTCATCGTCAATAGGATTCCAAAGGATGCTTGTCAGTTTGAAAGAATATAAGATTAAATTATATTTATGGATTTAAGGATATTCCTTGTTCTAAGAGGCCAAGAGTCTCACTGGTTATTGGTAACCACTAACCTGTTGTCATTATTTTAAAAGATGGTGGTTGTTGACATGGGAAGCTGCTTCCTTCGCATTGATTTGATTCATTACAGAAAGAAAGTCTGGTATTTATTTAGCCGTTGGCTCTTTTCTCAACATACCAAGGCTCCAGACAATCATTGCAGTATTTTGAGTGTTTTCACCCAAAACATTGTAGTCTATTGTTTCTTTTTTTGCGTGCCATACTCTGCCAGAGCCTCAGTGACCAGTTATATTTTCAAGTGGTTGTCTTGGAGGAAAGATTCTGTGAGTGGTCCCCCACGTCCTTCTCACAGCGCAGTGTTTTTTTTTATGAGGCCGAGTTGTGAGCTCGACACTCAACCCGGCACGGATGGAAAGCGTGTCCGGGAGTGGCCCGACTGGATTCGAACTCGGGAACCTTCACTCCGGAGTCTGGCGCCGATGTCACTGCGCCACCTGCCAGCCGGTCTTTTGTAATTTATCTTATTAGGGATAGTCAGCATGGGAAAGTCATGACTCACAAACTTGATTATTTACAGGAGCTAACTAAAGTGATTGCTGAGGTAGTGCAAAGGATCTTGTCTGCAAGGACTTAAGTAAATCTTTTGTCGTGGTAGACTGATCCAGAAGATTAAGTTACATGGGATTCACGGTTAGTTGGAAGGTTGATTGAAAGATTGATTCTGACTGGGGTAGGGGGGGAATCTGTGACCAGTTGTGTCCTGCAAAGGTCGATCCTAGGATCTCTGTTGTATGTAATAGATATAAATGACTTGAGTAAAAATGTGAAGCGATACACACAGTGCTGGAGGAACTCAGCAGGTCAGGCAGCATCTATGGAAATGAATAGATAGTCGACGTTTCAGGCTGAGACCCTTCTTCAGGACTGAGAAGAAAGGGGGAAGATGTCGGAATAGAAAGGTTGGAAGAGGGGAAAGAGACTAGCTGGTGAAGCCCAATGGGTTTCATCAGCAACTTTCCATGAAGTTTGTCAAAGGGTACAGCATGATATTGGTTTATTATTGTCACATGCATAAGTTACAGTGAAAAGCTTGTTTTGTGTACTGTTTATACAGATCAAATCATTACACAGCGCATTGAGCTAGAATAAGGTAAAACAATAACAACGCAGAATATTGTGCAAATACTGCCAAAAAAAGTGCCGTGCAGGATCATAACGAATTAGTTTGTGAGGTCAAGAGTCCATCTTTTTTTTATACAAGTTGTCCATTCAAGAGTCTGATAACGTGGGACAGAGGCTGTCCTTGAGTCTGCTGGTACATGCTTTCAGGTTTTTGTACCTGAAGGAGAGAGGGGAGGTGATTTGTATTTTCCGCCCGAGGAGAGAGAGGAGAAGAGAGAATGACAGGGGTGGGTGGGGTCTTTGATTATGCTGGCTGCTTTACTGAGATGGCAAGAAGTATTGACAGAGTCATAGAGGGGAGGTTAGTTTCTGTGATGTGCTGAGCTTTGTCCAAAACTCTATAGATCAAACACAGCAATACAGGTACAATGTGCTTACTGTAGAGAAACATGAGGTTGGGCATTTTGAGAGGTCAAATGCAAGGGAAAAGTCTGCAGTAATTAGCAGGACCTTTAGGAGCAGTGATATACACTTCTATGTTCTATCTTCTGAAGTTGCACACATCAAGCTCCTGCAAAAGAAATCATGTGGTCCTTCCCAGATGTGTATATACAGTTAGTGGACAGCCCACTGATCCCAGGGGATCATGGGTTTGCGCCTCTGGTGGTCTGTGTCCTCTCCAGGGCTCAAGCCAGGGCGGGAAGATTTGAAGAACGGGCTGTTGCCCATGCAGCGGGTTCCCCCTCTCCACGTCACTGATGTAGTCCAAGGGAAGGGCAAGCGCTGATACAACTCGGCACCATTGTCGTCACAGAGGTTGTCAGAGTGAACTTGTAAATGGCATCAAACTGCCTTAGGGACCCCGGCTCCGGATTTCTTCCTCAGGATTTACTCCCGAAGCCTCTCTCATGGGTGGGTGTGGCCGCAAGGCAGCGGAGGTTTAAAATCAGAGATTTTCTTCTCTAGGCAGGCAAGCCCCACCTGCCCGAGGCAACTAGTTTTGAGGTCCACCTTTGCCCTTCCTTTTGCCACTTGAAACAGTTCTGCCAGGCCTAGTAACTAAGCCACACGTGAAGGCCAATAGTTGAACTGGTTTTCAGATGCTGTTAGAGTCGCACGCCATTTGGTGCACATTATAGGTAGTGGGAGCTTATCCCCATTACCACCCCGTCAATGACAACCTTAGGAACCATATATAGAGTATATACTACTAATACCTCTCAACCATCAGGCTCTTGCATCAAATGGGATAACTTCACTTGCCTGATCATTGAAATGTTCGCACAACCAGTGGATTCACTTTCAAGGACTCTTCATCTCATGTTTTCAATATTTATTGCTTATTTATTCATATTATTGTTTCTTCTTGCATTTGCATGGTTTGTTTTCTGCATTCTGGTTGAATGCCCCAGTTGGATGGTCTTTCATTGATTCTGACAGAAGCTATTTTTCTATAGATTTATTGAGTATGCCAAAAAGAAAGTGAATCTTTGGATTGTATATGGTGACATGTGTGTACTTTGATAATAAAATTTACTTTGAACATTATCATACAAGTTATCAGCATGAATTGTATTGAATTCAGTCTGCTAGTATGATCAGTTGTTTCCTTGAGCAGGAAGCAACTGCATATGGTATTTGCTGTAATCTCCATCCAAGTCTTGACCAAATCTGAATCTGTTGAGATAGGTACTCACAGAAAATACCATTAAACCCTGATCCATTGCTGAACACTAGCCAAACGGTTAGCTTTGAAATCTATTGAAAGGCCTAGATAGAGTGGATATGTTTCCAAAAGTGGGAGCATCTAGGAGCAGAGGGCACAGTCTCAGAATGGAAGGACATCCCTTCAGAACAGAGATGAGCAGCGATTTCTTTAGCCAGAGAGTGATTAACCTGTGGAATTCATTGCCACAGAAGGCTGTGGAGGCCAAGTCATAGGGTATATTTAAAACAGATATAGATAGATTTTTGATTAATCAGGGTGTCAAAGGTTACAGGGAGAAGGCAGGAGAATGGGGTTGAGAGGGAAAATAAATCAGCTATGATCGAATGACAGAACGGACTTGATGGGCCAAACACCCTAATTCTGCTCATGTGTGTTACTGCATGTTTTTAGTTCTCATTCATGTTATTGAAGAATAGGTGCTGACCAGGACCCTCTGCTGCTCTCCTTCACGGGATCTTTTACATTAACCAGAGATCTGCTTTATTTGTTATCTCTTCAGAAGGATAAGCACTTACGACAGTGCAGGATTCCCTCAGTCCTGCATCAAATTATCATTCTAAGTGTTTATGCTAAGCTCGAATCTCTGGAATGGAACCCGAATTGAGAACTTCTGTCATCCTGATTGTACTAAAGTGGAGTCTTCTGCACGTGACGGCTTTGAATCAAAGCTATCACATGCAGAGGACTCTGTTTTAGTAGAATCAGGATGCCAGAAAGCGCAGGGAAAGGATTCACCAATTCAGGGCCTGGGGACTTGGAGGGGGTCAATCTAAAAAGAGTTGTATAAGTTTACAGAAAGCAGGTACACCTTGTAGCCAGGACTTCATGTTGCACAATGGAAGTTTAAGTGGTTGGTACTAGCTTTGCTTTAAATATAGCAGGAGCTTAAGGACAACTATGAGCCATTCAGCGCTGAAGTTAACTGTGCCATTCAGTCTGATCAAGGGTAAACCAGAGTCTTCTGATGGCAAAATAAAGTGTATCACATGGGGGAGAATGCAGATAGGGGAAGGGGGAGTGTAGATGCAATACCTCTAGACAGGTAAGGCAAGTAAGTGAAATGTCGGCACCACTTTAATGGTAGTTGCTGAAATGAGACAAGGCACAAAACCCATGTGAAGTGATGGCAGAGAAGGGAGAGGAGACACGAACATATTGCTAAAGCATTAATGATTGGTTCACTAATATGCTGAGGCTGTTATAGCCAATGGAATATTTATCAAATGAAGATGATCTTATAGTCATATGCACTAGAACATGCATGCATAGACACAATGAAAAACTTACTGGTAGATGTATCATTTAAGTGCTAATACATGAAGATTTAAACATGACAGCTAAACAAGACCTTACCTTGTGTCACCCTTGACTTGAAACCCCTTGATCAGCTTGAAAATAATGACCAATAAGAAATCCACAAAGGTAAACTTTAGTACTTCAGTCCAGGTTGAGATGTCTCTCTGCCCACTGCTTAACTAACTGAGCTGATGTTGGCAAATTATCACACCAGTTTGTCTGAGGTTGTATTGTAATAATTATGGTAGCTGTCTATTATTTATTAACCAATATCCACATTATTCCACAGCTTCATCTAGGAAATCTGTGTGCATATAGATCTGGTGGCTTGTGTAAGAATTTATGGGAATCTCTTTCTTAATATTTTAGTTTGCAAAACCTCAAATATTGTGATGGATCCGCAATGTATCAAATATATAAAACTTCACTTGCCACATCACTGAAATTTCCCACAACCTGTGGACTCACCTTTAAGGATTCTTCATCTCATTTTTTGATACTTATTGCATAATTATTATTATTAATATTATTTCTATTTTTTTCTTTTTTTTATATTTCCATGATTTGTTGTCTTGTGCACATTGGTTGTCTGCCTTGTTGATGTGGTATTTCATTGATTCTATTCTGGTAATTGGATTTATTGAGTATGCCTGCAAAAATGAATTTCAGGATTGTATATTGTGATATATATATATATATATATATATACTTGGTGATAATAAATTTACTTTGAACTTTGATATATTGTCACTCAGATCCCAGACCAGGTTAAACCTGATATATTTTAATAAATCATTCATGGCAATGGGAATTCAAGGGCTGTGAGATAGTTAACTAATTTTATTAAAATAGTTTAAGGTTTTAAATAATTTTAAGTGATTTTGTGCATGTCAATAAACTTTATATTTTAAAATAATTAAAATTATTTACACCAATTTTAAGCCTCCTTAATATGAGAGACATTTAAAAATGGTCACATACTTTGACAGAAAATAATTTTGTCTGATTTGTTGATCTTTCAACAGGTTGGTTCTTATACTTTTTTTCACTTTTTTGATGAGTTTAACTCAGTTTTAATAAATTATGCTTCCTTGTTCTGAATTATGTGCTGGAAAATTTCAACACAAATTTTTCTATCAATCCTTATTTAAGGACTTTGAACAGAATGATCACTCCACAAGTTCAAGCAAACAAAAAATAATAAATCAGCTCATAAATTTCATGGTCTTAGCTCAGTAGCATTCTGGTGAATGTACTTCCTCTATGTCCCACCTGAGCAGCATTACCGAAAATTGGAATCCATTTGGGGGTCAGAGTGCTGAAGTGGTGACTGGATTGTGCTGGTCTGACTGGCACCTGGGAGCACTGTCTGCATTTTGCACAAACTGTACTTATCTGTGCTGTGGGTGCACAGGCTGTCCTTGAGGACTTGCCTTCAATGAAATGGTACGGACCTTGCATTGAATGGATTTGGAGCAGCCCTGTCAATATTGATCAAATCTGGAGATCAGAATTTCCTCTGCCAAAGCCCTCATTGCTTATAAGTTTTCTAATGATTCTTAAAAAATCAGAAGCATTGTAGTTATATTTCTCTAATCTTACAGTTTTAATATACCTGTCTCCTAATCTGCAGATGGGGAATGCCCAGTGCAATCAATAGAGTTTCTGATTTAGGCATAGGATGCTGACTTGCAGTTTATGTGATTACATGTGGGGCGGATTTCAGATTGAATGCTGAATGGTGGTGTTTGCCATTGTAACAGCTGTCTGTTATTCTCCTTTATATTCCACATGTGATTATAATGATTATTATTACAATATTTGATTCAGAATTGCTTAATGTTTGGGTCTGTTGTAAACAATAGGGAAGAGAAATGGGTTAATGACTTGACATTGAGTTTTGGAAAGGTGATGAATAGGCAGTGGTGCAGGGAATGAAATGGCAGCAGCCAGGCAGACAGAAGTGTGAAGTAAATCGATCTGGTAAGAAAAATGAAGAAGAGCCAATGTAAATTAAATGGAATTTTTCTGAAGCAGGTGCAGAAACATTGGGTGTAAGTACACAAATGCTACAATGTTCCAGGACAAGTTGAGGAACCTGTTAAAGTGCCACATCAGGGGTCTTCGCTTTCTAAGCAGAGGTATGAAGTCCAAAGTAAATATTTATAAAACTTTGTTATGCACATAGGGAATATTGTGGCTAGTTACTGGAACCAACCCATAAAAATCTCAGAAAGGGAAAAGGTAATATTTTAAATATTACCAGACATGAAGGTATTCTGTGACATGGAAAGAAGCTAAACTGTTCCACTTTTCTCCTGAGAGCAGGGGGTTGAAGAGATGTGTGAAAGGACGTTGAAAATTGACTTGGCGTACAGTATGTTAGGAGAAACTGTTCACAGTAGCAGAAAAGGTTGGTAATCAAAAGGATATAAATTTAATGTAATTGGCAAAAGAACCAGAATTGACATTAAAAAAACTTGTTTTTTTATGATCTTGAATACACCAGATGGATGAAGTTAAAACAACATAATTTCAAAAACTTGATTGTGATTTGACAACATGGAGGAAATTAGAATTAGTTGCAGGCATGATCTGCTTACTGCTGAGAATTGGAATCTTGTATCTCTGTTACAAGTTATTTCTGTTATCAAGTATATAAAAGTCTTACTATAAGAAATTTATGGCCTGCATTTCATTGAAGTATTAGCTACACTGTCGGACTTGTTGCTGTTATCCAATGAAACTGAGAGTAAGAGAGACATCCGCACACTTGTATGGGAAGTTACAGAACACTGATTTACTGTTATCAATTTGCCATCCGATATCAGTGTACACTGTGATGCTGGTTTTATCATAGAATAAAGGAAGGGCTTTGTTATTTGAGCCCTGGTTAGGAGTTTGTTAATTTAGAAAGATTAATAGATGGTATTTTTAAACTTCGAGAGGATGGTCATGGCCCACATCAGCTCCAGGCTCCCAGAAAACCTCAACACACTGCAACTCACCTCCTGCCAAAACAAGTCCAAAGCAGTTGCCATCTCCATGACCCTACACTTACCTCTGGAGAATGTGACAGTAAAGACACCTATTTCAGACTATTGCTTATTGACTACAGCTTGGCCTTCAATACTACTGTATATTTCCAAGCAACCTCCTGGACACATCACTCTGCAATGCTGGATGAACACGGAGGCCAGCCACTATCTATGGGGAAAAATGTACAGTCAATGTTTAGGGCCGAAACCCTTCAACAGGATTGGAGAAAAAAACCTGAGGAGTAGATTTAAAAGGTGAGGGAAGGGGAGAGAGAACCACCAGGTGATTGGTGAAAGCTGGAGGGGGAGGGATGAAGTAAAGAGCTGGGAAGTTGATTGGTGAGATGAGAGAGAAAGAGAAAAGGGGAAAAGGGGAGGGGAAATGCAGTGGGGGAGTGGCATTACTGGAAGTTTGAGATATCGATGCTCATGCCATCGGGTTGGAGGCTACCCAAACGGACTAAAAGGTGTTGTTCCTCCAACCTAAATGTGGCCTCATCACGGCAGTGGAGGAGGCCAAGGATGGACATACGGGAATGGGAAGCGGAATTAAAATGGGTGGCCACTGGGAGATCCTGCTTGTTGACGCTCGATGATGCGATGTCCCAGTCTACGTTGGGTCTCACCGAAGTACAGGACATCACACTGAGAGCACCTCCACCATGACTATCCTAAACTTTGGTGTCCCACAAGGCTGTATCTCAGCCCTCTACTTTACTCCCTGTGCTCTCACAACAATGTGACCAGGTTCTGTTCTCACTCTGTCTACACGTTTGTAGATGATACCATCGTAGTAGCCTGAATCTCAAGTAACAATGAGTCGGAGTATAGGAAGGAGATAGAGGGCTTAATGACATGGTGTCACGACAACAACCTGGCCCTCAATGTCATCAAAACAAACGAGCTGGCAATTTACCTCAGAAAGGGATCAGCCACACACTGCTGTTTGTCAATGGTGCCGAGGTTGAGAGGACTGACAGCTTCAAGTTCTTAGAAGTATCAATAGTAGATTTTCTTGGTCCCACCATGTAGACACCATGGCCAAGAAAGCACGTCAACACGTCTACTTTCTCAGGATGCTGTAGAAATTTTGGCATTGGCCCTCACCAATTTTCATCAATGCACCAACATAAGCATCTTATCCAGAAGCATCACGGCTCAGTATGGGAAGTGCTCTCCCGACACTGCAAGAAACTTCAGGGAATTTTGGACACATCAAGGAAACCAGCCTCCCATTCGTGAACTCTGCCTACACTTCTTGTTTCCTTGGTAAAGCTGCCAAGGTAATCAATGCCACCCACCTGAGGCATTCTCTCTTCTCCCTCCTCACACTGGGTAAAAGGTAAAAAGGCCTGAAAGCATATGCCACCAGGCCCAAGGACAGCATCTGAAATAAGACCATTAAGCTAGGAGAAGATGGACTCTTTATCTTTCAGTCTATCTCCTTATGGCCTTGCACCTTCTTGTCTGCCTGCACTGTGCTTTCTTTTTAACTGCAACACTTCTAACCTGCTTTATGTTATTGTTTCCCCTTGCACTACAACCTCAGTGCATTATTGCAATGAAGTGACCTGTATGGATGCCAAAAAAATGAAGTTTTTCCACTGTAACTCAGTGCATGTGACAATAATTTTCCAATATACCTACTAAAGCAAAATTCCTTTTGCTTTAAGCCTTAATTAACAAATCATTAGCTATTCTTAAGTGCTTAATAATACTTAATTGCTTGAAGGTGTATAAATATTTAGAAGGCTGGTAGAAAACCACAGTCTTTGTAAATACAGGTATTATGTACAAAAGCAAGGAAATGATAAATCAGTGCCTCAGCACTGGCTGGAGCGTGTTGTCCAAATCTGGGCAGGACAGTTATGGAAACATTTCAAATGCTTTCAGCAATGAAGAGTGATGCCCCTCATTTACGGGGGGGGCGGAGTAAAGGGTCTTCAGTTACTGCCCGCTGAGCAGGCCAGTTGAATTGGAAATGTTAATAGAGATGTTCAAATCACCAACATTTTTGATACAAAATTCAATAAAAAAACTGACACAGGAAATAAAATCTATAGATCGTTGTAACATACAGTAGATAGGTTTTTATTGTAAATTGACATTAGAAAGGTAGAAAAGAGAAAACCTGTGTTGAATAAAATATACTTGTTCTCAACATTTATTATCCTTTCTCTAAATGAATTCAAAGAATTAATGATTTATTTTTAAACCCAATTGTGATTGTTTCAAGACAGTAGTGCAGCAAATTTTGGGGGCACTATAAACAGACAACAGGTTTAAAACTAAGTTAGATTTTAAAGGTGTGTAATAGCCTAATTAGTATGCAGCTGGGTAATAGACACTCCAAATTTTTACCTTTTGCAAACATCATGGGCTGGAAAGTTTTACCATATTTATAAATTGCAGAGGTAATGAGATTAAAAACCATCTATCAGAGTTTGTTGAAAAAGATTGGTGGTGCGGTAAAAAGTAATAATGGATAATGGATTCATGAAAAAGCTGTGTATTTGAATTTCATTATAGGTAAATGTGGAATTATCTGCTTTAAACTGAAAAGCTATGTAACAATATACCTCGTACATGATGAAAAGGCAGATACTGCAGAAATCTATGTTTCATGGGTCAGTAAAATGTCACGGCAAAAAATGGAAAATATGAGAATGTATGGAATGCTTTACATGTAGAGAAGTGGAACACGAATGGGAGGCTGGTTTCCTTGATGTGCCCAAAATTCCCTGAAGTTTCTTGCAGTGTCGGGAGAGCACTTCCCACACTGAGCCGTTCTTTTACTGCTATACTGATTTCATTTCTGGAGCACTCTGAGAAGATCAGGGCACTATGCTTCAGGAGAATTATATTAACCATGAAAGGAATAAACTACATATTTGTCAGAGAGAATACACAAACCTCGGCTGCATTCCAGAAATGCTCAGAAGGTTATTAGCCAATTTCAAGTTATTAACAAGAAGCAATAATATAATAGGGAAACAAACGGTTGCATGAACATATACAGTCAAGTCAAATCACTTTTATTGTCATTTCAACCATAACTGCTGGTACAGTACATAGTAAAAAATGAGACAACACTTTTTCAGGACCGTGGTGTTACATGACACAGTACAAAAACTACACTGAACTATGTAAAATGCAACACAGAAAAAAACACTAGTCTACAGACCTATCCAGGACTGCATAAGTGCACAAAACAGTGCAGGCATTACAATAAATAATAAACAAGACAATAGGGTAGTAAGATGTCAGTCCAGGCTCTGGGTATTGAGGAGTCTAATAGCTTGGGGGAAGAATCTGTTACATAGTCTGGTTATGAGAGCCTGAATGCTTCAGTGCCTTTTCCCAGATGGCAGGAGGGAGAAGAGTGTATGAGGGGTGTGTGGGGTCCTTCATAATGCTGTTTGCTTTGCAGATGCAGCGTTTAGTGTAAATGTCCGTAATGGCGGGAAGAGACACCCCGATGATCTTCTCAGCTGACCTCACTATCCGCTGCAGGGTCTTGCAATCCGAGATAGTACAATTTTCGAACCAGGCAGTAATGCAGCTGCTCAGGATGTTCTCGATACAACCCTTGTAGAATGTGATGAGGATGGGGGGTGGGAGATGGACTTCCCTCAGCCTTCGCAGAAAGTAGAGATGCTGCTGGGCTTTCTTTGCTATGGAGCTGGTGTTGAGGGACCAGGTGAGATTCTCCACCAGGTGAACACCAAGAAATTTGGTGCAGTTTACGATCTCTACCGAGGAGCCGTCGATGTTCAGCGGGGAGTGGTTGCTCCATGCTCTCCTGAAGTCAACAACCATCTCTTTTGTTTTGTTCACGTTCAGAGACAGGCTGTTGGCTCTGCACTGTCCGTTAGCCGCTGCACCTCCTCTCTGTAAGCTGACTCGTCGTTCTTGCTGATGAGACCCACCATGGTCGTGTCATCGGCGAACTTGATGATGTGGTTCGAGCTGTGTGTTGCAGCACAGTCGTGGGTCAGCAGAGTGAACAGCAGTGGACTGAGCACACAGCCCTGGGGAGCCCCCGTGCTCAGTGTGATGGTGTTGGAGATACTGTTTCCGATCTGGACTGACTGAGGTCTCCCAGTCAGGAAGTCTAGTATCCAGTTACAGAGGGATGTGTTCAGGCCCAGTAGGCTCAGCTTTCCAGTCAGTTTATGAGGAGTGATTGTGTTGAATGCTGAACTGAAGTCTATGAACAGCATTTGAACGTACGTGTCTTTTTTGTCCAGGTGGGTTAGGGCCAGGTGGAGGGTGATGGCAACGGCGTCGTCTGTTGAGCTGAAGGGGGTCCAGTGAGGGGGGCAGCAGGGTCTTGATGTGCCTCATGACGAGCCTCTCGAAACACTTCATGATGATGGATGTGAGTGCAACGGGACGGTAGTCATTGAGGCAGGACACTGAAGACTTCTTCACAACAGGGATGATGGTGGTGGCCTTGAAGCATGTTGGAATGGTGGCGCTGCTCAGGGAGATGTTGAAGATGTCAGTGAGAACATCTGCTAGCTGGTCTGCACATCCTCTGAGCACTCTACCAGGAATGTTGTCTGGTCCAGCAGCCTTCCGTGGGTTGACCCTGCTCAGCACCTGGTCCAACAGCAACTGATGCTGTAGTTAATTTTAAATCTGAAACTGCTGAATTTTTGTTAACCAAATAAATGATGTGAGTGTGGTCACTGATTAGTCATTTTCTCATGAAACTAGTCTGAGGAGTAGATGGTTTATTCATGCTCCTGTGTTACTGCAATGCTCATTGTTAACTCAAATCACTCAGTTACCTGAGGTGGACGTTGAAAAGTTCAGCAAAAATCTCTTCCCATCAGCATTGCTTGACACTAAAGTAACTTATAAGAAATAGGTAAACTAATCATATATTCAGGAGTTTGTGAAGGCTCACTGTGGGCAAAATGGCCGTGCTATGTATGCCTTTGACTTTTGATCACTTTTGCAAAGTGGTCTGGAAAAGTGCAGAAATGATTCATGAAGATGTTACTTGGACTGGGGGGTGGCATAAATTTTAAAGAGAGGCTGGATATTATAAACAACACACACAAAATGCTGGTGGAACACAGCAGGCCAGGCAGCATCTATAGGGAGAAGCGCTGTCGACATTTCGGGCCGAGACCCTTCGTCAGGACTAACCGAAAGGAAAGATAGTAAGAGATTTGAAAGTAGTGGGGGGAGGGGGAAATGCGAAATGATAGGAGAAGACCGGTAAGACCAATCCCTGATATATTTAGTTGTTTGTTTTTTTTCTCTCTCTGCCCATCACCCTGCCTGTTTTCCATCTCCCTCTGGTGCTTCCCCCGCCCCCCTTTCTTTCTCCCGAGGCCTCCCGTCCCATGATCCTTTCCCTTCTCCAGCTCTGTATCACTTTCACCAATCACCTTTCCAGCTCTTAGCTTCATCCCACCCCCTCCGGTCTTCTCCTATCATTTCACATTTCCCCCTCCCCCCACTACTTTCAAATCTCTTATTATCTCTCCTTTCAGTTAGTCCTGACGAAGGGTCTCGGCCCGAAACGTCGACAGTGCTTCTTCCTATAGATGCTGCCTGGCCTGCTGTGTTCCACCAGCATTTTGTGTGTGTTGCTTCATAATCATTTTATTAAGTGCAAAGAGAACAAAGAGAAAATGTAGAGCTGCAAAAGTCTAGTAGCTAAGAACAGAGAACAGGAAGAACTAAAGAAAGGCGGTGGGGCTGGGTATACTGCCCTTCTTATACCCGAAAGATGAGAAACTTTCCACTCAAATTCATAGATAAGAGTTAACCAATCAGATAGCCCATGCTCAAATAATGCAACACCAGAGAAGCTTCCAGAACTTTCCAGGATGAAAGAGAATTGTAACCACTAGGGAACACACTGAACAATTGCATATACATACCATGTCTACTAAAAAACATACTAACCAGCTAAATGTATATAAGTAGTTACATAAAATTTAAAAAAGGTAATTATTAAGCTGCTGAGAAAATAACAATTACTAACTAGAGTACTGGGATAGTACTCCAGTATGCTAGAAGGTGCACAACAGGGGCATAGATAAGGTGAATAGCTATGTCTTTCCCTCAAGATAGGGGAGTCCAAAACTGTAGGACAAAAATTTAGGGTGTGAGAGGAAAAATTTTAAAAGGAGCTACGACGCTTATTTTTCACACGGAGGTTGGCGATATCTGGAACAACAGGACAGTTACATTGATAGGAAAGGTTTAGAGGGATAAAGGCCCATTGCAGGCAAACGGAACTAAATCCACAAGGCAGCTTGTTCACGTTCAGCACAGACAAGTGGGACCAAAGGGCTTGCTTCCATGTTGCATAGCTCCACGACTCTATGCCTATAACTCCATGGGTTGAAACAGGATAAAATGCTATGCATTTGACTCTTTGTATTTTAAGTCAAATCAACCATACAAATCCATCCTCTAGGTGTCATCCTGGTTCAGTTGGTAGCGCTCTTACCTTTGAATCACAAGATCTGCTGCAAGATTTGAGAGCATAACTGAGTCTGAGAAATCGCTGGAATATGGGAGAAGCTTTAGTGAGACATTAACTGTACATTGCATAGAAGGGGGAAATAAAGTTTACGTCAATATCTGTTGCATTTGCTGGAGTACGCCAAACATTTTTCTCTCAATCAACTATAGAATTACATTTCTTCTTTTTCAATATTTTATTAATTTCTACATAGAAGAATACAGAGTCCAAGAAAATACATATTATAAAACAAAAGAAAGATATAATAATACAAAATACATTATATTTGAATCATATTAAAAAACTCCTTACCCTATATTCATGTAGATTAGATTATTCATATGATGAGATATGAATAATTTTATTTCTATATATATATATACACACATAAAAAATCTATATCCTCTACCAAAGTCAAAGCTGTTTGGTAAAGGAAAAAAAGGGAAAAAAACCTTATCAGATAGTGAAATATGTTATTAACCAGCATCTGTACTTTAACGGGATGGAATAACTGATTATTGATGGTTTATGAAACACACCTGGGTACAAATTGTAAAAATAGTAGCTAAAGTTCAAAAGTAATTAATTGCTAGCTGAATTCTGAAGTTTCTTCTTGAAAGTAATGGCTCTTATAAAATTTAGCAATGGGGCATCTTCTTGTGACAACATATTGCAAATCAAATGTTAGACATTTAAACTGTTGTGTAGCTGGACATGGGCTCAGAACACAAAGTCAGTATTTCTTGTCATCAGACATGTAACGAAGTGCTGGTGATTTAAAGCTGTTAATTGTATCCCGACTGTGTACATTGGAACATTTCCTTATGTAATAAATTACTAATAATTTGAAATAATAAAATAAGCCATTGTCACAAGTCTCATAATCATCCACAAATAGTTGATACAAGAATGCAAAGGAAATGGATGAGTTAGATCGTCTGCAAATTAAAAGAGAAAGCAAAACGTGGATCTTCTGCAGTACTCCTGTGGAAGTGTATTTTCCCATTGCCAGTAGGTGGCGCCCTATCAATATTTCAATGCTGTTTTGGAATTAAAACACCAGATGATTTTATTGCAATCAGATCTAAAGTCCAACTCACTTCCTTAGGCATGCGTACACACACCCATGGATAAGCAATTACATTTTACCTTCCATTTGAGAAAGTGAAAATAGGGAAGGAGATACACCTGGTTCTCAACTGCTGAGAGTGTAGGTCCTGAAGGCTACGTTACCTGCCCAGGCAGTACTGGGTGCGGGACATCTCCACGGGGCTGGAGAAGAAGTTAGATTTCAAATGTCCACATTTGAAATGGCATTCTAAGTAGCAAGAAAACAGGAAATAACTGCTTGAAACTGAGGGATTGCAGTAATACTAGCAGACACTGGGATACACATGATCCTACTTGACAGGATGGTTGATGCATGATCTCTTCTCCACAACAGTAATGACCACACCCCGAGTGGGCAGAAGTGCGTAATCTCGGCATGTTTCCTTTTCCTTTGCATTCATTCTTGTGTGCTGAGTGAACCTTCCCGTGGGAGGACTCCTACTCTGGTGACTCGTACCTATCTTGTTAAGGTCAGTTTACTGGATGGGGCCATGTTTCTCAATTTAATGACTGTCTGCATTCTAATTTCAAACCAGCTTTTTATTCTCCCACAATTTTATCATCTCACTAAACTTCAGCTTTTGGCCCCAGCTTGTGTTTTCCCCTTGACCTCTACGTTCTTCACAAGCCTCTATCTTGAGTTTCTCCAATACTCTTGGGTTTCCTTATCAACCTGTCACACAGCAAACCTTGTTCCTTTCAGTATAATCATTAGTTTCAGGATTAGAATTTTTTAAATGGCTTGCAACAATTGCCGAGTCAGCAGTCAGCAATTTTAAAAATACCTCCTTGTAACTGTACACTGTCTCCCATCACCTCTCCCACGGCTTCCCAATATGTTGACTACAGCTGGAGAGCAAAGGCAATGTGAATCTGCCTGTTGGGCACGATCCAGGAATTTGAAAGGGTTTCCCATACAGCTTGTCATGGCTAATTCAACCCTCTGCTTTAAATTCTCATGGATCCTTTCTCACAGCTTGGTGTCACCAATTGACCCCATGCACATGTTAGGACGAAGTGCGAATATTAACAATCAATTTCTTTCTCCCTCATCATTTGCTGACAGAGTCTCTCCCTATCCTTTGACAGGTCCGTGCCATTGTTTTAATTTAATTGTGTTTTAAGTGATTAGTAAAGCTCACAAACTACAGACTTTGACCTCCCTCAGATAGTTGGAGAATGATACCGTACCTCCTGTATGGGAGGGAACCACAGGCAAGGCGGTGGTGTCCTGGCGTCAGACCTTTGCCCCCTTTTCCTATCCCACACTACGCTCTTGGGTGGGGGGGGGGGGGAGGTTGGTGGTGAAGTGGAACAGCCAGTAGAGTTGCTTCCTCAGAGCTGGGTGATCCAGGTTCAATCCTGATCTCAGGTGCCGTCCGCATGGAGTTTGCACGTTTGCCCTGTGATCATGTGCACGTCTTCTGGGTTCTCCTGTGTCCTCTCATGTCCCAGGCGAGATTAGTCGGTAAATTGGCAACTGTAAATTGTGTCTGCTGGAATCTGGAGGGAGTTGTCATATTTTGCATGATCAGCATAAACAGTTGAGTGAAGGTGGCTGACCGTCCTGCTTCCATAAGATCATATGACCATAAGACATAGGAGCAGATTTAGCCCATTTGGCCCAATGAATATGCTCTGCCATTCCATCATGGCTGATTTATTATCCCTCTCAACCCCATTCACCTGCCTTCTCTTTGTAACATTTGACACCCTGACTAAGCAAGAACCTATCAAATATAATACTCCTAACGACTTGGCCTCCACAACAGTCTATGGCAATAAATTCCACAAATTCATTACCCTCTGGCCAAAAAAAATCCTCCTAATCTCTGTTCTAAATGGAGCTCCTTCAATTCTGAGGCAGTACCCTTTGATCCTAGACTCTCCCACTATAGGAAACATCCTCTCAACACCCACACAATCTGGGCCTTTCAATATTCAATAGATTTCAATGGTATTCCCCCCGCCCCACCCCAGTCTACTAAACTCCAGTGACTACATGCAGAGAATCATCAGACAGCTTTTCACATATTAACCCCTTTCATTCCCATAATCATTCTCATGAACCTCCTTTGGACCCTCTCCAGCACAGGTTTTCTTAGATAATGAGCCCAAAACCACTCGCAATACTCCAAATGTGGTCTGACCAATGCCTTATAAAGCTTCAGCATTACATCCTTGCTTTTATATTTAAGTCCTCTTGAAATGAATGCTAACATTATATTTGCCTTCCTTACCATCTACTCAACCTGCAAGTTAACTTTTAAGGAAAACTACAGGAGGACTCCTGTCCATTTACCACATGATTTTTTGAATTTTCTCCTCACTTAGAAAATAGCCTATGACTTTACTCCTTCTCCCAAAGTGCATGTCCATACACTTCCCTACACTTTTTTCCATCTGCCACTTTTTTGCCCATTATTCCAATCTGCCTAAGTCTTTCTCCAGACTCCCTGCTTCCTCAACACTACCTAACCCTCCATCTAGCTTCAAATCATCCACAAAACTGGCCATAAAGCTATCAATTCTGTCATCTAAATTATTTACATATAACAAGAAAAGAAGCGGTCCCATCACCAAGCAGATCACCACTAGTCACCAGCAGTCAACCAGAAAAGGTCCCTTTAATCTCACTCTTTGGCTCCTGCCAGTCAGACAATCTTCTATCAATGTTAGTATCCTTCCTGTAATACAATGGGCTCTTGTTAATCAGTCTCATCTGCGGCACCTTGTCAAATGCTTTCTGAAAACCTAAGTTTAACCCTCTCACCATAGGCTCATAATGAGTTAACTATTACTGTGACTACAAGCTAAAACAACATAATTTGACAATGAATGTCCTTTTTACAGGCATTTTCTATCTCCTGTTGTATTTTGTTTCACCTCATCCTAGCTACTGGTCGGAGGCATGTATATAACTCTCATCAGGGTCTTTTTACCCTTGGAGTTTCTTAACTCTTCCCCACAAGGATTCTGCATCCTCTGACCCTATGTCACCTCTTACTAAGGATTGATTTCATCTTTACTGACAATTTCCATCCTGTTCTACCTTGCATTACCTTATGATTTGAAGCCTTTGAATCATATAATTTGGGTAGTGATCTTTTCCCTGATTCTCTGGTTGATTTCTTTCTGTTTATTTCTAATCTGAACATTTTGATTGGACGCATGCAACTTCTCGATGAACTTCTCAACTTCAGATCCATTTCCCTTTCAATGTTATAAACTTCCTCTATTTCTTCCTAGAATCTCCCCTCAGCCAATCATTTTCCACATCCTTCTACCGCTGTCTCCTGATCTTTCAACTTTTTGCAAGCACAGCAATCTGTCACTGTAGCTCGGCCGTTTCCTTAAGACATAATTAGGCCATTCAAGTCTGTTCTACCATTCGATCGTAGCTGATTTATTTTCCCTCTGAACCACATTTTCCTGTCTTCTCTCCATAACCTTTGACACCCTTACCAATCAAGAACCTATCAACATCCACTTTAAATATACCCAATGAATTGGCCACCACAGCTGACTGTGGCAACAAATTCCATCCTATAGCAAAAAAAGACTCACACATCTCTGTTCTAAAGAGACACCTTTGTATTCTGAGGCTGTCCCCTCTGTCCTAAACTCTCAGAATATTGGATACAACCTTTCCACATCCTTCTTTCTAGGCCTTTCAATATTCAGTAGGTTTCAATGAGATTCCCCCTTATAAGTCCAGCGACCATAGGCTCAGAGCCATCAAATGTGTCTCATACTTTCATTCCTTGGGTCATTGTTATAAACCTCCTCTGGACCCTCTCCAATGCCAGCATATCCTTTCTTAGATATGGGGCCCAAAACTTCTCACAATGCTCCAAATGTGGTCTGACCAACGCCTTACAAAGCTTCAGTATTACATCCTTGCTTTTATTTGAAAGTTTTTGACAAAAGCAGGCCATTTGGTCCAACAGAGCTTGCCAAATTCCTATTTACATAGTGTGTTGAAACAGCTAGCGAGCTTAGATTTGAAAGTCTCTAAGGTACTACTCTCAACTATTCTAGTCCTCTCAAAATGAATGCTAGCATTACATTTGCCTTTCCGCTATCCACCCGACCAGTAAGTTAACATTTAGGGAATCCTGCTCCAGAACTCCCAAGTCCATTTGCACCTCTGATTTCTGAATTTGCTCCCCATTTAGAAAAGAGTTTCCTTTTCTTCCCAGTCTCTTTGTGTTTGATATACTGAATGAATTGACCCACTGTTTTCTCCTGTGGAGATTTCAACATAAACGCCTTGTGTGTCTGACTCAACCTAATACTATGGATTATCCACCTCAAGGAAAATCCATTCTTGAGAGGTAATTGATTAGCATTTTCTGTACATCACCACCTAGTTGCCCAAAAGAACCACTGACTCATTATCTACCTGCCTGCTTCGAGATGGAGCATTAATTCTGCAGGACTGATATCTTCTACTGCCTACCTACATTTACCAAAGGCCACTAACTGGATTACCTCTGCCCACAAGATGCACCTGACTGGGGCGTTTTAAGTAAATGTCAATGCTTCTAATTGCTTATTCTGTGATGAAATACACTTGCTGGTGGGCGGGAGGTTACGGGTTTGGAGATTATGGTAATCCTAATGCAACCATAGACAAAAGGGTCCCTCTCCTTTTCTTTCTACCTCTATATGCTTTGTGACTGAGCAGGACTCCCCACATACTCCAAACCACCCTCAGGATGAGGCTGGGATGGGGGTGTGGTTGGTATGAGTCCACTGATGTTAAAAGGATATGCACAATGCACACTTCCCCTTTGTGGCTGAGAGTTTTTCTTTGTCAAACCCTGTCTGCCAGAAACAACTGTGTAGGAGCTTCCCCTTCCAGTTTACACTGAGTTTTGAGATCTTGTTATTTTCCATCACCCTCCCAGCACCCCCGCCATGAGCCTGAACAAACAGACCTAGCTCTCTTCCCCTTCTCCAGTCTTGTATCAGTGTCAGCTCTTCTGTTAACATAGTTTAAACGGTACTCCACTTCAGTAGGGCTACAAGTGGGAAAACAGTTTCAATGGGGTTATATATTCACAATGTGGTTACATGTGGATTGGGGGAAGTAAGATTCTTGACACCTGCTCTCAGTTCAAGCTAACGGCCCGCTCTCGTGAAATACCACGTGTAACACAAATAATCCTTCAGCACACTTTTTAAGGGCTTCTAACTGAGTTCATCATTCCTGATTCAATTAGAAGCCATTAAAAAGCCTGCAGAAGGATTCATAAAGGTTTCTGAAGACTAAAGTTGGATTTAAGAAGCCTATTTTCTAACATGATGGTGAACGTTATTGTTGTATGAACTGTCAAAAACCTCGGCAAATACATGTTTGCCTTCCTCTTTATGTCTGCTTGCCTCACTCTATAATGGTCACACTATCACTCAGTCCTCGCACTTTACACTCTTGTAGGAAATAATTCTCGAGGGCCACGCTGGGATATTGCATTTTTGATTACTTTCTGGATTTGACTTCACTGTATAAAGCTGCCCAGCCTTATTAACTTAGGTATAGTTAGTCATGCTTCCTTAATCTGTATTGATAATTAGAGCTGTGGTAATAGCAGACACAAGCAAATTAAAGATGTGTATAACATGTGTAAGACATGGGAGAGGATCATGGGACGGGAGGCCTAGGGAGAAAGAAAGGGGGAGGGGAGCACCAGAGGAAGATGGAGAGCAGGCAAGGAGTTATTGTGAAAGGGACAGAGAGAAAAAAGAGAGAGAGAAAAGAGGAAAAAGGAAATAAAAACAAACAAACAAATAAATAAATAAGGGATGAGGTAAGAAGGGGAGGGGGGCATTAATGGAAGTTAGAGAAATCAATGTTCATGCCATCAGGTTGGAGGCTAACTAGACGGAATATCAGGTGTTGTTCCTCCAACCTGAGTGTAGCTTCATCTTGACAGTGAAGGAGGCCACGGATAGACATATCAGAATGGGAATGGGACGTGGAATTAAAATGTGTGGCCACTGGGAGATCCTGCTTTCTCTGGCAGACAGAGCATAGGTGTTCAGCGAAAAAGTCTCCCAGTCTGCGTCAGGTCTCACCAACATATAGAAGGCCGCACCTGGAGCACTGGACGCAGTATATTTGTCTTCATTGAAGCTGACACAGAAAACCTGGAAATAACAGAAAATAATAGATCTAGAGTGAATGAGAAGCTCAAAGAAATGAGCATTAGTAATAAAAACAGGTAGTGGAGGAATTAATGAGATTAATAGAATGAAGTGTTGCTAAGTAAAAGATCAGTTATAATTTTGTTGAATGGCAGAGCAGGTAGAAGAGGCAAAATGGTCTTTTCCTGCTTAGGTTCTGAAATCACATCGCCCAATCTGGGAAATGCACAACTTTCCTTTCTATTTGCTTTATTAATTGTTTTCCAACATTATTCTCCCCACTTGAAAAAGATAATTGGTCTGACATTTCTCTTCACATTCTTATTGCATGGCTTGCTAAACATTTCGAGCATCTTCTGATTTTATTTCTCTTACTTGTTTTGTTCAACACTTTCTGTAATTTCTCCTTCAACTGTACATGACCTTTTTAGTTTCTTTGTGCATTACTGAATTTATTCAGAAACTAATGGTTGCAATACTGGACATCACTCACTCTGCCAACTGCCAGCTTTTTTTCCCAACTAAATTATTATCTACTCCTGCTGTATAACTTGGATTGACAACTCAACAAATGCAATTTATAAAGAAACACACACAAAATGCAAAGAGTAAACAAGACTGATGAAGGGTCTTGGCCCGAAACAACAACTGTTTACTTTTTTTAATAGATGTTGCCTAACCAGCTGAGTTCCTCCAGCACCTTGTGTCTATTGTTTTGGATTTCCAGCATCTGCAAATTTTCTCAAGTTTATAATTTATATGGATTTTTTTGTCCAGTACATTTGGGCAGCTTTTGCAGGATGTACTGTGTAGGGTATACTATTTGGGATATTCCATCCTTCTTCCAAGAAGTCCAAAAGCATTGGCAAGGAAATATCACTTCTTTTAGAATCCATTTTGATTTTTGCTGGATACATTGTTCTGCCAAAAATTTTCAAATGAATTCCTGTGTGTTACTTCAATCATTCAATATAGGGTTAAAATGAACCAAGTAGTCCAATAAATCTCTGTCCTTTGTCATCCATTGTGAATGCAGCCATGATGCTAAACTGCTTCTTATCTGTCAGATATCAATGAAGAAGTTATTGTTACTTCACAAAGAAGAGGTTTGCAATGTATCACTGTGATTATAAACAGGAAACTTGTCGATTGTGTTTGAATTTTACTTCTTATTTTGATATTCTTATATTACAAACGATTATGCTTTCTGCTTGCTGTTAGTTGGCAGAAGTAGGATGTGATGCATAACTGCACAATGCATTAAGCAATGCCATTGTAATGGACTTTATTAGCTTTTTATTATCATACATCAATGGTAGAATCACAGAATGGTGGATGAAGACAGGCTTGTGTCTATGATATCTATCAAGTATCTAACTATATTAAACCTAATTGCAAGCACTTGGCCCATAGCTTTCTATGGCAAGGTGCTTCAGGTGCTCATTTAAATTCTTCTTAAATGTTGTGGGATTCCTTGTCTTGACTGGGCCAATGGATTTCAGTCTTCCTCAGTGTAATATGATTCTTCTCAAAGCCTCTCAAAATCTCCTACTGCTCTCCTGTACTCCCTGGTTATGGGTGACCCTCCTAATGGGAAGCATTTCTCATGAGGATCTGCAGTCTACGGACTCCTTGCTTAATGGTAATGGTCCATGGCATGAAAAAGGTTGGAGACCCCTGATCTGCCCTACCTTTGCACATCATAATTTTGTACATATTTCTCAGTCAGGTTCCACCCTCACACATACCCATTTCAGCCTTCTTCACCCATGGAAAACTTTATAATTGAAATTCCTACCCAGGCAACACCCTGCTGAATCTCCATAACAATTTCTCACTCTTCATGTGTTCATAAACTTAGCATAAATTAATATCCCAGACAGAAGCAGATATAGTGCCATTCTCTTACTCTTTTACTATCTTTCCTTTCAGTTAGTCCTGATGAAGGGTCTCGGCCCGAAACGTCGACAGTGCTTCTCCTTATAGATGCTGCCTGGCCTGCTGTGTTCCACCAGCATTTTGTGTGTGTATGCCATTTGTTTCCTTTATCTTTCAAATAGGCTCCACTGAATTTCTTTACATTGTACAAGCCTGTGAAAATTAAAATTTTCCATTTCCTTATTCAAAGTAATCTCATGAAATTGCTGAATCACAATCAAATTACACAGTTTCAGTGTGTCACAAATCTTCCCTGTTTTAAAAAAAAACTTGCTGGATTTTAATAAGTGCGAGAAATGCTTCTCAACAATTTTTTGAGAATAAATTGAGGGAAACAAACTATATTAATCAGCCAGCATGATTTCAAAATCAAAACTTCAAAGCTTGTCAGAAATCCATAGTATCTGGAAGAAAGAAGTCTGTGGCACGAGCAGACTTGATACACAGAGTAGTGTAACTCTGCTCCGATGTCCTGTGGTTTCATTCAAGTCATGTGTTTAGCTTTTCCTTCCCACAGCCCAACAGAATGAAGAAGGGGCTGGTTATGCACCAACAGGCAGCCTGCCACTTTATATAACTGCCCAGGCAATGAGACATAAAATAAAACCACTCTCTGATTAAATCATTTTAAATCTTCTGGAAATGATCATATGTTTTCTGATTAGGAAATTCAGTTTCAGAAATGAATATTTGAATTACACGGGCCGACAGTCAACTTAGTCAAGTTCATTTTTGTCACCAGAACTTTAATTAGCAGAGAATGAATACATCAATTTCTCAGATGTTGTTTGCAAGTAATTACATAATTTTTGCTGAAATTCACACAGTTTCGTGAAAGTTCTGTCATTTTACATTGCTTCCTTTCTACACCTGCAGGAGCTAACTATTTAAGTTGCCGGATATTGACATGTCTGGTGGAAATTGGGTTAAGGAGCCAACTGAGACTTTCCAAACTATGAATAACATTTTGTATTTGTTTCTCTCCTGTTGTCATGGAGATCTATGAAGAATCTAGGAAGTGCCGTTCTGTCAGTTGTCTTTGAATGTGCACTCAGTGGCCACATTATTGGGAACCTCCTGTACCTAAGAATGTGACCACAGCATGTACGCTTCTGTCTCTGCATCCCATCCACGTCAAGGTAGGGCATGTTGTGCATTCAGAGATGCTGTTCCGCACACCACTGTTCTAAAGTGTGATTACTTGACTTACTGTCACCTTCCTGTCAGCTTGAACCAGTCCGGTCATTCTCCTCTGACCACTCTCATTAACGAGGCATTTTTGCCCACAGAACTGCTGCTCATTGGATTATTATTTTTTTAAGCTGTAGAGACTGTTGTGTGTGAAAATCCAAGGAGATCAGCAGTTTCTGAGGGACTCAAACTGTCCCGTCTGGCGCTAACAATCATTCTGTGGTCAAAGTCACTTAGATCACATTTCTTCACCATTCTAATGTTTGGTCTGAATAACAACTGAACCTCTTGTCCATGGAAATCCTTACCTGTCTTTTTCATGTAGTTGTGGGCAAGAAAGATAAGGATTTCCCATGCTGTTGGTAAGTTGGTAGGGAAGTAAGCAACAAGTGGCAGGCATGTGAAGATGCTGTGGGACTATTGGTCAGTGAGCAGCTGGAGAACGCGGTCAGTGAGGACGTTGTTGGGTGGATTGATTTGAACTGTCAAGGAGTCATAGAGAGATACAGCACTGAAACAGGCCCTTCCATTCAGCGAGTCCTCTTCAACTGTCAACCTAATTGACATTAATCCCATTTTTAAATTCTCCCCAGATTCTATCACTCATCTTCAAACAAGGAGCTATTCACAGTAGCCAACTTACCTGCCATGAGGTAGTTTTGGCCATGAGGAAGTGGAACCCATGTGGTTGCAGGAGAATGTGCAAACTCCACATAGATAGTACCCAGGGTTAGGTTTGAGCCTGGGTCACTGGCACAGTGAGGCACCAACTTCATTAACCAGGCCACCCAGAGTACTTGCACAGTAACCTAAGGGTATTTAACATTTAGACCTCCTCAGAGGTTGAGGCCAGTGGGCAATAGGAGTAAGCATATATTTTGCATCACAGCAGTAATCTGAAGGTAAGAAAATTGAGGAGATTGCTGGGCACTGCCTGGTTATTGATATTTACATATAACATAATGGAAATAGACATGCGGCAAACTCCCTGCAGGGAACTGAGGAAGAATCTGTAGCCATTCTGACCAACAATTGTTTCTTCTCTTGTGATACACCATGATTCCCTGGTTTGTGAACATTTAATTTGTTTTAACGTGGTATGGTTTTGAATATTCACTCAATGTCAGCAAAAGCAAAGAGCTGATTATTAACTATAGGAGGAGGAAACTAGAAACCCATGGACCAGTCCTTATCAGGGGATCAGAGGTGCAAAGTGTCAGCAACTTTAAATTACTTGGCGTTATCGTTTCAGAGGGTCTGTTCCTGGGTTCAGCATGTAACTGCCATTACAAAGAAGGCACAACAGCACCTCTTCTGTCCTAGAAGTTTGCAAGATTTGGCATGTCATCTAAAACTTTGACTAATTTCTATAGAGCACAGTGGCGAGTGTCCTGACTGGTTGCATCATGGCCTGGTATGGAAACACCAATGCTCTTGAGGGGAAAAGCCTACAAAGAATAATGGATACAGCCTAGTCCATCACAGGTAAAGTCCTCCCCACCATTGAGCATATCAACAAGGAGCACTATCACAGGAAAGTAGTATCCATCATCAAGGTCCCCCACCATCTGGACTATGCTCTCTTCTCACTGCCGCCATCAGCAAGGAAATAGAGGAGCCCCAGGAGTTACACCTCCAGGTTCAGGAACAGTTATTACCCCTCAGCCATAAGGCTCTTGAACCAGAGGAGGATAACTTCACTCAACTTCACTAACTCCAACACTGAGCTGATTCCACAACCTGTGGACTCACTTTCACAGTCATGTTCTCAATATTTATTGCTTATTGTTTAATTATTCTTTTGTTTTATTTTATCATTTGTGTTTGCACAGTTTGTTACCTTTTGCACAGTGGTTGTTTGTCTGTCTTGTTGTGTGCGGCTTTTCATTGATACTATCATGTTTCTTTGTATTCACCATGAATGCCCACAAGAAATGAATCTCAGGGTAGTATATGGTGGCATATATGTACTGTACTTTGATAATAAATTTACTTTGAACTTTGGACCTTAAGAAAAGATCGTATTTTTGTGATCAAATTTTAAAATGTATTCTTTGGTTCGTTTATGGGTTGTAGATAAAACCAGTATCCATTGATTTCCTAATGATTCTTGGGAAGGTAATGGTAAGACACGTTCTCAAACTGCTATACTGAATAAAGTTAAGGTACTTCCACAGTGCTAAAGGGTATGGAGGTTTGGATTGCAATCAGTGATGACTTTCTTTTGGGAGATTCAACAATGGTAATTTGGTCAAATTGAATTCAATTGATTTGAATTGACTTTATTACTTACATCCTTCACATACATGAGGAGTAAACATCTTTACATTACGTCTCCATCTAAATGTGCAATGTGCAATTTATAGTAATTTGTAATAAATAGTATGTAAACAGGACACTCAATGTAACATAGAAATACAATTGTACCAGCATGAATTAATCAGTCTGATGGCCTGGTGGAAGAAGCTGTCCTGGAGCCTGTTGGTCCTGGCTTTTATGCTGTGGTACCGTTTTCCAGATGGTAGCAGCTGGAACAGTTTGTGGTTGAGGTGACTCGGGTCCCCAATGATCCTTTGGGCCCTTTTTACACACCTGTCTTTGTAGATGTCCTGAATAGTGGGAAGTTCACATCTACATGGTGGATTGGATAGTGGACTACTTGACAGATAGACCTCAGTATGTGCGGTTGGGAGACTGTAGGTCTGACACAGTGGTCAGCAGCACAGGAGCGCCACAGGGAACCGTACTCTCTCCGGTCCTGTTCACCCTGTACACATCTGACTTCCAATATAACTCGGAGTCCTGCCATGTGCAGAAGTTCGCTGATGACACGGCCATAGTGGGGTGTGTCAGGAATGGACAGGAGGAGGAGTATAGGAAACTGATACAGGACTTTGTGATATGGTGCAACTCAAACTACCTGCGTCTCAATGTCACCAAGACCAAGGAGATGGTGGTGGACTTTAGGAGATCTAGGCCTCATATGGAGCCAGTGATCATTAATGGAGAATGTGTGGAGCAGGTTAAGACCTACAAGTATCTGGGAGTACAGTTGGACGAGAAGCTAGACTGGACTGCCAACACAGATGCCTTGTGCAGGAAGGCACAGAGTCGACTGTACTTCCTTAGAAGGTTGGCGTCATTCAATGTCTGCAGTGAGATGCTGAAGATGTTCTATAGGTCAGTTGTTGAGAGCGCCCTCTTCTTTGTGGTGGCGTGTTGGGGAGGAAGCATTAAGAAGAAGGACGCCTCACGTCTTAATAAGCTGATAAGGAAGGTGGGCTCTGTCGTGGGAAAAGTACTGGAGAGTTTAACATCGGTAGCTGAGCGAAGGGCGCTGAGTAGGCTACGGTCAATTATGGAAAACCCTGAACATCCTCTACATAGCACCATCCAGAGACAGAGAAGCAGTTTCAGCGACAGGTTACTGTCGATGCAATGCTCCTCAGACAGGATGAAGAGGTCAATACTCCCCAATGCCATTAGGCTTTACAATTCAACTGCCAGGACTTAAGAACTTTTTTTTTTTAAAGCTATTATTAATGCTTTTTGAGTTAGTGATTTAGATGCATATCATATTATTACTGAGTTAAGTATTGTATGTAATGAGTTTTTGCTACAACAAGTGTATGGGACATTGGAAAAAATGTTGAATTTCCCCATGGGGATGAATAAAGTATCTATCTATCTATCTATCTATCTACAGATGGGCTGGGCTGTCCGCATCACTCCCTGCAGGGTCCTGCAATTGAGTTCCCATACCAGGCAGTGATCCAGGCACTCGGGATGTTCTCAATTGTGCC
Source organism: Hemitrygon akajei (assembly GCF_048418815.1). Lineage (NCBI taxonomy): Eukaryota > Metazoa > Chordata > Chondrichthyes > Myliobatiformes > Dasyatidae > Hemitrygon > Hemitrygon akajei. Next base: position 165,502,154 of record NC_133128.1, on the reverse strand, counting down.
CCTGTAGGAAGTTCTTGGGATTTGGGGGCCCATACCAAACTCCTTCAATCGTCTGAGGTGAAAGAGGTGCTGTTGTGCCTTTTTCACCACACAGCTGGTGTGTACAGACCATGTGAGATCCTCATTGATGTATATGCCAAAGAACTTAAATCTGTTCACCCTCTCAACCCCAGATCCATTGATGTCAATTGATGTCAATAGCCTGTTTCCATTCCTCCTGTAGCCCACAACCAGCTCCTTTGTTTTTTGTGACATTGAGGGAGAGGTTGTATTCTTGACACCACTTCTTCCCTGTAGGCTGCTTCATTATTATTTGAGGTTAGGGCAATCAAAGTAGTATCATCAGCAAATTTAATTAGCAGATTGGAGCTGTGGGTGGCGGCACAGTCAAGGGCATACAGAGAATAAGGGAGAGGGCTTAGGACACAGCCCTGAGGGGCACCTGTGTTGAGGGTCAGAGGGGCAGAGGTGAGGGAGCCTCCTCTTACCACCAAATATCAAAGGAAGTGTGTTGATTCCCTCTTATTAAATTTTGGCAGAAAATGGGGTGTCATGAATTGTGAGATGGTGGCAAAGAGACTTTGTTGAGTCATTGTCCTGGATAGTATGGAGAGCATACATCAGAGTCATGGGTGGGCAAATATTTAAGAAAGTGCATGGGAAACCAATTGAGATGGTTTGTTTTGCCCTATCTGATTTCAACATTCCTGAGTTTTGCAGCAGTCAGAAATTCACACATATGTTATACCACCATCACAATCTGATCTGATCACCAGTACTTTTATGTCATTTCTTCAACATTTCCCAATTGGATTGCAAATTCTTTCCCCAAAGGCAAAAATGAACATTTCAGTTCCCCAGTTGCTGAGAGCAAATGTGCAATAATGTGATGCTACATAAGATTTCAGTCTCTTGGCAATAAAGAACAAATTAGCTTAGTCAGGAAGAGGAATTGCTTTTCAATTCTCCTTAGTGTTCCCAGCTGGGCAGCTGCAAAGAAAGTAGTTTCTCACTTTGATTGCCCTCCACAAATCCTGCAGGAAATCTGTTTATGCAGAGGAGGAGCACTCCTGTTTTGCTGTCTCCTTAGTTCCTCAATGCTTATGGTCCATATTTACATACAAAACATAAAGGATGGGCAAGAAATCACACAGGGCCAAGATACATGTTATACTTTATATATTTTTAAATACATAGTTTGACAGATAAGTATCCCTTACTGTACTTCAAACTGTAGAAATCTATTTGTAGTATCATCTAAACTGAAGGATTTGTACTTCAATACCTCTGCCCGACACCATGTTTTGAAACCGTGGGGCATTGTGTAAGTAAGCACAAATATAGCTGAATATACAGAATTTGTTTGTGTTTGTTAATAAATGTATCATCTTCATGACTGCTCAGAAGATTGTAAATTATATTTTTTGATTTTAAAGTTTGTATAAATGTATTGAAGTATCTAAAGCATGGACCACCCTGCTTTTCTCATCAATGATTCGATATGTGTCAGATGCTCACTCTTTGACTGTGATACTCTCAGCAGTTATTGTGTGTAGTGAGTTGCGAAAATGAGGGATGGATGTATGATTGAACCAAAAGAATCTGGATAAAAATTCAAGAGCTCTTGAAAGTCCATTGTCGTTGCATGGGATGCTTTAATGGGAGCCCACTGAAGCCATCAGAAGCTCACAAGTAACTAAATTTGCCATTGCTCCCTCAGTAAGGTTATGTAAGTAGGCCCTCTGTTTACCCCATGCAAGGTGATGAGTAGAGTTGGTGTAGGTTCAACCCAAATACACTTGGTCACTATAGGAGTGTATTGGCATAAATATATAGCACAGGAACAGACTATTCAGCCCACTGAATCTGCACCAGCCATTAAGCACCCATTTACACTAATCCTGCAAAAATCCTATTTCCTTATGGTGGTTGTGAAACTTCCATGAAATTCCAGGCTAGGTTTAAATTAATGTAAGATAAGTACTAGGCCCCACCTTTGATTCTGAACAAGTCCCTTTTGCTTTCATTTACAGATACACTTATTTAATTTTATAAGGTAAGCCCTTTTGTAAAGGAGCCCAGCAAAATGGGGCACCTACATCTTTCCTGTCTGATGAACCAGCTAGGCCAAGCCTGGACTGGGGCTGCAGACTACACTTTCTGACCTGAAAAATATTGGGAAAGATCTGGATGGGAATTCCCCCTTAGATCCGTGAAGGTAGGCAGTTTGTAGAATTCTACACATTTTGATGGAGTCAGTCACAAAGCTGTATCATGGCAAATACAGCAGGATATGTTGTTGGACCTTCCTATATAATGGTACAATACAAATTGGTAAAATATTCATATTATGCCCTGCTCTTATGTATGTAAATACCAAAATTATATAAATGCTTCCGGTGAAATAGGGAAGTAGTTCTTTATCTTAAGGGTCCATCTGTTTAGGCTTCTTTGTGAGTAGAAAGAAATGTGTAAAACAATACAGTATAATATATAGCATATATATTCCATATTGATGAATCTGCCGGGGGGGGGGGGTCTTCACTTGCCCCCATCACTGAGCTGTTGCCAGAACTCATGGACTCACTTTCAAGAACTCTTCATCTCATACTCTTGAAATGTATTGCTTATTTGTTTGTTTGTTTGTTTATTTATTATTTCTTTTTGTATTTGCACAGTTTGTTGTTTTTCTTGCACGTTGGTTGTTCATCCATCCAGTTGGGTGCAGTCGTTCATTGTGTTTGTTGTGTTTACAATGATTGTCCACAATCTTAGGGTTGTATATGGTGGCATATATGTACTTTGATAAGAAAATTACTTAGAACTTTAAGTAAAAGAATTTCTTTAACAACTTAGTATATGTTACAAAACATAGATATACTTTCTCTGTACTTGAGGTTTGTTCATTGGAGTTAAGAGTTCTTTCATATTTGCCAGCTGATGGACATCAACCAGCAGTCCTATCTATTAGTTTTTCTTCCATAGATCGCTCAAAAAAATACTGATTGTTTACTTTATTTGACAACTGATGCACAAAGAATCCAGCAACTCCTGGTTGCATCCAATACCATTTGATACCTGCTACAGTTTTCCATCACTATCATGGAAAGCAAAATCAGGTAGAAGTCACTATAAGAAAGCCATGGCATACTCTGTAAAGTGTATTTTTTTCGGCCATTAGCAGAAAAATCTGGATGTTGTACATGTTATGTTTTGTCACTCTAAACGATAAAACTAATATCAAGAAGAAGATGCAACCCCAGGAGAACATGTCTTAGTTTGGTTTTGACGTGGTGGCATTATGACGTATGCCATTCGTGCACTTTTACGTATAACCCGTAATGAATTATTTAAACGACAAAAATTGCTTAATTAAACAATATATAGAAAGTTTATATATATTATATATATAGGCATTGCTGAAATATTAAATACACATCACTATGCATATATGCTAATTGGAATCAATCAGTGGCAGGAATCTGCACTAACATTTTATGTAAGTATATCTTTTAGCTTTAATGAGACTTTGTTAAAAACCAGTGTTTAAAATCTGCAAGTCCTTGATCTTCACTGCCTGTTTTATTTCCAAAATTACATCACACCTTTTGTGTGAATTGACTCAGATTGATTGTTCTGCATGATATCATGGTTTGTACAGGTTAATGCTGAGAAGCCCGGATTTCACACAACACATGGCATAAAATAACCGTGACATTAAAAATAGAAAAGGCAAATTTAAAATCTTGAAATGTGGCAATTTTGCAGAGAGTTTGGTAACACATCAGGTGTTGAAGTCTTTGCCTTTCATGATTTAAGTGGGAGACCATTTTCAATTAGGGTCAGTTTTTTACTCAGAACACATGGGATGGGCATTTGCAAGATATTTTAAGCCTTAGTAATCAACTGTACCACACACAAGTGGTACAAAATAGTGAATGCTGAGAAAGCCGAACAGCTCTGGTAACATCTGTGCAGAGAGGAGCCTGTATATTTCAGATTAAGAGAAGACAGCAAAAAGAACATGAACATATAAATTAGCTGTACAAGAAGGGCACTCAGCTCTACTTTGTAAGATCATGGCTGATATGATTATAACCTTAACTATGCTTGTTCCTATACAATCCTGACGACCTTTCATCCTCCTTGCTTGTTAGCAATCTGTTTGTGTTTACGAACAGCACACACAAAATGCTGGAGGAAGTTCACAAGCCAGACAGCATCTGTGGAAAAGAGTAAACAGTCGATGTTTCGGGCCAAGACCCTTCATGAGGACTAGAAAAAAAGAGGAGAAATCAGAGCAAGAAGGTGGGGGGGGGGGGGGGGGAGAGTGAGACCTAGCATAGGCCACATGCTCGGGGTAATGGGTGTGCTCAGTTCCCATAGGTGGTGGGAGAGACTGCTTTGCCGAGCACCTACGCTCCATCCGCCAGAAAAAACGGGATCTTGTAGTGATGTACTACATACAGAGCTAGAGACGACACGCAGTCGGTAAGTCGTTTCGAGACTAGTTTATTCAAACTTTGCAGCGCTGGCATTTAATCCCTAGCGCCCGCCCTCTCCGGGCGGAAATGACGTCAGAGGTGCATTACCAAAGTCTTCCCCCGCGCGCTGGCTATTTGTGAGCCGGTTCGCCTGCGCAGAAAGTGGGTCGCCACATACCTCCCCCCCCCCCCCCCCCAGAACCAGCGATACACCCCCCAATGTCCACAGTCTGGATCAGCCTCTGTTTGGGAGGTCTGCCTCTGCGCCGCGGTGCCTGAACCTCGACCAGCTGCGCCAAGTCCACATGGGCTGGTTTGAGTCGGTCCACCGTGAAAACCTCCTCTCTCCCCCCAATGTCCAGAACGTACATGGACCCGTTGTTGTTGATCACCTTGAACGGCCCCTCGTACGGCCGCAGTAGCGGTGCCCGGTGTCCGTCCCTTCGTACAAACACAAACTTACAGTTCTGCAGGTCTTTGGGTACATGGGTCGGGGTCCGTCCGTGCTGTGAAGTCGGTACACAGGCCAGGTTGCAGAGCCTTTCGCGTAGCCTGTCCAGGACTGCTGCGGGTTCTTCCTCTTGTCCCCTTGGGGCTGGTATGAACTCTCCCGTGATGGCCAGGGGTGCGCCGTACACCAACTCGGCCGATGAGGCGTGCAGATCCTCTTTGGGCGCTGTGCGAATTCCAAGCAGGATCCAGGGAAGCTCGACCACCCAGTTAGGTCCTCTCAGGCGGGCCATGAGAGCCGACTTCAAGTGACAGTGGAAGCGTTCCACTAGTCCGTTCGACTGTGGGTGGTAGGCAGTTGTGTGGTGTAGCTGCGTTCCCAACAGGCTGGCCACAGCCGACCACAGGCTGGAGGTGACCTGGGCACCTCTGTCGGAGGTAACGTGGGCCGGTACCCCGAAGCGTGCTACCCAGGTTGCAATCAGTGCTCGGGCGCAGGAATCGGCAGATGTGTCGGTGAGCGGGACCACCTCTGGCCACCTCGTGAACCGTTCTACCATAGTTAGGAGGTACCGTGCTCCTTGGGACACTGGTAGGGGGCCCATGATATCCACATGAATGTGGTCGAACCTCCGGTGGGTGGATTCAAACTGCTGCGGCGGGGCTTTAGTGTGCCGCTGCACCTTGGCTGTTTGGCACTGCGCGCACGTTCTGGCCCATTCACTGACCTGCTTGCGAAGTCTGTGCCACGCGAACTTGCTGGAGACCAGCAGGACAGTTGTCCTGATAGATGGGTGCACCAAACCGTGTATGGAGTCGAAAACCTGCCGCCTCCAGGCTGCCGGGACGATGGGGCAAGGTTGGCCGGTAGCCACGTCGCACAGGAGGGTCCTCTCACCTGGGCCTACGAGAAAGTCCTGCAGCTGCAAACCCAAGACTGCGGTCCTGTAGCTGGGCATCTCGTCGTCTGCCTGCTGCGCCTCCGCCAGTGCTGCATAGCCCACCCCCAGGGACAGGGCCTGGACAGCTGGTCTGGAGAGCGCGTCCGCCACAATGTTGTCCTTTCCCGAGACATGCTGGATGTCCGTCGTGTATTCGGAGATGTAGGACAGATGTCGCTGCTGGTGAGCCGACCAGAGATCGGACACCTTCGTAAACGCGAAGGTCAACGGTTTGTGGTCCGTGAACGCGGTGAACGGCCTGCCTTCTAAGAAGTACCTGAAATGCCTGATTGCCAGATATAGTGCCAACAGCTCCCGGTCGAAAGCACTGTACTTGAGTTTGGGTGGTCGTAGGTGCTTGCTGAAGAACGCCAGGGGTTGCCAGCGCCCCTCGATGAGCTGCTCCAGCACCCCGCCAACTGCTGTGTCGGATGTGTCCACCGTGAGGGCGGTCGGAACATCTGTTCTGGGGTGCACCAGCATCGCGGCATCTGCCAAGGCTTCCTTGGCTTTAACGAAAGCGGCAGCGGCCTCCTCGTCCCAGGTAATGTCCTTGCCTTTACCCGACATCAGGGTGTACAAAGGGCGCATGATACGGGCTGCTGAGGGGAGGAAACGGTGGTAGAAGTTCACCATACCAATGAACTCCTGCAGGCCTTTGACCGTGTTGGGCCGGGCAAAGTGGCAGATCGCGTCTACCTTGGCGGGCAGAGGTGTTGCCCCGTCTTTGGTAATCCTGTGGCCCAGGAAGTCGATGGTATCGAGACCGAACTGGCATTTAGCCAGGTTGATCGTGAGGCCGAAATCACTCAGACGGGAGTAGAGCTGGCGGAGGTGGGACAGATGCTCCTGGCAACTACTGCTGGCTATAAGGATGTCGTCCAAATAGATGAACGCAAAGTCCAGGTCGCGTCCCACCGCATCCATTAGCTGCTGGAACATCTGTGCGGCATTCTTCAGGCCGAACGGCATTCGGAGGAACTCGAACAGGCCGAATGGGGTGATAAGTGCTGTTTTGGGGATGTCTTCAGGGTGCATCGGGATTTGATGATATCCCCGGACGAGGTCTACTTTGGAAAACATTCTTGCCCCGTGCAGGTTTGCTGCAAAGTCCTGTATGTGCGGCACGGGGTAGCGGTCTGGATTGGTAGCCTCGTTCAGTCTGCGGTAGTCGCCGCATGGTCTCCAACCCCCGGCTGCTTTGGGCACCATGTGCAAGGGGGAGGCCCATGGGCTGTCGGACCTCCGTACGATCCCCAATTCCTCCATCCTCTTGAACTCCTCCTTCGCCAGGCGGAGCTTTTCCGGGGGGAGCCTTCGTGCGCGGGTGTGGAGGGGTGGTCCCTTGGTTAGGATGTGGTGCTGAACCCCGTGTCTGGGCATGGCTGTCGTGAACTGCGGTGCCAGAATCGATGGAAAGTCCGCCAGGATTCTGGTGAATTCCGACAGCGTGATGGAGTCCAGGTGTGGGGCCGGCAACTTGGCTTCACCCAGGGAGAACGTCTGGAAAGTCTCGGCATGTATCAGTCTTTTCCCTTGCAAGTCGACCAGCAGGCTGTGAGCTCGCAAGAAGTCCGCCCCCAGGAGTGGTTGGGCCACAGCGGCCAGTGTGAAGTCCCACGTGAACCGGCTGGCGCCGAACTGCAGCTGCACTGTGCGGGTGCCGTAGGTCCGTATCGTGCTGCTGTTTGCGGCCCTCAGGGTGGGTCCAGGCTTTCTGTTGCGGGTGTCGTACCCCATCGGGGGCAAGACGCTGATCTCCGCTCTGGTGTCGACCAAGAAGCAGCGTCCTGACTGTTTGTCCCAGACGTACAAGAGTCATTAGCGGCAGCTGGCCCTGGTCTTGGCCCTTGCAGGGCAGGTGACAACAGTGGGCTTTTGTGCCCCACCGCTGGTGGTAGAAACACCACTGTTCACTGGCCTCCTCACTCCTGCCTCTGTGTTGTGTGCGCCCCCCTGCTGGACCTGGTCTGGTCTGCTGTTGGGTACGTTGCCTGGTAATCTGACCAACGGACGCCACGCTCTCCCTCTTGGCTTTCCACAACACGTCTGCCCGGGCCGCCACCTTCCGGGGGTCGCTGAAATCTGCGTCGGCCAGCAGCAGATGTACGTCTTCGGGCAGTCGCTCTAGGAACGCTTGCTTGAACATGAGGCAGGGCTTGTGTCCGTCAGCCAGGGACAGCATCTCGTTCATCAATGCTGACAGCAGTCTGTCTCCCAAACCGTCCAGGTGAAGCAGGCGGGCACCCCGCTCACGCCGCGAGAGGCCAAAGGTCCCACTTTGAATGCTTCATATTTGCCTTCTTCCGGGGGTGACTGTATGAAATCAGCAACCTGGGCGGCCGTCTCCTGGTCAAGGGCGCTCACCTCGTGGTAGTAACGTGTGGAATCAGAAGATATCTGCCGAATCTGGAACTGGTCTTCTGCTTGGCTAAACCACACGCGTGGTCGCAGCGTCCAGAAAGTTGGCAGTTTTAGTGAAACTGCGTGAACAGATGAAGAGTCGGTCATCTTTGGTCCAAATCCCGTTTGGACCGTCGGGGTCACCAATGTAGTGATGTACTACATATAGAGCTAGAGACGACACGCAGTCGGTAAGTCGTTTCGAGACTAGTTTATTCAAACTTCGCGGCGCTGGCATTTAATCCCTAGCGCCCGCCCTCTCCGGGTGGAAATGACATCAGAAGTGCATTACCAAAGTCTCCCCCTACGCGCTGGCTATTTGTGAGCCGGTTCGCCTGCGCAGAAAGTGGGTTGCCACAATTTCCCAGTTGCCACCCATTTCAATTCTACTTCCCATTCTTACTCTGACATGTCAGTCCAAGGCCTCCTCTACTGCTGCAATGAAACCACACTCAGATTGGAGTGGCAACAACTTATATTCCCTCTGGGTAGCCTCCAACCTGATGGCATGTACATTAATTTCTCAAACTTCTGGTAATTGCTTCCCCCTTTACCACTCCCCCATTCCCGTTTCCCTCTCTCACCGTATCTCCTTGCCCGCCCATCACCTCCCTCTGATGCTCCTCCCTCATTTTATTTCTTCCATGGTCTTATACCCTCTCCTATCAGATTCCCCTTTCTCTAGCCCTTTATCTCTTTCACCAATAAATGTCCTAGTTCTTAACTTCACCCCTCCCCCTTTCCCCGTCTCACCTATCACCTACCACCTTGAACGTCTTCCTCCCCTCCTACCGCCTTCTTGCTCCGACTTCTCTTTTTCTCTCCCCAGTCCTGATGAAGGGTCTCGGCCTGAAACATCGACTGTTTTCTCTTTTCTGTTGATGCTGCGTGGCCCCCTGAGTTCCTCCCCCAGTTCATGCGTGTTGCTTTGGATTTCCATCATCTGCAGATTTTCAATGCTTGCGCGACACTTACGTACACTCAGTGCCCACTCTATTAGATACACCTGTACACCTGCTCGTTAATGCAAATGTCTAATCAGCCAATCACGTGGCAGCAACTCAATGTATAGAAACATTGCAGATGTGGTTAAGAGGTTCAGTTGTTCAGCCAAACATCTGAATGGGTGAAGAAATGTGACCTAGTGACCCTGACTGTTGAATAATTGTTGATGCCAGATAGGGTGGTTTGAAATCACAGAATCTGCTGATCTCATGGGATTTTAATGCACAACAGTCTCAACAGAGCCAGAACAATCTCAGTCACACCAAGTTTATAGAAAGTGGTGCAAAAAACCCCCCAAAGAACACATCCAGTGAATGGTAGTTCTGTGTGCAAAAACATCTTGTTAATGAGAGAGGTGAGAAGAGAATGGCCAGACTGGGTTAAGCTGACAGGAAGGCAACAGAAACTTAAATAACCACACATTACAACAGTGGTGTGCAGAAGAGCATCTCTGAATGCACAACACATCAAACCTTGAAGTGGATGGGCTACAGCAGCAGAAGACCATGAACATACACTCAGTGGCCACTTTACTAGGTACAGGAGGCACCTAACAAAACAATCACTGAATGGACATCCTGTCAAGACAACTCAGGATAGGCCTTTGGCACAGATGGACACCCTCCTCTAATCTCAAGTTAAAACCAAAGTCGCAGTCGTTTATTGTCATATCCACATGTATGCACAGGTGCAATGGAAAACTTACCTGCAGCACCATGATAGGCACATAGCATTAGAGACACAACATTTACAAGAAAAGCATAAATTAAACACGAACTATACAATAAAGAACACAATTGGAACAAAAACACAAAAATCCATTGCAGTGCAAAGAGGTCATAGTGTTTCTATCCTGAGTTAGTGATTAGAGTTGTATCAGTTGGTTCGAGAACTGAATGGTTAAAGGAACATAGCTGCTCTTGAAACTGAAGGTGTCGGACTTCATGCTTCTGTACCTCCTGCCTGATGGCAGTTGCAAGAAAATGGTGCAGTATGGATGGTGGAGATCTTTAATGACAGATGTTGCCTTCCTAAAGCAGTGCCTCGTATACATACTTCTGATGGTTGGGAGAGATGCACCCATGATATTTTGAACTGAATCTACAACTCTCTGCAGCTTCTGATGTTCCTGCACTTTCAAACCACCGTACTAGATCATGATGCAACCTGCTGGGAAATTTTCAACAGTTTATCTGTAAACTCTACGACCCACAATGTGAAAACATTTTTTATGGCGCAAATCTGTAGAAAATTTGTTTGTAGTTATACATTCAATACCTTTTGACTACAATATCACTATTTATTTAGAATTAGTAAGAAAAAGAGACTTTGTAGTACAGCATTAATTAAGACAACATTTAACACTCTTTGTGTGCAATGTCTTCACACATGGCAACAATTACACTTAGTTTATGCAAAATCATTTGTTTATACAACTTCAATATTAACATCAAGCAGCAGAACATCAAACATTCACCCCATGTACTTGATCTGCTGGTCATAGGTTATATCTAAATGATGTCTCTTACCTTGCAGAAATATCTGTCAATGTCTGTTTTCAAAACTTTAATTATCCAACAGCTTTAAAAGCACAAAATGCTGGCAGAACACAGCAGGCCAGACAGCATCTATGGGAGGAGGTAGTGACGATGTCTTGGGCCGAAACCCTTCATCAGGAGTGAATCTGAACTTCTTCAGTGTAGGCATCACTGGAAGGGGCTTCGCGGTAGTGAATTCAAAGGCAACACAAGTGAAGCAGGCCCGAAACGTTGTCACTACCTCCAGATGCTGTCTGGCCTGCTGAGTTCTGCCAGCATTTTGTGTTTTTATTTATTTCCAGCATCTGCAGATTCACTCGTGTTACATCCAACAGCTTTTGTGTTTTTGGAGACAGAATTCTACATTTCCTGTTTTTTTGTGTGAAAGAGCACCTCCTGTTTTTAAAAAAAAAATCTCAGTCTTATGCCTTTTGCTCCTGATTACTCATCCAAAGGCATTTGCTTCTATTAGCTTCACCATTTAATCACTGAAAGCAACTTAATTTTCCCTTTTTCTATCAAGTCCCTTTAGGTAAAGCTCAAAAGTTTATTTGTGCCAGTTTTCAGTGATAAAGACCTCCTTAAATAAGTTCAGAATCAGAATCAGGTTTAATATTACCAGCATATGGCATGAAATTTGTTAACAGCAGCAGTACAATGCAATACATGATCAACAAAGAAAAAACATGAATTACAGTAAGTATACATATTTATATTAAATAGTTAAATTAAAAATAGTAACAGTTGTGTCATTTAAGAAGTACTGGGATTGACTCATGGTGTAGACAGGCCTGGGGGGATATGGGATGAACACATAGTTTGGTGGACAATGTGCTTGGCGTAGAGTCTTTGGACCGAAGGGCCAGTATCAATGCTGTTTTGCTCTATAACTCTGTGAATGAATGCTGCTCCAATCATAGAACAGAAACTGCACATCTGCTGAGGAACAGCACTGGGGGATGTTTCCTCGAGCAGGACAGCTTCTGGCAAGAGTTTCTGGTAGTGTATCTGTACGGGCACGAGTGCTCCCTCAGAATGCATGCATTTTAATTAAGCATTTAATTAAGCCTCCAGTACAGACATAATGCTGATGTCACATAAACCAAAAGTGTAGAGTTGACCTTTTGTTGACTGCACAATGCAGCAGCGAGGAACAGAGTGCAATTTCCAAGCAACTATAGAATATCTACAGTCTGGCAGGAGGCTGCTCAGGTCATTTTGTAAGGGTCAGTTTTCTAGCAGACCAACCTATCAGTTCCACGCCTTCCCCAGCTTTCACCACAGGGGTGGAGCAAGAGCTAGCATTCTGTAGGTGGATCCAGGTAATGAGGAAAAATAGGCAGACAGGGGAGGTGGGGAGAGAAATAGCATCAAACGGAGAGAACTGATAGGAGGAAGCCATAAACGCAGAAGCTGAATGAATCTGACAGGAGGGGAAGATGGATCAGGGAACTCAACCTATTTGAGATCTGATTTGCAGAGACATCCATCAGTCTCTTTTCATAATATTGCTGCGGCGCCTTTGGCATCAGTGAAACACTGTCCTTGGGTGAATTCTATCAAGTGTTATTTGGACTAATGCAGCCGATAGTCCTGCTGGAAATGCATTTTGGGAGTTGTCCCATTGGTTATGTCATTGAGATTAGCTGCACAATAAATAAACAGTGCCAGGGTGCACAAAAATCTTCCACCGAAAGGACTGTAGTGACAAATAAAATAAGTTAACCCTCCCAGAAGTATGTCAGAGACTGTTGTACCTGCAATACCCTTTTTTTTTTGCCTGGCAAAGACAAATTTTTCAATGTAACTCGCTATTAACATTTCTGATTAGATTTTGTTCCTGTGCACCGAACTTTGGTGAATTATGTACCTTGGCATAGAAATCTATTTGCTCCGCCCTAGCCTCTTATCTATGGCCAATGTTTTTTTATAGACTGACATTGGCATGTAAATCCTGTATATCAGGAACACATTGCGACATTATCAAAATTTAATTTTTAACCTTTTAGAGCTGCAGATATGAACATGAACCACAAACCCGAATGGTCGAAGAATAGAATAAATGGCCGAAGATAGCCCGGAACAAAATAAGCACCGATTGATAGCATGGTGCTCCCTGCCTGTAAGGTCGACTTATACAGGGCTCTCAGCCGGAATTGGAAAGCCATGAGAGAAAATATTTGACTGCAGACAAAGAGCACCGTGGAATGGCTTTGTAAAGCAATTCATTCTCCACTCCACTCCAATGGGCTGCACAAGAAGAAGAAGTTAAAGAACTCGTATTAACTTGATGGGCTGAAAGGCCTTCATCTACGTATAGTGGATCAAAATTAGCTGGCAGGAATATGTCAGTCTGCTTGGTGTCTTTCTCTGAAGTGTGACATGTTTCCCGGAGAATACACAGATGATTATCCTATAATAATCACCTGTGTTGCAGGGTGAACAGACTCGCCAGAATAAGCAGCTTTGGGCTTCAATCGTATCCCAGCTGCACTCCTAGCTCTGCTGATTCATTACAGCTCTAACCATGTGCAAAATTGTTGTATTTTCTGTTCACAATAAATACTACCTGTCCGATTACTGTCTGTCAATCCATTCTCAATCATCAGTGAAGTGCGAGCTGGTGTCCTTGGCAGTGCTATCTGATCATTTATACCTTGGTGACTGATGCTCTGCTTGTCTTGGTCAGGATGGTTCAGCTTTGAACTCAGACCTTCCTTCAAATATGATGAGAAGTTTGAATTCCTGAAGCAGGCTGAAAGTGAGTACCATTGACATTAATGCAACATTTGATGGCCCAGTGCACAAAAGCCCTGGTACAAATGACTTATTTTGGAATCAAGGGGAAAATGTTCCATTCCTTCAACTCTTACTTACCGTGAAGTAATATGACTGTGGCTGTTGAAAGTCATCTGTCTCAGCCAAGGCATCAATGCAGGAGTTTCTTAGACTAGTACCAACAATTTGGACCGACTATCTTCAGAGAATTCATTTTTAAAAACTTCCCTCCATAACACATGATGTCATAACAGGGAATGCTGCTAAGGATTACGTGTCTTCATATCAATAATCAATCCAGGCCTGTGTGCAGCAGAGTTAAGTAACATTCGAGCATGGGCTGCTAAGTAGCTGGTGTAATCATTTGGTAAAAGGCTTTCTGTTGAACATCAAATCTTCCACCTTTTTTGTCAGGAGGTAAGATGATTTCTAGTGACCAGAAATATGATAGAATCTATCACATATACTGTGTATGGAAGTGTTGTGGAGTCCTGTGAATGTAGCAAATATTAATTCAAACAAAACCAGGCTTCAGTTCTTATTGTAATTGTAAATAAATTCAGGAAGCAACAATTATTCTTCAAATATTTTTGCTGTAAAATGCAAGCAGTAAATTGATGTTGCAAGCATAAACTGCTCCACGGACAAAGACATTGCATATGCATCAGCCATGCATTGAAACGATGGGATTGTGTTAATTGCCCTGCATCAACTATGGGTTTAAGGAATTTGCACCACTGTGTGAGTTCAGGGCAGTGTCCCAGCCAAGTTATTCGAATGTTCAGTGGTGTCTTCCACATGCAATTCAAAGGAAGCATGGTCAACCCAAAGTATTGAAGTAAACAATGACATTGAAATTATTGAAACCCAAATGTTGTGACTGTGATTGAAGTCACCAGAGAGATACTGAAGTTAGTGATATAGAAGTCTTTATTCAGCGCAACAGGCAGGTATCATTCTGGAGACACTCTCAGTAGCGGTTCTCAAACTCAAAGTACATCACATCTTTATGCCCTTAAGATCAATGTTAACACCCAGGCCTCTAAACAGTTGTCAGGATGTGTGCTACAAATTACAATGGGAGACAGAGAATGCATGTCAGAAGGACAATGTTATGATTGTCATAGGGATTTCAATATGTAGGTAGACTTGGAAAATCAAATTGCTGTGAGATCCCAGGAGATGGAATTTGTAGAATGCTTATGAGATGGCTTTTTAGAGCAGTTTGTAGTTGACCCCCACTAGGAAAAAGGCAATTCTGGATTTGGTGCTGTGTAATGAACTGGGTTTAATTAGAGAGCTTAAGGTAAAGGAGCCATTAAGAGACAGTGATCATAATATGATGGAATTTGAGAGGGTGAAGCTAAAGTCAGACGTGTCAGTATTAAAGTGGAGAAAAAGGGAATTATAGAGGCATAAGAGATGAGCTGGCCAAAGTTGATTGGAAGGAGATACCAGCAGGAATGATGGTAGAACAGTAAAGCTGAAGTTCTGGGAGCCATTCGGAAGGTGCATCACAAAAATGAAGAAGTATTTGAAAGTGAGGATGTCACAATCATGGCTGAGAAGGACAGTCAAAGACAACATAAGAGCAAAAGTGAGGGTGTATAATATACAAAAATTAGTGTTATGATAGAATCAGATTCAGCATCAGTTTTAATATTACTGGCATATGTTGTGATATGTGTTATTCTGCAGCAGCAATATTTTCAATATATAATTAAAATACTATAAATTACAATTAGAAATATACATATCTAAAAGTTAAATTAAATAAGTAATGCAAAAAGAGAGCTTAAAAAAGAAAAATATATAGTTCATTATCCATTCAGAAATCTGATGATGGTGGGGAAGAAGCTGTTCCTAAAATGTTGAGTATGTATCTTTAGGCTCCTCTACCTCCTCCAAGATGGTAGTAATGAGAAAAGGGCATGTCCTGGGATAAGGGTCCTTAATGATGGATGTCACCTTTCTGAGGCATCGATTTTTGAAGATGACCTGAATGCTAGGGAGGCTAGTGCCAATGATTGGGCTAGCTAAATAAGTAACCTTCTATGGCTTTCTCCGATCCTGTGCAATGACTGCAACATACCAGATGGTGATGCAACCAGTTAAAATTTTATGACAATGGGTACTCAGAACAATCTGAGAATTTGCTGATTTGCCAATTAGAATGCTTTCCGCGGTACATCTGTAGGAATTTGCAAATGTCTCTGGTGACATGCCAATTCTCCTCAATTTCCGAATGAAATATAGCTACTGTTGTGCCTTCTTTGTAATAGCATCAATTTGTTGAGGCCAGTATAGATCATTAGAGATGTTGACACCCAGGAACTCGAAACTGCTCACTCTTGCCACTACTGATCCCATGATGAGAACTGGTGTGTGTTCCCTCAACTTCCCCTTCCTGAAGTCCACAATTAATTCCTTGGTCTCACTGATGTGAAGTGGAAGGTTGTTGTTGTGTCACCATTCAATAAGATGATCTATCCAACTCCTGTATGCCTCCTCGTCACCATATGATACTTTGCCAACAATAGTGTGTCATTAGCAAATTTATAGATGGTGCTTGAGCTGTGCCTAGCCACACAATCATTGGCGTAGAGAGAGTAGAATATCAGTCTAAGCACACATCCTTGAGGTGCAGCAGCGTTGATTATCAGAGAGGCAGAGATGTTATTTCCAATATGCACTGCCTGTGGTCTCCCAATGAGGAAGTGAAGCACCTAGTTGCAGAGGGAGTAACAGACACCCAGGTTTTGGTGCTTCTTGATTAGTACTGAAGTATCCAATTGAACACTGAGCTGTAATCAATAATCAGGAGTCTGACATAGGTATTGCTGTTGTCTCGGTGATCCAAGGCTGAGTTGAAAGCTAGTGAGGTTGCATCAGCTCTAGATCTACTGTGATGAGAGGCAAATTGCAGTGTGTCCAGATCATTGCTTAGGCAGGAGTTTATTGTGGATATGACCAACCTCTCAAAGGATTTCATAACAATAGATGTGAGTGCAACTCTGTGATAGTTGTTGAGGCAGCTCACCCTGCTCTCTCGGGCACTGGTGTGACTGTTGCCCTTTTGCAGTAGATGGGAACTTCCAACTGCTGCAGTGAGAGATTGAAGATATCTTTGAACACACCCACTAGTTGGTTAGCCATGTTTTCAGTGTCCTACCAGGTACACCATCAGGGCCTGACACTTCGTGAAGATTCACTCTCTTGAAAGTTGTTCTGACTTGGCCTTCCAGACAGAGATCACAGAGTCACCAGATGCTGGAGGGATTCACACAGGTGTAGTTTTTTTCTCCCTTTCAAAGAGTGCATCAAAGATGTTTAGCTCAAGTGGCAGTGAAGCATTACAGCCATTTATGATGTTAGGCTTCACTTTGTAGGAAGTAATGGCCTGCAAACCCTGCCAGAGCTGATGTGCATCCGATTATGTGTCTAACTTCAATCCGAAATGGCTTTTTTTTTTGCTCTTTAAATAAACTTCTGTAGGTCATACCTGGACTTCTTGTATAGTTCTGGATCACTGGTCTTGAATGCCACAGATCTGGACCTCAGTGGACTACGATTCTCCTGGTTTTGGTTTGGGTATGCCCAGTATGTACTTGAAGTCACACACTCACCCAAACAGCTCTTGATGAAGTTGGTGACAATTGTGCCATATTCATTCAGTTTCAAGGATGAATCCTTGAATATTGTCCAGTCCACTGACTCAAAGCAGTCCTGTAAGCTCTCCTCCACCTGCCTTGACTATACCTTCTTGGTCCTCACCAATGCTGCTTTGGTCTTTAGTCTCTGTCTATATGCCAGGAGTAGAAGTACAGCCAGGTGATTGGGAGGCTTTTAAAAACCGGCAGAGGACAACTAAAAAATCCATAAGGAGAGAAAGATATGAAAGTGAGATAGCCAATGATATAAGGTTACCATAAGTATTTTTTTTAAGAAATATAAAGAGTAAAAGAAAGTCTAGACTGGACCATGGACTGCTGTAAAATGATGCTGGAGAGGTAGTAATGGGGGAAAGAAATGGCAGATGAACATAGTAAGTATTTTGTATTAGTCTTCACTGTTGAAGACACTAGCAGTATGCCAGGAATTCGAGAATGTCAGGGGACAGAGGTGAGTGTAGTTGCTATTACTAAAGAGAAGGTGCTTGGGAAGCTGAAAGCTCTGAAGGTAGGTAAGTCACCTGGACCAAATGGACTAAACCCCAGGGTTCTGAAAGAGGACAAGGTTGTGGAGCCAGTAGTAATGATCTTTCAAGAATCACCTGATTCTGGAATGGTTCTGCATGACTGGAAAATTGCAAATGTCAGACCACTCATTTAGAAGGGAAGGAGGTTGAGGAAAGGAAATTGTAGGCTAGTTACCCTGACTTCAGTGGTTGGGAAGATGTTGGAATCCATTATTAAGGATAAGGTTTCAGGGTACTTGGAGACAAATAATAAATTAGACAAAGTCAGCATGGTTTCCTTCAGGGGAAATCATGCTTGACAAACCTGATGGAATTCTTTGAGGAAATAACAGGCAGGATAGACAAAGAAGAATCAGTGGACTCTCTACCACTAAGCACATCTTTCCTTTCTCTCCACTTTCTGCTTTCCGCTGGGATTGCTCCCAATGCGACTCCCTTCTCCATTAGTCCCTCCTCACTGTTCTCCCTCCTGGCACTTATTCCTGCAAGCTGAATAAGGGCTACACCTGCCCTTACTACCATTCAGGGCCCCAAACAGTTCTCCCAGGTGAGGCAACACTTCATCCGTGAGTCTGTTGGGGTCATTTACTGTATCTCTTGGTGTGGCCTCCTATATATCGATGAGACCAGATGTAGATTATGTGGAGAAGGCAGGAGAATGGAGTTGAGGGGGAGAATGAATCAGTCATGATGGAATGATGGAGGAGACTCAATGGACTGAATGCCCATTTCTGCTCCCATGTCTTATGGTATCATGGTCAAGGGCATCTAGGGTGAACTTGAAATGCTGCCCTTGCAAAAGATGTTTATAAACTCTGAATGAGTAAAAGAGCAATATCAAATTTAAGATGACATAGAAATAACTCAATATTTGCAAAAACAGACAATTATCTCTAGCCCTTACATACTGTTCATATTCTATATCTTCACAGTATGGCCCGGGTCAATTTTGACCCGGACCAAGAATCCCCTCATAGCAAGTATCTATACCAAATTTTGAAACACAGATCTATTTTGAATGTATAAATAGCCTAACTGACATTAATAAACGGGTGATTAATCCCTAATTAATGTTTCAGAGATCTAAAATCCATTTCAATAGATACAGGTCAAATTTGACTCGGAACAGCCTCAATGCACAAAACCTTGTAGCACCTGTACAAAAGTATAAATTTTTAAAATATTTTCATTTTTGCGCATTTTGGGTCACTTTAGGAAAAGTTATCAAATTTCGGATAAAAAATGGCATTTAGGGTGTTTTTACTGCTGTCAAATGTCAAAACGGGTCAAATTTGACACGAACAGCATGTAAGGGCTAGTACAGGGGTTCCTGACCTTTTTAATGTCATGGACTCCCTACATTAACTGAGGGGTCCAATTACCCCATGTTAGGACCCTTGCTGTAGGATGCTGTTAGCCAAAGCAAAGGAATGATCAGATGACACCACGTTAATAACAATATGCGGAGTCCAAAAGATATGGAAGATTGCTAAAGACAAAGTTGCCTTGACGACAAAACATTTATCCAATTTGACATTAGATACTGATCGGCTAATTAAACAGCTCTCAAATTGTTACACGCTGACTTCAGTTCTTTGAAGGAATGGGACCCACTCTCGGGGTCTCCCAAATGGTCGTTACTCAATATACCAAGGACGCGGCCTGGAAGATTAGCTCGCCTTTGGAGTTTCGCGATTTCGTGGCTCTGGAGGCAGGCGGACTCAAGGTCGATGCCTCTGCAGGAAATCGGTGTGTCGTGGGAATACACAGAAGATTGAGAGCAGCAAGCTGGCTGCTGGCGATGTGCCCAGAGACCAGAGTTCTTTGGGTACAGAACTTGGAAGAAGCAATGCAATGGACTATTAACACCGTAAATCACCAAGTTCTTTGTTGTGTTACCCCTCTCGCTGTGAAACGGAGACACCTCTTTTTCCCTTATTAGGGAAAATGATATGTCGAATTACCGGGTGAACAAGTAGTCTTTGGGGTACTGCAAGTCTGTGTCTTTATTGATGCTTTGTTGCATGCTTGGAGTGCTCCATGGGGGCGCTGATGGTTTTTTCTTGCTGGTGGGGGAGGGGGGATCGTTGCTTTGGTGCTGCTTACGCGTGGGAGGGGGAGCTGGGGGGGCTTTGGGGTTCTAACATTTAACTGTCATTCATTCTTTGGGAGCACTCCTCTGTTTTCATGGATGGTTGTGAAGACAAAGAATTTCAGGATGCATATTGTATACATTTCTCTGACATTAAATGTACCTTTGAAACCTTCGAAACATAGCTAAATCTGAGTATCTGAGTGGCAGAGACATTTGTTTGAATACCCTTTTTAAGAAGAGCGCAATTCTAATTTGAATTTGTTTGATTATCCACGGAATAATGAAGGGAAGTAGTGACCCTTTACCTCTTCCACCTTCACCTCCCAGCTTCTTACTTCATCCCCCTCTCCTTGTTCACCTAGCACCTGTCAGCTTTTACTCCTTCCCCTCCCCTGCCTTCTTATTCTGGCTTCTTCCCTCTTCATTTCCAGTCCCGATGAAGGGCCTTGTCCCAGAAACATCGGCTGTTTATTCCGTTCCATAAATGCGGCCTGGTCTGCCAAGCTCCCCCAGTGTTTTGTGCGTGTTGACTGCAGATTTGTGAGTAAGTCAGGTAACAACTGTGGAGGGGAATAAACAGTCAAAAGGAAGGGGGCAGAAGCCATAATGATTCTGCCTGACTTGCTGAGTTCCTCTAGCATTTTGTTTGTGTTGTTCAATATTTCCAGCATCTGCAGAATCTCTTGTATTAAACATCTCTTTGCGGTGTTCATACTTGCACTTATCAGAGGTCAAGTCAAAAGTCCAATACATGAATAAAAGAGACTTCAAAGTTCTTTATAGATAGTCAAGCCAATTAGCTAAATTTATTTTGTACTGATGGGACAGGATCTTGACCTGAAATGTCTCTCTTGCATCCACAGAAGCTGCCTGACCCACTGAATTCTTTCACCATACTTTGCTCCACGTTCTCTTGATTCTTCAGTGGAATCTCTTTGATTCAGCAGAATGGAAATTTAATGAAATGTTGCAATTTACATTCACTGACCATGTTGTTCAAATGTTCCTCTTTGGCTGAATGTCTGAATATAATGCATTGTCTTTGTCCCAGAAATGGTCTCTGCACATGCTGATGCAAGTTGCAGTCCAGATAACTGGTACTTCACATCGTTTCTTGTAAGCCCTGATGGCTGACATCCTGTGCCAATGGCTCTGTTTCCTGTCACTTGTGATCTTTGACCAGTTTGGACAGAAATGCAGCCCCACCCATGCTGCCAGAGTCAACAACTGTAATGTAGCAAAATGATACAAGGTATAGTGAAAGACTGCTCAAGTGGCCTATTTCCATCAAGTGTTTTCTGATCCACTTAACACTAGACCTCTACTTGATTTCTTTTACAGGCACATCTATTGTGGAATAGTATTATATGGAGTGAAGAATGTTATATTTAAGCTAATTTGAAAAGTGTCCATTTATTGTTTGATAGCAAATTACATTTGAAAAATATCTACTTTGCATCATTAAAGTTTGGCTCCAAGTGAACCTCTAGTCTGGTAAGAAGTCATCGTTACAGCGTACTTTGGCTGATAATGGATATCATAAACACCGTTTCTAAACTCAGTTCAACTAGAAAGCAGACATTCTCTCAGTTCTCATTTCTCCGAATTAAAAAGTAGCTGCCATGCAAATACATTCGTGCGCCGGGATTTCTCCTGGTGTCCAATCGCTGAAAGAAGAAGCTTACACGATAATTAAGATCCTTCAGGCTGCAGTCCTTTGAGAACTGCGACTGGCACTGATATCGCTTCATGTGTGGGCCTTGTATAGCTAGGGGCAGCGTCCAAATAAACTTGCCAGAGTCGCTGAAGCTGCCCACTAGTATGGGCAGGCAAATCCTATGGGTCTGGAGTCAGACCCACTATAAAAGCAGATTAATGTGCAGTCGTCTTTTGGCAATACATTTGAATTCCCATGCACAAACTTGGTTTGACAAAGTAAGATTGGTCGTTTGAAGCTGAGTAATTGTTTTTATAGTGCCTTTGATAATTATCATATTAAATGCTTCTATCGAAATGCATTAATATTATTCAATTTTTGCTTTTAATTAAAATAAACATATCAGAATTAATGTGATTAAATGCATTTAAAGACGAGTTTGGGAATTCAATTTAATATGGCACAAATGAAAAACTGCAGCAAATTTTAAAATGAAACAGATGTGATTCTCCCTAGCGGCCAAAGCTATAATTAATCATTTATATAACAGTTTATATGTGTGGATTCTGTGCCTCTTTATGAAGGTCCAGACTCCCAGCTTTTTTGATGTTTTAATCTAAACTATTCGACAGGCGTTCTGTAGATCTGTTCAACTTATCAGTGCGTTGATAAAGCAAAATAAATAGAAATTAATTTTATACGCTTATTTCAAATTCATGTCCAGCACTGTTAACTTTCAGTGGGTGGCGAAGTTAAATATGCCTTGGTCAGCGCAGTATTACAAACCGATAGTAGAGTTACCGGCCCTTGTGGATATTACTCCTCCGCAACCTTCTACTTAGCACAAATGGTTCCCGGTTATCTTGGAGAGATATCGCTGCTCTTCCCCCCCCCCCCCCCCCACCCCACCCCACACCCCACACCCCACACCCCACACCCCACACCCCACACACAGCCAAAAAAAAGGAAAGGTCTGACAAGTTTTCCATGCTGACTATTCCTGCGAATCTAACCTTGATTGGGTAGCGGGCATCCCGAAGAGGTTCCCATCCTGACTCCGTGGCTGCAGTCAGTTCTCCTGTCTTTAAAAATGTGACCAGATGAGCAATATTTTTTCTCATCGCCTTTTGTACCTTTACCGTGAACTTACCACAGGAACACGCACAAAATGCTGGAGGAACTCAGCAGGTCAGGCAGCAGCTATAGAAAAGAGTAAACAGTCGACGAACCCCTTCGGCCGCAAACTCTTGTTTATGATTTACCATGGCATCTGACCTTCAACCCCTTCATGTTTCATGTTTGAACGCATTCTCCATGCCATATCCGAAATGTGTGAAGTGCAATCCATGGTCCAATTAAATGTGGCACGATGATCTAGGTATGTGTAATTGAGCCATTTATATATTACCGAGGGATCTTTCGTGCCACACGCAACCCACAAGCTCACCTTGTCACACACAGGTGAGATCAATGGAAATACACACCTACTAAACAATGGTAACCAAAACACCCATTCCTCGTTTCAACATTATTTACTCACAACGCGTGAAAAGACAGGGCGGTTCAATATTAGTGATTATTATTAATGAATTCCAGGTTACACTTCATGTTTACTTCCTTACAGTTTTAAATAAAATGCGCCTTTGTGTGAAATGAGCATTTTTACAACCGCACATCCCCCAAGTCTAATTTTGAACACTAGGTTTCTTCTGGTGTTTTCACTTTGCCCGCAAAACTACAAAACTAACTTAAGGCAACAAGGTTCAAGGTCTCAGTCACAAATAGTACTGTTAGGCACGGGAACTGAGGAGTAAGAGTGGTCATTGCTGCGGCACCTACGGCTCACACAAGACCGTCCCCGGGCTCGATGCCGCTGCAGTGCGCGCGTTTGGTGCCAGAAACGGGTTGGATGAACGAGCGGCGCAGGAAGGTTCCTTTCAGGCACTGTTTACAGTAAACGAACGGAAGCGGAAGTACTCCAATAAGTTGGGCAAGTTTTGTCACTTCGGTTGTTCACTTTTCGCCAAGGACGGTACGAGGATCGGCCCGGTGAGGTAGGAATCAGGCATTTTCCTATTTCCGCTTATCCCGGCTGTGGGCGAATTTTCGGGAGATGCCGAGTGACAGGACAGATTGACACAGAGCGGAGTCAGAGGGAGACAGTGTGTGCCCGAGAGGGAGAAGTGAGCAAAGAGAGACTGTAAGAAAGAGAGAGACTGAGTGTGATATGAGAGTAAGGACATGCATGCCTTTGTGTGTGTGTGTGGGAGAGAGAGAGAGGGAGGATGTGAGTGACGAACAATGAGTGAATGAGCAGGAGTAAGAGAGTACTGTACTTGAGTGGGAAAGCAAGACAGGCAGGCAGTGTGCTGGTGTGGGGGAGGGGAGAGAGACAGACGGTGTGAGTGTCAGAGAGAGGGGGGACAATGACTTGACAGGCATGTTGAGAGTCAGAGACAGAGAACGAGAGTGTGGCACAAAGAGGAGAGAAAAGAGGGAGAGAAAACAATCGAATGATGGTCGGGAAGAGGGAGATTGAATGAATGAATGAATGACAGCGACAGAGAACTAGCGAGCCGCAGAAATTATATGTGAATGGCAGGTAGGGATTTAGAATAATATAGGATATTGGTCAGGGGAAGAGAGAGAGAAAGAGACTCTGAGAACAGAGAAAAGAAGTGTGTGGCAGAGACTGTGAGTGACACAGGAAGAGTGAGTGG
This sequence comes from Hemitrygon akajei, assembly GCF_048418815.1. Classification (NCBI taxonomy): domain Eukaryota; kingdom Metazoa; phylum Chordata; class Chondrichthyes; order Myliobatiformes; family Dasyatidae; genus Hemitrygon; species Hemitrygon akajei. Next base: position 165,477,885 of record NC_133128.1, on the reverse strand, counting down.
CAGAGAGAGAGTGTGAGGCACAGAGAGGCCATATGAATGACAGAGAGATAGTGTGTATGGGGTAGGGGCAGGGGTGAAGGCAGAAAGCGTGAACGAGTACCCTAGGGAAGATGACTAAATTATGGATCAAAGACAAAAATGATAAAATTAGGTTAAGCAGGGGAAACATAAGTAGTTGGAACAGGATAATAAGGAGGGGGGAAAAAAACCAAAGTGGCTTAAATCAAGAAGAACTGAATATCCGAGAATAAAACGCTGGAAATTGGTACTGAATGGGAACAAGGAAAGGACAGAAGAAGTAACTGGTTTAGTTGAAAAGGAAGACTATGGGTAACAAGAATTTGGTGGAAAAAAGAGAGGTCCGGGACACAGGAATCTGGGTGACAGGGAGGGGAAAGGGGTTAAACAGCCAGGGCAGAGTACTCCTGTGGCCACCCCCTCAACAACGTCAATAGACAATAGACAGTAGGTGCAGGAGTAGGCCATTCAGCCCTTCTAGCCAGCACCGCCATTCACTGTGATCATGGCTGATCATACACAATCAGTACCCCGTTCCTGCCCTCTCCCCATATCCCTTGACCCCGCTATCTATAAGAGCTCTATCTAACTCTCTCTTGAATGCATCCAGAGACTTGGCCTCCACTGCCTTCTGGGGCAGAGCATTCCACATATCCACCACTCTCTGGGTGAAAAAGTTCTTCCGCATCTCTGTTCTAAATGGCCTACCCCTTATTCTTAAACTGCGGCCTCTAGTTCTGGACTCACCCATCAGCGGGAACATGCTTCCTGCCTCCAGTGTGTCCAATCCCTTAATAATCTTATATGTTTCAATCAGATCCCCTCTCATCCTTCTAAATTCCAGTGTATACAAGCCCAGTCGCTCCAATCTTTCAACATATGACAGTCCCGCCATTCCGGGAATTAACCTTGTCAACCTACACTGCACTCACTCAATAGCAAGAATGTCCTTCCTCAAATTTGGAGACCAAAACTGCACACAATACTCCAGGTGGGGTTTCACCAGGGCCCTGTACAGCTGCAGAAGGACCTCTTTACTCCTATACTCAATTCCTCTTTGGTTACTGTTGGTTACAGTTTGGTTACTTCCCCCTTTGGTTACAATTTGGGGGGGAGGAAAATGACCTAACAGGCATAAATCATAGTGGCACTGTGTCTGGCTCTGTGACTCAGAAGGGAAGGAGAAGAGAAGTGGCGAACTGTGATGATAGGAGATACAACAATTAGGGGAACAGAAAGGAGGTTATGTTGATAAGAACGAGATTCCCGGATGGTATGTTGCCTCCTGGGTGCCAGGTTCTGGGACATCTCAGATCAAGTCCTCAATGTTCTTTTAGTGGGAGGGTGAGCAGCTAGAGGCTGTGGTCCATGTAGGCACCAATGACAGAGGTAGGAAGAGGGATGAGGTTCTGCAAAGTGAGTTCAGGGAGTCCGGTGCTAAATTAAAGGACACCATCTTCAGGGCTGTGATCTCAGGACTGCTACCTACGCCACGTGCTAATGAGGCCAGAAATGGGAAGGTCATACTGTTTAACATGTGGCTAAGGAGTTGGTGTAGGAGAGGGCATAAGATTTTTAGATCATTGAGCTCTCTTCCAGGGAAGATGCGACCTGTACAGAAGGAATGGTTTGCACCTGAACCAGAAGGGGACTAATATTCTATTGGGAAAGTTTGCTAGTGCTGCACAGGGGTGGGGGATAGGGAATCAGAGTGCCAGAGCAGTTAGTGGGATAGTGGAGAGGTTGTGGAGACAGATGTTGTTAAGACCTCAGATAAAGTCAGGAGTCAAAAGGTTGAGCATAGTGCGACTAATGCTCTGAGCTGCGTTTATTTCAATGCAAGAAGTATTGTATGAAAGGCAGATGAGATCGGGGCATGGACCAACACATGGAATTATGATATTGCCGCCGCTAGTGAGATTTGGTTGCAGGAGGGGCAAGACCGACAGCTCAGGGAAAATGCCATGGCCGTGCTCAGTCTGGACAGATGGATAACTCGTCTGAGGTTTTATGGGTGGAACTGAGGATTAAGAAAGGTATGGTCACATTAGTGGGGCTATATCGTAGACCATCCAACAGTCCGGGGGATTTAGTGGAACAAATTTGTAGAATGATTACATACTGTTGAAAGAAACATAAGATTGTTATAGTAGGTGATTTTAGCTTTCCACATGTTGACTAGAACTCCCATACTGTAAAAGGACTAGAAGGTATAGAGCTTGTCAAATGTGTTCAGGAAAGTTTCCTTAATCGGTACATAGAAGTCCCAATGAGAGAGAGTGTGTGAGACTCGACCTGGTATTAGGGAATGAGACAGGGCAGGTGACAGAGGTTTGTGAAAGAGAACACTGTGCATCTAATGATCATAATGCCATTAGTTACAAAGTAAATGTGGAACAAGGTAGGTCTGGTCCACCAGTTGAGATTCTAAATTGGAGAAAGGCTAATTTTGATGGCATCGGAAAGGATCTGGCAAGTGCGGACCGTGACAGGCAGTTTTCTGGCAAAGGTGTACTTGACAAGCGGGAGGCCTTCAAACGTGGACGTGTGAAAGTACAAAGCTCGTCTGCATCTGTCAGAATAAAAGGTAAAGATAATAGGTTTAGGGAACCTTGGTTTTCAAGAGGTATTGAAGCCCTGGTTAAGAAAATAAAGGGGGGAGACACATAGCAAGTAGGAACAAATGAGGTACTTGTGGAGTATAAATAATGCAACAGAACACTTAAACAAGAAATTGGGAGGGCTAAAAGAATGCATGAGGTTGCCCTGCAGACAAGGTGAAGGAGAATCCTAAGGGATTCCACAGATCTGTTATGAGCAGAAGGATTGCAAGAGACAAAATTGGTCTTATGGAAGACCAGAAAGGTAATCTGTACATGGAACCAAAAGAGATGGGGGAGATCTTAATAGGATTTTTTGCACCTGTGCTTACTCAGGAAACAGGCACAGAGTCTATAGAAGTGAGGCAAAGCAGCAGCAAGTTCATGGACCCTGTACAGATTGCAAAGGTTGAAATGTTGGCTGTCTTGAGGCAAATTAAGGTGGATAAGTCCCCAGTCCTTGACAAGGCATTCCCTCGGAGCCTTGGAGGAAGCAAGTGCAGAAGTTGTATGCAGTTTTGGTCTCTGACGTACAGGAAGGATATAAACAAGATTGAAAGAGTACAGACAAAGTTTCCAAGGACTGGAGGATCTGAGTTACAAAGAAAGATTGAATAGGTTCGGACTTTATTCCTTGGATTGTAGAAGATTTGACAGAGGTATAGATAGGGTAAATGCAAGCAGGTTTTATCACTGAGTTTGGGTGGGACTACAAATGGAGGCAATGGGTTAAGGGTAAAGGGTGAAATATCTAAGGGGAACATGAGGGGAAACTTCTTCACTCAGAGGGTCATGTCAGTAGATGTAGTTCATCATGTGCAGGGTGCAGGATGAATGTTAGAGAGCCAGTGGGGTAGGTGAGGACTCAGTTTGGAATTGAATGGTATGATGTGTCTCCTGGAATTGTAGCAAAGAAAGAGAACTGCTTCTGGAAAGGGTTCAATGGAGTTTAAAGATGGCCTTGGCAGGCTTAGAAGGTGAAAAGGGGAAAATTGGAGAAGTCTTTGATCTGAAGGATTATGGTATTTAAAATAATGAAATGAGGGAGGCAACTGAAAAAACAGCAAGAATTTGGAGAAAAGATGAGCAGGGAAGTGAGTAAGAACCTTGGGGAAAGGGATGGTAGTTTTTTTGGGAGAAGGGCTGAGAGTATGATAAAGGTGTAACTGGGATTGATAAACTGTGATGGGCTGTTGTTCAATTGAATATGTCAGAAAGATGGAGAGTATCTGTCAATAGATTAGACAGGATGTCAAGAGTTATTTTGTGTTTAAATATTATCAAGAGGAACTAGACTGAATTCCTGACATCACTATAATGTAATTTTAAAAACTGTTACAATGCATTGTGTAACTTCTGTCCTACTTTGACATTTCTTTAATAAACTACTATTTTGACATTGGGATATATTATCCAAATCATAAATTACTAATTATTTCAATAAGTGTAACTGCTATTTACATTTGTGTTAATATACATATTGAAGGTCTGAGTTATAGAACAATAAAGAATGAATTAATCCCTATGGCCCAATCAGTCAATGTCAACCATGATGTCCATCCAGCTAGTACCAATCTTCTGCATTGGCCCATGTTCTTACAAGCCCTGCCCCTCCATGTACCAAATCAAGTGCTTCCTAAATGATACTATTGTACTTGCCTCAAACACTTCCTCTGGCAGCTCATTCATATAGTCACTGCCCTCTATGTGAAAGTGTTGCCTTTCAGGTCTCTTTTAAATCTTTCCCCTCTTACCCTAAGCTTGTGCCTCCTGGACTCTCCTACCCTGGGAAAGAGACTGTCATTATCCACATTATCAATGCCTCTCAAAACTTTAGACACTTCTGTAAGGTCATCCCTTGCTCTTCTATATTCCAAGGACTAAAGACATAGCCTGGCCAACATCTCCCTTTAACTCACTCCTGATACTCCTGTTCTCACTGCCCTGACTGATGAAGGCCAGTGTGTTAAAAGCCTTTTCCATGACCCTTTCTACCTGTGACACGGCTTTCAATGATCTATAAACTGGTACTCCTGGGCCCATCTGTTCATAGTACAAACCCTAGGGTGGTTTGACTTCCTAAAATGTGTCACCTCACACTTACCTGTATTGAAATCCATTTGCCCTACTTCAGTCCACTTCCCTAACTGAGCAGGATCTTCCTGTAATGTATAATAACCTTCTTCACTGTCAGCAGCACCTCCCAATGCTGTATCATCCACAAACCTACTGATCAAAGCTGGTGTATTCATGTCCAAATCATAAATAATAAATAAAATGATCCCAATACTGACCCCTGTGGCACAATACTGACCAGCCTGTATTTTGTTAGACAAACTTCAACCACCACACTCTGCTTCCTGCCTTCGAGCTACTTTGGGGTACAGCTACTCCAGTTAAGTTTCTGGTTGATAGTAACACCTAGGATATTATAGTGAGGGAATCAGTGATGGTAATGACATTGAGTGTCAGCTGTGATGGTGAATTTCCTCTTGCTGGTTATCATCATGGCTCCGCACTTGTGGGGCATGGATATTACTCACTACCTGTTATTCCAGGCCGTGGCTTTGTGCAGGTATTGTGTTTGCATGTGGACTGCTTCAATGAGGCTGAGCATTGTACAGTTATCAGACTGTTGCTAAGCAGATTCCATCTGACTATCTCTTCCAAGAGAAAATCTGTAGATGCTGGAAATCCAAGCAACACACAAAATGCTGGAGGAACTCAGCAGGTCAGGCAGCATCTATCAAAAAAAGTACAATCAGCGTCTCGGGCCGAGACCCTGATTATCCCTTCCGTCACTTGGCTGATGCTTGAAAGCGAACGGATGGGAATAATTGGTCGAGTTCAATTTGACCTGCTTCTTGTGGACAAGGCATGCCTGAGCAATTATCCACATTGTCCATTAGGTGCCAATCTTGAGGTTGTATTGGAGCAGCTTGGCCAAGAGCATGTTATCCCATCAATAATGAACACATCTTTCATGATTCGTTCTAGGAATCATTTTGCATAATATTATGCTTTAAAATTTAACAACAGACTTAATTGTAGAAGAGTAAAATACTTTATAATATATTATGAATTTACTCAAATTTCTTTGTCGTTAGCAGGAATCTAAATCTATAGCAATATTTATTTATAGAGTGCTTTCACAAAACTATCAAGTCCCAACATGTAATCTTATGGAAAGCCATTTTTTTATGCTTCTTATAATTTTCATATTAGATAAGATGCCATAAATTGTGAACTTCCTCCTTTCGGTTCATTAGTCCTTTAATCAACAAAAATTGTTATATTGTAACTAGTTGTAATTCCTGAAATTCAGGTCTGTGAGTTCTAGTTTATGCAATGTTTGGTCACCTGATTTGTAAATCAGCAGTTTGAACTTTCTATTTCCTTGTTGGTAAACTGACCTGAAATTTCATAATTCTGGGAAGAATTGAAGGAGTGTGACTTGTTTTTTGTTTTCCTTTGCTGTGCACTGATGCAGCTACTGAAAACAACTAATGCCAAAGGTATGTGGAAAGTAGATGGATGTCTTCTCTTAAAGCATAACAATGTAAACATTACTTTTATTTCAAATGTAAAGCTTGTGGCTTCGATTAAAATAGGCTTTAAGAATACATTGTGCGCTTTGTAACATTTTTATATTTATCAACCAGGTTTGAAATTGAGTTTTAGTTTCTTTCATTTCTAAATAAAATTTGTGTGATATCTGTATCAGCTATTAACACTAGCTGCAAATGTTAAATTTATTAATTCCTGAATCCTGTGTCTTGCATTATTAAATGCGATATAAACCCTTGATTTTTTTTTAGTAATCAACTGATGTGACACAGTGTGTTTCAGCTTTTTGTGGTCTGTACTTGGGTAGATCATTAACTTAAGTAGTAACATGACAGATTATTTTTCTGTGTGGCAGCCTCTATAGATAAGGAAGACTGGGGCCATTTCCGTATGTCAATTTAATGTACAGGACAGTTGAAACCTGTTTTAGTAGATAAGCAGTAGAGATCACTTGAGATCTTTTCCATTTCTAAAGAAGTGTGTTGGATTTGTGTAGTGCAGGCTTGTCAAGGTTAGCTTTCCAATATACTTAGTAAATTATGGTCTGAGCAGACTGCAGGAATTGTCTTTCAAATGCAGTGACATTTAAAATCTAGAAACTTATTCCTGTCCATGCCTCATTTGCTGAACAGTATTGTAATTAGTTGACTTTTTAAAATCTTGTAGGTTATTTAGTAAATAAGGTTAAAAGGAGAGATACAGTATGTAAGATTGTGACTTTCTATTTTCCATCCACCATTCAGCATTAAATTGTTCTAAGTGGACACACCAGTGCATAAAAAAGGATAATAAAATGGGTGCACCCCTTAATCCTTGCCAGAATAAGAAATCAGCAAATGATTTACCAACAAGATGACACTGTATAGGAAAGAGAACTGTCCACATTGGAATGATCACAAATGGAGGAAATAATATTGAGTCAAATTCCAAGCAAGGCCTGAGAGTGGTGGAGAACAGTAGTTCAAAACTGCAAAATCCTAAGAATTTGGGCATAAAAATGTTTAAGTATATAATCTTGTACTGTATCTACATAGAACATAGAACATTTACAGCACATTACAGGCCCTTCAGCCCATCTAACATACTCTTGAAGTTGCCTAGAATTTCCCTAGCGCATAGCCCCCTATTTTTGTAAGTTCCATGTACCTATCTAAGAGGCTCTTAAAAGACCCTATTGTATCCACCTCCACCACTGTCGCTGGCAGTGCATCCCATGCACCCACCACTCTGTGTGAAAAACTTACACCTGACATCCTCCCTGTATCTAATTCCAAGCACCTTAAAACTATGCCCCCTTGGTTAGCCATTTCAGTCCTGGGAAAGATCCACACGATCAATGCCCCTCATCATCTTATACACTTCTTCAGGTCACCTCTCATCCTCTGTCGCTCCAAGGAGAAAAGGCCAAGTTCACTCAACCTATTCTCATAAGGTACACCCTCCAATCCAGGCAGCATCTTTGTAAATCTTCTCTGCACTCTCTCTATAGTAACCCTTTATCCTTCCTGTAGTGAGGTGACCAGAACTGAGCACAGAACTCCAAGTGGGGTCTGACCAAGGTCTTATATAGCTGTAATGTTACCTCACAGCTCTTGAACTCAATCCCATGGTTGATGAATGCCAACACACCATACGCTTTCTTAACAGCACTGTCAATCTGCGCAGCAGCTTTGAGTATCCTATCGACATGGACCCCAAGATCTCTCAGATCCTCCCCACTGCCAAGAAACAACCACCTAACTAACAAAAGGTTACTGAAATCCATACACAGTACATCCACTGCTCTACATTCATCAATATGTTTTGTTATATCAAAGAATTCAATCAGGCCCGTAAGGCAAAACCTGCCCTTGACATGCTGACTATCCCCAATCAGATTATGTCTCTATAAGCGTTGAACAGTGAAGATTGAATTAGTTGAGGTGTACAAGCCGTTTTGACTTTGAGGGAAAAACTTGTTTTACATCAGTTTATTGATTTTGCTCTTCCAAATTCAACATACCATTTAGAGATTTACAATGTTGAATTGAGTAGACTGTTCAAGGCTTGTTTTGTTTCAAAACTGAAGTTAGAGTCATAGAACACTGCAGAACAGAAACAGGTCTTTTGGCCTATCAAGTCCATGCTGAAGTTTTATATTGCCTATTCGCAGCTACCTGCACCTGGACCATAGCTCCAATCAATGTACCTACCCACTTTTTTTTTTAAAGGTAGAAATTGAACCTGCATCTACCACATCAGCTAGCAGCTTGTTCCACACACTCACCATCTTCTGAGTGAACAAGTTCCCTCTCATGTTTGCCTTAAACATTTCACCCTTTACCCTTAACCAATGACCTCTGGTTCTTCTCTAATACAATCTCAGTGGAAAAAGCCTGTTTGCATTTACCCAATTTATATCCTTCATAATCTGGTATATCTCTAGCAAACCTCTCCCTCATTCACTTATTATCCAGGGAATAAAGTCCTAAGCTAGTTAACCTTTCCCTGGAACACAGGTCCTCAATTCTTGGAAATATTCTTGCAAATTTTCTCTGTACTCTTTCAAACGTATTGATATCTTTCCCATAGGTAGGTGACCAGAACTGCACACAATGTTCCAATTAGGCCTCATCAACACCTTACACAACCACAACATGATATTCAAACTCCTGTACTCAGTGCCCTTATTTATGAAGGCCGAAGCACCAAAAGCTCTCCTTAAGACTTTATCCACCTTTGAGGAATTAAGGATCTGTATTCCAAAATCCCTCTGTTCTACCATACTCCTCAGTTCCCTACCACTCACTGTGTAAGACCTATCCTGGTTAGTCCTTCCAAAATGCAACACTTCAGTTTTGTCTGCATTAAATTCTATCAGCTATTTTCAGCCCATCTTTCTAGCTGGTCCAGATCGTGAGACAATTTTTGATAGTTTTCCTTGTTATCTACTATGCCCCCAATCTTGGCGCCATCTGCAAATTTGCTGATCCAGCTTTGTAGATGTCAGACAACAATGGACCCAGCCCTGATCGCTGTAGCACATCACTAGTCACAGCCTCCAGTCAGAGAAGCAACTATCTACTATCACTATCTGGCTTGTTTCATGAAGCCAATGTCAAATCCAATTTACTACCTCACACTGAATGCCAAGCAACTTAACCTTCTTGACCAACATCCCATCAGGACCTTGTCACCCCCAAGACCTTGGTGAAGTCCATGTCGGCAACATCCATTAACTTCCCATCATGAACTTCCCTGGTAACCTCCTCAAAAAACACTAACCAAAAAATTATTGGTTAGACATGTGCTATTACACACAAAGCCATGTTGACTATATCAATCATTTCCTGTATATCCAGTCCCTTCCTATAATTTCTGGGCTTATTCTTAGATCCTTTCTTAGACAACAGAACAAATTGTGAAGGTTCTATTATGATTTTTGTTTCATTGGGAAAGATTTTTTTTGTTTTGGGCATATTAATGATCTATGCACAAATTATGTCAAAGCTCCTCCAATTTCCTCCTTTGAGTCCTTGTGTAACCTAATTTGCACTTATATATCACCAAACAAGGCAGTATTAGGAAAAAAGCTCTTAAAGGTGGTTGATTCATTCTGGTGGTACAATCATTTAGAGATTAGAGTGCTGTGGGAAGTTTCTAGTAAAGCTTACTTTTAAAGTAGTATAACATTTTCCAGAAACGTGAATGTATGATGTCATTTCAACTTAAAATACAGATTGGGTACTGAATGGGCTTATTTCAAGCAAAATTCCATTCAGTTTAGCAAAGACTATCATCTTTTGGTAATTGGTGATGGTCATTTTTTTTGTTCCATTCAAATCTTTTCCATTATTGCATCAACTTTTGGTTTTAGACTTGCATTACTCTTCACTTACTGTATTTGCATGTTTATTTTTCTGTCTGAAAACTGTGGAAATCTTTGACCGTGAATTTTATGAGAAACCTCTCAGCAACATTTGTTGTTACTTCCAGAAATGTTGGGTTCAAAAATAGTGACTTGTTAATCCATGGCCGAAACATGCAGATGGTTTGGAAATTGAAGGACGGACAATAAATAAGCATTATAATGTGCTATATTTTAGTAAAATTATATGCTTGCTATTTGTGATAGGTATGAAATAAATGAATAGAAGCTTGGATGCATTCTCGGGTTGTTTAAAGACTGCTCGCAAATTAGCACCAAAGTTTTAAGTGGTTCACTCGTGCTTTGCTGTTCCATCCGAGTTGACAGTGGCCAAAGGATAAACGTCATGAGGATTTGACTTTTCTGTAGAAGTCGTTCTGCAACTGAGATATGCTTTACAACTTGGCTTAATTTCCGAAACAAACAGCGGAACAAGGCATCTGAATTGCTTCCCATCCCAGTGTGGGCTGCCCACAACTGCAGTGTAGCAGGTATTAGGACAGACTGTCTAGTTTTAAGTCTCTTCTAATACAATTCTTCATTTGGTCTTGAGGACCATGTTATCAGTGCATCCTACTCTTGGATTTAACCTATGGAGATTAGAACAGCATTTTTATCATGGGAATAGAATTTTTACTTTCTTCTCATGCCGCATGGATAAGATGCATTGGGGGAAATTGATAGAAGGTCTTTGTTCTGCAGATATTGAGTGTAAAGCCCATTTTCTTGTATACTTCAACTAACAAGTTGACGATGGCTTGGAGTTTGTGTGCAAAAGCCATGTGATTTTGGATCAGGTTGTTTGTTGGAAGTACCATGTGGCATCATGACAAAAAGAAAAAGATAGCTACAACTTTTGCCACAATGGTGTGGCCTTTCCTGACACCAGGATTTCACTGGGATTGGCTCTGTTATGGACCAGCTGGATAGGTTCAAGGCTTAGAGTGGAGTCAAATTTCTCCAGACCACTGAATTAGATTCACAGTGCCTCCCTTCTGATGGTGCAGAAGGTTTTGGTGAACTTGTTGATGGCCTTGTGGTTGGTTCTGAAGAGAAACATTGCTCACTCAATCAATTATCAAAGGGCAACACTACAAAAAAGACTTTTGAACAATTTGAAGAGGATGTGAAAGAACACCGTGTAAGTGCACACTTTTTCATGAAAGAGGAGATAAGTAAATCCTAAGCACAGAAGAGAATCTGGGACCAGTCTGTGAAGCCAGGCCTTTGAGTCTGAAGGGGGGGGGGGGGGGGTGGTGCGTGTCCTTTTATACACAACTTTCCTTAAATGACAATTGGACTTCTATTAACAATGTCTTTGAAGTTGGTCTCAAATGTCTGGCTATGCCAAAGAATATGTGAGTTAAAGGATGTTTTGAATTTCTAGTTTCTTTCCACTCCATTGCTTGTCACACAACACATCATGTTGTGAACAATAGATGTTTAACTTCTAAACTTAAAATTTGATGGATAAGGATTTCCAGCTGACTCTACAAGTCAGATAAAATTCTGTAGCCTGGAGTGATACAAGATGAAGTCTGCAGGTACTTTAGCTGGGATGCAGATGAAATTTCAGTTACTGGTTCCAAAGGAGTCAATGTTAAATGGAAGAGCAGAAATAAGAAGTGGCAAAGTTAGATATCTAGCAGAAGGGTGTTCCTTGATAAATGTTGGTAGGATTTAAAGAGCAGCATTCAATATAAAGATTTCTTGGCAATTTGTGAGGGACTAAAATGAAGTACTTTCCTAGGAAAGTCTATGTGGAGTGAGATGATCTGTTAGGGAGCTGGCTTCTTCTGCATATTTATTCATGGCTCAGTTGATCTGCAAACTCAGTTGTTTGTATTTAATTTAAGGAACTATATAAAGTGAAAGGTTAGGTTAGCACTCGGTCATTTCTGGATTCAATATCATAGCACTATAGAGAGATAGATCACAGGAACAGGCCCTTTGGTCCATTGAGCTGCACTAACCTTCAGTCCCCCATTTACATTAATCCTACGTTTTTATTCTTTCCCCATTCCTATCAGCCAACACCATTCTTTCACCCCTCGCATTAACCACACATCTTTGCAATGTAGGAGAAAACCAGAGCACCTGGAGGAAACTCAGAGTCACAGATAGAACATACAACCTCCATGCAGACAGCATCTGAAAGCAGGAGTGAACCCGAGAGTGTGGTGCTGCAAAGCAAAGGCTCTGCTAGTTGTGGGACCCAGTGGATCTTTTCCATCTGTATAACAGTTCATCAAAATAACTATGCGCACATTACTTTCATAGAGCAGCCATCAACCTGTTAGCAACAGATCAAGGGTTTTGACTCAAAAAGTCGATAATTGATGCACCAATCAGCATAAAGGCCTCAAATTTATACAATTTATATTAATGACTTGGGTCGTGACATTGGTATAGTCACTAACTTTGTTTACGATAAGTAGTAGTTTGTGAAGAGGATGCAGTTAGATTAAGCTAATGGGCAAAGATCTGTTTAGAAAGGAGTCAGTGAACTTTACCTGTTTTAGCAGGAAATATAAATATAAAAGAAGCATTTTATCCAAATGGTAAAAGTTTGGTGTGACCCAGTGTATGACTCACAATGGGCTTGTGTGTAGCTACAGCAAGCAAAGAAGGCTAATAATACTAAATTAAGAAGGTTGTATTTCATTTTCAAAGGGCATTGGTCAGACTACATCATATACAATATTGGCCTCCTTATTGAAATGACAATGTTAATGCATTGGAAGTTTACAAACCTAATATTTGGAGTGGTTGAGATGTCAAAAGACAAAAGATTGATCTACTGGATTTGCAGAAGTTAGAAATGACTTATATGATCCTGATAGATCTTGACAGAATGGATCTAGAAAGGATATTACTGTAGACAGTGAAATTAAAAGTAGCAGTCACAGCTGTAAAACGGGGGTCCACCTTTTAAACAGATCTGGTTTTTTCTCCGTGTTTCGTGAGGCAGATAGATGAGATCAACACTTGTTAAGCAGAGGGGTGGGAAATACAGCTGAGGTTGTGCTCAGATCGGCCGAGATCATATTGAACGGCAGATACACTTGAGAGTTGGCGTGGCCTAACCCAGCAATTAATTTGTTTGTGTAAATAATCCATTAAAGCATTCAAATATTTGAGGAGGGACAGCCTACTCACATTCCGGAATGCATTTGTTGCTTTGTCATAAACAAAGCATGTCTCTGACTACACATGTATGCTGGAGCATTGTTTTCTACAGACCACAAGCTATTGGCGAATCTCATTGGGTTAGGTGGTAGCCATGGAGGCAAAGGGATAGTTGACCTTTCAGATCGACACCTTGCATTTGTATCCTGATGCAGGGTCTCGACTGGAAATGTTAAGTGTCCTTTTGCCTCCATGGATGCTGCCTGACATGGATGGGTTGCTGAAGAAGATTGTTTAAGCTTTGCATATTCAGTTCTCTCTTACTTGAAACTGCTGAGATTTGAATCTGTTAGAACAACGTGTGGAGTGTAACTTTCTTTTCTTTCTTTCTTTTCAAATCTTTTTATTAATTTTTAGGAAAAACATAAGTAAAATATAAGTACAAAACATTTGAGAGTACACAATTAATAGATTAATTAACAATCAGATATGTATTAATCAATATATAAAGTCTCCCAAACTCATAGTATTAATGTAAAGGAATTAAGAAAAAAAGAAAAAGGAGAAAAAGAAACACCCCCCCAAAAAAAACTAAAAGAATTTAAAAAAAAACAACTAATAAAAAAAACTAACCAACATGGGCGATTGCATAATGTTGAATACATACAGTAGTGCCGATGACTCCCAACCTCCATCCACACAATTCAGGATAGTAACAATAAGGTTCAGGATCAGACCATTTAATTCATATGAAAATGTTGAATAAATGGTCTCCAAGTTTCCTCAAATTTAACTGAAGAATCAAAAGCCACACTTCTAATTTTTTCTAAACTCAAACAGGAAATAGTTTGAGAAAACCACTGAAATACAGTTGGAGGGTTAATTTCTTTCCAATTCAGTAAAATAGATCTTCTAGCCATTAGTGTAACAAATGCAATCATTCATTGGGATGAAGCGGATAAACGCTTATTATCTATCATTGGTAGACCAAAAATTGCGGTAAAAGGATGTGGTTGGAGATTAATATTTAAAACTCTTGAAATAATATTAAAAATATCTTTCCAGAGTGTAACTTTGTAGAGAAAAATATATATTATTAAATGAGTTCAACGTAAAATGTTTATCAATCTATCTTTGTTCTGCTGAGCAATGTGGGCACGTTAGGTTTGTGCTCGGAATGTGTGGTGATACTTGCAGGCCGCCCGCACCCTCGTGTGTTGATTGTTCATGCAAACAACGCATTTCACTGTATGTTCAAATTTTGAGTGATAATTTTACTACTTTTGAGAAAGGGTTTCTCAAAGCCAGAAACTTTTGAGCCTGGCTAATGATGGCCAGCAAGAATATTAACAAGTTAAGGACCAACTTTAGTAATGCTCAGTTTTGTCATGGAGTCTTTTTGCTGTTGCAGCTGGATGGTTATTAGAAGTGTTAGCCTGCTTGTTCTTTATTTGCTCCCCTTAACCTCGTTGCAGTAGGTATATGATTGAGTTTGGTATCATCCTGTGTGAATGCTCCACATTTATAAAGTTTAGTTATCCGGTAGACTGTTAGGGAAATCATGGAAGCTTCCTTTTTCAAAGTATTAATCACCAAGAAAGGATTTATTATGAAAGTTTTGTTTACGTCAGAGCCATATCTAAGTCGTATGAATAACGTATAGGGCTAAATCATAAAAGCTATTTGAAATTCAGAAGTATTGCAAGATGAGTCCAATTTGTCAAAGCAGAATAAAATTTGGTTTTCTAATTGTTAGTTTAATAGACTAATATAGAATCCATCAACATTTGAATATATTATATATCTAACTCAAGGGAAACCCCTTTTATATCTGGGTTGGTAAGTAATCATGATCATCCATTATCTAATTACTATTGCTCCATTTTTGCATATGTTGAAAACAATGGATTTGAAGATTTAAAATTAATAGTGCGAAGTTGAATGCTCAAGGGTGTGTTTCATGAAGGGATATATGTAATGACAAGCACATTACAGTACAGAGAAGTTCATATTGAACAGGGCGAATTCTGATACATTTACACATGTATTTTGCATGCACTGTAAATGAACTTTTAATGGCGCAGCTCACATTATCGTGGTTCTAAGAATGTTTTCTCCTTTGACTTATGACAAAAAAATACATGTTCTTACCTGTGCATGCTTTGACAGTGTTGGTACTTCTCATTTCCATTTGGAACCAAAACTTAAATGAAGTTCACATTTTACTTCCTAATCTTGGACAAGTTTGTCCATTGCACTAATCCAGATGATTGACTCGATTGTGTCAGCCATTGAGAGGGAGGTGAGGTGGGCATGTGGCAATGTCAGAGTAAGCAGCTAGTTGTAACAGCAACCAAAGTCCATTTACTAAAAGTTTTAATGATCAGATGAAACAGCATTTATGGTAGAAATTCCAGCAACCTCTCCCAAAATGAATGGGGATAGTTACATAGGAACCATGTTCATAAAATCAACTGTGGTCATTTGCACAGTATCATTAGATACTGTGTCCAAACAATGGTAGTTTTTTTTTGGTGTTGATTCATGAGATTCCTTCCTGCCAGACATTGCCACCACTGATCAGAGGATCAAAAATCACCAAGAAGCCTGGAAGTGTATAGTGGCTTATGTGCAGCTTTTTGGATTTGACAATTACTTTTTTTTTAATGTCCAGCCAAGTTTTTATCTGTAAAATTTCATTGACTGGTACTTGGCTGGTTTTAATCTACTATTTAGGTGGCACATTTTGAACAAAGTTTATGGTCTTGTTTAGAGGGGCACAAGAAGTTGTTGCAGGAACTGAGAAAAGCCATGATGCATTGGGATTAGAGTCAGTCTGGTATTCCTAACTCAGACGATGCAGAGATCATTACTCTACATCTAATTTTGCTAGACATAATCTGTGGGAGCTTGATATGAGCACTGATGCTCCACTTACTTCCAAGTTTTAATATTCCTTAAAACTATGAACTTCCCTCTTAAATATTTAAGATCCTTCTCTAGCCAACAAAGATTGGATAATAGAAAGAGATTACAGAAATGTGCCAACAGTAGGAGACTCTAGTTCTAATTGCAGGGAATTATCAAATATTTATTGATCATTGCTGAGCACCATTGAATGTGAGGCAAGACAAAGTGGTATGCGTGCATAACTGCTCATAAATAGCATTTCAGTTGGCCCAGTGATATGCCTTTCCTTGATTGATTTTGTCTGTTCAGCGTAACTATTTGGCCTGAAGCGAGCACTTGCGGAAGTTGTGCCAGAGAACTGGTTCGTATTTGAGCTTTTGGATTTTGGCATTTCATGGGAATCAGCCTGTATTGTCAAACAGGAATACCCAATGTGACACTGGCTATTAAAATTGCACATAGTGTTCATATTCCATGTAAGACACTGTATTGTCCCTCTCTATGTAGAAGCTGGAAGAAATAAAGTGTGTGTGTGTGTGTGTGTGTGTGTGTGTGTGTGTGTGTGTGTGTGTGTGTGTGTGTGTGTGTGTGTGTGTGTGTGTGTGTGTGTGTGTGTGTGTGTGTGTGTGTGTGTGTGTGTGTGTGTGTGTGTGTGGTGCGCGCGCACACATACATGTTCTAATCGGCACTGATATGCTTCCATTGGCTTGTATATTTTCTCTATAGGAAAGATGTACATAAATAAGTTTGAAAGAGTATCGAAAAATCTTACAAGGATGTTGCTGGGTCCGGAGAACTTGAGTTATTAGGAAAGATTGAATAGGTTAGGACTTTATTCCTTGGAACATAGAAGATTGAGGGGAGATTTGATAGAGGTATACAAAATTATGAGGGCTATAGATAGGATAAATGCAAGCAGGCTTTTTCCACTGAGGTTGGGTAGGACTACAACTAGAGGTCATAGGTTAAGGGTGAAAGTTGAAAGGGGACATGAGGGGAAACATCTTCACTCTGAGGGTCATTGGAGTGTGGAGCAAGCTGCCAGTGGAAGTGGTAGATGCGAGCTCGATTTACATGTTTAAGGGAAGTTTGAATAGATGGCAGGGATGTGGAGGGCTATGGTCCTGGTGTAGGTTGATGTGATTAGGTAGTTTTAAATGTTTTGGCCCAGACTAGATGGGCTAAAGGACCTGTTTCCGTGCTGTACCTTTCTATGACTCTGTGACTCTTGCCAGAACAAGCAATTCCTAAAAATAATTTTGGACTAATTGAATGATGGATACTTTGAAAGATATTTTGTCTGTCATGCCCATTTTTTTGTTCATAATGCTGTAAGTTTCTCAATTGAAAGCAGCTGCACAATTCCTTTTTTTGAATGAAATTATTCAAGTCAGCTTCCTCCAGCTTGTTATGAAATGTTTGTGTTTGCAGCAATTTTTTGCATTTAGTGCAATTCTGAAATTATTTTCATATATTTTGTGCTAATGTGATAATGTTTGAGGAGAAAACAGATTCAGTAATGTGGTTTCTATGATCATTTTGGAGAGGGAGAATAAAAACAGGCTTGTATTTAGGTATTCGTTTTCACATCCTTTCAGAAGGTACCTTTTGCAGCTCTGAAGTGCTTCTAGGTACTGCAAGATAGCACACCGCTTTGTGTTGTAGCAGTTGTTTTGTGCACAGTTTGCTGTCACAAGCAGCAGCATAGTAATTACCATATATTTTGTTTGAAATTTTGAATGATGAATAAACATAGTCCAGGACACCAAAGGTGATTTACCCTTATGAGAAATGTGATCTTTGTTTTGACTGTGGCGCCTGGTTTTTGTAAGCATTTCACTTCCTGCATCTCTTCCCTGTCAAATCACTTCCTTTAGTAGGTGGCAAATCCGCTTCCTTTATTCAAGAAAGGGAGTAGGGGGTAACCTTGGGAATTATGAGCCAGTGAGTCTTACTTCAGTGGTGGACAAATTATTGGAGAAGATTTTCAGAGAAAGGATTTACGAGCATTTGGGGAGGCATTGTCTGGTCAAGCATGGCTTTCTGAGGGACAGATCATGCCTCCAGAGCCTGATTAAATTCTTTGAGGATTGTGACAGAGCACATTGATGAAGGTAGAGCAGTGGTTGTGGTGTATGTGGATTTTAATAAGGCATTCAGTAAGGTTCCCTATGATGTGTTCATTCAGAAAGTCAGGAGACATGGGATCCAGGCACACATTCAGAATTGGCTTGTCCTCAGAAGGCAAAGGTTGAGTGCATTCTGCCCTGAGAGTGGTGACCAGTGGTGTTCCACATTGATTTGTTCTGGGACCCTCGCTCTTGGGTGATTTTTATAAATGACTTGGATGAAAAAGTAAATGGGTGGGTTATTAAGTGTGGCGATGACATGAAGGGTGGTGGAACTGTGGATATTGTAGAAGGTTGTTGTAGGTTACATCAGGGCACTGACAGGATGAAGAGCTGAGAAGTGGCAGATGGAGATCAACCCAGTGTGAAATGATTCACTTAGGAAGATTGCATTTGAAGGCAGAACACAGGGTGAATTCCAGAATTCTCGGCAACGTGGAGGAAGAGAGCGATCGTGGCATCCATGTTCTTAAGGCCCTCAAAGCTGCCATGCAAAGTGATAGGGTGGTTCAGAAGGCATATGGTGTATTGTCGGGGAATTGAGTTCAAGAGCTATAAAACTGTGGTTTATTGTGTTCAGTTCGTTCCGCTTCATTATAGTATGCACGCTGAAGGTTTAGTGAGGATGTAATGGAAATTTACCAGGATGCTGCCTGGATTAGAGAGCATGTCTTATGAGGACAGGCTGAGTGGGCGAGGGCTTTTCTCTTTGGGGTGAAGAAGGATGAGACATGACTTGATGGAGGTGTACATAATGATAAGAGGCATAGTTTGAGTGGATAACCAGAGACTTTTTTTCCAGAGTGAAATAGCTAATAGTGGCACAATTCTAAGGTGACTGGGGGGGGGGGGGGGGGATGTCAGAAATATGTTCTTTACGCAGAGAGTGGTGACTGTGTGGAATGTAAACCAGGTCTGCACAACATCAGGGACCGAAGGGCTTTTCTGTGCTGTAGTGTTCTATGTTCACATTGGCCTTTAATGTTGTATGGAATGTTTACAGTTGCTGTTTTTAATTCTTTTTAAATGCTTAGCTCTGGGAGCCTAATTTTATTTTCATAAGAAATTTTTTTTGTGCTCCTAGGCCAGTGAATCCCACGTGACCAGCATAGGCCTTTTAAGCCTGTCGTGTTTTGAGCTTGGTGGAGATCCGCTGGCAGAATACATTAAAAAGTTTCCTAGCTGTGAAACCTGGCTGTAATAATAAAACTTATTCTTGGCTGTGAACATATAAGATGAGGACCTTTTTGTGAGCTCTTTTTCAGTAACTTGCTTTCTGCCCATTACGCTGCTGGCGTTTAGGGCAGCAGTGAAGGTCCTCCATCTCTGGCGGTGTTCAGGGCTTCCTCCATCGTGTCAGCAGCTTCCTCTCGGTTTTCACCACTGTCGGGCATGCAAGTCCCAGGTGGAGACTCAGGAATACCATCATACTAGGATGCGGAAGGATTCTTCGTTGCTGTTTCTGTAACAACCTATTTTGCCAGTCAGCCCTGAGCTGAATCCCTGAACCTGGAGGACCAGTGGACCACTATTTGTCTGGCATCTACCCTTGAACTGTTTGGCATGGGTAACCCTACCAAGAGCGAAAGCATAAAACCCTGATCCCAATGTATCTCTCCGTGTCATTGAGGCATGCAAACCTCCAAACCCTTTGACAAGATGTGATCCTCTTGGAGGCTTTTTCAGTAAATCTATAGATAAAAATACATATTCATATGCCCAAGAATAGTCAGTGATGTTCCCCTAAGGTCTTTTTACCAAATCCTTCCTGGCATCCTGCATGCAGAAATAGGCCATTCAACCCTTCTATCATTAAGTGACATCAGAAGTCATCTTATTAAAGTGCCATTTTCTAGTACTAAATCCATTTTGCTCGATTTCCAAAAAAAAAACAAAAATCCAAAAAAAACTCTCCTGGTTATGTATAATGAATTGAGTCGGTATAGCTCAAGGAGTTTAAGAATTACAAATATTTTGCCTCTGGGCAAAGAATTCCTTCTTTCCCTTTTCCTGACTGGCTGACCCCTTGCTTTGAGACTGTGACCCCAATCTGGAACCCCTTCCCACGGGAAACATTATTTCTGGGGTCATCCTCTCAAACCTGTTAAGAATTTCATACATTTTAGTGAGATGACCATCCATAGGCCTGGTCTGTTTAATCTCTCCATAATATGTCAAACCCACATTCCCAATCTGTTTGAACTCTTGCTGCACTTCCTCCACAGCACTTGTTCTACTCTAGGAGGAGAAGGCTTGTACTCATTACTTCAGATGGCAACTCACCAGGACTCTTATATAATTGTGCAATTTACATTGCAAGAATGTTTTGGTGTAAGAGTGCATTTGCCTTCCTAAATGCTTCATGAGCTGCATGCTAACTTTAAGTGATCTATCTATGTGGATATCTATCCCCTTCTGGCCGTTTGAGTCGCACCGCCCAACAATTCCCCAATTTAATCCTAGGCTAAATTTACAATGACTAATTAACCTATCAACCAATATGCCTTTTGGACTGTGGGAGGAAACTGGAGCACCTGGAGGAAACCCTCATGGTCAGGGAGGGAAGGGACAACCTCCTTACAGGCAGCCGGGGGGTGGGGGGAGGTGGAATTGAACCCTGGTCACCTGTACTGTAAAGCGTTGGGCTAACCACTATACTTCTGTGTGTACAAGGATGGCCAGATATGTCTTAATACTAAAACCTTTCAATCTCTCCCATTTAAAAAAAAATCTGCCATTGTATTTCTTCCTGCCAAAGTGGTTGATCTTGAATTTTCCACATTATTTCATCTGTCCTTTCAATTAGCTTCTCTATATTTTCCTGAAGCCTTCTTGCATCAGGTTCAGTGCCCATGCCGTTACCTCGTTTTGCATCATCAGCCGGTTTGGGTAAATTGTACTCGATCTATTCACCCCTATCATTAGTGTGGATTGTGACTGCTGGCGCCTAAGCACAAATCACTACCAGACCGCCTCCTGACCTGGAAGTATACTGTATATTCCCAGTGTTTGCTGTCCATGAGACAATCTTCGACCCATGCCAGAATATTACACCCACTTATTTTGCATTGTATTCAAAATTCACTCAAATTCCAAATGTAACACTGTGATAGCAAGTTGGATAGTGCTATCCTTTTGAAACATCTGTTGATAAGCAGGAAAATAAGTTCCATATTGTGCAGGTTTCTCTATATGTAAAGCCTGTCTCAGTGTGATTACTGTACTCTGGTTGTGCGAGTCAAGAAAACACAAATGAATTTCTAACAAATGATCATCAAAAGCTAACTCCACTGCACTCCCTATGACTCCATTGTATGTGCAGGGGCTGGCATTTGCATGGTGCTTATACATACTGAGGACACAATTAAGTCTCCAGAAATGTACCATGCAGGCATAAAGGACCCAATTGTGTTTAGTGGCAGCTTTTAGATACATTCCAGTGACGTATTGCACAGAAGTATGCAATTTGAGAGACTTTCTAGCCCACTGTCTTTAACTTGAGAAATTATTTCAAATTCCTGTCTGTCCATTCAGAAGGATAATAAAGATTAGATTATGTATTTGAAGAGCAATGGTTATAATATCTTGGCCAGGATTTTATCCACAGAAGAAGCCACAGCAATAAATGATTAACTGCTCATACATCTTCTTCTTCTTCTTGGGCCCTTAGCTCCCAGTGGAGCCTAGGCCATTAATGACCAAAGTCGATGGTATGGTTGGTGTTCATCAATGTTTCTTTAACACATTGTAACTACTGCACTGGGGGTTGGCCTGTACAGCTTCACAACTGCCCTGATGGCCCACCTTACCCGTTTGTACCTCTCATGACTGGTACGTAGAGTTGGACTTTGAGAGGCGGTCATACATTTATATTGTGCGTTTTGATTGGAATGACTTTTTTTTCCCTTCTTAACACCATAGATTTGGAAAGTAATTCCTTGGCAGTAAAGTACAAGGCGTGATTGATAAGTTCGTGGCCTAAGGTAGAAGGCGTTAATTTTAGAAAATCTAGCACATTTATTTTTCAACATAGTCTCCTCCTACATTTACACACTTAGTCCAGTGGTCATGGAGCATACAGATCTTGGACCTTCAGAAAATGTCCACAGCAGGGATGATTGATAAGTTTGTGGCCTACAGTAGAAGGAGATGAGTTATACAGCTCTCGTTACATGTGCATGCAGGTCAACTCTTTGAGTGATTATGCAGAAAGTTTGAAGTTAATAACTCATCTCCTTCTACCTTAGGCCACTAACTTGTCAATCACTCCTGATGAGTTATTAACTTCAAGCTTTCTGCATAATCACTCAAAGAATTGAACTGCATGTGCATGTAACGAGAGCTGTATAACTCATCTCCTTCTACCGTAGACCACGAGCTTATCAATCACCCCTGCTGTGGACACTTTCTGGAGGTCCAAGATCCGTATGCTTCACAACCGATGGACTAAGTGTGTAAATGTAGGAGGGGACTATGTTGAAAAATAAATGTGCTAGGTTTTCTAAAATTGACTCCGTCTAACCTAGGCCACGAATTTATCAATCACCCCTCATACTTTGATATTTAGGACATGCTAGATCACGGGATGGCACAGTGGTGCAGTGCCATTCCAGTCTGATGCTAACCTCAGGAGCTGTCCGATTTGAGCTTGCATGTCCTGCCTGTCGATTGGCTGGGTAATTGGTAACTGTAAAATTG
Source organism: Hemitrygon akajei (assembly GCF_048418815.1). Classification (NCBI taxonomy): domain Eukaryota; kingdom Metazoa; phylum Chordata; class Chondrichthyes; order Myliobatiformes; family Dasyatidae; genus Hemitrygon; species Hemitrygon akajei. The sequence goes on along the minus strand of NC_133128.1, from coordinate 165,454,927 downwards.
GCCCAAGTGTGTAGATCAGTGATAGAATTTGGGGAAGCTTGGTAGGAGTGGGGGAGATTAATTGGGTTAGGACAGCACTCATGCTCATGCAAGTGCTTGATGTGAGGTCACCAAAGTCTGCTTCTATGCTATGTCTTTCTATGACTCTACCAGTTAAAAAATTCCCTCTGATTTGCCAAATGTGATTTTCAATTCCTGAAGCCAGATATACACTCCCCAACGAACCATCTGTGGGAGGAACTCAGCATGGCAAGCAGTGCATGTGGAGACTGTCTGACTCCTATCCTCCCAACAGATGCTACTGTTTCTCCAGTGCATTGTTTGTTGCTCCTGATTACAACATCTGCAGTCTCTTGTTTCTTGTCCTGTTGGGGATAATCAGCATAGCTTTGTGTGTTGGGTGGGGGGGGGGGGGGGGAGGAGAGGTGGTGATCATGAGGAGGTAACAAAAACAATTTATGAAAGTAGGGCAGTGAATATTGTCTACACGAAGTTCAGTATACATTTCACTAAGGTCCTGCACAGCTGGTTGATCTAGAAGATTAAATTACTTGGGATGCAAAACTGACTTGGTTTATTAAGACTGACTTGAGTCCACTGTCCTGCTTTCTCTTTTTGGCATTGAATTTTAATTTGCTTTCATTGTTGACCCAACTCACTCTTAAAAGCTTCAAATGTCTTCGTGGAAATGCATTCTCTGAATAAAGACATATCCCACAACTAATTTTATATTGATAACACATTATCACTAATTCACCAAACAAGAAAGACGTTTCCCTCCCTACTCACTCTGTCAAATTTCTTCACAATTTAAAAACATCTGGTTTAGTGTATTTTATTAGTCTTCTGTACTTTGGAATATTTTATTATAAAATGTTTTTTTAAAATAATCACTTTCTTATTTTTGGCATTACCCTTGTATGTCTGTTCTTGATATTAAGGCTTCAATATCCTTTCTTATTAAGCACTTGAAACTGTCCACACCACATCAAATTCAACATGATCAAAATTTATTGTTGTTTAAAAAATAGTGCATATACCAAGCAATAAGTAGAGAAAATATGAAATATGAAGGTAATCTAGCCAATAATGTAGAAGAAGATATCCAAGGATTTTTTTTCTGATGTACATTATAAAGAATAAAAGAGAGGCAAGAGTGGACATTGGACTGCTGGAAAATGCCACTGAAGAGATAGTTACAGGGAACAAAGAAATGGTGGATGAACTGAATAGATACTTTGTGTCAGTATTTACTATGGAAGACACAAAACAATGTGCCAGAAACTCAAGAGTGCCAGGGCACAGGAGTGTAGTTATTATTACTCAGGAGAATGTGCTTGGGAAACTGAAAGGTCTGAAGGTAAGTAAGTCACCTGGACCAGATGGATTACATCTCAGGGTTCTGAAAGAGGTAGCTAAGAGATTGTTAAGGTATTAGTAGTGATTTTTCAAGAATCACTAGATAGTGGAATAGTTCCAGAGGACTGGGAAATTGCAGATGTCACTCCACTTGTTAAGATGGGAGGGTGGCAAAAGACAGGAAACTTTAGGCCAGTTAGCCTGCCTTCGATAGTTAGCGAGATGTTAGAGTTTACTTTACTTTTATTGTCACCAAACAATTGATACTAGAGCGTACAATCATCACAGCGATATTTGATTCTGCGCTTTGTGCTCCCTGAAGTACAAATCAAAGTAAATATATTGCCTTCTTAAAACATGAGGGGATCTTAGACTGAAGCAGGGAGCAGTTGAAGATGTCAGCAAACACTCCAGCTAGCTCGCTTGCACAGGCCCAGAGAACCTGTCCTGGGATGCCATCTGTGCCAGTCGCCTTCCTTGGATTTATCTTCAGGAAGGCTCTTCTAACGTCTTCCTCAGTGACGATGAATCTCGATGCCACCAGGTCCGGTCCATCCGGAGGGGGCGGGACGTTCCTCTTCTGTTCGAATCTTGCGTAGAGTACGTTAAGTTCATCAGGAAGAGAAGCGCTGCAGTTATTGATATTCCTAGCCTTTTTCTTTGTGCCCAGTGATCTCATTTAGACCCTGCCATAGTCTACTGGCATCCCTCTGGTTACCCTGGGCTTCCAACTTGGATCGATATTGCCTCTATTATTAAGGATGAGGTTCAGAGGTACTTGAAGGCACATAATAAAAAAGGCCAAAGTCAGCATGGTTTCCTTTAGAGGAAATCTTTCCTGACAAATATGCTGGAATTCATTAAGGAAATAACAGGCAAGATATTTCAGAAGGCCTTTGACAAGGTGCCGCACATGAGGCTGCTTAACCTGATAAGAGCCAAGAAGCACTCAGCCAGATGGTTTGAGATGTGTCTATTTTAATGCAAGGAGTGTCATGAGCAAGACGGGTGGATCAATACGACACATGACTCGGGCAGGAATGGCTGCTGAGTGTGTCAGGCTTTAGGTGTTTCAAAAAGGACAGGGAGGGAGGGGAAGAGGAGGGGGAGTGGAGCTGCTAATCAGGGATTGTATCACGGCTGCAGAAAAGGAGGAAGTCATGGAGGGATTGTCTACTGAGTCATTGTGGGTGAAAGTCAGAACCTGAAAGGGGGCAATAAATCTACTGGGTGTTTTTTATAGGACCCCCCCCCCCCACCCCCCATAGTAACAGAGACATCGAGGAGCAGATAGGGAGGCAATTCTGGAACAATGCAATAATAATAGGGTTGTTGTGATGTGTGATTTTAACATTCCTCATATTGACTGGCACCTTAGAGCAAGTGATTTAGATGGGGTGGAGTTTGTTAGGTGTGTTCAGGAAGGTTTCCTGATGCAATATGAGAGGCTGTACTTGATCTGGTATTGGGAAATGTACCTGGTCAGGTGTCAGATTTCTCACTTTGGAGTTAGTGATCACAACTCTATCTCCTTCACCATTGTGCCGGAGAGGGATAGCAGCAGAAAATTTGGCAAAACATTTATTTGGGATGGGGGAAATATGATGCTATTAAAGCAAGAAATTGGGAACATAAATTGGGTGCAAATGTTCAGGGAACATTTGCATGGCATTCTGCATAGGTATGTTCCATTGAAACAAGGAAAGGATGGTAAGGTAAAAGAATCATGGTGTACAAAGGATGTAGAAAATCTAGTTAAGAAGAAAAGCTTATGAAATGTTCAAGAAGCTAGGTATTGTTAGAGCTCTAGAAAATTACAAGGGTACCAGGAAGGAGATCAAGAATGAAATTAGGAGAGCCAGAAGGGGCCATGAAAAAGCCTTGGTGAGCTGGATTAAAGAAAACCCCAAGGCATTCTACAAGTAGAAGAGCAAGTGGATGAGCCATGTAAGAATAGGACTAATCGTGGAATAGTGGAGGAGGTAGCGGAAGTACCTAATGACTATTTTGCTTCAGTATTCACCATGGAAAAGGACCTTGGCAATTGTGGGATGACCTAAAGTGGACTGAAATGCATGAGTGTATAGATATTAAGAAAAAGGATGTACTGGAGATTTTGAAAGGTATTAAGTTAGATAAGTCGCCAGGACTGGATGAGATATACCCCAGGCTGCTGTGGGAAATGAGGGAGGAAATTGCTGAGCCTCTTGCGATGATCTTTGCATCATCAATAGGGACGGGAGAAGTAGCAGAGGATTGGAAGATTGCAAACATTGTTCCCTTGTTCAAGAAAGGGAGTAGAGATAACCCAGGAAATTATAGACCAGTGAGTCTTACTTTAGCGATGGGCAAGTTGTTGGAGAAGATCCTGAGAGACAGGATTTATGAGCATTTGGAGAGGCATAATACGATTAGGGATAGTCAGCATGGGTTTGTCAAGGGCAGGTCATGCTTTACAAACCTGACTGAAGGATGTAACAAAACACATTGATGAAGGTAGAACGGTGAATGCAGTGTGAATGGATTTCAGTAAGGTATTTGATAAGATTCCCCATGCAAAGGTCATTCAGAAAGTAATGAGGCATGCAATCCAAGGAGACCTTGCTTTGAGGATCCAGAATTGGTTTGCCCAAAGAAGGCATATGGTAGTTGCGGATTGTTTATATTCTGCATAGAGGACGGTGCCCAGTTGTGTTCCACAGGGATCATTAAGAGTTTGGTAAAGCTTTACGTTTGATCAAGCTATTGGTTACTTGTCCTATTATCTCAATGTAGCCAGCTGGAAGTTAACTTTTGTCTGAAACCAGAGGAACATCTTGAAAAATATTTAAGCACAATAAAACATACAATTCAAAAGTGAATTTAATCAAGTTGCATTAACATTTGAATTTTAATCTTCTTGTGCCAAGATGAGGCCACCCTCAGGGTGGATGAGCAACACCATATATTCCACCTGGATAGCCTCCAACCTGATGGTATGAATTCTCCTTCCAGTGAAATAAATCCCCCCCTTTCTCTAATTCCCACTCTGACCTTTTACCTCTTCTCACCTGCCTATTACTTCTCCCTGGTTCCCTCCTCCTCCCCTTTCTCCCATGATCCACTCTCCTCTCCTATCAGATTCCTTTTTCTCCAGCCCTTTACCTTTCCTACCCACTTGGGTTTACCTATCCCCTCCCCCCCCACCTTATTATTCTGACATCACCCCCCTTCTCAGTCCTGAAGAAGGGTATCTGCCTGAAATGTCCACTCATTTCCATAGATGCTGCCTGGCCCACTGAATTCCTCCAGCATTTTGTCTGTGTTGCTTTGGATTTCCAGCATCTGCAGACTTGCTCATGTTTTTAATCGAGTTGTCAGGAAAGTGTAAAATCATTCAATAAAGGTGGAAATTTATCACTTTGTCAAGGAAAACAGAAGTGTGCAGCTTGGTTTGAGCTAACTTGAATACAGTTTGTGATACTGGTGTTATAACCATCTGCTGCTGACTCAGAAGCCACCGGATTACTACCCTTGCTTTATATATTGTAAGAGATTGGAAGACTCACTGTTAGGTTCAATAAAGAGTGCGCTACCCTGCTTCTTTGATGTTGAGTGTGTTTGCTGCAGAGGTGTGTAGTTCTGTTTAATGTGTCTGTTGACACCACAAGAGTGACCCTTTATATCGTTGGTGGGACCTGCAGGCAAACTGTGTAATTTAAGGCCATTGGAGTTCATTTGGTCTCTTTACGTAAATTCTTAAAGTTGCTATTAACATTGTTGCAACGAACAGGGCTCCATCATCAACTGTTTCAGATAGAGCAGCGTAATTTCTCAAATAAAATGTCGTGAATAGCAGATTGATCCCAGCCACCTAACAGCAATCACAAACAAGAGAAAGTCTGCAGATGCTGCAAACCCAAGCAACACACACAAAATGCTGAGGAACTCAGCAGCATCTATGGAAAAGAGTCCAGTCGACATTTTGGGCCGAGACCCTTCATCAGGACTGGAGGGAAAAAGAAGGTGGGGAGAGGGGAAGAGAAACATAAAGCGAGAGGTGGGGGGGTGAAGTAAAGAGCTGGGAAGTTGATTGGTGAGAGATACAGGGCTGGAGAAGGGGGAGTCTGCTAGGAGAGGGCAGAAGGGCATGGAAGAAAGAAAAGAGGGAGGTGATGGGTAGGCAAGGAGGTAAGTGAGAGAGGGAAAAGGGGATGGGGAATGGCGACGGTGGGGCCGTTACCGGAAGTTCGAGATATCGATGTTCATGCATCTTATTTTCAGCACGGATGTCCAGTCCTATACACCTCCATCCCCCAGGAGGAAGGATTCAAAGCTCTCCATTTCATTCGGGACACCAGACCCAACTAGTTCCCCTCCAACACCACTCTCCTCCGCCCAGTGAAACGTCCTCACTTTCAATAATTTCTCCTTTGGCTCCTCCCACTTCCTTCAAGCAAAAGCTATAGCCATGGGTACTTGCATGGGTCCCAGCTATGCTTGCCTTTTTGTTAGCTACGTGGAACAGTCTATGTTCCAAGCCTTCACTGGTGTCTCTCCTCCACTTATCCTATGCTACATCGACAACTGCATTGGTGCTGCTTCCTGCCCCCATGCTGAACTCGTCATCTTCATCAACTTTGCCTCCGACTTCCACCCTGCCCTTAAATTTAGCTGGTCCATTTGCAACATCTCCCTCCCCTTTCTTGACCTCTCTGTCTCTGTCTCTGGAGACAGCTTATCTACTGATGTCTATTATAAACTCGCTGACTCTCACAGCTACCAGGACTATACCTCCTCCCACCTTGTTACTTGTAAAAATGCCCTCCCCTTTTCCCAGTTCCTTTGTCTCTGTTGCATCTGCTCCCAGGATGAGGCTTTTCAATCCAGAATGAAGGAGATGTCATCCTCCTTCAGAGAAATGGACTTCCCTTCCTCCACCATCAATGCTGCCCATAACAACATCTCTTCCATTTCATGCATGTCTGCCCTCACCCCATCTTCCTGCCACCCCACCATGGATAGTGTTCCCCTTTCCTCACCTACCGCTCTACCAGCCTCTATGTCCAGCACATAATTCCCCGTAACTTCTGCCTCTTCCAAGGGATCCACCACCAAGCACATCTTCACCCACCCCCCGCCTACTTTCTGCTTTCCACAGGGATTGTTCCCTACGTAACTTCCTGGTCCATTCGTATCTCCCACAGATCTCCCTTTTTGGCACTTATCCTTGCAAGCGGAACATTTACCCCTACACCTCCTCCTTCAATACCATTTCAGGCCCCAAACAGTCCTACCGGGGAAGGCGAGACTTCACCTGTTGCGGTCCTCTTGGTGTGGCCTCCTGTATATTGGTAAGACCAGAAGTAGATCAGGAGACCGCTTCGCCGAGCACCTATGCTCCGTCCTTCAGAAAGATCGGGATCTCCCAGTGGCCACCCATTTTAATTCCGCTTCCCATTCCCACTCCCATTCCGACATGTCAATCAAGGCTTCCTGATGCGGTCACACTCAGGTTAGAGGAACAACACCTTATATTCTGTCTGGGTAGCCTCCAACCCAATGGCATAAACATCGATTTCTGGAACTTCCAGTGATGGCCCCACCTTCACCATTCCCCATCCCCTTTTCCCTCTCTCACATTATCTCCTTGCCTGCCCATCGCCTCCCTCTGGTGCTCCTCTCTCTTTTCTTTCTTCCATGGCCTTCATTCCCCTCCTATCAGATTCCCCCTTCTCCAGCCCTGTATCTCTCTCTTTCCCAGCTCTTTACTTCACCCCTCCTCCCCTTCTAAGTCTGACTCCTCATCTTTTTCTCTCCAGTCCTGCTGAAGGGTCTTGGCCTGAAATATTGACTGTACTCTTTTCCATAGATGCCGCTCCAGCATTTTGTGTTTGTCACTTAACACCAAATAGCCTTCCACCGTGATTGATGGAAATAATAAATTACTTTCCTTGTAGCCTTGAATGGAAGTGGGACTTTATTGTCCCTGCCAGATCTTATCATAAGATCACAGCCAGTTGCCAGAAATGGCCTCTTTTTTGCTGCCAATTTCAGTGAATCCAGCTGATGCACGCTGGACTTACAGTTGGCTGCCTGTATAACTGAGTTACAAATGAGTTATAAGTGGCTAGTAACATCTTATTTAACAGAAGTTATCATGTGCACGAGGATGAAAAATAAACTTTCCCACTTTCCTAGACTTCGAGGCATAGAGTCATGGAGAAGTACAACACAAAACCAGGCCCTTCAGCCCATCTAGTCCATCCATGCCAAAACCACTTAACCTGCCAGCTCCTATTGACACACACCGGGACCATAGCCCTACCATTATGTACCTGTCCAACCAGTTGTGCTGCCAGCTCATTCCACACTCTGAGCAAAGAAATTTCCCCCTCATGTTCCCCTTAAACTTTTCACCTTTCACGCTTAGCCCATGATCTTTGGTTGCAGTCCCACCCAACCTCAGTGCTTGCATTTACCCTAACTATACTCCTCATAAGTGGTGTATACCCCTCATTGGATGCTCCATTTACGAGGAAACACCAAGTTTGCAAAGAAAATACTCCCAAAAAGAATACGCTCATTTAACATGAAGTCTCTGAGACTGAAGTTAATGTGATGGGTGGGCAGAGCAAATGAAGGACAACTTCTTGGTTTTAACAGTGACCAGTGTGCATGTTGATCACTGAAGTGATAATGCAGCACACAAACAAACAAGCAAATTTGCAGATACCCCACTGCTCCCGTGCAACATTTTTCAGAGTACCAAATATTTGAATAAGATCATCCTGCTTTTTATGCAAAACAAAGGCCTAACCAACAATATTATCAACTTCATATACTGAATTGCTTCGTAATTGGTAATCATACTGCTGAACCAGCAGCTATTCAGGCTTGATTAAGGACAGATGTCCTTGTCGTGTACAGTCACTACTTTCTTTCCCTCCATTGTATCCCCATGAGCATTTTGTGGTTCTCACAGAAATGTGCTTTATATTTAAAGGGAAAGTTCAACTTTTCAAATTGCTTTATTTGTCAATAGTGGACTTTTGCTGGCAGGGAATGTGAGTTTATTTTATTTTGCTAAGTTTACATATGGGGAGCTAGTTGGAGGAGTCTGCCTCTGCTGTATAGAACTGTTGCAGTGCTGATAAAGAAATGGGCTGTGGAGAGGAAGAATTGTCATATATATCTATTTTTAAAATGGCAAAACAAATCGTATTATCATGAGGAAACTGGGCTTATTTATTGGTTACTGCTTCGGATAATATTGCCATTTCAATTGCTCCTTATTGTATAAAATGAATGATATCTCAACTTTATCCAGATCCATTTAATTAGTGCTTCACCAGCAATGAGCAAATTATTTATTTACAATATCTGTGCAATGCTGGCAAGGCCCATATCCAGTGACCATTCCCACATGCCTTTGAAATGAATTGCTTCCCAGTTCTTCTCAATGGGCTGCGAAGTGTCAGTCCCCCTTTAGTGAGTCCGTGTCACAGAAGGATGGAAGTGTTCTTCCCTTGTGATTGAACTTTGCTGACTGTAGCCAGTCGTGTGAACGCTGGGCTACTCTGCGCACACTGTGAATCGAGACACGCTGACAGACTCAGAGAATCAAGTGTGTCGCTGTGCTCTACAATTAACTACACATGGAGCCCAACAGTAGGGGCCAGACCTGTCAGGAATTCCTGGAATGGTGCTGACGGAATTGCCTCTTAAATGCTCTGGGAGCCCATTCATTTTGACAGGGATTGTAGACTTGTTGGGAAACAGCACTTAATTATTTTCTTTCAATTTAATGTTTAATGTTTCCCTTAAATATTCATTAAAATGCACATTAAGTTTCATATTTAATAATGAATAATTGACTGAGGCATTGGTGGGGCTGGTGAGGAAGTAGTCTTCGTGTACAGAATGATATTGGCCAGTCAGTAAGATGCAGAGGCGTAGCATATGAGACTCAATCCTGAAAATGCTGACTCTGGAACACCGTGCCAGTTCTGGATCCTGATGGTTGTCAGGTAATAGACAAAAGACAATAGGTGCAGAAGTAGACCATTCGGCCCTTCAAGTCTGCACCGCCATTTTGAGATCATGGCTGGTCATCTACTATCAATACCCGGTTCCTGCCTTGTCCCCATATCCCTTGATTCCCCTAGCCATAAGATACCTATCTAGCTCCTTCTTGAAAGCATCCAGAGAATTGGCCTCCACTGCCTTCTCAGGCAGTGCATTCCAGACCCCCACAACTCTCTGGGAGAAGAAGTTTTTCCTTAACTCTGTCCTAAATGACCTACCCCTTATTCTCAAACCATGCTCTCTGGTACTGGACTCTCCCAGCATCTGGAACATATTTCCTGCCTCTATCTTGTCCAATCCCTTAATAATCTTGTATGTTGCAATCAGATCCCCTCTCAATCTCCTTAATTCCAGCGTGTACAAGCTCAGTCTCTCTAACCTCTCTGCGTAAGACAGTCCTGACATCCCAGGAATTAATCTTGTGAATCTACGCTGCACTTACACTACAGCCAGGATGTCCTTCCTTAACCCTGGAGACCAAAACTGTACACAATACTCCAGGTGTGGTCTCACCAGGGCCCTGTACAAATGCAAGAGCATTTCCTTGCTCTTGTACTCAATTCCCTTTGTAATAAAGGTCAATATTCTATTAGCCTTCTTCACTGCCTGCTGCACTTGCTCATTCACCTTCAGTGACTGATGAACAAGGACTCCTAGATCTCTTTGTATTTCTCCTTTACCTAACTTTACACCGTTCAGATAATAATCTGCCTTCCTGTTCTTACTCCCGAAGTGGGTAACCTCACACTTATTCACATTAAACGTCATCTGCCAAGTATCTGCCCACTCACCCAGCCTATCCAAGTCACCCTGAATTCTCCTAACACCCTCATCACATGTCACACTGCCACCCAGCTTAGTATCATCAGCAAACTTGCTGATGTTATTCTCAATGCCTTCATCTAAATCGTAATAACTGTTCCTGAACCTGGTATTGTGTGACCCATGGGTTCAGTAGCTCCTCCCCAATGACAGCAGCGGGACGGGAACATTGCCTGGATGGTGGGAACTTTGATCATGGATGCTGCTTTCGTCTGGTAGCGCTCATGGAAATGTGTTCTATTGTGGAAGGGCTTTGCCTGTGATGGACTGGGTTGTGTCCCCATGTTCTACAGCTTTTACTGTTTCTGGGCACTGGTGTTTCTATGCCAAGCCACGATACAACCAGTTAGGATACTCTCTACCGTGCACCTGTCGAAGTTTGTCAAAGTTTTAGGTGAAATGCCAAATCTACACAAACTTTTAAGAGAGTAAAGGCAATGTGATGCCTTCTTTGTGATGACATGTACGTGTTGGTTCCAGGACAAATCATTTGATGTGTTGATGTCAAGGAATTTAAAGCTGCTGACACTCTCCACCTGCATTCCCCCAATGAGGACGGGCTCATGGAAAACCGGCTTCTTCCACCTGTAGTCAGTAATCCGCTCTTTGGTTTTGCTTACGTTGACTGAGAGTTGTTGTAGCAACACCACTCAACCAGATTTTCAGTCTCCCTCCCTTCATCACCACCTTTGATTCGGCTAACAAACAGCGGTACCAACAAACTTAAATAGGTAAATTTATAAATCTAAATTGTGTGGAGCATGGGGTTAAGCCATATGGTTCACCTGTGCTGATGGTGTGCGTGGAGGAGACGTTGTTGCCAATTCATACTAGTTGGAGTCTGCCAGGTTTGGAGCTTAATGATGAGTTTTGTGGAGATGTTGAATGCTGAGCTATAGTGAATGAAGAGCATCTGATATATGCAACTTCAGTATCTGGTGGTTCCAGAGCCAATAAAATGGTGCCTGTTGTTGACCTGTTGTAATACTAGGCAGTTGTTTAACCTGTGATGGTATTGGGTTTGCTGACAGCAAAGTTCGAAACTCAAACGAAGATCTTAAACCCTATCTGATATTGATAGCTATGGGTACCCACACTAAAGGGAGATTTTCCTGTAGTTACCTATTCTTCAAAGACTAGTTCACTTCTCTATTTATCCTCTGTGGTGATTCTAGCTGCCAATACCCACTATTTGAGCTGTGTGTCTCCCTCTTCCTACCAAGAAGGAGATACTTCCAGCTAACAAAGTAGTTTAAACATAGTTCATTTATTTTTAGTGATACATGTTCAAATTCAAATAAGACTCTTGAAAAGAATTTGAAACTCACAGAAAATATCTATCCTATAAAAGATTTCCAAATTACAAATAATTTCTAAATCACAAAGGTTTTCTAAGACACAGGTACATTTCCTATAAGGTAAAAAGACATACCAACAGTTGCAGATGAACAAGTTATTTGTTGCAGAAATCGAAGACAGAATAATAGTTTCTAGTTCACCCTGTCTTTCTGTCATTCTTCCTATTGTTCCTTGACCATTCCTAACAAGTCTGCCTACTCTCTTACATTTATCTTTTGCTACTTGGGTGACTTCACATATGTGTGATATTTTTCAGATATCTTTTCACACAGGTGGTTTAAAAACTTCTGGAAACAAATATCCCAGATGCCCACAATTAATACTGTGAATGCTGATTCTAAGAATGCATAAGCTAATAATAAAACAGCTATTTGATATGTTAAATGATATTATCAGTATGGTCTGCAAACTTCCTTGAACTAAATAAGTTAGCAAGTTTTATCTAGTTTGATAAAGGCTAATTAACATAACCTCTTTATCTTATACTGCAACCAGCCCTGTGCTGTGGTTCAGCATCCTGTACTCTGTAAATAATGCTATTTTGTTTGAAAAGCTGTCCTCTTAACCTCAGATGGATTATTGTTTGCAAGTTACATTAAGAATTGAAGGCTGGCTCCCATTATGACAAGGAAGTCGAACAAAGAATATTGGTTGGGAGTTAAAGTTACTCAAAAACAACTCTTTCATCTCTAGAAGTATCAACTGCGGTGGTTAGAAAGCTGAGCTTGGCAAAAAAAAAATAACCCCCTGAACAGTGAATATGCATCACAAACCAGAGACTGGTACTTTTAAAGTATTTAGCAAGTATTTTGGTGAGCACATGAAACACTATGGTATAGAAATCTATAGGCCAAATGCGGAAAACTGGAATTAATATGGATAGATACCTGATAGCCAGTGAGTTGAAGGGCCTGTTCCTGTGGTGTATGACTGTGAGATGCTTCAAATCATGTCAAGGTTATTGCCATGTGTACAAGTATGGAGAGTGCTGGGACAATGAAAACTTGTTTGAGGGAGCTTCATGGGAATATAGCTTTAGAAAATACCCAGAATAGTGAAGAGAGGGGATCAGAAGTGGAGAGAGTGAGCAGCTTCAAGTTCGCCAATGTCGATCTCTGAGGATCTAACCTGGTCTGAACATATCGATGTAGTCATAAAGAAGGCAAGACAGCGGCTATACTTCATTAGCAGTTTGAAGAGATTTGGCATGTCAACAAATACACTCAAAAACTTATATAGCTGTACTGTGGAGAGCATTCTGACAGGCTGCATCACTGTCTGGTATGGAGGGGCTACTGCACAGGACCAAAAGAAGCTGCAGAAGGTTGTAAATCTAGTCAGCTCTATCTTGGGCACGAGCCAACAAAAGCCCAACACATCTTTAGGGAGCGGTGTCTCAGAAAGGCAGCATCCATTATTTTTATTTATTTTTTTAAATATATTTTTTATTAAATTTTTAAGAGAATTACATAAAATGAATAGAATAATACAATAGTGAAAAATTAATATTAGCCCTCCCCCCTCCCCAAACCCTTCCCACCTTAAGATCCCTATCATAAAAAAAAGAAAAAAAGAAAAAAAAGAAAGAAAGAAGAAAGAAAGGATTGCCTGGATATCGGAGGATCCCCACATGCTCCATGGAGTTCAAAATAACTTTAGTATATATCTTTATTTTTTCCCCAAATAACTAATAATTTTATCTTCAAAGGACCTATATATTTAATCCTATCTTTTGTAGATAGGGGTGCCAAATTTTCAAAAATATATCATATTCATTTCTTAAATTATAAGTAATTTTTTCGTGGGATGCAGCTATATATTTTATTATTCCAATGGTCCATAGTTAAATATGAATCTGATTTCCAAGTAACTGCAAAAGCTTTTTTGGCTACTGCCAATGCAATTTTTATAAATTGTTTCTGATATTTATTCAATTTAGGTTTCAGTATTATCCCTTCAATATCACCTAATAAAAATAATATTGGGCTATGTGGGAGTTGTATTCCAATAATTTGTTCCAGTAAAAGTCTTAAATTTATCCAAAAAGGTTGAATTTTAAAACAAGACCAAGTAGAGTGTAAAAAAAGTACCAATTTCTTGATTATATCGGAAACATTGGTCAGATAAATTTGGATTTAATCTATTTATTTTTTGTGGTGTAATATATAATTAATGTAAAAAATTGTATTGTACTAATCTAAGTCGGACATTTATTGTATTTGTCGTACTGTCAAGACATAGTCTTGACCAATTTTTTTCATCAATTTTAATATTCAAATCATTTCCCCATTTTTGTCTTGACTTATGAATTCCTGGTTTAATTGTCTGTTTTTGAATCAAATTATACATACAAGACATAATTTTTAAAATTTTTCCTTTTTGAATTAAAGTTTCTATTTCATTAGGTTTTGACATTAACATTGTTTGACCCAGTTTATCTTTTAAATAGGCCTTTAATTGAAAATAACAGAAAGAAGTGTTATTTGATATTTTATATTTATTCTTTAATTGATCAAACGACATCAATATACCTCCTTCAAAACAGTCACCTATATATCTGATCCCTTTTTGAAACCAGTTATATAAAAGTTGGTTATCCATTGTAAAAGGAATGTCTATTTTGAATTAGGGTTCTCTTTGCTAATAAAGATTTCTTTATCTCATCATCCATATTTACCTTATTCCATAAATCAATCAAATGTTTTAATATAAGAGATTCTTTCCTTTCCTGTATCCATTTGGATTCCCATTTGTATATAAAATCTTCTGGTATATTTTCTCCTATCTTATCTAATTCTATTCTAATCCATGCCGGTTTTTCTTCATCAAAAAAAGATGCAATAAATCTAAGTTGATTTGCTTTATAATAATTCTTAAAATTTGGGAGTTGTAACCCTCCTAGGTCAAATTTAAATGTCAATTTTTCCAATGATATTCTTGACATCTTACCTTTCCAAAGAAACTTCCTCACACATTTATTCAACTCTTGAAAAAGCTTCTGGGGCAGTTGTATTGGTAATATTTGGAATAAATATTGTAATCTAGGAAATATATTCATTTTTACAGCATTAACTCTACCTACTAATGTTATTGGTAACATCATCCATTTATCAAGATCTTCTTGGTATTTTTTTCAATAATGGCAAATAATTTAATTTATATAAATTCTTTGTATCATTATCGACTCTTATACCTAAATATTTTATACCATTTGTCAGCCATCTAAATTGAGTTACTAATCGACATTGACTATAATCTCCTTTAGTAAGGGGTAAAATTTCACTTTTATCCCAGTTTACTTTATACCCTGATATTTTCCCATATTCTTCCAATCTAAAAGATAATTTATGCAACGAATGCAATGGATTTGTTAAATAAATCAGAACATCATCAGCAGATAAATTAATCTTATATTCCTCCTGGTTAACTCTGAAGCCCCCAATATCTGGATCCATTCTAATTAATTCAGCTAATGGTTCTATCGCCAATACAAATAGGGCAGGTGATAATGGACAGCCTTGTCTAGTTGACCTTGTTAAGTGGAATGATGTTGAAATTTGACCATTTGTCACTACTTTAGCTTTGGGACTAGTATTTAAGGTTTTAATCCATTTTATAAAAGTTTTTCCTAACCCATATTTTTCCAATACCTTAAATAAAAAGTTCCATTCCAATCTATCAAATGCTTTTTCTGCATCCAAAGCAACTGCCACACTCATTTCTTCCCTCTTTTGTGCCAAATGAATTATGCTAAGTAACCGAGTTACATTATCCGCTGATTGTCTATTTTTAATAAAGCCTGTTTGATCCATATGTATTAATTTTGGTAAATATTTAGATAATCTATTAGATCAAATTTTCGCTATTATTTTATAATCCGTATTCAACAAAGAGATAGGCCTATATGATGTTGGTTTTGAAGGATCTCTATCTTTTTTTGGCAATACTATTAGGATCGCTGTCGAAAAAGATTGTGGAAGTTTATGTGTTCTTTCCGCTTGATATATTAACTCCATAAAGGGAGGGATTAATAAATCTTTAAATTTTTTATAAAATTCAGGCAGAAAACCGTTTTCTCCTGGAGATTTATTACTCTGGAGTGATCCTAAAGCTTCTTCAACCTCGGCAGCGTCCATTATTAAGGAGCTCCAGCACCCAGGGCATGCCCTTTTCTCACTGTTACCATCCGCCCCCCCCCCCCTCCACTTACTGTACATTCCCAAACCAAACGCCATGGATGAACCAGGAAGTCCGTCGTCTGCTGAAGGCTAGATCTGTGGCATTCAAGGCTGGCAACCCAGGCCGGTACCAGAAATCCAGGTATGATTTGCGGAGGGCTATTTCCAGACAAAGAGACAATTTCAAACGAGTTTGGAGGCAATATCAGATGCACAGCAACTCTGGCAGGGTTTGCAAGACATTACTTCCTACAAAGCTAAACCCAATAGTATGAATGGCAGTGATATTTCACTACCAGATGAACTCATCACCTTCTATGCACGCTTTGAAAGGGAGAACACAACTACAGCTGTGAAGATCCCTGCTGCATTTGAGGACTCTGATCTCCGTCTCAGAGGCTGATGTCAGACTGTCTTTAAAGAGAGTGAACCCTCGCAAGGCGGAAGGTTCTGATGGAGTACCTGGTAAGGCTCTGAAAACCTGTGCTGACCAACTAGTAGGAGTATTCAAGGACATTTTCAACCTCTCACTGATACAGGCAGACATTCCCACTTGCTTCAAAAAGGCAACAGTTATACCAGTGCCTAAGAAGAATAATGTGAGCTGCCTTAATGACTATCGCCCAGTAGCAATCACATCAACAGTGATGAAATGCTTTGAGAGGTGGGTCATGACTAGACTGAACTCCTGCCTCAGCAAGGACCTGGACCCAGTGCAATTTGCCTATCGCCACAATAGGTCAACGGCAGATGTAATCTCAATGGCTCTCCACATGGCTTTAGACCACCGAGACAACATAAACACTTACGTCAGGATGCTGTTCATTGACTATAGTTCAGCATTTAATATCATCATTCCCACAGTCCTGATTGAGAAGTAACAGAACCTGGGCCTCTGTACCTCTCTCTGCAATTAGATCCTCCATTTGCTAACTGGAAGACAACAGTCTGTGTGGATTGGTGATAACATAACTTCCTCGCTGATGATCAACACTGGTGCTTAGCCCATTGCTTTACTCTCTGTATAC
The DNA here is from genome assembly GCF_048418815.1 of Hemitrygon akajei. Lineage (NCBI taxonomy): Eukaryota > Metazoa > Chordata > Chondrichthyes > Myliobatiformes > Dasyatidae > Hemitrygon > Hemitrygon akajei. The sequence goes on along the minus strand of NC_133128.1, from coordinate 165,438,114 downwards.
ACATGACTGTGTGGCTAAGCATAGTCAAATACCATCTATAAATTTACTGACGATACAACCATTGTTGGTAGAATCTCAGGTGGTGACAAGAGGGCGTACAGGAGTGAGATATGCCAACTAGTGGAATGGTGCCACAGCAACAACCTGGCACTCAACGTCAGTAAGATGAAAGAGCTGATTGTGGACTTCAGGAAGGGTAAGACAAAGGAACACATACCAATCCTCAGAGGGATCAGAAGTGGAGAGAGTGATACAGAAGCCTGAAGGCACACATTCAGCGATTCAGGAACAGCTTCTTCCCCTCTGCCATCCGATTCCTAAATGGACATTGAAGCTTTGGACACTACCTCACTTTTTTTCAATACACAATATTTCTGTTTTTGCACATTAAAAAAAAATCTATTCAATATACGTAATTGATTTACTTATTGTTATGCTTTATTTTATTTATTATTATTATTATTTTTCTCTCTGCTAGATTACGTATTGCATTGAACTGCTGCTGCTAAGTTAACAAATTTCACGACACATGCTGGTGATAATAAACCTGATTCTGATTCCGTATCTGGCCGTGCAAAACAAGATAATAGTGAAAACACACACGTAGACCAGTCCATAGAAGGGAAAAAGTTGGTCAGTCGTGTTCCATTGCTGAGGTACGATTAGGGTTGTGCAAGCCAGTTCAAGATGCCTGATCTTGAACCTGGTGGTGTGGGACTTCAGGCTTCTATATCTCCACCTTATGGAAACAATGATCAGAAGACATGACTTAGATGCATGTCTTGGATGGTGGGGATCCTTGACCTTTTTGAAGCAGTACTTCCTGTAGAACATTGTTTTCCAACCTATTTTTAGACCAATGCCACACTAATACACTTTCATACTTGCCAACGTTCCCCTAAAGAACGTTCATACTTGCCAATGCCCCTCTTAGGTGCAATATACTTTACTGCATCCCCATAGTGTAAAACATGTTTACCATATGCTACCATGAGAAAAATGATTCTGCTTTAAATTTTTATTTGTCTTTAAACCTAGCTTACACACTTCCTGTGTGCTGTACAGCAGCTTCAATAGCAATGTGATGAGCTTGATGGGTTTTAGCAAGATTTGAAATACCTGGTTCAAGTTGTGGCAGCCAAAGCCTTAAGTCCCCACACGTAACAATGTTCAAGTGGTTTCTGTTTTTTGTGAGTATGTGGTTCACTGCACTGAAGCCTCTTTCAACAAGGTAGGAGGATGGAAATGAAATAAAGATTTTGGCTCTTCTCCAAAGACCATGATACTTTGTATGACGGTATAGCCGCATACCACAAAAGCCAATGATTTTGAAAAACATTTTTGCTCCTTCATCATTCTGAATTTTGATAATTTCTTCTTGCAAGCTTAATTACCCAGTCCAGAATTTCCAGGTCATTCAAATCCTTGAATCGATTTCTGTAGGTGACTGCAAGTGTAAGCAGTACTCTTGCAAACCACCGCATGTGAAAGAGAGTGCCATACGTTCCATGTCGGGAAACTGTGAGAACATTCTTCTCCCAATGTTTTGATTATATATTTCCAATTTTCTGATAAAAGTGGACACTACACTTTTTGTCTGGATTAAATTGAAATTCTGCAGTTTCGTATTTAAATTGTTCATTTCGTCATACAGATCTGCCAGGTATGCCACATCTCCTCATAGAAGTTCAGTTTTGTTTCCAAAAATCTTGTTGACATTGAGAAAAAATTCAACCACAGTGACAGAAAGATCAAAGAAATGTTTTAAGCAGCAGCCTTTTGAGAGCCAACGCACTTCAGTGTGAAGCAGCAACTGTACAAACTCTGGAGACAGCTTATCTACTGATGTCTATTATAAACCCACTGATTCTCACAGCTACCTGGACTATACCTCCTCCCACCCTGTTACATGTAAAAGTGCCATTCCTTTCTCACAATTCCTCCGTCTTTGCCGCATCTGCTCTCAGGATGAGGCTTTTCATTTTGAAACGAAGGAGATAGCCCCTTTCTTTGAAGAAGGAGGATTCCCTTCTTCCACTATCAACACTGCCCTCAACTGCATCTCTTCCATTTTACACACATCTGCACTTACCCCTATCCTCCTGCCACCCTGCCAGGGATAGGGTTCCTCTTTACTTTATTGTCGCCAAACAATTGATATTAGAGCGTACAATCATCACAGCGATATTTGATTCTGCGCTTTGCGCTCCCTGAAGTACAAATCAAAGTAAATATAATAAAAATTTTAATTGTATATCATAATTAGAAAATAGAAAAGGGGAAGTCAGGTAGTGCAAGTCAGGTCCGGATATTTGGAAGGTACGGCCTAGATCCAGGTCAGGATCCGTTCAGTAGTCTTATCACCGTTGGAAAGAAGCTGTTCCAAAATCTGGCCATATGAATCTTCAAGCTCCTGAACCTTCTCCTGGAGGGAAGTGGGACAAAAAGTGTGTTGGCTGGGTGGGTCGTGTCCTTGATTATCCTGGCAGCACTGCTCCTCTTGTCCTTACCTATCACTCCACCAGCCTCCACGTCCAGCACATATATCCCCGATGTTAACCTGGCATAACTGGCAAAATATTTTGCTATTTAAAGAATGAGCTTTAATTTTGTTGATTGCAGATATTACAAGCGTCATGCTTGAAAAAAGTCGCTAGCTGACGTAATGTTGATGATGAATTGCACAATAGATTGCAAACAGACTTGGAATTTCTTTTCTCATAAATGCCGCTAAACCAGCATGGTGATCTGTCATATATGGTGCTCCATCTATCGCAGAAGAAATCATGTTCCTGATCAGATTAATTTTATCCCCAGTCAACGTTTTGAGCTCATCATAGATTGATTCTCCATTGATAATTGTTTTTAACTTTTTACAAAAGAGAATCTCTTCAAAAATTTTTCCACTTTCGATAAACTGCACATATGCCATTAGCAATGTCTTGTTGTCCTGCATAGTTGACTCATCCATTTGTATCTCAAATTCTATTTTTCTGTAGCTCTGTGCATAGTTGATACTCAATATCTTCACTCATTTCCTCGATACAATGAGCAACAGAGCTATTACACCAAGGAATTGATTTTAAAATACTGGTATTTATTTTGAGAACAGTGGTGAGCACCTCCGATACAGCAGGCATTATTAATCTTTCATCAATTGTATGAGATTTTCCACACTTTGCTATCATTTTAAAAATGTTATAAGAAACAATTAGACCAGTATCAAGGCTATTTGCTTTCTTGGCAAATGACTTTAGTGTGCAATGTTTTTCTAATGCTTCTTTCATCTTCTGGAACTGAGTAATACCATAAGTAGCCTTTTCAGCGTGTCTTTTACAGAAGTGTTCTTGCAATCTTGATGGTTTCATGGTTTCATTAGACAGTACAGTATTACGAATAAGACACATGGGGCGTCGCTGATCTGATCGGAATGGAATAAAACCATACTCCAGTTATGTAACATCGTATTGACACTTTCTATAGTTTCTGTTTCTTAGCAGGATTAGAATTCAAGGCTTCACCTCCTTAAGACTGATAGAGATCAAGCCGTATGTATTTATCCATCATTAATTGGCCTAAGTTAAAATAGAAGGTAACACAAACTGGGAATGCCTATCGGAAGTTGAAGACAGCAGTGAGTTGACACGGATGGAACAATGGTAGCGGTAACGCAGACTCCGCTTGGAATCTAAATGTTGGTCGGGATAAAGCTGGTGTTGGCAAGCTACCTGTACACCATTCGAGTTAGCACGATTGACCAATCACATAAGGTCTCATAATCTCCAAGGATGGTTCTTGATCACACAGACTGCATGAAACTGAGGTCACTTCGAACACCTCAGAAGGAACACTTGGGGTCGGCAGGTTCACAGATTGCCTCTATTTCACCCTTTGGTTCTGGCCAGCGTCAGAAGTGTCTGCTCTACTAACAATCCGTCAGGTCTTGTGTCTCAAGTTAGGGTGCCCCTTACCGCTTTTCCAAAGAGAATCTTAAACGCCCTTTGACGACTTTTATTCCCCCTAAGGCGCCCTTGGGGGGGCAGTACTGCCCCCATTTGGGAATCACTGTTGTAGAAGTTATAAATGGTGGTGAGTGCTGAACTATCACGGCTGAGGCCGTGTCCACTGCTCTGTGTCGCGTATTGTGGTCCTGAATTGCCACACCAGTTCACGATGCAATCAGTCAGGACACTTCTACATGAGCATTTAATTGCTTCATTAAACTGCCAGAACCATAAAGATATCATATGAAAGAAAATAGTGAATAGAATTGTATTCCTATTCATGTTGCACCAGATCGTAGCTAAGACCAAAGAAAGTATAATCGCCTTTTTGTCCAGGCATATCAATTGAAGGAACACAGAGGGTTGTTTCTGTGGAAAGAAGGCAGAGTGCCAGCACAGCTTTGTTCAGATCTGTTGAGTTAAGAAGGAGACAGGACACAGAAGAAGTAGTGATGATTAAAGTGCTTTGAGAAGGAGTATTTAGCTGATGAAATGTATTTTACTGTGTTTCTGTGTTTTGTCAGTTTTACATGAATGTAGGGCACTGGCCAGCTAAAGAACAACACTTTGTCCACTTCAGAAATATGTGAAGCATTCTTGTTTTAATTTTAGTGTCATCTGCGATTTATCTCCTGATGAACTAGATATCTATTGTATTTCTAAAATATTTTAAATTCCCAAGGCACTGAAATTAAGAAGTGGAAATACTTTTATCATGGAAACAATTACAGTATTTATGTTCCAGTGTTGACATTGACTGATCCTTTCACACCAACATTTTTTTAAATGTTTTTATAAGAAATACAGAACTTGGTCTCATGTTTAGTGTCTGATTAGACAAAATTTTGCTTCAAAAGTTAGTCAGCTAGATTGAACAGCGTACAACATGAAGTACAAACTGTATATCCTCAACCTGAGGGCCCTCAGATAAATTCCTTATTTCTCTATTATTTCACAATACAGCACTGTGGTGTGGTGCTTCAGGCTTCTAGTTTCTTACAATATAGATCTTTGGTCATTCCCATCAGTCCTATTCTTCCACTTATTTCCCTCAACAAATACACCATTGCCTCCCTTCTCTTTGACTTGACCCAGCTGACCTGAAGATAATGTGCAATGACCAATTAGCCTATCAACTAGTGCATCTCTGCGATGAAACTGGTCAGACCAGTGCTACCCTAAGGCAGCACTGAACACAGATGCCTGCAGTTGTGTGACAGCTGCACTGACTGCTGTGTCATTCTGTTTTAAAAACTTCTTTTTAAAACAGACCTAGTTTTGGTCACTGCACACAGCCTCACCAGCAACTGCACAGGGCACTAGTGAGGTCGCACCTGCAGTACTGCGTGCAGATCTGGTCTCCTTACTTGAGGAGGGATACACTGGCTTTGGAGGCGATGTAGAAGAGGTTCACCAGTTTGATTCCAGAGATGAGGGGTTAGACTATGAGGAGAGATTGAGTCACCTGGGACTATACTCGCTGGAATTCGGAAGAATGAGAGGAGATCTGATAGAAACACATAAAATTATGAAAGGGATCGGTAAGATAGAGGCAGGAAAGTTGTTTCCACTGGTAAGTGAAACTGGAACTAGGGAACATAGCCTCAAGATGGAGGTGAGGAGGAACTGCTTTTCCCAGAGTGGTGAATCTGTGGAATTCTCTACCCAAGCAGTGGAGGTTACCTCAGTAAATATATTTAAGATAAGGTTGGATAGATTTTTCCATAGTAGGGAATTAAGGGTTATGGATAAAGCCGGCCGGTGGAGTAGTGACATCTGCACTGGACTTCGAGGCGAGTAGTGCTGGGTTTGAATCTGGCTGGCTTCTTGCATCTGTCTGTGCTAGGCTGAGCGTCGAGCTAGCAACTCGGCCTTGTAAAAAGCAGACAAATGCTAAAGAAACGACAAGGTTGCCACCTGATGCGCCACAAGGCGCATAGGGGAACAACAACAATGAAGAAAAGGCCTCCGCTTCCACTTCTAATCACTTCACTGTCTTGCTATATGGATTTTACATAGTAATTATTGGTAACCTTGCTTAAATTTTAAGTTTAAATATACCTAATTCATTCTTCAATCTCCAATGGCTGATTGTTTTATTTCTTGTGACTGATCGATATGCTTGTAGTGTGCCCTAGTTTATTGTTGAACTGCAAGAGCATAAGAAATAGTAGAATTTGGCCATACATTAAAGGCCATGGCTGGCCATTTACCTCAGTGCCATACTCCTACACTGACCCCACAAATAAAAGATCAGGGATCTTAAATTACTGTATTTCTTTTCTACTATTGGTTTCAACTGAACAATTCTGGGTAATAGACAGGACCTCCCGGTTGCCACCCACTTCAACTCTGCCTCTCATTCCCATCTAGATATGTCCATACATGGCCTCCTCTACTGCCATGATGAGGCCAAACTCAGGTTGGAGGAGCAACACCTCACCTATTGTCTGGGTAGCCTCCAGCCTGGTGGTATGAACATTGAATTCTCCAATTTCCGGTAATTCCGTCCCCCTCCCCCTTCCCCTATCCCAGGTCCCTCTCTGCCCCCTCTCCCCTTTCAAATTTCTGCTTCTTTATCTCTACAGTTCTTTCTTGCTTGTCCCCTCCCCCTTTATCTTTCCTCTGATTGGTTTTCCACCTGGCGCCTCTAGGCCCTACCCCTCCCCTATCTCTATTACTGGGCTTCCGCCCTCTCTTTCCCCCCATTCCTGATGAAGGGTCTTGGCCCAAAACGTTGGCTACTCTTTTCTCACGGATGCTGCCTGACCTGCTGAGTTCTTCCAGCGTTGTGTACGTATTCTCTGGGTAATATTTATTCATTTTGTTTTAACGATCCAGTTGCAAGGAAAACCTATCTCAGTTTCTCCTTTTCACAAGCCAGTCTGGAAGATGTCAAATTAATCCAGTGCTATCAATTAAACTAACTTTACGCCCTTTCTCCCATTTTCTATTTTAGTCAGTTTAAAAAGTACATCTTAAATAATGAATATCAAATTAAATGCTGGTATCCTTAATGATAATGCACTCTCATCTCGGCATTTCCAATTAAGACATGGACAAGGACATCAGGACAGGCCCTGATTTCGACACAAAATTTTGACAGTTTCTTTCCTCTTACAGATGCTGTTTGAACTACCCAAGTTCCTTTCGCAGTGTTTGTTGCACTTGAGAACATAGACTTGACGTGAGCGGAAGAAAGTTTAAAGGAGGTTTGTGAGACAAAATTTTTATGTAAGGATTAGTAGGTGTCAGGAATGTGTTACCAAGGGAGATGGTGGAAACAGATTCAGCAGCACCATTTAAGATGGCTGCTGATATATTTTGTGATTCTGGAAACTAATGGAAAGAAAAATACAGGAGCCCGGAGATGCGTGACTACGTACTTAGTTTTTCTTTTAGTGAGGTGCTCACATATGTCGTGGTGGTGTAATGATGTAGGCCATTCGCGTACTTCTTACATAATGAATTATGTGAACAAACAAAGAATGCTTAATCAAACAATATATTTACAATATTGCTCAAATGTTACTGAAACATTAAATGCACTATAGCTGCAATTGGAGGGAGATAAATCACAGGATAGTAGAAAGGATTAGGTTAAATTGGCATCATGGTTGGCAAAGGTGCCTAGGGCCTCGGTGCCTGTTTCTGTGCTCCACTGTACTATGGTCTGTTTCAAGTAAACTTCTTAACGAATGGATTTAAGGCAGTTAGTGTCAGCATTACATGAGGTTTATTTTTTTGCTTTGATCCTGTGACTGTTCACTCTATGAAACTCAGCAGCTGGTCCCCAAAGAGGCCCTTTGGCCTGCCAATCTCCTTCCTCCACGGCAACGGAGCACTGGCTTACGCATTTAAATGCCTTTGAACATGTTAATGTTCTTGGGACTTTTCAGTTTTAGAACATATTGTGTTATGGATTTTATCTATTATATGTTAGTTAATCACCTATTTTATGTCAGTTCTTTTATATTCAGTCTCTAAAGCCAGTCACCATCTCAGCTTCTCCAAATATTTCTTACAGATGTAGTTTTGTGACGCAATTAAAATGTACAAAGCTGAATAGTCTGTTGAGGATTATTTAGATATTACAGTTTTGATTCTAAAGGAATTATTATTCTTTATTAACTATGAACAGCATTTACCTCCTCATTTTAACAGAGAGAAAAAAAAGTTGAATTGTTTAAAGCAGGCAGGAGGATTCTGTAGAAGACGAACGATAAGAAAACAAATGTGTAAAATAGTTCCACAATATGACATGCTCTCCGATTGCAATCATTATCAGTGTGTCATTTGCATTTGTAAGCTATTTCATAATAGATAATTGCACAGTACACTGGAAAAATAGTCTTCTGTTCCTGATGGACAATGACTTACATTGAGAGTTGTTGATTTCCTTTTAAACTGAAACAGAAATACATCAATGGAGCCACACTTCCCGAATATCGACATGTGGTGGCATGAACATTATCTTATTTTGTCACACTGTAAGCCAATGGAGATCTAAGATTGTTTGGAAGTATGCAAATTATGTCTTTTAGGAAACATTGTCTTTTAAGGCAATGATTTACAAGTAGATAGCCATTATTGAGCAGAACTGTGTATGCTCTGGATTTGTAAATTCACAATATTAGGAATACTATAAACAAAATAATTTGTGATGTCTTTTTTAGAGCTTTGTGTTTGATGCAAGAGGTTCATTTGATGAACAAGTTTAAATGGTCTTTTAACTACTTTCTGCATTCCATTTATTTATTGACTTTAGAAAAGCTGTAGGCTTGATTTTATCTCTTTGGATATAGTGGGTGATAAGGTTTAAACTTGTTATAATTAGCACAAGCCTGGAGAAAAGTTTCTTTTCTCACATTATTTGCATTTTTCAATTATATTATCTACCTTCAGCTAATATGGCTGGATTGTACTCAGAATGTAATGATGATAAATTTAGTTTAAAAGAATATTCCTTTATGATGACTTGATAAAGATTAATTAAATCGCACTACTGGACCTGGACTAACGAGGTCAAGAGAGTGGAACTGCCCCAGATCGAAGCCTTTTCCACTTTAGAAACACTCCTGCACAGTTTTTCCATCATCGCTGTACACGATGGACAACCTCCAAATTGCTCCAAATAGCTGAAAATAGATTTTTCATAAAAATGCATTTTAATCCAAGTGTTCAATTTCTTAAAACACCGTTGTTGAGTTTCCCATCAACAACATCCAGGAGGCTGTCATTATCCTGAAACTCAACCACATCTGCTGTATCAATTCAAAGGTACGCTGGAAGTTGAGCACGCTGCAGTGATTAATTTTGCTCCTCCATCCACAGGCTGGAGGAAAAGTCTGGAGTGTGATGGGTACTCTTTACTTGCTTGATAAGTACAACTCCCAACAACTCTCCAGAAGCTCAACAGCATCAAGGGCAAAACACCCAACGTGACTTGTATCACATCCAGCACTCTGAACCTTTTCATTGTCGCACATGGCTGTAGTGTTCACTGTCTATAAAATACACTATAGATACAAGCTCTTAGTGCCTCCCCAGTTACTGACCCATACCACCAACGTTATTGGTGTATCAGAATGTCATCTGCAGAAACCCCTCCAAAATGCATGGTTGGATTTCTTGAAAATATATTGCCTTCACTGTAGCTGCATGTAAGTGTGAAACTCACCAGCAGCAGCTTTGTGAGCCTTCAGAAGGACCATGGCATAAAGTGGCTTACTGACATCTTCTCAAAGATGGTGGGAGATTGATAATAAATGATGGCCTTCCCTGAAAAGGGAGGGTGAGCAGCCAGAAGTCATTGTACATATTGGTACCAACAACATAAGTAGAAAAAGGGAGATGGTCTTGAAAAAAAGAATACAGGGAGTTACGGAGGAAGCTGAGAAGCAAGACCTCAAGGGTAGTAATCTTGGGATTGCTGCCTGTGCCACTTGACAGTGATGATAGGAATAGAATGAGGTGGCAGGTAAATTTGTGGGTGAAGAATTGGAGCAAGGGCAGGAATTCAGGTTTCTGGGTAATTGGGACCACTTCTGGGGCAGGTGTGACCTGTACAAAAGGGAAGGGTTGTACTTGAATCTAAGGGGGACCAATATTCTTGCAGGCAGGTTTACTAGAGCTGTTGGGAGTGGTTTAAACTAATATGGCAGGGGGATGGGAACCAGGATCATAGAGCTGAGGATGAGCCAGCAGGGTTACAAGTAGACGATGGGTGTAAAGTGAATGACAAGCCAACGATTGAGTACAGATGTAGACAGAGCAAAGAGTTAAATTGTACCAGAGACAAAATTTAAAAGGGCGAAGAATGCGGGACTGAAGGTGCTGTATTTAAATGTGTATATCATTCGGAATACAGTGAGACGAACTCGTGGCGCAATTACAGATTGGTTGGTGTGATGTGGGCATCACTGAGTCGTGACTGAACAAAGGCCATACGTAGTTGGGAGCTGAACATCAAAGGATATACTTTGTATCAAAAGGACAGACAGGAAGGCATAGGCGGTGGTGTGGCTCTGTTGATAAGAGATGGAATTAGATCTTTAGAAAGAAGTGACAAAGGGACAGAGAATGTTGAATGAATATTTGTGGGTGGAGTTAAGAAACTGCAAGGGTGAAAAAAACCATTATGGGAATCATATATAGGCCTCCAAATAGTAGCCAAGATGTGGGGTTGAGATTGAAAAGGGAGCTGGAAAAGGCATGTAATAGGGGTAATGACACAATTGTAATGGGGGAATTCAGTATGCAAGGGGATTGGGGAAATCAGGGTGATGTCAGGATTTATTGAATGGCTACAAGATGGCTTTTTAGAGCAGCTTCTGCTTGAGCCTACTCAGGGAAAGGCTATCTTAGATTGGATGTTGTGTAATAACCCAGATCTTATTAAGGAGCTTAATGTAAAGGAACCCTAAGGAGGCAGTGATCATAATGTGATTGAATTCATACTGCAGTTTGAGAGGGAGAAGCATAACTCACATGCATGAGTATCACAATGAAATAAAGGGGATTACAGAGGCATGAGAGAGGAGTTTGCCCAGGTGGATTGGAGGAGGATACTGATGGGGATGGTGGCACAGCAGAGGTGGCTGAAGTTTCTGGGAATAGTTCACAAGTCACAGCATAGATACGTCCCACAGAAGGAGTTCTCAAATGGCAGGGGTAGGCAACCGTGGCTAACAAGGGAAGTTAAGGACTGCATAAAAACCAAGGAAAGGGCATATAACGTAGTAAAAATGAGCGGGAAGTTGGCTAATTGGGAAGCTTTTAAAAGATAACTTAAAAAGCTATAAGAAGGGATGAAATATGAGGGCAACTAACCAATAATATGAAGAAGGATATTAAAAGTTTTTTCAGTTATGTAAAGAGCAAAAGGGAGGTGAGAGTTTATATCGGACCACTGGAAAATGATGCTGGTGAGGTAGTAATGGAATTTAGATGAATGCAGGTGAATGACATTGAAAGCTACTGACTGTTGAAAGGACTAGATAGGGTGGATGTGGAGAGGATGTTTGCTATGGTGGAAGTATCTAGAACTAGAGGGCAGAGTCTCAAGTTTGAGGGACGACCTTTTAGAACAAGGTAAGGTGGAATTTTTTTAGCCAGAGTGTGGTGAATCTGGAATGCTCTGCCACAGACTGCAGTGGAGGCCTAGTCCACGGGTATACTTAAGGTGGAAGTTGATAGTTTCCTGATTGGTCAGGGCATCAAAGGATATGGCGAGAAGGTAGGTATATGGGGTTGAGTGGGATCCGGGATCAGCCATGATGGAATGGCGGTGAAGACTTGATGAGCTGAGTGGCCTAATTCTGCTCTGATATGTTATTATCTACCAGTGATGCGTACATCCCAAAAATTAAATAAATAAAATAACCATTCAGCTGGAAGGTTAATTAAATTGAAACATTTGCTGCCAACAAACGATCTCTGCCCTGCTGAGCATTTCCAGTATTTCCTGTATTTTTATTTGTGCATTTCCTGTTTTATATCAGATTTCAAGAATTCAAAATATTTTGATTTTGTGTTAGAAAGAACTTCAGTTCTGAAGTTACACTAGTGTAGGGTCAGAAGCTATTTGTTCATGTTACTTCATTCAAAAGAACCAGTTTACTTTAAATAACTTCCTTGAAGATCTAGAATTACTAAGAAAAACCTTCAAGGTTACTTGAAAATAAAGAAGGTTTGTGGGGAGGAATGTCACTTTTTCAATATGGTTGAGAGAATGTATGCTTTTGGTGGTGCATGGGGTGTTAGTATTGTCAACTGCTTTTCTTGAACAATATTTTGTATATCTGGGTGGGCTTATGACTTCTTTATGCATCACATGCTTTATGAACTGCCAACAAGATTGCAAAAGAGAAGTGACTATCTTCTCTCGGCTACCAACCTTTAATGCGTATTTTTTATGATGTCATTTGGCATGCTTTAAATTAAACAAAGCATGAATAGTTTTCTACGGTGGTTGTTTCAAATCAATGCATGTACAAATATTGAAAATGGTTCAAGATTTGTTATTTTTATGCTACTAATAAGTAGAACCCAAAAATATCCTGTTTAAAAATACGGAACTTTAGATCTGCCAGAAGTGATGATTGTTGCAGAATGGGACTGTGCTGAAGTACACAGGAACACAATAAAATCGGAGCAGGAGTAGGCTACTTAGTAGCAGTAAATGCAAACGCGCTTTCCTTTGTTGGAAAGATTTCTAAATGTAATTTCCCCTGCACCATGCTTCCAACCATCAAAATGAGTTTTTTAATTAAGATGTAATTCACACTAAATTCTCAATTTTTTGTACTTAACAGCAATTAGCAAAGATGGTACCTGCTTTTTGTATAAAATTAGCCCATTTCTTTCTTAGTAACACACACAAAATACTGGAGGAACGTCGTAGGCTGGTCATCATCTACTGAAAGAAATCAACAACTGAGATCTTTATTTTTATGTTCATTAAACATTCCAAAATGTGCTGATTATTTGACTAATTGGACAGTGCAAAATAACAATGCTGGTGGATTGGTGAATGGTAACATTTGAGAGAGTTGATGGAAAAAATGAAAGTGGGTTTCATGTAAGATTAGTGTGAACGGATGCTTGATGGTCAGTGTGGACGTGTTCTGAGAGTCAGAGAGCAATATTGTCATGCAGCACAGAAACGGTCTTTGGCCCATCATGCCCATACTGAAAGTTGTAACCCGAACAAAGTCGCTGGAGCTGGTGGATACAGGAGTGATTTACTCAACAAAATGAGACACTCTCAGAGGAAGAGACCTCCTTGACCCAATATTATATGACATTTTATATGCTAAAGAACAAAGTTAGTTTTAGGATAATTTTATAGTTACAATGTATCTACAGTGCTTCCTTTGAATTACATATAATTTTCACACTGCCTTTTTCACACCCGTATTCCAGACACCCAAAATGAATGTTAATCAGCATCGTGTGGTTTTCAACCAAATGATTCCTGTAAACTATTATCTAGGGCTGCATTTAAAATTTAACCTACAATTCACATGCAGATCTAAAGATCGCCTGTTGCAGTTAATATTTTGCTATATAACCTAACTGCAGAATATGCCCTAACACTGAATACCAATTACTCATCTAGACAGTGAGAGATGTTGTCTTGGTCTATAGTAAGATATGGATCCGATGGAAAAGTGGAAAGAATATGAACAGGTAGAATTTAGGAAAGACAAATAGGGAGTAGAACATAAAAAATAAATGGTAGGGGAATGTTGATAAAGATAGACTTTGGGGTCCAAGCCCTTAGTCCCCTGAAAATGGCAGGTGAATGAGGCATATAGTGTGCTTGTCTTTGTTGATCAGGACACAAGATATAGGAGCTTGGATGTAATGTTGCAACTTAACAAAACACTGACAGAACCAGGTTTGGGATATTGCGTGCAGTACTGATTGGCACATTGATGAATTGGGCTGCAGAGAGTGCAGAATGTTGTCTGGATTGGAGGACAATAGTTATGTGGAGAGATGGGATAAACTAGTTTGTTTTCCCTGGAGCTAAGAAATACATAGCATTAAGAGATGTATTGATAGGGTGGATAGCTGTTTTGTTTCCACAGTAGGAGTATCAAAGCATAGGCTGTAAGTTTAGATGAAAGAATTTTTAAGGAACCTGAAGGGTAAGTCTTTTTACGCAAAGAATAGTTGATATCTGGAACACATGGCCAGTTAAGATCAGATACAATTACTTTGTTTTAAGAGGCATTTAGATAGAAACTTAAACAGGTACAAAACATAGAAGGATATGGTGGTGGTGCAGACAGATGGGGCTCATGTAAATGCGCACAAAGGGTGACACAGATCTGGTGGTCCTAGGGCTGTTTTCTGTGCTGTATAACTATACTAATCCAATTCACTAGCTCCTGGCACATGTCATTTTCTGACTCAGCAATTAAGTGTTTGTCTAGGTGTTTCTTAAATGTCATGAGAGTTCCTGCTTTCACCGCCCACTCAGGCAGTTCATTCTATATTCTAGCCACACTCTGAATGAAAAAAAAATCTTCCTTATAGATCCTTTACACTTCTTGCCCCTTATCATAAACACACTCTCTAGTTTTACACACTTCTGCTTTGTGGAATCTACAATCTAACCTATCTACGATCCTCATGGTGAATCTTCCCTGCACCTTTTCCAGTGTAATCACATAATTCCTACAGGGTGGTGATCAGAGTTGCAAATATTACTCCAGATGTGGCCTATCCAATGTTTTGTAAAGCTTGTAACACAACTTCCTGCTTTTACGTATGATACCCTGCTTAATGAATGTGGGTGTCCCATATGCCTTCCTTATCATCTTGCTGTGGCCTTGGCGAGTACTGTATGACTCTATGACTTGGGAGCAGTTTTATTTTATCAGCCCTGGAGTTTAATTTCTTACATCTACACTCTCTCTTTTAGTATTTTCAGCCACAGTGTTCAAAGAGCTTCAGTAAGTGCTTGAATGATGGAGGAGCAGCTTTGCACTTCCTCTGCTCCCCACAAAGTACCTTGCTCTGAGAAATGAACAACACGAATTTTCATCTTCATAGTTCCTTGAACGTGAAATGCTACACAGTTGCAGTGAGGAGTACGTGCACCTTCCTTGCTTTAGCAGTCAACCTTCAGGTAGTTCAGTATGAGAATAAATATTTTTTCTCTTTTCCCAAGATCGTTGCATAGACTGCAACCATGTAAGTAGGGTCTCATCCCATTTCTGAAGGGACACAATGAATGCTGATGTTGCCAGCAACAAAAATGAATATATATTTTTAAATGTCTTCTGCTATTAATGGTTTGGTCATCAGTGTTTCCAAGTATTTTTACTTTAAACATCCCAGTTCTGATGCTGAAAGCTGTCCTTTTATAAAGCAACAGATGGTTAATGTACAAATTGGAGAATTATTGCTACTAGTTGGTATATTCGTGAGGGTCTCATAGAATTGGTAATTTATTACTGATAGTTAACATTGGGAGCTATAGTGCCAGGCAGAAAATGTCTGAAAATCCTGAGCAGCCAGTAAGTATCCTGATGTGACATTGACTTCTCCATCACTGTAGGCTTTGAATTCTGGCCTCAAAGAGACTTGAGTAAGAGTTACTGATGGATGCGTGAGAGTTCAAATCTACTTGAAGTAAAAACAACCAGGAGTATAGATTCAGTATTTTCCCAACAAATTTTGGTTATATTTAAATAGCATATTTTGAATGATTTTAAGTGATATCACTTCTTATGCTTGAAAACTTATTATTAGTATTTATGGAAGTATTAACTCAACAAAATTATTGAATAAATGGAATCCTTCATACTTATCTTTAAGTGGAGGTAGCATAGTAAATAAATGCTCAGTGTCTATTTTTATAGATGTAATTAGCTAACATTTATCGACATTGAGTTCAAGAGTAGAGAGGTCATGTTGCAACTCTATAAATCTCTGGTGAAACCACGCTGAGAGTATTGTGTTCAGTTCTGCTCACCTCATTATAGGAAGGATGTGGAAGCAATGGAGAGGGTGCAGAGGAGATCTACCAGGATGTTGGTTGGATTGGAAAACAAGTCTTATGAGGCAAGGTTAGCAGAGCTGGGACTTTTCTCTTTGGAGTGTAGAAGGATGAGAGGCATAGATAAGGTGGATATCCAGTACCTGTTTCCCAGGGCACGAATAACAAACACCAGAGGGCATATGTACAAAGCTAAGGGAGGGAAATTTAGGGGAGACATCAGGGTAAGTTTTTACACAGAGGGTTGTAGGTGCCTGGAATGACTTGCCAGGGATGGTGGTGGAGGCTAAAACATTAGGGGTATTTAAGAGCCTCTTGGACAGGTACATGCATGAAAGAAAAATTGAGGGTTACGGGGTAGTGTGGGTTTAGTACATTTTTTAAAGGAATATGTGGGTCGGCACAACATTGAGGGCCGAAGGGCCTGTACGGTGCTATAGTATTCTAGTGTCTAGTGACATTGTTTAAATATTAGAGGTTAAATTTACGATCAAAATAAAAATGAAGGCAACTATACAAATACACATTGTGGAGTAAGTTGTGGAAAATTTGATTATATTTTCACATTTAGATGACAGAAGCTTAATGGGAGCTCATGTAGTGTTGCAATTTCACATAAATAATTACGTCAAGAGACACTCCTGAGAGTATAGAGCATTGTAACCTAAATCATGCAAGTCATTATGAGTTGGAAACTTTTTGGACTGGTATAGTTTAAAGAACTTATGTATCTGCATTAAGCGCCTGCAGCTGGTTGCAATTGTTTAAAAGAATGTAGTGCTTAAATATCCAGTATTTAAGTGCAGTTTTTATTGTTTATTGGTGAACTCTGTGGAAGTCAGCCATTGCTATAACTGTGATTGGATGAAAAATTTCAAAAGATAATTCACTTCCTTAGGAGCTTCCTTTATAAAGCTTTAAAGCTAAATTGATTAATTCAGAGTTATATTTCCATGCCAAAGAAACCACCCAGGCCATGCTTTCTTCTCACTGCTGCCATCAGGAGGAAGATACAGGGGCCTCAAGGCTCACACCACCAGGTTCAGGAACTGTTATTACCCCTCAACCATAAGGTTCTTGAACCAGAGGAGATAACTTCGCTCAACTTAATTTGCCCATCAGTGAACCGTTCCCACAACCTATGGACTCACTGTCACGGCCTCTTTATCTCATGTTCTTGATATTTATTGCTTATTTATTACTGTTATCTCTTTTTTGACTTTCTGTTTACATTTGCAGAGTTTATTGTTTTTTGCACATGGGTTTGCTGCCCTGTTGGTGGGGTTTTGCATTGATTCTATTATGGCTATTGGATTTATTGAGTGTAGTATGCACAAGAAAACAAATCTCAGGCTTGTATATGGCGATATAAATGTACTTCAATAATAAATTTACTTTGAGCTTTGAACTCTGATATATTAAACTAGGACTTTTAGTACAAGAGGGCATACATGTTCAGATATTTATAGGAGGGTATTTTAAAATCTTGTTGCATTGTGTTTGAATGTAGAATACTGCAATATCTGATAACCTGAACTACATTATCGATTAATTAACAAAATAATTGTAACAACACCTCTTTTTCTTTTTCCAAAACAATTCAATAAATGCAGATATTATGCTAGTGTTAAGTTTAAACATTCAAATAGGTAGATACAATATTGGATATCTCTATAACAAATCTATGTTGTGATTTATATTATAGTCTTTCAGCTGAAAAATGTATTTTAATTATTTGTACTTTATTATATTTACCACTTATTCTGTGGAAAATTCTGTTCACTAGAGCATGGCTACCTTAATACAAACTGTGCAAGTGCAGGAACTGTGATAATGTTCAGGAAATGTCTGGAGAGCCCATGAATGCAAAATAATCCATTAGGCTTTTCTCCAAGGCAGCTTTGTTAGCTTTAATTTTATCTGCTATAAGGCTCATGCTGGCAAATAAATGGGTCATCGTGAAACGAGCTTAATTTCAGAAAACGGCCCTCATTGACAGCACATTCAAAGCTCGTTCCATTACTCCTCACTGCCTAATCACAGAAGTATTTAACTGACACTGTAAAGTCAGGAGCTATTGTCATCCATTTCACTTGTGGCCTTCAAAACACCTGGGTAATAGCAGCAGTTTGAAAACTACCTTGCAAGTATTATCATTTTACAGTGGGTGGCCTGAGTGGTTCACTGATGACTGCTGCTTTAACAGGCAACATCATGACAGAGGTCCTACTGGTGAATATTTCATCATAAGGAGGCGCAGTCACTTAGAATGCAAACATCTTTTCTTATCTATTGGTTTATTTTAACAAATCATTACTGTCTCTTAACATGACACTATTTAATGAGTCATATTTGATGAAGTTATTGCTCCCATGTTGCCTTGCAAAACCAGGAATTCCAAACTAATTTGTCTATTTGCTCCTCTGAATCGAGTCCAGTGGAATAGCATTTTACCTGTTGGAAATGAAACCATGTTTAAAATGCATTTAGTGAGGAATAAGAAATATATCTTCTATGGCAAAGCCTATTAACATACATTGAAAGATCGTGCACTAATAATAAGAGTAGAGGTAAATTTAGCAGCAACATTGCAGTGATAATTTCCACTCACAGTCACATTGGAACAGGAGAAAGAGCAAATCATCTGGATCTTTGAACCTGTTTCAACACTCAAGTCACATTTTCCACCCAATTTTCAATTCTTAATTTTCTGTGTGTCTTCAGCCATGATTATATTCAGTGTCAGAGTTTCTCATCCCTCTAAGTGCTGAGGTCTCTTGACACTCCAACCCTCTTGAAATCTTGGCACCATTATATTTGTGTATCTCTGAACTGCTATGTTACACAAGTCATAATTTTCTGGAGAATGACATGCATTTAGACTGCAGTTGCTTGTCTGAAATCTTAACATTTCTTGGGTGAAACTTCAGTTTTGCTGATGTGACAAGACCTCTATATGATCTAAACATTTAATTCACTTGCAGATAGACTGCAAGAAGTCAAGTGCTTTCAATGGAATTACTTAAGTCCTGCCCCCTGACACTTTTTAAATGATCCAACTCTGTGCCAGCATTATGCCAGCAGTGCTTGCTAACCCCAGCGTGCATCAAGTCACAAGCACAGAGAACAGGGATAAGACCGGTGACAGCAATGAGTGCAGGAATGTTCTGCTTCGGTTAGACGACTGCATTGTAATCCTAAACATTTTGAAAACGGTAACCTCCTGACAATTACATTATATGCATCATCTAGACAAGACCAAATTTGTGATTCAAATCTAAAATTGCCGCTAGGACAGTCCTATGATGAAAGGAGGAATTTGTTTGGGAACAGGTCAATGTTGTAATGAAGTGGGATAATTGGATTTCTCTAAGTTAGGAATGCTATTATTGTTGTAGGTAAGCTTTACAGTGGCACATGGTGCTGGCTATACATTCTTTTTGCTTATACCTATGTTGCACATTGTATTTGTGAAGTGAGTGGAGAATTTTGATGCTCCCTGTTCCAGCTGCCCTTTTCATGTAAAATAAAACATAATTCTGAAGTAAACATGATGTTAAAAGGTTGCTGGCCAAATGCAGTTGAGGGATTGTATATGATAAGCAGGGTTTTGCCTTGTTTCAGTGATTTGTGTACAAGGGACTAAAGTAGAAGCAGAGGTAAACCGTTTGGCCTCTTACACATGCTGTGTCATTCTGTAAGAACATGGTTAGTCTCTTACCTATGTGCCACCTTCCTGTACATATCGCTCCATTTCCTTTAATAACCAAACATCACTTAATCTCTGTCTGTTCAAAGTTCAAAGTCAATTTATTATCAAAGTACATGTATTCCGGGGCTCTGTTGTTTTAGATGTGACACAGCAGGAGGGATTAAAGGAGGAGGAGTGGCGTTACTAATCAGGGAAGATGTTACAGCTGGACAGACTAGAGGACCCGACTAGTGAGGCATTATGGGTGGAATTGAGAAATAAGAATGGCATGACCACTATATTACAGACCACCCAATAGTCTTGGATGCTTAGAGGAACAATTTGTAAAGAGATTGCAGACTGTTGCAAGAAATGTAAAGTTGTTATAGCAGGTGATTTTAACTTCCCATATATTCATTGGGAATCCCACACGGTAAAAAGTCTTGATGGGATAGAGTTTGTCAAAAGTGTTCAGGAAAGTTTCCTTCTTCAGTACTTGGAAGTCCCAATGAGAGAGATTATGATACTGGATCTGTTAATAGGGAATGAGACGGGGCAGGTGACAAAAGTTTGTGTTGGGAAACACTTTGCTTGCAGTGACCACAATGCCATAAGTTTCAAAGTAAATATGCAAAGAGATAGTTCTGCTCCACGGGCTGAGTTTCTAAATTGGAGAAAGGCCAACTTTGGTGGTATCAGCAATGATCTGACAAGTGTGGATTGGGACAGATTGCTCTCTGACAAAGTGTACTTGGTAAATGGGAGGCCTTCACAAATGAAATTTTGAGAGTACAGAGCTTGTATGTGCCTGTCAGAATAACAGGTGAAGATAACAAGTGTAGGGAACATTGGTCTTCAAGAGATATTGCGGCTCTGGTTAAGAGAAAAAAGCAGATGTATAGCAGGGACAAGGCAAGTAGGAACAAATGAGATGCTTATGGAGTATAAGTAATGCAAGAGCACACTTAAGAAAGAAATCAGGAAGGCCAACAGAAGGCAGGAAGTGCTCTAGTAGACAAGGCAAAGGAGAATCCTAACGGATTCAACAGGGACGTTAAGAGCAGAATGATTGAAGCTGGTCCTGGGAAGACTAGAATGGTAATCCATGTGTGGAGTCAAGGACAGATGAAGAAGATCTTTCTGCATTCTGTGCATCTTTATTTATTCAGGAGACGGATTCAGAGTCTATAGAACTGAGGCAAAGTGGCATCAACTTTGTGGACCCTGTACAGGTTACAGAGGAAGAGAAGCAAATCAGAGTGGATAAATCCCCAGGGCTGACAAGGTGTACACTCGGACCTTATGGGAGGCAAGTGCAGAAATTGCTGGAACCCTAGCAGAGATATTTCAAACATCCTTAGTGATAGGAGAGGTACAAGAGGATTGGAGGATAGTCAATGTTGTTCTGCTGTTTAAAAAAGGCACTAAACAGAAACCAGGTAACTATAGGCCAGTGAGTCTGACATCAGTTGTCAGAAAGTTATTGAAAGGTATTCTGAAGGACTGGATATACAAGTATTTGGATAGATGTGGAATGAATTAAGATAGTCAGCATAACACTGTATGTGGTAGGTCATGTCTAACCAATCTTATAGAGTTTTTCAAGGAAGTTACCAGGAAAGTGGATGAAGGCAAGGCGGTGGATGTTGTCTACCTGGACTTTAGTCAGGCATTTGAGAAGGTCCCGCATGGGAGGCTGGTCACGAAGGTTCAGTTGCTTGGCATTCAGAATGAGGCAGTAAATTGGTTAGACATTGGCTTTGTGTAAGAAGCCAGAGAGTGGTGGTAGAGGGTTGGCTTTCTGACTGGAGGCCCGTGACCAGTGGTGTGCCGCAGGGATTGGTACTGTGTCCTTAGTTGTTTGTCATCTTCATCAGTGATCTGGATGATAATGTGGTTTACTGGGTCAACAAATAAGTAGATGACACCAAAATTGGGAGGTGCTCCAGGTAGACATGCACACTGGTGGGGAGGGTTTTACCTGTGATGGACTGAGCTGTATTGACTACTTTTTGTAGGCCTTTCTGCTGAAGGACATTGATGTTTCCATACCAGGCTGTGATGCAACTGGTCAGTATGCTCTGGAAGTTTCTGGAAGTTTTAGATAACTTGCCAAATGTTAGCAAAATCCTATGAGTTCAGTAGAGGCACTGCTATTTGTACTGGGACTTATGTGCTGAACCCAGGGCAGCTCCTCTGAAATGATAACAACAAGGAATTTAAAGTTGCTGACGCTCTCCACCTCTGATCTTCTGATGAAGACGGGTTCTTGGAACTCTGGTTTCCCTCTCCTGAAGTCGATAATCACCTCCTTGGTCTTGCTGACATTGAGGGAGAGATTGTTGTTATGGCATCACTCACCGAGATTTCCAATCAGCAACTGAATCTTCACAGTCCTCTTGGGTAGAAAACCTAGAAAGATTCACAACCCTCTGGAGTGAAGGAAAATCTTTCTATCCTGAATGGCCAAATTCTAAGTTTAAGATTGGTCCTCCTGACATCCTAGCCATGAAAAAACATCAACCCCATCAACCTTCTGGATTTTATGTTTTAATGAGATGATCTTTTGTTCTTCGAACCTTAAGGGAGTTTATGCCTAGTCTGCTTAATATATCCTCATACGGCAAATGGCAGGTATTAAATATTCTCATTCTTTTGCCTGAAATGTATACATTAGTGAAAAGCTGCATGAAGACCTTAATGTAAAGGCTAAACTGTGTGTTTGGATTATAAAGTATACAAATGGTAATGCTGAAGTTTGGAGCATGCCTCTTAGGAATTGCTTTTTCTTCCTGCCTTTAATCTCTCCCATAAACATATGCAGCTGTCTGTCAGTCTGGCAAAATCATGGCTGTCAGATTCTGCCGGGCTTTCATCTAGACTCACTGTAGTAGAGTAGAGGAAGTCTGAGCAGGAACGAGGTGAACCTGCTCTACTGTTTGCCGTACCAAGTTCAATCTGCTACTTCGTCCCCGTTTTTCTGCTGATTCACATGCCCTT
This sequence comes from Hemitrygon akajei, assembly GCF_048418815.1. NCBI lineage: Eukaryota > Metazoa > Chordata > Chondrichthyes > Myliobatiformes > Dasyatidae > Hemitrygon > Hemitrygon akajei. The sequence goes on along the minus strand of NC_133128.1, from coordinate 165,415,403 downwards.
ACTTTTCCTGGATTCCGGTCTTCAATTGGTTCTCAGCCATCAGCAGGCCAGCGACCGAGTTTCTGCATGGCTGCTGCCTCTTGGGTTCAATCCCAACCGAAATGGTTCAAATTCTGCTTTTATTGTGGTTTGTGGTGGGCTAGAAACATTCATTTGTAGTAAATCTGACTGACCAGGTTTGTTCATCAGTGCCTTTGTTGTAACACAAAGAAAAAGGACTGATATGTTATTTTGTAGATTATCAAGAATTTGATGGGGTAGGATGTTCACCTGGGGGTTGTCGAGAACCAGGGGCCATAAATTTAAAAAATCAGATGGTAATTTTGGCTTGTGTGGTGATCATAATATGCAGTGATTGAAGGGAATTGTGTAGATGCATTTATGAGTAAACTGGGAGGGGTTTCCAGGAAAAAAAGGAACAAAAAAGATGTGCCAGGATGAAGTTATGTGGGAGGGTATATACAGAGATGGGAAACAAAAATTTCTGCACATCTCCAGTTCAGGCTATGGTTCCAGAAATTCAGACATCAGGACCAGTACATTTTGCCCTAATTAAGTGGCTACCCAAAGTTTTATAAAATAGTTAAAATGGTATAAAAACACAAACTACCATTTAACTGAGTAACAAATTATGCATTTAAATGAAATGCAGAATAAATTAGATCACTACAGAAACTACTATATTAATTGTAATACTGCATTAGTTCCTAATAGTTATTGACGGAGGTTTCATTCAATGCGCTGACGTGTTGTTTTGATTGACTGTAAATGAACAAAATCAGCACAGACACCTAGTGCGGATAGTGGACTACCTTCAAGTGGTATTTTCAATTAATGCATGCTTCAAATCTTCATTTTAATTGTAACAAGCAAGATGATTGTTGATACCTTCAAATTCTTAGCAACACACACAAAATGCTAGAGGAACTCAGCAGGCCAGGCAGTATCTATAGAAAAGAGTAACATTTCAGGCCGAGAACCTTCTTCAGGACCCCCCTTCAAATTCTTTGTAGTTTCTAACTTATTGAGGTAGTGAAATCATTTTGTTTTCACTCCCCCATCTCTAAGCCTAAACACCTGGATCTGCAGAGAGCAAAGCTGTTCTGAATTGTCTTACTGCTTATTTCTAAACATCTATCAGTGATAAAAGTGATTGCTTTTTGAACACATTCACTCAAATGATGCTATTTAAAAGTTGTTCGCTCTGCGATGTAACAGCCACACTGTGTGCACGCGACTGACGCTAGTTTGAAAATACTCAGCAACATTCTCCTGCCCCTGTTAAGCAGCACGGTGTCCCAAATAAACAAATGGAAATCGCTATTTAGCTTTGGTTCTTTAAGAGTTGTCCCAAAGAAACAGCTGCTTCAATTAACCAATGGCCTTGTTAATCAGAACCCATTGTACTTTCTTGATTAAGATTGTGTGTAACTTCCACTCAGCTAGAAAATGCTTTATCTTTTGTGGGTAAAATTGACACGAACTATTCTGTAAACAGATGTCTTTTTCTCAGTCATAATTGCTTAATGGAAACTGGATTATATAAAATTTTATGCTATCAAGATAAAAACATATGAGCAAACTGTACTTAAGGATGTTTGCTGATTATTGTGCAGCCAATTAAAAACATTTATCAAAAGCTGTATTTCTGATATACTAAGGGGCGTATCTACGGAAAAATAGCGCCTATAACGCCCCGTCCAAATAATCTGACACCCATCTATTAGATAACTTTACCATAATATCAGCTGAAAAATACAAGTCAAGCTTGTTAATCTTTTAATTAACAAATTATGGCGCTACATGAAAATTATAACTGCACCTTCCTTGCTTTCACTGATGCAAATTGGTCTATGATGTGATCAAAGTCAGTTTTTTCAGTTTCTTCTCTTTCTACACTCAACAGAGCAAGATCACAGAGTCTGCCTTGACCCATGGAGGCTCTCAAATACGAAAGTATTAGTTTTAACTTGCTGAATGATCTCTCAGAGCTGGCGATGGAAACTGCGATGGTTAGCACTATCTGAATAGCAATGCTAAGATTGGGGAAGACGCTCTCACCTCCATACTGAACAATAAATTCAAGAAGGTCTTCAGGTCTTGATATTTTCATGTTGACCTGCCTTGATAGCAACATTCTGCAATGCAAAATTTCTTCATATAGCTGCTGTCCATCAACATCAGATGGCGTGTGGCCAAGTGGTTAAGACGTTCATCTAGTGATCTGAAGGTCGCTAGTTCGAGCCTTGGCTGAGGCTGTATCGGTGCCAAGCTGTATGGGTCCTAATACCTTTCCCTTGGACAACATTGGTAGTGTGGGGAGGGGAGACTTGCAGCTTGGGCAACTGCCAGTCTTCCATACAACAAAACCTTGCCCAGGCTTGCGCCCTGGAAACTTTCCAAAGGCACAAATCCATGGTCAATCGAGACTAACGGAGGCCTACACTACACAACATCAGAGCTGTACAATTCACCCAAATTTTCGCACTTCTTCTTTAGGTTGCCACTGTCGGCACCATAACACAGTCCCTTGACATTGAGAAGGAACACAAACTTAGCATCAGTGTTGTGCAAATGAGCGAACCTTTCGTCCATTTCTCTGTGAAGACGGTCGAGAGTTCTCTTCATGACTCTTTCCATTTCCTCCTTAGTTGTTAACCCAGCGTCTCTCGAGTTCTCATCAGCCATTTGTTTCTTTTGTCTCTGACGTCTTTCAACTTCAATATTCCATTCTTGACAGAGACTGACTCCTTTGAGTGACTGGACCAACACTTCTCTTTCATCATAAAAATGATCTCAGAGGGCTTTCAAATCCAGGGCAGCATCGTGGAAGTTCATGCTAGGATCCTGCAGCCTCTTTTGAATATGATCAATGCGAATGAGTACTTTGTTCCAAAATCCTAGCAAAATCAGAAAATCGTAACTCAACATGCAGTTGTACAGCTGCCTTGCGTCATTTTTTGTTTCACTGGGTCTTGTTTTCACTGTCTATCATGTCCTGGAGAACTTAAGGATCTCCTCAAGGTACTTGTCGACAGGCTTCACTGCTTCTGTCCTTGCACTCCACCTGGTTTCAGACTCCGACTTAACAACAACAGGGACGGCGTTTTTGAGATTTTCCCAGCGCTGTGCTGAACGAGAGAAAAACACGTAGAGAGCTTCGATGGCTCCAAAAAATGTAACCATCATTGTATCTAGCTTGGCTGCATGTACACCCACCAAGTTGAGTGAGTGACTTTCACAATTTACAAACACTGCCAGGTTATTTTTCTCACTTATTCTTTGATGAACACCACTTCTGTGTCCAGCCATCACAGTAGCGTTGTCATAGCACTGTAACCGACAATCTTGTAGCTCCATTTCATCCTTCCCTAGCTGTTTCAAGATGTCTTCAACCAAGCTCTCAGCATCCTTCTGGCTTACCTGGATAAAACTGAGGAAGGACTCTCTAACACGGACTGTTTTTCTCTCAAAATCAACTTCCACATACCTCACTGTTTCTGACATCTGCTCACCGTGTGCCTGATCAGGAGTCGAGTCGAACATGAGACCACAGTACTTGGCTGTACGAATGCTTTTCAGTAAACTCTGGTGAACAGCGGATGCCATCATGTGGATGAATTCATTCTGGCCACCCAGTGAAAGATAAGACGTGGATCCAGGATGACTTTCCAAATGAGTGAGGTGTTCTTTTATGACAGGGTCAAAGATGGCCAGTAGTTTCAGTAAGCCAAGGAAATTTCCCACATTAGAGTCAACGTCTAGCTGAAGTGACTCCCTGTGTCCTCGCAAAGCCAGGTTCTGAGTCACAAGGAATTTTATGCAGTGAAGGATTCTCGTCAAGATATCACGCCACTTCTGCTTTTCCTTCTCAATCTGTGACTGAAATACTGCATCAATAACTCCTCTGTTTCCAGCTAAATTTCTTTCCATTTCTTTCCACTGTGTGAAGCATTCCCGATGATTCATGGCATTTTCATGAACACTAATCCTTTCAGGTGCTTTCCACTGGTTGAATCCACTTTCCTGCTCCAATGAGGATTGATGGTCTGACCGGGAATAGAGAAGACAACAGATACAAAATGCAGACCTTTTAGAAGGGGAATAGATCAGTCATGAGTGAGTCACTTCCGCACCACGACCATTTCCCAAGTTTTGTTCATCGAGTGGTTATTTGTTGGTAGGAAAGGCCCCTCACTGTTCTGGAAATACTTCGAACCCAGCTTTATTATTTCTGTCCTCAACGCATCAGGCAGAATTGCTTTTCCAGTATCCTTGTTGAACTTCAGAAGTCCAATGTCATGCTGTTCAATCACTTCTGGTATGACAGTTCGAAGCTCTTTGACACCATCCAGTTCACTGGGTGCAGTGTCGTCAGGTTCAATCTCGTCTGGTAAAATATCGTCAATAAATTCCCTCGTGATCAATAAAGTATGTCTGTCTGTCTGTCTGAAACTCAACATCACCACCAGCACCATCGTCTTCCCCTCCTGTCATGTCCACTTTCTCTGTAGCAGCCTCACTTTTAATCTCGAAATACTCGGATTGATCTGACTTGACTTCCTCCTCACCCTGTGATGCATTTGTACTCGATCCACCTTCAGGTTCTAACAAACTTGTAGCAGCTGCAGGCGACTCCATGGAATGTGTCGAACTACTTGTTCCGGGCTTTTCAAAGAAGGGCATGAAGAACTTGCTCGACTTCTTGGCTTCCTCTGCCTCCAACTTTCGTCTCTTCTGTCCTTCAGCTCCACTTTCCTTCTTGTTTGTGAAGAAACGTTTCATGGTCTTCTTACACAATGCTCTGAAATAAGGCCATCCTAGTGTTTCTCACCCTTGATAATCAAAGACAGATCATACATCTGAAGAAAATTCTTTTTTCACTATCCGAGCACGGCTTGTCTGACTTTAATAGATTCTGCTCAGTGGCGCCCAGGGCACGTGCCATACCTGCCATACCTTAAATATACCACTGGATATACTTGTCCTATTCGTTAATAATTTGGAGTGACAAACATTAATATTTGACATATGGTGATTGTACAGTTTTCTTTCTAGCATTACTTTTTAATAGCATTTAAGCATTACTAACTTCATGTCATTTTACTTGGCAGTTTTATTTAATTGGGGGAAGTTGTGGGTGGAATGATACTGAAAGTTCCTCTGAATTGCATAGTTTCTAAGATCCCTATGAACTTGCATTAACCTACAATTTGCTGAAGGAGCACAGTGGATCGAGTAGCCTCTATGGGTGGGAAAGGACATTTTGGGCTGCTGATCATGAAAATCACCATGGAATTTCCCTATCACATGCCATTATTTTTTGAAATTGCCTATATTTGTATTTCAACTCATAATTCTCATCAATTAAAATGTTGTCTACAATGTAAACTGAAAAGTTTTCTAACTAGTCTAGGCATGCTTGGACATGCTTTGGCAGGAAAGGTTTTTGAAAGGTGCACATATTGTCACATTAAGAAAATTCTTCTCCACCGATTGCAATTTGACAGAGTGTCTCTTAGTCGTATATGGCTCATTATTCTGTTAACGATCCATTACTTAGATCTCACAATTTTGCTGTACATTGCCCATTGATGTTAAATGTATTAACTTCTTCCATTTACTGAATTTCTATCTCTTCTGTAATCATGTAATATGCCATGAAATAATTGCAAGTGGTCTATTTTTGGCTTAGAAGTTTTTAAACAACTGAAGTTTTTCAACATGTTTTTAATTGCATGATGAAAGCTTCCTTTGTGATAATATGTCGCAGTCTAAAGATTGTTAGAACAAGGATTTCTGGAACATAAGAAATGGCAACATTGTTCAAGTATTTTTAAAGCTTGATTTCTGGGTAGCATGTATTTTCTCAATGTTTTAGAAGGTGCTGCTTTCAGATAATTGTGGGTACAGGTGATCTTCCGAGCAGGCGCTCAGGAATTAATTGATACCTTGTCCAGAAATATCAATAGGATCTTCTACAGCATACATGGTTCTGTATCCTTCCAATCTAGAGCAGAATCTTGGGATTTTCAAAGATAGGAGCAAGTCATGTGCTTGCTGCATTGTGTGACATAATACTGAACTATGCAGACTAGACAGATGGCTGGGGCATGGTGAGTTAAGTTCTTTTGGTGCCATTGGTCTCAACTTCCCAAGAGGAAGAATCAGGAAAAATAACTCAAGAATTCCACAAACAAGAGAAAATCTGCAGATTCTGGAAATTCAAGCAGCGCACGAAAAATACTAGAGGAACTCAACAGGCCAGGCAGCATCTGGAAAAGAGTAGTCGATCTTTCGGCCTGAAGCGTTGACTGTACTCTTTTCCTAGATGCTGCCTGGCCTGCTGAGTTCCTTCAAATGCTTGTGTGTGTTTCCAAGAATCCCACTTCTGTTTACCATTCAATTACTCCTGCGAAATGTGTGTACACCATGTGCTTCTAATGCTGAGATATATCCTAGGATGCACTGGGATACATCATCAGTGATGTAACCTGGGGCCGTTGGGAATTTCTGGTCTTTCAACGTCAGACACCCTGTTCTGTGGGTCATATCTCTTGATCTATAGCCATCTGCGGAGGGATGTTCAGTGGCCTCTGTGATGGGCCTGATGGCTCTTTCCTTTGCAGCCCCCGTTATACCATGGAGAGAGTAGACTCTGCAAAGTGAGCAGATAGCCAAACCTCTACACACCAACTCCAAAGGCTCACAGCATGCCCTATACCCCTGTCTATGGTATGTATTTGGCCAGCTGACACTCAAAAGCCTCCTCAATCCAGTTTTCCCAAGCTACTCTCAATTGCTTGTCCCATGACCACCTGCTTTGAGGTTTCTGACAGAGTGATCACAATGAGGTCAGGGAACTTTAATTGGTTGCCAAGACTGACATTTAGTTGCCAGTCATACGCCATGGCAAGCAAGCCTGCTGGTGATCTGGTCTGAGGCTGTTGATAGCCTCCAGCTTTGAGTAAAGCTATGGGCTTTCTGGGTTGGTGGAGGTGCTTTCTATTGTTAATGGCCGAGGAGATTATTTTCAGCTACTGGCTTCAGCGCCTGGTTGTGATGTCAGTGGTAGCGGCCTTATCCTTTGGCTATCGGGTGGCTTCCAGGGCAGGGAGGATATGATGGTGCCTTGCTTATGCCCCAGGCAGAAAGGTTCGCTAGACTGGGAAGGATGTCACACATCACCTGGATTATGAACTCGATGAGCCAGGGTTCTGCCTGCTAGGTGTTGGACCAGGAGATCTTCTGTTTCAACATTCCATCCCACCTTGTTCAAGCGCCCTGCTGCCTCATTCCTACCATCCTGGTGGTATGCACTTCTTCAGCAGCTGCTCGCCCTTCTTCCTTGACCTGTTTGCGTTCATCCCTGCCTTGGGTCCTGTTGAAGTCGGTTGAAGGGAAGATACCATTGTCCCTGTGCCTCAGACGTGACTCGGCTATTTCCACTATATCCTGGGCCTACCACTTCTTGCCTGTCCAGATCTCAATGCCTGCTGTCGTGACCTTGGCGATGCTGGAAACTCTGTACAGCTGCAATTCTCTTCAGTGGGAAACTATAAACTCCTTGTTCAAGCTACTGAAGGAAAGCTACAGCTTATTCCTTTTCCCATATAGAACAGGCTGTGTGGGAGGCCCAGCTATCTTTGAATGTAGCCATTGATCTTTCTTTCAAGAGCATCAACTGTTGACATGGGTACCTCATATACCAAAATTAGCCAGAGGATTCAGGGGAGGATGCCATGCTATTACATCTTAGGCCTTGAAATTGCCATGTAGGCCTGACTTGTGAAAGCTGATGAGCTAGACTTCTACCTCCTTGGTGGTCTTCTGGATGGCAGCTGCAGCTGGTATTGCAGTCAAAGACCTTCCCCTGGGGACTGGCATTTCAGAGATGGATGGGATAGCAATAGCATCCAAGGAGAAATGGAACTTGTCCGTAAGTCTGTCTTTCTTTAACATCAGAGACCTGGATTTCTCTGGTTTTCAATCTCATCCTTGCCCATGCAATGATCTTTCTGTAGACCATAGAGGATCCATCTGCACCACGAGGACATCCATGAAGGCACTGACTGGGGGCTGCCGCATGCCTGTATTAGTCAGAAACACTTCGACTCCACTTCGGCTGCCTTATCTTGATCATGTTCCTGATCAGGGAGGAGAAGATCACTAAGATTGTACATTCATTTATAATACTCTTCTCAAGCTGATGCCAGCCTGATGTCATTTCTGAGCAGACTCTCAATCTGGAGTTCCCATAGTGCTCCAGGATGAAGTCCTTTATCTTCCTCAGAACATGATGTTGGTTCATCGCAATCACCACCAACTCATGTGGTAATGACTCAAATGCATTGGTAAGGTCTAGCCATAGTACAACTAGGTCTCCCTTTCCTATGCACGCTTCCAACTTCAGATGGGAAACCATGGCAATATGTTCCAGGCACCCTAGGAAACCCTTCTTTTTGTACAGAACATCAATCTAGCCATTTTTGAGCAAAAACTCAGTCAGGTGATGGAAAAAGATGCTGAAAAATGTCTCTTCCACACTGAGCAGCTAGATTGATCTGAACTGCTCAATGTTCTAGGAGTTTTCCTCTCTGGGGATCAAGACTTCCTTTGCACACCTGCACTGTTTTGTGACATTTCCCCTATGTCAGGTAAGCCCAAGGAATTTCCATAGGAGCTTAGGGTAGCTTTTGTGCACTCGTAGGATACTTTGCTGGGGTCAGGGGCAGAGCTACCTATGGCTGCTCTGACTCCTTCCTGGATCTCCTTGCCATTGAACTAAACTGCAGGAGGAGAGGGATTTACTGGGGCGCTTTGTTGTCCTAGCTCTGCTCCTTCTCTGAGTCACTTAGAAAGTTCTGAAGGTGTAGATCCATCTTTGTACGAAGCATGTGCGGTGTCTGCTTTGCTTCTGTCCTAGAAGCAGCTTGGTGAATCTATAAGGGTTTGCAACAAAGGCATCTCAGGACATGAAGAATAAACCTTGCTACAGTATGATCAAAGTCACTGGAGAGACATTGAAGTTATGATGTTGAAGTCTTTATTCAGCACAACAAGCAGGCACCATTCTGGAGACACTCTCATCAGAGGCTCATAAACCCAAAGGTACATCACATTTTTATAACCTTAAAATCAAAGGTAACAGTAGGTAATTCTATACAATTTCAATAGTTACAATGACATGATGCAAACACAAGGAAATCTGCAGATGCTAGAAATTCAAGCAACACAAGCAAGCAAAGAGTGATGGGCAGAACACCTACGCTCTGTCCGCCAGAGAAAGCAGGATCTCCCAGTGGCCACACATTTTAATTCCACGTCCCATTCCCATTCTGATATGTCTATCCATGGCCTCCTCTAGACGAAGCCACACTCAGGTTGGAGGAGCAACATCTTATATTCCATCTGGGTAGCCTCCAATCTGATGGCATGAACATTGATTTCCCTAACTTCCGTTAATGCCCCTCCTCCCCTTCTTACCCTATCCCTGATTTATTTATTCCCCACCTTTTTTCTCTCTCTGCCCATCATTCTTTGCCTGCTCTCCATCTCCCTCTGATGCTCCCCTCCCTCTTTCTTTCTTGAGTTAGATAGAGCTCTTATAGATAGCGGGGTCAAGGGATATGGGGAGAGGGCAGGAACGGGGTACTGATTGTACTGATTGTGTATGATCAGCCATGATCACAGTGAATGGCGGTGCTGGCTAGAAGGGCCGAATGGCCTACTCCTGCACCTACTGTCTATTGTCTATTCCTAGGCCTCCCATCCCATGATCCTTTTCCTTCTCCAGCTCCGTATCTCTTTTGCCAATCACCTTTCCAGCTCTTAGCATTACCCCCCCGTCTTCTCCTATCATTTCAGATTTCCCCCTCTCCCTCCTACTTTCAAATCTCTTACTATCTTTTCTTTCAGTTAGTCCTGACGAACGGTCTCGGCCCGAAACGTCGACAGTGGTTCTTCCTATAGATGCTGCCTGGCTTGCTGTGTTCCACTAGCATTTTGTGTGTGTTACAATGACATTGTTTATTTCAACACTTTGGGTTGACAATGCTTCCTTTGATTTGCATGTGGGAGACACCTGTGAACATTCAAATAACCTTGGTGGGGACATTTCCCTGAATTTACATAATGGTGCAAATTCCTCAAACCCATTGTTGATGCAGGGCAATTAACACAATCCCATTGTCTTAATGGGTGGGTGATGTATATGCAGTTTCTTAGTCGGTGAAACAGTCTGTGCTTTCAACTTCAATTCCCAAGAAAAGAAACTGAAGGCTAATTGCAAGCTTCCTAAACTTATTTTCATTTACAGTAAGAACTGAACCCTAGTTCTTGTTTGAATTAATATCTACTACATATTTGTATAACTCCAGAATAATCTCTAACAGTGTTCTTCATATGCACTCATTTGTCCATCGCCAGATGTGAAGAATAATTATTGAAGTAAGCTGTGAAGAAAATGCATGTGCTGAGGAAATCTCTGGGAAAATAAGAGTGAATTAATTACTCAGGATAAAGTAGTTTTTATGTTTAATTTGACACTGAATGGCAACTTAACCCTAGCCCATCAGAACCATGTAGACAGAGTAACTGAGGTTTAGGAGGATTGAAAGTTTTTATGGAAAGGGCAAGAGAAGTTCAAAAGAAGAGAAGGAAAAGATGAAAACTCGTTGTATGGCTGCATTTTTATTTGAGAGCAATATACAAATCAGGGAGTGTAATGGATGGCAGATGGAATTGAAAGAAGTTCAAATTTCAAAGTAAGTTTTATTATCAGAGTACATATATGTCACCATATACAACCCTGAGATTCATTTTGATGTGGGCATACTCAGCAAACTTATAGAATAGTAACAATAATAGGATCAATGAAAGGTCAAGTAGAGTGTGGAGGACAGCCAAAATGTGCAAATGCAAATATAAATAAATATCAATAAATAACGAGACCATGAGATAACAAGAGAAAGAACCTTAGTGTGAGATCATTGGTTGTGGGAACTTTCAATGGATGGGCAAGTGAACGTAGTTGTCCCCTTTTGTTCAAGAGCCTGAAGGGTGAGGTGTAGTTGAGCAAATTCAAAAATACCAATGATTAACTGTATCCACTCTGTTGAGTTTCATCATCTGTACACCAATTTTCCTCAGAGGATTAGTGAAGAACTAAGGTGGAGAATGTTAGGGAGAGAATTCCTGAAAATGATTAGTTTGTGTGTGTGATTATAACATAGACTTGTTTCCATGGTCGAACACTGGATGTGCAGAATTCCATGCTGTCAAGTTAGAGCTGTGAAAGATGTGGTGGATGAGGGGAAGTTGATTGGTATGTGAAGTTATAAGGGAAGAAGTAGTGGAAAGGGACAAATGGGAATAGTCTAAGACTAACTCAAAGTCCCATTGGTTGCTACTCATGCTGGAAGAAAATAAAAATGTGACCAATGTGAAGAAATTTATTCCGATCTAAATCTCTTATAATGTCTCTCTATCCCGATTTATGCTTTTTTGTAATACAATCAAAATGCTATTTAAATTGTATGGATTGAGAAATAAGCATTTTGATTTAATGATTTTAGTTATGCAGAATGTTCATGTGGGTAATGGTCTGTTGTCTCTGAAACATGGCAAATGGCAGTTTATCAACATTGCACACAGAAATTGCACCACCATATATTTGCAGGTTTATAGCAAAACGTTCCTGTGTAAAGATTCATGTTATATAACTTCTGAAGACAAAATCGAAGTGTATCTGTCTGTTTCGCTGTGGAATTATCTGTTTGAAATCCGACATGTCCTGATTTTCCTGAAGAAGAGATAATGCACACTAATGAAATCATATTTGCAAAATAGAGTTCCAAAGCTATTCAGAACCACTAATTTTCTTGTAAGCAGATTTACATTTGCATCAAAACATAGTAAATTGATTCTGAAAAAATATCTTACTGTTTATCTGGACTATTGGCTATCATGAACAGTGTGCACAGAAGATCACATTTGTTTGTTTTCTTTTGTGGAGGTTTGCTGCCTTAACTCCATTTTCCTGACTTGTTTTGAAATTAACTGACATGCTTTTGCACCTGAGTCCATGTAGCTTAAAGAAGATGGTGTTCGCAGTGAATTGTGTTTTTGTTTAATAATGAAAATTGCAGCCTTAAATGTATGCCATACTTGTATATCAGTGTAAAAAATTGCTGGTGTGACAGTGGAGTAAAGGGAATTACAGAAGCATGAGAGAGGAGTTGGCCAGAATTGATTGGAAAAGAACACAGGCAGGGATGACGACAGAGCAGAAATGGCTGGAATTTCTGGAAGCAATTCAGAAGGCACAGGATATATACAGACTAACAAGGAAGAAGTATTCTAAAGGAAAGATGACACAATGGTGGCTAACAAGAGAAGCCAAAGCCACCATAAAAGCCAAAGAGAGGGCATATAATACAGCAAAGATTAGCGGGAAGCTTTTAAAAACCAACAGAAGGCAACTAAGAAAGTCAATAAGAAAGTAAAGATGGAACATGAAAGTAAACTAGCCAATAATATTAAAGAGGATACCAAAAGTTTATTCAGATACATAAAGTGTAAAAGAAAGGCAGAAGTGGATTTTGGACCGCTGGAGAATGACGCTGAACAGTTAATAATGGGGGGCAATGAAATAGCGGACAAACTGAATAAGTATTTTGGTAATTCCCTCCCCTCCCTCCCCCATCCCAGTTTCACTCTGCCTCCTTCTCCAGCTGCCTTTCACCTTTCTCATGATTCCGCCTCCTTCTACTACCCATGGTGCTTTCCCCTTACATTCCTTCATCACCTTTCCTTCCTATCCCCTCCCTACTTTCCCTCCCCCACCCCTTGATCTTTCCCCTTACTGGTTTTTCACCTGGCACCTACCAGTCTTCTCTTCCCCACCTTCTTTATAGGACCCCTGCCCCCTCCCTCTTCAGTTCTGACGAAGGGTCTCAGCCCGAAACGTTGACTGCTCGTTTCCACGGATGCTGCCCGACCTGCTGAGTTCTTCCAGCTTGTCGTACTTGTTGCTTTGACCCCAGCATCTGCAGTGTACTTTGTGTTTAAGTATTTTGCACCAGTCTTCACTATGGAAGACACTAGCAATATGGTGGAAATTCCAGGTATCAGGGGGCATGAAGTGTGTGAAGTTACCATAATTAGACTGAAGGTTCTTGGGAAACTGAAAGGTCTGAAAGTAGATAAGCCATCTGGACCAGATAATGTACACCCCAGAGTTCAGAAGGAAGTGGCTGAATAGATTATGGAGGCATTAGTAATGAACTTTTAAGTATCTCTAAATTCTGGAATGGTTCTGAAATACTAGAAAATTGAAAATGTCACTCCACTCTTCAAGAAGGGAGAGAGGCAGAAGAAAGGAAACTATAGACTAGTTAGTTTGACCTCAGTGGTTGGGAAGATGTTGGAGTCGATTATTAAGGGTGAGATTTCAGGGTATTTGGAGGCACATAATAAAATAGGCTGCAGTCAGCATGGTTTCCTCAAGGGAAAATCTTGCCTGACAAATCTGTTGGAATTCTTTGAAGCAGTAACAAGCAGGAAAAACAAAGGAGAATTGTTTGATGTTGTGTACTTGGATTTTAGAAAGGCCTTTGATAAGGTGTCACACATGAGGCTATTTAACAAGCTATGAGCCCATGGTATTACAGGAAAGATTCTAGCATAGATAAGGCAGTGGCTGATTGGAAAGAGGCAAAGAGTGGGAATATATGGAGTCTTTTCTGATTGACTGCTGTTGATTAGAGGTGTTTCACATGGGTCTGTGTAGGGGTTGATTCTTTTTACATTCTAAGGCAATGTCTTGGATGATGGAATTGATGGTGTTGTTGCAAAGTTTGCTGATGATATTAAGATAGGTGGAGGGACAGGTAGTTTTGAGGAAGTAGAGAGGTTACAGAAGGACTTAGTTAGATTAGGAGAATGGGCAAAGAAATAGCAGATGGAATACAGTGTTAGGAAGTGTGTGGTCATGTACTTTGGTAGAAGAAATGAAAGGGTTGACTATCTTCTAAGTGGAGAGAAAATACAAGAAAAACTGAGATTTTGGAGGATTCCCTAAAGGTTAATTTGCAGGTTGAGTCTGTGGTGAGGAAGACAGATGCAATGTTAGAATTCATTTCAAGGGGATTAGAATATAAAAACAAGGATGTAAAGCTGAGACTTTATAAAGCACTGGTGAAGCCTCACTTGCAGTATTGTGAGCAGCTTTGACCATCATATCTTCGAAAGGATGTGCTCAAATTGGAGCATGTTCAAAGGAGATTCATGAGAATGATTCCAGGATTGAATGGCTTGTCACATGAAGAGCGTCTGATGGCTCTAGGCCTAGATTCACTAGAATTCAGAAGAATCAAAGGTGACCACATTAAAACTTATTGAATGGTGAAAGGCCTTGATAAGGTTGATGTGGAGAGGATATTTCCTGTAGTGGGAGAGTCTAAGACTGGAGGACACATCTTCAGAACAGAGGGGCGTCCTTTTAGAACGGAGATGAGGAAGAATTTCTTTAGTCAGCGGGTGGTGATTCTGTGGATTTTCTTTGCCACAGGCAGCTGTGGAGGCACATCCTTATGTATATTTAAGACAGAGGTTGATAGATCCTTGATTGGTCAGGGCATGAAGGGATATGGGGGAGAAGGTAGAAGATTGGGGCCGAGAGGAAAATTGAATCAGCCATGGTGAAATTGCAGAGCAGACTCGATGGGCTAAATGGCCTAATTCTGCTCCTATATCTTATGGCCTTATGGTGATCACCGGGGCGTGGCAGAATCAGAACAGGCATTGTGTGCCTGTCATTAGGTGTACTGAGTTGCATGCTAATGTTTTAGCAACAAGATTAGCACCATTAAATAACTGTGGCTTGTCAGCTTGTTACACTGCACAAGGTATTAAAATCAGGGACACAAATTCACTTGAAGAAAGTGTTGTAATGGAATGCACGTTGACTACTGTTGTGTCAATAGATTGGGTTGAATCGTTAAGATGAATCAAGAGCATTCCTTACTGAGTGCTGAACATTAACTGAAATGTTTTAAGTTCTGTTCTGTTTGTGGTATGTGGTGGGCTAGAAATTCATTTGTAGTGAACCTGACTGACTTGAGTTTTTTTCACTTATGTGCGTGTGTCTTTACTGTGACACAAAAGAAAAGGACTGAGGGTTGATGGATGCCTTTAAAATTGTGAATGACTTGATGGGATGTTCAGTTCTGGTGTTTCCAAAGCCTGGGGGGGCATAAATAAAAGGGACCTGATAGACATTTGTGAGAAACTTCTTTATTGTTGTGGTCATGATGTACTATTGTAAAGATGAATTGCATAGACACATTTACAGGATGACATGGCAAACCCTTTGTGAAGAAAAGAACAAAGTGGTGTATGTACCAGCATGATGTGATGAAGCTGTATGGGAGGATGTGTGATTAAGGGAAAAAACAGATGAGGATGTGAGAATGCTGCATGTCTTCATTTTAGGTGCATATTTTCAAATGCTTTCTCGATTTAGATTGTGTGTAATTTCCACTCTGCTTGAGAATGTTTTGCCGACGTGGGTAACACTGTTTCAAACTATTCCACGAGCAGATGTCCTTTTTCTCAGTGGTTTTGTTCAATGGAAACTGAATTACATTAAACTTTACTTAACAAGCTGAAATCATTATGAGCAAACTGAAAAGCGATTGTTGTGCGGCCAATTAAGAACATTTATCCAAAACTGTATTTCTGCTCTACTTAGCCTACTGGTTAATAATTCAAAGAGTGGATAACATTGGTATCTGGTATATGATTGCTGTGGAGCTGTTTTCACCCGAGCATTACTTTATAATACCAGATATGCACCAATAAACTCTTCTCAGGCTTCCATCCGGGTACAGGTATCAATTATAATCAACGTTTCGATGATCCCTGATGAAGATGGCAGTTTGCCATCGCAATGTCAGTTATATTTGATGCCTGTACCTGGCTGGAAGCCCGAAAACAGTTTATTCGTCATATACGCCAGGAAAGGACTAGATCCTTTTTCACTACATCTGCACCTCCAACTTCACATCTTTACGATTACTATTTCCAGTAAGTTGGGGTAGGCATGGGTTGGAATGAATTGGAAGTTTTCTCTCAATTACATAGATAAGGTATACGTTTACATTTGGCTAGAACTGTGGCATTATCAATTAGCTTCTTGTCCGGCTGAGTTACCAGTACCATTTTGTTTTTGCCTGGTACACAGTTGTAATACTTGATTTGTAAGTACTTCTGATTGGGTATTTACTTTCTCATGGAGATGTTTGTAAATTTAAGGATTTATATTATCCTTCATTCACTAATTTAGAGAAGGTGGAATGAGTAAGGCACTTTTTACTTCATTCTTGAATCAGTTTTTCTACTATTGAAATAATTGGAATTGGGAACACCGTTCCAGCCCATTATTAAAAGCAGTCCCAATTTGTTAGGTTAAGTATGTTTCTCTCCATCTGATTGTAATTCAATGGAGTGACTCTTCAGCCATATATGTAAATTGAACTAAATGAATAGTATTCTGTCAGGAGTGACCCCATTATTTAAGCCTGACAGTTTTGCTGTATATTGCTTAGTGGAGCTAAACTTATTAACTTCTTCCATGTAATCATTTTCTCTAATAAAGTAATATACCATGTAATTGCTGTATCAAGATTTGACATAAGATCTAACATGTTAATTGCGAAATAGAAGCTTTCTTTGCGATAGTATGCTGCAGTCAAGAGAATATTAGAAGGATCGCAGGAACTGGATTGAAATAGCAAAATTGTTCTAAGGTTTAAAAAAAAAGATTCTAAACAGGATATGTTTCCTCGATTTTTTTTTAAAATTCTGCTTCTAGATTATTTGAGATTGTGGTCACATGTGATCCTCTGGTCAGGTGATTAGAGATGAATTGATGATTTTGTACAAAAATGTAAATGTGAATCATGAGTTTGATTTTCTAAAGCATCCATAGTTGTGCACTACTTACTCAAGAGTTGATTCTTGGGACCTGCAGCGAAAGGAGCCAATGTGCCTGCAGTGATTGCATTGTGTGACACGATATTGATTTTTGTGGGTTCGTTGGGTTGCTGGGACATGGTGAGCTCATTGGTCACTGGTCTCAATGCCTAGAGAAAGGGTTGGGGAAAATTTCCCAAGGATTCCACTTCTGTCTATCGTCCAGTTACTCCTGCTGGAAGTTGGAGTGATACAATCAGAGACACCTATTTGTCGAACTTTAGACTTGAAGAATCCTTGGGGAAGGTCTGGATGCTGTGGAAGAGGGAAAATGAGAATGGAAATGCAAGTCAATTAATCATGATCAGGTAGTTTATGATTTCAACTTGTTAATGAACAGAAACTTAACCTTAGCACAGACCACTAAAACTAAGTTGATGAAGGATGTAAAAGAAAAAGTTGAATCAAGAAGCGGCTTTTTGATTTTTATTATTAGCTGCATGTTTACGTGAGAGTGATGTGAAGGTCAGGAAGTGGTGCAGATTGGTAATAACATATTCTCACTGAGAGCACAGGCAATCCTTGAAGATACATACTTAGCCCACTCTCTGTGCACAGCCTGAACAGCTTCTATGAATTTGCTGATTGCACCACTGTTGCTGGTGGAATCTCAGATGGCAATAAGGATATGTGCAGGGGTGAAGCAGGACAGCTGGCTGAGTGGTGCCGTAAGGAACTGACTTCAGGAAAGGAAAATTTGCTGAATACACTCCAATCCCAATCCTCATTGAAGGTGCTGCGGTGAGAAGGTTGAGCAGCTACAAGTTCCTGGGTGTCAACATTTCAGAGGATCTGTCCTGGACCCAGCACGTCGATGCAAGGCATACCATTTGGTAGGTTAATTGATCATTGTAAGTTATCCTGTGATTAGGCTACAGTTGCCAGGCCATGCAGGCCGAAGGACTGGAAGAGCCAACTCTGCCCCGTATCTCAATAAAAATAAAAACCACAAATAAGGCACACCAGTGGCTCTACTTTATTTAGGCAATTGAGGAGATTTGGTATGCCACAAATAAAGATTTCTATAAGTATATGGAGGAGAATACTCTGAGTACTTGTACCGCGGCCTGGTGCGGAGGCTCCAGTGCACAGGGATTATCAGAGGCTGCAGAGGGTTGTAGATTCAACCAGTTCCATCATGGGCATGACCCTCCCCACCATCAATGGTATCTTCAAAAGGAGTTGAGAACCTCACCTTCTGAGGCATGCCCTCTTCTCATGAATATCGTTTGGGAGGAGGTACAGGATCCTGAAGACACACACTTAGAGATTCAGAACCAGCTTCTTAATCTCTTCCATCAGATTTCTGAATGGTCCATGTGTTGTGACTGTGAACAAAGTCACCAGAGAGACACTGAAGCTGGTCTTCATTCATCAGAACAAGCAGGCATCATTCCGGAGACACTCTCGGTAGAAGCTCACTAACCCAAAGTTACATCACATTTTTTACACCCTTACGATTAAGGGCAACAGCAGGTGATTCAATACAATTTCAATAGTTACAATGACATTGCTTACTTCAATACTTTGGGTTGACAAATGGTTCCTTTGAGATCCATAGTGGAAGCACATTGTAAATGATAAAATACCTCTGAAGGTCCAAACGCCTTTGGGAGAAACTAATTAACAAAAATATTCTAAAACTTTTTGATGACAGTGAGCTAGACATTCAAAATTAATGTTGTCAGTGCTGTTTCTGAATACACAAGTATGTTAAGTACACAAAAATTACTGATTGCCTACATCTATGACCAGGTTTGATAGGCTACAAGACAACATCTGTCTGCATGTCTTGTCGGGCTCTCACAACCAGACCATGTAACAGTTTCTTCCCCCAAGCCATCAGACTCCTCAATACCCAGAGCCTGGACTGACACCAACTTACTTCCCTCTACTGTGCCTATTGTCTTGTTTATTATTTGTTGTAATGCTTGCACTTTATGGGTAGGTCTGTAGTCTACTGTAGTTTTTTTCTGTGTTGTTTTTACGTAGTTCAGTGTAGTTTTTGTAGTGTTTCATGTAGCACCATGCTCCTGAAAAACGTTGTCTCATTTTTACTGTGTACTGTACCAGCAGGTATGGTCGAAATGACAATAAAAAGTGACTTGCCTTGACTTGGTCTGCCAGCTTGAACTGAAGTCTCAATGGTGCAAGTATCTTAGCCATGTTGCTGCTTGCAAGCTACAAAAAATACTGAAAAGCTAATTTCAAGTTTCTTGATCATATTTATATTTACAGAACTGAAGTCTGCTCCTTGTTTGAATTAATATCTGCAGTATCCATAGAACTTAAGAATACTTCATATACCATGAACATTTCCCCCTCATTCCTTTTTGTGCTATTTATTTATGTTTTATAATTTGTTATTAATGTTATGTCCTTTTTCTGTACTGCTGTTGTAAAGCAAGAAATTTCACAACATCTAAATCAGTGATAATAAACCTGAGCAACGCACAAAATACTGGAGGAACTCAGCAGGCCAGGCAGGTTTTATGGAAAAAGGTACGATGTTTTGGGTTGAGATCCTTCTTCAGGACTGCAGAAAGAACGATGAGGAGTAGATTTAAAAGGTGGGGAGAGGGGAGAGAGAAACTCAAGGTGATAGGTGAAACTCGGAAGGGGAGGGATGAAGTAAATAGCTGGGAAGTTGATTAGTGAAAGAGATACAGGGCTGGAGAAGGATGAATCTGATAGGAGAGGACAGAAGGCCATGGAAAAAAGAAAAGGAGGGGAGGAGCACCAGAGGGAGGTGAAGGAAATAAGGTGAGAGAGGGAAAAGGGGATGGGGAATGGTGAAGGGGGGCATTACCAGAAGTTCAAGAAATCAGTGTTCATGCCATCAGGTTGGAGGCTGCCAAGATGGAATAATAAGGTGCAGCTCCACCAATCTGAGTGTGGGCTCATTGCAACAGTAGAGGAGGCATATTGGAAAGGGAATGGGAAGTGGAATTAAAATGGGTGGCCACTGGGAGATCCCGCTTCTTCTGGCGGGCGGAGTGTAGGTGCTCGGCAAAACGGTCACCCAGTCTATGCGGGGTCACTCACTGGCAGCACCGGACACAATATATGACCCCAACAGACTCACACGTGCAGTGTCGCCTCACCTAGAAGGACTGTTTGAGGCCTGAATGGTAGGTGAATGAGAAGGTGTAGGGGCAGGTGTAGCACTTGTTCCACTTACCAGGATAAGTGCCAGGAGGGAGATCAATGGGGAGGGACAAATGGACAAGGGAGTTGCGTAGAGAGTGATCCCTGTGGAAAGCAGAAAGTGGGGGGCGGAGGGGGGGGGGGGGCTGCATGACCTGCTGAGTGAAAGGTCTCGGCCTAAAACTTTGACTGTTTATTCCTCTCCATAGATGCTCCTTGACCTGCTGAGTTCCTCCAGCATTTTGTGTGTGTGTGTGTGTGTGTGTTAAAGGCAGGCCAGTAAAAGCTGGGGATGACCAAGTCAGTACTGATGTCATGGTGGGTTAAAGGACAGCAAGAGATGACAGAGGAGAAGACCGAGAACACTGAGGGCTTGAAAAGAGAGAAGAGAATTTTGAAATCCAGGTATTGGTAACTGGATGCATCATGGATCACGTAATGGAACTGCAAGCAGAGGCTGATGGGTGAT
This sequence comes from Hemitrygon akajei, assembly GCF_048418815.1. Lineage (NCBI taxonomy): Eukaryota > Metazoa > Chordata > Chondrichthyes > Myliobatiformes > Dasyatidae > Hemitrygon > Hemitrygon akajei. The sequence goes on along the minus strand of NC_133128.1, from coordinate 165,394,750 downwards.
CGGGAGTGGCAGCCTTTTAGGATGGGCACTAGGATTTTTACAAATACAAATACAAACACTTTATTGTCACCAAACAATTGATACTGGAGCGTACAATCATCACAGTGATATTTGTTTCTGTGCTTCGCGCTCCCTGAAGTACAAATCAAAGTAAATATAATAAAAATTTAAATTATAAATCATAATTAGAAAATAGAAAAGGGAAAGTACAGTAGTGCAAGTCAGGTCCAGATATTTGGAAGGTACGACCCAGATCCGGGTCAGGATCTGTTCAGCAGTCTTATCACAGTTGGAAAGAAGCTGTTCCCAAATCTGGCCGTATGTATCTTCATGCTCCTGAACCTTCTCCTGGAGGGAAGTAGGACAAAAAGTGTGTTGGCTGGGTGGGACTTATCCTTGATTATCCTGGCAGCACTGCTCCGACAGTGTGTGGTGTAAAGTGAGTCCAAGGATGGAAGATTGGTTTGTGAGATGTGCTGGGCTATGTTTACGATCTTCTGCAGCTTCTTCTGGTCTTGGACAGGACAACTTCCATACCAGGTTGTGATGCACCCTAGAAGAATGCTTTCTACGGTGCACCAATAAAAATTAGTGAGGGTTTTAGGAGACAGGCCAAATATCTTCAGCTTTCTCAGGAAGTAAAGGCACTGGTGGGCCTTCTTGGCAGTGGACTCTGCTTGGTTAGACCAGGTCAGGTCATTTGTGATATTCACCCCGAGGAACTTAAAGCTTTTGACCTGTTCCACTTGCGCACCACCGATGTAGATGGGGTTGTGCAGTCTGCTACTCCTTCTGAAGTCAACAACCAATTCCTTCATCTTGCTGACGTTGAGGGATAGGTTATTGGCTTCACACCATGCCACCAGGTTCTTAATTTCCTCTCCGTACTCAGACCCAAGATGCGGCCTACAATTGTGTCATCAGCAAACTTGTATATCGAGTTCGATGGATTTTGAAAGAGTTTGTGTGTGAAGAGTGGAGGGAGGCCAGATAGCAAGGCTTTGAACAAAACAAGTCTGAAGGAAATAAGGACAGGGCAATTTTCAGCAGCAGCTGAACTTATGAGGGAGGTGTCGATTGAGAGTTTCAACAGCGGATAAACCGTGGCAGATTCAGGTTAGATGGAAATGGCTGATTTAGATATTGGCATGGTTACGTGACCATTACTGGGTGTCACACCTCGCTGTCAGGTGTGGGTAAGCATGCCCGACGAGGGTCACTAGTTTGAAAAAAGACAGCTGGTTAGCATAACAGCATGTTAGTACAAGGGGTTTTAGTTAGTGCCAGGTGGGAAAAAGGGCAAAAGCCTCCCAAAAAGTTGTGAAGAAGAGAAGTATTTACGAAAGACAAATGAAACCAAACACGTAGAAAAACTTACAACTATATAGAGGCTTTCTCCATGACACACTTTGTCTTTAACTTTCCAATATAACTATTCATGAGTCATCAACCTCCACACTACCCAGCGAAGCCAAACTGAGGGTTTAAATCTGCCTGCACAGGGTGTAGTGTGCCTGCTCCCACTAAACCAGGCATTTTTTAGGACACCCCAAACTGTCCCTCAGGTCTTTTGGGGCTGTTCTGCTGTCTACAAACTGATGTACCACCAGTGTGAGTGAAAATAAATGAGACTGTTTGGAATGCCTTTTTCTAGAATCCTTATTTTTATGAGTTATAAACCAGTAGAGCATGTTAACTGAAGGGATTGTTTTGATTGGCCAAGCTAGTGATTGGGGTGTGTAGTGAACTCCCAAGAACTGCGGAACAGGAGGGCAAAGTGTGTGAACTACTGGGGAAAGTAGATCAGGGACAGAACAAGGAAGAGTGACTAACTGGGCAATGTTCAGACAAGAGGAAATCTGCGGATGCTGGAAATCTGAGCAACACACACAAAACGCTGGAGGAACTCAGTGGGCCAGGCAGCAACTGTAGAAAAAAGCACAGTCGATGTTTCGGGCTGAGACCCTTTGGCAGGACAAAGGGGAAAGGTTAGCGGGGGAATTAGTGTTGCCAACCCGTTCTGTCATACTGGGCTTGATGGACACCTGAGAAATGGATGGAGACTGTAGATAGAAGAAAGATGTTTTATGAGAACCAAAAGCTCTATTTTTGGTCTTCTCTATTTAATTAGAGGATATTTCTGCTCATACAATTGTATATATCAGATAAACATTCTGGCTTGTTAAGTACAATGAAGAAGTCAAGTGAGGTGATGGTTAAACAGAGCTTTTTGTTGGCAGAGCACATTTACAAGCTGATGCAATGTTTATGAATGAATGCCAAAATATGCATCTTGCTATTTAACTTCAAGCACTTAAATTATCAAAAATCCTTTAATTTGCTTGTGGAATGTGGACTTTGTTGACAAGGTTGGTAGAATTTGCACAATCCCTAAATTACTCTAAACTGGATAATTTCAGAGGGTAGTTGAGAATCAACATTCCTGTGGGTCTGAAGATGTACACAGCAAGGACAACAGGTCTGCTTTTCTAAAACATCATTACAGGAGTCATGCTGACCTGCATGATTATAAGAGACTGCATGACCAGAAAAAAGGTCCCTAAGCCCTCCGAATCCATGCAAGTAATCAAATACTCATTTATTATAACTGACTATAAGTCTACAGATCCCATTTTATTCTTTTGCCATTCTCAGGTCTCTCAAGATTTTCCCAAGTACCTACACTCCATGGACAATTCACAGCAGCCAGTAACCTAGCAAGTTGCATGTGGGAGGATGTCCATATAGTCACGGGGCACACGCAAACTCCATGCAGACAACAGTAGTTGTCAGGATTAAACCCTGCTTGATGGAGCTGTGAGAGAGTAGCTCTGTGTTGGTTGCACCACTATGCCACTCTAATCAAACAGATGTCAACCAAGCTTAAAAATTGACACTGCTTATGATCACCTTAACCAATCGACATATCAAAAACATTTATTTCTTAAAAGAACTCCTAGCGCTTCCTTAAACTTTCCTCTCTCTACCTGGTGATTAGATTAGATTGGATTCAATTTTATTGCCAAGTACAGATACAAAGCCAATGAAATGCAGTTAGCATCTAACCAGAAATGCAAAGAATAGTGTTATTTACAAAATAACTGCAAATAAAAAGTGAGTGGTACAGCACACAAATATAAAAGTACTGAGACAGTACAATATGGGTGCAATACTGCTTAGCGCTGTGATGGGAGGTTCAGCAGGGTCACAGCCTCAGGGAAGAAGCTCTTCCTGTGCCTGCTGGTACGGGAGCGGAGGCTCCTGTAGTACCTACCGGATGGGAGGAGAGTAAAAAGTCCATAGTTAAGGTGAGATGCATCCTTGATAATGCATTTTTCCCTGCCCAAGCAGCGTTTATGGTAAATGTTCTCAATGGTGGGCAATTGGGTGCCGATAATCCGTTGGGCAGTTTTCACCACACGTTGGAGTGCTTTGCGGTCCGATACGGGACAATTGCCATGCCACACTGAGATGCATTTGGTGAGTATGCTCTCAATGGTACAGCAGTAAAAGTCCGTCAGATCCCATGATGCAGTCCCGTGATGGAGCTCAAGAGGAATGAGTTTGTTTTTTGGTGTCTTGTGCCAGTCCTGTAAATAACATTGCCTGCCGAACAGACATCAATGACTGTAATTGGAGCCTCAATACTGGAAATATTGTTTTGGGTGGGAATGCTGATATTGCTTCATTTATCTTTCCAGTAAAATTGAAGGATTTTGTGGAAACTGTTGTTGGAATCTCTCCAGAAGGTAGTTAAATCCCAGAGATACATAAGAGGACAGGGCTGCTGAATGGTAGACTATGAGCTTGGTGAGGATGAGGTCTTGATGACTAAGTTGGACTGCATTAATGGGAATTGCCTTCTCCAAATGCTTCTATGTTCAGCTCTTTTTTCAAAAATCTTGACCCTTACTTGAGATTTTTAAATTGTAATCTTTCAGAAAGGACTGCAATTGTTTGAAATAGTTAGACAGCTCCTGGCAGTTGTAACATCATTGCATTCTTCTGCCTCTTGGTTTAAGGAAAATTTGTTCTCTTTTTCAAGTCTTGACTGCGAGAGTTCACTGAACCATTGTAACGTCTCCTAGTGACAATGTCTCCCTCCCCTCTCAAACATTTATACATGTTCAAATGTGGATTTTCCCAATTAATTTTACCAAGTTAAAAAATCCCGTTTTGACTTATTGGCTGCCCTGGAACTACACTATTCCACTTGATAAGCTTTGTGGATAATACTGGCAGTTAGATGTGCATTCTACATCTACATACCCTTATGCAGCAGGACCTGGACACTATCCAGGCTTGTGCTGACAAGTGGCAAGTAACATTCGAGCCACACATGTGCCAGGCAATGACCCTCTCCAACAAGAGAGGCTCTGACCATCGTCCCTTGACATTCAATGACATCACCATCACTGAATCCCTTACTATCAACATCCATGGGGTTACCATTGATAGGAAACCGAACTGGTCTAGCCATATAAACACCGTGGATATCACCTCCTGACTCTCCAAAGCCTGTCCACCATCTGCAAGTCTCTGGACAGGACTGTAATGGAATACTCGCCACTTGCCTGGATGGGTGCAGTTCCATCAACACTCAAGCTTGACACCATCCAGTAAAAGGCAGCCCTCTTGATTGGTACCCCTTCCACAAGCATCCAATCCCTCCACGTTGACGAACAGTTGCCGCAGTGTGTACGATCTACAAGATGCACTGTAACAACACACCAAAGTTCCTGAGGCAGCACCTTCCAGACCTATGGCCACTACCATCTGGAAGGACGAGAACAGCAGATACCTAGGAACACCACCACTTGGAAATCCTCCTCCAAGTCACTCACCATCCTGACTTGGAAACATATCGCTGTTCCTTCATTGTCGTTGGGTCAAGATCATGGAATTTCCTCCCTAACAGTACTGTGGGTGTACCTTCACCTCAGGGACTGCAGCAGTTCAAGAAGGCTTCACCATCTTCTCAAGAGCAACTTGATCAGCCATGATCACAGTGAATGGCGGTGCTGGCTAGAAGGGCCAAATGGCCTACTCCTGCACCTACTGTCTATTGTCTATTAACTAGGGATGGGCAATAAATGCTGGCTTAGCTGGCAATGCCCACATTTTGTAAATTAATACAAAAAAAAAGATTCTGTATGGATATGATGAAAGTGAGTGATCTGAAATGACCTATTGTGCGTTTCCAGCAGTTTTATTCCTATGTGTATTTATTATCTTGTATTTATCATAGATTTTTCCTTTGTAAATGTTTATCTTTGTGCTCATTGGTAATGGAGTGTAGAGGTCCATATGTATTCAGATGTTTTTGATGGTCTAGTAGTTGATAACCAAGAAATATCATAGAAGAAATGTTATGATGAAGTGTGATTTCAATTCAGATCAAATTTTTAATTCACTATCCTGATTTCTGTATCTTGAACGAAGCAGGAAAAGTCAATTCAGTGTTCACCAGTGGCAGGGGTTCCCAACCTTTTTTATGCCATGGGCCCATACCATTAACCAATGCGTCTGTGAACCCCAGGGTGGAAACCCCTGATTGAGAGGAACCTTGCTGGATGTGATATTCGTGTAGAACAGACTAATATGCTGGAGCATGTTGAGGTTAAGAAGGAGAGAATATTAGAGTTTATGATTAGCATTAGTATAAATACTGTAAGTTGCCGGAGCCAAACAGGATATATCCCAGGTTACTACAAGAAGCAAGTGAAGAGATTGTGGGGGCATTGACGATGGCTTTTTTATCCTCACTGGGCACAGGGGTAGTGCCAGAGGACTGGTTGTATCTTTCTTCAAGAATTTTAATCAGGATAATCCTGGGAATTATAGACCAGTGACTCTTACGTCAGTGGTGGTAAATTAATGGAGAGGTTTCTTAAGGACTGGATTTACGAGCATTTGGAGAAGCATAGTCTTATTAGGCATGGCTTTTTGAGGACAGGTCGTACCTCATGAACCTGCGTAACTTTTTCAAGGAAGTAAAAAAACAAACTGACAAAGGTAGAATGATGGAAGTGGTGTATATTGATTTTAGTAAATCATAAACTAGTTGCTGCCTGACCTGCTGACTTCCTCCAGCATTTTGTGTGTGTTGCTTTAGATTTTATTAAGGTGTTTGACAAATTTTCCCATGGCAGGCTTGACCAGAAAGTCATGAGGCATGGGACCCATGGAAACTTGGCATTGTGGATTCAGAATTGGCTTGCTCATAGAAGGCAGGCAGTGGGTGGTTCTGCCCGGAGTTGTGTTTTGCAGAGGTATGTTCTGGGACCCCATTTCTATGTGAATTTTATAAATGACTGGGTGAGAAAATGGAAGGGTGGGTTAGTAAGTTTGCAGATGATATGAAGGTTGGTGGTGTTGTGGATAGTGGGAACATGGACTAGAAAAGTGTGAAGAGATACACTATGGAAAGTTGAACTTGAAGGAAGAGTACCAGATTAGTAGCAGGTTTCTTAGCAGTGTGGTGGAGCAGTGGGATCATAAGGTCCAAGTCTATAGATACCTCAAAGTTGCTGCACAAGTTGATAAGGTTGATTAATATGGTGTATGGTGTCTTGGCCTTCCTTAATGGGAACTGAGTTCAAGAGCCATGAGATAGTGTTGCATTTCTGTAAAACTCTGGTCGTCATTTGAAATATTCTGTTCATTTCTGGTCGTCTGTTGAAAGACTGAGCGTGCTAGGGTTTTTCTTCTTTGGAGTGAAGGAAGATGGGAGGTGACTTGATAGAGGTGTATAAGATTGCAAGGAAGCATAAGTATAGTGGACAGATAGTGCCTTTTACCCATGGTGACAATGGTCAATACCAGAGCACAACATTTTAAGGTGAGTGGAGGGAAATTTAGTGGAGATGTCAGAGGTAGTTTTTTTTTTACTCAGAGAGTGGTAGGTGCCTGGAATTCAGTACCTGTGGTGGTGATTGAGGCTGATACATGAGGGACATTTAGGAGACTCTAATCAGCACATGGATGAAAGAAAATTGGAGGGTTGTAGGAGGGAGGGGTTAAATTGATCATGGAGTATGTTTATACAGGTGAATACAAATTGTGGGCAAAAGGGCCTGTACTGTGCTGGATTATTCCATGTTCTATGTTGTTAAAAATTACCATTTATTTCAGTTGTTAAATAAGCACAGTAACAATACATATAGTATGGTGTTAGATTATTTTGAATAGCTTGCAGATTTGAAATATTAGTGTAGATTTTTTTTTGATAAGTGAGCAGCAGACTTCTGTCTGTCTTGGGCTATATCACATAGATTCAATTTCAAATAGATAGAGTCCCATTGGAAACTGTTTATATTTTGTGTTTTGTGGGAATGAAGTAATAATTGTGAGTGTTTCATTTTAAAAGCAAATGTTTTACCTCTATCTATGTGTAGTCAAAATATTTAACTAACTGTGTCGCATGAATCTTGGGAATTGTCAATAATTATGACAGAAAAATGAATCCAGTGTTTTTAAATTCCACATGTGACAGGATGTACAAATCTCCAAAGCTTTTCTTGAATATGTGAATCTGATCCCGGCTGGCCAAAGTATGCTTAACATCAAATTGATTTATTGTCAAAATTAAAAATTGTACACTAGGATAAAGCAGGAGGTACTGCAGTGAAGTTCTAAAGCAGGAAATTAATCTAATTTAGGAGCTCTGGAACAGGTATTAACCCCTAACCATTGTAGAATTTGCACACTTGAGAAGAATCATGGAACTGCTTAACTTAAAAGCTCTGATAAATCATACCACGGATATATCATTGTTTCGGTATTTCTTGTTCAAATATTCTAAATTTGTTCTCAATTATAGACATTGATTTTTTTTTTCCTCTCTGTGGCCCTCCTGTCAATTATATGAAATGTCTCCAAGGTAACTTAAGTTCTCAGGCCATTTACCAGCTGATCCAGTTGATGGGATTCACCAGGCTACCAAGCTCAATTTTCCAGTTTGCCCATGATCATGGCATTCTTAGCCCTATTAGCAATTGTGCAGTCCTCATATTAAGATGGCTGATTAGTTACGTTCCTATTAGTCAATATTAGTGTTGCTATCGCAGGTATGGTCAATGCATTTTGGGATGTCTACTTTGCTCTTAAGCGAACCCTTTTATCAACCATACTGAACACTTCCCTTTGTAGATACTTTAACTGATTACGTACAGTGGGCGTGTAGATTCTTTATCTATGGTATTGTACTTGCTGTGTTGATTGCAGTGCTGAACCAGTGTATGCGAAAATAGAATAACAATGAAAATTAGATCATTATTTATGTCTTAAAGCTAAAGCAGTTTGGTCTAGCCTTTGTTATTTGTCAGGAGCCTGAAAGTTGTCCAGGCTTTGCAGAAGATTGCAGGTGGAGTAGGACATTGGATGAGGTGCATTACTTTCACTAGCCATTATCTTTTTGTTCAGGAATGAACTGTGGACGGTGGGAAGCTTTTCCCTCAGCTCCTTTACACCTCACTTGGTTGACAACTCAGTGTCCTGATGCTTAGACTGAGGCTGTAAAGGGGACTGAAGCCAAAAACCTCTGGTGGAGGCCAAGAGTAAGCAAACTATTAAACTCTTGCTGCTTAACAGGAATATTTGTCATCACTTAGCTTCTTGTGGGTAGGGCACGGTACAGTTTTCCACATTATTGGACAGGTGCCTGTTTATTACCTATTCTGGAATCATTTGTCTGGAGAGGTGTGTTTGCATCAAAAATGTGATACGTGCATTGCATAACTAAACAACTGCTTTACAGATGGCTATAGGGATAAAGAACTTCAAATAGAATGAATGAAATAAATGATAGATTTGAATGTGTGTACACTGCTATTTACATCCTTTCACACACCCCTAGCAGATGACAGTCACACGTGCTTTTTTAAAGTGTATTCATATTGTCAAGAAGGAAACAATTCAGGTAATTTGCAAATTCCATGGATGGTAGCAACGTCAATGTTGATTTAAGTTTAAAAGATGACCAGCATACAGTGATAATTCTCTTGCACTTTAAATGAACCATGGAACTTTTTAATAGATACAGGGCATTGGTTAACATATCATCTCCAAGACCGCAACTCTTAAGTGTAACTTTCCTGTGATACCGCAGCAGAGTTTTGGCCTGCAGTGGGTTTATATTTGAACTACCTCGACAGGGAATTAAATGCACATTTGAGTTGGTGGTGAGAGAATTATCAATAGAAATCTGCTTGAAGGTGTTAATATATGAGTAGAATCCATATGAAATAATTTTAAACAGTGACATTAACAATAAAACATTCTGTTGAGATTGTTGCTAGCATCATTTATAAAATCAATTCTTGTTTTAGGCAAGAACACCTGTCCTTCATTATTATTACTGCTGTTTCAAAATTGCCACTTGTACACATTTTATAGAAATGATATTGGTCAGCTTGGTAGCAAGCATATGAAGCACTTTTGTGATTATTTCACTGAATTTAAATTTTATCTTGAAACTTGTAAAGAGCCAATGATTATTAAAAAAATAAAAGGTGGTTTAATTCTACATATGTCTGTCTGCTAAAGAAACTTTGCCCAAGTACAAAATATACCGATGTAGTAAACAATTCAAGAGTACAGTACTTGAAAATAAACAGGGTCCTTTCTAGTTAGTTGGACGTTATGAAACTAAAGATTGCAATTCAAATCTCATTCCCTTGACATTTTTTAGAATTTGAAATTGGTTTAAAAGTTTTAGAAATAAGAGTGACTTTGACAGAATCAGAATTTTTTTTGTTGTAAGTACAACTAATTGATTAACATCTTCACGGATCGAGATCTACTTGTTCATATCTGGTCTAATTTAAATGTAATTCCTCCCTGACTGAGTTTTAAAATTCCCTTTTGTTGACTATCAAGTCATTTTTTGCATCAAAATTAACAAAAAATGTTGCATTATTAACAATGCTTAGATTGACTGATTGCAAACAGGGTTGTAAACTGTAAGCTCAGCCAGCATGACGGGCACAAGCCCCCCACCCATCAGCCAGGACATCTTCAAAAGACAGCATCCATCATTAAGGACCCTCACCAACCAGGACATGCCCTCTTCTCGCTATTACCATCAGGGAGGAGGCACAGAACATGAAGATCCACACACAACGATTTTAGGAATAGTTACTTTCCTTCATCATCAGATTTCTGAATTGTCCATGAATGGTTCATATTTTGCACTATATTTTTCAATGTTTAACTAATAGTATTTTTTAAGTCTTGCACTGTGCTACTGTCAAGAAACAACATTTTCACAACATATGTAAATGACAATAAACCTGATTTTTTAAAAATTGTATTGTACCTTTCCCTTAAAAAATGGCTTGACTGTCAATTTAAACAAAGGTGCTTTGGTAGATTAGTCCATTGTGTTTTCTCCGGTTCCATTCTAGCCCAAGTCAAACCCATTTGTCAGAAGTATTTGAGTATTTCAATTATAATCTGATTTTAATTCCAAATTTCCATAATCTGATTTATCTTCTTTCAAGGTGGTAGTGGCTTCTTTTCCAATGTCACCAGCTGACGTGGAGATCCAGAGTACATTTTGGAGTTCAGGAAATTGTGCACCTCAGTGTCGAGATGGTAGCTTTTTTTCTGTCAAGAGGGATTTGTAATGTTTGAAACGATTAAGCAAAGCGAGTCAGAAAAGCAGGAAGTTTCTTAACTGTTAACAATAGAAAGGTCAGCTACTTCCTCCTGGCTGGTGACGTCTGCATTACGAGGTAGTTCGGATGCAGAACGAATTGGAATCGTTCTTGAATGTCCACTCTTGTTAGAGAGAAAAGTTTATGACATCTTTCTGACCGACTGGATATGGATTTAAAACTGGATTGGGATATAATGAGTTTATAAACAAAGAGACGGCTTAATTTCTGTTCTGTGCATCTTTACGGAAGCTAAAAAGGTAAGGCGACTTTAATCAGTGTATTTTACATTTTAGCTAACATATTATAGAATTAAAAGTACACCTGCGTGAAAGCCTGTTGGAATTGGCGGTGGCAGATTCAGCTCACCAGTCCGTGTAAACAGTTAAAAAGAATTGAGTTTCGTTACATATACGGCTGTTTCTTAAAGGATATTTGAATTGGCTTTTCTCCAGTGAGATAGTTGCCATCACAATTTGGGCTTCTGTGTAGGAATTATAGGCAGCTGCGTTAAAACGAGGATCTGTGTCCGCTCCGTGTATTCGCGTTTCTGCATTCGGGGTTAAAAGGAACAAGAGGAAACTGGCTCTGAAGTATTGACTCAAAATGCAACAACTGTTTTAAAGCTGCCTATTTTTTAACTGCTTTCTTTCTAAGAGTTCTGGTTGGATATCTTTTGCTCCGGCCGAGGTATGTTCGCCCACTTCCTGAATTTAACCACAGTGTAGTGGCCAAGAATCAAACGAATGTTTAGGAATTCTGAAAACGTTATCGTATGAAAGTAGCCGGTTTCTAATCGTAAAGAGAAGTATGTTATTTCAGGTGAAAAGTGTTGCTTTCAAGTTTCGTGCGTTTAGTTGTGTTGATAAAAACATAGTTCGGCTTGTGGTGAAATGGATTGCACTGCTAACCTTCAGGGTGAACTCTTTGTAAGGAAGCATTGATTTCCAGTGAAATGGGAAAGGGCTTTGGAGGCTGCACGTCGAATTAACCTGGTCATCCATTCTGGTTTCTCATTTGAATTTCCACTGCTCTCCCCCCCCCCCCCCGCCCCCCCCAGCACCTATAGAAATATGAATGGGTAATCTTTGCAGATAATGGAGGTACTTTTATTTTTTTTTTAACCTGGAGTCGCCGCAATTGGTGTGCCTGCCTAGAAAATAAACAAACGGTGATGATTGCTGGAAGACAAATAATGAATGATATTGGAATTGTGAGTTTTAGGTTTGGACTTGGACTTGAAACTTGTAGATAATTCCCGCAGTTGTGTTGAGAAATAAATAGATAAAGCGAGTTTAAGTTTGAAAGGCTGGTCTGTTTGCCTTTGAGAATAGACTATTGTTTACATTTTAAAATGTAGTGGCAGCAAATGACCCTCCACTGGGTGGTGTGGGGATGGTGAAGTATGATTTTCTGTTCCTTTTACCTATTTACGATATTTGATATTGTGAAGGCATTATTTTTCCTGCTGGAGTTCTTTTCATTTTTTTTATTCCTTATTTGAACTTGACACATCCTCCTTCTTCATCTCTAGTTCTACCTGACTCTCTCTACTCACTCCTGTACAGATTCTCTTTGCTTCTGGTCATTTCTCCACACACACCGCACCCCCCCCCCCCCCCCACCCTTCCACAGTTCTTAAACTCTTTTGGTCTTTGAGAATTAGATGATGCTTCCCTTTCCCGCAGCTTTGTGTCTTTTTTTCCCCTCTCACTTGCCTTATCAAAGTTCAAAGTACATTCATTACCAAGGTATGTATAGATTATAAAACCTTGAGATACAGGCAGCAACAAAGCAAAGAAACCCAACAGAACCCATTAAAAGAGAAGATTATAAAGTTATTCACCTTATTTTATGTTTCCTAGTGAAATATTTAGCTGCTGTTGTAATTTGAAGTGGTTAACTCTCTCGGCATGATGTGGGTGTGAATTCTGGAGCTCCCATGAATTCATGCCTACAACAAACAGCTGTTTTCAGTTGCTCACAGTAGCCATAACAACTCAGCTCAAGCAGGAGGTTTGGATCAGTACTTGGGTTAGGGTCCAGTCTGCATTGAATGATGTCTACAAGTGTGTGTTGGATTTCCAAGACATTGACAGTGATCAATTTTGAGTAAATCATTTGTACACAACTGATAGTAGTCTCCATTCCCCTTCGATAGCTTTTGAGTAAAATGCAATTGGAATACTTGTTAGTACGTTTACTGTAGATTGGATGCTGTGAAATCTTGCTTCTTCACTGGATGCTGAGGTGTTTTTTTAAACAAAAAGATAATGCAAATCAAACTTGTATGTGCCAACTGATACGAACAGTTTGAATTTAGTTCCTTCAGTGACTCATTAGACCCAGTGGAGTCAATGAAAATATGAATCATCTGAAGCAACCCTTTTGCAAGTTCCGTTTTTAAATGGTTAGGGGAATGAAAACAACTGGTTCTTAAAGGTGCATGTTACACTTCAAACTGTGCTATAAGGATATAGCCAACAAATAATTCAGCAGTTAACGATGTATACAGTACAAAACAAAATGATCTGAATTCCAGAATTGGCTAAGGAGAGGGGATCAAGTGTGTTTACCTGATATAAGTCAGCGGTCGGAGACCACTGAAAACACTTCACGTACAATAGGGGGTCCTGATGAAGGGTCTGGGCCTGAAACATTGACTGTTAGTTCCTTCTAGCATATAGTGTGTGTTGCTCTGTATTTCCAGCATCTGCACAACCTCTTGTGAATATACTATAAATTACTTGGAAGCAGCATTGCCAGCTGTTCGGTCAGAGGCACCACCACGGCCATATTCTATTACCAGCATCAGGTCCCAGTCAGCAGTGAGGGGAAGAAATAGTAGAACTGTTCTGTTGTTTGGATTTCCTTTAAAACACCAGGGTGGGACATGTATTGAACTATAAGACGGCATGTAAAAATTGACAACACTCCCAAAGTCAGTGCAGTAGTGTCAGCTCATGTCAAGCCTGGAAATGAACTGAATCTGGAACCTTGTTGGGAATGCTAATGTTTAGCCGCACTGTAATGACTGACTTGGTAGCAGCACAAAGGTGGGTTGTGGGTTCTATTGCTAGATCTCTCCATTGAAATAAAAAGCTGGCGACGTGGAAGTATTTGGTAAGACAGATGATCTGTATCAGAATCCGGGTTAATATCACTGGCATATGTTGTGAAATTTGTTAATTTTGTGGCAGCAGTACAATGCAGTGCATGGTACTATAGAAAAAAAGTGTGAACTACAGAAAGTATATATGTATATCAAATAAGCAAGTTAAATAAGTAGTGCAAAAACAAATTAAAAAAGTCGCGAGGTAGTGTTGATGGTTCCAATGTGTATTCAGAAATCAGAAGCAGAGGGGAAGAGCTGTTCCCGCATCACTGAGTGCTTGTCTCCTTCCTAACAGTAAAAATGTGAAGAGGGCATGTCCTGGGTGATGGGGGTCCTTAATAATAGATGTTTCCTTTCTGAGGCACTGTTCCTTGAAGATGTCTTGGACACTATGGAGGCTAGTACCCAATATGGAGCTGACTAACTTTACAGCCTTGCGTAGCTTTCACAGTCCTCTGCAGTAGCCCTCCCCCTCCCTTCCCCCCCCCAAAAAAAAAACACCCATACCAGGCAGTGATATTGCTTGTCAGAATGCTCTCTGTGGTACATCTATAGAAGTTTGAGTGTTTTAGGTGATAAATCTCTTCAAACTCCTAATGAAATATCATTGCTGACTTGCCTTCTTTGTGGCTGCATTGATATGTTGGGACTGGTTAGATCCTCAGATCTCGATACCCAGGAACCTGAAATTGCTCCCCCTCTCCACTTTTGACCACTCTGTGAGGGTTGGTTTGTGTTGCCTCGACCTACCCTCCCTGAACTTCACAATCAGTTCTTTGCTCTTATTGACATTGAGTGCGAGGTTGTTGCTGTGACACCACTTGACCAGCTGGTATATCTTACTCCTGTAGGTTCACCCTCTTCTCCATCTGAGATACTATCAACAACGGTTGAACTATGCCTAGCCACACAGTCATTGGTAGAGCAGTGGGCTAAGCACACATCCCTGAGGTGCGCCCGTGTTGATCATCAGCAAAGAGGCGATATTACCACCAAAGTGTTGTGATGGGTCTTGTCTTTATACTTGTTAATAACTGTATTTTCACTTTGGGCCTGCAGGTAGGAAATAAATATGGAAGAGACAGTTCTAACGGGATGTGCACGGAGCTGGAAAAATGTCAAAGATAAGAGGAAGGCCTGGGCAAAAAGCAGAGACTCTTGGCAAAACTCTGAGACCATCGATGGAATGCCAACAGTGGACAGCAGTTCAATAAACCCTCAGATGTCCCAAACATCAGCTGATGGTGAGTTTCTCTGCCATAGAATGTGCAAAGGGTGTGTCTCTGTTGATGAAGGAATTATAATGCCACAGGGAATATTAGATTTAATGTTGGTTTGGGGTAGCCTAAAAAATCTTTTGAAATTTCCTTGAAACTGCTTGTCAGGAATTAATTAGAAAAAATGTTGTACCTGTAGTCCCTCAGCATAATCTTTTGGCCCATCAACAGTTTGTTTAATTTTTAATGTGCCTCTGAATCTGCCAAGCAAGTCCGTCACTCCGTCTGTCAGTGGAAATTACTGATGCTCACTTTGGCAGCAAAACTGATCAAAAACCAAATCAAAACAATTGCTGCTAGCCTCTGGCTGTCATGGGGTTGTTACAGTGCCTATAAAAAGTATTCACCCCCCCCCCCCCCCCCAGGACGTTTTCATGTTCTATTGTTTTACAACGTTGAATCATGGTGGATTTAATTTGGCTGTTTTTTTGACACTGATCAACAGAAAAAGACCATTTCGTGTCAAAGTGAAAACGGATCTCTACAAAATGATCTAAATGAATTACAAATATGAAACACAAAATAATTCCCCCCCCCCCCTTTAATATGACACATCACTGGTGCAGCCAGTCGGTTTTAGAAGTCACACAATTAGTTAAAGAGAGATCTGTTATTGGCGACCTGTGTGCAGTCAAGGTGTTTCAACTGACTGTAGTAAAAATACACCTAGAAGGTCCAACTGCTGGTGAGTCAGTATCCTGGCAAAAACTACACCATGAAGACAAAAGAACACTTCAAGCAACTCTGCAAAAATTTTGTTGTAAAGCACAAGTCAGGAGATGGATGTAAGGGAACTTCCAAGTCCAGTTAAGTCAATCAACAAGAAATGGAAAGAATATGACACAGCTTTGAAACTGCCTTGAGCAGGCCGTCCTCAAAAACTGAGTGATCGTGCAAGAAAGGGACTAGGGAGGGAGTCCACCAAAAGATATATGACAACTCTGACGGAGTTCCAAGCGTCAGTGGCTGAGATGGGAGAGACTGCGCATACAACAACTGTTGCTCGGGTGCTTCACCAGTTGCAGTTTTATGTGAGAGTGGCAAAGAGGAAGCCATTGTTGGGGGGTGGTGGGGGGGAGAGAGAAACTCTGAAGTCAGCAGGAAGAAGGTTCGATGGTCTAATGAAACCAAAATTGAGCCTTTTGACTATCACACTAAATGCTGCGTGTGGTGAAGCCTAACACCACACATCATCAAAAACACACCACCCCTACCAAGAAGCTTGGTGGTGGGTGCATCATGCTGTGGGGATGCTTCACTGCAGCAGACCCTGGAAGGCTTGTGAAGGTAGAGGGTAAAATGAATGCAGAAAAGTACAGGAAAATCCTGAAGAAAAATCTGATGCAGTCTGTAAGAGAATTGTGACTTGGGAGCAGATAACTACACAGGAATGGCTTAAAGTCAACAAAGTTAGTGTCCTGGATTGGCCAACTCAGAGTCCAGACCGCAATCCAATTGAGAATATATGGCTGGACTTGAAAAGGGCTGTACACTCACAATTCTCATGCAATATGTAGTTTTGTAAAGAAGAATAGGGAAAAATTGGAATGTCCAGATGTACAAAGCTGATAGAGACCTATCCACACAAACTCAAGGCTGTAATTGCTGCCAAAGGTGCATCTCCCAAATACTAACTTGAAGGGGGTGAGTAATTATGCACTCAGTTGTTTTGTGTTTAATTATTGTAATAAATTTAGACCAATTTGTAGAAATTTGTTTTCATATTGACTCAGAGTCTTTTCTGTTGATCAGTGTCAAAAAAGCCAAATTAAATCCTCTTTGATTCAATGTTGTAAAACAATAAAACATGAAACATTCCACGGGGGCTTGAGTAATTTTTATAGGCACTGTATACTTGCATGACACACCCTCAGCTCCAATGAAATGATTATTTCAAAGAGTCAAATCCTTTATTTGATACTTTAGTAGTAATTAGCAAACATATAATCTTGAAGCAATAGTGTTTTCTCAGTGGTCAGCAAAGATCTGAGCAATGCTGGCCCCAAGTTACAAACTGGCAGGAAATTAGGATGAATACATAACTTGTTCCTTTTGCCTTTACCGTGCCCCAACTAAGCTGACTAGTTAAGCTCGCAACACAGAGTACATAGCTCCTACGTTCCAGCCTCCTAACTTTTATACTATAATGATTATAACTACCTGCTATTAAAACACAGGAGTCATGAAATCTCAACATTTACAAAAATGTCCTCTTTTGGTAAGCAGTCTATCCTAGACTGCGCTCTTCTGCCAAACCACGTTGTCCCTCTTGACGGCATTCAAGAAAATCTGTTTTGAAACGCTGCTGCCAAAGCTCATCCAAGTGCAAAACTGAAGTCCCATTTACTGTCAGCTCTAGCTGAGCATAGTGTCTTCCACCACCACGGTCTCCTTTCAATGCCAATTAATAGTCCAACACAACATTGTTCTAATTGCATAGAGTCCATCATTAACACGGAATTACTTGCAATGGCTCCAATGCCGGAGACACATTCATCCCCATCAATGGCTCAATTTCTGGTAAATGAGACCATTCCTGAAATTTGCTCAGAGGAACGTTCCCTTTGTAGAGAGGCATACCTTCCTGTGTATAGACCTTGGGCAGTTCACGGTAGTTTTCACTATTTAATCCAGCCACTTCCAATCCTGAAATGAAGTAGTTACTCATGGCCTTCTCTTGAGCCATGGTATGTAAGAGGAAGCGTGTTCCTTTTCCTGTCAGGTTGAGCTTGTTTATCATGCTCACTGTGCTGAAAACTGCCGTGCTTCCTTGATGTAGGAAAGCATAAGTAGCTACTGTCTTGTTACTCTTCTTAGACTTCACCTGAACTGGAATCATAGGAAGTTTACAATTATGATGACTGGTCACCATAAGACCATTAGATACCAGGGCAATAGTTGCTGCTGTGTTTGCTTCATTTACGGCTGTTTTGAATCTGCACTCCTTTCGTCGGAGTGCTTGCAAAGTGTGCTGAATATTTGTCACTGCGTACGCTGCATGAAAGATGCACCTTACAATCAAACAAACTACACAAACCACCAAAGCAGATGCCATTTTCTTTTAGGAAAGCATCCTTATCCTTACAAACCTTTTTCATCAACATAGACCACAAATCCAAAGGATGTTCACCCTGGCCGAACAGGTGAACCTTATTATAAGTTCTGGGCTCAGTATTTGCTTCACTCTCTATGGTACCCACGGTAGTGGCAAAGCTGTTTCCTTTAGCTTGAGAACAAATTTGTGATCTAGTTTTGCTCACGCTTTTACTTGCTGTAGGTGATGTAGCCCTGTATAATTTGCCAAGCACTGGCTATGTAACAATTTCACTTGCCTTTCAATGAAATTAACAATGTCAGTGAAAGTAACCTTGCAGTTGAGCCTTTCTTGCAGTTCATACTCTGCCAATCTCCATTCTTCTCTAAGTTCAGGGAGCAATTTATTTAAGATAATCTTAATATTAGCATGCATGCTCAACTCGTGCATGGTCTGCACGCCTTTCATAGCATTGCAACAACTTCTGAGAAAAAGACTGTAGTTTTGAAGAGCCTTTGTGAATTCTGTTTTAAATATTCTGCCAAGAAAGAGCCTTTTCCATGTAGGCCGGAACAATTAGCTGCTTGTCACCAGAACATTCCTGCTGGCTGGCCCGCTGGCAACTTTTGACTAGCACTTTAAGGTGACCTCCAGTGTACTGTTTAAGAAAATAGAGACAGTCACCATAATCCTCAATGCTATTCTTCAAAGTACTTTCAATGAATGGTATTGCAATGGATTGTCATCTTTTAGGCAGAGGTGCAATGTGTTGTTGCATCACTATGCTTATTAATTCCTTTTGTGTCCTTATGGCCTCCAGTGTGGCAGTCAAACCTTTCTCATCTGAAACATGAGTGTCATCACGTTCTCAGAAGCACCTTGTGCTATTGGATATGGCTGAGGTTCAGAGTACCTCTTTGGCGCAGGCTGAGAGTGAGCTACCCCTTGGGGCACAAACTTGTGGCTCAGGTGTTTGATTTTCAAATGTATCCACTTTGACATTAGATATGTTGGGCTTCCTCTGTGCCATGTTGATATAGGAACCCTCAGCAGAGAACTGCACTGCTCGAGTATGTTTAGCACCCACTGCACTTCACTTTCACTCTGGCCACCTTGGCTGCAATTTCTTCCTGTGGCATAAGCTGTCTTTGAGGTTGCTCTGCCTGTTCTTCCTGATTTCTCTGAAGCTAACCTGTCTGTTAAAGAATCTACAGCACATTACAGGCCCTTCGGCACACAATGTTATGCCGACCGTGTAACCTAGTCTAGGAGCTGCCCAGAATTTCCCTAGCGCATAGGTCTGTTCTTCCCAGTCTCTTCGAGGATTTCCACTTTTTCCTCCCAGGTGTGGTTATCCCTCAATGTCTGTTGTCTTGCACATAACTCAACTAAAATAGCCTCCGTACTAAGGTGGAATCAGGTGCACGGGATGTCGATAAGCTAGTAACAGAATATGCTGCACGCACTTTAGACATGTTGTTTTCAACTGTACATGTATTCACAGCTTGTTCTTTGCAAATATTTTCATTCCCCGCCCCCCCCCCCCCCCAGGAAACTGACCTTCAATGTGTCGCATGTTTGTTTAATATCTGTCATGGCTTCAAGGTCGCTGCTCCTAGCTGAACTCATTTTGTCTTCCAAGTATGCAAACTAGAGAAAACGATGGCTGTTTCAATTTGGCTTCTCAGTATTTCAGTTCTTCAGCTTTTCAATAGAATCAAGGGTCGAACACTTCAGGCAAGCACCACTATACAGCTTTTCCAGTCCAACCCAGATGGACGTGGCAACGTTTGACATCTCAGAACTGTTTCAAATGCAAAGCACAGCATGAATCAGCAAAAGGTCACTACTGCAAGCTGGTGCTTCCAATTTCCTGGACGCATCAGAGTGCTGAAGCTAATTTGGTATAACTGTCAAAAACTTTGCTGACAAACTAATCCAAACTCAGAAACAATTGCCGTTCTCCTGCGACTGCCACAGGGTGTTACTTATGTTACACCCTCAGCTCCAATGAAAGAACTGTTCCAAAGAGTCAAATCCTTTATTAGCATTTAGCAAACATATAATCTTGGAGCAATAGTGAGTGTTATCTCAGTGGTCAGCAAAGTTATGACCTCCACCGGCCCCAAGCTATAAACTGCTACAAGATGAGCACAAATACGTAACTTGTTCCCTTTGCTTTTACCACGCCGTCACTAATGTGACTAGTTACCATAATAAATGCATAACACAGAAAACATGGCCGCCTACATGTACGGTGACCTGGAAGTACTATCAGCAGATGCATGCGCAGCTCATATGATTTCAATACTTGAACCAGGAGATAAAGCAAACCCAAACAATTTTAATCAAATAGTCCAAAGCCTCTGTAGGAAACCTATCCCAAGATGTACAAGTGCAGTGACAGTGGAGTAGCAGTAGGAATGGAATGGAGTTTGATTGTTTGTCCTGGGACCCTGTGAGTGTCCTCCACATTCCAGATATAGTTAGTTGGATAAACCAAACCATCTCTGGTTCAGGTGAGTGGCAGAGGATGTAAAGGGGAATGGGTGTATTTGTGAATAATAGGAAAATGGAATTGCTTTGCGGCGAACTGGCATTCATCTTTTGGGCCACATGTAGCAGTCAGCGTGATTAGAAAAGGCAAATTATCCCTTGTAAGCTCTTTGAAGAAATCCCACAGGTGATATAACAGTTGTAATATTTCTGAATTCCAAAAGGATTTTTCTAAAGTAACGCATATTAAACTTGCAGTTACATTGTTAAAATCAGCGAAAAATACAAAAGGATAGTAGAGGTTGGGATTAAAATTATTTGTTAGACTGGATAAAGGTGGAAAATTGAGTTTCTAAAGGTTGGTGATGGGATCACTGTTGTTTACCCTTGCACAACCAAAAAATTTGGGGGGGGGGGGTGGCGGGGTCGGGAGATTGTTTCCATTAATATGGAAAATCGCTGCAAAAAATTGCAGGTAGTAACTACATGCTACTCTCTAACTGTGCCTTAAAATATAATACTGTGAGGTGGGACATTTTTCTAAGGAAAAATACAGAGGCTACAAGCCCTTGGCAAATCTGTATGAGATAAATGATTGAAGGTTCTCAGGAATCGCTTTAGCACACTACTGAGAACAGTGAGACATTAAAAAAGTCATTAAATGGGCAAATGAAGCACAAAATGCCTTTTTTTAGAGGAAATGAAAATGAAAAGTAGAACATTTGACTTATGCAAATTTATTTTAAAGAAATAATAACCGGGGAGTGGGTTCAAAAGAAATTTACTGGAATGATTTCAGCATAGTCATATTTCTCAGAGGGCCTATTAAATGCATCTATCAAACGATTTAATAGAGTAAAAGGAGGGACTGCAGGTGCAATGAGAACTATTAGTTGAAGGCAGGAGAAATTTCCTTAAGATATCCTGAATGATACTTACCTGGCAGGGGAGAGACCGTGATCATGAAGGTGGTTCTCCCAGGACGAGGCTATCCCATTGCACTTCGGGTGTGCTGACGCCTGCGATGTCCCCAAATGCGGGATACTCGACTGCAAAATTTGTGGCAGTGGGGGACTGAGTTCGCACAATATATTAAAAAAAAGATATCCTGAATGTGGAGCTTTTCATGGCAAGGAATAATCGAGGCAATTGTTGCAGATACAGTAAAAGGAGAAGCTCGATGATTATGCTGGTGGGATCAAGTCTTAAGTAGGAAGGGGAGGATGGTAGGCCCAAGAATGAGCAGAGTTTAAGATGTGAATGCCAGTGAATAATCAAGGAGAGGAATGTGGAGGAATGGTTGGTGATGAAGGGGATAGTGAAAAAGAGGGAAGAAAATGAAGGGAGAATTAGGAGAAAGGGGAGGAAAGGAAATGGGTACAATGGTGGAGGAAGGGCTGGAAATTTTATATAACTTACTCAGCAAGTTGGGCTTCATATTGTTATGTTTTTAAAGCACTGTTTATGCTTTGGGCTGGGTATACTAGCTTTTACTGAAAGCAGTGAAACCTGACAAGTTTCTTGGAAGCAGAAAGAAATAATGATTTCTCCGTAGAGGAAGTGATATGAGAAAAGCCAGCATACATCAAGCAAAGCAAGGAGCACTTGTCATGAAATAGGATATAGGTTACAGTTTGATGGAGGGTTCGGAACTTCAGAGAATTTAAATTTTAAAGAGACATTTGGAAATCTCTGGTCTAATTAAGATTGAAGGTGGCAAAAATGAGAATAAGCAGGCGATAGTACATAGACAGAAATGGGAAATGCTTGTGGTGGAGAGTAAATAGGGTCAGTGGCTGATAAGTGTGGAGCATTAAATGATGAGATTGAAAAGAATTGGGTGTGTTCTGTACAAAGGACTGAAGGGAGTACTCGGTCAAAGGGAACAAATGCTGGGACAGGAGAATGGTGGCTTTGGTTCTTGTGGTGTGGCAACTTTTACTATCTTGGGATTGATTTAGTTAATCAAGAGTGGAACTGTTAAAAGGCAGAGCCAAATGATATAAAACAGCAAAATTGTAAGACGTTGTTTGATCATAGACCAAGAAATCATGTACTTGTAGAACTGCAAAGAGCACTGTCAGTCGGTTTTTTAGTGTGCTGGTGCAAACATAAAGTAAAATAGTTTTCATGTAAATGGTTAGTTTCACGTTGTGTGATACTTCCAGAGCCTTGTTTTCACTGTATGTACCACATAATGTAGCTGTGACACAGTGTACAAATATTAGGCAATAGCTGTCGTGAAATGCACCCACCCACACACTCTTTTGTTTCATTGACCATTCTGTGAAAACATTTATAGAATAAAACTTAAAGTGTCAGGCAGTCGAGCAACAAGTGAAGCTGAACGATTTGATGATTGAGACTAGCATCAGTTTACTTGGTTTATTTTGCAAGTCAAATAGATTTGAGGGTTTGTTAAGAAGTCTTACAAAGCCCCAATCTCAGTAATACAGTTCATATCACCAATGTTCTACAATTGATTTAAATGTTTGGTACGTGTTTCTTAAAAATGCATATAACACTTAAGATACTGTGGTGATTCCAAATTGAGATCAAGCAAGTTAATGGGAATATCATTTGCTTGTTCTTATTCTTACTTGCTCCTCCCCTCCGCAAAGCCTTCCCTTTGCTTCCTCACCCTCCCCTCTTCTTCCCCAAGCAGCAACACAAATCCCCGTCCACCGCAATCATCACTGATTCCACTAAGCAAGTGGCATTCTATAAGAAACTGAGCTCTCCTTGCATTTTCCGTAAATTACCTATCCTCAGTTTCTGGTGGTGTTCTTATCTACCCTTAAGTTCTTGTGGTGCTTTTGCAAGTGGAAGGGCCAAGAAGAACTGAAATTCCTGTGAGGTTTCAAAGGTACATTTACTGTCAGAGAAACATATACAATATACATCCTGAAATTCCTTCTCTTTGCAACCATACACCAAAACAGAGGAGTGCCCCCAAAGAATGAATGACAGTTAAATGTTAGAACCCCAAAGCCCCCACAGCTCCCCCTCCCACGCGTAAGCAGCATCAAAGCAACGATACCCCTCCCCCCGCCAGCAAACAAAAAGCATCGGTTCCCTCCACCGAGCACTCAAGTGTGCAGCAAAGCATCAATAAAGACACAAAATTTCTGTACCCCAAAGACTACTCGTTCACCCGGTAATTCGACATACCACAGTCTCGCTTTCTCTCTCTCCCTAATAAGGGAAAAAGAGGACTTCCCGTTTTGCAGCGAGGAAGCCATTTATTAAATCCATTATTGAAAACACTTCAATAATGGATGGTTTGGTGCAGTGAAAGAATATGTATGATGGCTGAAATATATGCCATGCTCTTCTTTAGGATGGTACATTCTACTTTGTCATAAGTTACAGTACTGTAATTTTAGCTTTATGTCTTTCCTCCATCTCCACAAACCAGGAGGAGTTTCTGTAATTTTGTAGGCAATGCTCTAGGTTTATTCTTGTCATCTCAGTTTTTCCTCAACAGAGCAGCAAGGTTCAAATCCTTTTGACGATATCATGCAAGGAAAGAGTTAAGTTTAAGTGAGGGCAAAATGTACAGCCCGTATAATTGAACAGATGACTGTTTTAAGCAATTAACTGTGACAACTTGCCATGTTGGCACACCTTCTTAAATTGCCATGAACTTCTGATTAAATTTTCTGAAGTGACAGGTTAACAGTTTGGACAAGAATTTTTTATTTCTAAAATAATTGTCACTCTGCAGCTTCATATCTAAATGGCCCCAGGTCAAATATGTGAATCTGCTATTCATAAATAAATATATTAACTGCATAAATATTCCTTTACAGGTGTGGTAGGCTGAAAAAGGAAATGATTTAGCTGTAGGCAATCGTTCTAGATTGCAGGCAACATCAATAAAATTTGCAGAAGCTTCTGAATTTACTTCAGTTCTTGCATCTTGCTCCATTTTCCCTTTGAATTTCCCAGAATATAATAATGTCTCTGAACTCATTGTGTAAAGAAACTTGAACTTGGATTATTCTGTGTACATTTTTAAAGCTCTATTTCTTAATTGTTTGCAGATATACCAGTCTTCTGTAGAACTCTTTAAAATGTTTGACATATTGAGTCTGATTTCAATTTTAAAGTTGTTTTAATTTCTACCTGTTTTGCTTAAGGTTAAAAACCTGGTTAAATGACTGTTGACAAGGCACATATTTCACTAAACAAATATCTCCCTTTGGCAGAGAATGGCATATCAAATGAGAAGATTGAAATTTGGCTTCAAGACTGTGGGTAAGCCTGCATCTGTTTTGAACAGATTAAATGAACTTTTGAAAAACTTCTATACTCTATTTAAAATTCACTCATTTCAATAAGTTTCAACAGCAATTGTGGTGACTTAATAAGAAAGGGTAGCTTTGATAAAAGCTGGAATAATGGCAGAGAACATCTTGGGTCAGAAATTCAAGGAGTAGGCTCAATTAGAGTGGAGCTTAGAAACAGCAAGGACCAAAGAAATCTGAGGCACTTGTAAAGGCGCCCAAAATGTAATGGTAATGTACAGTATAGACTAAGTCAGGAAATTAGAGGCACATGTAACAAATGCAATGCAATAATTGTGGTGGGGGAGGGGGGCTTATTGCCTGTGCAAACCAAAATGGTAGTAATAGGGTAAGAGAATGAATTCAAGGAATATTCTGGAAATTTTCTATATCAGTATGTTGAGGTACTGTACCAGCAAGGGGAAAAGCTATTTGGATCTAGCATTGTGCAATGAGAAAGGATATATAATATTTCTGTGCATTTATTTTTTATGTTATTAGTAATTACAACCTCAAAGTTCCACTAAGTTTGACATGACATGATTCCATCACCAGACAACTGCCCCCTTCCATGCGCTTGCTTCAAAACAAGTGGACTGTTAGCTTGAAGATGCCCTACTCCACTTCCATCTCCATTACCCAGTCTTTATCTGTAACACTTTTCAATGCAATCATGAAGATGCAGTGCTGCCATTCTCTTTCCTACCATTTCAGGAAACCAAACTTTCCTTCCAGGTGAAACACAATTCACTCCCATTTTTTCCAAATAAATAAATTGCATTTGGAGCTTGTATGTGGTCTGTACAGATTAGTTTTGCAGGATGTCTTCCCTCATTCTACAAGGGTGATCCTGTGTTTCCATTTGCCTTTCTTTTTAGTCCTTAGTCACATTTCACGTCTTTTGACTTCTTGCATAGTTCCAACAATGGCTGACGTAAATCTATGGGGCAACACCTCATCTTTTGTCATATCACTGAATGTCACATCTTCAGTTTAATCTCTTTCTTTGTTTCCGTGGATAGTACTGTGTGCTTCTGCTTTTCTTTTGTTTTTCTTTTCTCTTCTACATCTAAATGTCAGTTAGAAAACATTAATTGTTTTGAAACTTTGGTTGGCTCACGTTCACAGACATTGCCTGCATTATCTCCAGTCCTCCCCTCTCTGATGTCTGGATGTTTTGAGATATTTGAACTTAAAACGTTACTGGCTTTGGCGAGGGTGCTTTTGCTGAACCAAAGACTTGATGCAAACAGCAGCCAGCAGTCAGTAGAACATTCATAAGACCATAAGATATTGGAGCATAATTACGCCATTTGGTCCATCAAGTCTGCTCCGTCATTTCAATATGGCTGATCCAGTCTTCCTCTCAGTCCCAGTCTTTTACCTTCTCCCCATATCCCTTCACGTCCTGACCAATCAAGAATTTGTCAACCTCTGCCTTAAATATCCATAAAGACCTGGCCTCCACAGCTGCCTGTGGCAAAGAACTCTCGAGATTCAAAGGGGAGATATGTTAAAAACAACATATCTTCCTAATTCTAACATTGGATCAGAGGTGCAACAATATAATGTTATAGCAGGACGAGACTCCTGCTGAATTCCGTGTGAAGCCCAGCCGTGGAATACAGTAACAGGTGGGACAGAATCTACAATTCAATAAACTCAAGATTAAGTGTCACTTAATTGTGAGATTTTTATCTGAATGGTAGAATGCTGAGCTTCCCTTTAGAATTGCCTGCAAGGTTCAGCCATTGTTGTTTGTAGAAACTTGCTCTGTGTAAGTTGGCGCCCATGTTTCCTATAACAATAAATATCCATAGGCTGTGCCCTAAAAGGTCCTACATAAAAGCAAGTCCTGTGGTTTTTTTGCATCTTTTCTGATAATGATGATGTGTGGGTTTAATAAAACCGTAATTCTCCAACTATGAATCAGGTAGCTGAAAAGTACATAATACTACTCCACCATCTTGTCCTTGTTCTCCCTCGGAAAGCTTTTCCCCTAACTTAGTTCATAATACCCTGTGGATCTTTCAAATCCACAACGTTCCTACAGTAAGCTATTCTTTAAATAGTACGACTTCAGCTACCCAAAGGGTGGTATGGTAACAGAGTTGTTGGCACAACACTAACAGTACCGCGGCCATCTGTAAGAAGTTTGTATGTTTTCCCCATCCCCACATGGGTTTCCACCAGGTGCTCCAGTTTCCTCCCGCAGTCCAAAGACCTACCAATTGGTTTGTTAATTGGTTGTTGTAAATTATCCCGTGATTAGCCCAGGGTTAAATCATCGGGGGTTACTGGGCAGGTGCTGCTTAAAGGACCAGAAAGGCCTACTCCACACTATCTCAGTAAATAAGTGACTGTGAAACTGGTAATTTTTCAGGCTAATAAAATATTTCCTGCTGAATAACAAAAGGATTTCTTGTTTTAGGTAATTACTATAACCAGCTGTTGACAGAATGAGTGACATTTAGTAACATTTTCCATTTTTTTTGTTCTACCAGTGACATTTAAGGAGAGAGTGAAGAATTAGAACAGTTGTTGGCCGCTTGCCATTCATGCTTGCACCGCAGCTCAGTAAGATCTGAGCTGATCTTGGGCATCGACATGGTCTTCCTACAATGACCCCATATTTCCAGATACCCATAAAATCTAAAAGCCCTTCTTTTTCTGTGGTTGTCCATTAATTCAGCTATTTTTGTCAGTTGTGTAAGAGCAAGCAACCGTGCCTATACTAAGATAAGCAATAGATGTTTGATGAAATATTAATAATAATGTGTTTTGAAGCATGGTGAGAAATTTTTAATTGTTCTCCAATGTTATTGTTACAAAATGAGGATGATTCAACAAGATTACTCAGGATGCAAGAAACTTTCAGCCTTTTGCATTTGTTATTGCAATGATATGACTATAATGACGATATAATGAGCTCCTCCACAATTTATTGTTCAATTAACCATCCCCTTTTGGTGTATAGTGATGTTACCTGCAGAAGAATTCTTCATCTGATCTAAAACAATGAGCAATTATTTATGTAGATTTTCCTGACTGCGCATTGTCTTTTGAACATCTTGAAGCTAATCAAGAACTTTTAACATATAGTTCACTGATATAATGTTAGAGTTAAATTAAATGGCTGCTGCTCCCTAGCATACTCCTGGCTAATGTTCAGTACCCGGACAACAAGCTGTGCGAACTGAGAGCCAGAATCTCCTACCGGCGGGAAACAAAGGAATGTAACGTTTTGAGTTTCATGGAGACCTGGTTGCCTCTCTGACCCTCAACACAGGAGCCCTCCAGGGCTGTGCCCTAAACCCTCTCCTTTAATCTCTGTACACCCATGACTGTGTTGCCACCCACAGCTCCAATCTGCTAATTAAATTTGCAGAAGACACTACATTGATTGGCCTTATCTCAAATAATAGTGAGGCAGCCTACAGAGAATAAGTCATCACTCTGTCACAGTGGCGACAAGGAAACGACCTCTCCCTCGATGTTACAAAAACAAAGGAGCTGGTTGTGGACTACAGGAGGAACAGAGACGGTCTAACCCCTATTGACATCAATGGATCTGCAGTTGAGAGAGTGAATAGCTTTAATAGCTTTAAGTTCCTTGGCATACACATCACTGAGGATCTCACGTGGTCTGTACATAATCAGCTGTGTGGTGAAAAAGACAACAATGCCTCTTTCACCTCAGACGGTTGAAGAAATTTGATATGGGCCCCCAAATCCTAAAAACTTTCTACAGGGGCACAATTGAGAGCATCCTGACTGGCAGCATCACTGCCTGATATGTAATTCCCTCAATCACAGGACTCTGCAGAGAGTGGTGCGGACAGCCCAGCGCATCTGTAGATGTGAACTTCCCACTATTCAGGACATTTACAGCAACAGGTGTGTGAAAATGGCCCGAAGGATCATTGGGGAACCAAGTCACCCCAACCACAAACTGTTCCAGCTGCTACCACCTGGGAAACAGTATTATCTGCAGCATAAAAGCCAGGACCAACAGGCTCCAGGACAGCTTCTTGCACCAGGCCATCAGACTGATTAATTCACACTGACACAATTGTATTTCTAAGCTATATTGACTGTCCTGTTGTATATCTTACTGTACGTGCTATTTATTACAAGTTGCTATAATTTGCACATTCAGACGGAGATTTAGCGTAAAGAGTTTGACTCATGTATGTGAAGGATGTAAGAAATAAATTCAATTCAATTTTTAATGCATTTTGTTTTGTGTATTGTATTCTTGCAGTAGATCTAGCCTTTGTCTTACATTCCAATTAACTAATGCCATATTTGGTTTTGGAGAGTAGGATCCCAAAAGCTGCATAATTATAATAGAAGTTTGTTTCCATGGAATACAGTGCCTATGAAAAGTATTCAGCTCCCCGCCCCACGGATGTTTTATTGTTTTTTACAACATTGAATCACAGCAGGTTTAATTTGGCTTTTTTGACACAGATCAGCAGAAAAGGGCTCTTTCATGTCAAACTAAAAGCAGATTTTTACAAAGTGATCTAAATTAATGACAAACATAAAACACAAAATAATTGATTGCGTATTCACCTCCTTCAAGTTAGTATTTAGTAGATGCATTTTTGGCAATTAATGGCAGCCTTGAGTCTGTGCAGATAGGTATCTAACAACTTTGCACATCTGAACACTGCAATTTTACCCCGTTCTCCTTTACAAATCTGCTCTAACTCTGTTAGAGTGCATGGGGATCATGACCGAACAGCCCTTTTCAAGTCCAGCCATAAGTTCTTAATTGGATTGAGGTCTGGACTCTGACTTGGCTGCTGCAGGATATTAACCTTGTTTTTAAGCCAATCCTGTGTAGCTTTGGCTTTATGCTTGTGGTCATTGTCTTGTTGAGAAAACAAATCCTCTTCCAAGTCACATCACTTGCAGACTGCATTAGGTTTTTCTCCAGGATTTCCCTGTATTTAGCTGCATTTGTTTTATCCTCGACCTTCACAAGTCTTCCAGGGCTTGCTGCATTGAAGCATCCCCACAGCATGATGCAGCCACCACCATGCTTCATGGTATGGATTGTGTGTTCTGATGCCGTGCAGTGTTTGGATTATGCCAAACAGAGCGTTTAGTCTGATGGCCAAAAAGCTCAATTTTGGTTTTATCAGAGTATAGAACCTTCCAGCTGACTTCAGAGTCTCCCATATGCCTTCTGTCGAACTCTAGCTGAGATTTCATGTGAGGTTTTTTTTCAACAGTGTCTTTCTCTGTGCCACTCTCCCATAAAGCTGTGACTGGTGAAGCACCCGGGCAACAGTTGTTGTACGCGCAGTCTCTCCCATCTCAGCCACTGAAGCTTTGAACTCCTCCAGAGTTGTCATATGTCTCTTGGTGGCCTCCCTTGCTAGTCCCCTCTTGCACAGTTACTCAGTTTTTCAGGAAGGCCTGCTCTAGGCAGATTTACAGTTGTGCCTTATTCTTTCAATTTCTTGATTGACTTAACTGTACTCCAAAGGATATTCAGTGACTTGGATATGTCCTTGTATCCATCTCTTGACTTGTGCTTGGAGTGTTAATTTGTCGTCTTGGTGTAGTTTTTGCCGGGATACTGACTCATCAGCAGTTGGACCCTCCAGATACAGGAGTATTTTTACTACTATCGATTGAAACCCCCCGACTGCACACAGATGTCCATAAACAGATCGCTAACTAATTATGTGATTTCTAAAACCAGTTGGCTGCATCAGTGATGATTTGGTGTGTCATGTTAAAAGGGGGGAGGGTTAATACTTGTGCAGTCAATACTGTTTTATATATTATATTTGTAATTAATTTAGATTAGTAGAGATCTGTTTTCTCTTTGACATGAAAGTATTTTTCTGTTGATTAGTGTCAAAAAAGCCAAATTAAATCCATTGATTCAATATTGTAAAGCAATAAAATATCAAAACTTCCAAGGGGGTTAAATACCTTTAATAAGCACTGTATTTTCTTACATATTTTGAGAAGTGTATGGATTTGTATAAATATAAAGATAAATTTTAATATATTTATTATACACTTGCAGAGAGCCATTAGGGGCATCCTTGGATGAACAAAGCCATCTAATGTTGAAGGGTAAATATATTTCCTTTAAATTGATACTTTTTGGATTGTAGTTTATGGGTATTTATACACTTTTAGAAGTAGTGACATTTTTTGGAGGTGAATGTAAATTATTTTTGTGGGGATCTAATCCTTGAAAGAAATTCAACAGCTCAGAGAATATTAACAAGTCGTGGAGAATGGAATTTTTTTTTAAAGAACCAAGACATTTAAACAAATGATCAAACTGCACTCACTAAAGCATATTGTTGTGTCAATAGGTGGAGGTACAAAACATGGATGCAGTTTTGAGGATGACTTGTTGCTTGGTGCAGAAGGTATGTTTTATGATGGAGATTGATCAGAAATACTTTCACCAGCTTTCTCTTAATTCTGCATGATATCTTTTTTTTAAAAAATGTCTAATTTCTTGTCTTGTATGTTCGAATGTATTTGTTTCAGATATGTATTGTTTCCAAAAGCCTGTTGTTGAATACGGTTTTTAAATGGGTGACTATTATATAAATGTGGAAATTTGTAGAGAAGCAGGTGCTCGTTGAAAGCAGAAGGAAATCCTCTAGAACATTCAGTGAAAGATATTCTGAGCATTTTCTAGTTCATCATATTAGGCTTGGAATTTGTAACAACACAATTAAGATTCAGATTCATGGATTTATCACATGTACATTGAAACATACAGTGCAATATGTCATTTGTGTTAACAACCAATATAATGGATCTTGTGCTTTCCTGGCTTCTTTGATGAATAACCTCTTCTCGGGCTTCCAGCCAAGTACAGGTATTAATTTTAACTGGCGTTTTGATGACAAACTGTGCCATTTTCATCAAAGATGATATTCAGGGATGTCTAGTCCAGTGGTGTATATACCCCTGTCATTCATCCCTACTGATTGGTTAATCCTCATCCAATCAGGTTTCTGCTGTCCCACCTTGTTTACAATCAAATTCTCACTCTTGCTTAGTGTGAGACCTTTGTCTTTGTTAACATTCTTTTTCTCTAGTTTTGTTTTTCAAGGAAGTTGCCAGGAAAGCGGATGAAGACAAGGCAGTGGATGTTGTCTACGTGGACTTCAGTAAGGCCTTTGACAAGGTCCAGCTTGGGAGGCTGACCAAATTACTTGGCATTCAGGACAAGATAGTAAATTGGGTTAGCCATCGGCTTTGTTGGAGAAGCCAGAGAGTGGCAGTAGAGGGTTTGCTCTATGACTGGAGGCCTCGTGTGTGGCAGGGATCGGTGTTGGGTCCTTCGTTGTTTGTCATCTATATCAAAGATCTGGATGATAATGTAGTTAACGGAAAGAGTAATTTTGTGGATGACATGAAGATTGGGAGTGTAGTGGACAATGGAAAAAAGCAGGTGGAATTTAATGCATGCAGATGTGAGGTTTCCTACTTTGGTAGGACAAAAGAGGGTAGCTCTAACACAGTGAATGGTAGGGCACTGAGGAGTGTTGTAGAACAAAGGGATCTGGAAATAAAGATCCATAATTTATAGAAAGTGGCGTCACAGGTAGATGGGATCGTAAAGAAAGCTTTTGGCACATTAGCCTTCATAAGTCAATCTATTGAGTACAGGAGATGGGATGTTATGTTGAGGTTGTTTGTATTAGACATTGGTGAGGCCTAATTTGGAATATTGATTGCAGTTTTGGACACCTACTTGCAGAAAAGATGTAAACAAGATTGAAAGAGTGCACAGAAAATTTACAAGGATATTGCAGGTTCTTGAGGACCTGTATTCTATGGAAAGATTGAATAGGTTAGGACTATATTCTTTAGAATGTAGAAGATTGAAAGGAGATTTATAGAGGTATACAGAATTGAGGGGTATAGATAGGGTAAATACAAGTGGTTTTTTTCTACTTGGATGTGACTACAACCATAGGTGATGGGTTAAGGGTGAAAGGTGAGAAGTTTAAGGGGAACATGAGGGGAAATTTCTTAATTCAGAAGGTCATGAGAGTGTGGAATGAATTGCCAGCACAAGTGGTGCATATGAACTCGATTTCAATGTTTAAGAGAAGTTTAGATAGATACATGGATAGTAGATGTATGGAGGGTTATGGGCCTGGTACAGGTCGATGGGAGTAAGCAGTATAAAAATGGTTTTAGCATGGACTAGATGGGCCAAAGGGTCTGTTTCTGGGCTGTACTTCTCTATGACTATGACAGCCTAAGGATGTGCTGGAGGCAGCCAAAAAGTCCTTCATGTGGCTGTCATTTCAATGATACACTGTATGTAGGAAATTTATCTATTTTCAGACTAATTTGCAAAGACAGTTTTGATAAATATCAGGGGCCTTTCTCACCATACAGAGTGAACTATTCCATTTCTTTAGTGATGGGGATGTTTACATACTGTATTTAAGATGGACACTTGTTTATTTTGTAATTCGATTGTAACTACAGTATGGGGTGCGTCATATCCTGATTCATGTGCAGACTTCAGTTAACTTTGTGGGTAATTAAAGATGGTGTGTCACGGTGCGTAGTAAATGAGGCTCATTGTCCCCAGCAAGGGAGAGAGATGGGGGCTGTGAGGAATTCACACTGGATAAGAATAGGTACGAAACTATTATTGTGTTTTCTGTAAGATTTATTTTGTAAATTTTTTTTCACTACTTTTGCTAATTAATGTAAGTTTGATTTTTGACACACTAGTAAACTTACACTAAAGTGCTAAGTGACTACAGCCATTTGTCTTTGGTCATAAATCGACATATCTTATGGATGACCGTTCGCAAAAGGATGCGTTCAACTCTGGGTAAGTAGGATTGCAGTCCCAAGCCAAGAAACCCTGAAGCTAAAAATACCCAGGAAACAGTGGAGACCTCGGAGGGAGGAGAACTTCAGCCCAGGGCCAAACTCAGGCCAGAAGCAGAAGGGCCTTCAAGTGGCATCAGCTCCGGACCCTTCATGGAAAATGTGTCCAGGGACTTTTTGTCTGCCCTGCAGAGGAGAGATGATACTTTTAGAAAGGAACACCAAAACCTGCAGAAGGGTCCCAAGATGCTTTCTTATCAACAGTGTGACAATATTGGGAACTATCTGTTGAGGTTTGAGAGGATGGCCTCTGGATATGGCAATGATCAGAGGAGGAGTGGGCCTGCCAGCTGATGGGTAAAGCTCTCCAAGCCTACACTGCAATGGACGGAGAGAGGTCCAGCCACTATCCTGACCTGAAGGAGACACTGCTGGCTAAATCTGATAACTTGGCAGAAACCTATCGCAAATACTTCCTGTACTCTATCACCAAATGAGTCACCCACTGAGGCGTATCATCACCTGAGGGGTCTCTGCTGCCAGTGGATTCAACCAGAGCAGAAGTCCGAGGAGGAGATTGGTGAGGCCCTTGCTCTGGAGCAGCTGCTGTGGATTCTTCCTTCAGACACCAGGACATGGGTCCAAGAGTGTGAGCCACTGGTTGCACTCACTCTAGTCCGATTTGCCCTGCAGTACCTCAATGTCCACAAGGGGGCACCATCATTCTGAAGCAACAGAGACTTTAACCTTCCAAGGGACTCACGATGTTACTCTGTGGAATTGGGAAGTGGGAGAAATGAGAGCAAAGAAGCTTTGGTAGTTTCTTCTAAGATGTTTATTTGCTGCCATTGTCACCAGCCAGGTCATAAGTCCTCTGTATATATTCTCAAGAAGCCCAAATTGTCAGGTATGTGCTCTGTGCCATGGACAGGAGGAGAGTGATGATGATAATGGCTGAAATGATTTGTGAATATTGTAATGGAAAATGAGCAAAATGGGAGGAGAAAGAGCCCATGTTTATAACAGTCAAGGTTAATAGAAAACCAGTTAATGCTCTTTTAGATGCTGGCAGCTCACTATCATTAATTAAGAAAATGATGCCCCAGCCCTTGGTGTTGACTGCAGTCATGAAACACCTGTCCAATGTTTGACAGGAAGTCTGAGCCACCGGTAGAACTTACTATGGAGCTGGATGACCTCAGGTACCCGACAAACATGGAGGTTCTGGAGAGACTACCAGTTGACATGATTCGAGGAAGAGATTAGCCTGTGTTACTGAGGAAGGGAAATAGCCAATCACATCCATCTGTTAATCCAGGAGTAGATAGTGCTGTTTATTTTGTTGTGACTTGTGCTAAAACCAAGCAGTAGCCGGGTTCCAACCACTGACTTAGATGCTAGTCTATGCGAGAGAGGAACCAAAAGGTCTAAAGGTGACACTGACACTTTGAGACGAATCCTTGTTTTGGATTCCTTAACCCATCAAAACTCTCTTCATGTTTTGTGTGATGAGATAGCCCCTCATTCTTATAACCACAAGAGAGTGTACTCTAAGACTGTGATCCATCCTTGTAAGGTAAATTTCATATTCCAAGTGCCACAGAAAATGTGGGACCTGTCCTTTCAGCTCTTCTCTTCCCACCATCCAGAGATCCGGTTAGCCTTTAAAACAAAAGCAGTGGTTTCTTTACCTTGTGCATCTATTCTGTGTTCACTATGCGGAACCACACTCAGTTTGGGTTACTTCTTGGTAGCGAGACTCTTTTCAGTCTGCAGGCGTGATCTTGAGATTCCTGTGGCCTCCTGCTTTAATTCTCCATCCCATTCTCATTCTGACTTGCCTATCAGCGTCATCCTACACTATTACTACATGGACCAAGATAAGATTGAAGAATACGATTTCTTTAATAATAACATTTAAGAGACAGGTGAACAAGTGCAGTACCTGGATTGTTAAGATTAGAAGTTATAGGCCAAATTCTGGCAAATGGGACTAGCTTAGATGGAGCATCATGGTGGACAGACCAGATGGGTCTAACAGCCTGTTTCTGTTCAGTATGGCACTCTAAATATTTATCCTTTCAGACTTCAGATTGAATTCTGCAATCATTCCTTTTTGTTTTCAAAGTTCAGAATAAATTTATTATCAAAGTATGAATATGTCACCATGTACAACTTGAGATTCATTTTCTTGTGGATATATTCAATAAATCTACAGAATAATGACCCTAACAGATTCAATGGAAAACAACTCAACTTGTGTGTTGAGCCAGAGAGCAGAAGACCACAAACTATGCAAATACAAAAAGAAAGGAACAATTATAATAAATAAATAAACAATAAATATTGAGCATGTGAGATAAAAAGTCCTTGAAAGTGAGTGCATTGTTTTTGGGAACATTTTAATGATTAGGCAGATGAAATTATCCCCTTTGGTTCAAGAGCCAAATGGTTGAGGAGTAACTGTTCCTGAACCTGGTGGTGTGAGTCCTGAAGCTCCTGTACCACCTTCCTGATGGCAACAGTGAGAAGAGAGTGTGTCCTGGGTGGTGGGGGTCTCTGATAACGGACGTTGCTTTCCTGCAACGATATTTTCACATAGATGTGCTCAGTGCTGGGGAGAGCTTTGCCTGTGGTGGACTGGGCTGTATCAGCTACTACGTGTAGGATTTTCCATTTAAGAGTATCGGTGTTTCCGTACCAGGCTGTGATGCAGCCAGTCAACATACTCTCCACCACACATCTATAGAAGTTTGTCAAAGTTTTAGATGTCATGCTGAGTCTCTGCAAACTCCTAAGGAAGTAGAAGCGCGGCTGTGCTTGCTTTGTAATTGCACTTACCTTCTGGGCCCAGGACAGGTCCTCTAAAATAACAACCATAAAGCCATAACATATAGGAGAAGATTTGGGCCATTTGGCTCATCGTGGCTGATCCAATTAATTTCCCAGCCCCAATCCTTGTGCCTTCTCCCTGTATTCCTTCATGCCCTGACCAATCAAGAATCTATCAACCTCTGCCTTAAATATACCCTATGACTTGGCCTTCACGGCTGCCTGAGCAAAGATTCACCACTCTCTGGCTGAAGGAATTCCTCCTCATCTCTGTTCTAAAAAGACACCCCTAAAAAGACACCCCTCTATTCTGAGGCTGTATCCTCTGGTCTTAGACTTTCATTACAACAAAAACCCTGTGGCAAAATTCATATCAATAGCCCTGTTATTTAGAAGCTTCAGATTCTGTTTGAGCACCAGATAGACATTGACACTGGTATGCACGCATGTGGAGTGACTCCTACTAGACACTGTTGTTTTTAAAAACAATGCTGGGAATTTACTGGATGTTTTCACTGAGTGGGCAGGTTCCTGACATCAGTCAATGTCAAGTGCTGATTCACTCTCAGCAGTGCCATTTGGAAGTTTTCAGTCAGCAAAAATTCCTCCTCAAACACACAGTGCCAAGTATTTGCTGAACAGCAGGTAGGACCTCTCACCAGTCCCATTTAAAGGAATCAAGCACTGCTCACAGCTTGGTCCTGGTTGATTTTATCTGCGTGCATTGTCAGGATGCTGCAGGTATTAAGTACTACTTGTTGTTTTATGGTAAATGTTTGTGCGCTGTAGTGTGGGAAGAGCTGAAAGATTGAATTTTGGCTTTTTCATCAGCTTGTCCCCAGCCGCACAAATATGTTGATGGGCGTGATTGCCTGTGCTACACTGAAGTTGGAGTTTTGCCCATCGGTAGTTACTTCATGGTTGAGGTCACAAGTGTACCAGTTGAGCTGTGTCGGCTCCAAGCTCTATGTAAACCCCTACGATAGATTAATGCTGGACCCTTCCAAGCTCTTCATTATATATAAAATTCATTGCAAATTTCCTTTTCCAATGAACTATTACATTTGGTCTTTTGTAGTCTTCCCCTTAAATTCAACTGAGTAATCTCCCGTTACCCCACCGAACCCAACAACATGATGGAGGACCTCGTCAAGTCAGGCAGCATCTATGGGTGGAAACAAACAGTTGATATTTTGGGGTGAGATCCTTCAGGAAGGAAGGGGGTAGAAGCAAGAATAAGAAGGTGGGGAAGGGGAAGGAGTACAGTCTGGCAGGTGGTAGGTGAGACTAGCTGAGGGGAAGCGGGAATGAAGTAAGAAGTTGGGAAGGGTTCAGTGGAAGAAGTAAAGGGCTGAGGAAAAAGGGATCTGTATTTACAAACTTAGTTGGTTTCACCATATGGGGAAATCAAATTACAGACATAAAAACAAGACACTTCATCTTGAAGCCAGCCTTTAATTGTGCAAATTGATAAATTGAACAGGAGGATGGTGATTAATATCACAATCACTCAGATGGAGTGAAAGAGAGCTGCGGAGGTCACTCAAGACCAGTGTACTGCAAAGAGTGTACTAACTTAGTTAACTGCAGTCTTCATTGGACAAATGCCTCATCAATGTGGCCAAAGCACAGGAGAGATTACAACTGCTTGCACTACTTAAAAGGCAATTAGTAGCAGGCCCTCTGTTGAGTGATGTCTACAATGGATGTTGTGTCTATGCAAGACAATTCAGTAGGATATGGAGAGCAAGCTGTTGCCTACGCAGCATTTCCCCTTCTCCACACAGCTGTTGAATCCAAAGGAATGGCAGCGATTGATAAGAGTTTGGCACCAGCAGCATTGCAGGAGTTGCTAGTCAGCATTGAACTCGATGCAGGACTACCTTAGGGACTCCATCTCTGCAATTTTCCCCTGGGTTTATTCCCGAAGTCTTCCCGAAGAGTGGATATAGCTGTAAGGCAGTGGAGTTTTGAGATCAGAGTTTTCCTTCTCCTACGTAACCTGCCAACCACAGCTGATGAACCCCATCTGCCCAAAGCGGCTGGTTTTGAGGTGCCAGTAATCTGCCTTTGGCCTTCTGACAGTAGAAATGGTTCGGCTGGGCTTAGCGCACGTGAAGGCCGGGAGCTGGACTTGGTTGTCAGACGCTATTTGAGATGCATGTCTTTGGGAGCTTTGAATAGGCAGTGGGAGTATATCCCCACCACCACTCCTGGCTGTGACAACCTTAAGGAACCAGTGAAGTTGAAATACCTAAATAGTAGGTAGAAACACACGTTTTGAATCTGCTTTTGATATTGCACAACTAGAGGTCTTCAAACTCCACAAATTCAGTGATCATGACTCTCAAGCACCAGGTTGAAACAATTGCCTTGGGTTCATCCCTTGCCAGCATCACTGTAAGGGATACTGTATTCTGTACAGTTATATCAGTGCTCTCTCTGATGTTAATTTTATTCTTGTGAATTGAGCTCATTAAAATCTTTGGCAGAACTTAAGAAATAGAATACAACATACCAATATAAACACATTACACGCTTCCCAGCACCAATCAGGAATGAATCTTAAAATAATTTTCCTTTTGGCAGACCGGACTGGAATGATGTTTAGTATTGTGGGAAGTAAATTCTGTGATTGCATCTTTGCTTCAGTGAATTTTTTGGTATCTTTGTCAGCAGATTGGGCTACTCTAATACATTGAGGTAAATTATTAACTGAGCACATGGTTTAGTTTGCATGGACTGCAGTGGCTGGTGCTGCTGCCTGCGGTTTTGTTAGAATTGTAGTGAAGGTCGCGGCTAGTGCGCTCAAGGTGGGACAGAATGTTAACTGTGATTTAAAGGACGTCAGAGGATCGCGTGGGTTTCCAAGGTTGCAGACTATGGTTCATTCCAAGAAAATGTCTAAGATGTGGCATAAGGAGAGGTTAGAGTTATTGGGAAGATATTATTCCTTGTGGCAGACGAATAATTTCACTGAGAGGAGGGTGGGAGCGAGTAAGAGACAGGGAGAGTAGATTGTGTTAAAAATGGAAACATTTGTCTGTGGATGATCACTTCATATCATCAGTGAACTTCATCTGTATGTTGATCAAATTCTAACCGGTTCTTGCACCCTCACTGCAAGTATTAACACATTTCATGGGAAAATGATCAAAAAAGTAAATTCCATTCTTACTACTAAGATCTTAAAGTGGCTGTGGCGTTCCTTTCCTTCTAAGAACATCCAAATCCCTGCAGATTAACTACTTCACTTGGGATTGTTTTGTGACTCAGGAATACACTCGCTGGTATCTTTATCTGTTTAAGCACACACAGAATCCTGGATTAACTCTGGGCCAGGCAGCGTCTATGGAAAAGAGTACAGTCGATGTTTCAGGCCAAGACTAATCAGCGGGACTGGGGGAGAAATGTTTTAAAATGTTGGGGGGAGGGGAGGGAAAAACACAAAGTGATAGGTGAAATCTGAAGGGGGAGGAATGAAGTAAAGAACCGGGAAGTTGATTGGTGAAAGAGATACTGGGCTGGAGAAGTGGGAGTCTGATAGAAGACGACAGAAGGCCATGGAAGAAAGGAAAGGGGGAGGAGCACCAGAGGGAAGTGATAGGCAGGCAAGGAGATAAGGTGAGAGAGGAGAAAAGGGATAGGGAATGGTGAAGGGGGGAATGGAGGAGGAATTATTGGAAGTTCGAGAAATTGATGTTCATGTCATCAGTTTAGAGGCTACCCAGATGGGATATAAGGTGTTATTCCTCCAACCTGAGTGTGGCTTCAT
This sequence comes from Hemitrygon akajei, assembly GCF_048418815.1. NCBI lineage: Eukaryota > Metazoa > Chordata > Chondrichthyes > Myliobatiformes > Dasyatidae > Hemitrygon > Hemitrygon akajei. Next base: position 165,354,421 of record NC_133128.1, on the reverse strand, counting down.
CATGACAGTGAAGGAGGCCATGGGTCGACATTTGGGAATGGGAAGTGGAATTAAAATGGGTGGCTGCTGGGAGATCCCACCGTTTCTGATGGACAGAGTGTAGGTCCTTTGCGAAGCGGTCTTTTGGGCCAAAAGATTTCTATTGAATTCCTTTTGGATTTCTTAGCATCTTAGAGACATGTATATTGTGACTTTTCAGGTTAACATTTAAGTCAATGTTCTCTTTGTTGACTCTTTTGAGGAGCAGAAATATGCCCTTTGGCCCACTGAGTCTGCTACGCCATTTCATCATGGCTGATCTATTTCCCTCTCAACTCCATTCTCCCACCTTCTTCCCATAACCTTTCACGCCCTGACTAATCAAGAAGCTATAACCCTCTGCCTTAAATGCACCCAGTGACCTGGCCTCAAAAGCCACACGTGGCAATGAGATTTCACCCCCTTCTAAATTCCTGTGAGCACGGAATCCTTTATTGCTGCTCATATGATAACCCCTTCATTCCCCGAATCATTCTCTGGACCTCCTCGGAACCTTCTCGGATGTCATTTTATATTCTAGTCCTTTTGAAATTAATACTAACATTACATTCGCTGTCCTTACTGCCAAGTCAACCTGAAAGTTAATCTTTAGGGAATCCTGCGCATGGACTCCCAAATCCCTTTGTACCTTTTATTTTTGAATTTCTCCCCCCCCCCCATTTGAAAAATCATCTGTGCTTTTATTCCCTCCACCGAAGTACACGGCCATCCACTTCTCAGCACTATATTCCATCTGCCACATTTTTGCTCATTCTCCTAATCCAAGGCCTTTGTTTTCTCAGTACTACCTGCCCATCTACCTATCTTCGTATCATCTGCAAACTTGTCCAAAAACCCATCAATTTCATGATCCAAATCGTTGATATACAACATAAAAAAGTAGTAGTCCCAACACAGAACCCTGTGGAACACCTCAAGTCACCCTTCAGTGAAGCTGTTTTTCTTTCATGTGAAGAGGCTCCCCAGCCTGTTTTACTCTTTTTCTTTGTACAAACTTTACGTTACTGCTGCCAGACTTGCAAGTCATTTTAGCGTCTTTCGTTACTCTTTTTTTTAATGATGGGAACACAGGACTTTTGTACAGCAGTTCACATGAATAGTAGCTGCAAAAACAATGTTTGGCTTCTGATGCCTGCTCTGCCGTTCAGAAAGATTGTGGTTTATCCTTTACCTCTACCACTTTCCAGCAGTAACCACAGATCCCTTGATTCCCTCCAGACATTTGAGCCAAGCAAAGCATTATATCCACTTCTAGCCTGTTGCGCCCCCTAATAATATTTGCTTCAGAGATTCAGAGACTCATGGCGTTATATAGAAGAAAACCAGGTCCAGTTGGCCAATTCATCCATACTGACCAAGATGTCTATCAGAACTAACCTCACTTGCTTGCGTTTGGCCTATATCCCTCTAAGCCTTGTCCATGTACCTGTGCAAATGTTATTTTTAAATATATAATTACATTTGCCCCTACTGTATACCCTGTCACTTTTTTTGGGGGGAGGGAGGGGGGGAAAAAGAAAGGTAGTTTTTCACTTTTCTAACATACACATACACACCCCAGCAAATCATGCAGCATCTCTGATGTTTCAGGCCAAGATCATGGCTGTCTGTTGAAAACACTGACTGTTTATTTCCCTCCGTAGATGTTGCCTGACATGTTGAACTGCTCTAGCATTGTGTATGTTGCTCCTCCTCGATTTTTACTGCACCCTCTCTGGCTTAGTCATATCCCTCTTTCAGCTTGGAAATGTGAACTATACAGGATACTCCAGGTGTAGTCTAATGCAAGTTTTATACAACTGTAACATGGCATTTCAACTCCTGTACTCAGAGTCACAGCTGATAAGGGCAAGCATGCCATATGCAGCCTTCAGTACTCTTTGTACCCGTGTTACTATTGTCTTGTACCTTTGGTGTTCCATCACTCCCCTGGCCCTTTGGTTGACTGTATCGATAAGGTAGCCTTTCACTTTTCTCAACTAGGTGGGGACAGCATGGTGCAAACACTGAGGACCTGGGTTCAATGCTGACCTTGTTTGTTGCTGTGTGGAATTTTCTTGCTTTTGTCATGGTCGCATTGGTTTCCTCCTATTTCCAAACACATGCTGGTGAGTTATTTGACTCCCTGCCCTAAATTGCCCCTCATTGGAGGTGAGTCCTAACAAAATCAAAGCAGAACTATTGGACCTGTGAGAGAATAAATTGCAGGGGGAGTTAATAAATTCCAGGGGTCAATGGGCTTGGTCAGCCAAAAGGGGCATGAATCTAATGGACTGAATGGCCTTGTTCTGTTAATAAGTATACATGACAGATGGACAGACTGTGGAGTAGGCGTGCAAAGTAATGATGTTCATTTTTGGAAAAAAAAATTTAATTACTTGGGCTGGGCTGGGATATCGCCTGAGACTAGGCCCGATTCTGTACTGTGAAGTGCACTGATTGCTGAGGGTGGGCAGGGACAGCTTGCTGATTTGTGGGAGTGGATATTACTTGCCCCTGATGTATCAGCAGCCAGTACTTTATAAAAGCTAAGATTTTTGTTTTCTGAGTGGTTTGGAGTGTTGCATTTGGAGTTAACTTCTGAATACATTAGCACACACCTTGAGGGGAAAACGATCACCTTGTGGTTTGCCTTTGTTTCTTCACTGTATATCATTGAGTGTTTGAGAATGCAGCATGGTGCCTGGAGCTTATTCTGCTCCTGGCTCGCTCTGCTGTACAGTAGGACTTGTTCCGACCCATCTCACAAGAAGCACGGAGCATAATTCCTTTGCACGGCAAGCCTTATTCATAACTTGCCTTAGTTGTTGGAATGCTGTTTTTGTAATCCCTGTTCTGGCAAAAATATGAGGCAAGTTTTGTATCATTGTGTTTCTGTAAATGAACTGTTCTTTTTAATGACTTGCAACACCATTTTTATTTGTTTTGTGCTTCTACTCCTAGATCCCTTTTTTCCTCATTCCATTTTGATTTCTTATTTCTAAGTAGTATGTAGTTACCTTATTTTTCTTCCTTGTATATAATTACTGGTATTTATTTCTTTTTAACACCGGGTTTAAGCTGATTAAAGATATCTTCCTGGTTTTAATGGGATAGGGAGTCTTGTACAGTTTGGCATACACGTCATAGCTAGTTTTGCAGCAATATTCAGTAGCATGCTCTGGTATTTCCGATGTGCACACATCAGAAAGACATTTCTGAGGCTCTCCACCAGGTAGGCAGAGCCACAAACCTATTCCAGGTAGCCTCCAATCGAATGGCATGAACATTGATTTCTCCTTCCGGTATTTTTGTTCTTTTCCCTCCCCTCCCCCTTCTCTCTTCTTTATTACCCACTCTGGCCTCTTGCCTCTTCCCCCGCCTACCTCTCGCCTTTCCCTCGTGCTGCCCTCTTCTTCCCTTTTCTCCCACAGTCCAATCTCCTCTTCTTTCAGATTCTTTCCTTTCCAGCCCTTTACCTTTTCTTCCCACTTGGGTTCACATATCAGCTTCTCACTTACCCTCCTTCCCCTCTCCCCACTTTTTATACTGATGTCTTCCCCCTTCCTTTTCAGTCCCGATGAAGTGACTGGCCTGAAGCATCGACTATTTATCCATTCCCACAGCTGTTGCCCGACCTGCTAAGTTCCTCCAGCATTTTGTGCGTGTTCTGCATTACCAGCATCTGAAGAAACTCTTGTGTTTCTTATTCTAGTGAGTCATCATCTTAACATGACTCAAAAGATTTGGCAAGTCTGTACAGAGTCACTTATTTCGAAGTGCTGGAAAAAATGAACAAGCAGGAGTATTTGTCACTGAAGTTTTAAAGTGAAGCTGAACTTGTGTCCTTTCTTTCTGAGGAGCTTGTATGTTTATAGTTATTGATTAAATGGACAGGTGAGTTAAAGGAGTGGCAATTGTAATTTTTTTGGATTATAATAGTAAATGTTTATAAAAACTCTAATGTTTACTTAAATCTTAAAAGCTATTGTCTTTATAAAGTCACTCATTCATGAAATGCATTTTCCATCCACAGCTAATTATCTTCATCCTCACATCTCACTGCTGACAGAAAGGTTAGTTTTTTTTTTAATAGATAATGATATTTATTCATTTTAGTTCTAAAAGAGGCTTCTGTTATGTTTCTAATCAATACTGTTTGCCCTGTTTCAGTGGCACATCAGCTGAGGTAAAACGTAACAAATTTTATCAAATGGGAAGCAGCATGAATTCCACTGGTTCTGGAAAGAGCAATACTACTGTATCGAGGTAGTCTAATGTTTAATGAATACTTCTATTTCCAGTTCAACATATTGTTTTGAGTATTAGTGTTGCATAAATGGATACTGTATGTAGAACATAATATATTATAATTTCTGGAAAAATGTACTTTTTATGTAAGTTAAACAGCTATGCTGAAAAGTGGGTTTGGTAGATTTATCACTGATCTAAGATTAAACAAATAATCATGGTGAATGATATGGTGGTGGCCCATTGTTACGTGAGAAGACAGTCTTTGTTATTCAGCAAAATCTCAAGTGCAGCAGTATCACAACATGACAATTTTAACTTGGTTATTTGTATGGTCAACGTTCTAATCACTTCAACTGTTTGGTGCACTTGTACAACCATTCAAATTCTAGCAATGCCACCAATTTGTGTTTATTTGTACTTTTCAGTGTTTCAGAACTGCTGGACCTTTATGAAGAAGATCCTGAGGATGTCCTCTATAATCTTGGGTTTGGAACAGATGAACCTGACCTTGCATCAAAAATTCCATGTCGATTTTTTAATGCTTCATCGTTTGCAAAAGGAATAGATTTTAAACTATTTTTAGATGCTCAGATGCAACGTATGGAATTGGACAATCCAAATTTCGCCCTCACAAGTATGTTCTTTAAGTGTTTATTTGTATTGCTGGTATTTGCAAGAATATGCTTATACTCAATCTGAGGATCAATAAGGTCTGTCAAAATAATTTTCTCACATTGAAACTCTTGCATGTACTTAATTCTATTAATAAAATGATTTTATCATAATACATTCATAGACAATTTCTAGTTAAAAGACAATTATGCTTTGAATCACATTGTGAAAAATCTGCTTGTTTCATCAAAGTGTTGCTCTAGTCTAGGCTATAATTAAGATTCCATGAAACCTTCATTGTGTTTGTTTCAAAATATGAATGCCTTGCTCATGTGTCTTCTGTTAGCATGGTGGTCTGAAATACCTAAAAATGCCATTAATGTGTAATTTACTCAGTTGAACATTATTGTTTTGCAATTACCTTTCATGGTATTTTTGTGGTTTGTTAATGACAACTGTCATCCAAGATTATTCAAGTCAGCTTTCACGCAGGTGTTGTAATGTTAGAGGCAATAGCGGTAAATATAATAGATGAAAATGTTTATTCTAAGCATGTAGCATTTCTACCACTGTAATGTCATGGAGAAAGGAGTTTTAGTGCATTAGTGTAGGTTAGCTCTTAGTCTTTCAATGTTTACTATCTTTTCATTTTCTCTCCCAAGTTTGTTGAATAACAAGTTTCACTTTCAATTGCAGGTCGATTTCGGCAGATTAAAGTTCTCACAACAGTGGCTAATGTTTTCTCCTCACTGTATTCTCAAGTTTCTGGAGCTCCTATAAAGAAAATAGGTGATGTGGCCGAACCCCCAACTTCAGGCCAAGCTCCTGCTGTTGGAAACAATGCTGGCAGACTGAAGAAGACAGTATCAAAACTCAACTTACTTGGGGGTCAGCAGGCAAAAGTAACAGATACAACTAATCAAACAGTCCCAGCAGCTGCAGAAAGTTCGAAAGCATCACAACTTTTTTCTGAAAACGACAAGAGCTTTACTGACGATGAGAAGAAAGAGGAGGTAAAACTTAAGAAAGAAATGAGGTTGCAGAGATGGCGTAAGTTGACTGACCCTTCTCTGAAACCAGTGTCTGAGGAAGTGATGACTGGAATTGAAGGTCCTCCCCGTCCCTCAGAGATTATTCCTCAGGAATTTTTATCTAATGTGACAAATGGCTGTACGGAATCCAAGCAGAGTGATGCTGCTTGCTTGAAAGAAGGAATGGGGAGCAGCCTTGATGATGTGAGTGGTATCTCAGATTCTTTTGTAGACTTGAATGCATCCACAGATATAGAGAGTGCTGGTACTGGTGAGCAGACATCTGCACTCTCACAGGAAAATACAGTGTGTTCAACGCCAGATAAAGCTGGAGCAATGCCCCATCCATCCGTCAGCAGCTTGATGGAGCAGAAGGAATTCTCATTTGACTTGGAAGAGGCAAGTTGCTAGATTTCAGATTTGTTAACTTTGTAGAAGATATTTCTTGAATGTATTACTTATAGTATTAATCCATCATAACTTTGAATCTTCCTTTATGTCAGTTTTGAAATTTCAAAAACAATCTTTTCATAGGCATAAATTTTAACAGGTGGGCTATGGGGCTGCTTATTTCTGTTTACAAGGAGTTTGGTTCCATTTTTTTAAATGTCATATTGATATTTGCAGATGTCTTTTGGTTGAGCTTCTCGTATATCGGATACAGTAAGCAAGCCAGTTTGGGGTTTCAGCTTTATGCGCACCATAGTTTTGAATATTTGCCAAATAACTGGGAGTAACCATTAATACTGTCATAAACAAGTATGAACAAACTTTATATCATCCTTTTTTTTTCATCTGAAACGTGCACATAGCTGAAGTTTCACTGTTGTTCCAGCAAGATACAAGTTTGTACATTTGGATATTGTACTAGTTTATGTTTATAAATTCAGTAATAGGTTATGTTCTTTGAAATTATCTTATGAACCATTACCGTAAAAAAGTACTCTAAATATTCTTATTTGTTCCATATTGGGACAAAATCAATTGGAAACTTTAATATGCTGCATATTCTAGCGACTGTCATTAAGTCAGTACTGAAAATGTGAGCTGTATAATTCACTTGCTGATTTGTTAGTGTAAATTCTTGATATAAATGGATCACATGGTCATACTTCCTTCTCTGCCAGCCTTTGCAGTCTCCTCCAAATTCAACTCGATGACACTGTCCTACTACCTCAGAAGTATGACTCATGAAGGAGCAGACACCAGCAAGAAATCCAAAGTTGCAGTAACCAAACTACATTGTGGTCCCCAATCACGTACTCAGTAAAAGTCAGTGTCACTGCTTCATGAGAGTCAGAGTTAACCGTGCCAAAGGAAATAACATAGAATCTGCACTTTGTATACTTCATTTTGGAGTTCATGGAGAGATAAAATTACTGAAGAAATTAGTAGTTTACTGCATTTCCATCTTTTAAAACAGGACAATAAGAGGACTTATCTGTTTCATCCTTTCAGATAGTTATCAGTTATAACAGTAAGCAGAAAATGTAATGTATAATCAGAATGTTGAAATAAGTTAATTATACCTTGGGCAGAAAATACCTTTTTAGTGTTTATGAATTACACATCAGTTTGTAACACATGTTCCAAAGACTATTTCTGGCCACCACAGATACAGTGCTTATTGGAAAAGTCCTGAATCTCCATCTGTGCATACAAGTACCATAATCTGTATAATGTGATTCAGAGATTTTCATAACCTGGGAAATCAAAAACAGGATCCTCTCTGTCAGGCTTTTTGGAAAAGCAAGACTTGTGAAAGGCTGAGAGGAAAAAATGGTTGGAAAACCCAATGGACGATCTTATCTTCTTATAGCATTTGGCCTCTGAAAATGTGCTATGATGATATTACTAGTAGTCACAGTAAGCAGTTTACCAGAAATTAGAGTGCATTTGGCACCACTGAGGAGAAGGTGTTTGGGAAGCTGGAAGGTCTAAAGGTACCTGGGCCCAATGAACTACACGCCAGGGTTCTGAAAGAGGTAGCTGAAGAGATTGTGGTGGCATTACTAATGATCTTTCAAGAACTAGTAGATTCTGGAATGGTTTCAGAAGTCTGTCACTCCGTTCTCCTGAAGGAAAGGAGGCAGAAGAAAGGAAATTATAGGCCAGTTAGCCTGACTTCAGTAGTTGGGAAGATGTTGAAGTCCATCATTAAGGAGGAGGTTTTGGGATAGTTGGAGGCACATGATAAAATAGTCCAAATTCAGCGTGGATTCCTTAAGGGGGACACTTGCTTGATAAACCTGTTAGAATTCTTTGAGGAAATAACAGGCAGGATAGACAAAAGAGAGTCAGTAGATGTTGTTAACTTGGATTGTCAGAAGGCCTTTGACAAGGTGTTGCACACGAGAGCTGCTTAACAAGATAAGAGCCCATGTTATTACAGCAAAGATATTAGCATGGATAGAAGATTGGTTGACTAGCAGGATGCAAAGAGTAGGAATAAAGGAAGCCTTTTCTGGTTGACAGCCAATGACTAGTGGTGTTCTACAGGGATCAATGTTGGGACCACTTCTTTTTATGTTATATGTCAATGATTTGGATGACAGAATTGATGGCTTTGTGGCCAGTTTGCTGGTGATGTGAAGGTAGATGGAGGGGCAGGTAGTGTTGAACAAGCATGAAGTCTGCAGATGGACTTCAACAGAATGGAAGAATGCAGAAGGAATATAGTGTAGGGAAGTATAAGGTCATACACTTTGGTAGAAGGAGTAAAGACATAGACTATTTTCTAAATGGGGAGAAATTTCAACAAGAGGTGCAAAGGGATCTTTTTGTAGGATTCTCCAATGTTTTGCTCAGTGATTTAGTGGTAACGAAGGCAAATGCAATGTTAGCATTCATTTCAGGACGAGTAGAAGATGAGAGCAAGGATGTAATACTAAGGCTTTATAAGGCATTTGCCAGACCAACCTTGGAGTAAAGTGAGCGATTTTGGCCCTCTTATCTAAGAGGAAACCTATAGGCATTGGAGTGGGTCCAGAGCAGGTTCATGAGAATGATTCCATTCCAGAGTTGAATAGGTTAATATATGAGGATCGTTTGATGACTCGGGGCCTGCACTCACTGGTGTTTAGAAGAATGGTGGGTGGAGAATATCACTGAAACCTATCGAATAATGAAAAACCTAGATAGGTGGATGTGGAGAAGATGTTTCCTATAGCTAGTGAGTCTAGGACCAAAGGGCACAGCCTCAGAATAGAGGGACGTCCATTTAGAACAGAGATGAGAAATTTCTTTAGTCAGGGTGGTGAAACTGGAATTCATTGCTACAGAGAGCTGTGGAGGACAAGTCATTGTGTATATTAGTGGATAGGTTCTTGATTAGTCATGGTGTCAAGGGTTACATGGAGAAGGCATGAGAATTGGGTTGAGAGGAATAATAAATCAGCCATGAGGGAAGGCTAAGCAGACTCGATAGGCTAAATGGCCTAATTCTGCTCTTATGTTTTATGGTCTTATGGTCTAAACTGGCCTTATGCAAGTACAAACACTCAAAGACCATATCAGTGATCTGGTGTAGGCATTTTTTCTTGATTATAGGGTAGCAATACCATATTGTAATAGATGTGGAAGAGAATAAGATTTTTAACTTTGCCACGGTATGCTATACCCAAGTTTTTTCTAGACTGGGATGTAAGAAGGCTGAGATTTCTCAGACAGGTCTTGACTGAGTTATTTCTACTTGGTATACATAGAGCTCAAAAGACTGTAGAAAGATTACCACTTTCACTGTAAGTTATAATTATTCCATGCCTTGAGTTATTCCACAGGAGACATTTTACACAGCTGGGAATAGTCCTGTTACTGCAGAAATCAGGCTATTTCTTATCTTGGGTTTGGACCCAACCTCTTTGATTTTTCCGGTGAGGATTCAATCAACGTGGAGATGGGGGATTTTGCCCAGTCTGAATTTGTATTGCTTTCTAGGTGTAGTGGATGAAGCACTTTTGGAGGGTGGCAGTTGATGAGACAAAGATTGAAATTGCCTTGAATGAGAAGATGCTCTATGCATAATGTGGCAGGTGGGAAAGGTGTATAAACCACCTGCCTGCTTTTCTGAACCTGGTCCCATTAAACTCACAAGTCCCCTTCCATTTCCCATGTTAGCTGACATTTGTAAGTAATTCTTTTACTTGGGTCCCCTCTCATTCACTTTCATAAAATTCAGGTTTTTGTAACGCCTCCCTACGTCATATTTAACTTGAAATGTGATCTTCATTACATATGACTTCTTAGAAGTAAATACTTTCATTGACTTAATTTTCTTTCCTTATATTTACATTTCCTTATTTACTTAATCTCTTCCAGCCTCTTAAACTCTCCTCTCAAACTCCTCTTTATCTGATTACTGAATGTCTGTCCTCTTGATGCCTTGTCATTTGTGAGGTCTACTGTTCACACTTCGTTATCTTGAAGTTCTGTTTGCAATTACCCAACCTCCGTCAACATGTTCATTTAAAAAAAACTTTGACCTTGGTTACTCTGCCTGGCAATATGTGAAGAAGAGAGTTTGATCCAGTGATGGTAGGAGCTATAACCTATTGAAGGCAGGCTAGTGTTGCTCTTCAAGATTTCAGTGTCACATTACATTTTTTAAATTCTATTGAATAGGTTCAAAGCAATGAAGGTGAAGGATTAAATGCGCCGGGAATCAGAAATCCTATTCTACATGACAGAATTTCAGCAACAAGTAAAGGTAAGTTGAACAATATTTACATGAAGGACTTCAGTCTAAGTGGAAAAGGTTTTGTTTTAGGAAACTATCCTTTAGTTTGTAACAAAGTTATCAAGTTATTGGAGTGTATGAAAAAAATTATTGTCTCAAAGCAAAAGGTGAGGAGAAGTGCTCTGAATTTCAAAATTCAGAAGTGCATTTGCATCAACAAGATATTAATGTCACATTGTGGAATTTTTAAGCTGTTTACCATATTTTCTTATTTATGAAGAATTTCTGTGTGCATTAATTCTGCTGTGGCTTTCAAAGTTCTGAGGAACATTTTCACTCAGAGTTTTGACAATAAAAGTAACCAAATAAAAAAAAAATAGGATTGCTGCTCATTGCTTTTACTTGAGATCTAGATTAGGGGTTCCCAACCTTTTTTATGCCATGGAAACCCTACCATTAACCGAGGGGTCCATGGACCCCAGGTTAGGAGCCCCTGATCTAGATGAATTTGTAAATGTAGAGACTAAGGACATTTTAAAAATTGAACATTCCATGAAAGGACAGATGCTGCAGATAAAATTGTATTGTAAGTCAGGCCCAATGGTTTAACACTTGGTAATATTTTGACATGTGTCTCTGTTTTCATTTTTCTTGTAACTTGGTAGTTTTCAAGCAAAGGGTTCAAGAGATTTCTTTAAGGATGTGCAGAATAAAGTTCCTATAGTTGCAGTGCACTGTACTGACCCTTCCCAAGAAGTTAGTAATGTTAATGTTATTCTTAAGCTCTAAAGTCTGACAGTGAAGATGTTCAGCCATGAATTGTCTCTCTTTCACATCTGCGTGAGGAAAGTATATCAGGGGACTTCAGGGGTATCATCATTGTGGTCATCTTCAAGAAAGAACATGGGTTCAAATTGTCTACAACTGTAGTGGGGCATTCCTGCTGTCTACCCAGAAATTCATTGACAAAGATCACAACTGAATATCAATAAATTTTTAAAAAACTGTATCTTCCCAGTAATCAAAGATACATAGTGTGGAATCCATTATCTAGAGGCAGAGTGGACACTACACTCATTGCACAGCACCTCCTAAGGGAAATTCAGGGAAAGGTGGTAACTACTCTATGTGGCCCCACTTCAATTTCGTAAGGCCCTTTGACTCCAGCACACTGGAACATCTGTAAGGCAAAGGTCATCAGCTCTCTGCCCTGTGGCACCAGCCTGTCCAACAGCAATAAAAGTTCACAGCGAGAACCTGGACAACCTCACGGAACTTGGGAGTTACCTACAGCGTTGATGAATTTTACATCTGCCAACGGTGCTCCAACGCAACTTTATTCAATAAAAGGGAAAAGCTATTTGGACATCAAGATCTCAGACTTGGCACAAATCACAATCTTCATGGGGCTGTAGTTATTGCTGCCCAGGCATCTTGCTTCTGACATCCAGGCTAACTGCTGAAGTCACATCAAGGCACTGGAGAAGTGTGACCAATGCTGTTCTTTGGAAGGACCCCATTCCCCCCCCCCCCCCCCCCCACCCCCGGCCAAAATTCCCAGCGTTTAAGCTCTTGCTACGCTTAGTTGGCTGAATTAATCAGGCTGAGTTGTTCATGGACTCAAAAACACAGATACTCAAAAACCCCATGGACAGAAGGAACCCATTATATCCACAGACTTCCCACCTACCACCACCCCAACAGTCACCACCTGTCTCTTCTGTGAAAGGTCATGGAACTCCCACATTAGCCTCTGTTAGCTCAGAATACATCAAATCAGAATGGAAATCATCGTCACTCCGTAGAAAATGACGCAGAGGAGATGAGGGCAGACATGGTAAATTGAATAGAATTATCATTGAGCAATAAGGTATTCTTTGAAGCACAATTTTCAGCAATAAAGTGAGAACACTCAATTCTGTTCTGTTGCTGTTAAGCTGCTTCAGTGATGACAAGTGAATGATGATACACCAGATTAGTAATTCACTTGCTTGAAGAACAAGTCTTGACATGATAGCTGCAAACTTTAACTTTGGTTAGTTAAATAATCTAGAATTAAATTAAAAAGAAATCCTGGCTTCAGTAATTGTGACAATGGAACTACTGTTTTGCTTGAAAACCCATCTGGTTCACCAGTGTCCTTCAGTAATGAGGCACATTCTACAAGGAACACAGGAAGAACAAAGAGTTCCCTGGATGATAAAGAGGTACAGAGGAAGACAGAGCAAAAGCTGACTGCTACTGCTGAGTGTCGGCTTGTAAATACCTGTCAAATTACTGAGAATCAGAGAGGAAGTAAATAAGAGAGAGCTTGTCAGAAATGATTAGCCACCAATTTAAATGGAAATCTGGGCTTGGTCTGTAGGGACATGAATGGTGAAAATATGGTACTTGGAGCAATGGGGCTTATTGAGGTCAAAAAATGGGGACTCGCACAAGAATGGATTGAGCATGGTCAAGTTACCTAATGAGTTCTTTGCATCTCTTTTCACCAGTGAAGAGGGTAGTTCTAAAGCAATTGTGAAGGAAAAGGCAGTTGAAACACTGGATATGTTAAAAATTGATACCATGGAGGTATTCGAAAGTCAGCTTAAGGTTAAAACGGATGAATCACTGGGATTGGATGGGATGCATTCTTGGATTTTGGAATCACCAGAATTCCAATCATGATCTTTGAATAAAGCATTGTACAGAAACAAGCTCTTCAACCCAGTATGATGCCCATCGGAACAAGCTCTTCAACCCAGTATGATGTCCATCGGAACAAGCTCTTCAACCCAGTATGATGTCCATCGGAACAAGCTCTTCAACCCAGTATGATGCCCATCGGAACAAGCTCTTCAACCCAGTATGATGCCCATCGGAACAAGCTCTTCAACCCAGTATGATGCCCATCGGAACAAGCTCTTCAACCCAGTATGATGCCCATCGGAACAAGCTCATCAACCCAGTATGATGCCCATCGGAACAAGCTCTTCAACGCAGTATGATGCCCATCGGAACAAGCTCTTCAACCCAGTATGATGCCCATCGGAACAAGCTCTTCAACCCAGAATGATGCCCATCGGAACAAGCTCTTCAACCCAGTATGATGCCCATCGGAACAAGCTCTTCAACCCAGTATGATGCCCATCGGAACAAGCTCTTCAACCCAGTATGATGTCCATCGGAACAAGCTCTTCAACCCAGTATGATGTCCATCTGGAGTGATCCATCTCCTACATCAAAGGTGCTTGTTCATGTGCCTGTCTAAATACCTCTGACATTGATGCTGTATCTGCTTCCACCACTTCCTTAGGCAGTGTATTCCATGCACATACACTCAACTTGCCTTGCAAGCCCCTTCCAAAACTTTATTTTGCTGAATTCATCAATGAAGTTAGCTGTTTCTGTTTTAAAACAGTATCTACCTCCTTATTTCAACTAAATAGCAGAGTGAATCGATGGTCTTGAAATAGTTTGGATAAATCTAGGAGATCATACCGAGGTGCCAAGGACTTGTAGTCTAATATCATAAGATGTGAATTACTGACAATGTTATGTATTCCAATTGTGATGTAAAATAAAAAGTTATGTTTGTGTTGGAAGTGTTCTGTGCATGTAAGAGTTTTTGTTACATGGTTGGCTAGATAAACGCATGCTAACCTATCAATTGTCTTTTCTCTTGTTTTATTTACTTGTGAATCAGAGTCAGGTTTAATATCACCAGAATATATCGTGAAATTTGTTGTCTTTGTGGCATCAGTACAATGCAATACATAATAATAGGAAAAAACCAGAAATATAGTGATGAGGTAGTGTTTGTGAGTTCAATGTCCATTCAGAAATCAGATGGCAGAGAAGCTGTTCCTGAATCACTGAGTGTGTACCTTTAGGCTCCTGTACCTCCTTCCTGATGGTAACAGTGAGAACAAGGCATGTCCTGGGATGATGGACTTAGTTCACTTAATGATCAATTTCAATGAAAGTCAGTATTGTGAGATTTGTATAAAACCTGAAGGGCCTGGACAGGTGATATCAGACAAATAGACTGATGTTTTCTGGGGCTGTTGGTATCTTTTGGTGTAAGTTAGAGCTGAAGACTTACTCCAGATAGAAATGTGAATTCATTCTTGTCATGCAGATCTGTGCAAAGGAGTTGTGGGTAGATCAGTTGGACCCTGGGGTAGATCCATGAGGTCAAATTAGTCATATGCACTATTAATCCCAGGCAAAAATCGTTTAAGAGGCAAGACAAAAGCATCAGAATTGGGTTTATTATCACTGACTTATGCAGTGAAATGTGTTGTTTTGCTGCAGCAGAACAGTGTAATAAATAAATAGAATAAGTTACAATGAGAATATAAAAAAATAAATAGGACAAAAGAGGAGAAATTACAGATGTTAAAACTGGATACACTACAATAGTTCCTGTCTGAATGTTAAATGTGATCAAACAATGTCCATTGTGCTTCTGCTGGGATTTTGAAGATCTATCCCATTAGTAGCATTCCCAGAATAACTCGGTTTTTTTCATTTAATCTACCTATATATTTCACTTTTGAATTTGTTTATTGCATATTTTCATTTATGGAGTTGAAGATCACTCTTAATCTGTGCTAGGTACTCTGGCATAGTTTTAAGATATCTGGCATATCCCATGAAAAATGTAAAACCAAGTACTTGTTTTGCTTGTCCTCAAATGGCCTTGTCCTCAGTGTTACATCAATAGACTAATATCTATTAACTATTATTGAACTTCCAACCCACAGTACTCTGCAAGTTCACAAATGGTTGATTTCATGTCCTGATCCAAGTAATTAATATATCAATTCTGGTGACAAAATTGTTACCAGGTGTTTCAAATGAATGCCATATGCTGAATCTCCTTGTCAGCTATTGGGTACAAAGGTATCTGTTGACTCCATGTTGGCAAAAGAAACATGAGAGTTGCCAGCAATGATATTTGACATTTCTTGTCATAGCTCTTTCCAGAAAGATATTAATTGGGTCAATCAGCTGACTAGAAGTTCATCCCCCAGTTGGAAGCATTTAGGCACCATAGTGATAGTGAGTTGTACTTTGATCTAATGATGCATGTTAAATGCTGGCAGCACAAATAACAAACCTACTTCCTGTTACTTCTCCTTTTTAATGTCAGAGGCAGACCATTATGTGCTACTATCAGCATCAACATGGGATGTATTCCTAGACTAAAGTGTCATTTATTTAAAACATTAATAAAGCGAAAGTAGGCTTGTCACCTGGGCAGACAGGCAGCCTTTAGCATGTGTCATTGCATACCGGAACCACGAGGAGGAGAATGAGAAATCCAACCAATTTTGGTTGGCCAGCTTTGCAGCCCAAATTTATCTAGTTTGTCAATTTGAACAGAGAGTCACTGATTTACGTAGAAATGAACACAGCATGGAAGCAGGTCCTTTGGTCCAACTAGCTCATGCTGAAATCAGCACAGTTGGACTGTAGTTCGTATTGGCCTTTCTTTGTTCTGCTTTTCTTCATGTTCTCACTCATTCTTTCTTGTTGCAGATTGGATGGCTGGGGGTTTGGGTGATCTGTTTCTGTATGAGGGAGGAGTTGGGGGTTTGGGGTTTGTGAGATGTTTCTTCTTTCTGTGCAGGGGGAATTGATGTCTTTCTTTCAACTAATTACATGGTTTTCTGTATTCCATGGCTCTCTGGAGAAGACAAGTTTCAGAGTTGTATTCTGCATACATACTTTGATAACAAAATGAACCTTTAACCCTTCTTGCCTTTTCCATTTGGCCGCATTTAACCCATAATCCTCCAACTTCAACCCCTCCATGTACTTATCCAATTGCCTCTTAAATTTTGCAGTTGTACGCACCTTGACCACTTCTTCTGGCAGGTCATTCCAGGTACCCACTTTACTCTGTGTTTTTAAAAAAAGTTACCTCTCATGTCTCTTTAAATTCCTGTATCTGCTGTTTTGGACTTCTAACAGGTCACTTTCATTCTCTTACATTCCATGGAATAAAGATACAGTATAGCCAACTTCTCTCTATAACTCAGGCCTTCCAAGTCCAGGCAGCATCCTCGTAAATCTCTTCTGCACCCTGTTCGGCTTCACAATGTTTTTCTTTTACAAGATGACCAAAGCTGTACACAATACTTCAAGTGCAGTCTCACCAATAGCTTGTGTAACTGCAACATAACGTCCCTACGCCTAAACTCGATGCCCTGAGTGCTGAGGGACACCTTCATTACTCCGATTACTCGCAAGGCCACGTTCAGCAAGCTGGGCACTTGTACTCCCAGGTCCTGCTGTTCAACAACACCTACTACTGTCCTGCCATTCACTGTATGTCATATCCTGGTCTGAATGTCTGAAATGCATTACCTTACACTTATGAAAGATAAAAACCACTTTCTATTCCTCAGTCTTTCTCCCTAAATGATCATTAAGATCTCTTGGTAATTCATTGTATTCTGCTTCACTGTCAATAAGATTCAAGATTATTTGATGTCATTTGTAGTACGCAGTGTAAAGAACAAAGTAATGGTTATTCCAGATCCGACACAGCACAAAGAAACATAATAACATAAATAACACAATAAAAAAAGCCATAGAAGTTAAGATAGTGTGTGTGTGTCTCTCTCCCCCCTCCCCCCCTCCCCCCCTCCCCCCCTCCCCCCCTCCCCCCCTCCCCCCCTCCCCCTCTCCCCCCTCTCCCCCCTCTCCCCCCTCTCCCCCCTCTCCCCCCCCTCCCCCCTCTCCCCCCCCTCCCCCTCTCCCCCTCCCCTCTCTCTCCCCCTCTCTCTCTCCCCCTCTCTCTCTCCCCCTCTCTCCCCCTCTCTCTCTCCCCCTCTCTCCCCCTCTCTCTCTCCCCCTCTCTCCCCCTCTCTCTCTCCCCCTCTCTCTCTCCCCCTCTCTCCCCCTCTCTCTCTCCCCCTCTCTCCCCCTCTCTCCCCCTCTCTCCCCCCTCTCTCCCCCCTCTCTCCCCCCCTCTCTCCCCCCTCTCTCCCCCCTCTCTCCCCCCTCTCTCCCCCCCTCTCTCCCCCCCCTCTCCCCCCCCTCTCCCCCCCTCTCCCCCCCCTCTCCCCCCCCTCTCCCCCCCTCTCCCCCCCTCTCCCCCCCTCTCCCCCCCTCTCTCTCCCCCCCCCTCTCTATGAGGTGATGCTAGGCACAGGAGTGTCTGTACATAAGGTAACAGACAGGAAATGATAAAATAGTGCAGATAGGAGGTCTGCAGGGGTGGGTTAGTTGGGGGAGGTGTTGATCAGCCTCAGTCCTTGGGAAAATCTTGTGTCTGGCGGACGTGTTGTGGTTGCTGCATGGCCTCCTCCATGATGGGAGTGGAACAAACAGTTCATGAGTGACTGGATCCTTCATGATGTTCCTGGTCCTTTCCCGACATCTCTGTGCATGGTGGCTAGGCTGGTGTGTATTGTGGCAGTTTTAACTACCTGTTGTTAGAGTGCTCCTGTTTGCTGCAGGGCACTTCCCGTATCGTACAGTGACGCAGCATTTTCGGATGCTCTCTACTGCACATCTGTCAAAGTAGATGCGCAGAGTCCAGCTCGTTGGTGAGCTTTCCTAAATGTGTAGAATGTGTTCTGGGACCATGTTAGGTTGTGCAAGATGTATACTCCCAGAAATTCAAAACTGCTCGCAGGCCTTACTACAGTCCATGTATCTACTGCCCTACTTTCACCTATTCCCTTAGTTACTTCTTCAAGCGTCTCCAAAAAATTCATCAGACATGACCTCCCATGCACAAAGCCATGCTGATTATTCCTGAGCAGGCCTTGACTCCCTAGGCAATGGTGGATCTTGTCCCTCAGAATTCCATCCAGTAACTTCCCAACAACTGAAGTCATGCTCACTGGCCTGTCCTTGCTTCCCTTATTGAACAATGGAACACTAGTTTCCTTCCAGTCTTCTGGAATTTTGTCAGTGGCTAAAAACAAAGTAAATATCCAGGCATGTTCCAGGCCTTTTGCACTCTGGGTGTCCCAGTCAATACTGGGAAAACCAAATGGTCCCATTGGCACTATGCGACTATTCTTGCAACTACATGCAATTTCTCGATACATCTGTCCCTCAGGTTTTTGATAATCATTGGGATATATATAATATAGTCCTGATAAGGTGGCTCTCCCCTCCTTAGTTTGAAGTTTTACCTGAATGGCCTTGTTAGATAATACCTCAAGAATATTCTCTCTAAGCAGTGCTGTTATGTCCTCCCTTATCAAAAG
Organism: Hemitrygon akajei; assembly: GCF_048418815.1. NCBI lineage: Eukaryota > Metazoa > Chordata > Chondrichthyes > Myliobatiformes > Dasyatidae > Hemitrygon > Hemitrygon akajei. The sequence continues at coordinate 165,335,612 of NC_133128.1, read as the reverse complement.
GTCAGCACCCCCTCCACTCCTACCTGTTCTTCTGTCTCACCTAAAGCATCGGTAACATCCTGGAACATTGAGCCAGCAGTCCTGCCCTCCTTGCAGCCAAATTTCTGTCATGGCCACAATGCCCCAGACCCTAGAGGCAATTCCACACCCTCATTTCATCCAACTTGCCTGTTAAACAGCATGCATTAAAATAGACACAAGAGATTCTGCTGATGCAGGCTGAGTTTGCAATTTTCTGCTGTGCTTTTCAATCCTGTGCAGTGGCGCCTCCATACCAGACAGTGCAGAAACCAGTTAGAATGCTCTCCACAGTACATCTGTAAAAATTTGCCTGTCTTTGGTGACAAGTCAAATCTCCTCAAACTCTTAATGAAATGTAGCTGCTGTTGTGCCTTCTTTGTAACTGTGTTAATATGTTGGGCCCAGGATAGATCTTCAGAGATGCTGACACCCAGAAACATGAAGCTGTTCACCCTTTCCACTGCTGATCCCTCAGTGAGGACTGGTGTGTGTTCCCCCGACTTCCCCTTCCTTAGTCTTACTGACATTGAGTGCAAGGTTGTTGCTGCAATACCACTCAACTAGCCGATCTATCTCACTCCTGTATGCCTCCTCGTCGCCATCTGAAATTCTGCCAACAATAGTTGTGTTATCAGCAAATTTATAGAATGAGTCTGAGCTGTACCTAGTCATACAATTGCGGGTGCAGAGAGAGTAGAACAGTGGGCTGAGCATGCATCCTTGTTGTGCACCACTGTTGATTATCAGTGAGGAGATTTTATTTCTGACCACGTTGACTGTGGTCTCCCGATGAATCCAGTTGCATTGGGAGGTACAGCAGCCCAGGTTTTGATACTTCAAGTAAGATTTGGTATATAACCTAAATCACATCTAAAATAATTAGATAACTGATAAAGTTTAATTCCTGAACGTAGTCTTCAGTTTATTTGCTGGTACTGTAAATCGCACACACACAAAACTTTGCCCTGTTGGTATGGTCATCACCACTGTATCCTTGGTAAAATTAACAAACAGAAGCTTAGTAACTTGGCATCTGAATCCAAGACTAATAACTATTATTTGCTGAAAATATGAGCTGATAATAGCAGGGTGAAGGTGAACTGAGCTTGACAACTTGAATGAGCAGGAGAAATGATTGATCTTTTGAAAGATTACAAATCTTATCAATACCACAGTGGGGGGGGGGGAATTGTGAAGTCAATGTTTTAAAAAAGGGTACAAAAGGTGAAGCAAATGGCAAACAAAACATTAGGTTGAAAGTGAGAGAAAAGAAAAGGTAGAAATGTTTTTAAACTTTAAATATTCTTCAGTGATGATTGAAATCACAGGACTGAGACTTTTAAGATTGGCTATGATAAATGCAGCGCTGTTGATGTTGAATGCAGTAATGAGCACCCGGCACGTGGTTAAAGAGAGCAATTGGAGGGAACTAGACAAGACCTAACTTTCTGAACGTAGTTTTGTTCTCCTGGAATGCACGGATGCTTCAATGACAGTCCTCTTCTGGCTGAGTCGCACAGTGAAATGCAATAAAATTGCCAGCAGGCCAAAACATCTCAAACAGCATCTTGCGAATGGCTTTATTTAACGCTGTCTTCTGAAAGTTATTGTAATATCCATGCACAAGTTAATAACTTCTAACGTAAGATTGTTCCATTTTGTCTAAGTGTAGTCAGTAAGGACTGTAGGGTACTTCAGAGTAATCATTCAGCAGGTTGAAAAGTATCACCATATTATGAATAAATTCTCGGGCTTCCAGCCAGGTACAGGTATTGATTATAACCAACGCTTCGATGCCAAACTTCTCCATCTTCATCAGGGATGGTGCATGATCACTGATGAAGATGACAGAGTTTGTCATCAAGACATCGGTATAATCGATACCTGCACCCATCTAGAGGCCCGAGAAGAGTTCATACATCCTACACACCAGAAAGGCACTAGATCTCTTATCACCATATTAAATTGGGTTCAGCAAACAAGAACATGCACTAAATCATTGAAGAAAAAGTTATAAATGGTATATAAATGGTAGTTTGCTTTGCAACTCACAACAATAAGTTATACAAATGAATTATTGCTTAGTGGTAAAATTTGGTGTGACTTTATCTGATAAGTGGCGTACAAATTCTTATCAAAAATTGATAATTTTACAGACTGGATTCTCCTATGACATAACATTGCAGGACCAATCATTTCTCCACTTGCAGCTTGAATTGCATAATAATGTTTTGACCAGTGGCCAATACAGACATTGTAAGTTTGGAGAGGAGGGCACTTCAATCAGGTCCACTGCCCAAGGATAAAGGGCAGCAGTAGCAGGTCACAGCAGCCTAATGGAACTTTGACCAGCAACCAATGGTGATCTTGAGGCTTCAGCAAAGAGAGGCTTCACTCAGAGAAAGCAAAGGAAAGAAAAACTCAAGTTTTTTTTTTGTTCTCTTTATATCTTCCCAGCTAGGGACAGTAAGGATGACAGCAGGATAGTGAAATGTTCCTCTTGTGGGATGTGGGAAGGCAGGGAGACCTCCAGTGTCCCTGACAACTACATCTGTGAGAAGTACATTCAGCTGCAGCTTGTAACAAACTGTGCTAAGGAATTGGAGACGGAAATGGATGAACTCCAGATCATTTGGGAGGCTGAAGGGGTGTTAGACAGGATATATAGAGAGCAAGTTGCACCCAAGTTGCAGGACACAAGAAACTAGGTTACAGTCAGGAAGGGGAAGGGGTTAAGGAACCAGTGCAGAGTTCCCCTATGGTCATCCCCCTCAACAACAGGTATGACGTGTTGGGAGATGACATTACAGAGGAGAGTCACAGTGCTCCGGTCCCTGGCACTGTGCTGCCTCTGGGACTCAGAAGGGAAGAGGGGGTGAAGAGGCCTGCTGTGGTGATAGGGAATTTGTAGTTAGGGAATGGACAAAAAGTTCTATGTGTAAGAACAAGATTCCCAGATGGTATGTTGCCTCCTGGGTGCCAGGGTCTGGGATATCTCGAACCAAGTCCTCAGCGTTCTTGTGGGAGGGTGAACAGCCAGAAGTTGTGATCCATGTAGGTACCAATAACATGGGTAGGATGTGTGATGAGGTTCTGCATAGGGAGTTCAGGGAGTTGAATGCTAAGTTAAAGGGCAGGAGCTCCAGGGTTGTAATCTCGGGATTGTTAGTGCCACTTTCAGAACTAGGAAGATTATACAGTTTATTAAATGGATAAGGAGTTGGTATAAGAGGGAGGGCATAAAATTTTCAGATCATTGGGCTCGCTTCAGGGAAGATGGGACCTGTACAGAAGCAATGGTTTACACCTGTACTGGAGAGAGCTAATATCCTAGCGGGAAGGTTTGTTAATGCCTCAGCATGGGGTTAACACTAAAGTTGCAGGGGATAGGAACCAGAGTGCCAGAACAGTTAGTGGAGAGGTTGTGGAGGAAGATGTTGGTAAGACCTCAGGCAAAATTATGATTCAAAAGGTTGAGCGTGGTGTGGCTAGAGTCCTGAACTGCCTATATTTCAATGCAAGAAGTATTTTGGGAAAGGCAGATAATAGTGCTGAAACTGAGGATGCTGGTTTACAAACACAAACAGAGGCAATGTGTAGTGAGGAAAGTCTGATAGGACAACATTGCAGTCAACAGGATGAGTTGCAACGTAAAATCAAAAAGGGTGAATACGGGACTGAGGAAGTTTTATCTGAATGTACACAGTTTACGGAATAAGGTAGATGAACTTGTGGCACAGTTGCAGATTGGCATGTGTGATGTTGTAGGCATCGCTGAATCATGGCTGAAAGATTACAGCTGGGAGCTTGATGTCCAAGGGTACACATACTATCAAAGGATAGGCAGGAAGGCAGAATGGATGGTGTTGCTCTGCTGCTAAAAAATGAAACCAAATCATTAGAAAAAGGTGACATAGGGTCAGAAGATGTTGAATCATTGTGGATAGAGCCAAGGAACTTCAAGGTAAAAAGACCCCCAAACGGTATGGCCTATAAATTACAATGAAAGGCAATAAATTACAATAAAATGCATATCAGAAGGGCATGTTACAATAGTCACGGGGTCTTCAATAGGCAGGTAGATTGGGTAAATCGGGTTGGTTCTTGATTCCGGGGGGGGGGGGGGGGGGGGGGGGAGGTTTCTAGAATACCCATAGGATGGCTTCTTAGAACAGCTCATGGTTGAGCCCACTAAAGGATCAGCTGTTCTGGATCGGGTGTTGTGCAATGAACCAGAATTGATTAAGGTAAGAGAACCCTTAGGGGACAGTGATCATAATATGATCAAATTGACACTGAAATTTTAGAAGGAAATGCTAAAGTGAGATGTGTCAGTAAAGGGAATTACAGAGGCATGAGAGAGGAGTTGGCCAGAATTGATTGGAAAAGAAGACTGGCAGGAATGATGGCAGAGAGCAATGGCTGGAATTTCTGGAAGCAATTTGGAAGGCACAGGATATATACATCCCAAAGAGGAAGAAGTATTCTAAAACAAAGATGACACAAGCATGGCTAACAAGAGAAATCAGAGCCAACATAAAAGCCAAAGAGAGGGCATATAATAGAGTAAAATTAGTGGGAAGTTAGAGGATTGGGAAGCTTTCAAATACGAACAAAAGACAACTAAAGTAATTAAGAAGGTAAAGATAGAATATGAAAGTATGCCATCTTGGACAATGTCTCCCATCCACTCCATAATGTACTGGTTAGGCACAGGAGTTCATTCAGCCAGAGACTCATTCCACCGAGATGCAACACTGAGCATCATAGGAAGTCATTCCTGCCTGTGGCCATCAAACTTTACAACTCCTCCCTCGGAGTGTCAGACACCCTGAGCCATTAGGCTGGTCCTGGACTTATTTCCACTTGGCATGATTAACTTATTATTATTTAATTATTTATGGCTTTATGTTGCTATATTTCTAAACTATTCTTGGTTGGTGCAACTGCAACGAAACCCAGTTTCCCTCGGGATCAATAAAGTATGTCTGTCTGTCTGCTAGCCAATAATATTAAAGAGGATACCAAAAGTTTATTCGGATACATAAAGTGTAAAAAAGAGGCAAGAGTGGATATTGGACCACTGGAAAACGATGCTGGGGAGTTAGTAATGGGGAGAACAAAATAGTGGATGAACTGAATAAACATTTTGCACCAGTCTTCACTGTGGAAGACTCTGGCAGTATGTTGGAAATTCCAGGTGTCAGGGGCAAGATGTGTGTGAAGTTACCATAAATAGAGAGAAGGCTCATGGGAAACTGAAAGGTCTGAAGGTAGATAAGTCACCTGGACCTCATGGTGTACACTCCAGAGTTCAGAGAAAAAATGGCTGAAGAAATTGCGGAGACATTAGCAATCATCTTCTAGGTATCTCTAAATTCTGAAAGACTGGAAAAATACAAATGTCACTCTTCTCTTCAAGAAGGGAGAGAGGCAGAAGAAAGGAAGCTATAGACCAATTAGTCTGACTTAAGTGGTTGGGAAGATGTTTGGAGTCAATTATTAAGGATGAGATTTCAGGGTATTTGGAGGCACATGATAAATGGGCTGTAGTCAGCATGGTTTCCTCAAGGGAAAATCTTGCCTGACAGATCTGTTGGAATTCTTTGAAGAAATTGAATGTAGGAGAATCAGTGGTTGTTGTGCACTTGGATTTTCAGAAGGCCTTTGACAAGGTGTTACAAGCTATGAGCTTGCAGGGAAGGGTCTAGCAGGGATAAAGTAGTGGATGAATGGCAGGAGGCAAAGAGTGGGAATAAAAGGAGCCTTTTCTGGCTGGCTGCCGGTGACAAGTGGTGTTTCACAGGGGTCTGTGTTGGGACTGTTACGTTCCCCAGTAACCGGGTGACTTACCAGCAAAGATAGAGAGGTCCGCTGAAGCCTGGTGCTACTATTTTCAAACGTTTTATTTATAAAGGGGCACAAACGTATGGTTAATACAAAACATTCAGATCATATACATCGTCAAACCTCAATCTAAAGCACAGGTGTAGTAATAATCAATCAAAAATGAGCTCTATCGTTGTCTAGGGGATACTGAGTCCAATTGGATATAAGAGTCACTCGAAGTCTGCAGGCTTCCCCGTTTCGGGAACCGCTGGCATTTCACGTGTTGGAGAGAGAGAAAAGGAACACTTGCCCGTCGTCCTTGCGAAGCAAATCCCTGCTTTTAGTTAAAGCGGTTTTTCCTTTTGGGTCCAGCCACAGACTCCCGATCCGGAATCTAACGCACGTGGCTTCCTTCAGAATGGCTTCCCGCTCCGACGGGAAGCACTATCGTGTCTTCTTCGTGTGTCTCCTTGGTGCGTCTGAGGCCCCGCCTCGGCAGCCCACCTTTTATCTGGACTGGCAGGGTTGTAGATGTCAATCAGGGTGGGGGTGAGGCAATCTTTTCCCCATCACCCATCTCACATTGCCCTGAGGGTTTGCACGTAGTCCAGTTCCTTATTCCACAAAGGTGTCTCCCAAGACAATGGCTATGTCCAAGGCTTTTGTCTGGCTGAGCGGCCAGCCCACATTCCAAACCGTAAGCTCTCTCTCTTGCGATTCTCACAAAGGAGGGGGCTGAGGTCATGACAGGACCGATTCTTTTTACGTTATATGTCAATGATTTGGATGTTGAGATTACTGGCTGTGTTGCAAAGTTTGCAGATGATACAAAGATAGATGAAGGGGCAGGTAGTTTTGAGGAAGTTGAGAGGCTACAGAAGGACAAATTAGGAAAGTGGTCAAATAAGTTGCAGATGGAATATAGTGTTAGGAAGTGTATGGTCATGCACTTTGGTAGAAGAAATGAAAGGGTTAACTATTTTCTAAATGGAGAGAAAATACAAAAAAAACTGAGGTGCAGAGGGACTTGGAGAGTCTTTGTGCAGGATTTCCTAAAGGTTAATTTGCAGGTTAAGTCTGTGGTGAGGAAGGCAAATGCAGTGTTAGCATTCCTTTCAAGAGGATGGAAAGCAAGGATGTAATGTTGAGGCTTTATAAAATGGTGGAGAGTGTTGTGAGCAGGTTGGGGCCTCTTATCTTAGAAGGGATGATGACTCTGTGCCTATATTCACTGGCATTCAGAAGAATGAGGAGTGTCCTAGTTGAAAGCTATCGAATGGTGAAAAGCCTTGATAGAATGGCTATGGAGAAGATGTTTCATATGATGGGAGAGTCTAAGACAAGAAGACACAGCCTCAGAATAGAGGGATGTCCTTTTAGAATGGAGATGAGGAATTTCTTTAGCCTGAGAGTGGGGAATCTGTGGATTTCTTTGCCACAGGCAGCTTATGAGGCCAAATCTTTGTGTATATTTAAGGCGGAAGTTGATAGATTCTTGATTGGTCAGGGCATGAAGGGATATGGGGAGAATGCAGAAGATTGGGGCCGAGAGGAAAATTGGATCAGACATGATGAAATGAGGGGTGCCCTGAAACGAGGAGCAGACTCGATGGGCCAAGTGGCCTAATTCTGCTCCTAACTATATCTTATGATCTTCTTGGACTATGAGTGTGTAGATCCTTTTATCCCCTGTATATGTGTGATTTAAGAGAATGCTTTAATCCAAACTTATTAATTTAATTTATCAGTAAACTATTTGCTAGCTGTCAAGTATTTTTAAATAGCTTAATAAAATTAGTCAATACTTGCAGTAAACTTCTGAAATTAAATTACTTGTACCTCATACAGAACATTAGCTCTTGACCAGGTCTTCTGCATTGCTGAACTTAAACATTGCAAATTAAAGCTCGTATATAATGCCCGATGAAACCCAAAACTGCAACTCTGTGGGGAAAAAAATAGCTGCTGTTTGGATAGTGTTGGGTCAAGACTTCTTTAATATTTCAGTACCATGTTTTATTTTTCCCACTGGGCTCAAAATAAATGAGCATCCTACTCAGATCATTAGCTTTCATGATTTTAGAGTTTGGTTTCTATATCAATTTAACATTGTAGTTACATGATGGGCATGGAATTGGTTAACAGTATCCAGGTGAGGTTCCAGAGTATTTATCCAAATTCTAGGAGTGTGGCTGATGGAATCTACACTGAATCATTAAAATCCCAAATTAACTTTATCTGCAACGCGTCATTCAGGTTTCAGCATAACTGAGGGTGCTTGAAATCAAACATAATCAAAAGCACGTTCCTGTTTTGCAGCTTCATAGCTTTGTGGATGCTGCCACCATTTGGCTGAAGTGATGAAGTATGCTAGGCTCTGGTAATGGTTGTCAAGGAAAATTACGGGTTGCAAGGAAAACAAGTTCCTGCTGAAACTGGTTTTATCATTTAATATCATCCCTTTTTAAACATTGTTTTAATTTCATACTTCTACCTAAAAATTAAACAGGTTGGCAGTTATATGATCTGGAAAGCACCACAGTTACTACATTGGTATATACTTTTATAGTAACTGAAGAATGTGGTAAATATGTTGACATAAGTAGATGACTGATTAGAACTGGGTTTCAATATCCCTTTGGCTCAGTAACATGGTACGGAAACAAGCCCTTTGGCCCAACTGGTCCAATCTGTTCGAGGTGCCTTTGTGAGCCAGTACCATTTGCCCACATTCAACCCATATTCCTCTAAACCTTTCCAAATCCATGAACCTACCCAAATGTCTTTTAAACATTATAAATGTATCTGACATCTTCCCCGTTCCTTCTCAGTCCTGAAGAAAGGTCTTGGCCCGAAATATCAATTGTCTATTCGTTTCCATAGATGCAGCCTGACTTGCTGAGTTCCTCCAGGATTTTGTGCGTGTTGCTTTGAAATTTATCTGCTTCTGAGGCTTCTCTTGTAGGAAGCCTCTGTGTGGAGGTCCCCTTTAAACTTCTCAGCCATCCCAGCCTATCCGATCTCTCTTTATAGCTTAAGCTCTCAGTCCTGGCAACATGCTTGTGAGACTTTCCTGCGCCTCCTGTGGCTGAATCAATAGCATGGCAACCAGAAGTGCACACAGTACTCCAAGTGCAGTCTACCCAATGTGTTGTACAACTGGAACACGGCATTCCTATTCGTGTACTCAGTGACCCCTTTGCAGAAAGCAAGCATGCTGTATGCTACCCTCAGCTTCACAAGAAGATACCACAGTACCCCCACTTCCCAAGCAGCTTGAGTTAAGCAAGGCACACCACCACCCCCCCCCCCCCCCCACCATCTTAACTGCATTTTACAGGAGCACCATTGAGAGTGTCCTGACAAGTCGCATCTCCACCTTGTATGGGAGCAGCCAAGCATCGGACTGGAAGTCCCTACAAAGGACTGTGAGAACAGCTGAAAGGATCACAGGGTCTCGCTACCATCCACAGGGACATTTATAGGAGCGCTGCATACACAGGGCCTTTAGTATTATTATGGATCCCACCCATCCATCCAGCATCCTCTTTGACTTTCTACCATCAGGCAGGAGACTTCGATGGATAAAAACACAAATGTTTAGGATGGGAACAGTTTCTTTCCTCAGGCCATTCTGAACTCCCTGCTGCATCACATTCAAAATGTCACTGGTTTATCTGTTCTGTACATTACAATAGTTAATATGTGCTCTGTAGTTTGTTATTCATGTATAATCCATCTGTAGATTTTATCCTTGCATTCATAGGTTATTGTGTTATATGTGCATCACTGTGCTTTACATCCTGGTTCAGAGAAACGTCTTGTTTGACAATATACATGTATGTAGCTAAATGACAATAACATTGACTTGACTTGATGTCTACCTGTGTCACCATTTTCAAGCAACTAAGTAGTTGCACCCTTAGTTCTCTTCTGCAACGCTCCCTAGAGCCCTGTCATTCACTGTATTTACTCTGCCCTGGTTTAACTTCCTGAAATGCATCACTTCACACATGTCTGAATTAAATGTCAGTTGTCTTTCCTTTGCTCACCTTCCTGCCTGATCCTGATTCTTCACTGTCCATCATTCCACCAACCTTGTCATCAAGCTTATAAGTCATGCCACCTACATTCTCATTCAAATCAGGGATCTAGCACCAATCCCCGTGGCACACCATTGGTGACAGGCCAACAGCCCTCCACTACCATCCTCAAACTCCTTTTACCAAGCAAATTTGGTGCCTAGTCAGATTGCATATCCTGGATCCTGTGTGATCTTGCCTTCTGGAGTCATGGAGCAAACGGCATGGATACAGTCTCTGTGGCTCAACAAATCCATGCCAACCACTTTGTCTACCTCGCTGGTCCCAATTTCCTGCATTCAACCTGTATCCCTTCAGGTCACACCCTCCATGTTCCTATTAAAATGCTTTATAAGTGATATTATTGTCCTTGCCTCAGCTGATTCCAAATACTCACCACCCTTTATGACAAAAAGTTGTCACTGTGGTCCCTTTGAAATCTTCCCTCTTTCAGCCTGAATGTATGTCCACTAGTTTTGGACTCTTATCATACCTTCTCAATGCCTCTCGTATAAGATCTCGTATAACACTTGATTAAGATCTGCCCTCATTCTCCTACATTCCTAGGAATAATGATCTAGCCAGCACAACTGATATTTAATTCAGACCCTCATTCCTTGTAGCATATTCAGAAATATTTCCTGGACAGTTTTCAGTTTAACCATGTCTTTCCCTTAACAAAATGGCTAAGATTTTACATAGTACTTCAAGTGTGGTCGCACCAACGACTTTTATAACTACAACCTTACCTTGCCTTTCTAAGTTATGTGTTATGTGTATTACTGTGCTTTACACCTTGGTTTGAAGAAACATTGTCTCATATTATATGGTATATATGTTATATACATGTATATAGTTAAATGACAATAAACTTGAGTTGAAAGTCCTGCCCCAACTCATATACAATGCCCTGAATGAAGAATTGCAATAGGTTTTACATTTTTTTTAATTGTCACAAGTCCTGAGATACAGAGAAAAACCTGTCTTACGTACAGTTTATACAGATCAAATTATTACACAGTGCATTGTGGTAGAACAAGGTAAATGAATAACAGAAGGCTGAATAAAGGTCAGTAGTCACAGATAAAGTGCAGTGCAGTTAAACAATACAAGGTAAATAGTGAGGTCAAGATTCCATCTTGCCATCCTTGGGAATCCTTCAATGGTCTTGGATGCCAATTTGCTAAATACCTTTTTCATCACGTTGAACTCCACGGTCCTGAACCACCAGGTGTACTCCCTTTGTTTCATTACACTACCTAGTACCCTGCAATTCACAGTACAAATCCTACTCTGGTTTGACTTTCTAAAAATGCATTACCTCACACTTAACATGTATTGAAATCTGTTTGCCACTCCTCAGCCCACTTCCCTGATAAATAACCCTTTGTAATCTATGATAAACTCCACTATCAACAGTATCTCTTAGTTTCCTGTCTGTAAATTTACTGATCAAGTCTTTGGTGTTTGTGTCCAAATCACTTGTATGAATGCGAATAACAAAGGTCCCAACACTGACCCCATGGCACACCGCTCATCACCAGCCTCCATTCCGTGAAACAACCTTTATCCACCACACTGCTTCCTACCTCTGAGCCAATTTTGAATCCCCCATTCAGTTCTCCCAGGAATCCATGGGAGTTAACCCTCAAGACCAGTGTAGAAACTTGTCGAAGGCCCTGCTAAGCTTCAAATCGACATTATCCATTGCCCTACTCTTTAGGTTATCATTTTAAAGAACTCAAAGGTTTGCCTAACACAACTTTCCATGCCTATTTCCATGCTGACTCCTAATCAGAGTCTGTCTATCCAAATTTTGGTAAATTCAGAATACCCTCCAGTAATTTCCCCTACCCTTGCTGGCAGGCTGATTGGCCAGTAGTTTCCTGGGTTATCCTTGTTTTTAAATAACAGAAGAACATTAGCCACTTTCCAGTCTTTGGAAACTTCATCAGTGTCTGATGATGAAGCAAATATCTCCACTAGAGCCTCTGTAATTTCTTCTCTGGACTCCCACAAAACCCAGTGTATACTCAGTCAGGCCTAGCGATTCACAGAATCTAATAAGACCAAAAGCTATAGGAGCAGAATTAGGTCATTTGGCCCATCAAGTCTGCTCTGCCATTTCATCATGGCTGACCATTTCCCTCTCAGCCCCAATCTCCTGCCTTCTCCCTGTATCCCTTCATGCCCTGACTAATCAAGAGTTTTACTAAGATCCATCCACCTTAATCCAATATAAGGTTGCAAATACCTCCATCTTCAAAACAATACTTCAAAACATCTCCATCTGGCTGAAGCAATTCCTCCTCATCTCTATTTTAAAGGGACATCCTTCTATTCTGAGGCTGGGTCTTCTGGTCCTGGACTCCCCCACTAGTAGAAACATGCTCCTCACATTCACTCTGTCTAGGCTTTTCAACGTTCAATAGATTTCAGTGAGAACGTTCCTCATTCTTCTAAGCTCAAATGAGTACAGGCCCAGAGCTATCAAAAGCTTTGGCTTTCCTAATTACTGACTCAACCTGCAAGTTAACCTTTAGCAAATCCTACATTAGGGCACCAAAGTCCCTTTGCACCTCCAGTTTCGAATTTGCTCACCATCTAGAAAGTAGCCTATGCCTTTCTTTCTTCTATCAAAGTGCATGAGCACACACTTTTACACACTATATTCCATGTGCCACTTCTCTGCCTAATCTAATAAACTGTCCAAATCCTTCTGCAAATTCTCTGCTTTCTCAACACTACCTGCCCCTCCACCTATCTTTGTATCATCTGCAAACTGGGCCACAAAGCCGTCAATTCTGTCATCCAGATCATTAATACATAACATGCAAATTAATGGACGCCAGACAGTTTGCCACGGAACACCATTAGTCACTGGCAGCCAAACGAAAAAGTTTCCCTTTATTCCCACACTTTGCATTTTACCAGTCAGCCAAACTTCTGACAATGCTCGTATCTTTCCTGTAATGCGTTGGGGCATTATCTTTTCTGGCAGCCTTCTGAAGACCCAAGTAAATATCATCCATTGACTCTCCCTTGCTCAACTTCAAGCACACTGAGTCACAAAATAATATTAGCACGTCCCTGGGTGAGATGGCCGGAAGATTGACAAGTTGATGTAAAGTGTGAGGTGTATGTTTAGGTACAACAGTATAATGTTACTGGCGCTCTTATAATAAAACCAGCAGTCATATTAACATGTTAAACAGCAGCGATTGAAGATGAAATGTGACCAGTGCAGGATGAGAGTTTGTCTATTGGGGAGTGGAAGGGTAAGGCATTCAGGAAGGATGTACATGTGTGCTGGGTGGCAGCAGGGTGTTAAGAAGACTTAACAGCCTGGGGGAAGAAGCTGTTCCAGCCTGACAGTTCTGGTTCTTAAGCTGCAGTACCTCCATCTGATGGCAGGAGGCCAAAGAAATTGGGAAGGATAAAAGGGTCTTTGACAATTTTGGAGGCAATGAGTATGTAGTACTTCTGATATATGCCCTGAATGGGGGTGGAGAGAGGCCCTGACAATGCTTTTAGCAGTCCTCACTATCTGTTGTTGGGTCTTGCAATCTGATGCATTGCAATTCTCATACCAGATGGAAGTGCAGTTGATCAAGGCATCCAATGGTGATCTAGTGGAATGTGGAGAGAATGGTTGGGGGGTGGGGGGGGGGGGGTTGTTGAGGAGACTCACTGGCCTCAGTTTTCTCAGGAATTGGAGGCACTGATGTGCTCTTTTGTCTCAAGAGGTGGTGTTTAGACAAGGGACGAGGTGAGAGCATCATTAACATGCACACTGAAAAACTTGATACTCTTGACTCTCTCCAGAGAGAAGCCATTAATGTGCAGTAGTGTTATGAGGAGGTGCAGGTTCACGGGTTTGGTGAGTGAGACAGAAGGCACTGGTTATTAATAAGCACATAATTAATCATTTATTACGAACAGTAAAACTTTCAACCAAATATCTGTCTGCCCAAGTTACACAACTACAAAACTAAGTATTCAATAAACAGATATTTAGCTAAGAGCATAGGTGGGCCTCCTAAACCTGAAGCATACTTTCCCAATGGTTCTTCAACACTGGTCATGGTCTCAGTGTGAAGTGGGCCCTGGGGATGAAGGAAATGACACCAGGCCACCTGCACGTGTTAGTCTTATAACCATGAGTGCCTGAAATCAGACGCTGGTGCCATGGCATAAAAAGTAAACCATGGGAAAAGAGCTGCAGCATCCTTCAATCAATGACTGGCACGGTAGGAGAGGCTTTCGACCAGCTACCCTCCCGCACGACAAGCTTTGGTGCTGGTGCCCAGCGTGATGCAGCCAGAGATGTTGCTGCCAGTGTGGACTGTCTGTGGTCCCTTTGTCAGGAGTTCAAGATCCAATTACAGAGAGAGGTGCTGAGACTCAACACGGACAGTTTCCGTGCTCCTTTCCCTTTCTTCAATGACCTTCTGTCCTCTCCTTTCAGATACCCACTTCTCCAGCTCTTTATCTCTTTCACCAATCGACTTCCCAGCTCTTTGCTTCACTCCCCCTCCTGATTTCACCTATCTCCTACTACCTTGTATTTCTTCCTCCCTTCCCCCCCTCCCCCCTTTCTTACTCTAACTTCTCATCTTTTTTTTCCTCCCATGCTGCTAAAGGGTCTCGGTGCGAAAAGTCGACAGTTTACTCTTTTCCACAGATGCTGCCTGGCCTGCCGAGTTCCTCCAGCATTTTGTGTGTGCTGCTCGGATTTCCAGCCTCTGCAGATTTTCTCCAGTTTTCCCACCAGCTTTTGGTTAATGTTTATATTGAAAGCGCAACAGAAATCAATGAATTGTCATCTAGGTTAGACAGGAATGTGTAAAGGACTGAGGTCATGGGATTGTTGATGAACTAATTTGGGTGATATGCAAGCTGGGAAGGGTCCAATGTGATGAGAGGGCTGGATTTAATGCAATTCCTGACCAGCCACTCTAAACACTTCATTATTACTGAGTTCAGTGCCACGGGACGGTAGACACTGAGGCAGGATACAGTCAGCCTCCTGGACACCAAGATAATGGTGGGGACCTTGAAGCCTATTGGTATGTTGGACTGATTCAGGAAGATGTTGAAGATCTAGCGTGAGAACATCTGCTCGCAGAGCTGCATACTCGAACAGAAGGCTGGGTATGTTATCAGACTGTGCAACTTTGTGTGGGTTGATCCTGGTTAAGGTCTTCCTCACATCAGCTGTGGCTAGACAGAATGCTTGCTCCTTGGGAGGTGTGGGGGGGGGGGGGAGGACTTTCTCACATAATTTAGTGCATCACAAAATTACATAAAAGACATTCAGCCTGTCAGGAAAATGGGCATCACTGTAATTGATGTGCAGGGTGGTCTTATAGTCTGTTATGTCTTGCCACATGTGTCACGTTTCTCTCCTTTTTTCTTTTTTAGTTGCCTTCTGTTGGTATTTAAAAACTTCCCAATCATAGAATCATAGAAAACTTAGCACAATACAGGCCCTTCGGCCCACAAAGCTGTGCCGAACATGTCCTTACCTTAGAACTACTTAGGCTTACCCATATCCCTCTATTTTTCTAAGCTCCATGTATCCATCCAGGAATCTCTTAAAAGACCCTATCGTTTCCACCTCCACCACCGCCACTGGCAGTCCATTCCACACTCTCACCACTCTCTGTGTAAAAAACAACAACTTACCCCTGACATCTCCTCTGTACCTAGCTTCTCACTAATGTTGCCATATAGTATGGAAGCGCTTTTGCTTTTATGCTGTCTTTGACTTCCCTAGGATGCTGCTGGCTGTTGTTGCTCTGCTATCATCCCTGCAGGTGTCCCCTTCCAGTCAGCCGTGGCCAGCTCCTCTCTCATGCCTGTGTAGTTAGCTTTATTCAAAAGCAATACTGATATATCCAATTTTAGCTTCTCCCTGTCAGATCAGTCACTACCTCCTAAGGCTTCCTTTACTTTAAGCTCCCTACTCCTCAAGATCTCCAATACTGCTTCTTTCACTATTTTGATATATTTCAGGACATTATTGTTCTTTTCCCTAAAACTTAATGGCTTCTGTGAGCTTGTCCATAGCAAATAGAAATGAAAAATATTCATTTAAGATTCCACCCACCTCTCCTGACTCTACACATGGATAACCACATAATGTTTAAGAGGTTCTAGTTACCCCTTTGATCTTAATATACTTATGGAATCTGATATGATTCTCTTTGCATTATTCTCTGAGGGTATCTTGTATCCCCTTTTTGCCCTTCTGATTTCTTAAGTGGACTCCGTCCATTGTGCTCTCCAGGGCTTTGCTTTATCCACGGCTGACCTTTGCCTCATTTTTCATGACCAGAGCCTCAATATTCCTAATTAGTCAGGACTTGTGGACCATTCCTATCTTTTCTGATTTTTTTTTAAATGATTGTAATTACAGTGGCTGGTCCCAATTGCTATCTAAGCCACTGCTTAGCCTAATTTTCTCTTACAAGCTGCCTTCTTTCCAATGGGGCTATCTCTTATTTTTCTTGAGAAACATTTCCTGAACACGTAATGGATTCTGTCATCAAATCCCTCAGTACTGTGATAGTCCCACATTAGAGAAGTTAAAATCACCTACCATTGCAACTATATTATTTCTATTGTAATTTCCAATCTTCTGCATATTTGAATGGTAAACCTTTCAAATTCCACAGTAATTCTGGTGTTGCTAGAACATTTCAAGTAAATTAAATGATCTAAATTAGTTGGCCCAACCATTATCAGTGGAGAATAAACTCCAACTCAGCTTCCGTGCTGTATTGTTTACTTGATTGACGTTGGCAGCTTTAAACTTTCAGCTCAATTGTTTTGGCTGGGAGTTCGTATGTAATTTATCTGTCTGCCCTCCACCCTGAAACATGGCACTGATAATGAAATACAGTTCTGAAATTCTGCAGCTCACAGGCCTTGTTTGAAAATCTAAAGCCTAGCATGTACCATGGGCATTATCATAGTACCACGGGCAATATCATAGCCAAGGCTAATTCTTTACTTTCAAGTCCCTGCAGGAACACTGCTGAGTGAGCAAGAATGCAAGTCCTGGCTTTTTTCCCTCCCTGACTAAGAGACACTGAGGCTTTTGTGGTATTCTGTTGCTGTGACTGAGCTGTATGTGGTCTGCCTGGAATGGGAACCACATTTTGACCTATTTTCTTGCAGATAATACAGAAGATGGAACACCCTTGAAATTAGAATTAGGCCTAGCAGACCTGAGAACTGGAGGCATCTTTTCACACAAATAACAGTAGAAATTTGGAATTCACTTCAAGTTTGTGGATACTGGGTTCATTAAGTTTTTTTTTGTTTAAAAATAACTTTAACAATGGATACAGGTTGATTGGGAATGAAAACACCATGGTGGTTGGTAATTAGATCATAACAAAATAGTATGATCCTGATCTACTTACCTGTGTGAGCCGGCTGGTGGTGTAATGGCATCTGCACTGGACTTAGAGGAGAGCGGTCCAGGGTTTGAATCCAGCTGGCTTCTTGCATACTTTCCATCCGTGCTGGGTTGAGCATTGAGCTAGCAATGCGATCTCATTTTAAAAAAAGCAGACAAAAATACTAGAGAAATGACAAGGTTGCTGCCCAATGCACCACAAGGAACAGCAACAACAACTTGTGTATGTGTGTAATAGTCGTGAGGGTTGGACGACTTACTAATGGATACACAGTATGTTTAGCTCCTTTCCATACTTGAGCACAGCTTTTCTTCTAAACCATTTTTCTGTGAGGTAATATTTAGAGGCCTAACCTCCCAATGTGAGGATATAGTTGCAGTTAAGGAGTGAAGCAAAGATTAGTGAGGGGTTGTGCTCTGAGGGATGATCAGGTGGACCTGGGCTTAGTCCCTTTAGAAGAAGGAGAGGTGAAGGGATGACTGCAATAAAACCTCTACAACATTCATATTGGGTTGGACAGGGTAGATATTCAGATTGTTTTCCCAGGCTGAGATACCTGGAGCTAAGGGTCACTGTCTCAAAATAAGGGGTCAGCCACTCAGGACAGCAATGAAAATGCCATTTCTTCACCTAGAGTATGGCCAAATCTTAAGAATTCTCCACCCAAGAGAGCTATGGGGGCTTTATGTTTGAGTATATTCAAGACAGTAATTGATGTTTTGTATTTTAATGTAATCTAAGGGTGTGTAGTAAAGGGAAGGAGGCGATGCTGAGGTAGAAGATCAGCCATGATCTGAATCAATAATGTTGTAGGCATGAGGGGAAAAATGACATGTTCCAGTTTCTGTTCGCTAAACTTTTCTTGACTGAACAGATAATTGATTTCTTATTTTTAACTTTATAGCTGAAGTAAATTGAGGAATGTTAGTGTACCTCTTTCTGCAAGGCTGTGCTGGTTTTTCCAGTACAATTCCCCAGAGGCTGTTGAGCCTGCATCATGGATCAAGGAATTTCAAGAACCTTGGTGATTTTGGCTCAGATCTAACTTGCAAGGTCTTTGGCACTTATTTAAGGAACATTGCTTGGAAGCTGGCCCTCATCGCAAGCTGGCCATGTCCTCTAAATTAATAGTCATCGTAAAAGGCCATTGACCGGAAAGGTTAACTCTTTCTCACCTGTCAAAGATATTGAAAGATCAACTGAACTGCACAGTTCTCTTTTAATCACTTGGATGATGGCAGGTGCTTGTGAATACTGACAGTAGTTTGGAAGGAGAATGTTTAGTCTTTCAAGTTTAAAATTTTCAGGAGTATTTAAACTGGGTACTAATATCCTTATTAGGCCCTATACAGCTATGCATTAGCCTTAACCAAATGGAGGGGAGCCTACGTCCATCAGGGTATGAGCACCTGTCTGCTGATACTTAGCCACCTGCTGTATGCCCACAAGCTGAGCAGTCAGAAGAACTTCTGGGTTGCACAGTTTTTACACAAGCAGTTTCAGTACAGTCTAGGCCTTGGCAGTGCTCAGAAGCAGCCCTGATTTTTCTTTTGTAAATAAATCAAAGTTAGTAACATTTTTATTAATATATTCTCACGGGCTATAGCTGAAGGATGAAAATGTACCACATTAATTTTTTTATGTAACAATTGCCGGTTCCCATTTTTAACGCGAGCACAGTTTGCTGCTACCATCATTAGCACAAGAGCTGTTATACATGTTTGGTGTGCTGTGCTGTAAGTGACTTGTTTGGTGCAAAAAGAATCTGAACAGATGTGTCCCATAATTATGATGCAACCCTATTTTCATTCAAGAGCTAAAGCAAACTTTGGGACTACATTGAGTTGATTTTGACTTTGCAACCTAGTTGATCATTGACAGGTTCCCTGCCACAGCAGATCAGATAACACCTTGTACCTTGATCAGGAACCAGGATTGGCATTACTTAAAGGACAATCGTAATTTCGAAGCTTAATTTTATAAAAACTGTTAGAAATTGCTTCATGGAATCTGTTAGAAATCTATAATTTACGGAATAACATACATTACCAATAGGAGAATGTGTGTATGAGAAATATTTCATCATTCATATGGTTATAACTATTCTTAAAATGACTGCATAATTTGCAAACTATTTTAAAAAAATTTCTCCACTCTTGATTCTAAGCATCCTTTGAGGGAAAAGTGCAAGTTTTTATGCAAAGGAAAGATGTGCAGATGATGGAAATCTGAAACAGCAGATAATATTGGAAGCACTCTGGATGTCAGGCAGGATATACAATATGGAAAGAGAAATAGAATTAACATTTCAGATCAAACACCTATAGTCAGAACTGGGAAAGAATGACCACAATTTAGAATGTTATCTCAGTTCCATCTTTATCCTTTCTGGGGAACTGTGCAATCAGTGAATGGTGAAAAGCATATCTGAATGTATCTCTCATAAGCTAGGAAGGTTTAAAGCAGCATCCACTGTGGTAAATATTGATAGTATGGAGAAAGATAAGTGTGACTGTACAAATGCGAGATTGAAGGGAAGTTATGCTTGTCACTCTACGATTATTTATGCATAAACACACCACTTCTTGGCTGTATAGTGATGAGAATTACTAAAAGGAAAAAGAGGCACAAAGTGGAAAAACAAAGCTGTTGGAGCAGCTTTCATGTGTAGGAAATAGATTACCGTTCAGGTCTAAAAAGCTATTAATCACTGGAATAATGAAATGTGCCACAATCAAAGATAAGGAGCAATAGCTTTGGTTCAACTAATTTCCTTGAACTGTGGAATCTACACTCAGTAGCCACTTTATTAAGTACCTCCTGTACCAAAGAAAGCAGCTACTGATTGTATGTTAGTGGTTTCCTGCTGCTCGTCCACTTCAAGGTTCGATGTGTTGTGCATTCAGAGAGGCTCTTCTGCATACCACTGTTGTAACTCGTGGTTATTTCAGTTATTGTCTCCTTCCTATCAGCTTGAACCAGTCTGGCCATTCTCCTCTGACCTCTGTCATTAACAAGGCACTTTTGCCCTGGAATTGCTGCTCACTGAATGATTTGTTTCTCATACTATTCTCTGTAAACTCTAGAGACTGCTTTGTGCAAAAATCACAGGAGATCAGCACATTCTGAGATACTCAGACCACCCCTTCTGGCACCAACAATCATTCCACAATCAAAGTCACTTTGATCACATTGCTTCCCCATTCTGATGTTTGATCTGAATAACAACTGAACCTCTTGACCGTGTCTGAATATTTTTGTGCATTGAGTTACTGCCACATGATTGGCTGATTAGATAGTTGTATTAGCAAGCAAGTGCACAGGTGTACCTAATAAAGTGGACAGTGAGTGTATGCAGCACTTGTCTTGGCTGAGTGAAAGAATGAGATGCTTTGAATTGTTGATTGTTACTCATTAACAACTTCTGAAGCAGAAAACCAATACAAGTGAATATCAAACCAGAAACAGGGCAGAATAATTTATAGAGCTTGGCCTGACTGAATGATTATACTGGTTTGGGCAGTGGATTGACATTGCCATTGCAAATTCTCCAGCTGCAGTTTCCATTTCCAGCTCTTGTTTTGTCTATGTACTCATTCTAATTTAAGTTTGGATTTAATGAAGGACACTTTTTTCCAGAGCATTTTATAAGGACCAGCAGTTCCCATTCGGACAGCAGCGGGTTTGCAGAAGATCCATCCTCGGACTTGACCGGACTGTCTCAGGTAGAAATGTTTACTTTATTACAATAAAAATTGGGAAATGTTGCATGGAATTTAGAAAGAGGTGAAAATGGCAAAGGGGGTTGGGGTAAGCTACAGATTTGACCTTCAATCTTCAGGTGCAGATCTCAGCGGGCAGGTCTTTACTGGAGGAGTCTGGCCTCACACTTTCTAAAGATTAAGTGGAACTCACCCATGCAGATATGACTTCCTGTCGAGGGCACTTCTTCCATCACTTTTCTCAGCTGGTCCTGTCCTGTGTTGTCTCTACTCGTTCTTCCTGCTAAATCTGAGGTTTCACCTGTTGCACCCTTGAACGTACGTGGCAAGTTTGTGGAAAGATATTGTTGCTACACCACATCCTATAGAATTCGCAACGTAAGATGATTATAAACCACCTGATGAAGTAACAAGAAAGCTGGTTAAATAAATTCATGCGAGACGGTTCAGTTGGTGAATTCCTTTTTACGATGGAATGTTGGAACACAGCATTAGCCAGCGCATTGAGTTCTAGACTGGTAGCTCTGGCATTAAGTCAGCTTCTGGATACCATAATCTGCTTGCTGTTTATATTTACAGCTGACCTACACTGTATAAATGGGAATGTTTACAGCAACAAGTCTCACAAATTTGTGAATGTGCTATTTCGGACACTATTTTGCACCCCCTGTGGGATCTCCTATGAAGGGCTACCCACTCCAATTTCCTTGATGTTCTCTTTCTACCATCTGTATTTTTCAAAATATTTTTTTGAAATCTCAATGTTTACTGTATTTTCTTACTGCATCTGCACTATTCAATTAATTGAAATTAAATCACCTTTTACAAATTGCCCGTTGAAATTTAAGGGCCTGAAGTAAGCAGCATGCCACTGTTGTGAGTTTACAAAATATATCCTAATCTACGATGTGCACCCAGTCTAATTACCCATCTAAATTAGCCTCGCTTTGTCAGTGGGTGTCAGATTTCTAATGCATGACTCTTAAGACCAACTTTAATGTCTAATAAATCTGTTCTAACTGCAATTGAAATGTATATCTGTGGATAGTGTTGACCTCTTTGGTGGCTGAGACCCAGCAGATGCTGTAGGTCATATATTTAAGAATTTTAAAAGCTGAGGTGGAGATACTTGTATTTGTAAAATAATCAACATTGATTTTTAAATTGGACAGCTGTATTCCCATCTGACTCAGATGTTATGTTGATTCACGTCTGGTATCGCATTCAGATTCAGTGGAGCTTGCATTGTTCATTCCTCGTGCTGCTGTGCACCTACAGCTTTGTTTCTAGGAATCTTGTTCTTTTCAATAGATCAGTTGACACAGTAATACTTCTTATACCGACTACTTGTCTGTTGATTCTTGTACGTATTATTTATAGACAGACATTATTTTGGATTAACCATACAACAGACTTTTCAGACAAGTTGCTGCATCTTAACTGCTCTTTGCTTCCCTGTCATATAATTAAATAGGAAGGTCAAGTCTGTTGAATTGAAATTTCTGTGGCAAAAGAACACAAATATTTATAATTTATTTCAAAGTCAGTTGATATGATAAAGAGATGCAAGTGATGGTTGATGGAAAGCTAACTGTTGAAGATCAGATTTGTAGGCTTTTGTTTAAATTTTAGTCTTATCTGCTTATAACTGACCCAAAGTGGATTTTATTTTACCCATATTGTAGCTTTAGTTTAACACTCCCTTCTTTCTAAGTGACTGGGCTATGTATATTTATTTGATCTGTTTTAAATGAACAGCTAAATCAATAATATCTATGTAGTTTCTGCAATATCTGTTACACAAAGGCCACACTCCTGGGCCAGGTTTTAAAATTAAAAAGCATGCAGATTTTCAGTTTAGAGAAATTTTAGTTCTAATAGGCACTACATTGGCACACAATCACTGAAATATTTTTATGATTGTAATTACTGAAATGAGCCACATTATTTTTCGTCTGCTTGATGGTTGAAATGCTTTACCAAACTGTTATGAAAGCCATAATCGCAACTGAATAGCACGTGACTGACTTCTACAAGAACTCTGTAATTCTTTTTTAAAAAAACGTCATTCTTATTTATAATCCTTCCATATTGAGCTTTTTTCCTGGAAAGAAAATGTCTAAGAGGATAAAGCTATTTTATTTAAGATGACAGATTGAATTTTCACCTGAATTGTTTGTATTTCCCGTTTAATTCTTGTGCTCTATCCAAGGGGCCAGATGGTTACCTGCAAGCAATGGGAAGCAGTGCTGACAGCTGTGACAGTGAGACCACAGTCACGTCCATAATTGATGATCTTCAGACGCCTCTGAGTGGTGACCAGAAGTTTTTCACTCCGTTTCAAACGCCGGTGGATGATATGACTCTGGACCTGAAGGAAACAAATTCAGATCCAAATGTGGAATTAATTTCTGATAATGTGACGGAGATGGACAGTGAGGCAACTACTGGTACAGATGGCTGCGTGCAGTCAGCTGACCAAAATGCTTTGGGTTTTATTGATGGTGAGGTGGAGCTGGATGCAGAAGGTGATGTGAACTGCGACGGTGAGGAAGGAATTCCTACGTACTCTGGGCATCCTGGAGCACGCGAAAGACGGAAGAGCATAGACTCTGTACTCAGTTGGAATTCCAGCCCTGTTATTGCTACTTCTGAAGCCTTTGACTTTTCCTCCTCCTCGTTGGGTAAGATCACCACAGTACTCGAGAGGGCAAAAACAAAAACCTATGCTGTCTCCATTGCCTCTGGAAGAACAAGGCGTCCAGTGACCAAAGCAAATGATCGAATCATCAGAGAAGAGGAGAGGACCTCCAGGAATGAAACTCTTATGAAGCTCAAACGATCTTCTTTTCAAAGGTCCAGCTCTCTTCCAACTAAACTGCTCAATCCAGTGCGAGTGGTGTCATCGTTAAGCATACAACTGGCATCCGATAGCAGCACACAACACAGTTCACCAAGGTTCACCTACAGATATTCTGCTCAGAAGGAAGGGGAATTGCCCGCTGAGGAAGAAAATGAGCAGTCACTGTGCCGATCAGAGCTTTATATCCCAACCGAGACGAAAGAGAAAAGTAGGAAGCAATTCACTGTGAGCAAGCAAGATGAAGAACCACAACATAGGCTGGCCTCCCAGACGCTGTCAATGCCGCCACATTTAACACAGTCCTGCTGTTCTCTTCATACACTCCCTTCAGAGTGGCAAGACCAGCCTCTGTGTGCTCACGCGAGAACCAGGAGCACGTGCAGCATTCCCAACCTCGGGGAATATACCTGTGCATCACCTTATGGATTCATGTATCCTCCGAGACCAATGTCACACTCTTATCGTCACAGTTCAATGAATCCTCCGTCTGCTATTGAATCACAGCTCCGCCGAGTCCTCACGGAGATAAGGAGCACGGTGCAGAATCTTTCTCGGGTAAAGCATAACTTAATTTCAAGAACTGGGGAAATATATTTACTCCATTACATGAGTCTAAGAATGAATTCTGGCCATAGTACTGAGTAAATCACACACTTCTGAAAAACAGCTGGTTGACAAGTTTAATGTACATTTTGTTTTGTAAAGGAAGCTTAAAGTGGGTTCAGAGTTACACATCATTGACATGCTACTGACATTTAGACCATTTGAAAGAGAGCACTCGGTGCAAAAACAGGCCCTTCAGTCCATCTAGTCTGTGTTGGCCTGCACTTATGCCTCCATACCTCTCTCATCCATGAACCTATCCAAGCTTTTCTTAAATGTTAAATGATCCTGCATGTACTACTTCCACTGGCAGCTCATTGCACACACGCACCACCCTTTAGGTGAAACTTCCCCTCTGATTCCCGGTATATGTTTAACCCCTGACCTGATATTCTTGTCTCAGCAAACCTGGGGTGGAAGCCTGCAAACATTCACCCCCATCTATCGTCAGCCCATCACTCCTACTGAAGACCAGGCCATTGACAGCAGCTCGTCAGAGTCCTCTCTCCTGGGCTAGTCTTTCAAGTTTTCCAGACGTAGCCCATCTTTTTGGTGTATCCCTCTTCTCCCAGGGTTGAGGTCCCAGGAGCTTCTGTTGGCGTTTCTGTAGCACTGGGTTTTTACGGGATGGGGTTGCTAGCCCTATGCCCAACCCTGCTTTCGCAGCCGGACATGGGACCACTGGTGGAGTTCATGCTATCTACATCCTTCCTTCTTAATTTTGTATACCTTTAAGATCTCCTCTCATTTTCATATTTTCCAGGGAATGAAGTCCTAACCTGTCCTAATTTTGGTCTTCATGGTAATGACAGCGTAGTGTAGCAGCTCACTTAATGCTTCACAGCACCAACGATCCAGCTTCCCCTCCCAATGCTGTCTGTAAGGAGTTTGTACGTTCTCCCCCTTGACTGTGTGTGTTTTCTCTGGGCGCTCCAGTTCCCTCCCACATTCCAAAGATGTATGGTTTATGACATGTTATGTTGACTCCAGAACAATTGTTCGATACATATGTGACAAATAAATCTAATTCTCCTCTCAAGTCCCGACGACATCTTCATAAATTTTCTCTGCTATCTTTTAAGCTTATTGATATCTTTCCTGTAGGTAGGTGACTAGAACTGCTCACAATACTCCAAATTCGGCCTCACCAAAGTCTTATACAACTTTAACGTGCTAACTGAACTCCTGTACTCAGTGCCTTGATTTATCGAGGCCAATGTACCAAATGATCTCTTTATGGCCATATCTACCTGTGCTGCCACTTTAAGGAATTATGGATCTGCATTCCTCGTCTCTTTGTTCTTCTGCACACCTCAGTGCTCAGCCGTTTACTGTTAAGACTGGTTTGTTGTCCCATTGTGCAATACCTCACACTTGTCTGCATTAAATTCCATCTCCCATTTTTCAGCCCGGTGATCCAGTTCACTTTGCTAACTTTGGTAGCCTTCCTCGCTGTCCAATGCACCCCTATCTTAGTGACATCCACAAACTTGTTGATCCAGTTTACCACATTATCATCTAAACTATTGATGTAAATGATAAGCAACACAATCAGCACTGATCCCTGTGGCACACAGCTAAGTCACTTAGAAATCTCTTAATTGTGATTGTTGCAGTCTTACTTTTAACTGTTCATTATATATTTATCTTCAAAAATTCTCTTCATTTCTCAGTAATTACATTTTCTTGTTAACCAAGTCATTTGTTTGATTTACAGATCCCAATCTATCAGGGCACTGACCTTTCATTCCCATACTATCCATCAATGAGGTCGGGCCTTTTACCTATGTATGAAGTAAGTTGTTTTAACTTAAATCTGTTCACAGTTGCAGTGTACAAATTTTTATCGCAGTGTCTTTTGGAAATTTTGCAGTTGGTGGATGGAAGTGACATAATAATGTTGGTAATCAAACATGTTCTGTTATTGTTTAACCAGTGCAACCATTGGGAGGACTAGCTACATGTGTACAGTTGTGCAGGTTCAAATTTTCATCCTAAATGTGTTTCCAATTGGTGCACCCAAAATGAGTCTCGCCCTGTAGTACCAGGGTAGAGCCATCAGATAATGGTTATTGGAGATGGCCTGGCCATTGTGTGTATAGATGGCATTTGATACCTCTCAGGACAGGAGTGATTGTAACCTTTTGATGCTGTATGTGTCATGGATTGTTTACGTTGCAAATGAGCTGAGTACCACACTAGCCTTGGCAAACATTTTCACTCATAATGATAGTTGGGAGAAGTTAGATTTTGTTGTTAAATTGATAGTGACGCCTGTGTTATCTGCAGTTAATTAGTGCTGCCGTTATGTGCTGCGATGTGTTACTGTTAGATTTTTGGAAATGGTATTTGATCCTCTGCCACACCTTTGAAATGGCACGATTTTGCTGAATGTGTACAGTGGATGCAAACTCTACTGAGTAGAGGAAGCGGAACGTTAAAAGCAACTGTTTAATAGTGGAATAATTGCTAATTATAATGATTCATCTCTGGCAGTTCCATGGTTCAATGTACAACCTGAAATCCTTACTCCTCGCAGGCATCCATGAAACCCCAAAGAATGAATGTCAGAAAATGTCTGAACCCCGTCCCATGGACAAGCAGCAACAAAAGCAAAAACCCCCCTCCTCCCTCACTTGCTCCAGCCAAAGCATCAGCCCTCACCACCCACCATGCAAGCAATAGCAAAGCCCCCCCAGAGATAATGATTTTGAGCCCACCGAAAGCTACTGTCTGTCCCAGCGCTTTGACATCTCGGGCAGGCTGTCTCTAACTAGCGAGGGGGAGAGAGTTATCGCTCCTGCCACCGTGAGAGGGAGAGCAACAACGCGCTATTTTAATGCTGCAATCTGCAGTGTTGTTTATTCGAGCTCCCCTGGCTCAAGGGCCTTCTTTCGACAGCAGCGTACGCTGGTGTCTCGCGGTTTCAATTTTCCGCAACGCTTCAGTCAGCAACACTGACGAGGAATCGCTCGTCCACAGGGCTGCACCCTGAAGGTGCACGTCCTCCAGGTCCCACCTGCGTATATCAAAAATGCCAGCTCGGTGAGTTCCAAGAGCAGAAACCACCACCGTGAAGAACCACAGCTTGAGTGCAGCTGTGGATCTCTGATTCAGACAAGACCCCAGCCACCTTGAAAAGGAAAAAAAAAGGAGGGAGAAGATGAACTGGAAGAAGTTACCTAGGTCCATAAAAATGTCTGGCACCGTCTTTGGCTCCTCCCACTCAAATTAATTGTTACAGGTCTTTCAAAACTTTATTCGGAAATATATAAGATTTAAAATATTCCACTTATTCCAATATACTTGTTTCTAGATCCTTGGCTGTTTGTTTCTCAATCTTAAATCTAATTGCCCAATTTCCCTAGTGCCTGATGCATTACTTCCCTGATTTGTCAGCTTCCGTGTTCAGCAGTTTTGGGATCTGCACAGATAAATTTGAGCAATGACAGATGTCATTACACATCTCTGCTACAAAAAAAATCTCTGAGCCAGCAATATTTGTCAGCTTTCAGGAGATTAGATGCTAATTTTTTTTTTACTAAACTTTTCAGAATACGTATCAAGAGCTGCAGATGATGAGAAGAAATCTGAACTTTTTTAGAACACAAATGATGGACTTGGAATTCGTGATGCTGAGGCAGCAAACTATGGTGTATCGACACTTAACCGATGAGGAGAGGTACGTTCTTTCATTCTCAAAATTCATTTTCAAAGGAGAAATGTTACTTTCATCTTTCTAACACTAAGTTCCATAGTTATTTTTAAAGGATCCATGATTTTTAAAAGATCCAAATCCAGCAGGTAGACTCTGCAAAACTGCTGTTTCTTTTTTTTTTACTAAATTTAAATGTTAGCAGCTGAAGGATGGATTTGAGACAGAATTGTTGAGGCTAGTATTTCATGATGTAGGTTCATTTAAAGAGACAGCAAGTTTCAGTACGAGATGCTGTGTGATCAAGACTTGACTGGATGTTATTTTTGTTGCTGTAGGTTTATGGAATATGATACTCTCTCCATCAAAAATGAGTAATTATTTATTTGAAGGAACCTGATGTTTCTGTGTTGGAATATTGCAAGTAATTTTCTTCAAGTTCCAAGATTCTATTATGCATTTACTGTAATTTTAGAATGTTTCTATCTTAAGCCTTAAAGGTAGTGCCATATTAACCCAGTGTTCATCAGAACTTGTGCTGCCTTTCATTTTTTGTTGCTTCATTCCTTTCTAATGTCAAAGAGATTAGATAAAGATGAGCTTTATTTGTCATATGTACATTAATACACAGAGTGGAATGTGTCGTTTGTGTCAACAGCCAGCTTGTGCTGGGTGAGCTTGTAGGTGTCACCTTGCTTCAGGCACCAACAGAGCATGCCCACAATTTACTCAAGTGTATGTCTTTAGAACGTGGGAGGAAGCCCGTGCGGTCACAGAGAGAACGTACTAATTCCTTGCAGACAGCGGGAGGAATTGAACCTAGTTTGCTGGTATTATTAAGCACTACACTAATTGCTGTGCCACCATGTTGACCTCACAGGTCACAGGAAGAGTACAAACTCTTCCTGTTTCCTGTAACTTTAAGTCTTCATCTCAGTTCCACACTAACCACCTTCTACACTGTTACAATAAGGCCCAATACAAACATGATGAACCGCACCCCATCTTTAGATTGGACACATTGCAGCCTTCCAGACTCGATATAAAATTCTCAAACTTCTGATAACTTGATTTCTTTGTATTGGGACTAGCCATCTTCATTGCAAATCATCTATCTTTATGGTGCCCGCGAATCGAGTTCAATTCCCACTGCTATCTGTAAAGAGTTTGTTACATTCTCTTCGTGACCGAGGAGGTTTCCTCAAAGTGCTCCAGTTTTCTCTCATAGTCCAAAAGCATACAGTTAGTGCAGTTTCTTGCCCCCCTCCATGAGCATAACCTGACCAGCTATGAGCCGTGAATCACTGCACAATGTCACCCTCTAAATGCCTCATTAACCACCCCAATCTCCACAGCCTGTCGTGGTTAGGTTGGGGCCAGAACTCTCTGCATCTTCTGTGCAGCTTTAACACAGACCTGATTTCTCTTTCACAGTTCCGATGAAGGCGCATTCATCTACTTCTCCTTCTGGCGATGCTGCCGGACCGGCTGAGAGTTTTCAGCTTTTGCTGTTTTTAAGTATGTAATGTCTTGTTATCAAAGCTGTTGGTATGTGAGCTAACAACAACACACACAAAATGCTGGTGGAACAGAGCAAGCCAGACAGCACTTCTCCCTATAGATGCTGCCTGGCCTGCTGTGTTCCACCAGCATTTTGTGTGTGTTGTTGTTTGAATTTCCAGCATCTGCAGATTTCCTCGGTATGTGAGCTGCTCATTTTAGAACTGTTGCTAAATTTGAGCTTGCTCAGGTTGTAAAACTTGGCTTTGAATTGTGATTTTTTTTTAATGAATATATGGTGACACTTAGGGCAACCCCCAGCACATCCTTGGGCGTGTTGGTTGTTAACACAAACAACACATTTCACTGTATGTTTCGATGTACTTGTGATAAATAAATCTTCATCTGAATCCAAAACCCAGAGCCACACAGATCGGCTGTAGGTAAGTTGGTACCACTTGTTTGTCTCCATCAGAGGCTGTTTATCAAATTGCTGCACAGATGGAAATGCAGCACTTCAGAAAGAAAAACAGAATGGAGTGCCCTGTTGGATATTCCTGGAGATACAAGTGTGCCATTGACTTGTGAGGTGGTGCAACATATACCTCTATACTAATTCACTGAAATCTAAATCAGTGCATTTTCTGAGTACTGAAACTTGAAAAGCCAGATAATTTCTTCTGTGGGGCAGGCAAGAAGCCGACCAGCTGCAGAGCCTTCGAAACTGCGTTCGCATGGAGCTACAGGAGCTGGAGCTCCAGTTGGAGGAACGATCGTTTGCTTTGGAGGAGCAGCTCAAAGCCCCGAGCCAGTGTTCGATGTTCAGGCCACCATCTCATGCTGTGAGTTCAATAAACTTCATTACAGACACAGTAAAACAAAGTAAAACACACACATGTTGCTATGATGAAAAAGATGTCCAGATTTATTTACTTTTTCACTGATTTCCTCCAGCTCCTGTTTTAACTACGTTTTAAGCTGAGAGGGAGTTTTTATAGGCAGTATTCCAAATCAGGACCCAAAGACAAAATCATAAACAACCCTGAGAATGGATTGGTGGAAAGAACTGACATTTCTTCTTTTGATGTAGAACTACCAAGGACAGCAAAACTTTTTTTTAAGCTTTGGCAGCCACTCTGTTTAACTAAAATAATTGAAGTAACCTTGTGTGTGACTTTCTCATTACCGTTTCTGATAAGCATTCGCACTTTGTTGACTCACCTCACCTTCTCTTCCCCCTCCACTATCTTTGCCTGGCTGCTCCGTCACCTAGCAGTCCTCACTGACGCTCTCTCCAATGGTCACCCTGTTCGCCACCCTCTGCAACCCCCACCCGATCCGCTGTGCCCACCCAGGGTGAGTCCCATTAGGTCCATGCTGGGTACAGTGTGAGCGATCTCATTACAGTGGTGCCCTCTGTGGCAAAACAGCAATGATATCATGGACCACTGCATTTGCCCTGGGTAGACTGGTGATGGAAGTGGTTGCCTTTTGTGATGGTTCACTCGCTGCTTGTCACAGACCCAGTCTGACAGGGATGCCCACACAACTGCATCAGATAGTGCTGCCAATGCCAGACAGCTTTTGGTGATGGTGATTGAAGATCCCCACCCTCAGTGCGTTGTTCTGAATGTTGTTTAACACAGAGGAAAGCCAGCAGCTGAGGGAGGACTCTGGGCACGAGGCAAGAGAAGGATTGCTTGCCCATGTTTGACCGGTGCAGTGGCACTTCATGGGGTCGAGAGTTGTTTCTGAGGAATGCCAGGATCACTCTCTCCCACTTGAACACACGATGCACTGTGGGTCTTTCTGCCAGTAAAGAGCACACACCTTTATAAATTTAAATGAAAGGTCTGGTGTGTTACTGAAAAAACATAAGTCTCTGAGTACAACTATGCCAGGCTGTTGCTAGACCAATCTGTGGCACAGCTCACCCAAACTAGACAGCTAATCCACAGGATCACTGACGCTTGCGCAGAAGACAATACCGGAACTGATTTTGCCATGCAAAATTTGCTCCTGGGTGGCCCACTTGGTTTTAATTCAATTTTGTTCAAGTGAGTCGTCCTCCTCTAAAGTAATCATTTTCTGGTTCTTCTGTATCACAGGAAGTGTACACTAATAATGCAGATTGCATGTCTTCCTCTACTCTCAATGTAATGGAACCAGTAAGTATGCTGGATTTTTGCTGAAGGGTGATAAATACAAACTCCTCTAAAGCACACTACCAGGTGGTGCGCAAATGCTGTCTCTTTTATGGGCTCTATTACCCCACATAAGTGTATTCTTCTACTGTGGTTAGCATCTTACTGCGTCTGAGCGTTTATAAATTCCTGTGGTGTAACTTCAACTCTCATTTGGTCAATCTGCCTTCTTTCTTGTATCGCTGAATGCTACAACTTTTCATTAGTCCTCAAGATTGCAAGTTCAGAATCAGATTTAGAATCACTGGCACATATTGTGAAGTTAGTTGTTCTGCTGCATTAAGTATACGTTATATATTAAGAAATAAATTAAATAAGTAGTGCAAAAAGAGAGAGATAAAATAATGAGGTGGTGTTCATGGTTTCACTGTCCATTCGGAAATGTGACGGCGGAGGGAAAAAGTTGAATGTGTATCTTCAGGCTCCTGTACCTCCTCCTTGATAAGAAGAGAAGAGGGCATGTTCTGGGTGATAGGGGTCCTTCATGATGGAAGCGGCCATTTACAGGCATCGCTCCTTGAAGATGCCCTGGATGCTGGGGAGGCTAGTGCCCATGATGGAGCTGGCTGAGTGTAACTTTGCCCCACGACACCAGGGGTCGATGCAATCAGTTGGAATGCTTTCCGTGGCACTTCCGTAGAAATTTGTGAGTGCCTTTGATGACATCCCAAGTCTCCTCAGACTCCTAATATAGCCACTTTTGTGCCTTCTTTATAATTGCATCAATATGTTGGGCCCAGAATAAATCTTCAGAGATGAATATACAGGAACTTGAAACAGCTTTCACTTTCCACTAATTATGCCTTGATGATGACTGGTGTGTGTTCCCTTGACATCCCCTTTCTGAAGTTCACAATCAATTCCTTGGTCTTACTGACATTGAGTACAAGGCTGTTGTTGCTACACCACATCATTTAGCTGTTCTATCTCACTACTCTACACCTCCTCTGCATCATCTGAAATTTTGCCAATAGTTGTGTCATTGGAAAATTTATAGATGAAGTTTGAGCTGTGCCCAGCCACACAATTGTAGGTGCAAAGAGAGTAGAGCAGTGAGCTGAGCATGCATCTTTGCTCAGCACAATGCTTATTGTCGACGAGGAGAAAATGTTACTTTCGATCTTGTTCTTCAGTGAGGAAATCAAGGATCCAGTTGCAGAGTGAGGTACAGAGGCCCAGGTTTTGGAGCTTGTTGATCAGAACTGGGGGTATAATTGTGTTGAACACTAGGCTTTAATCAATAAACAGCAGCCTAACATGGGTATAACTATTTTCCAGGTGATCCAAGGCTGAGAGAAGAATCAGTGCGATTGTATCCGCTGTAGACCTATTGTGATGATAAGCAAATTGCAGCAGTTCCAGGTCCCAGCTTAGGCAGAAGTTGATTCTGGCCATGACCAACCTCCTAAAGTACTTCATCACAGTAGATATGAGTGCCACTGGGCGGTAATCATTGAGACAGCTCACCTTGCTCTTCTCGGGCATTAGTATGTCTGCCGCCCTTTTGAAGCAGATGGGAAACTCCGACTGCAGCAGTGAGAGAGTGAAGATATCCTTGAACACTCCCACAAGTTGGATGGCACAGGTTTTCAGAGCCCTATCAGGCACACCATCAGGACCTGATGACCTGTGAGGGTTCACCCTCTTGAAAGATGTTCTGATGTCAGCTTCTGGGACAGAGATCGCAGGGTCACCAGATGCTGCAGGGGTTCTCACAGGTGTAGTTTTATTCCCCCTTTCAAAGTGTGCATAAATGACGTTGAGCTCATCTGAGAGTGATGCATCACAGCTTAGCAGGAAGTAATGACCTGCAAACTCTGCCGGAACAGACCTGCATAAGATTCCTTTTCTCATCTCAATGGGAACTGCCTTTTTTTTTGCTCTTACAATAGCTTTTTGTAGGTCTTATGTGGACTTATTGTATAATTCTAGGTCATTAGTCTTCAATGCTCTAGAACTAGCCCTCAGTAGACTACATATCTCCTGGTTCATCCATGGCTTTTGGTTTGGGTATGTCTGATACTTTCTCAAAGGCACTCAGTCATCCACACAGGTCTTGATGAAGTTGGTGACAACTGTGGCGTATTCGTTCAGTTTTCTAGAAGAATCCCTGAATATTGCCCAATCGACTGACTCAAAGCAGTCCTCTAAACATTCCTCCACCTCTCTTGTCAATACCTTCTTGGCCCTCACGTCTGGTGCTGTGGTCTTTAGTTTCTGCTTATTCGTTGGGAGTAGAAGTACAGCCGGGTGACTGGACTTTCCAAAGTATGGGCACGGGATGGCACGGTAGCATTATTGATGGTGGTATAACTGTGGTCAAGTGTGTTAGCTCCTCTGGTTCCACAGGTGATATGTTGGTGGTTATTGTTCAGAGACTTCTTCAAGCTGGTCTGGTTGAAATCCTCACACTGATAGGGAAGGCATTTTCGTACCTGCTGATTATGTTGTTCAGCTCCTCCAGTGCATGGCTGGCATTGGCCTGGGGTGAAATGTACACTGCTACTAGGATGATGGCAGAATAAGAAAACCTCGGCTGATAAAAAGGATGACATTTGATAGCTAGATGTTCCAGGTTGGGTGAGCAGGACAGACAGAAATGTCATGTCTGCACCATGATGAGTTCATCATAAAGCATACTCCACCTCCTTGTGGAGAATGGTGTAGCAGTCTATCTAAAATTGCTGGTGTGAACCATATTTCTGTGAAGCAAAGTGACAGCAGTCCCTGATGTCTGTCTAGTACAGCAGTCTTGCGCTGAGGTCTTCAGTTTTACTCAACAGAGACTACATTCGCCAGCATGGTAGTCAGGATTGGGGGTCTAAAGCCCCTGCATTCCAATTGTACCTGCAGACCAGTTTGGCTTCTGCACTTCCATTTTCTTAAAAGGCAACTGCACTCTTGACCTGAGTCTACAGCCCAGGAGTTGTCAACTTTGAGTATCAAGTGATTTTTTTAAAAATGTCTTAATGTTGCTCACTGAAATGACCAGCTATATTAGTCCTGAATAGGAAATTATTTTATGATTCCCATTGGAGCTACAGACAGATAGTCACCCCTTACTGGCATCAACCTCATGAAAAAAAGTTGACTCAGTCTCTAGAAAATGCTGTCAGTTATAGATTCCAAATATCTTTCTATTTCCATGAGTGTATATTTCTGTTAATCACTCATTCGGTGAAAGTGTTTACAAGGTATGCAGCAGTGCCGTCTTATTGAAAGTTTTGAAGATGGGGATTGTCAGCTGCTGATCTAGGAGAACGAAATCTCTGGTCTCAAACCTGCGCTGCTTTGCGACTGGAAGCTTTGGAAGGCTTTGGGAGTAAACCCCGAGGAAATATCCAGAGCTGGAGTACCTAAAGCACTCCTACATTGAGTTCAATGCTGACTGGCAACTTCTGAGTGCCATTGGTGGCAAACTGTAGTCTCTGCCGTTCCTTTGGATTCATCAGCTTCATGGAGAGGGGGAGTCTGCTGCACGGGCAACAGTGTGGTCTCCATATTGTGTATGCAGCTAGGATGTAACATCTGTGGTTGACCCCGAACAACAGAGTGCCCCTCGTTGATCAATTATTACTATAGAAGTGCAGAATTTTATCAATTGTTAGGTGTTATTAACTCAGCTGGATAAGTACTTGTGGATAGTTAAGTATATTTTATTGGTCCTAATAATATATAAAAACAAAAGTGACATTTTCAGCTTTCCAGTCAGTCAATGTAAAGGTGATGGTTATTTGACTAGATTTTTCCAAAGATTTATTGTTCAATTGGCTAGCTGCAATATTTCTACATCATTGCGCTAATAAATAGAGTATGTTTATTTAGTTTGGTCACTAGTGGGACCAATTAGACAGTTCTTTTAAAGAGCCAACAAAATGTATCCAGCAGCCTTATTTGTAGTGGAAGATCATATATTGCTGTGATAGTGGTGAAATAGTGTAGTTTACCTTTACTTCTCCAGAAAAATATCTCAAATGCTGTAGAACAACAACAATTCTAAGTCACAAAAGGGGAATTTTAAATGAAACACAGTAAACCAAATGATTGAAAGTTTTTTTAAAGCTTCTGATGCTTTGAGGGGAGAAAATCCAACCGCTCTCTAAACTAATCATACAAGTATAGTTCCATTGCACAGCAGGAGATAGAATCAATATTAACGTTCGTGCATTCTTAACAGTCTAACCAGATGAAAGCTTTACTTTGTCATAAAGTAATGAATTAAAGATGTAGCTTTAGTTATTACAATTTTAGGGTTGTAGATGCTCCTTCTGAATATAAATATTTTTCATTTTAGAAATCTCAAGGATTATTTTCCATTTACTTGCGTGAAATTGTGTACCTTGTTGCCTGCTGTTATAGCACACATCAAACAAAATGAAAATAAAACACTGCATTAAGTAGGCTTGTTATGCTTGTTGGCAGGAAGAACATTTAAGCAATGTAATGTTTTCAGTATGAATGTTGATTGAGCTGTTTTGACTTTGATTAAATTCCAGGTGTCTGAGCTCCTGAGAGAGCAGTCACATCTCCGATCTGAACTGGGTTTCTCTGAACAAATGGGTGAAGAATATGATTACCCACACTCTTACTGTGGCCACTACACTAACCTGGAGTCAGTTTCCCGCTCCTCTAGCCCAGGCTGGATGTCCAGGTGTTCAGCACCAGGCTCTTTAAGTCATGGTCCTATGAGCACACCAACCACTACTGCACCACATGGGAAGCCAGCGAACCAAGCTACCTCAACCCAACTGCAGGGCAAACAAGTGTATCGCTCTTCAATTTCGCTGACTCCCTCAGCACCATCACGAGCTTCCCTGGGGGAGCCACTTACAGAAAATAGATCTTCATCAGGAATTGTGGACCAAAATCCCTTAAGCCAGACATCTGAACCTACTGTTGCTGCAGCATCCTCTCCATCTAATGGAGCAACAAGCCCTATCGTAGATTATCCAGAATTTCACAGTGTTCTGCAAGAGGTTAGTGATCAATTATTTCAGAAAAAACACTTACTAAATTAAAATGATTCCCTGAAATTGGTTGAGGTGTCACTTGTGCATTACCAATATTATAGATCGCTCAAAGGGTTCTACAAGGGTGGGTAGCAATTGGGTCAAGAGGGATTAAATGGTGGGCAACATCTCTCTAAGATGGTTATACTTACAAAATGTCCATTGCTGGTCAGGGACGATATTTTGACAGGGTGAATTTTCATTTTGATTTTTCATAAAACATGGAAGATTTCCAGAAGTGTTTTTTTAAAATTATTTTTACTTTCAAGTAAAACATTTGCAATCTTATTTGTTCCACTTAACTTAAGAGCATGTAAAGAATCAGTATTAAAGAGCTGAGGCATAATAATGATACACAGTTGGAAATGGAGCTCATAGCCTGAGTATGGGGGCAGGTCACAGGCACTGAATTGTGAAGATTGGAAGGGCAGAAGCTTGAGAAGCATCTACTGTTTTTTTTCTAATCTCATGAGATTCCATAAATAATTTGAAAGAAATATTCACTGTTTTTTGTAAATGATGCTTTGAAGGTGAGAAATTTAGACCATGCAACAGATCACTATTTTTGTGACAAGGATTTTTACATTTTATTTCCGCATCGCTTTGAAGGGATGGGTTTATTCTAGCGATTCCCAACCTTTTTTATGCCGTGGAGCCCTACCATTAACAGAGAGGTCCATGGACCCCAGGCCGGGAACCGCTGGTCCTGTTTTTGAGACTGACCCTTGCAGTTCTGTTTGAGCAATTCACTGCATTGTATCCTTCTATAAGGGGTAGGTTCTATCCCTTCTGATACAAGGCAAATGATCTCCTTACTCATTGTTCCATCCTTCATTTTGTTTCCAGCTCCCAAATGCTTTCCTTATGATTTGAGGTTGGGTAAAGTTAGATACAAAATTGGAATCAGGTTTACTATCACTGACATATGTTCTGAACTTTGGTGTTTTGCTGCAGCAGTTTATTGCAATACATAATAAAAAAATCTATAAATTACTATTTATAATTTACCATATCGCTGTGATGATTGTACGCTCTAGTATCAATTGTTTGCTGACAATGAAGTAAAGTATATATACTACATATATTGCTATATATAGTTAAATTGAATGTGTAGTGCAAAAAGAGAGCAAAAAAAGGTGAGGTAATATACATGGGTTCATTATCCAGTCACAAATCTGATGGCGGTGAGGAAGAAACCGTTCCTAAAACATTCAGTGACTGCCTTCAGCCTCCTGAACCACCTCCTTGAGGTAGCAATGAGAAGAGGGCATGACCTGGGAGACAGGGTCCTTACTGATGGATGCTGCCATTTTAAGGCATCACCTTTTGAATATGTCCTTGATGCTGGGGAGGCTAGTGCCCATGACAGAGATGGCTAGGTTTGCAAATTTCTGCAGCTTTTTTTGATTCTGTGCAGTGGGCCAACCATACCAGATGGTGATGCAGCCGGTTAGAATGCTCTCCATGGTAGATCTGTAGAAATTTGCAAGAGTGTTTCATGAGATACCAAGTCTCCTCAAATCCCTAATGAAATACAGCTGCTGTCGTGCCTTCTTTGTAATGGTTTCAATATGTTGGGCCCAAGAAAGATCTTCAGAGATGCTGACATCCAGGAACTTGAAACTACTCACCCTTTCCACTGCTGATCCCTCAACGAGGACTGGTGCATGCTCCCTCGACCTACACTTCCTGAAATCCACTATTACTTCCCCGGTCTTACTGATGTTGAGTGCAAAATTGTTGCTTCAACAACAATCAACTAGTTTTATCTCACTCCTGTATGCCTCGCCACCCTCTGAAATTCTGCCAACAACAGTTGTGTCATTTGCAGATAGCATTTGAGCTGTGCCTAGCTACACAGGCGTGAATGTAAGGAGACTAGAGCAGTGGGCTAAGCACACATCCTTGAGGTGCACCAATATTGATAGTCAGTGAGGAGATGTTAATTCCAATCTGCACTGATGGTGGTCTCCTGATGATTAAGTCAAGGATCCAGTTGCAGAGGGTGGTACAGAGGCCCAGGTTTTACAGCTTGTTAATTAGTACTGAGGATATGATGGTGTTAGTGGAATAGAACTTTGGAAGCAACATACTCCACAACATTGTTAGATTTACATTTTCTACAGTTCCCATCCATTAATAGCTAAAAGAAAATGAGATTTATGTGGCAAGAGCTAGATGCTTTTCTGAGGATTAGGAAAGTAAGGCGGAAGGTATCACATCCTGTTAAATGTGCACACTAGAACTTCCTAGTTCATCTAGGATCATTCCTGTCCTTAATCTCCTCAGCTACCTTGTTTGTGACACCAAGGTGATCCTGAGATGATGTAGTCCAGAAGGTTCTTCTCTTCAGAAGTCAAAAATGAGGCAAAGTATCTTGGTTGCAACCATTTTATTAGTTGTTCATCATAGTGATGATGAGACGTCACCATACTCATCTGGTGAGACTGCACTTAGAGTATTGTGTTCAATTCTGGTCACCTCATTATAGGAAGGACGTGGAAGCTATGGAGAGGGTGCAGAGGTGATTTACCAGGATGTTGCCTGGTTTGGAGAACAAGTCATATGAAGCAAGGTTAGCAGAGCTGGGACTTTTCTCTTTGGAGCGTAGAAGAATGAGAGGGGATTTGATAGAGGTCTACAAGATTATGAGAGGCATAGATAGGGTGGATAGCCAGTACCCATTTCCCAGGGCACCTATAGCAAACACCAGAGGGCATATGTACAAAATTAAGGGAGGGAAGTTTAGGGGAGACATCAGGGGTAAGTTTTTTACACCGAGGGTTGTGAGTGCCTGGAATGACTTGCCAGGGATGGTGGTGGAGGCTAAAACATTAGGGGTATTTAAGAGCCTCTTGAACAGGCACATGGATGAGAGAAAAATAGAGGGTTATGGGGTAATGTGGGTTTAGTACTTTTTTAAGGATTATATGGGTCGGCACAACATGGAGGGCTGAAGGGCCTGTACTGTGCTGTAGTGTTCTATGGTTCTATAGTATAGGCCGGACAGGGTTAACCTGTACCAGCAAGTAAAAGGAACTTGGGCATATGCTTTTCCCTGCATATGGCAAACTGGTCTGAATCAATTTAGAAAGGACACTTGTGACCGGGGACTGACTGAGTCACATGTTAGCATTGTGGTCAAAGGAACTACTGAAGTATGAAACCAAATATATTACAAGTTACTAAAAATTGATGGACAAACAGGTGATTATACAAACCTATAAGCAGGTTTAAAGAGAGCTAAAACTACAATTAAAATAATAATCTGGACTCTAACCAGCACCTGCTAGAGGTGTCCAAAGGGAAATGCTACCAGATTCTTGCGAGTAGCTACCAGTTTTCACCTAAATGCAGGAATGTCTTTTGATGCCTATTACATGGAGAAAGATTATGGGATTTTTGGAATTTTATAGTGTTATGTGAGTCGAGTAGCAACTGTATTACTGATGGAATTTATCTTTGTCCCCACCAGATAAAGGAATCAATTGTTGGTGAAATAAGGCGGGAAATTCTGGGTGGACTTCTAGCTGCGATATCACCAGCTGGTAAAGGTGTTGGGCATAAGGAAGAGAAGATGTGACCACAGTGAGTAAATAGCAAAGTTCTGTTGGAAGATGCTGGAAACCTGATGTAAAAACAAGCTTTTAGAAATATCTGCTGGTCATTTGGAATTGGAGGTGTTTTTTTTTTAATTTAAAAGATTAAAAAAATTAAACCCAAATAAAATAAAATATTGAAATAGATTTTTGGCACCCCACAATCCATAAAACTAAATCTAGATATGTAGTTATCATAGTTATCACAGAGGAACAGGCCCTTTGGCCCAACTCATCCATGCTGGTCCCAGTTGTTTGCATTGGTCCATGTCACTCTAAAGCTTCTTATCCATATACCTATTTTTCCAGCAGTTAGTTGATGTTAGTATCAGTTAAGTTAAAGTCTGTCCCGAGCCTTATAAGCTCATCAGGCTGGTGCTTATGCTAGCTTCCGTGGCGCAACTGAAGCGCCTGAGAGTACGAGACCCCCCCCCGATGGGATGCCAGTCTATCGCGAGGTTAACCCCCAGCATTTTGCCGGTACCCATTTTCAGCTGGGTGGACTGGAACAATGGGTGGTTAAGTGCCTTGCTCAAAGACACAACACGCTGCCTCGGCTAGGTCTCGAACTCACAACCTTCTGATCGCTAGTCCAATGCCCTAACCACTTGGCCACGCGTTAGTGTCATTTTTCCCTTTTTTTTACCACTGAAACAGTTGAAGCCAGGTCATTAAATATATTTAAGAAGGGGGAGATATTCTTAAAGTAAAAGAGATCAAGTGATTTAAGGGTAGGTATCATCAAGAACAAAGTGTGAATTTAGATCAGCACTGATATTGAATGATGGAGCAGGCTGAAAGCATGAAATGACCCACAGTTGTTTGTTTTATGTTAATAAATTTTTATTTTAGATTTGCAGCTTTTGTACTAATTCTAAGTCTAGCAGGGCAATCCACTGAAACAGGACATTTTGATTATTTCCATAGATTCTAAAACAATATTGATGGAATGAATTGAGTACAATCTCCAACTGTTGAATGTTTATGCCTGCCTTCTGGAAAATAAAGCACCATTATGTGAGGACAAGTGTTCAGTCAGTCCACCTTTTGAGACTGAAAAGATGCATTCATGATCTATTTGGGTTATGATTCAATGAGCTAGAAGACTCATTAACTGAGTAAAGGTGAATTCCTTTCTACCACATTGGGCAATCACACAATTTGGAGGCAGTGCATGAAATGGAGCTAAGGTAGATCACTAATGATATGATGAATGACAAACAACAGAGTAGGTCTGAAGAGCTAGAGGGTGTACTCTTGCTCCTGGTTATGATTTTACATGTTGATACTGTTGCCCTATACATAGATCCAGGTTATTGAGAATTAACAGTCTTAGAACTGAGATATTTGATCCAAATTTGTAATTTGTGATGAATTGTACTACTTGAAGTCAACACAAAAAAAGTCCTTTTTGTAATCTGGTTTGAATTTAAAATATTTTGATTTTTGCTTGATATTTTCAGGGAGGAATTGCTTGTTTCTGAAGAATGTATCTTCGGCACAACAAAATGAATTTCTCTACTTGGTTTACTAGCTTCTAACCACATTTACTGGTTGAAGTAGCCTTTCATAATCATTCAGCTCGGATGTCCAGAATTTCAGGAGGCACTGCTAATTCAGAGATGGATTGCGTTTTATCTAGGTAGCATTCGGAAATGTACTTTGTATGTTGATTAATTTCTTTTTTGTGTTTATTACTTCTTGTAACTCAGTGTCTTAAAAGTGATTTAACACACCTAATAGTCAGACGTAGTAAATAAAACAGATTTGTTGTAGTGTTTGTTAGTGGCCTGCTGTTGGGGACTTAACACCTACATTATGTGATAAGATTAAAACTTGAAATTCTGCTTTTACTTAATTACTTATAGGTTATGTGTGCTGTAACACTTTCATAGATGTTAATTTAACATTTTCTTCTTGAAGCACTGACCTCTGTGAGGTACTTCCTGTGCAATACCTGTAATACACGGCAAACTTGAAAAGACTAGAGAATCGTTACTACTGTTTATAATCACAACACTCCTA
The DNA here is from genome assembly GCF_048418815.1 of Hemitrygon akajei. Taxonomy (NCBI): domain Eukaryota; kingdom Metazoa; phylum Chordata; class Chondrichthyes; order Myliobatiformes; family Dasyatidae; genus Hemitrygon; species Hemitrygon akajei. The sequence goes on along the minus strand of NC_133128.1, from coordinate 165,293,070 downwards.
ATATCTGTGAAATGTTCAATGTACTACATGTTAAGAAGAAAAAAGTCTTATGTCATTTGGTCTTTAAAAAAAAGAAGTGAGGATTTAAAGAATGAAAAAGAGTCTATTTGAATGCCACAAACTGATTTAAAGGTGGTCTTACACTGTATTTTATATATTTAATTCATTTGAAAATTTTGGATTTATTTGATAATTTTGAATAGGATGGGTTGGGATTCATAAGTATTTCAAGTGCCTAAAGCTTTTTTTCTAAATATGTACTTGGTATAAATGTATGATACATATTTACTAAAATATTTCTTCTATTATGGATTGTATGCTGAAGAAAATTGTATAATAGTTTAACTTGGGATGCATGTGGAATATATTGAAATCACTAATAAATATTTATTTTAACTATATAAGGCTGGATTTTTTTTTTCTAAAAATCAAACCTGTTCTGTTTAACCTATTATGTGGCCTTTCCAGAATAATCTCTCACTGCTGCATGTTTAACATGTCTAGGCACTTGGCTTGTGTGTGGGCACAACACTTCAGGAGGGGGCGATGTCAGTGCGATACAATTCAGACAAAATATATTCTAGTGCTCTCTCCTTCTGTTGAGTCACAGTTTTTTCCAAGCTGCAAATGACTTTGAACTAGTGGTTGTGTCTAACAAAATATCATCGTTCAATCATATTTCTGCAGTCAAGCAACCTCTGCTGTCATTGCCGAACAGGAACTCAATGAATGCAGCCATGTAAGTACAGGAGATACGGTACAATGCTGTAGAGAGTGACTTGCTCCTGACTCTCCATGTCTTTTCTATATCGAATGTAATTTGGGACCATGATGAATACTCTCACTGCTTGGATGACAATCAAAAAATCTGCTACCTCTCAGAACACAGAATCCTTATCTAGAATCCTAAATGTCTGCTCTACGGATTCTGTAGGATATTTGTACTATACTGTGGAGTATTACACAGCACACTTAGATTAAAAACATCAGGAGAAATGTCCCTTTACTTTTGCATTTGAAGCCTGGTACATATATCAATTGTCAACCACTGACACAGTTTAGTCTTGAAGTGTTGAATAAACTTACCATTTAGTATACATGAGCCACAGACAAACGTACATGAGTATGATGCACAGAGCAACCCATCCGAAGACAGTATCTCACATGCCACTTAGAAAATGCTCACATTTCATCCAAATCAGAGAAAGAAATGCTCAATGTTCCAAGTAAATTTATTATCAAGTATCTCACCATATACAACCCCGAGATTCATTCTCTTGCAGGCAATCACAATAAATACAAGAAACGCTACAGAATCAATGTAAGAGCGCACACAACAGGGCGGACAATAACCAACATGCAGAGAAAACCGAACTGCTCAAATACAAAAAAAGAAATAATAATAAATAAATAAGCAATAAATATCAAGAATATGAGAAGAAGAGTCCTTGAAGATGAGTCCATTGGTTGTGGGATAGTTCAGTGTTAGGGTGAGTGAAGTTACCCCTCTGCTTCAAGAGCCTGATCGTTGAGGGGGTAAGAACTGCTCCTGAACCTGGGATGCAGATCTTGAGGCTCCTGACCATCGTAATGGCAGCAGTGAGAGGAAGTGAGTTTAAGGGCCCATAGATCTGACTGCAAATCTGCCTATTCTTTTTGAGTCTAATTCTACTCTTTTGTCAAAAGAGCTTGGTGTATTGTGTGTGAATAAATGACCTAAGTGTGCTTAGCTGTACTATAGTGCAGTTGAAATGAGTGGAATTGTGCAGGGTTGTGGGAAGGAAACACATTTTAACTCTATCAGCCTTGTTCCGTATGAAATCCACACCTTCCCTGTTTGGAAAGATTCACTGGCTATAACCAGCAAAGCTCTGACCACTGTCACCCACCTTAACCTAGTACAACAAAGGCAACCTATTAGATCCTCACTCTCTTCCCATTGTGCATTAATGTCAGCTTCTGTATTGGAGTGTTTAGGTCTGAAAAAAAAATGAATGATCTGGACTAAAGGCGAAGGAAGTGTTCTCCTTCAAACCTAGAAATTGTTTGAAATGACCAACATTTGAATACTTGACAAACACCAGCCTAAAGGAAAATCACGTTAGGTTCTATTTATTGCATGACTGTGGGATTTTCCAGTTTTCATTATATTTTGTTCACCTGCATAAGTATATCCAGATTTCCAAAGTAATTAAGTAGTTGTGAAGGCTTTTGAGCTGCTCCTAATGGTGCTAAAAGTTCTGTCAATCCAGGTTCTTAAAACAAAGTCACTCATTACTAATTCTACTGAGCCTTTGGGGCGACACCCACAGAAATTATTCTAATGTATGAAATTACTATTTAAAAAAAATAAACTAAACATCTATAACATTCAATCAAAGGCGTGAATTATATTATTTATTAAAATCAAATACTCGGGGGGGGGGTGGAATCGTTTTCCGTCACTAAAGTCTGCATAAATATCAGTAACAGTCTTCATTTTGCTCTCAGAATGCTGCATGGAGATTTCAAAATGCCCTTATGTGCAGACCCACTCAGACCAGTCCCATTTGTCTATGGGATATTGTGGTCAAGGGTGACGAAGGGTGCAAGAGTAAAGATGTGGGTAAAAATTGGACAAAATCAAGAGATGTTTGTATTTCCGTGAATGAAACTGATTTGCGAAAGGAGGGCAGAATCAAAAGTACATTGGGATTAATACAAATTTGGATCTATTTGTGCATTATAGCCAATTTATATTTTAATGCAGGTTGATTCTTCCTATTCCGAAGTGTTTCCGATTTCAGATATTTTCAGATTTCGGAATATATGATGTATATAGCTTAGGACTGCCATAATTTCCGACTGAATTTATGTGCTGCCAGTCAGGCCTCTTTGTCTTATATATATGTAATTAACAGTAAAAATTATTACATACCATTATTACAATGAAAACATAATGTGTGCAGAGTAACAAGTGCCTCACAGCAGCATCAGGAGAATACCTGATTCAGTTGTTGAACAGCAACAAAAAACGGCAGGCTCTCAGTCTCCACCTATGACACCCACGTTTTGATTAAAATGTTGCAGCACACTGTATTTCTATTTTAATTTATTTTAGGTTTATGTAAGGTATAAAAACAATCAGCATTGTAGACTTGTTCTGGTGTTAGATTTTCATCAGCGACGATCTTCATAAACTTATCAATGCATTTCTCTGCTGCACTTTATCTTCTATTTTTTAAATCTTTAAAAATATGATGCCTGCTGAATGTTCACAATTACTTTCAATTTTCAGCTTGTCATGATAGATCTTTTCTTGTTTCATGATCAGCTTACCGTTAAGTGGCATATGTTCACTCTGACACTTTCAATACATGATCGATTTCTTCATTTTTCACTTTGTGCAGTTTTTCTGTTTTTCATTAACTTCTGTTCATTAAGTATGTGAAGTCGCTTCTCAGAACTGTGAGACTTGCCTGCTGACCTTCCCAGTGCCTTGTGACATCATCTCAGCACTCAAAAGAATTGCGGATTTCAGAATTTTTCAGATTTTGGCATTTTGGATAAGGGGTACTCAACCTGTAATTGAAAATATTCAATTCAGTGGTATATAAATCAGAAAAAAAGTCCATTGATCCATAAATGAAAACCATACAATTCAATTTCTCATGAGATCCATTAAATCTGTCCTATTCGAAGCTCTAATTAAAATATGATATTGAATGAAGTCATGACCTGAAGTTCTACGTTTTGTGTCCTGAAACTAAGTTCCTAATGCTAATTGTGAAGAAATCATTCCCGAATTTTGGAAGAAAGAAGTTTTACCATTTGATGACTGATACTAGCAGTCCCAAATAATGACTTAGAAGGCATTAGAATAACACTATTGACCATTAATAGCCTGAAGCCAGGACCATACCTCATTCAAAGTGGGTGCAAACATTTTCTGTTGTAGAAATTCAATTTCAGGGCATATCAACTGCAGACAAGGGACTATTATGGGTAAATGATTGTCCCTTAGGTTAGACAAATGGCCTCATGTTCTGTGATTACTTTACGCAAGAGATCACTTCTCTAACCTGAGGGCCAATCCTGTGGCCCCTGGAGAAACCTTATGACTACAGTAATCAATTGCAGTCTCCATGTGTATTCTATGTGATGATGATTAATGATGAAGTTTTGCTTTATCAGGATGGTTACTGGAAGGGGTGGAGGATAAGTGACATAACTGACATGTCTAATTTTCTCTTGGTAAGTAGACCTGCTGTTGTTGCTTTTAATCTGATGGGTTTTGTCTCAGTGATATACCCTTGTGCAACAACCTGGGTAAAGTGTGGGCATCTGCTGCTCTGTTTATTGTCTGCGAGTCACATGCCTGAACCATTAATAATTTCACAACTGATGTCCGGGAAGAATGCTGAAGCTCAAAATGGTGGAGTGCTATCAAGTTGACATAACTTTGGCTGTTGGTTCTGATTTCTGGGTTACAGGAGGAAGCAAATTGCAACATCAAACATCTTGAACAGTACAAGTTGTTGTGATGAAAACTGCCATAGTGAAGGGAATGAAAGTCTATTTCTGATTGAAAAGGCGTTGCCAGGAACATTCTGTTCGTACAGAAAATGACTCCCCAGCATCCCGCTTCCTTAGCCAAACGCAATTTGAAAATATAAATCAGAAGACATAACAGAAAGACAACGTAGAGTTTTACATCAAATGGAAGGGGCATCCCATAACAACTCAAGGCCATACCATGTAAACTGGCAGAAAATGCAACTGATCTGGAAATGCATGGAACTGACATTCTGTGACAAAAGTCCCTGCTCCTTGTTGGCAAAATATAAAAGGTTTCCTGCAGTATCTTTACTAATGTTAACTGGTAAAGTGCTATAATTCACTCTTTCTTTGTGGGATGCTACTTCTGGAGTACATTTTTTGGAGAGTTTACCAGAATTGTCACTTTTGGTTTATTGACTTCTTTAAATACACCTTTTGTTTAATTTTCCTCCTAAACTTGGCAAACCCTCCCTGTAAGTTCAAGCTCATCCATTTTACACTTCTGGATAGCAGAATGTTCCAGTTTTAAAATAGCTTATTTATCAAAACAAAGGCATTAATTCAGGTAGTGTGACCCATCAGCACTTCTGTAAAGTAGAACGCAGGTGAAAGCTTTGCAAGTACATCTGTAAACTTCAGCTGCCTTGCTGCATCTGCACAATGCTTTCAGTTTGGTAATTAGGATTTACTGACAGCTTTAAAAAAATCAGCTGTCAAATTTGTGATGTCTGTGTAAGTGTGATGTGTATTTATTGTCAAGTGGTCCATGCATGGTATGCTTGCTGAATTGACTAAATGAGATGCACGTCTTCTAGCAGCTCCCTTTTAAACAGAGTTAAACAGTATGGAAATAGGCCATTCAACCCGCCAAGTCTGTACGGGCTAATTAAGTTCTACTTATACAAATGTTAGTACTCACGGGCTCCTATGCTGTGGTATTTCAAGTCTTAATTTTGAATATTGATTCATATCCACACCCTACACGCCATTTATGAGGGTTTAAAGAATTAAACTTGAATGGATGAAATATTAATGATTCCTAGCAAGTAAACCTCCCTGTGGTAATGCTGTAGCAACACACACAAAATGTTTGGGAAACTCAGAAAGCCAGGCAGTAGCCATGGAAAAGAGTAAACAGTTGATGTTTCAGGCCAAGACCCTTCATCAGGACTGGAGAAAAAAGATGAGAAGTCAGAGTAAGAAGGCGAGAGGAGGGGAGGAAGAAATACAAGGTAGTAGATGATAGTGAAACTGGGAGAAGGGGAGGAGTGAAGAGCTGGGAAGCTGAAAGGTGAAAGAGATAAAGAACTGGAGAAGGGGGGGATCTTTTGGGAGAGGGTCGAAGACCATGGAATAAAGGGAAGGGGGAGGAGCACCAGCGGGAGGTGATAGACAGGTAAGTAGATGAGGTGAGAGAGAGAATGGGATTGGTGAAGGGAGAATACAGACTACCTCAGCTAGGGAGGCTCCAGGGCAAGTATATTGGGTAAAAATTGGCACAGCCTTCAGGGAAAAGAGCAAGCAGATATGGTGTCACCAGTAGAAAAACGACAGATGTGGTAGGCATTTGGGTCAGGAAGCTCCCAGTGGTTTTGGCAGTTAGTAAGTTCCACCAGAAAAGTCAGTGTGGTTATCTTGCTGAGTCCGAGTTTGTAGTCAGTGAACAAACAAACACTGGAAATTGGGAAAGCTTCACACCTTCTGGTGTGACCTAAGTTTTGGTGGGAACACCAGTGAAAGGAAATAGGTGTTCAGAATTAAGTTGCCCCGTGGAAGCTCTGGTGTACATAAAAGGGTGTTCAAGCCTAACAGTAAATACAGAGAATGCATGTGAATATTCTACAGACCAAATAATACAGTGGAAAATGATGGTCCTGTTCTATATCAGACTGCAAGGGAGCCATTCATTCAAGAGCTGTGAGTTTCCAAGTTTACCCTTTGTAAGAAAATATTTTAACACCAAGGAAGGCAGAAGATATTTTGTTCAGGGAAGGAGCACAAAAGTTACAGGATCTTTTCAATTCTAAAATGTATGAATCTGTAGAGACCTACAAGTTCACAATTAGGATATGTGAGATTGGGAAGACTCATAGCAGCCATAGTAACTGGTTTTGGCACCACGACCATGTACTTGGTGACACAGTTGTCTCTAGTTTAACTGACAAATGAACTTGATCCCAGTGACAATATCTTGTGTTTCATTTTACGTAGCAGATCACATTGCCTATATGGATGGCACTGAGAAATGTTAAAGAATTTTTGTCACATGGTAGTAGTTGAAAGCTATGGTTCCAAAACAGAGTGGGTGCACATGATTGAGGATGGAACTATTGAGATGGATATAGTGAGATACATCTATCAAGTGTATCACTTTAAAAGGAGATATGTTTTAACTGTCAGTAAAAATGGCACAATTTTTCAGCAAACATCTAAAGCCACGTTCATTAACTTGAGCAAATCTAGTGCTGTGATTTCTTCACAAAATGGACCGAAGAATTGTCGGTGAAATACTGAGGATGCAGGTATTGCCGTGGTATTTAGTTTGTTAGTCAATGTCTCGTTATTAAACCTGTTTACTTACAAAACTGAACAAGCCCACATTCTACAACAGTACACTGCTGAGTTGCTTATGACTCCAAACATCACGGAACCATATCTTTGTCTTCTCCCGATAGCCATAGGATACAGAAAACCATACAAGTAGTTGAAAAGAAGACATCAATCCCACCCCCGCACAAAAACAAAAGAAACAAAAACTTGCAAACCCTCAAAACCCCCAACCTCTCCCTTGCACTAAAACTAACAGACCATCTAAAGCCCCCAGGCCGACAATCCGCAACTAGAATGGCACGAACAAGATAGGACTGAAAGAAGCCAAAATGAAATGCAGTTAGATTGAACAACAGGCCAATTCAAAATCTCAGAATTTTGATAACATCTCGAGAGCATCGGGACCCGGCAGCCCCTTCGACAGCAGTGAATCAAACCATTGGTCCCTCTGATGGCAGCAACTCGAACCAGTGGTCCCTCCGAGGGCAGCAACATGAATGAGAGGCCTCTCCAAGAACCACTTGCTCTCCTCCGCATTTGCCTTGATGTTTCAATCTTTATCGATGCTTTAATCTGCGAGAAATGTAGTTGATCATGGGCCCTCCTCTCATCTCTGAGCTTCTCCTTGTGGTAGCTTGTGCCCCCATTTCTCTCCTGGAGTTCTTTTGGGAACAGCAAAGCACTATCTCACTCGATCCTGTGTGAAATATGCAAGAGAATATTGAGGAGTTGCATGATTATAAAAGCGTTCTAGAAGTTAGTTCGGTGGAGGCTGTGGATAAAGTTGCACATCTGGGTTACGAAGTGACACCTTTCTTAAGTCAAGAAGAGTGAATTTCAAAATATTGAACAGTCTTTGATCTGTGGTAGTATTGGTGGTTAAGGCATATCAAGGGAACTGATGCAAGCTGTAATAAACTAATAACAGGACCAAGCTTAACCCAATCAGGCTTGTTTTCCCAATCAATAAGAAAATGGCTGATCCAATCTTGACCTCAGCACCACTCTCCTCTCTCCCCAGACCCTTCAATTCTTCAAATATTTATCAATCTATTCAATGATTCCACCTCCATGGTTCTTTGGGGAAGATAATGTGACAGAGTCTGGACTCTGAAAGGTAAGCTAAAAGATCTGGAGGTAGATAAACCACATCACCTAAACCAGATGGACTAAACCCCAGGATTCTGAAAGAGGTAACTGAAGAGATTGTGGAAGCATTAATTCTGATCTTTCAATAATCACTAGCTTCTGGAATAGTTCCAGAGGTCTGGAAAATGGCAAATGGCACTCTACTCTTTAAGAAGAGAGGGAGGCAAAAGACAAGAAATTATGAACTTGTTAGCCTGATTTCAGTGGTTGGGAAAATGTTAGAGTCATTAAGGATGAGATTTTGGAAGTACTTAGAGAGACATGATAAAATAAGCCGAAGTCAGCATGGTTTACTGAAGGGAAAATCTTGCCTAATTATTCTGCTGGAATCTATGAGGCAATAAGAAGGATATTCAAGGGAATGTCATTGAATGTTGTGTACTTGGACTTTCAGAAAGCCTTTGACAAGGTACCACATATGAGGCTGTTAAACAGGATTAAGAGCCCATGGTATTAGATGAAAGATACTAGCATGGATAGAAGATTGACTGAGTTGGAATAAAGAGGCCCTTTTCTGTTGGCTACCAGTGCTAGTGGTGTTCTGCAGGTGTTGGTGTTAGGTCTGGTACAACTCACGTTCTGCGTAAATGATCTGGATGACTGAACTAATTGCTTTATGACCAAGTTTGTAAATGATTCAAAGATAGGTTGAGGAGCAGGTAATGTTGAGGATTCAGGTAGTTTGCAGACTTACTTGGTTGGACAGATTAGGAAAATTGGCAAAGATGTGGCATATGGAATATAGTGTAGGGAAGTGTATGGTCCTGCACTTTGGTAGAAGAAATAAAAGTGTAGACTATTTTCTAAAGGGGAGAAAATTCAGAAATTGGAGGAACAAAGGAACTTGGGATTCTCTACAGGGTAACTTGAAGGTTGAGTTGGTAGTAAGGAAGGCAAATTCATTTCAAGAGGACTAAAATATAAAGACAAGGATGTAATGCTGAGGCTTTATAAGGCATTAGTCAAACCACATTTGGAGAACTGCAATCAGTTTAGGGCCCCAAATCTAAGGAAGGATGTACTCGTATTGGAGAAGGTCCAGAGGCTGTTTATAAGAATGATCCTGGGAACGTAAGGGATAATATATGAGATGCATTTGATGGCTCTGGGTCTGTACTCACTCGATTTTAGAAGAATGAGTGGAATCTCATTGAAACATATTGAATATTGAAAGGCCTGGATAGAGTGAACATGGAGAGGAGGTTTCCATTAGTTGGTTTACAGCCAGAAGCTGCATCCTTAGAGTAGAATGATTTCCTTTTAGAACAGAGATCAGGAGGAACTTTTATGCCAGAGGATGCTGAATCTGTGGAATTCATTGCCACAGGGAAGTCACGTCATTGGGTATATTTTATGCAGAGGTTGATAGGTTCTTGATTAGTAATGGTGTTGAAGATTAAGTGGAGAATGCAGAAGAACTTGAATTGAGGGGGAAAACACATCAGCCATGTTTGAATAGTGGAGCAGAATCAAAGGGTTGAATGGTCCCATTCTACTGTTGTAACTTATTTATCTAGAGTTACAGGAACAGGCCCTTCTGGCTCAATGAGCCACATCACCCCGCAACCCACCATTTGATCTCTGGCTTAATCACGGGACAATTTACAATGACTAATTAACCTACTAACCAGTACATCTATGGACCGTGGGAGGAAACTGGAGCATTCTGAAAGATGAAATTCCTCTTTATCGGTATCTTCAATAGGCAACACCTTTTTCTTAAACTATTCCCCATATATCCAAAGCTATTCCCTGCACTTCAGGTACCTCCACTTGTGTAATTCTGAGCATACTCAAAATCGTGGATCTCATACTTAAGAAAACGAGGGAAAAGGTTCAGCATCCATGTGAAATCCTATCTTTCAATAATATTATCCCTCATTCTTCTAAGCTCCAATAAGACCTGGGAAAAAAATTGTTTTTGAAGACATGTGATGCACCGCAAGAAATCAGAAAATAAGATTAAGTTAAATACACAACCTGTCATATTTCCAATGAGGTTACCACCAGTCCCAACTTGTAACCAGGTTTATGATGAAACAAAGAATTGAGCCAACTGCTTAAGGGCTTGTGAGAGGACCCAGCCCAAAAAAAGTGAATGGGAGAATATGTTTTGAGAATAAAAGAATTGAATAAAGTCATTGGAAGGTAATATAATTTCATGTTTACCTCAATGAATATGAAATTTTAAAATTTACTTGATATAAGTTGTTACCTTGATAAGAAATGTGGGTTTTTTTTGCCTCTTTTGGATATTCCAGAATTCTGTTTAGATTAACATCACCAGAGATCCACATTGTGGGAGAAGATACATAAAGAAACCTATAAGTTGTGGCTACATCCCCTGATGATAAAGGGAGCACAACTTGTTTAGCCTATCTACAGCGAAACTGTAGCTGTAGAAACAGTTCAGGAAACATTTTATGTTAAGTATTGATTATTGGACTATTTTCTGATGCTCTATTTGAAATGTAAAATATCAACTCTGCATTGTTTATTGAGCTAAGTATGTTCTTACCTTTGATGACAGTTGATCTTCACAAATGTATACGGCTTCTATTTTAATTGAAATATGAAAATGCTTGTCAAAATTATTTTTTAATCACATTATAAAACGGAAACTTTCATATTTCTTGTAATGCTTGGCAACTCAGTTTTAGTTTATAAAATATGAAACAAAATTAAAATTGCAATGAATAGTATCCTTTATTGGTCCGTTTTCATTTCAACAGAATGTAAGATCATTTGTGGGGTACTGATGCAGGATTCCAGTCTTGTTATAAAATTAAAAATTAGTCATCTTTAATTGAGTGTGCTAAGTGACTGCAAATGTAAATACAGGGAAGTCTTGGGCAGGGTAGAGATATCAGGTAATGGGGATAATATACCTTGAGAAATCCCAAAGTGCTATTTCTGCTTTTGCCTCATGAGATTTGCCTTCAGTACTAAGCAGTGATTGAAAGGGGTGGTGATGAGGGGGAGGGGAGTTGCTTTACCACATCTGTTATGCTTAACTACCCACCAGATAAACTTGCAGAACCATACCAAAAGTCAAATTCACCATCCATGATCAAAATGCACGTCCTGACTGGCTTAACTAAGGGGAAAAGACAGATTAGGAGGATGGCAGTTTTTATTAACCTTACTATTGTTATATTTTTGAAATTAAATAGCCATTTTAATTGTAATTTTTGTTTTGTAAATTGGGAAAACTACTTTAGACTAATGTCTTCTGCAATAATCTGCAACCAGAATTCTACTTTCCACTTCACTGAATTTTTTTTCTCCACCAAACATATGTCCATTTGCAGCATCTTTTCAGCTGCCTATAAGTATCATTTTTCACAGCACTGGGAAAGAATAAATCTTTTCTGTTTGTGCAATAGACCATTCTGTCACATGATATCCACAGGTCATGAACTTTATTGGACACCCATCTCTACAGCTTAGAATGCTTGCAATAAGGATATGTTCCATTTGAATACACCTGATTACTATTTATTAATACATAATCTACCTGAATGCACATGGCATAAACAAAGTTCGATCTGCACAGTAGCACATATGAGCTTTCTTTAGGTTGTTTTTCATATTGTATTCAAGGACCTGTAAAATGGTGTTCCAGGTAACTATATGTACTGATGTATTGCTGCAAATAGAAAAATAGCAAGACATTTCATTATATTTCGACAAGAGTGTCGTTCTTTTGGCTAATGTAGAGAAATTTTAACCATAGCTGGTTTTGTTCAGTGTATGCGGGCAAAGTCATATCAGCATTTTAATGCAGTTATGCTGTTAATGTATATCTTAAAGATACATTTTTTTTTTGTTGTGAATGTATTTTGCACTTACTATGACAGTGTTAATGACCGTACTCTGTATAGACTCGGAACTCATATACCTCCTGTAATCCATCTAATCTCTGTTTTCAATTCCTGAGAAAGATCTGCAGCTGGCAATATTACACACAGTTCAAAGATCAGTGAGGTTTGGAACAGCTGAGGGTAGTGAGCGTTGTTCTAATGGGTTTTGTTCCCATCTGTTGTACACAATAGGATCATTCTCAAATTTCTGCGAAAAGGTGTGCAACCTTCTGTTCCTAGGAAAATGATCCACTAATTATGCTGAAAGGGATTAACAGACAGTGTAGAACTCCGAAGTGGAATACTTAACCATGACTACCAATGGGATAAATCATAGCTAATGGAGAGCAGAAAGACCTTGCATATCGGCTGTACATGTACAAGTGGCACTAGCTGAGAAGAATAGTATCACTGAATTAAAAGACATTTGAACAGGTACTTTGATTGGAAAAGAGAAGAGGGATATGGATGTTAATGTGGGAAATAGGGTTAAAATAGTTAGGCATCACATTTAGCATAGACTAGATGAGCCGTACAAGCCTGTTTCTGTGCAGTATGTTCATGTGACCTCATGATTCCAATTAGCAGCTTCCTAGCAAGTGAATTAAACTCTTTTGTAAGCTCTAGAGGTATCACAAACTCTCCAGTTGTCTGAATTTCAGGTATTTGCCTGTACAAGTGACCCTGTAATGTTCTAAATTGGTCTAAGATGACAAGGTGAAATTCCTGATAGTTGCAAGAATCTTATAAACAGGATTGAAAATATAAAGCCCGTAGCACACACAACCTATTGCATTAAAAATAAGACATTATTCAAAATATTTGTATCAAACTATCATGCAAAGTATAATAAGATTTGGAAAAAATGGGTAATGCAGAATTGAATGCACGCAATCACCATTATTGGACTGCTTGATACTGTTACTCAAATAAAAGCTTTTCCTGGTGATTCATCTTGGGAATGTACAAACGCACCAGAAAATGTTGGCATTGCTAAGCATTTTGATTCTGTAGCTGACATTTCAACCCCAGCTGCTTTGTGTGCAGCTTCCTGAGCACTGATCCCTTGTCCAAAGAAAACATTTCAATCCTCAAGTGTGTGATATCAGTCTCTGTGGGATGAAAATCCCAAAGCTGCCAATACAGAAGCAACTATAAAAGCAAAGTGATGCAGATACTATAAACCCAAAATAAAAGTCTGCATGAGCAGAAAATGTGTAGATCCTTGGGAGACATTGCTGGAAGAAGAAGCTTGATAACAATTAGAACTGGAAAAAGTTAGCTACTTTACCATTTTTTCAGACTGACAGCAACTACACTTCCAGGCTCCGAGACTCTGTAGTACTTCATCTATGAATCATCCTGCAAACCCCTTGGTGAATTAGAAACAAATTTTGGTGATGTGCATCCCAAGTCTTCTGATGGGGCAATGCCATAGTTTGGAATCACAGATGACATTAGACAGAAAGCAATCCTATGACTAAATGACAGCAACACATCACAGGACATTTAACATGATTCGGTTGGCTATATTTGAGAGAAGTCTGCCTTGAGTACACTTTTTACCGCACAGCAGGATGTGTCAATAGTATTCCATTGCACAAGTTGCTTCAGTTTTCTACTTTTAAAATTGTGAGATGGATAACCCCTGAAAGGGATATCAATACTTTTCAAGTTGGATTCGCAAGATCATTTTTCACTTTCAGAGAATGAAAGAGATGATGTAGGAAGTCTTCAAGTTAATGTGGTGAATAGTATCAGAGAAGAGCACAATAGCATGGCAGAGCTATTCACTCACAGTCATCATCATGGAACAATTAATCCTTGGCAAAATAATCATCTCTTGGCTATTAATGCATTTCACTGTAAGTTCCGATGTAGGTGTGATAAATAAATCAGCATCTTGAACACTCAAAGCAATGCTATTTGTTTGCTGGCAGCCACACAAAGTGGAATGTCTTTCCAAAGCAAAGCAAAGCAGTGGAACACACATGGAAAGCTAAATTACTTTCTGAAAGTGTCCTTAAATAAAATGACTTTATCTGAACCATGGGCAGCTTGTATAAAGTGTCGTAACCACTGTAGTATACATTTGTGGTTTAGCATACCACTGAATATTAAGCCATGGAAGAAGTGAACTCACAGAAACAGTGCATATGTCAAAATGCTGAGTGAATGATCCTTCAGACCACCCTCATTATTGTCCTGCTCTAACTTAATGAATAAATTACAGGATAATTCCTTAGAACAGCATTAAGGTTCTGGGAATGTTTTCATTGCTAATGTCATTCAAATCCGAGATTGCCGACGGAGCATTCTACATCATCCAAGCTGACTGTGCGTTGTGATACAGCATTGGTTCTTCACGTTGTAGAAACCTCATGCACAGTGCAACAGTAGATCCCATTAGTTGTAAAGGGAAGTACAGCACAACTGATCTGTAAGTACGAACCCAGTGTGCAAAATAAGTCACTCTACAGCAGGGGTTCCCAAAATTTTATGCGATGGACCCTTACCATGAACCAAGGGATCCATGGAATCCCTGCTCTACAGAATGAAACCAAAACTGCAGTAAAGCAGGATGTTGCTCTGTCGTATATGAAATATCTTCACCAAAATGGACCATGTACAGTGTCATAATCTCACATATCTGTACAATGGTTATAATGAACTTTTCAAAGCACTTACCTCAGATTTTGTGCTGTGAGTTAATCACGTAGTATCTTACTGAATGCCTTTCAGGTATTGATCATGAAGTAAAACAACAGTGAGGACAATCCCTATGGCTCCCAAGAACAGATAATTTGATTGAACACTATATCAACATATGCACAACATGCTAAACAACCAGAATATCAAACCGCTTATGTTATCACAGATTTTGCCATGATAATACTCTCATAATTGTTAACACCACAGCAACTTCCCCATGGTCGAAAATGGAAGTACTCCATCCATTAAAGCT
This sequence comes from Hemitrygon akajei, assembly GCF_048418815.1. NCBI lineage: Eukaryota > Metazoa > Chordata > Chondrichthyes > Myliobatiformes > Dasyatidae > Hemitrygon > Hemitrygon akajei. Next base: position 165,278,004 of record NC_133128.1, on the reverse strand, counting down.
ACCATTCCAGAGTTTCTTCACATTGTTACACTGTTGTTATTCAGCAAACTCTGATGATGGACAATAGAATGGTGACAACACTTACATTTCTTAGATAACTGCAAACTAATGACATATTTTGGGAAATAACAAAATATTTCTGACCAAGTGATAAAAGTCCCCAAAAATAAGTGTGCTTCTTTCAGTTAACACAGAGACAGGTGTAACATTGCATGCTATTTTAAAGCCAGATTAGTACATTTCTTTTTTAAGAGCAATACATTTCTTCTTTAAGCTTCTGTTCCTTCTGAGCATGCCCGGTATCTGGGGAATGGCGATAGGAAAAGCAACCATTGATTTCTATCATTGTTGGGCCTGTGCACAACTACATATCGATTAAATAAAAGCATGCATGCGGGAGATGGCTTTAACTGGTGGATTCGCATTGTAGTGAGAGAGAGAGTGTGAACAATGCGCATGCGTAGACAACAGTGCATAGGCAGACAACATATCAATGCCATGCACAAACCACAGATTAATATGTAGTGTTAATGGGGGTGGGGGGAATGATCATTGCTCTATAAAAATAGTTCCATGCATTTCATTTCCTCCCCCTTTAGATTAATGCACCATTAAACTGGATATGCACAAAGCATTCAATTTCTCTTTCATAAACCCATTTTCCAAGTAAACATGCTTTCACACTAACAGTCCATGCCAACTTCACAGTTCTAAAGGTTCAGTTTTTGGGAAGCGCTCTGTTTCTTTCAGGTTAGCGCCTCCGGACCTGTGGAGTGGCCTTGGGTTTGTTAGGTGTCTCATCGACAATAACGTCCTCGGTTTCCGGTGTCACATTGCCGTCAGTGACGTGATCATCACTGAGAGGTAAGTCTGGTGACTGTAATGTGTCCATCTGGTTGGATACAACCCACGCAGGTGTGTTCCAGTATCTGGTCCACATGATGTCTCCATGTCTGATCTCCAACATCCGCTGTGTACGTCAGTGGTCCAGTTCTTGTAGCTATCCTACGGGGTGTCCACTCGTCTTCATGGTAATCACGTACTAGAACTTCCTGTTCAATCTCGAAGCTCCTTGCTGTTTCATTTGACAACTGGCTGAACAGTTTATTCTGCACTTCTCTCTGTAGGTCTGGTTTCAGGAGGTCTATGTGAGATCTTAGGTTCCTGCTCATGAACAGCGTTGCAGGAGTTTGATTTGCCATCGCATGAACAGAGCTCCGATACAAAAAAATGAAGTTGTCCACCTTGCGCTGTAGAGAACTGTCCTTGTCCATCAGTTTAATGGATGTTCAAATTATTGAATGTTTGGATAAATCTTACTGCTAACCCATTTGCTGCTGGGTGGTGATGAGCTGAGCTGAAATGTCTGATGCCATTTTTTTTCATGGACCATCAGAAATCTTCTGACATGTATTGTGGTCCATTGTCACTCACGATTTGTTCTGGTAAGCTGTTCCTGGTGTGGATAGTCCTGGGTGGAGACAATCTTTGCTGAGATGGTTGAGTTCATTGCTATAACCTCCGGCCACTTTGAATGAGCATCCACAGCAATCAGAAACATGGAGTCCATGAATGGCCCAGCAAAATCAACGTGTACTCTTTGCCATGGTGATGATGGCCATTCCATGGGTGTAACAGTGCCTGTGGGGCTGCATTTTGAACTGCTTTTGGCCAAATCTTCAAACTGTTTGTCTATTCCTGGCCTGCACTGGGAAAGCTCTGGGAAAGACTCTTCATCTTGACTGTACCCAGGTGTCCTTCATGCAGAGTTTCTAATACTCCAGTGTGCAGTTTAGGGTTAATCTCAACACGCAATCTGCGAATCAGTGCTCTTTAACATAGAAACAGTTGGCCTGGTCTCAATGAGATCTTTGGAAGCATAGGGTTACCATGAGCTAGCCATCCTTGCATGGTGATTTCATAGATTTTTGACAATGTCAGGTTGTTCCTTGTCTTCCTTTATATTTCAGAATTGGTTACTGGCAACTGGTCCACCAGTGCAGTGTGGAACACTTCTGCTGGGTCACAGTATGAAGACTTTCCTTCTTCAGTTGCCAATAGTGGAAGATGTAACAAGCCATCAGCATTGCTGTGTTGTTTGGTACCCTTGAACTCCACATAGTAAGCGTGGGCTCCTAGAAATAGTGCTCAGCATTGTAACTGGGTAGCAGTCATCACTGGAATTCCCTTCCTGGGATTGAAAATGGACACAAGGAGTTGGTGATCTGTCACTAGTGTAAACTTATATCCGTAGAGGTAGTGGTGGAACTTCGTTATTCCCCATACTAGACTAAGGGCCTCTTGGTCGATCTGTGTGTAGTGGCCTTTTGCACTCATCAATGATCTTGAAGCAAATGCAATCTGGCGTTCAGATCCATCTTTTATAATGTGTGACAAAACGGCTCCAATGCCATAAGGGGATGCATCACACGCCAGTCTGTGGGCAGGGATGGTCATAATGGGTGAGCAGTTTATCAGGTGTTATTAGCCTCTTTGTTTCCTTGAATGCTTTTTCACATCTTTCTGACCATTCCCACTTTGCTCCTGTCTGTATCAGTGTGTTCAATGAGTACAGCACTGTAGCGATGCTTGGGAGAAACTCGTGGTAGTGGTTTACAAGGCCCAAGTATGACCTGAGTTGTGACACATTTTCTGATTTGTGTTCCTGTAGCACAGCTTCAATCCTCTCGTGTGACTTATTTAAGCTACGTTTGTCAATGACACATCCACAGTATGAGATTTCATTCTTGAAAATCCCACATGTCTCTCTCTCTGCACGCAGACCACACTCACTCAGCCTGGTAAACACTTTACCAGGTTCTGGAGATGCTCTTCATCATTTTTATCAGTCATGATGATGTCATCAAGGTAACATTTTGTTCTTGGGATATCTTGGAGCACTTAGTCTAATGCTCTTTGACAAATTGTTGGAGATAAGGTGACACCAAAGATGAGACGATATACTGGAATAGTGCCTTTTGAGTGTTGATTGTGAGGAACTTCCTGCTTGACTCCTCATTCTCTATTTGCTCTCCGCACCTGCCAAAGATGCAAAGATGTCTTCTATTCATTGCAGGGGGATATGGCACAGTTTTCAGCACCGGGCTTATGCTCATTTTGAAATCCCCACACATGCAAACAGTTCCAGCCTTCCCTTTCTTAATCACCAGGGCATAATCACTCAACCTTGGAGAGAACTCTAGACATTTCCAAGCTCTGTAGTTCAGCATCCAGTTTATGACACAGTACGTAAAGTACTGGGCACACTTTATGGAATCTTGGTGTTACTGTTTCATCCAGTTCAATTCTGACCTTCATGCCTTTGAGTTTACCAATCCCTTTCTCAAACACCTCATTAGCATTAAGCAGCTGTGCCAGTCTCTAGTTAATGATACTATTTGGGCTGCCATGGCCTGTTGATGTCACACTGAGAGCTTTGATTGAGTGCCAGTCTAGTTGGATTTTTCTCAACCATTCACTTCCGAAAAGTGCTGACCCTCCACTTTTCAATGCATAAAGCTCTAATTGCTGCGTTTGGCCTCCATATGTCACATTTACTTTCAGTTTGCATTTGGAAGACACTTGTTTGCCTGTAGGACAAAATAGCATCACAGGTTTTCTCTAATGGCATCTTAGAAAACAGTCTGTTGTAGTCAGCCTCTGGAATTCTGGACAAAGCTTCATTTTCAGTTTTACACCAGACACATCTATTGTGATCCAGATGATTCTGTGATCTGCTTCAGTTATACTATGCAGTTCTAGGTATGACAGTTCACCTTTGTCAGACTCTGTGTTGTCTGATTCTGTTTTACATTCGGTAACTTTATTCATTTGCTTAGCTTTGTGTTTGAGACTTCTCACTCGGTTGTGCTTTCTGTCTGCCTTGCACACTCTCTCTATGTGACCTTGTCCATCACACTTTCTGCACACTTTTTCTTTGAACCAATGCTCATTTGCATCATGGGAGGATTTGCCACATGGATAACATTTTTGGCTTTTTGCACCATTCAGGGATATTTAGTGTATTTCACCTTCTAACCTCATTTTCTGTAGTTCTGCTGTATCCTTTGCTGCAGTCTCCAATGATATTGCAATGGTCAATGCCCGTTCTAAGGTTATGTCTCTCCTGCCACTAGCCTCTTTTGAGCGCTTCGACTATACATGCCACATAGAAGCCTATCCCCTAACACATCAGGAAGTCCATCCCTAAGTCACAGTACTGGGAAAATTTGTGCAGTTCTGCAATGTATCCAGAAAGGCTTTCAGTTTTTGACTGTTTCTTTTGAAAAATCTAAATCTCTCAGCTACTACTGATGGTTTAGGGCTCATGTGATTTTATAAAATTCTAACAATTTCATCGAAGGCCTTGCTTGCTGGCTTTGCAGGGGTTACTAGGTTGCATAAGAGACTGTATGTTCTTGGGCCCATTAAGCGAAGAAGCGTAGGGGTTTTCTTTTGCTTCTCCACATTATTTGAGTTACGATACAGTTCAGCCCTCTCAATATACAACCCCCAGCCTGCATGAGTGCTATCAAATTTGTCAACTTTCCCGACTGAAGCCATCACCCTGTTCTTTTCACTTTAAATTCAGAGCATCTTTCACTGTTGCTATGCACAGCAGTCACACGTTTGTTAGTGTCTGTGATGGCCTTCTCGTGCTATTTAACGCTCGTTTTGTCCCATAACTGTCGGTACAGTTGGTGATATTCTCTGATATTCAGGTTCATATTCATCGCCTATTTATTGTGTCTGTGTGCAACTACATATCTATTAAATAAAGCATGCATGCAGCAGATAGCTTTAACTGGTGTTTTCACCTTGCAGTGAGAGAGAGAGAGAGGGAGAGAGAGAACAATATACACAGGCAGACAACAGATCAATACATAGTGCTGGGCGGGGGCGGGAGTCTTTGCTCTAAGAGAAGTAGATCCACTCGTTACAATCACATATGATGGGAAGAGCACGTAAATAATTAAACAATTGGGTTGTTTACAAAGTAAAACAAAGGAGGTTGTAATAAGACAAAGAAAGGAATAAAATGTGGGTGTCAAGAAGGTTCAAATAGTAACACAGAATAATTATCAGAAAATGTCAGTCTCGGGACTGTAATGACCCCATCTTAAAGAGGACAGTTTATTTGTATTACGTTGGTTTGAAAGGTGCAGGACCATGAGGACTATGTGAAAAGTAGCCAAATGATATAAGTGACCGGCAACCAATTGATCTTATCCTGGTTGAAAAGTGAATCAAGTGTTTGCATTTGGTCTCTCCAAAATAATTTGTGAATGGACACTAACCTCACATAAAAAGGTAAAAATTTTCACCTCACGACAGACATTCCCTTTCTCTCATTCACTACCCTCCCTCATCATCTCTGTGACCCAGACCAACTTATTTACTCTCAGTTTTGATGAAGGGTCTTCTAACGGTCACATCAAATGATTCTATTTCCACAGATACTGCCCGATGAGCTAAGTATCTTGTGAATAGTCTGATTTAATGTAAAATGGGGGGGGGGGAAAATGCTGGGAATCTAAAATAAAGCAGAAAAACTTTAGAAGTACTTGACAAGTCAATAGGCAGTAGGTGAAGTGAGAGAACCAGAGCTTATGTTTCAGACTGATAACTTTTGATCAGAAATTCTTTAGTAAATGTTTTATTGAAATTGAGTTGACAGAAGAATGCAGTTGGAAGGAATCATTGGTTATGGGGAGATTGCTTTAGGAAGGCATAAGTATGGAGTACGGTGGGGAATTATCAAATAGGTGGCACCATCAGAATGATTTAAGAGCAAGGGTGTATTGGTGTAACTCTGTTAGACACCCAGCCATGAAACAAACAAAAACCATGGAACCCGTTCAAAGAAAAACATCAATCCCCCAAATGCGAAAACAAAAATTGCACAAACAGCAACAAAAGCACAAAAAACACAGAATATAAAACACAAAATCAGAAGAGTACATGTGTATTTGGCTCCAGTTATAGAAATGAATTCAGGGAGGGAAAAAGCAAACTTTACAGTAATCAGATAAATAAACAGAGTTGTGGGATGGCTTTGGAGATAAAATTACATGATGGAGCAAGCTCAAAGTACTAAATAACCCTTTCATAACTCCAGTGTGCTGTTCTAGGTTCAGCTTAATCTGGTAAAGTTTTGAATGTTGTGCTCCATAAATGCACAAAATCTTTCTTTTTTCATGAATAGAAGGAAACAAAGCCAGATAATGTCTTTGAACTGGAGCTGCAGCTGGATGACCTTTGGCTCAAACAGGAGAATAAGGAGGTAGTAGACAGGAGCTACAGGGAGGTAGTCACCCCTGAGTTGCCAGAGACAGGCACTTGGGTGTCTGTCAGGAAGGGAAGGGGGATAGGCAGAAGAGTACCTCTGTGGCTGTTCCCCTCAATAGTAAGTATGGTATATTGCTTTGGATATTGTTGGAAGGGACAACCTCCTGGGAGAGGCCCCAGCATCTCTGTCTCTGGCACTGCGGCTCAGAAGGGATGGAGGAAGAACACCAGTGCAGTAGTGATAGGGGATTCTATACTTAGAGGAGCAGACATAAGATTCTGTGGCTGTGAAAAAGACACCCAGATAGTATTTTGCCTCCCAGGTGCCAGGGTCAGGGATTATTCAGATCGGGTCCACACCATTCTAAAGGGGAGAGTGAGCAGCCAGAGGTTCTGGTACGTATTGGTAACAACAACATAGGTAGGAAATGGAAGGAGGTCCTGAAGAGAAAATCCAGGGAATCAGGAAGAAAGCTGAAAAGCAGTACCCCCAGGGTAGTAAACTCTGAAAGACTGCCTGTGCCACAGACCAGTGATGGTAAGGATAGGATGATTTGGCAGATTAATATGTGGCTGAGGAATTGGTGCAAGGGGCAAGGATTCAGATTTCTGGATCATCTGGGGAAAGTATGATCTGTACAAAAAGTATGGGTTACACCTGAACCCAAGGGAAACCAATATTCTTGCAGGCAAGTTTGATAGAGCTGTTGGGGAGGATTTAACTAGTTTGGCAGGAGGATGGGAACTGGAATGATAGGGCATTGGATGGGCAGTTAGTATAAAAGTGTGTATATAAACATAGAGCATGGAACTGTACAGCACAGAAACAGGCCACTCAGCCCACAATGTTGTGTTGAACCAGCCAAAAAGCAAATCAAAAACACCAAACACTAATTCCTCTTACCTACACCATGTCCATATCCATCCATCTTCCTTACATCCATGTGCCTATCCAAACATCTAATGATTTTGCCACTACCACCATACCAGGCAGCCCATTTTAGGCATCCACCAGTCAGTAAGTTAGAAAGCTACTCCTCACATCCCTCTTGAACCTATCCCCCTCTCACCTTCAATGTATGCTCTCACATTTCAACCATGGGAAACAGATACTCTCTGTCCACTCTATCTATGCCTCTCATAATCTTATAAACCTCTATCAGATCTCCCCTTGGCCTTCAGCACTCCAGAGAAGACAACCCAATTTTACCCAGCATCTCGTGACAGCACATGGCCTCAAAACCAGGCAGCCTCCTGGTAAATCTCTGCTGCACCCTCTCCAAAGCCTCAACACCCTTCCCATAGTGGAGCGACCAGAAATGTACTCAATACTCCAGATGTGGCCTAACTAGAGTTTTAAACTATTGCAACATAAAGTCCCAACTTTTGAACTCAATGCCTCAACTAATAAGCCTTCTTAACCACCTTACTGACCTGTGTTGCCATCTTCAGTGTAGTCAGACTGTGAGGAAGGACAGACAGATGATAGGGCAAAATTTCAGTCAGTGAGTTGAAGTGTGACATAGGGGCAAAATTGAAAAGGGTAATGAATACAGGACTTGAAGGTGTTCTATCTGAATTCATGCAGTATACGGAATAAGGTAGATGATCTTGTAGCACAGTTAGAGTTTGACAGGTATGACGTTGTTGTGGCATCACTGAGTTGTGGTTGAAAGAAGATCATAGTTGGGAGCTTAGCATCCAAGGATACAAATTGTATTGAAAAGACAGGCAGGTAGGTAGAGGGGGTGGGGTTACTCTGTTGGGAAAAAAAAATGAAATCCAATCATTAGAAAGAGGTAACATTGGATCGGAATCCTTGTGGGTAGAAACTGCAAGGGTAAAAAGACCCAAATGGCTGTTATATAAAGGACTCAAAACAATAGCCAAGATGTCGGATGCAAACTATCATAGGAGATAGAAAAGGCATGTGAGAAGGACAATGTTATGATAGTTATGGGGAATTTTAATATGTACAGTAGGTATATTGGGAAAACCAGGTTGATGCTGGATCCAAAGAGAGGGAATTTGTAGGATGCCAAAGAGAAGGCTTTCTAGAGCAGCTTGTGGGTGAGTGCACTAGGGAAAAGGCAATTTTGGATTGGGTGTTGTGTAATGACCCAGATTTGATTAGGGAACTTATGATAAAGGAACCGTGAGGAGGCAGGGATCATAATATGAAAAAATTCACCCTAAAATTGAGAGGAAAACACTTGCAGTCTAATGTACAGTATTAAGGGAAGCACAGGGACATGAGAGAGGAGCAGGCCAAAGTTGATTGGAAGGGGACACTAGCAGGGATGATGGCAGAACAGCAATGAGGAGCTCCTGGGACAATACGGAAGGCACAGGCCACATACATCCTAAAGGTGAAGAAGTATTCTAAAGGGAGGATGAGGCAACCACGGCTGACAGGAAAAATCAAAGACAACCTAAAATCAAAAGAGAGGACATACAATATAACAAAAAATAGTGGGGAATTAGGGAATTGGGAAGCTTTTAAAAATCGATAGAAGGCAAATAAAATAAAGCTATAAGGTGAGAAAAGATAAAATATGAAGGAAAGCTATCCAATGGAATAAAAGAGGATGCTGTGTTTTCTCAGGTGTATAAAGAGTAAAATAGAGGAGAGAGTGGATATCGGACTGCCGGAAAATTATGCAGGAGTAGTAGTATGGGTGGCAAAGAAATGGCAGACAAATTTAATAAGTATTTTGTACCAATCTTCACTGTGGAAGATATGACCACTATGCTGGAAATTCAAGAATGACTGGGGGCAGTAGTAAGTGCAGCTGCTATTACCAGGGGGAAGGTGCTTGGGAAGCTGAAAATTATGATGGTGGGTAAGTCAACTGGACCAGATGGACTACACCCCAGGGTTCTGAAAGAGGTAGATGAAGAGATTTTGGAGGTGTTAGAAATCACTTTTAAATAATCACTCAATTCTGGAATAGCTTCGAAGGACTGCAAAATTCCAAATGTCACTCTATTCTTTAAGAATCAGAATCAGAATCATGTTTATTATCATTGGAATGTGTCTTGAAATTTATTGGAAGGAGGCCAAGGAAAGGAAATTATAGGCCAGAGAGCCTCATTTCAGTGATTGGGAATATGTTGGAGTCCATTATTGAGGATGAGGTTTGGGGGTACTTGGAGGCACACGATAAAATATACCAAAGTCAGCATGGTTTCCTGAAGGGGAAATCTTGCTTGATAAAGCTGATGGAATTCTTTGAGGAAGTAACAGTCTGGTTAGACAAAGGAGAGTCAGTGGATGTTGTTTACCATCCTTTTCAGAAGGCCTTTGACAAGATCCTGTGCATAAGGCTCCTCAACAAGATAAGAGACTATGGTATTACAGGAAAAGTACTAGCATGAATAGAAGATTGGCTGACTGTTAGGAGGCAAAGAATAGGCATTCTGGTTGGCTGCCAGAGACTAGTGGTATTCCATAAGGGTCAGAAAAAAATGGGGCCACTTCTTTTTAATTTATATGTCAATGATTCAGATGACAGAATTGTTCACTTTTGAGCCAAATTTGTGGACGATACAAATATAGGTGGAGGAATAGATAGTGTTGAGGATATGCAGGATTCCCAAAAGGTTAACTTGCAGGTTGAGTTTGTTGTAAGGAAGGCTTCTTATCTGAGAAAAGATGTGCTGGCATTGGAGCGGGTCCAGAGGAGAGTGACGAGCATGATTCCAAGAATTAAAAGGTTAACATATGAGAAGCATTTGATGGCTCTTGGCATGTACTCACTGGAATTTAGAAGACTGATGAGAGGATCATATTGAAACTTATTGAATATTGAAAGGTCTAGATAGAGTGGATGTGAGTCTAAAACCAGAGGACACAGCAGTACATTTAAAGCAGTGGTTGATAGGTTTTTGATTAATCAGGGCATCAAAGGTTTCAGGGTGAAGGCAGGAGAATGGGGTTGAGAGGGATAATAAATCAGCCAAGATGAAATGGTGGAGCAGATTTGATAGGCCGAATTCCTATGTCATATGGTCTTAAAATTACTCTGAGTGGTCACTTGTTCCACTCAGATGTAAAGTATCAGAGTACTTTACATCTTTTGGTATTCATTTTGGAAAATAATGTTCCTAGAAGCAAATACAAAATAATGTGGATGCTGGAAATTTGAATTGAAAATGGGGGAAAATACTTGAGATTCTGAGCAAATCAGTTGGCTTGCTAGGAAAGAAAAACAAGTACAGGTTTATGGATTTCATCAGAATCAGCTATTCAAATCAGTTATGTACTAACGTTTGCTACCTGGGCAACAAATATATCTGCTACCAGAACTTTACACACAGCGTACATCATTACGTAACATTGCCAGCACTGTATTTTACAAAGGTATGTGTTTGCTGAAAGGATTTAGGTGATAGATATTGTGTTGGTTGTATTTGTACGTGCTCATTCTAGCATCTAATTTATTTGAATTGCGTGTTTAGCACTAGAATGGTAGGGCGATTGCACCCACTTTCCAATTTCCATTATCTGTGAGTGAGTCAACACAGTTAAGGCGGATAATAAATGTACAGACCTTTGTCTGGTTTCTCTGAAGGACCCACTGTAGAAATACTCAGTGTTCATTTATGATATGTTCACCGGAAATTTGATACTGCAATGCCTAGATTTCACGTGCAGATTAGCAGCCAAGCCAATGGCAAGCAGGACATGTACTCTCATGGTATGACGTAGACTCATAAAGTGCTTCTCTGGGAAAGAGAACCAAGTGGCAATGTAGGTGCATATCTAAGAGCAAGGCAGCATTACAAATCAAAAGAGCATTAAGCTATCTGACCACACCCTTCTATTCAACAAGATCATGGACAACCTGTTACTATAATAATCTTTTAACTACCTGAATATCCAAAGGTCTCTCTTTTCAATATATTCAGCACCTTAGTCTTTACAATATCAATTAAAGAAACGCTATCCTCTGGATGAAGTAATGTCACCCCCTTAAGAATCCTACATGTTTCAATTACATTGCCCTTCAATTTTTATAAATTCTAGAGAGTATAGATTTTAAATTTCATAGTAAGTACATTATCAAAGCACATACAGTATATGTCACCATATACAGCCCTGAGATTCATATTCTTATAGGCATAATCAATAAATCTGTAAAAGAATAATAACCATAATAGATCAATGAAAGACTGCACCAATCTGGGTGTCAGCCAGTATGCAAAAGACACAACCTGTGCAAATGCAAAAGGAAAGAAATAATAATAAGTAAATAAGCATAAATAACAAGAACATGAGATGAGGAGACCTTGAAAGTAAGTCCATTGGTTGTGGGAACTTTTCAATGACAAAATGAAGTTGATTGACGTTATCCCCTTTGCCTCAAGAGCTTGATGGCTGAGGAATAATAACTATTCCTGAGGTTGGTGGTGTGAGTCATGAGGATCGTGTACCTTCATCTTGATGCAACAGTGAGAGAGAGCATGTCCTGGGTAGTAGGGGTCCTTGATGATGGCTGCATCTTTTCTGCAACAACATTTCATGTAGATGTGCTCAATGGTTGGGAAGGGTTTACCCATGATGGATTGGGCTCTATCTACTATTTTTTGTAGGATTTTCTGTTCAAAAGCATTGGTGTTTCCATTCCAGGCTGTGATGCAGCCAGTCAATATACTCTCTACTATGCATCTGTAGAAGTTTGTCAAAGATTTAAACGCATTGCTGAATCTCTACGAACTCTTAAGGAAGTAGAGGTGCTGCTGTGTTTTCTTCATAATTGCACTTATCTGCTGGGCTCAAGACAGGTCCTGTGAAATAATAACACCAAAGTATTTAAAGTTGCTGACCCTCGCCATCTCTGATCCTCCACTGAGGATTATTTCATGGACCTTTTGTTTCCTCCTCCTGAAGTCAATTCTCAGCATCTTGATCTCGCTGGCTGTTAGTAAAGTTTTGTTGTTGTGGTGCTAAGCAGCCAGGTTTTCAGTCTTCCCTCTATATGCTGATCTGTCGCCACCTTTGAATCAGCCACACAGTGATAAGTGTAAAGTAAGCAGAACAGGGGGTTAAACGTAGAGCTTTGCAGCGCACCTCTGCTAATGGAGCCCGTGTAGAAGATGTTATTGCCAATCCGAACTGACTGAGCTCAGGAAGTGAGGAAATCGAGGATCCAATTGTACAAGTAGGTGTCTCAAGTAGGTGACAGATATTGACTATGTGCATGTAGATGGATTTTATTTAATTTGCCATTATGTTTGGCACAGATATAATGAGCCAAGTGGCCTGTCCCTGTACTGTACTGTACTGTTTGAAGAAAAGTTAGGCTCAGACTGCTTGCTCTTTCATCATAAGAAAGTCACTTCCCTCGCCCAACTCCCCCCACCCCGCAGGAATCTATCAGGTAATCCTTTGTTGCCATCCTTTATTTGATAATTTACACATACTTCAGATATATTCTCTCTGGGGCTCTATATAATTCCAGTAATAAGTCTTTGGTCATGCAACATCAAGTCTTTGGTGTTGCAAGAGGCTTTTGAGTAAAATACATTGTTTGCTTTACTTTTTCATATGAGGGCTGTGTCCTAGCATTTTATTATTTGTTATTGTTTGAGTGTTGAGTTTATTTCTTTGCAATATGGAAATTGTGTTTAATAATATTTGCATGAGATTGTTGAGAATGTAACACATGTGTTGAATAAAGAAGAGCCAGGAGATTTCAAGAACGCATTTGATATGATGCCACTTGAAAGATCACTGCACGAAGTAAAAGCTCATTTGTAGAAAACCGAGAGTCAGGATACATTATTTTTGAATTGGCAGTAGAGTGTCAAAGGGATCAGTACTGGGGTTTCTGGGACTAATTGGATGAAGAAACTATGTTCTGTGGCTGATAGGAAAATAAGTGGTTAGCAAACTGTGAAAAGGACATAAAGAGTTTGCGAAGGGGATTATACTGTATAGGTTAAGTGAGAGGGAATAATGCTCACGGAGTATAATGGAAATATATTTTAGATGAATGAAAAAGCAGATTATTATTTAGATGGAATCAGATTACTAAATATTGTGGAGCAAAAGGATCTGAAGGTCAAAGTGCTTGAAACATTCATTAGTATAACCAGCAAATAGGAAGTTGAATGGAATGTCGGGTTTTATTGCTAAGGGTATGGAGTATAAATGTAGGGAAGTTATGATGCACTTATACAGGATGCAGACGAAACTGCATTTGGATACAGCAGTTCTGTTCTCTATATTTGAGGAAGGATGCCCTTTCCTCAGGAGAGGTACAGAGGAGGTTCATTAACTGGATTCTTGGGAAGCAGGGCGTTTGAGCAGGTTGAGCAGACATTCATTTGAATGCAGACGAATGTGATCTTACTTTAGAACCACAGAAAAGAACAGCACCAAAACAGGCCCTTTGGCCCATCTAGTCCTTGCCAAACCATTTAAAGAGCCTTCTCCCATTGACCTGCCCTGGGACCATACCTCATCTTGACTGCTGAGTGACTGAACCTTCTTGACCAATCTCCCATGTGAGACCTTGGCAAATGCCTTCCTAAAGTCCATGTAGACAACATCCACTGCCTTGCCTTCATCCACTTTCCTGGTAACTTCCTCGAACAACCCCATAAGATTGGTAGGACATGGCCTACCATGCACGAAACCCAAATGCTCATATTTGGGATCCTTTAGGATCCTTCCAATAACTTCCCCACTACTGATGTCAGGCTCACTGGTCTATTATTTCCTGGTTTATTGTTACAGAGTTTCTTAGGTTATAACATAGGTTAACATAGGTTATCCTCCAATTCTCAGTTACCTCACCTTCCTGTCTTATTGAAATAAGGATTCTGATATGAAGAAATAGATAGAGAAAGTCAAAGTCAAGTTCTTAATCATCTGCACAAGTAAGCCCTTGCAGGGCGCAATGGAAAACTTCCCTGCAGCAGCTTCAGGGGCACATAACATCATATAAACAGAAAAACACAACACATTCTGCATAATTTTTACAAGAAAGAACACAATTAGGACAAAAATTGCCTGCTGTGATGCAATGAGGTCATAGTGTTGCTAAACTGTAATGATTAGGGTTTTGCCAGTTGGTTCAAGAACCAAATGGTTAAGTGGTTTAGCTGCTCTTGAACCTGGTGCTGATCTTTGATAGTATATGTTGCCCTCTTGAGGTAGCTCCTTCTGTTGATACAACCAGTAGTGGGCAGTGACATACCCATAATGTATTTAGCAGCAATCACTGCTCTCTGCAGCTTCTTGATTGAAGATATTGTGACTGGTTATGATGCAACCAGTCAGGATACCTTCAACAGTGCATCTAGAGAAGTTTGTTAGCATGTTCAGAGACAAGCCATACCTTCATAAACACCCTAAGAAAGTTAATGGCGTGATTTCTTTGTGATTGCATCTATATGCTGGACTCAGACAGGTCAAATGTTCCTGCTAGTGAAGGTACCTAAAAGTTGGGAGTATAGTTTTAGACTAAAGGATTGTCTATTCAGACAAAGGTTGGTAATTCATCTCTTGGGGTTCATGAATGCCTGAAATTCTCTACCCACAAAAGGCTGTGGAGTCAAAGTTATTGACTATATTCAAGGCAGAGTTTGACAGGTATTTAAGCTGCAAGTGATTCATGCTATACGGACAAACAGTGTGGGTAAAAGCTCTAGCACATATTTATTTACAGGACATCCAGTCATGGCTTCCGCCCGACACGAGTGCATACGACCAGCTCACAACATCACTTCCAGCTCCGGGTGAACTGCCTGCATTGCACTCTGGGAACTGAAGTTCTTTATTAGCACACTTTATTAACAATAATAACATACCGTCTATTACTAAGGCCATGTAATTCCACTTCTGTAACATCACCTAACTTGGGTTCACTTCTGTTGTTGAAGCCTCCAGTTTCTAATATTCCCATTCTGCCATGCTGGGTGAAGTACGGGTAACCAATCAAACTGTTGTCAGCATCCTCTTCCACACCAAATCCTGTTCCACTGTCACACTTACTTTCTTAACTGAGTGACAGATAGTGGAAGCAGGTACTCTCACAATATTTAAGAAATGCTTAGAAACTTAGGTTTTTACACTTGAAATGTAATGGCAGAGAAGACAATAAGACAAGTTCTAAAAAAGTGATTAGTACAGACAGAGGGTCAGTACTCTATCCTTAAGTACCCTTAAATCTGTAATTTAAAATGTTGCTTGCTGTGTTGATTTCCTTCCATCTCTGTATCTTTGTAAACTCTTCCAACCTGAATAAAAACAGTTGCAATGCATCCTAAAGTAAAATTGCTTTTTCTTCAATCCTCAGTAGATGTTCTAACTGCATTTCAGAAAACAATGCCATAATTGAATCATTAGTTTTATAAAAATCATCAAAACAAAGAAAAGGAAAAATATTTGTGGCAAATAATCTGGGAAAGATTGTAACAATTTTATTTGCTATGAAAAGTGTGTATTTCAGTGATTGTGAAATGGTCTCTCCTATTTAACAGATACAAGCCTAATTCATTAAAAACTATGTCAACACCAATTTGTCTGCGTAGTTTGTTATGGGTGGTTGCATCTTTGCACTGGTGAGAAGTGTTGTCTCACAGCCTGGAAACAGCTTATCAGAGTGTTGCAACAAATTAAACAATAATAATTTTCCTCTGACCTTGGAGTTAATAAGTAATGGACTCATTCGTAAACAGGGCCTGTCTTTGCTTGACTATATGTATTTGCCCAATGTTGATGTGCAATTTGCACTGTTCCTACAGAAGGCTGTTCAGGAGCTACTGGAATATGTTACCTTGTTATAATGGTGTAAGAGGCCCAGTACTTTACAAAGCTTGTCAAATGGGGTGGAAAGTGTCAGCTCAAGTGGAACAAGCTGATGTGTTGAAAAATCCAAATGCATCATGAAACAAAGGGCAGATGGCATAGGAAACTGGGTGACAGTCAAGAAGGCAAAAGGGGTAAACAGCCAGTGCAGAGTACCCCTGTGGCTACCCCCTTCAACAACAGGTATATCACTTTGGATACTGTTGGAGGGATGACCTAACAGAGGAAAGTCACAGTCGTTGGGTCTCTGGCACTGCCTCTGTGACTCAGAAGGGAAGGGGAGAAGAAGAGGCACACTATGGTTATAATGTATGGATCTTTTTAGAGCAATGACCACCCCCCAGCTCTATGTATTGAATTGTTGTCCTAGCATGCGCTGTTGTCCATGCATGCACATTGTACACTTTCTCTGTATCTCTATCTCTCTCACTCTCTTGCTGCAATGTGAATACACCAGCTAAAACTATCTTCCATGTGCATGCTTTAATTGATATGCAGTCGTGCATAAACACAACAAACTGGTGATGAATATGAACATGAATTTCATAAAATATCACGAACTGCACCATCAGTTATGGGATGAAACAGCTAGAGTTAAACAGCACAGAAAAACCAAAGGACCCATAAGTAACAGTGAACCACATGCTGAATTTAAGGTGAAGATAATGTGGCAATGGTTTAAGGTGACGAAAGCCCTTTTTACTGGGTGTTTCTGGAAATGCAGCACGTTAGACCCTCACTAACAGACACTGGACTCCGCAGCGAGAAACCCACCTTTCTCAGGCTCTGTGTGTCCTGGGTGTATATGACTTTGGTCCTGCCAATTCTGTGAGGTTGGGATGTCTCGCTCACCTGAACCCCGGTTTGTGTGAATTACTGCCCTCCTGCAATCGCCCGTCGGCAAGAAATAACAGACACATAACACTGCATACAGTTATAAAGAAAGTATATTTATGAAGGTTAACTTAACCAAAGAGTTATTAAAGAAAAGAAAGAAAAAACAAAAGAAGCCCATTGTAATTAAGCAGTCAAATGTGCACTTCATCTTGAAGTCAAGATGGACTTCATCTTGAAGTTGTTTGTAACTCACACGCTGGACCCACAGTCTGAGTGAAAGCACGCACCACATTCCGAATGTCGTTCGAAATCCATCTCGAACAAACGGGCTCCCCCGCAGGAGTATCGGTCCTTCCTCTTTGAAGCCATTCATCTGCACAAAGCACCTTGTGCATCAGGGATGGCATCCTCAACCATTGTCCCTTCTGTCTTCTCCTAGTTCCCACCAGCAAAGACCTCGATCCACACTAGCGTGCTTCACAAAACCTCCCCGCCCAGCATTCTCTAGAACCTTCTCCCAATTCCACCATCCTGATAGGCTGACATCATATCACTAAATTGAACAACTAAGCTGCTTTGCTCGGCTTAAACCCAAACAGGCTGAAAACAGAACAGACTGCTCTTACAGAACTGCTAAAGTACCTACAGCACATCAGTAAAAATTTTAACCAAGGCATTACATCGAGAAAGTTAATGGATTGGATAGCGCTAATGAAGGGTGGGAGTCGTATATCGACAGAGTTGAACTATATTATAAAGCGAACAACATGTAGGGACAAAAGAAAGCCCCTGCACTTCTTAGGTTTATGGGTGTAAGGACATACAGTCTCTTATGCAACCTGGTAACCCCTGAAAAGCCAGCAAGCAAGAAGTCCAACAAAATTGTTACAATTTTACAAAATCACTTGAGCCTTAAACTGCTGGCAATAGTTGAGATATTAAGATTTTACAAAAGAAACCAGTCAAAAGATGAAAGCGTTTCTAAATACATTGCAGAACTGCACAAACCTTCCCAGTACTGTGACTCTAGAGATGGATTTCTGATGCATTAAGGGTCAGGCTTGTGTGTGGCATGCACAGTCAAAGCACTCAAAAGAGGGTACCATCAGAAAGAGACCTAACCTTGGAACAGCCATTGACCATTGCAATATCATTGGAGACTGCAGCAAAGTTGGTTCAAGGAAAAAGTCTGCAGATATTGACAAAGACA
Organism: Hemitrygon akajei; assembly: GCF_048418815.1. NCBI lineage: Eukaryota > Metazoa > Chordata > Chondrichthyes > Myliobatiformes > Dasyatidae > Hemitrygon > Hemitrygon akajei. The sequence goes on along the minus strand of NC_133128.1, from coordinate 165,259,849 downwards.
AGGGCACGTAGAGAGAATGAGCAAGGCAGACAAAAAGCACAACCGAGTGAAAAAGCATAAAGTTACCGAATGTAAAACAGGAACAGACAACACAGAGTCTGTCAAAGGTCAACTGTCATGCCTAGAACTGCATAGTATAACTGAAGCAGATCACAGAATCATCTGGATCACATTAGATGCGTCTGGTGTAAAACTGAAAACGGACCTGGATACAGAGTCAGCTTTGTCCATACTTCCAGAGGCTGACTACAACAGACTGTCTTCTAAGATATGATCTGTGATGCTAAAGACTTGCACACACAGGCAAAAAAATGTCTCGTAAAGGAAAACTGAAAGTAAATGTGATGTATGGAGGCCAAACACAGCGGTTAGAGCTTTATGTATTGAAAAGTGGAGAGCCAGCACTTTTCAGACATGAATGGTTGAGAAAAATCCAACTAGACTGGCACTCAGTCAAAGCTCTCAGTGTGGCATCAACAGACAAATGCAGCCCAAATGGTAGCACTGACAAGAAACTGGCACAGCTGCTTAATTTAATCAGAAGGTGTTTGAGAAGGGAATAGGTAAACAGATCAAAGACTTGGCCAAAAGGTATTTGGGATGCAAAAATGAACAAAATGCACCCCCACAGCCATCATTACATCTGTGGGAGTGGCGATCGTCACCATGGCAAAGAGTACACATTGACTTTGCTGGGCCAGTCAGGGACTTCATGTTCCTGATTGCTGGGGATGCTCATTCGAAGTGGCCAGAGGTTATACCAATGAAGTAAAAAGCTCAGCGAAGACTGTCTCTGCTCTGAGGACTACCTTTGCCAGAAATAGCTTATCAGACCAAATTATGAGCAACAACAGACCACAATACATGTCAGAAGAATTCTGACTGGGAAGAAAAATGGCATCAGACATTTCATGTCAGCTCCTCACCACCCAGTAACAAATGGGTTAGCTGAAAGGTTTATCCACTTTCAAGAAGTCCATTAAAGCGATGGACAAGGAGGACATTTCTCTACAGTACTAGGTGGACAACTTCCTTTTGGTGTATTTCAACTCTGTTCATGTGATGTTGTTCACTTGCAATGTTGTTCATGAACAGGAATCTGAGATCTCACATAGAAACCATATCAGTGGAGGGATGTACAAAATAAACAATTCAGCCAGTTGCTAAGTGAAGCAGCAAGATGCTTCGAGGTTGGACAGGAAGTCCGAGTGCGTGATCACCGAGAAGACAAGAGGACACCCGGTAGGATAGGTACAAGGAATGGACCACTGATATACACAGTGGATGTTGGAGATCAGACATGGAGACATCATGTGGACCAGATACTGAATGCTCAACTGAAGAGCACACCTGAGTCAATTGCATCCAATGAGATAGACACATTACAGTCACGTCATTGGACTTGGCTCTCAGTGATGATGTCACTGACGGCAACATGACACCAGAAACTGAGAATGTTGTCTTAGACAAGACACCTATCAAATCTCATGGCACTCCACAGGTCCTGAGACGGTGTCCTGCAAGATACAGAGTGTCACTCAAAAGACTGAACCTTCAAAAATGTGAGGTTAGTTATGAATTGTTATTGTGAAAGCATGTTTGCTTGGAATATGGCTTTATGAAAGCAAATTGAATGTTTTGTACATATACAGTTTTATGTTGCCTTAATCTAAACAGGGAGAGGAAGTGTCATGTATGGATCTATTTCTTTTAGAGCAATGACACCCTCCTTTACACTATGTTTTGATCTGTTGTCTATGCATGTGCATTATTTTCTCTCTCTCTCACTGTAACGTGAATACTCCAGTTACATCCATCTCCCCACGTGCTTTTATTTCATTGATATATAGCTGTGCACAGACAGAACAGTGGTGACAGAGGATTCATTAGTTAGGGGAACGGACAGGAGATTCTGTGGGCAAAAACAAGTTTCCTGAATGGTCTCCAACCTGATGGGATGAACATTGACTTCTCTATCTTCTGTTAATGCCCCTCCTCCCCTTCTTACCCCATCCCTGATATATTTAGCTTTTCTCCCCCGTCCCCTTCTTTTTCCCCTCCTCCTTTTTGTTTTTCTCTTTCTGCCCATCACTCTGCCTGTTTTCCATCTCACTCTGGTGCTCCCCTCCCCCTTTCTTCCTCCCTAGGCCTCCCGTCCCATGATCCTTTCCCTTCTCTAGCTCTGTATCCCTTTTGCCAAACATCTTTCCGACTCTCAGCTTCACCCCACCCCCCTCCAGTCTTCTCCTATCATTTTGCATTTTCCCCTCCCCCTCCTACTTTCAAATCTCTTACTATCTTTCCTTTCAGTTAGTCCTGACGAAGGATCTTGGCCCAAAACGTTGACAGCGCTTCTCCCTATGGATGCTGCCTGACCTGCTGCATTCTGCCGATGTTTTGTGTGTGTTTCCTGAATGGTATGTTGACTCCCTGGTGTTAGGGATCAGGATATCTCAGACGAAGTCCTCAGCATTCTTAAGTGGGAGGGTGAACAGCCAGAAGTCGTGGTCCATGTAGGGACCAATGACATGGGTGGGACGAGTGACGAGGTTTTACATAGGGAGTTCAGGGAGTTAAATGCTAAGCTAAAGGGCAGGACTTCCATGGCTGTGATCTCAGGATTGCTATCTATGCCACGTGCTAGTGAGGCCAGAAGTAGGAAGATTATACAGTTTAATGTAGGAGGGAGGGCATAAGACTTTTGGATCATTGAACTCTCTTCCGAGGAAGGTGGGATCTGTACAAAAGGGTCAGTTTATAACTGAACTGGAGGGTGACTAATATCCTAGCAGGAAGGTTTGTTAATGCTGCACAGTGGAGTTTAAACCAGAGTTGCAGGGGGATGGGAACCAGAGTGCCAGAACAGTTAGTGGAGAGGTTGTGGAGGCAGATGCTGGTCAGACCTCAGGCAAAGTTAGGAATCAAAAGGTTGAGCATGGTGCAACCAAGTGTCCTGAGGTGCATATACTTCAATGCAAGAAGTATCGTAGGAAAGGCGGATGATAATGCTGAAGATGAGGCAGCTGGTTTACAAACAGAGGCAGCGTGTAGTGAGGAGAGGCTGTTGACCGGGCAAAATTACAGTTAACAGGATGAGTTGCAACATAAAAGGTGGACAAATTCGAAAAGGGTGACTACAGGACTGAAGGTGTTGTATTTAAATGTGTGCAGTATATGGAATAAGATAGATGAACTTGTAGCAAGAGTTGCAGATTGGCAGGTATGATTGGCACACTGAATGGCATCAGATTGGCATCACTGAATCAGGGCTGAAAGACGATTATATCTGGGAGTTTAATGTTCAAGGATACATATTGTATCAAAAGGACAGGCAGGAAGGCAGAGGGGGAAATGTTGCTCTGTTCATAAAAAATGAAATCAAATCATTAGAAGGAGGTGACTGAGGGTTGGAAGGTGTTAAGTCATTGTGGATAGAGCTAAGGAACTGCAACGGTAAAGATACCCTCATGGGAGTTGTATACAGACCCCGAACAGTATTAAGAATATGGTCCAATAATTACAACAGGAGATAGAAAATGCATGTCAAAAGAGCAAGTTAACAATATTCACAGGGGATTCCATATGCAGGTAGATTGGGAAAATCAGGTTGGAGCTCATTTCCAGAGGGGAATTTTCTAGAGTGCCCACGAGATGACTTTTTAGAGTAACTCATGGTTGAGCCCACTAGGATTGGGTGTTGTGCAATGAATTGGAATTGCTAAGAGAGCTTAAGGTAAAAGAACCCTTAGAAGCAAGTGATCATTATATGATCAAATTCACCCTAAAATTTTAGAAAGAGAAGCTAAAGTTGGATGTATCAGCATTACAGTGGAGTAAAGGGAATGACAGAGGCATGAGAAAGAAGTTGGCCAGAATTGATTGGAAAGGAACATTGGCAGGGATGACAGCAAAGCAACAATGGCTGGGATTTCTGGAAGCAGTTCAGAAGACACAGGATATATATATATATCTCCTATGCACGTGGGATGGAGTATTCTAAAGGCAAGATGACATAACTGTGGCTAACAAGTGAAGTCAAAGTCAACAAGAAAGCCAAAGGGAGGGAATATACTAGAGCGAAAAAATAGTGGGAAGTTAGAGGTTTGGGAAGCTTTTAAACACCAACAGAAAGCTCCTGAAAAAATCATTAAGAAGTAAAGATGGAATAGGAAAATAAGCTAGCCAATAATATTGAAGAGGATACCAAAAGTTGACAAGGTGCCACACATTAGGCTCTTAACAAGCAGCGAGCCCATGGTATTACAGGAAAGATTCTAGCATGGATAAAGCAGTGGCTGATTGGCAGGTAGCAAAGAGTGGGAAGAAAGGGAGCCTTTACTGATGGGCTGCTAGAGACTAGTGGTGTTCTACAGTGGTCCGTGTTGGTACCGATACTTTTTACGTTATATGTCAATGATTTGGATGATAGAACTGATGATTTTGAAGCAAAGTTTGCAGACGATTTGAAGGTAGGTGGAGAAGTAGGTAGTTTTGAGGAAGTAGAGAGGCTACAGAAGGAATTAGACTGATTAGGAGAATGGGAAAGAAATGTTAGATGGAATTTAGTGCTGAGAAGTGTATGGTCATGCACTTTGGTAGAAGAAATGAAAGGGGTGACTAATTTCTAAATGGAGAGGAAATACAAAAAAAAACTGTGGCACAAAGGGACTTGGGAGTCATGGTGCAGCATTCCCTAAAGGCTGAGTGTGTGGTGAGGAAGGAAAATGCAATGTTAGCATTCATTTCAAAGGATTAGAATATAAAAACAAGAATGTAATGTTGAAACTTTATAAAGCACTGGTGAGACCTCACTTTGAGTATTGTGAGCAGTTTTGGGCCTCTTATCTTAGAAAGGATGTGCTGAAACTAAAGAGGGTTCAAAGGAGCTCCACAAAAATGATTCCAGGATTGAATGGCTTGTCATATGAAGAGCGTTTGATGGCTCTGGGCCTGTATTCACTAGAAATCAGAAGAATGAGAGGTGACCGCATTGAAACCTATCGAATGGTGAAAGGCCTCGATAGAGTGGGTGTGGAGAGGATGTTTCCTACGGTGGGAGAGTCTAAGACCAGAGGACACAACCTCAGAATGGGGGGGGCATCCTTTCAGAACTGAGATGAGGAAGAATTTCTTTAGCCAGAGAGTGATAAATCTGTAGAATTCTTTGCCATAGGCAGCTGTGGGGGCCAAATCTTTACGTATCTTTAAGGCAGAGGTTGATAGGTTCTTGATTGGTCAGGAGACGGCATGAAAAGATATGGGGAGAAGATAGGAGATTGGAACTGAGAGGAAAATAGGATCAGCCATGCTGAAATGCTGGAGCAGACTCGGTAGGCCAAATGGCTTAATTCTGCTCCTATGTCTTATGGGGAAGGTTATATAAGGTCTAATGAACGCTTAGTTACTTGTTTCAGTTGTGAAGCTCCTGCTATTCCAAACCCAAGAGATTCTGTAGATGCTGGATGAAGGCCCTGATTAAGTGTCTCAGTCTGAAATATTGACTGTTCATTCCTCTTCATAGACTTTGCCTGTTTTGCTGAGCCCCTCCAGCATTTCGAGTGTGTTATTCCAGTTATTCTAATCTGTATGACCACTGTCCTCTCTGCTTGTCTCTTCTCATCACTCTTGACCCTTTTACACTCACATTATGAATGTCATCCACGATTTTGGGTTTGTCTCAGTCTCAATGTTAGACTAGTCTTAAAATAGTGAATATTTTACTTTTCATTCCCTGTTTAATACACCTGACATAGAAGTGTTTTCTATCAGCAGGATTCCAAAGTGTTTGAATAAATAAATGGTATTTCCAGATTTCCATTTCTGCAATTGTAAACATTTCTTGAACGATCACAGAATGTTAAATATTTCTAGCAGAAAAATAAAAGCTCCTGTCAGCGTTGAGATTTTCAGGATCTGTTTTTGAGTCAAGGCGCTTATCTGTTTTACATCCAAACATTCTGAAAACATTGTTAGTGATATAAATGAAAAAAATAAATTGGATGCTTGCCCTTTAGATGAGCAATGTGAGACACAGCCAGCTCATCTTCATGGACTAAACAAAGTAAGATTAGAGTTCAGATTTTAGCTTTAAGTGGATCATAATTTCATTACATCAGGAGCATTAATCAATTATACCATGGTCTCAGTGGATCAGGAACTACGCTTCCTGCTCAAGGAGCAGAATTTCACAATCAAGACCACAGGTTAATTGACTATTTTACAATTTTTCATTGGCATTTATCTGTATTTAAGCTTGCAACCAAGTTGCATTTGCAGTAAGAGCAGGTGGTTCCTGGAATTGGGACTGGTGGTCTGTAAATGTTATGTAGCACTGGGGAATTTGTAATGAAGACCACGTTGGAACCGACCGAAGTATAAATAATACAACACAGGTTATGTAGATATTGTTAAATCTGTTTCAATTTTCACAAGTGAGAGAGAACTATAGTGTGCTATAGTGTGGTGGCATTAACAGCTGCAGGGAAATCAAATGCAGGTGAGGTGGCACTAAGCCCACTGGAGTGATGGAAATTAACTCTTGAGTAATGAAACTCACTCACCATCCATGGGCACTGCCACCAGCTGATGGTAGCTTGCTAGTGGGCGAGAGTGGGAGGCTGGGGGATTGGTGGAAGACTCATTCTGCAGCCGGAAGTGAAATGCCTGAACGATAATAATAACTTCAGTTGACTCGGTAATACAGAGTATTCAAGTGGTATGGAACCTTATATTTTGCCCTTGGAATTCAGAACTTCTAGGTAATGTTGCATTTTTAAAAAAACATTTACATCCATTTAGAAATGTAAAGATTAGGTGTGTGTGAACTCTCTGATGTGAAGGAAAACAAATCACAATGAGATTTGGGAAAGAAAATATGTCAAATAAGGACAATTAGTCTATTGTTTAATCTCAGAATCATAGAGCTCAGAAAGTGTAAGACATACCCTAGGTGGTTCTCCCAAAGTGCACCATCTTATACTTCCCTGAATTAAATTCCATCTGCCATTTTTCTACATTGTCATCTCATTTATTGATGTAGATGACAAGCAGCAATGGACCCAGCACTGAAACCTGTGGTACTCCACTAGTCACAGACCTCCAGTCAGAGAGATAACCCTCTACTATCACTCTCTGTCTTCTCCCACAAAACCAATGTCTATTCCAATTTACTACCTCATCTTGAATGCCAAGCAACCGTATCTTCTTGACTAGCCTCCCATGTGGGACCTTGCTAAGGTCCATGTAGACAGCATTCACTGCCTTGTCTTCATCGACCTTCCTGGTAACATCCTCAAAAAAACCCTATAGGACTGGTTAGACATGATCTACCACATGCTGACTATCCCTAATCTGTCCCTGACTATTCAAATGCTCATATATCTGGTCCCTTAGAATACCCTCTAATAACTTTCCCACCTACTGATGTCAGGCTCGCCTGCCTATAATTTCCTGGTTTATTTCTACAGCCTTTCTTAAACAGTGGAACAACTCGTGCAACATTTCGTCAGCTTCATTCTCTCCTCTTTCCCAAATGCCCTACAAATTATTGTTGTTTTCCTGTCTAACCAGTCCTCTCTTGAAGACACTCAACAGTTGATTCTAGTTTGTAACTATTTTTTATGTAATAAAAATATTCTGCAATTCCCTTTGCATTTTTTCCCAAATACATACCCTCCTCTTTAAATAATAATCATTTGGGAATTATTCGCTCCATCAAATTCAGTCGTAATCTTTTGCATCAATATCAAGATTCCTGTGCTCCAAAGAGAAAAAAAAAAGGCATTTCTATTGTGATCTTGTAGCTGAAATATTTTGTCACTAGAAGTATTTGAGTAAGTCTTTTCTGTACTACCTCTCGGTCTTGACATCCTTTCTAAAGAGAACACTAAGCTTTTAGGTGCACTTGTGAACCTAGACGTTATCAATGTTTTTTACAGCTTCAGAATAACTTTCCTGTTTCATTCTTAATTCCTTCTCTTACACTCAGAAGAACCACTTTGTGCAAAAATTTATAACACAGTTTATAAATCACACTCACAAAATGCTGGAGGAACTCAGTCGGCCAGGCAGCACAGTCTACGTTTCAGACCGAGACCCTTCGGCAGGATTTGCATTTCCAGCATCTGAAGATTCCCTCTTGTTAATAAATCGCACTACTAGGTTATTTATTAGGAGCTTGAGAAGATTTGGTTTGTCACCTATGACATTCAAAAACTTCTATAGATGTATCGTGGAGAGCGTTCTGACTGGCTACATCACTGTCTGGTATGGGGAGTGCGGGGGGGGGGTAGGGTGTACTATGGCACAGGATCGAAAGAAACCGCTGAAAGTTGTAAAATTAGTCAACTCTGTCATGAGTACTAGCTTCCGTCATATCCAACGCATGTTCGAGGAGCAGTGCCTCAGAAAAGTGGTGTCCATCATTAAGAACCTCCCTTCACCCAGACCATGCCCTCTTTTCATTGTTACCATCAGGAAGGAGATACAGAAGCCTGAAGGCACACACTCAGTGAGCCAGAAACAGCCTCTTTCCCTTTGCCATACAATTCCCAAATGGACATTGAACACTAACTCACTTTTATTATTTCTGTTTTTGCACTATTTTTAACTTAACTATTTAATATGCACATATATACTTTCTATAATTTATTTATTTCTATATTATTATGTATTGCATTGTACTGCTGCCGCTAAGTTAACAAATTTCCTGACATACACCAGTGATATTAAACCTGATTCTAATTCTGATTCTATTCTGGTGATATTTGAAGCAGTTTAAAAATATCTAAAATTAATTTCTTAAATAAATGAATGGTACAGTTATAAATCTGGAATCTGTGCACAGCTGAAACCATTGTGTTTCCCCTTGGAATAGAAAGAAAAGTAAGCGCATACCTGTAAATCAGTAATGATCTTATTACAGCATAAATGTCAACAGTAATTTAGATTCTGTGCTCTAACAATACTCAGTACCAAGGGTTAGCCAGAAAAAATTGCATATACTAGAGAACTTTTGCAGATCAAAGGATTCACATTAACAACTGCCATTGTCATATTAACGTTTCTAATGCATTCCAATTCAAGTAATGTAACTTAAAAGTTGCTTTTGTTTTTGAAACAAGGAAAGTGCATCTATAATGGGCACAGTTTTCAGGTGCTTGGAAGCAGGTACAGAGGAGATGTTGGGGTAAGTTTTTTACTCAGAGGGTGGTGAGTGTGTGGAATGGGCTGCCGGCAGTGGTGGTGGAGGCAGATACGATAGGGTCTTTTAAGAGACTCCTGGATGGCTACACGGAGCTTAGTGAAATAGAGGGCTATGATGGGTAAAGCCTAGATAGTTCTAAGGTAAGGACATGTTCGGCACAGCTTTGTGGGCCGAAAGGCCTGTATTGTGGTTATGTTTTCTATGTTTCTATGTTTCTAAGAAGGCAGACAAAGCAATAGGGGAGAGCTTCTCAAACATGAGAAAATCTGCAGATGCTGGAAAAGCAAAACAACTCATACACAAAATGTTGGAGAAACTCAGCAGGCCAAGCAACATCTGTGGAAAGTCAACTTTTCAGGCTGAGCCCGTTCATCAGGACTGGGAAGTCAGGATCATTGAACTAGATCTTTTGTATCTAGCTGAGGGAGCAGAATGTTTACCACTGAGGCTTTAGGGTGCAACTGAGGAATAAGAAACACATGACTAAGTTAATGGGGCTTAATTATGCACCACCCAACAGTCCACAGGATTTAGAAGAACACATTTGTAGAGAGATCACAGACTGTTGCAAGAAACATAAGGTTGTAGTAGGTGATTTTAACTTTCCATGTATTGATGGGACTCCAATGCGGTAGAAGGACTAGATGGGATAGAGTTTATCAAATGTGCTCAGGAATGTTTCCTAAGTGAGTACATGGAAGTCCTGATGAGAGAGTGTGTGATACTTGAGCTGCTATTAGGGAATGAGAAGTCTGTGTAAGGAATACTTTGCATCTAGTGATCATAATGCCATTAGTTTCAAGTAAATCTGGAAAAAGACAGGTCTAGTCCTTGGGTTGAGATTCTAAATTTGAGAAAGGCCAATTTTGATGGTATCCAAATGATCTGGCAAATGTATATTGGGACAACTTGTTTTCTGACAAAGGTGTATTTGGTAAGTGGAAGGACTTCAAAAGTGAAATTTTGAGAGTACAAAGCTTGTATGCACCTGTCAGAATAAAAGGTAAAGATAATGGGTTTAAGGAACCTTGGTTTCAAGAGATATTGAGGTCCTGTTAAGAAAACAAAGAAGGTGCATAGCAGGTAAGAACAAATGAGGTACTTATGAAGTATAAGAAGTGCAAGAGAAAACTTAAGAGAAACTCATAAAGGCTAAAAGAAGGCATGACATTGGTCTAGCTGATAAGGTGAGCCTATAGCTTCCAGTCAAGATAGTGGCTGCGTACAACATTCCCACATTTGTCATCTTTTGGATAGACCACAAAACCATACATTTCACTTCTTTTATATCTTTTATGTTTGTTTTTGGTCTTGAATGTGAATCTGGAATGTTGGAGCCTGTGATTTGCAGTTTGGAGGTCATTTGGTCATGCACTTTGATAGTAGAAATAAATGTGTGGACTATTTTCTAAATGGGGAGAAAATCTAAAGTTCTGAAATGCAAAGGGATTTGGGAGTCGTTGTGCAAGAGATTTCAAGAGATCTTCAATATAAGGGCAGAGATGTGATGCTGAGGCTTTATAAGGTACTGGTGAGGCCTCAGTTTGAGTATTGAGAATGTTTTTGGGCTTCATATCTAAGAGAAGATGTGCTGGCAATGGGGAGGGTTCAGAGCGGATTCAGAAAGATGGTTCTGGGAATGAAAGGGTTATCATATGAGTAATGTTTAATAGCTCTGGGTCTGTACTCACTGGAATTTAGAAGGAAATTAGGTCTATTGTTGTTTGTCATCTATATCAACAGTCTGGATGATAATGTGGTCAACTGGATCAGCAAATATGTGGATGACTCCAAGACTGGGGGTGTAGTGGACAGCGAGGAAGACTATAGGGGCTTGTAGCAGGATCTGGACAAGCTGAAAAATTGGATGAAATATTGCAGATGGAATTTCATGCAGACAAGTGTGAGTTATCGCACTTCAGTAGGACCAACAGGGTAAGTATTACACAGTGAATGGTAGGACACTAAGGAGTGGTGTAGAACAAAGGGGTCTGGAAATACAGGTCCATAATTCACAGAATGTGGCACCACAGGCAGATAGGGTTCTAAAGAAAGCCTTTGGCACATTGACCTTCATAAATCAAAGCATTGAGTATAGGAGATGCAATGTTAGGTTGAAGTTGTAGAAGATGTTGGTGAGGCCTAATTTGGAGTATTGTGCACAGTTTAAGTCACTGTCCTACAGGAAACATGTAAATATGTTGGAAAGAGTCCAGAGAAAAATTGTTGTCGGGTCTGGAAGACCGAAGTTCAATGAAAACATTGAATACATTAGGACTTTATTGTTTTGAATGTAGAAGATTGAGAGGACATTTGAAAGAGGTACACAAAATTATGAGGGGTATAAATAGGGTAAGTTCAAGCAGGCTTTTTCCTCTGAGGTTGGGTGGGACTATAATTAGAGTTCATGGGTTAAGGGTGAAAGTTGAAAAGTTTAAGGGGAACACGAGTGGAAACATCTTCACTCAGAGGGTTGTGGGAGTGTGGAACAAGCTACCAACACAAGTGGTGCAAGTGAGCTTGATCTCAACTATTAAGGAAAGTTTGCTTAGGTACATGGGTGGTAGGGGTATTGAGGGCTATGGTCGTGGTGCAGGTCAATGGGAGTAGTAGTTTCAATGGTTCAGCATGGACTGGATGAGCCAAAGCACCTGTTTCTATGCTCTCATTATTTATTGCTACTTATTTATATTTGCATTTGCAGTTTGTTGTCTTGTAAGCTCAAGCTCTTTTATTGATCCTGTTTACAGTTACCATTCTATAGATTTGCTGAGCATGTCCACAGGAAAGAGAATCTCAGGGTTGTAGAGGTGACATGTATGTACTCTGATAAAAAAATTATAAACTTACTTTGAACTTTAAACAACACACACAAAATGCTGGTGGAACACAGCAGGCCAGGCAGCATCTATAAGGAGAAGCACTGTCGATGTTTCGGACCGAGACCCTTCGTCAGGACTAACTGAAGGGAAAGATAGTAAGAGATTTGAAAGTAGTGGGGGGAGGGGGAAAGGCGAAATGATAGGAGAAGGCCGGAGGGGGTGGGATGAAGCCAAGAGCTGGAAAGGTGATTGGCGAAAGTGATACAGAGCTGGAGAAGGGAAAGGATCATGGGATGGGAGGCCTCGGGAGAAAGTGGGGGGGGGGGGGGGGAAGCACCAGAGGGAGATGGAGAACAGGCAAACAACTAAATATGTCAGGGATGGGGTAAGAAGGGGAGGACAGGCATTAACAGAAGTTAGAGAAGTCAATGTTTGCCTAAAATATTGGGGATAATATCAGGCAACAGACTTTAATCAAGATGTAGAGGAATTTTTACATGATATTGTCAGGGATGAGGGATTTGGTCACGAGGATGGTTTGCAAAGCTTATGGCTGAAAGTTAAAACCATGAGGAATTTGACATGATTAATGTGTACCTTAAGAAGTTATCCTGGCATTGACACCTGGGTAATACATTTAAAATAACAGGAAAATACTTAGAGAGGAAAATATGAGAAGTGTAGTGGTAGAAGCTAGATGCACAAATAATTTTAAAAAGAAGTAAGGCAGGTAGTGAAGGATCACGGTGTAGAAATTCATCCTTATCATCTTTGCTAACATAAAAATTAGCAGTTGCTGTGTATTACTCTCAGGTTCTGAAATTCAGATCTATTTACTCTAAAGCAAGGAATTTATAAGGATAAAAACAGGGGATTGGGATTAACCAAAGCTGATCTTTTATAGAATCAGCACAAAAATGGGCTGAATGGCCTAATTTTCTCTTCTGAGGTTCCATGATACCACCAGCGAGTTTTGCATCCCAGGGCTGCCTTCTGCCACCCAGCCATGTGCTTGGGACAATCGTCTCTACACTATTTTTATTTGTTGCTTCTCTAAATCCTACTTTAAAAATATTTATTTTCAGAAACAGTGCCCAAAGACGTTTCCAAAATATGGCATCACAAGCTCATGAAAATTTCCATTTCTGCTAAATAAAGATTGTGAAGATTTTAATTTAATGAAATGATCAAGTTTCTGCTGAGTTCCTTCAGCATTTTGTGTGTATTACTTCGATTTCCAGCACCTGCAGACTTTCTCTTGTTTTTAAAGCTTCTGCTGTTTTGTTTTCCTATCGTGTTACTGGAGTATTTTTTTCTTTGGAAGTTGGGTACTGCAGTGAATCTGAGAGTGATCAACTGTAATCTGCAGATCTAAGGGTGGTGGGCCATGTTAAATTCAATTCAATTCATTTCAATTCAGGTTTAATTATTCAACCATACATAAATAACTATGAGTACAGCCAAACAAGACAGTGCTACCCTGGGCCATAGTGCAAAGCACAGTACCAACAGTCACACACAGCACAAAACACACATAGCACATACAAGATAGAAAGCACATGTAAGATATCAGTGAAATACAGCAACACACAAAAAATAGTCCAGACCCTGAGTCCACAAATGCCACAGAAATCTGCAGTTGACCACAATGCAGCTTGTCTTCTGCCAAGAGAGCACTAGGGGGCAGCACCAATTCCAGCCTGGATGCTGTGCCATATTGCCCCCGGTGGAGGACTTTGATACGTCTCTCTCATGGTGGCTGTAGACAGGCGACACCACAGCTTGAGGCCTAGTCCTTGCTATGGCTGAGGTCACGCAGTTCCTCCACCATCCATCCCTGCTACCTGACAATAAATCAGTGAACTGAACTAGTAACACTAGCAGATTGCAGATACTCAATCCATTACTGCATTGTTTATGTAACATAATTGCTTGTCTGTAGGCTTGTAATCCAGGTGTCAAGATTTATGAGCTAGAGGGGTGAGATTCAATGTTTTAAATACACGTGCAATGAAAAGCAAAACAACTATCAGAATTACAACTAAGAAACTACTGAAGTGTCAGAAAAGTCCATTTGTTTACTTATACATTTTACAGAAAACACAGCGGTTTTGCCCTTCCTGGCCTATATGCAAGTCCAGGCTCACTCAGATACAATTTTAACTGTCAAAAGTCCTCTAAAATAATTTAAAGTTGTCATAGTTCAAATAGAAATGGTCAATGATGGAGCTATTTTTAGCAACATAATTTTCCTTTAAATAATAATACATTTTAAATGTATTCTTCCGTTTTTTTTTATTAAGACCTTCAATGTCAGAATGATGATTTACAATGATACTGAGGACACTCTCTTTTTTGCTATATTAGTTTGAACTTTAATTTGTGTATAAATTGTTTTGCTTAAAAACATTTATATCAGTTCTTTTTGTTTATGTTTTCACTCTAAATGATGTCCTGAGGCTTATTCCAAAATATGTTAACTGGTCAAGGCAGAAAGAGCCAGCCTGAGGTTTAATAATCTTTCTTTATGGTGATTAAATGAGAATTGCTTGTTAAATTTTCTTGATCTCTCAACAATAAAGTAGAACTGAGATTAGCACCTTTCCTTTCTCACAATATGAACATATTTGTACTCAGAGGTGTGGAGGGTAAATTGTGAGAGCTGACCTGCTAAATAGACGAATATTTGGAACATACTGCCATCTGGTGCAAACTTCCTGTTCTATGTTCCAGAGCTCTACAAAAGGCTAGATCTGGAAGTACATCTTCATCTGCGTGTGACAGTGAGCATTGTTCTGCCGATGTAAGCTTTACTTACATCCTTCACAGGATAGCTTTTCAGACAATGAAAATCTAAATGGTGTTGCACATAATTAAAAGAAGTAACTCCCAGGGTAATTAACAAAGAATTGTGGTTAAATACTGGAATTCAAATGCAGGGAGATGGAGGATAGCTGTAGAAAGAGCCCGTGGTGCACTCAGCCAGACACCACAGGGGGAGTAATTGAGTCAGACAATTTGTGACTTGTAATACTCACGGAATAAAAATGATCAGTATTTATAAAAATGATTGTACAATATTAGCAGTGAGTGTGATTCATTAATTTTCATGAGCTGCTATGCTTTATTCAGAGAAATTAAGTCTGAGTTCATAGCCATGAACTTGATTCTTTTGTGTACTATATCCATATTCAATCAGGAAGGAATTATTAACAATATGTCACTGGTTCCTTTACTTATTCGTGTAATGGTATGGTTTTTACATATCATATGACCTATAGTTTGCTTTCTGTTTTGTCCATTTGACAAAAACAATGAGTCTCCTCCAGTCCTGCTTAGGACCATGGAACCTAATTACCCATTCAATGGACTATAATGGATTTTGATAATATTGCTTACATATATAAAAGAGAACTGTTTGGCACATTATTCACTTCTTAAATTCAGCACATTTGTACAGTGTAAAATAAATACTCATGTTGCTCAAACCTGATGAATCTTTTCAACATTTCAGTTGCTTAATGTTAACAATCGTTTGATCTAAGTAGAGGTCAACGGATCTGTTACACAAAATAACATAAAGCTTGTGTGAAGAGCATTGATTACTCATAATATTTATCTATTAAAGGCTACTGTCTTAATAGGCCAATGGTTCTGTAGAGAACTGCTGACAATATTCATCGTACGCACCTTCATTTACAAAGTCCTCAGCCATGCACTTCAGTGCAGAAATACAGAAAGCACTAGAGGTCAGATGGAAGCACCTCTAACTTCCCAGTACTCCCCAACTTACTGAGCTGAGGGATTGGATGCTATTTGCATCTGCTTCTTAATCTTTACATCAATCATAAACACTGTATTTTGCATCATGCCATTCATTAGCTTAGGGCCACCAACTTTCATAAATTTTCATAACTTTAATTAAAATAATGTTGTATGTAGTATGATCTTTAACTTTTGAAACTTAATGAATGATTCCCTACTGTTTCTAATTGATCCTGATTGTAGAATTGTCCAAAGGCCAGACCATAGTTTCCACTGCTTGTGGTGTGGTTGCCCTTGTGGATCATTATGCCTCAAAGAAGAGGAGGGGGCCAGCTGGACATAGAGAGGAACTTCAGACAAAAGGCAAGTACAAACACAGGCATCACATGAAAGGCAACTGTGAGGTGCAGAATGGGTCCAGCGTGATATAGCTTATTGATGTTGCTGAGTTGTGCACTACTCATGGGTGAACTTTGATCTGGCTTCGGATGCGTCATTATGATCCAGATTTTTAAATACCATAACCTGGACATGGTTAGAAATTTTAGCAATTATTACCCATACCTATTGGCAATGAGAAAATGAGGAGAGTGTGGATTGTAGGAGGCTGTTCCCTTCTGCGGAGGAATAAGGACAAGAGGTTGGGCATATCAAATAAAGGGAAGGGAAGTCAGGGGATCATGAAGACAAACATTTTACATTTTCTGTTTAGAATCTGTTCAAATGTGGTAACTTTAAAGAGAGAAATGGAAATATGGAGAGTAAAATTTGTATATCTGTTGTTAAATGTCTAGTGAATGGAAATAGAGAGCTGCTCTAGTGGAGAACCAGTGCAGACCTGATGTGTGGAATGACCTTGTTCTGTACAGTAGCATTGCTTTCATTAGAAGTCAAGTGGTTAATCACCCACTGCGGGTTTTCCACAATCAACCTATTGTTGCAGCTATTTTTTTGTGTATTCTTCTTTCTATAGATCGTGACGAAGTGCTGTGAGTACAGCCAAAACTTAGACCAAACAAAAAGTCTTCAGGATCCAACAAGAGAACAGGAAGTTGCTCTCAATTGCCAAGGAAACTTACGGTAATTATTTTGATGGTGGGCCCACTGATGCTCATGAGCAAAAAGGATCCGGGAATGACAAATTCCTTGCCCACCATCCCTGAAGCAATCTGTTAGCAGAACATTGGAGCTCAAAAACTATCCACAGTGCCTGAACTAGAATGTGCAAAAGGATGCCTCCTTAGCACTGGGTAGCGTTTGGCAGCATGCTAATGTAGCCCATGCTATTCCCGAGTGTAGGCCAATGTATTAACATCAGATGTGTCAAAATGAAGGCATTTTAATTCTGGTGTCATCCCCCTCTATTCCAGTCCTGAAGAGTCTTGGCCCAAAACATTGACTGTTTATTCATTTGAGCAGATGCTGCCTGACCAGCTGAGTTCCTTCAGCATTCTGAGTGTGTGTCTTGCTCTGGATTTCCAGCATTTGCATAATCTCTCGTGTTTATCATTTGTTGCTCCACTCTTCAAGGGATACCTACCCTGAAGAAGTTTAACTCTTCTCCTCGGCTGGAGTTCAGTGAGACAATCTCTCACTGCTCCCACTCTGTGATCTCTGCTGCCCTCAGACTCACCCAGATTTGCTATTTCCTCCCTGGCAACTTTTCTTCTTGTTCCATGTGGCTTCCAGGCCCACTGTCAGCCCTTCCAGTTTGGACCCACAAGGATCCCAGGTACCTACATTTAATTGACTACTTCTCAATTTGAATTCTACATGTTATCATCTTGGCCATGCAGAGATACTCTCTCAGTTTCTGCCACAGCACCATGCATCTCTCTCCTCCTCCTGCTATGGACCTCTCTGATAATTCCTCCTCCACCAGACCCACGTCTTCAACCATCGGTTCTTTACCTTCATCACATCCAGGAAGGATCGGAAGAACGCTGATCCTGCTGTTTCCAACTATGATTCTGACAGCCCTATACTTCTCCAGACCATGGATACTATCATCGCCAAATCCAGTGGCTCCGGCCATGAATCCCACTGACTCCAATTCCAGTTCCAATGACCCCGGACCTCCACCAATTCCAGGCTGAGATCACTATTGCTCCAGCTGGGCATCGGGGTTCCCTTTCTCCCACCGCCACCACTCTCCAACCCCAGGCTCCTTTGACATTGTTTGGAATCTCAGAGCATCCATTTTCCTGCCACCCTACGTTCTCCGTACACGCCAATCCTCACCTTTCTTCTGACACCACCAGCTCCCTTACCCCCTGAGGTCAGCTCTAGTCCTTGTTGGGTCTTCATCATTCCCTCTGACCTTTCCCTCTTGGAGGAGGAATGCTCTGTCCTCAGCAAAGGCCATATCTTTGTCCCCCTTTTCCTGCACCTCAATCAGTTCTGTGACTGCCACAACACCAAGCCCTTTGTCACCTCCATCTCCAAGCCCACCTCTTTGGCAAGAATTCCTCACCCTGCACCAATGACCCCTTCTCCCATCTCCAATCCTCTTCCTCTTCTTGGACACCCTGCTCTGGTTCTCTGCCCTCTCTGAATCTTTTCATCTCTAATTGCTGACCTGACATTAACCGGCTTGACTTCTGCACTCCTCTCTCCTTGTTGCACCTTACCACTTCTAAATGCACTGCCCTTCACTCTCTCTGCACCAATCCCAACCTTACCATCAAACCCACAGACAAAGGAGGTGCTGTTGTAGTGCAGTGGATTGACTTCTAGCTTGTTGAGGCCAGGTAGTAAATTTCAGACACTTCCTCTTACTTACCTCTTGAAAAGGACCCCACTCTGGACCATCAGAAAGTTGCCTTTGACTCCTTTACTAACCTTATCAATTCTGGATAAAGGCAACGCCCATCCACTGCCAGCAAGCTCATAAGTTGTTCCCTTACCCCGCACTGCTTGTTTCTACCTCCTACCCAAGATCCACAAGCATGACTTTTCAGGTAGGCTCAATGTCTCTGCCTCCTCCTGCCCCACTGAACCTGTGTCCACATATCTCAGCTCTATTCTGTGCCATTTGGTTCAAATACCTTCCCCCCTACACCCATGACATTTCACATGCTCTCGATCTGTTCAACAACTTTCAACTCCCTGGCTCTGAGTTCATTTTCACCATGAGTGTCCAGTCCCTGTACAGTTCTATCCACCATCAAGAAGGCCTTAAAGCTCTCCGCATCTTTCTGAACAAAACACCCACCCAGTTCCCCTCCACAACCATCCTCCTCCATCTGGCAGAACTGGTCCTTAACCTCAACAATTCTCCTTTGGCTCCTCCCAATCTCTTCAAACTCAAGGGATAGCTTTGGGTACCTGTATGGGCCCCAGCTCTGCCTGCATTTTTGTTGGCTACATAGCACAGTCCATGCTGCAAGCCTTCCCTGGTAATGCTTCCCAACTCTTCTTGCACTACATTGACGACTGCATTGGTGCTGCTTCATGCGCCCATGCTGAGCTCATCATTTTTATCAACTTTGTCCTTAACTTCCACCCTGCCCTTAAATTCACTTGATCCCTTTCCCCTTTCTTGATCTCTCTGTTTCCATCTCTGGAGACAAACTTTACACCGACATCTTTTATAAACCTATAAATTCCCACAGATATCTTGGCTATACATCCTCCCACTGTGTCCCCTGTAAAAATGTTATCACTTCTCCTAATTCCTGCATCTCCACCACATCTGTCCCCAGGATGAGTCTTTCCTTTCCGGGCCAAAGAGCAGGGTTTCCTTGTCTCCACTATTTTTGCTGCCCTCAAGCGCATCTCCTCCATTTCATGGACATCTGCACTCACCCTATCTTCCTGCTACCTTAACAGGGTTAGAGTTTCCCATGTCCTCACCTGCCATGCCATGGGCCTCCACATCCAACACATGATTCTCAGTTCTTCCAGGTGAGGCAACACTTCATCTGTGAATTTGTTGGGGTCGTCTATTGTATTTAGGGACACAGAATGTCGAGCAACTCTACTCCATCCGCCAAAAGAGGAATTTTCCAATGGCTGATCACTTTAATTCCTTTCCCCATTCCCATTCCAACATGTTGAGTCATGGCCTCCTCTTTTGCCACATTGAGGCAACTCTCAGGGTGGAGTAGCACTTTAGATTCGTCCAGGTAGCCTCCAACCTGATGGCATGGACATTGTTTTCTCCTTCTGGGAATTTATTTCCTTCCCCTTTCCCCCTTCTTCTATTCCCAACTCTAGTATTTAATCTCTTCTTCTCACCTGTCTATCACCTCCACTTGGTGCCCCCCCTTCTTACCCTCTCTTGTGGTCCACTCCCCTCTCCCGTCAGATTCCTTCTTCTACAGCCCTTTATGTTTCCCAACCACCTGGCTTCACTTATCATCTTCTAGCTAGTCCTCCTTCCCCTCCCCCAGCTCTTTATTCTGGCATCTTCCGCCCTTCCTTTCCAGTCCCGAACATGATTCTCGGCCCACAATGTCGACTGCTTATTCGTTTCCAAAGATGCTGCCTGACCTGCTGAGTTCCTATCACATTTTATGCGCATTGCTCCGGAATTCCAGCATCTGCAGAATCTCATGTATTTGTTGACTCAGTGGCTAATTTGTTAGGTATCTCCTGTACCAATAAAGAGGCTACTGAATGCATGTTCATGGTCATCTGCTGCTGTAGCCCATCCACTTCAAGGTTCAACATGTTGTGCATTTAGAGATGCTCTCCTACACACAACTGTTGTAACCTGTGGTTATTTGAGTTACCGTTGCCTTCCTGTCACCCTGAACCGATCTCCTCTGACCTCTTTCATTAACAAAGTATTTTCATCTAAACTACGTGTTTTTAGTACAGCTTTGTAAAATAATGTATGTAAGTTAAATCATTTTCTTTCAGAATTTGTATTTTTGTTTTTTTTATTGCCTTCGTTCTATGTTTGCCTTTAAAAAAATTATTATTGAGAAACAGCATAGCGTTTAACATCACCATTCCCACAATCCTGATTGAGAAGTTACAAAATCTGAGCTTCTGTACTTCCCTCTGCAGTTGGATCCTCGACTTCCTAACTGGAAGACACAATCTGTGTGGCTTGATGATAACATCTCAGCATTGCTGACGGTCAACACTGGCGCACCTCAGGGGTGTGTGCTTAGCCCACTGCTCTACTCTCTCTGTACCGATGACTGTGTGGCTAGGCATAGCTCAGATGCCATCTATAAACTTGCTAATGATAAACCATTGTTGGTAGAATCTCAAATGGAGACGAGAGGGCATACAGGAGTGAGATATGCCAACTAGTGGAATGGTGTCACAGCAACAACCTTGCACTCAACATCAGTAAGACAAAAGAGCTGATTGTGAACTTCAGGAAGGGTAAGACGAAAGAACACATAATAATCTGCATAGAGGGATCAGAAGTGGAGAGAGTGAGCAGCTTCAAGTTCCTGGGTGTCAAGATCTCTGAGGATCTAACCTGGTCCCAACATATCGATAGTTATAAAGAAAGCAAGACAGCGGCTATTCTTGATTAGGAGTTTGAAGAGATTTGGTATGTCAACAAACACCCTCAAAAACTTCTATAGATGCACTGTGGAGAGCATTCTGACAGGCTGCATCACTATTTGGTATGGAGGGGGGGGGGGGGTGAGCAGGGCTACTGCACAGGACCGAAAAAAGCTGCAGAGAGTTGTAAATTTTGTTGGCTCCATCTTGGTTACTGGCCTACAAAGTACCCAGGACATCTTCAAGGAGTGGTGTCTCAGAAAGGCAGTGTCCATTATTAAGGACCTGCAGCACCCAGGGCATGCCCTTTTCTCACTGTTACCATCATGTGGGAGGTACAGAAGCTTGAAGGCACAAACTCAGTGATTCAGGAACAGCTTCTTCGCCTCTGCCATCCGATTCCTATATGGACATTGAACCTATGAACACTACCTCACTTTTTAAATATCTATTATTTCTGTTGTTTGCACAATTGTTAATCTATTCAATATACATATATGGCAGTTTATTTATTTGTTTGTTTGTTTGGTTGTTTGTTTATTTATTTATTATTTTTTCTTCTTCTGTATTATGTATTGCATTGATCTGCTGCTGCTAACTTAACAAATTTCATGACAGACGCCGATGATAATAAACCTGATTCTGAGAACATGCCCTTCCAGCCCTTCGAGCTGCACGGCTCAGCAATCCCCCAATTTAACCCTAACCTGATCACCAGACAACTTACAATCGTGATTAACCTACAAACCTGTATGTGGGAGGAAACTGTAGCACCCTCGAAAAGCCACACAGTCAATCGGAGAATGTACAAACTCCTTACAGGCAGTGGCAGGAATTGAACCTGAGTCCTTGGTACTGTAAAACATTGTGCTGACCACTACACCACCGTGATGCCCTGATATATTGCCTATATTATCCTATATCTCCTCCTATTGTTTGCCTTATCAAAAGAAGTAATATATGCCCAATCAACTGCTCAGGTTGCTCCCTTCTCTAATACGATAATGATTTTCCCTTGGTTGAAAAGTGCCCTTAGTGAATTCAAATTATCTAAATAATTTCGTCAACTTCAGGCACTTTTGCTGCTGTGCCACAGATTTTACATTGTCAAACAAGGGTTTAACAGCTAAAACAGGAATGTTCTCTTGAAAATTCATATTTTGAACTGACCAATGGTTCTAAGATAAATGAATCTTGTGTCAGAGTAAGTAAAAGCAAGAAAGAGACAGTGAATGAAAAACACTCAAAGCTAGTGTGGCATATCAACAAACTGAAATCTGAATCGCCATAGCCAATCCGATATGCATAACGTGAGTCTATGTATGATACAATTAGCATTGCCAATTGTGTTACATATCATATTGTAATTATAACTTGAACTAACGGATGCTTTGCTCAGTTATCTTTTTGCTCTTTTGATAGTATCTGACATATTTACGAAAATTTGGCTAGGCAACACTTGTCAAATTAAACGCAGTTAATGCATTATGCAGCTAGTTACATATTTATTCTTAAGCTATGTCCTTATAAAGGTGCACAGCTAGCAAGGTCATGGAGAATGAAGTACTATGAAAGGAGCTATGTTAAATACTTGCAATATTACAACAAAGAGCATGCCTGGCATCTCTAACTATATCTCAGTCTTAAAGGTCTTAAATGCACTTTCTTCAAATAAAAGATTTAACAAAGCAAAATCCAAACATCAGAGGTTTACTTTCCATTATTTCAACAATTAACTACTGAGAGTTAATGAAAAGATTAAAATCCTTCAGTGCCTTATAATTAAAATTTCCAGCCTCGAGTAAAGCTGCTTATTAATCAGGCAGGGTGAAGATCGCAGACATTAGAAGCAGACTTGTGTGGTCTGGGGTCTGACAAGTGGTGAGGAAAAATATCTTTGAAGAAGAGGAAAGCGAAAGGAGCTTATTTATAAATGACATTCTTCATGTGATTAAATTTAAAATGATATCTGTTGATAATTGAATTTAAAATTCTGGAAGTACAATTTTACACTGATTTTGCAGAGCTTTATCATGTGCTTAATTCCTGACAGTACATTTGCCAGTAATTAGGATGGAAAGCAGAGGTCAGCGTTGTAATAATCCAAAGCAATTTTTACATTCCCGGTTGCCATGATTACAAAAGCTATTTTTTCAGAGCTAATCACATTGGAAATGTAAAGTCTTTGAAGCTAAACCAATTTTACTATATCTTACTTGTTATCAGTATGCACCTGAGAATATGGTTACAAAACCTTTGATTCTTTCCCCATTTTCCCAAGGTGTTCTTTCTTTCCAGTCTATTTATTTCCATGGAGAATAGAAGTAGAAACTGCAAACTGTGAATTGTCGTTGATGTCAATCAATGTCATTCCAAATCAACTACTGTACTGCCAAGAAGGAGAAAGCATGTTTCAGAAACAATAACAATGAATTCTTTAACAATACAGTTGTTCCTAGAATTGATTTGTAACAGATTCATATATGGATTAACAGCTAATTATATATATGTCTGATTATATCTGACTTTTTCAGGTTATTGAACTAGGAGACTTCTAAGAGGCCCACAATCTTGTTGTAGGGTTTAGAGTCCTGTGTGCCTCAATGACCCAGAGAGCTATGTTGGCTGGAATCAGGGCCTTTTGCTTCAGGTCATGGCAGGGTCACCCATGCCAAGCAGTTCAAAGGGTAGAGGCCAGACTAAGATTGGTCCTCCAGGTTTGGGGGTTCAGCTCAGTGCCAACAACCCTGACTGGTAAATAAAAATTCTTACGGAAACAGCAACGTGGAGTCATTGTGTATCTGTGTGTGACTGTATGGACAGACAGAGATGGAGGACCTTCATTGCTGTCATAAACACCAGCAGCATAATGGGCAGTAAGTAGGAGCTAGGAGACTTCAACCATGCCTTTTTTTTAAGACAAGCAAATAATCTAGTGATGTAAGTGTGTCACTTATACTCTGTCATTTTTACTTCTCCTCAATTCAGCCTGAATAATGCAAGCTATTTATCTGTGGAGCAGTCCTAAACAGTGTACTTGGTACCTCAATGCAAACAGACTCCAGCTTGTAGAGTGTGCGAACAATTCTTGCTTTGACCATTGTGCGTATATGTACATAAATTTGCATTGGGATGTTATTATGTCAGGTGGGTCAGCTCAGCACAGGGAATTCAGGGAAGCAGATCTGGTCTTTAGGGTTTCTGACTCTGAGGCACTTTGGGGAGATTCTAAGGAGCTGAAATTGATATAAGCAAGGAGATACTGTAATAGATTAGCAATACCTCCATGTAAAATACTTGATAGAATTGAAGCTGAAAATCAATGGCTAAATGAGATCAGCATTTCCAGTGTGAGCATAGCACACAAGGCAAATTTCTATTGTAGTTCCCATTAGATGTGATAATTTTACAAGTTGAAGTTGCTGAGCATGAAGCAGTTGTGTAGCAATAGCGTGCACATTGACAAAATTATAAAAATCTTTTGAAATGGAAATGCTAACAGGGAAAGTAGGCATGCATTTATTAAATTCAATTTTGGGGTCTGAGCATTGTGGGAAAGGCCAGTATTTATTTCCCATTCCTCATTGCCCTTAAGAAATAGTGGTGAGCCATCTTCTTGAACACATTTAGTCCTTTTTTTGGTGAAGGTACTCCTACAGTTCAGTAGAAATTACAGGCTTTGTCTGAAAGAACGGTGATTATTTTTCCAAGTCAGGATGGCATGTGACTTGGAGGGGAACTGGCTGGTGGTGGTATTCCCATCCACACATTGTCCTTGCGCTTCTTAATGCTAGAGGATACTTTTGTTTTGGTGCCATTGGAGTAGCCTGCACAAATAACACAATGCATTTTGGAAACCGTATTGATTGCAGTCAGTGGAAGAAGCAGTGAATGATTAAGGTAGACAGTGGGCCACTAGTCAAGTGAACAGTTTTGTCCTGGATAGCGTCAAGCTTCTTTAGAACTGTTGGTGTTATACTTGTCGGACAAGTGGATGATCTGTGCTCTAGGATGTAGGGAAGGAGTCACGTTCTGCAGGATTTCCAATCTCCGATTTGCTCTTGGAAATAGGGTATTTATGTGACTGGTCTAGTTGAATTTCAAATCAATGATGACTCCCCGTGTGTATTAATGGCAGGAGATATGGCAATGATAATGTTGTTGAATGACAAAGATAGGTGGTTGACTCTTTTGCTGGAGATTGTCAGGCACTTGTTTGGTATGGGCATTACTTGCCACTTCTCAGCCTATGTCTGAATTTTGTTTAGATCTTTCCATACGTAAGCATGGGATGCTTCATTTCTCCAGAAGTTCTGAATGGAATTGAACATTGTGCAATTGTCGGCGAGTACCACTGCATCTGACCTTCTGATCAAAGGATGGATATTGATGGAATAGATGAAAATGGTTGGGCTGAGAACACTGCCCTGAAAAACTCCTGCAGTTTGTCCTGGGCTTGGAGTATTGACCTCTGAAAACCACAACCATCTTTCTTTCTACGAGATATGGCTCTAATCACTGGAACATTTTACTCTTGATGCCCATTGACTTCTGCTTTAACCGAGGCACTTGATGCCTCATTCAATCAGCTACTGTTTTGACATCAAAGCCATCTTTCTCTAGAACTTCTTGTTCAAGGTTTAAAACAAGGCTGTGATAAAGTCTGTAGATGAGCTCTCTTGGCAAAACCTGGAACACGCATCAGTAAGATTATTGGTACATTTCACTGCTTAAATCTAGGTCACTATTCTGGAGCCCTGTGCAGTGCCCAATGCATTGTGCATTTCTCAATAATCTGATGTGGGTTCATTGTACAATTCCAGTTTTGTACAAATTTCTAGCTCTGTGGCTGACTAATGAGATCAGTAGATCTGAGTGAGAACTATTTAGCCAGAAGCACCAATACCCCCTCCAACCTCTCCAATGCATCTATTTCAGATATAAGAGCAGGATCAACCTTGTGTTACCTTAATTTTCTATGACACAGCGGTGAATCCAACCAGAACTTCATTTAGTTGTCATTGTTCCATCGTCAATGAAAATTTGTCAATTATATCTGCGTGACTGAAAATTCCACTTCTCTTTTAATAATGAAATGTATTTTTAAAAGTTTGGTCTTGAATGACCCACCCAGATGATGCTAGTAATGTGATCATGTGGAGAGCAGGTTTGCTGGGCAGGGTGTAGGTTGCACACTCCTGCTACGAAAGTTGCATGCTCATGCATCTTATCTGTGCTGCAAGTTCATTGTAAGTCTGGCTGCACCCACTGTGGCAGCAATGGAGAATGGTGAGAGTAGAGGTTTGGAAATCCACTTAAAGGAGAGGTGCACAGCTGGAAAAGCTATTAAGGGGGAGATGAGCTGCCAGTTTCAGTGGCTATGCTCCCAGTGAGCCCCACACACTACTGCAGAGCATAAAGCAATAAAAAAGTACAGCAGAGAAACAGGCCCTTCAGTCCATCTAGTCTGTGCCAAATCATTTAAGCTGCCTACTCCCAAATGACCTACACCAGGACCATAGCCCTCTATACCCCTATCATCCATGCACCTATACAAACTTCTCTCAAACAATGAAATCGAGCTCACATGCACCACATATGCTGGCAGCTCATTCCACACTCTCACAACACTCTGAGTGAAGAAGTTTCCCCTCATGTTCTCATTAGACTTTTCACCATTCACCCTTAAACCAAGACCTCTAGTTGTAGTCCCACTCAACCTCAGTGGAAAAAAACTGCTTGCATTTATCTTATTTATACTTCTCATAATTTTGTATGCCTCTATGAAATCTCCTCTCAATCTTCTACCTTCCAAGGAATAAAGTCCTACTTATTTAATCTTTCCTTCTCACTCAGGTAATCCAGTCCCAGCAACATCATTGCAATTTTTTTCCTGCACTCTTTCAACCCTTTTCCTGCAGGTACTGTAGGTAATCAGAACTGCACTTAATCTCCAAATTAGTCCTCACCAATGTCTTATACAACCTCAACATAATATCCCAACTCCTGTATTCAATAAAAACACAAAATGCTGGCAGAACTCAGCAGGCCAGACAGCATCTATGGGAGGAGGTAGTGACGATGTTTCGGGCTGGAACCCTTCATCAGGCCTGCTAAGTTCTGCCAGCATTTTGTGTTTTTATTTATTTCCAGCATCTGCAGATTCACTCATGTTGCTCCTGTATTCAATACTTTGATATATGAAGACCAGTGTGCCAAAAGGTTTCTTTACAATCCTATCTACCTGTGACACCACTATCAGTGAATTAAGGACCTGTATCCCCAGATCCCTTTGTTCTAGCACACTCTCCAGTGCTACACCATCCACTGTGTAAGACCTACCCTGGTTGGTCCTACTGAGGTGCAACACTTGGCACTTGTCTGCATTAAATTCCATCTGCCATTTTTCAGCCCATTTTTCTAGCTGATCCAGATCCTGCTGAAAGCTCTGATAATCTTCCTCGCTGTCCACTACACCCCAAGTCTTGGAGTCATCCACAAATTTGCTGATCCAGCTAACCACATTATCATCCAGATTGTTGATATAGATGACAAGCAACAAAGGGCCCAGCACTGTTTCATGTGGCACTCCACTACTCATAGGCACTCTTAGTTAGAGCGGCAACCATTTACTACCTCTCTCTGTATTCTCCCATAAAACCAATGTATTATTTAATTTACTACCTCATTTTGAATGCCGAGCAACTGAACCTTCCTGATCAAGTACCTTGCCTTCATCCACTTTCCTGGTAAGACCACTGCAATTTCTGTACTTGCTTGTCACAGGATCCAAGGGAGCACCTTGCCAGGCCCTGGGGATTGAACCACCCTAATTTGCCTCGGGACAGCAAACACCTCTTTCTCCGTAATCTGCGTAGGGTCTATGAAATCAATGCTGCTTTGCCTCACTTCTATAGACTCTGTGACCATCTGTGATCATCAATAATTTCAGATATGCGAATGACACTGTGTTAATTGCAAATTCGGAGGAAGAATTACATAGCTTAATTGATATAGTTGCTGAAGAAAGTGCAAAAAGACAATGTATGGTGATATCCAATAAGAAGGAGAATCCTGTCTGCAGGCTGAAAATAAGTGGGGAAGACATAAAGCAAGTACAGAACTTTTGCTACTTAGGAAGCAGGGTGACATCAGATGGCAGGTGTGACATGGACATCAAGAGAAGAATAGGGATGGTAAAAGACACTTTTATGAGAATGAAGAGTATACTGACCAACACTAAACTAGGCATGACAACCTGCCTCAGAGTACTGAAATGTTACATTTATCCAGTTATGTTATATGGCTCAGAATGCTGGACAATATCTAGTAACATGAGGAAACGAATTGAAGCAGCAGAGATGTGGTTTTTGAGGAGGATGCAAAGAATATCATGGATGAAACAAATATCTAACAAGGATGTCATGAACAGAGCAAGCACAAAAAGAGAAATAATGTATGAGATCATGAAAAGGCAACATAACTTCATTGGACATGTGATTAGGAAAGAGGGGTTAGAATGCTCGGTGATTATGGGGAAGATTGAAGGGAAGGAAGCAAGAGGAAGGCAAAGACAAATGATGATGGAGACAGCAGCCAGAGAACTGGAAATGAATATCAATGAATTGATCCACTTGACCCGAAACAGGAGTGTGTGGGCCATGGCAGTCAAAGCTCAAACTGGGCATGGCACCTGGTGATGATGATGGCTATCTCCTGGGTAAATACAGATGTAATCCTTTAGGATTCTCCTTCATCTTGCCTGCTAGGGTAACCTCATCTTTCTTTTAGCTCTTCTGATGTCTTCCTTAAGTATATTCTTGCATTTCTTATACTCCCTAAGTACCTCATTTGTTCCTACTTGTCTATACTTGCTATGCATCTCCTTTTTTACTTAACCAGGGCATCAATATCTCTTGAAAACCAAGGTTCCTTAAACCTATTATCTTTACCTTTTATTCTGACAGATACATACAAGCTTTGTACTCTCAAAATTTTATTTTAAAGGCCTTCCACTTATCAAGTACACTTTTGTCCCAATCCACACTTACCAGAATCTTTCGGATACCATCAGAATGGGCCTTTCTCCAACTTAGAATCTCAATCTGCAGGCCAGATCTATCATTTTCCATATTTACTTTGAATCTATGGGCATTGTGATCACTATATACAAAGTGTTCCCCTACAAGAAACTTCTGTCACCGCATCACCTAATAGCAGGTCAGTATGTAGAAATCTCATTGGAATGGCAACGTACTGATCAAAGAAACTTTCCTGAAGGCATTTCACAAACTATATCTCACCTAGTCCTTTTATAGTATGGGAATCCCAGTCAATATGCAGAAAGTTAAAATCACCCGAGATAACTAACTTATGTTTCTTGCAGCAGTCTGTGATCTCTCTACAGGTTTGTTCCTGTAAGTCTTGCTGACTGCTGGGTGATCTATAATATAGCATCATTAACGTGGTCATATGTTTCTTATTCCTTGCTTCCACCCATAAAGCCTCACTAGATGAGTTCTCCAGTCTGTCTTTACAGAGCACTGCTGTGACATTTTTCCTGACGAGTAACACCACACCTCTTCCTTTAATCCCACCCACTCTATTGTGTCTAAAACCATGAAACTCCAGAATACTAAGCTGTCAGTCCTGCCCCTCCGACAACCAAGACTCTCTAAAGGCTATATCATAATTCCATGTGTTGGTCCATGTACTGAACTCATCTGCTTTTCCTACGATACTTCTTACATTGAAATATACACAGATCAGGACACTAACCACACCATGCTCAACCTTTTGACTCCTGACTTTGAGGTTTTAACACCATCTATCTCCACAACCTCTCCACTATCTTTTCTGGGACTCTGGTTCCCATCCCCTACAACTCCCATTCCTAGTAGGATAGTGGTATCCCTCCAGTTCAGGTGTAAGCCATCTTTTCTGTACAGGGCCCACCTTCCCTGGAAGAGAGCCCAATGACCCAAAAATCTGACGGTCTCCCTCATGAACCAAGTCCTTAGCCATGTGTTAAATGGTATGTTTGTCCTATTTCTGGCCTCACTAGCACATGGCACAGGTAGTAACCCTGAGCTAACAACTCTGGAGGTCCTTCCTGTAACTTAGCACTTAACTCCCTGAACTCACTTTGCAGAACCTTGTCACTCTTCCTACCTATGTCATTGGTTCCTACCTGGACCATGACCTCTGACTGTCACCCTACTAATTAAGAATGCTGAAAACGCGATCCAAAATGTTTTGGACCCTGGCACCCAAGAGGCAACAAAACATCCATGAATTTCGTTCTTGTCCACAGGCCCTCCTTTCTGCTCCTCTAACTAACAAATCCCTTATCACTACAGCTTGCCTCTTCTCTCACCTTCCCTTCCAAGTCACAGAAGCAGACTCAGAGACAGAGACCTGACCGCTGTGACTTTCCTCTGCTAGGACATCCCTCCTAACAGTATCCAAAGTGGTATACCTGTTGTTGAGGGAACGGCCACAGGAGTACTCTACACTGGTTGTTTAACCCCTTTTCCCTTCTTGACTGTCACCCAGTTTCTGTGTCCTGCATCATTGGTGTAACCACCTCTCTACATGTCCTGTCTATCACACCCTCAGCCTCTCAAATGATCTGGAGTTCATCCAGGTTCAGTTCCAACTCCTTTACACCGAGTGTTAGAAGCTGCGGCTGGGTGAAAACTGGAGGTCTCCCTGCCTTCCCACAACCTGCAAAGGGTGCATTCAACGTTCCTGCCATGCATCCCTACCGTTCTAGCTAAGTAACTATAAAGAAGGAAAAACAATAAATAAACAGGGAAAAATCTACCTTCGGCTTTTTGCTTTCTCTCACTGATGCCTTGAAGAGCTACAGCCTCAAAATGCCCACTCTAACATTGTCCACTCCAACGATGGCTGCTCTACTTGCCCCTGCCTTATTTTAATATGTTCTTGCCATTCAATCGCAATGGCTGATTGGGCGCTGCTCAAAACACCAAACTGCCATGACTCGATGCCTCATGTACTCATTTGGTGAACCTGAAGGAACTATGTCTTCCCACATTTCAGATCTCCGGTTTGCTGGCTGATCAAAGCATGGAGGGGCCCAGCTTCAACTGATTTTGTGACTTCTCCCTGAGCTTGCAGACCATTCTGGCAACAGTGGCAGTGTGGTCAGCATTATGGAGCTCATTTGACAGTCCTTAATGATGCTTTAGAAGGTCAGACGGCTGGTCATTTTGCCAATGTACTTGAATCATATGTTAGCTGTTTTTTATTCGGGTTCCTATCTTGATGCTCATTCTTTAGAGTGAAGCAAGGAAGATCCATAGTTTGGGTTGAAGTAAAGGAATTAAGCAGCGGGAGCAAAGATGGTGGTGGGAATTGCAAGATTATAAGATAACTAAGTGGGAAGGGGATGGAATCAATGACTGTGACTGTAGTGTTCACTTGAACTCTTCCTCAATGAGCTGTTCGAAGTTCAGGCTGCACAAGGGTCTCTGGGCTGTTTCCCTTTTCCTGCCTTTCCTCTTCCTGATGTTGTAGGACTTCTGGTTCCCAATTGATAATAAAGCCTGTTCTAGTAAAGGCAATGTTGTGGAGTTTGCCGTAGATCAGGGGTTTGTTACAGACTCCTCAGTTAATGGTAAGGATCCATGGCATAAAACAAGTTGGGAACCCCTGCTGCAGATGGTTAAATTCTAGATTCTTGTCAAGCAATGTATCACAGATGTATTAATGCCCTCTGTTTCCACCTGGCTCTTCCAGTTGCTAAAAGAGAAAATTGGGAAATAAAATATATAAATTAAGCAGAGCTGTTCAAAGTTTTTAATATGTCAATTCAAGTTGATGGAATTGAGCAACCTTCTGATCAGTCCTTTGTACCTTACCTCTTCCAATTAGTCTGGGCGTCTCTGTACAATTTTCACAAGTAAGGTTAGCGGCACATTGTCACACCGGAGAACATTCATTTAATTTCTTTTCACATGCTCTCATCCTTAAAAGTGTCCTTCAGTTGCAGGGGTGAGTGAGTGAAGTATTGCTTTCAAGGTCATGTTGATCCCCGTCCACCCAATAGGTAGCCGCACAAGTCCTGGTATTTGATTTTATTAACTGAAATTATGCCAATGATTTATTTTAGCATTACCCTGTAAGAAAGGATATATAATTGTTATGGTTTAAATTTGGCTTGGGTTCAATGTCAGACTTCTCACTCATCCTTGCTGTTTGATGCAGGTGTATACAGTACTTCAAAGCTTCACACATGACACATGACATTTGCCCACAAGTCTCAACGTGAGTTGTGTGTCTGGTGGCATTCAAATATCAGGTGATTTTGTAACTCAAGCCATCACTTATAAATGTCCTTTGTTACAAATCTGGCAGTTTAGCTCAGTTTAACCCCTCCCCGTCAACAGCAGAGTCATAAAAGTAATTTGATTTTGCAGGAAGGGTAACTAATTTTTCATTACATTATCTGACTAAACAAAGACATTACTTGGACTTGTCAGCAAGTACATTTACGTAAGCGATGCCAAATTTCTCCTCAACTTGTGGGTGGTTGGCATGTGAATTTATGAGTTATTTATCCACTAGTGAAGGTCTGATAATGGTAGGAAGGAGTGAGCAGGCTGCCATTCAGCCTGAGCCGAACCAGGAGAGATTCACACAAATGCCAAAATTGGGTGGCGTGGGGGGGTGGTAGGATGGTGGGGGGGATAATAATTAATTATTCTTCAGCTCAAGAGCATAATGTATGGCGCAGGATTTAAGTTAATCCCTGCACCAATCAGTACAGTGGATCTGCACCGAAATCCACTCTGTCAAGTATGAAAAAAAGAAAATGTTTCCTGAGTTCTGCTTATCAATAATTAACAGTGCATCAGCAAAGTCCAAAGGGAGCTTATATTGCACATTTGAGTAGACTGCTAATAATATATAGTAGATGGATTGGTGCATTCAAATCCCAGAGCACAAAACCATTCAAGTCCAGCATCGCATTTTAAATTAGCCTGTGGATAAATGCCTGGCTACCATGGAATTGGGATAGAGTACAATTAGCTCATTGTTTTGATGGTTTTCACAGAGGGAACTGTAGGATTGCGAGAGCACAGGCTAACATACCCCTGGATGTGTAATGAGGGAGTTGCTGAGCACAGTACATGCAGCGTAGAGGACCTTCATTCGCTAACTGGGAGACTTCCAGACAGGCTGCTATTGTTTTCCTTTAAGGAGTGTGACGGTGGATAACAACAGTAGCTCATTTCTGCTTTCAGGATTGCCAGAGTCTCCTGTGCTCGAGAATGGAGTCAAACAGTCCAAAAAAGATTCAGTTTGCTGTGCCGTTATTTGAAAGTCATCTGGATCCTGAGGCAGCTGAACAGGTAATCCAATAAGCTAAACATTTCACAATGTATTTGAATATTAAAGGTACTGATTTCAAATTTGCTTTCACACATGTCGAAACAAGTCTAATATTAAATCATTGTTATTTTTTGCTCCACTATATTAAACAATGTAAGAGCTTTTTTTTATAATTGAGGTAAATCATAAAAGTTTGTGTGTAAATGAAAAAAATTCGTTCTGTTTTGGTTATTTTTTTCAGATAAGAAGGCGAAGACCTACTCCAGCATCACTGGTTATTCTTAATGAATCTTCGCCAGGTATTGAAATTAATTTGATTTGAAAAAAATAATAGGTTCCGTGTGGCAGTGCAACTGAATTAAGCACAATGATTTTTTCTAAAATATTACTGCATAAGTGCATGAAGTAAGTTAATCACTTTCATAGTGCACCGAATGATTGTAGTATCGATGTTTTTTAAGTCTCTTTCTCTTTTGCTGAAATTGCTTGCAAACCTCTGCTACCTAAATGCTACTTCACCTGATTAACATTGGAAGCTGAACTACATTTTATGGCTAGTTATCTCTGATCTAAAAGCACTAATAAAGAGAAACAGTCAATGCCAAAAATATGTATGTGAGACACTAATGATAATTTTTGACCAGGGGTAACGTGGTGTCCTTCCCATCTAGATCAGTTTTAGGCCACCTCATTTAGCATGTAGAGGGGCCGGGGAACCAGCGTGCATGGATCTATTTGATGAGTGGGCAGAAAGCAGAATGCTCTTGGCATTTGCGCAGCTGTTTCCCATATTTGTTATTGCATTTACCTTTGTACCCTGTCCTTGTGGGATTGTAAACTGAACCTAAGATAATGAAATCTGGCTCTGTAAGATGGCAATGACTAATATTTGAAGTCTTTTCTGACGCTGTGTACATATTAGTCATGAGTCACTGTGGTGTAGCAGTTAGCGCGACACGGTTACAGCTCAGGGCGGCAGAGTTTGGAGTTCTGAACTCCAGGAGCCTGAACACCCTCTCTGTGTAATGCGTGGGTATTGTCCAGGTGCTCTGGTTTCCCTCCACAGTCCAAAGACATTCTGGTGAAGCAGGTTAATTGGTCATTGTAAATTATCTCATGATTTGGCTAGGGGTTGCTGGGTGATACAGCTTGATGAGCCTGCAGGGCCCATTCCATGTTGTACCTCAACAATAAAAAATAATATAAAGTACTTTTTTGCCTGTAAGTGTTCTTTTATTAGGCCATATGACAACTTCTATCAAATTTCATTAAACATCTATTTGTATGCTAATATTCCTCAGTCATGTCCTAATGTGGAGCGGTATGTGTAGATATATAGACACAGAGTTTGCTTGTTTGCTGAGAAAAAAATATATACATCATCATTTTTTGCTGATTGAATTCACTGAATATCATAAAGGTTTGTTCAGAAGTAAACTGCAACCTTCCGGAAGCAGGCAGCAGAGAAAGAATTCTCTTAGGAAATGAGTCATAAACTAAATCAGTGAAGGAGTCATAGGGCAGCATTATGAGCTCTATAAAATGCAATATCAGTTTCCACCACAATGTGTACAATAGGGTTCGAGTTTGCTTCTTTGAACTCAGTGAAGACCTTTTAGTATCACGTGATGCCCTTATTGATTCATTTAGATCAAATGATTAGAGGAGTACAGGACTCTGTACAGAAGTCTTCCGGTTTCAGTGTAATTATGAGTGGTCTGCTGCTCTGTTTGAAATCTCTTACTGTTCAATGTCAACCTCTGGACAGTTGCTCCATATTCTTGGAGTTGCTATAACGATAATCTTTTTATCGGTCTGCATTGCTAATTGCTGGAAAATATTATTTGGTTGATCGTCAGTGGTACAGATCACAGAACAAAATAAAATTCTTGTACATGTCTGTAGTTACTTAAGACCATAAATAGGAGTAGAGTTAGGCCATTTGGCTCATCAATTCTGCTCTGGCATTCAATCATGGCTAATTTTTTTTCAAACACTTTTGTCTTTCCTTGTAAATCTTAACCCCTTTACTAATCAAGAACCTATTAATCCTTGCCTTAGATAGACACAATGACTAGCCCTTCATAATCCCCTGTGGCAATGAATTCCACATATTCACCATCCCCTGGTTGAAGAAATTCTTCCTCATCCCTGTTATAAAGAGACATGCCTTTATTCTGAAGCGGTGGCTTTGGATGCTACAGTCTCCTACTTTTAGAAATATCCTCCCCATGTCAAGACTATTTGTGTTGTTCTAATTCCATTTGACTTTTTCTTTTTGTCCACAGTTTTCCTACTTTTGGGCTTCTGCATTTTTGTTTCCTTAATCTTCCTTTCTTAGTTACATTCTTCTTTACTGGCTTTCTTTTTCTCATCTCTTTGTTCCCTAATGCATTTTATGCAGGGACTATAAGTTATTGACTCTTTACCACTGCATGTTTTGAAGGTCAAAGTGGTCAGCAAAATGAGAAATAGTATATACCTGATTGAAAATAGAATCAGAGGGAAGTAACAAAAGCTGAAGAGGCATAGTTACAGTGAAGGAAGTGAGCTCTCTACCGGCAAGGACAGAAGTCCTAGATGGCCGGTGGATGGTTCTCCTGCTGACATTGTGGAGGATCTCTGTAATATGCTTTACATTATTATTAAGATATGGATGGAAAGTGGGGATTTTCCTCAACATTTTGACTTCAGGCAGAAGTCTGGAGAAACTTTATTCAACGGCATCATTATTTCCAATAATTTTTACTCCCAATATATTTGTCAATGCCTCTTCTGTTGGACCTGGACTAATGTGAATAGATATATTCAGCTGAATCCCACTAACTTATGCCAGCACTCCTGAATGGTACTGCAAGCACGTAGTTGTTTAAACACACTTGGTATGGGACTTCCACCCGCCCCTGTGGAATGAGAATTTCTGGGATAACCGATGGATTTGAAGTGCTCACCTGGTGCAGGGTCACAGGGGTGGTTTCTTCAAAGTAACATTGAGCATTCTCAGTCAAAACGGACACTGGGAGAGCAAAGTCTATCGATTCATCACTCTGCTTGTTTGGAAGCTTGTTTTTAAGAAAGTTAGTGTTACAGATACTGTTTAATGTGAATAGAGTTATGGAAGAAAAACAAATGGAAAGAAGTTAAATTGACTTTGTTTAAAAATTATCTTCTGTAAAGCTGGTGTTCATGTTTGTTTCTCTCGATGGTCCTTTACCTTAACCTTACTGCCCATTACGCTACTGCCATTTAGTGCAGCAATGAAGGTCCTCCATCTCTGGCCTTGTTCAAGGCTTCCTCTCAGTTTTCACTACTGACAGTCATGCAGGTCCTGGGTGGAGACTGACAAATATCATCACCTTCAGATATAGGAGGATTTTTCACTGCTGTTTCTGAAACAATTCTGTTTGACTAGTCAGGGTTGTTAGCCCTGAGCTGAACCCACAAAATCTGAAGGACCAATGGTCCGCTCTTCATCTGGCCTCTAACCTTTGATCTGTTTGGCATGAGTGACCCTACCAAGAGCCAAAACATAAAGCTCTGACTCCAGCCAACATAGCTCTCCAGATCGCTGAGGCATGCAAGCCTCCAAATCCTGCAATAAGGATGTGGTCCTCTTTGAGGTTTGGATCGTATCTGGCCCCTTAAATGTGGGAGGTGTTGGAATCATGCAACAAATGGCATTTTCTGTCAGTGATGATGTAACCCTGGGTGCTGTCTGTGTGTGGTTTGCGTGTGTAAGCAGTGCTTGTGTGCTTGGGCCACTCGGACCCTGTTGGTTGTCAGATTTGGGACAGCTAGGAGAGCTGCTACTTGGCAGCTCCAGGATCCTGGATCCAGTCGTGACCTCTGCTGCTCTCTGCGGAGCTTTCACTTCCTCCTGTGTTTTCCTGCGCATGAGGGTTAGTGGGTTCACTGGGCCTTATAAATTGCCTGGCCCTGTGCGAGTGTGTGGTAGAACGCAGAGGGGGCTGATGTGAATGAGAGGACGCTTGGAGAGGATTAGAGGACAGAAGAGACTGTAGATGCTGGAAACTGGAGATGTGGAGATGAAAGGTGAGGTCTTTAAACTCCTTTACCTCCTTCCTGATAGTAACAAGAAGGTGGTGTATCCTGGATGATGTAATTGGTGATCCTCTTAATGCACTGCCTCTTGAAGGTGTCCTTGATTGTGGGGAGGGCAGTGCCCATGATAGAGCTGGTTGAATGCACAACCCTCTGCAGCCTCTTGTGATCCATCCCTGGCAATGATGCACCACTTAGAACGCTCTCCACCATAGGTCTGTAGAAATTATTTCCACTCTCCGGTGATATACCCGATTTCCTCAAAGTAGAGCTTCTGGTATGTCTTCTTCATGATTGCATCGATGTGCTGGTCCCAAGGTACAAAGGATCCTTTGTGGATCCTTTAAGATGATGACACCCAGGATCTTGAAGCTGCTCACCCTTACCACCAGTGACACCTCAATGAGGACTGGAGTGTGTTCACCCAACTTTCCCTTCAACTCCTTGGTCTTCTGAAGTGGATTGTGAGGTTGTTGTTGCTATACCACTCAACCAACTGATCTCCCTAATTCCTGTACACCTCCTTGTTGCAATCTGAGACGTTGCCAGCAACAGTGGTGTCATTTGCAAATATCGTGTTTAGATGGTGTTTGAGCTGTGCTTTGCTTTACATGCACGAGTAGAGCAGAGGGCTAAGCACGCATCCCTGAGATGCACCTGTGTTGACTGTCAACAAGAATGAGATGTTATTACTGACCTGCACTGACTGTGGTCCCTCGATGAGGAAACTGAGGATCCAGTAGCAGAGAGAGGTACAGAAACTCAAGATTTGAAACACGGTGATTAGCACTTGTCCCTACTAATGTAGCAGGTGTAGCTTCTGTCCCCTCACCACCTGGCGCACCACCATCTAGAAACCTAAACTAACTTTCCAAATGAAGTGGATGTTTTCCTCCGCCCTGGTTGGTGCTTGCAATGTACATTGGTAAAACAATGTGAGAAATGGATGACTATTTTGCAGAGCACCTGTCTGCAGCAACCTTCTGGGTTTATGTCATTTTCACTCTCATTTTTACACCCACACTGCCCTGCCTGCCCCTGTCTTCACCATGCTATGACATTGGAGAGGCCAAATGTACAGTAAATTAAAATTAACACCATCTTAATTACCCAGCTGACACTAACCCGAATGCATAACCCTAACTCTAATTGCCACCAGACCCCAGAATCACTCCGGAACACCTCCTATAACTTACCCTGACCCCAGCCACACCAGTGGGAAGAAACCAGTTCCCTAGGAACCCCAGTAACATGCTCCTGACCCTCACCTACATTGCCATCACACCAAATTCTGGTGGCTGAGGTCAGACCTCTGCTTTCTCCAAGTCCCATCTACACAATCCTGGTCCACTAGCTTCCACAGCCCTCTGCCTCCACAGCTGATCCCATAGACTTGCACCTTTGAACAATGTTAAACCCCACATACCGCAATACCAGGGACTCTTATACAACCCAACAAAAATCAAATAAACAATAAAGCTTGGACCCTAGTAAATGTGAGTCAAGCTAGATGAGGGTAATGAAAGTGTGGGTGAGATGAAAGTGGCAGTTTCTGGTGAGACTGAATCTCCAGTGAAAAGAACAGCAAACATGAAGGATAATTATCCCATTGCTTACAAATGTACACCTAACCCAGTGATATGTACATAGAATTTTCCAGACTCAGATGACTCATACCGCCAATGTCCTTCTCCCATATTTACTCACCCTTCCCACCTAGATTTCTTTATTTTTTGGTCACTTTTCCTATTCCCTCCCTCTGATGGATCAATCTGCCCATCTGGTTCCACTATTATCTATCGGCTTTTATCCTCTTCACCCTCCAATGCTGCTGTAGAAAATGAGGATTATTTGACTAGTTTCAATGGATTAGTTCTGACTAGGTGAAGCATCACTTCTGTTGTCTGTAGCTCCATAACTCATTTGGCTACTGTCCACCAGGAATGGAACCTGCTGCTGTCATCTGCTGCGCTTGCCCATCCACTTTAGGTTCAACGTGTTATGCATTCTGAACTGCTCTTCTGCACATCACTGTTGTAACGCATGGTTATTTGAGTTACTGTCAGCTTCCTGCCAGCTCGAACCAGTCGGGCCATTCTGCTCTGACCTCCCTCATTAACAAGGCATTTTAGCCCACAGAACCGCCACTCACTGGATGAGTTTTGCGGTGTTTTTTGCATCATTCTCTGTAAATGTTAGAAATTGTTGTGCATGAAAATCCCAGGAGATCATCATTTCCTGAGATACTCAAGCCACCCTGTCTGGCACCAACAAACATTCCCTGGTCAAAGTCACTTAGATCACATTTCTTCTGATGATTGATCTGAACAACAACTGAACCTCTTGACCATGTCTGCAAGCTTTTATGCATTGAGTTGCTGCCACATGATTGGCTGATTAGATATTTGCCTTAACAAGCAGATGTACAGGTGTACCTAATAGAGTTGGCCACCGAGTGTAGATAGAAGGCAGGAAAACTGGGGTAGTGAAGGAACATATGAGAGAGAATCGAGAAATAGGTTGGGTCTTGGGTTTGATGGGGATGCATTGATAATAAGGATGAACTGAATGGGCTGAAAGTACTCCTTTGATGTTGTAAAAGATTTCCATAGTGTGCACTTTATTCAAGATGTTTATATAGATGCACCCAATAGACCACTGGTAGCAACGTTTTGGTTACTGTCTTTAATTGGGTAAACAAATGCACAAAACAACAAGATGGATTGATGGGGATTATTAAAAATTTGTGCATTTTTTAGAGAAAACTACTATGACATATGGATAACATAAAAACAACAGCTCATTCTCTTCTTAAGGGCCCCCATTCCCTTTAATTTGTATTGCTTTCTTGATTTTGCATTGATCCATGTTCTTGCTTTCTCTTTTGCCGCTGTAAGTTATGCTATTTGGTGTAAATATATCAGCATGAGTCAACATTGAGACTCCCACCCAGCCTGTCCTTCCTGAAATAGACTCGTAGATCCCAACCTCCAATCTCCATCATCCTCCCTGGAGAGATTCTGGTTCAGGGCCTGCTACACAGCTCAATTGCAACCCTTCTAACACTGAGATTCTCTTTCCATTCTCCTTTCAACCCTGGCCTTTGTATATTACATTAGATCTCAGGTAACGTGTTGCAGCAAAGCCTATGGATGTCACCCAGTCTTCTAATGAAGAACTTTTTTTCTCAGTAAACAATCATATAGGAATGGCCAGACATGTACCTTTATTTGATTTGCAAAGTATGTTGAATTTTATTTTCCGGGGTAGATTTTGATTGAAGCTGACAGGCAAAGGTAAGTGCCAGTGAGATTGTCAAGTGTTTGACTTTGCCTGTTACTTTGGCTCTGTGAAGCTGCAGTTAAACGCTTAGAAACCAGGACAA
This sequence comes from Hemitrygon akajei, assembly GCF_048418815.1. Lineage (NCBI taxonomy): Eukaryota > Metazoa > Chordata > Chondrichthyes > Myliobatiformes > Dasyatidae > Hemitrygon > Hemitrygon akajei. Next base: position 165,218,778 of record NC_133128.1, on the reverse strand, counting down.
CTGTTCAAACTGTACTGTTGCCTCCTGCTTAATTTTTGTAAAGTGAGCTAATGAGGCAGAAGGATCAGATTTGTTCTTTAGCCTGTACTGAACTAACAATAGTCAGGATGTACTAAATCTGGATGTTGCACTTCTGAGCTATAGGAAGAAAAATATAGTACAGATTGATTGCACAGATGAATATGTTTAAACCTTAATATGGATGTTGATTCAATCCAATTAAATCTATTACTCTGAAATTCTGTTGTAATCTAATAACTTTTCCTTTATTCCTGCTTCTTTTATAAAAGCTGCTGTAGATCTTACTTCCAATACTTTCCATTAACATAGAAAACATAGAAACATAGAAATCTACAGCACATTACAGGCCCTTCAGCCCACAATGTTGTGCTGACCAAGTAACCTACTTTAGAAGCTGCCTAGAATGTCCTTACAGCATAGCCCTCTATTTTTCTACGCTCCATGTACCTGTCTAAGAGTCTCTTAAAGACCCTAAAATCTCAAGATTTACAAGGTTCTAGATCTCAGTATTCCAGTATTCCAGATCCCAATAAACTGCGGAAGAAATATGATCTCCTAATTCTATCTCTGATTTCCCATTAAAGATCTTGATTTTATTAAATATTTGGAAATCATTTCTCTCTATTTATATTACCTGACTCAATGCTGATCATCCCAGATTAAGTTATAAATATCGTCTAACATTGAAATTTCACTTCATGATTAAGAAAGAAAGACTTTCACAGTTTCAGCATGCCTCAAAATTGTTTACAGTTGAACTTGTGCTTTTTGAAGTGTAAATGCTGATGTGATAATGGAAGAGCAGCAGTCGACTCGCACCCTGTAAGCGTGCACAGCCTGTATTGTGAAAATGCCTTATTTCACTTTATGTTGGAGAACAACTTGTCTTCACTTGCCTCCCCTTTGACATTGAATCTTGGGAACTTTACGTTCACACAACTGAGTGGATGGGGCTCCAGTATGAACCTTCTTGAAAGGCTGCACTGAGGATAGAGGACCACTCCTTCGTTATTACATGGGTTCAGCTTCAACCTGTATGCTCAAGTTTCTGAGTGCCACTTGAACTTAGCATAGAACAAAGAACATTCTCTGATATTAAATGGAACTATTGAACTATATTGACCTATTGAACTACATTGAACTATTGAACAGTGCAGCACACAGGCCCTGAGGCTCATGATGTTGTGCTGACCTATATAAATGTAGTCCTATGATCTATCTAACCTGCCTCAACCACCACCACAGACAGTGTGCTCCAATCATTGTGTTTAAATAAAAACAACTATCTCTGACATCTGTCCTAAACATTACTCCACTCACTTTAAATGGATATCATCTGATATTCGCTATTGCCACCGTGGGCAAAAGGCACTGGCTGTCCACCCTCCCTATGCCTCTTATAATCATATATACTTCTATCAAGGTACCTCTCATCCTCCTTCATTCTGACGGGAAAAAAACCCTAGCTCACTGAACCTTTCCACTTTAGACAAGTTCTTTAAATCTAGATAAGATTCTAATAAATCACCTCTGCACCCCCTCTAAAACTTACACATCCTTCCTATAATGAGGCAACCAGAAATGAACACAACATTTCAAGTGTGGTCTAACCAGAGTTTTATAAAGCTGCAACATTACCTCTTGGCTCTTGAGCTCAGTCCTTAACTAAAGAAGGCCAACATACCTTACGTCTTCTTAACCACCTTATCAACTTGTGTCGCAACTTTGACAGATTGATGGACATTGAATTCCACCCCCCCCCCCATTCCTCCATGCTGCTGAGAACCTTGAAGTTTGGTCTTCCAGAATATATCACTTCATCCTTTTCTGAATTGAACTCCATTTGACACTTCTAAGCCCAGCTCTGCATCTTGTTCAATCTACGAAAGGGTTGATTTAGACAAGAGGTTAAAAAGTGAACCAAAACTGACATTAAAGGTTCACAGTAAAAGGCAAGATCATTGGGAGTACAGATCGTTGGACCTTGCGGTGCAGTGAATAGCTCCCTGAAAGTCGATAAGGTGACAAAGAAGCCACATGACTTGCTTGCCCTCATTACTTGTAAAAAATTGGCAAGTCATGTTGCAGCTGTACAAAACCTTGGCTTGGTGTTTGGAGTGTTGTGGCTAGCTCTGTTAGTTGCATTACAGGACGTTATGGAGAAGATGGAGAAGAAGTTCACCACTATGTCACCTGGATTGGAGAGTACCAGCTGCAGTAAGAGCTTGGACAAGCTTCGATTGTTTTCTCTGAAACATCAGAGGATGAGGGGCAGCTTGGTAGAAGTATATAACATGATGAAAATCATAGGTGGGGATTGATGATCAACGCCAATTTCCAGAGAGCAGAGGTTTAAGGGATATTTATGATCCAAGTTTATTTTACAGAGAGTGCTAGATGCCTAGATTGAGATGCCAAAGGAGTTGTTGGAAGCAGATACAATAACTATGATTAATGGACACGCGCATAGTGGGATATGGACCATGTGCAGGCAGATGGGTTATTTAAATTGGTACCATTTTCGGTGCGGACATGGTAGGCCAAAAGGTCTTTTCCTGCATCGTACCGTGCCATGCTTTTCGCTCAAAAATTTCTCGAATGTACCTGAAAACCTCTGCTACTCATGACCTGAATATTTCAACCATGTATAGTCTATTTATAGTGATTAGGGATTTGCTTTAATTTCTATATTGCTTTTCTCTAAGCCAAAGAAGGTGGATTTTTGTGGGCTATGGAAAAATAGAATCTACCAACATTAAAAAAAAAGTAAAATCTAATTAAAATGTCTTAGCAAATTGAACTATCTTGATATATAACAGGAAACGAAGTGATGTAGCTGCATTGTGCAACAATGTCATAAATATACTCTCCTTGAACATGTCCCTTGATATATAAAATACTTGCATGTTACTCTGTATAGTCCACTAGATTTTCATGCATTAGATCTAAACATATTAAAAATTGATTGTTTAAATAATTTAAAATAGTGCATTTTAAAATGCCAATTATCCTAAATAATGACACGATAGAAAGAACAAAAATGACTGATTTAGAACTTCTGATCAATGTTGTAATATCAAAATCTGTTTTTAGATGTTGTGCAATTTTGTAAATGAAATGGATTAAGTTACACTATTCAGATTAGTTCTGTTTTCCTACTCCTCTCTACAGTCACTACAGTATAATCTAACATAAGTTCATAACCTTGCACTTCCCACGTTTGCTGTACTTACTTCAAGGAAGCACCTCCAACAGTGGAACTTTACAAAACCCATAAAAGTAAGTAATTTGAGAAATTATACAATGAGCTTTTAGACTTTGTCAGTAAAATGAATTCTGGATTATATCTGACCTGGCTGTATTTGACATTGAAATCAGATTCAAAGTGCTCCTTGACAAATGTATTTTTCTTCCTCCTGAGTAAACATTTCTTAAAAAGTTTAGTGACGAGCTTTCATTTCATCTGGCAAACAAGTGTCTATCTGAATAAATTGTAACTGATGGAGAATTTAATAAGTCACCAGTCTATTTACACTGTTTTATAACCTCAGTGGAATGTGCAGTAAAACTGTAAAGGTTATATTTTAAAAGAATTGGAATGAGAGAGAGCTGTTCAACTCCCCTGGAAGACTGCCAGTGTAATGTCATTAAAGGGAGAATGAAGGCAAAAAGCAGGTAACTACAGACCAGTTAGCCTAAAGCCCTTATTGGAAAATTGTTGAATGAACTATTAAGGAGGTAATAGCAGAATATTTGGAAAATCATACTCTGATCTAATGGAGTCTGCATAACTTCTTGAAGGAGACATCATGGCTGAAAAAGTTATTAGACATTTGAGGAAGGGGATGGAGGGGAATTGGTAGAAGTAAAGTAATTAAATTTGTAAAAGGTATTGAAGAAGATGCTAAAAGATTGCTTTGCAAGGTAAGAGCACGAGGTAAAATATTAGTATAGATCAAGAATTGTCTAACTTGCTAGAAGCTGCAAGGAAACGTAAAGGGTTCATTCTCACATTGGTAGACTGTAGCTGGTGGGGTGTATCAGGAACCATAACTATTTGCAATATACTGTATAGTCATTATTTAGCTATATTTGTGGATGATAGAAGCAGGTGGGAATGCAAACTGTGAGGAAGATACACGTATACCGGTAAGTTAACGTGTGGGCAAAGAAGTTGGGAAATGGATTGCAGTGTGGGAAAACGTCAAGTTGTTCATAATGAAATGAAGAATGATAAAAAGAAAACAAAACATTTAAATAGAGAAAACCTGCAGAAATCTGCAGCTCAAAAGAATTAGAGATTCTTGCACCAAAAACCCAGAAAGGTGCCATATCCGTAGATGTGACCTTTAATTAGGAACATTAATGGAATGGTGTTTTTTATTTCAAGGGGTTTGGAATATCAAAAATGGTAACTCTTACAAAATAGGCAACTGTGAGGTCTTATCTAGAACACTGTATACTCTCCTTTTCTGAGGAGGTTTATAAGGTAAATGCTGGGAGGATGTTTCCCTTATGTGGGGTGGGTGGGGGGAGGGGGGAAGTGTTCGCAGTCTCTGAGCACAAGGCAGATCTCACTATAGGGAACTTCACTTCCAGAGTTTAAGACTGAGATGAGGATAAATTTCTTCTTTGAGTCTTTGAAATAGTTTTCCTACAATCTTTTTTGTAAAAGAATAGATAGGATATGGGGAACGTGGATAAGGAAATTGGGGTCAAGGATGGACTTTGTTGAATGGTGATGCAGGCTCAAGGGGCCAAATAGAGACTCTTGTTCCTGCTTCTTCTGGTTATTTCTACTCAGCTCCTGAAATGTTTATATTTAGAAGGTGCCTCTCTGAGCAGTAATGGTAGCATGTCTCTCATTTATGACTTTCAAAGCAGGAATCATTTTGTATATTCTCACTGATTCAGCATTTTTAATGCCAGATCGTAATTGATTTGAGTGGCTAATAATTTGAAATACAAAGGAACTATCTGAATTATGTTTGTTAACCAGTTTTAATCATATCTGCCTGCTTCAGCATATAGCTTGAATGTTCTTTCCTGATTTGGAAGTTTGGACTGTTCCTGATGTACTTTTATCATTCCCTAACTCTCACCCCGTCCTTGATCACATGAATGTTTCTCACTCATCACAGAAGCCCGTGGCTGTCTATTGTGGCTCAGTTCTTTTGGTGTTGGCAGCCTGTTCTTATTATTTGTGACTGAATCTCGACTTGCGAATGTAATGGACAATTTAGCTGCTGCAACCATCAAGGCAGAAGTTAGTCCTCTCTTTCACCAGTACAAAGTGAGGATTGCTGTGCAGAATTGTGGAGCTGACAGGACGACTGATTTTTTTTTCACCCTGATCTTGACCGTCCAAGATGAATTAATGCAGCAAATATCAGGATCAAACACTGGACATCTTCACTGATAAATGATCTTTTATTTGACTTGGTTATTCATTGTCAGATGGTAATGATACCTATATTCTTGCTCAATGACCTCTAATGACTTATTCCAGAACTTTCTAGATCTGATCCAGTCCTTTAACACATGAAATTACATGTGGCCTTTTTTAAAATTTTACTGGCATCATCTCTTTTGTTTTTTAATGAATTCCACAGGACAATGGCATGGACAACCATTTCTGGTTGTATATCTTACTTCTTCACATGGTGTCTCTGCTGTTCGAATTTTTAGATCATTGATCTACTGAAAGAAACTTGTATTTTGTTTCTATGATGTGATAAACTGTGTGAAAATTGCTGAGGAGTTGTTTGGAGCAGAAGTGCAAAGTAGGTCATATTCCCATTTGCCTGGGCTTTTTAGGTAGCTGGTTGATTGTTGTCAGGCTGGAATGCAGTATGAGTTATTCTGAATGGAATTAAAAACAAAAAAGCTAGTCATTGTCTTCGTGGGGGGGGGGGGGAGGGGGGGTGGAAGGGACATGCTCCTGTCTGCATCAACAGTGCTGAGGTGGTGAGATTTGAGAGCTTCGTCCTTGGTGTGAACATCACAAATAACCTGTCCCCAACCATTTTGATGTCATGGCCAAGAAAGCTCACTAATGCCTCTACGTCCCCGGGCAGCTAAAGAAATTTAGCACACACCTGTTGACTATTACCAATTTTTATTGATTCACCATAGAAAACATTCTGTCTGGATGCATGACAGCTTGGTAAGCAACTGCTCTGCATATTACCGCAATAAATTGCAGCTCAGCGCATCACAGGAACCAACCTCTCCTTTCTAGATTCTGTCTACACCTTACCCTGCCTCAGTAAAACAGCCAGCATAATCAAAGACATCGCCCACCCTGGACATTCTCTCATCTTCCTTTTTCATCAGGCAGAAGACACAAAAGCCTGAGAACACGTACCATCAGGCTCAAGGACAGCTCCTATTCAGCTGGTATCAGAGGTTCGAACAGATCTTTTGTATGATAACCTCAACTCTTCACCTCACAGTCAACCTCATTATGACCTTGCATTTTATCATTTATCTGCACTATACTTCTTGTTCCTTTTACACTCTATTCTGCATTATTATTGTTTTACCTTATTCTAGCTCAATACACCATGTATTGATTTGATCTGTATAAACAGTATGCAAGACAAGATTTTTACTGCATCATGGTGCCGGTGACAATAACAAACCAGTACTAATACTGGTTATTCCAGGCCAATTGCTTACTTGCAGGGCTGAGCCCTCTGCCTATTATAAGCAGAACAATAGTAGTCTGTTAATGCCAGTGTGAAAGGAATATTGTCGGTCAGCTTGATTTACCCTAACTTGAAACAGGATATACAGTAATGTAATTGAGAGCATTTGTAATGATTTAATTGTTTAGGCTTGAAGTTAAAGCAGCATAGCAGAAAGAAACACTTCAATGGAAGTGAACTGTAAGATTTATGATCCTTAAATTAGAACTTAGCAGGAGCTACACTTCCAAATCTGTTGAGCTGGCAGTGGTCATTAACTAAATAGGATTGCTTCGGAGATTAAGGGATATTTTAAAATATCTTTTTAATTGCTTGAAGAGTTTACAAAATGCTACCCTGTCCAAATGAACTCGTGGGTCACTGACATTCATTTCTGTTACCCGTTGTTGAAATTTTGGAAAAATATAATTCTCACTTCCTGCAGTGGATAGAATCAGCTTTTCATTCTTTTGTAAGATACTTACAGTGCATTCTGGTTAATTGGGACACAATGGGACCAGTACATTTTAGCACAATTCTGTGCTAAAACCTGCTCTAATTAGCCAAGCTTATATGGAAATAGTTAAGCAGTATAAAAAAGTCAAACTACCATTTGACTGAGTAACAATTTGTGTATTTCAATGAAATACAGAACAAATTGGAACACTACCAATGCTATTACAGTACTATAAAACTGTATTAATTCCTAGTAGTTATTGATGGAGGAATTCATCTGCCATGTTCTTGCATGAAAACCCATGAATACAGCCAAATGAGACAGCGTTACTCTGGGGCCAAGGTGCAAAACACATGAATGCCAACAGTCGCACAGCCAAAGCACATAAAGATATTAGTAAGACACAACCGTACAAAAAAAATTGTCCAGGCCCAAGCCATGAGCGCCACAGAAATCTGCAGTGGACCAGAATATAGCTTATCTTCGGCACAGTGGGAAGCACTGGATGATGCGCTGCACCTCACTGGCCCCGGTGGAGTACTTCGGCTCCGATGTCTCTCTCCTGGCAGCTGTAAGCAGGCAAAGTCTCGCCTCGAGGTCTAGTCCTCGACATGACCAGGTCTACGGAGCTCCCCTGCTGTCCGACCCTGCTCTCTGCCAATAAATTTGTGAATCATAGAAACATAGAAAATAGGTGCAGGAGTAGGCCATTTGGCCCTTCAAGCCTGCACCGCCATTCAGTATGATCATGGCTGATCATCCAACTCAGAACCCTGTACCTGCTTTCTCTCCATATCCCCTGATCCCTTTAGCCACAAGGGTCATATCTAACTTCCTCTTAAATATAGCCAATGAACCGGCCTCAACTGTTTCCTGTGGCAGAGCATTCCACAGATTCACCACTCTCTGTGTGAAGAAGTTTTTCCTCATCTCGGTCCTAAAAGGCTTCCCCTTTATCCTTAAACTGTGACCCCTCGTTCTGGACTTCTCCAACATCAGAAACAATCTTCCTGCATCTAGCCTGTCCAATCACTTTAGAATTTTATACGTTTCAATAAGATCCCCCCTCAATCTTCTAAATTCCAGTGAGTATAAGCCTAGTCGATCCAGTCTTTCTTCATATGAAAGTCCTGCCATCCCAGGAATCAATCTGGTGAACCTTCTCTGTATTCCCTCTATGGCAAGAATGTCTTTCCTTAGATTAGGGGACCAAAACCGCACACAATATTCTAGGTGCGGTCTCACCAAGGCCTTGTACAACTTCAGTAGAATCTCCCTGCTCCTGTACTCAAATCCTTTTGCTATGAATGCCAACATACCATTTGCCTTTTTCACCGCCTGCTGTACCTGCATGCCCACCTTTAATGACTAGTGTACAATGACACCCAGGTCTCGCTGCATCTCCCCTTTTCCTAATCGGCCATGGTTCAGATAATAATCTGTTTTCCTGTTCTTGCAGCCAAAGTGGATAACCTCACATTTATCCACATTAAATTGCATCTGCCATGAATTTGCCCACTCACCTAACCTATCCAAGTCACCCTGCATCCTCTTAGCATCCTCCTCACAGCTAACACCGCCGCTCAGCTTCGTGTCATCTGCAAACTTGAAGATGCTGCATTTAATTCCCTCGTCTAAATCATTAATATATATTGTAAACAACTGGGGTCCCAACACTGAGCCTTGCGGTATCCCACTAGTCACTGCCTGCCATTCTGAAAAGGTCCCGTTTACTCCCACTCTTTGCTTCCTGTCTGCCAACCAATTCTCTATCCACATCAATACCATACACCCAATACTGTGTGCTTTAAGTTTGTACACTAATCTCCTGTGTGGGACCTTGTCAAAAGCCTTTTGAAAATCTAAATATACCACATCCACTGGCTCTCCCCTATCCACTCTATTAGTTACATCTTCAAAAAATTCTATAAGATTCGTCAGACATGATTTTCCTTTCACAAATCTGTGCTGACTTTGTCCAATGATTTCACCTCTTTCCAAATATGCTGTTATCACATTCTTGATAACTGACTCTAGCATTTTCCCCACCACCGATGTCAGACTAACCGGTCTATAATTCCCCAGTTTCTCCCTCCCTCCTTTTTTAAAAAGTGGGGTTACATTAGCCACCCTCCAATCCTCAGGAACTAATCCAGAATCTAAGGAGTTTTGAAAAATTATCACTAATGCATCCACTATTTCTTGGGCTACTTCCTTAAGCACTCTGGGATGCAGACCATCTGGTCCTGGGGATTTATCTGCCTTTAATCCCTTCAATTTACCTAACACCACTTCCCTACTAACATGTATTTCCCTCAGTTCCTCCATCTCACTAGACCCTTACTATTTCTGGAAGATTATTTATGTCCTCCTTAGTGAAGACAGAACCAAAGTAGTTATTCAATTGGTCTGCCATGTCTTTGTTCCTTATGATCAATTCACCTGTTTCTGACTGTAAAGGACCTACATTTGTCTTGACCAATCTTTTTCTTTTCACGTATCTATAAAAGCTTTTACAGTCAGTTTTTATGTTCCCTGCCAGCTTTCTCTCATAATCTTTTTTCCCTTTCCTAATTAAGCCCTTTGTCCTCCTCTGCTGGACTCTGAATTTCTCCCAGTCCTCAGGAGTGCCGCTTTTTTTTGCTAATTTATATGTTTCTTCTTTGGACTTGATACTATCCCTAATTTTCCTTGTCAGCCACGGGTGCACTACCTTCCCTGATTTATCCTTTTGCCAAACTGGGATGAACAATTGTTGTAGTTCATCCATGTGATCTTTAAATGCTTGCCATTGCATATCCACCGTCAACCCTTTAAGTATCATTTGCCAGTCTATCTTAGCTAATTCATATCTCATACCTTCAAAGTTACCCTTCTTTAAGTTCAGAACCTTTGTTTCTGAATTAACTGTGTCACTCTCCATCTTAATGAAGAATTCCACCATATTATGGTCACTCTTACCCAAGGGGCCTCGCACAACAAGATTGCTAACTAACCCTTCCTCATTGCTCAATACCCAATCTAGAATGGCCTGCTCTCTAGTTGGTTCCTCGACATGTTGGTTCAGAAAACCATCCTGCATACATTCCAGGAAATCCTCTTTCTCAGCACCCTTACCAATTTGGTTCACCCAATCTGTATGTAGATTGAAGTCACCCATTATAACTACTGTTCCTTTATTGCACACATTTCTAATTTCCTGTTTAATGCCATCCCCAACCTCACTACTGTTAGGTGGCCTGTACACAACTCCCACCAGCGTTTTCTGCCCCTTAGTGTTATGCAACTCTACCCATATCGATTCCACATCCTCCAGGCTAATGTCCTTCCTTTCTATTGCGTTAATCTCCTCTCTAACCAGCAATGCTACCCCACCTCCTTTTCTTTCCTGTCTATCCCTCCTGAATATTGAATATCGCTGCATGTTGAGCTCCCATCCTTGGTCACCCTGGAGCCATGTCTCTGTGATCCCAACTATATCATATTCATTAATAACTATCTGCACATTCAATTCATTCACCTTGTTACGAATGCTCCTCGCATTGACACACAAAGCCTTCAGGCTTGTTTTTACAACACTCTTAGCCCTTATACAATTATGTTGAAAAGTGGCTCTTTTTGCTTTTTGCCCTGGATTTGCCTGCCTGCCACTTTTACTTTTCACCTTACTACTTTTTGGTTCTACCCTCATTTTACACCACTCTGTCTCTCTGCACTTGTTCCCATCCCCCTGCCACATTAGTTTAAAGCCTCCTGAACATTGGTTCAGGACATTGGTTCCAGTCCAGCTCAGGTGCAGACCGTCCTGTTTATACCGGTCCCAGCTCCCCCAGAAATGGTTCCAATGCCCCAGAAATTTGAATCCCTCCCCCTTGCACCATTTTTCAAGCCACGTATTCATTTGAAATATCCTCCTATTTCTACTCTGACTAGCATGCGGCACTGGTAGTAATCCAGAGATTATTACCTTTGTGGTCCTACTTTTTAGTTTATCTCCTAACTCCCTAAATTCACCTTGTAGGACCTCATCCCATTTTTTACCTATATTGTTGGTACCTATGTGCACCACGACCACTGGCTGTTCACCCTCCCATTCCAGAATGTCCTGCAGCCGCTCAGAGACATCCTTGACCTTTGCACCAGGGAGGCAACATACCATCCTGGAGTCTCGTTTGCGGTCACAGAAACGCCTATCTATTCCCCTTAGAATCGAATCCCCTATCACTATGGCTCACCCACTCCTTTTCCTTCCCTCCTGTGCCGCAGAGCCACCCATGGTGCAATGAACTCGGCTGCTGCTGCCTTCCCCTGATGAGACATCTCCCCCAACAGTATCCAGAACAGTATATCTGTTTAGGAGGGAGATGATCTCAGGGAACTCCTGCACTACCTGCCTACTGCTACGCTGTCTAGTGGCCACCCCTTCCCTTTCTGCATGAATCAAACTTGCAGCATTCCACATTTACAAAATCATCGCAGGCACCTAATGGACTACCTTCATACAATGCATTAGATGATTGCATCTTCTAAATCTTCATTTTTCATTACAACATTCAATATCTTCGTAATTCCTAACTGGTTGGAGAAGTAAAATCATTTCCTTTCACTCCTGGCTGTTTCTGGCATCTCCAAGCCTAAATGCTAAATGTTCCCATTTGTTTTACTGCTTATTTCTTGCCAACTATCAGTGACAAAAATCACTGCTGTTTGAACACAAACACATGCAACTTGTGCTATTTTAAAACTGACCACGTTAAGCAGGGTGTAATGCCGAACAGCCAATGCAAGTGCACACAAATGACGCTGGTTAAAAACTGTTTGGCAATATTCCCCTATCCCAATTAAGCAGCATGGTGTCCCAAACAAATGAAGGGAATTCTGGTTATTTTCTCGGTTTTTGTTCTTTAAGAGATGTTCCAGAAAACAGCTGCCCCTCTTAACTGATGGCTCAATTAACCATAATCCACTGTACATAATTTTAAAAAAAAGTTGAGATAAACATTTCATTACAGGTTGAGAATCATGGAAATACTGAAAGGAAAGACAGTCATCTGCTCTAATTATTCTTCAATGAAGTACTTTCTCTCCTTAAAGGTTGACTTCACTGTTATTCTGAGTTTATATTATCAGAAATTACACATATGCAGATTACATAAATAATCAAACAAATTTAATTATCCCGAGATAATCCAGTTTGCTGGCTGAGGTTGGCAGAATGGTATTTTTACTGCATGTGTTGAAGATAAGGTTTGAGGAGCTTTATTCCTTCCTCTCGTTTTTATATTGCAAGAAATGCAGGAACAAGACATGCAACAACTTGAACCTACTCCATTGTCCATCACGGTCTTTGCTGATCCAATAATAAGTCCACTTTGCCATCTGGTCACAATATTCCTTGAGGTTATTGACCACTGTTTTTTTTTCGCTGTCCCTCTGGATTGAGGATGAATGCTTTCATTCTGGTTTTGTGGGCTATGAAAAGACACACAGCCAATGTGTGAACAATAGAATCATCCACAGATGGGGCAAGTAGCACCTGACAGAACAAAGAGGCGAATAGCTGGTGAGATAGTGGATTCCTTCTGCCATTTACATGTGGCTTCTGTCTGCTCCCGATGCATAGAAACACAGAAACTCTACTGCACAATACAGGCCCTTTGGCCCACAATGCTGTGCTGAACATCCCCTTACTTCAGAAATTACCGGGTGATACCCATAGCCCTCTGTTTTTCTAAGCTCAATGTACATATCCAGAAGTCTCTTAAAAGACCCTATCATATCTGCCTCCACCACTGTCACCGGCAGCCCATTCCATGCACTCACCACTGTTACGTACCCCGTAACTGGGTGTCTTACCAGCAAAGATAGAAGTGTCCGTTGGAGTCTGGTACTGTTTTCAAAACAGTGTTTATTAGTAAAATATACAAATCAATATCAACAATGCAAATATACAGATAATACACGTTAGCAATACTAAACCTAAAAGTGTGGGTATAATAATAATCAATAATAAACAAGCTCTATCGATGTCTAGGGGATAATGAATTATCATGGGAAAGTATAAAGTTCGGTTCAGTTCATACAGGCTGAGGTAGTTGTTGGTCGATGTGTTGTAATTGTTGGAGAGAGAGAGAGAGAGATCAAACAGTGACAGCCAGTCAAACCTTCCTTTACGATCTTGATCTGTCGATGTGTTGTTGTGGCCATTCAGGTATGACCCCTCTATCCTTTAGCTAGACCGTTCTTCTATGGTGGACTCGTCACCCAGGCAAGGGTGGACACACACACAAGCCCCCACCGGCCTCACTATAAACACTGTGAGTTCGGTCTCCGATGCCCCCCACTTTTCTCGTGGGTTCCAACACTTAAACAGTGCTCACTAGTGTGTCTCCTGGTGTGTCTGAGGGGTGTCTCCCCAGACCTCACTTTTATCCCTACTCACGGGGTCTCAGGTGTCAATCAGTTTTGAATAGCGTAGCCCATCAAACCCGCCCTCTCCGGCTGTCCACTGAGGAATTTTAATGAACAGAATAGTACCAAGTAAACAGCCCTCTCCGGAGCCGTGAGTCTTACAGGAGTCATAATATGGTCTCTCTCCCCCGGTGTTATCTTGCCCTTGTCTGAAGCAAATGTTCCAGTCCCAGTATGTTTTTGTTCCATCTCTTTCTCTCTCATTAGCAGCCTGGCAACAGTAACGGTTTGTAATTCTCCCAGAGGAGGGGGACATGGGCAACCTTGTCCCATCAGAGCTGTTCATCCTTCGTAACACCACTCTCTGAGTAAAAAACTTACCTCTGACATCTCCTCTGTACCTACTTCCAAGTACCTTAAACCTGTGTCCTCACATTATAGCCAATTCAGCCCTGGGAAAAAGACTTTGACTATCCACATGATCAATGCCTTTCATCATCTTATACACCTCTATCAGGTCATCTCTCATCCTCCATCACTCCAAGGAGAAAAGGCAGAGTTCACTCAACCTATTCTCATAAGGCATGCTCTCCAATCCAGGCAACATCCTTGTAAATCTCCTCTGCACCATTTCTATGGCTTCCACATCCTTTCTGTAGTGAGGTGACCAGAACTAAGCACAGTACTCCAAGCGGGGTCTGACCAGGGTCCTATATAGCTGCAACATTGCCTCTCGGCTCCTAAATTCAGTTCCACAATTGATGAAGGCCAATGCACCGTAAGCCTTCTTAACCACAGAGTCAACCTGCACAGCAGCTTTGAGTGTCCTATGGACTCAGACCCCAAGATCCCTCTGATCCTCCACACTACCAAGAGTTACCATTAATACTATATTCTGCCATCATATTTGACCTTCCAAAATGAACCACCTCACACTTATCTGGGTTGATCTTCATCTACCACTTCTCAGCCCAGTTTTACATCCTATCAATGTCCCGCTGTAACCTCTGACACCCCTCCACACTATCCACAACACCCCCAACCTTTGTGTCTTCAGCAAATTTACTATCTGTTTAGTCACATCCTCAAAAAATTCAATGAGGCTCGTAAGGCACGGCCTGCCTTTGACAAAGCCATGCTGACTACTCCTAATCATATTATGCCTCTCCAAATGTTCATAAATCCTGCCTCGCAGAATCTTTTCCATCAACTTACCAACCACTGAAGTAAGACTCACTGGTCTATAATTTCCTGGGCTACCTCTACTCCCTTTCTTGAATAAGGGAACAACATCTGCAACCTTCTAATCCTCCAGAACCTCTCCCATCCTCATTGATGATGCAAAGATCATTGCCAGAGGCTCAGCCATCTCTTCCCTCACCTCCCACAGTAGCCTGGGGTACATCTCGTCTGGTCCTGGAGACTTATTCAACTTGATGCTTTCCAAAAACTCCAGCACATCCTCTTTCTTAATGTCTATATGCTCAAGCTTTTCAATCTGCTGTGAGTCATCCCTAAAATCACCAAGATCCTTTTCCATTGTGAATACTGAAGTAAAGAATTCATTAAATACCTCTGCTATCTCCTCCGATTCCATACACATTTTACACTGTCACACTTGATTGGTCCTATTCTCTCACATCTTATCCTCTTGCTCTTCACTACTTGTAGAATGCCTGGGGGTTTTCTTTAATCCTGCTCGCCAAGGCCTTCTCATGGCCCCTTCTGGCTCTCCTAATTTCAGTCTTAAGCTCCTTCCTGCTAGCCTTATAATCTTCTAGATCTCTATCATTGCCTAATTTTTTGAACCTTTCATAAGCTCTTCTTTTCTTCTTGACTAGATTTGCAACAGCCTTTGTACACATAGTTCCTATACCCCACCATCCTTTCCCTGTCTCATTGGAATGTACCTACTCAGAATCCCACACAAATATCCCCTGAACATTTGCCACATTTGTTCGGTACGTTTCCCTGAGAACATCTGTTCCCAATTTATGCTTCTAAGTTCCCCTCATAGTTCCCCTTACTCCAATGAAATGTTTCCCTAACTTGTCTGTTCCTATCCCTCTCCAATGCTATGGTAAAGGAGATAGAATTGTGATCACTATATCCAAAATGCTCTCCTACTGAGAGACCTGACACCTGACCAGGTTCATTTCCCAAAAGCAGATCAAGTACAGCCTCTCCTCTTGTTGGCTTATCTACATATTGTGTTAAGAAACCTTCCTGAACACACCTAACAAACTCCACCCTATCTAAACTCCTCGCTTTTGGGAGATGCCAATCAATATTTGGGAAATTAAAATCTCCCACCATGACAACCCTGTTATTAGTACACCCTTCCAGAATCTGTCTCCCTCTCTGCTCCTCGGTGTCCCTGTTACGCTTGGGTGGTCTGTTAAAAACACCCAGTAGAGTTATTTACCCCTTCCTGTTTCTAACTTCCACCTGCAGAGACTCAGTAGACAATCCCTCCATGACTTCCTTCTTTTCTGCGGCCGTGACAATATCTCTGATCAACAGTGCCGCGCCCCCACCTCTTTTGCCTCACTCTCTGTCCTTTCTGAAACATCTAAAGCCTGGCACTAAGAAACCATTCCTGCCCCTGAGCTATCCAAGTCTCTGTAATGACCACCACATCATAGCTCCAAGTACGGATCCATGCTCTAAGCTCAATCCACTTTGCATTAAAATAAACACATCTCAACCCATTATTCTCAGTCTGATTGTATCCCTTCCCTCTCACACTGTCTCCAAGCTTTCCCTATATGTGAGCCAACTGCCCCTTCCTCTGTCTCTTCAGTTTGGTCCCCGCCCCTCAGCAATTCTCGTTTAAACTCTGCCCAATAGCCTTAGCAAACCTCCCAGCCAGGATATTGGTCCCCCCCCCCCCACTTGGATTCAAGTGCAACCTGTCCTTTTTGTACAGATCACGTCTGTCCCAATGATCTAGAAATATGAATCCCTGTTACCTGTTCCAATCCCTCAGCCGCACATTTATCCTCCATCTCATTCTATTCCTGTACTCACTGTCGCATGGCCAAGGCAGTAATCCCGAGATTACTATCTTTGAGGTCCTGCTTCTCAAATTCCTTCTGACCTCCCTATGGTCTGCTTTCAGGACCTCCTCCTTTTTCCTACCTATGTCGTTGGTACCAATATGTACCACGACCTCTGGCTGTTCTCCTTCCCACTTCAGGATATCGTGCATGGTATGCATGGTAGCAAGTAATAAATGACTAAGATTGTCCAGCACTTTGAGGTCAAGAACACCAAAGAGTGAGTGAAGTTATTTCTACTTGTCTCTGTTATAGAATATAGAGCATATAAACCTATAGCACATTGCAGGCCCTTTGGCCCACAATGTTATGCTGACCATGTAAGCTGCTCTAGAAGCTGCCTAGAATTACTCTACCACATAGCTCTCTATTTTTCTAAGCTCCAGGTACCTATCTAAGAGTCTCTTAACTAATCCTATTGTTATAAATTGATAACCACTTCTACTGAGATTACACTTTGTGATCCTGATTTCCACTATTGGAATTGCCTATATTTCCTTTCACAATACTATCATCCACAGCTTGCTGCTCACTTTCCCACAAATCCACTTTTTTCCTGGGGAAGCTCCACTAGTGCAAACTTCTACTTGGCTTCTGGCTCCAATCTAGTCAGTGATGTGATGTGGATGTGGTGGTAGAAGAGTGGGTTGGCAAGTTTGCTGACGACACAAAGGTTGGTGGTGTTGTAGATAGTGTAGAGGATTGTCGAAGATTGCAGAGAGACATTGATAGGATGCAGAATTGGGCTGAGAAGTGGCAGATGGAGTTCAACCCGGAGAAGTGTGAGGTGGTACACTTTGGAAGGACAAATTCCAAGGCAGAGTGCAAAGTAAATGGCAGGATACTTGGTAGTGTGGAGGAGCAGAGGGATCTGGTGGTACTTGTCCACAGATCCCTGAAAGTTGCTTCACAGGTAGATAGGGTAGTTAAGAAAGCTTATGGGGTGTTAGCTTTCATAATTTGAGGGATAGAGTTTAAGAGACAAGATGTAATGATGCAGCTTTGTAAAACTCTAGTTAGGCCACCCTTGGAGTACTGTGTCCAGTTCTGGTCGCCTCACTATAGGAAGGATGTGAAAGCATTGGAAAGGGTACAGAGGAGATTTACCAGGATGCTGCCTGGTTTAGAGAGTATGGATTATGATCAGAGATTAAGGGAGCTAGGGCTTTACTCTTTGGAGAGAAGGAGGATGAGAGGAGACATGTTAGAGGTGTACAAGATATTAAGAGGAATAGACAGAGTGGACAGCCAGTGCCTCTTCCCCAGGGCACCACTGCTCAGTACAAGAGGACATGGCTTTAAGGTAAGGGGAGGAGAAGTTCAAGGGGGATATTGGAGGAAGGTTTTTCACTCAGAGAGTGGTTGCTGCGTGGAATGCACTGCCTGAGTCAGTGGTGGAGGCAGATACACTAGTGAAGTTTAAGAGACTACTAGACAGGTATATGGAGGAATTTAAGGTGGGGGGTTATATGGGAGGCAGGGTTTGAGGTCAGCACAACATTGTGGGCCGAAGGGCCTGTAATGTGCTGTACTATTCTATGTTCTATGTTCTATGTCATAAGGTGGGTGTTGAGAGAGGACCCAAATGCAAGACACAGACACTAAAGTACTAGGGACAGGACTAGGTGTGTCAAGAAAACAAGGGAAGTCGGGAAGAAACGACACTGGACGAGACTAGGATACAGGGCCTGGGCTAGGACTAGACAAGGAAATCAGGATCTGGCCGAGGAACTAGGAACTTGGAACCTGGACAAGGACTCTGAGCCAGAGACTGGACAGCGACCCAGAACCTGGGTCTTGACTCTGGCTCGGACTCCGGATCTAGGTGAGGACTAGATATGGTAAGGTAACAGGACTGGACGTGGGGGCAGGATGTGGGACTCCTGTGCTGGATGAGGCCATGAAGCTCAGACTTGGACTTTGGAGACTGGAACACAGAGCCTTGGTCTTGGGAGACAGGAACACGGAACACAGAGCCGGGACCCCTCCTTGGGAACAGGACATAGGGCCAGGAGTCATGGAAAGCTGAACACAATGAGACGGTTCCCATCACAAGGTAGCAGCAAACGGCCAGGCCTACCTAGCAAAGGTGAGGACACAGAGACAGTTTCAACTCAAGGTAGTGGCAAACGGCCAGGCCTACCTAGCAAAGGCATGGACACAGAGACAGTTTCAACTCAAGGTAGTGGCAAACGGCCAGGCCTACCTAGCAAAGGCATGGACACAGAGACAGTTTCAACTCAAGGTAGTGGCAAACGGCCAGGCCTACCTAGTAAAGGTGAGGACACAAAAGAGACAGTTTCAAACAGCAAAAGACAGTTCCTTATCTAAACACAGCAAGGCTCCAGTCTTGCTCCAGCAGTAGAACTCGATGGTGAGAATAGCAGGCGAGGTTCCAGGCAAAAGTTAGCAGGCAAGGCTTCAGCCATGGGCTACAGAAAGAAGGGGAAGGGAAGGGAACAGTTCAGCCTCTGGGTAATGGCAAAGATGGCCTGACTTACCCCACAGAGGCGAGGACAGGATACTGACAAGACAAACCAGCACCCACACTCAAACCCAGGGCCACTTATATTCCCAGCCCCAATATGAGCATCAGATGCCTATGATTAAGCCCAACTGAATCAAGGGACAGCCAGAAGACCCAGAGTCCGGAGCCCACTGACCGGACCGTGAACCAGAATGCAGATTTTATGGACCGGACCATGACAGTTGAAGCTTAGCATACTACGGGACATTCCAGTTAGAAAACAGTTAAAGTTTACAGAATTCAGTCAAAGCACTTGCACAATCGTTCAGAATTAACTAGTATAAAACAGGATGACAAAAAGTTTTCAGTTCCCAAAAACATTTAAGATGATTATAGCATAGAAACACAGGAAGATCTTTAAACTAATGAAATACTTGTCTTATTTTTATTTTAAGAATGTAAGTCTCATTTACTTTATTAGCAGAAGATTCAGACCACAATATTTCAATGGGATAACTTATTGTATTTCTAAACACCAATGAATACAGCCAAGTTTAGTCAGTATCTGGTGAACTAATCAGTTGATCTCTATGCCTAGCAGTTATGCATTTGTGGAAAGAGTATTTTCAATGCAATGTGAAATGTATCTGATATAGAAATGTAACTTAATGACTTGTCAGAAAATCTCTATGTACAAGTAGATTTTTCAGATGCTATCTTGTCTAATATGAAGCTCCACTGACTTCAAGGAGACTAAAATGAGGTTGAGTGCAAAAGTTGAAAGCCACCCACCTGCTCAAAGCTTGCTTTGATCTTAAAGACTGGACTCTGACTGGTTATGTTGTTCATCTATTTTAGATAATTACACCGGACAACAATTTTTTTTGAAAGTTTTTCTTCCTCAGAATTTTTCTTTTGTTTATGATAGACCACCTGAAGCTGAACACAAATACAATTTCAGACTACTTGCATCAGGTAGGAATTTGGAAAAACAAGAAATTAACATTTTTTGAATATAATGAGTTTAATTGCACAATGGTGCTGATGCTTTTCAATAGTTCAACTAAGCTAAAAACGTTTTGTTGACGATTTTCATTTGTCCTCAGTATCTGAGGCTTCTCTTTTAAGTGTCCAACAATAAGTTCTCAAATGGCAGGGGTAGACAACCATGGCTGACAAGGAAAGTTAAGGACTGCATAAAAGCCAAAGAAAGGGCATATAACGTCTCAAAACTGAGTGAGAAGTTGGATGATTGGGAAGTTTTTAAAATCCAACAAAAGGCAACTAAAATGCCATAAGAAGGAAAAAGGTGAAATATGAGGACAAACGAGTCAATAATATAAAGCAGTATACTAGAGGTTTTTCAGTTATATAAAGAGTAAAAGAGAGGTAAGATTTGATAATGGGCCACGGGAAATGGTGATGGTGAGGTAGTAATGGGGGACAAAGAAATGGCTGATGAACTTAGTAAGTACTTTGCATCAGTCTTAGTAAGTACTAGTAGTCTGTAACCGTCAGGGAGCAGGGGTAAATGCCATTGCTATTACAAAAAAAAGTGTTAGGCAAACTCAAAGGTGACTAAGTCACCTGGGCCAGATGGACTATATCCCAGAGTTCTGAAAGAGGTTGCTGAAGAGATAGCTGATGCATTGGTTATGATCTTTCAAAAATCACTTGATTTCAGCATGGTTCTGGAGGACTGGAAGATTGCAAATGTCAATCCACCCTTTAAGAAGGGAAGAAAGCAAAGAAAGGAAATTATAGGCCAGTAAGCCTTACCTCCGAGGTTGGGAAGGTGTTGGAGTCCATTATAAAGGATGAGGCTTCGGGGTACATGGAGACTAATGATAAAATAAGTCAAAGTCAGCACAGTTCTGTAAAGGGAAATCTTGCTTGAAAAATCTGTTAGAGTTCTTTGAGGAAGTAACAAGCAGGGTGGACAAAGGAGAGGCAGTGGATGTCACCTACATGGATTTTCAAAAGGCATTTGATAAGGTGTCACACATGAGCCTGCTTAACAAGATAAAATCCTATGGCATTACAGGAAAGATACTGGCATGGATAGAAAAATGGCTGACAGGCAGGAGGCAGGGAGTGGGAATAAAGGGGGTCTTTTCTGGTTGGCTGCCTGTGACTAGTGGTGTTCCTCAGGGGTCATTACTGAGACCACTACTTTTCATGTTGTCTATCAGTGATTTAGATAATGGAATTGATGGCTTTGTGGCAAACTTTGCAGATGATATGAAGATGGGTGGAGTGGTGGGTAGTGCTGAGGAAGCAATGAAATTGCAGAAAGACTTAGAAAAATTGGAAGAATGGACATATAAGTGACCAGATGGAATACAGTGTTGGGAAATGTACGATGATGCATTTTGGTAAAAGGAACAAAAGTGAGGACTATCATCCAAATGGGGACAAGGTTCAAACATCAGAAGTGCAAGGAGACTTGAATCCTCATGCAAGACTCCCAGAAGGTTAATTTACAGGTTGAGTCTGTTTTAAAGAAGGCAAATACAATGTTGGCATTCATTTGAAAGGGAACAGAATATAAAAACAAAGAGATAATGCTGAGGTTTCATAAGGCACCAGTCTGGCTACACTTGGAGTATTGTCAACAGTTTTGGGCCCCATATCTCAGAAAGGATCAGGACTTTATCTGATATGGAACAGAACATTTAACCTAATTGCTTGCCAGGAAACCCATAAGTACAGGTGAATTGTCCAACTGATGTCTCAACCAATGCAGAACAAAGGCTATTGAGTACTAGCCTTGGCATTGACCCGCAAATCTTGTGAGATGATTAAAAGGCAAAGGCAGCAACTGATTTGATCAAAGATATTTCTGGAAAGAACCAGGCAAGCTGCAAGAAAAGCAATTACAGGGATGGAATTCGAAAGTGTTCAGTCAGAGAGATGGCATCAGCCAGGGAATCTGATTGTGCTCATCCAGAACTGTGATGTTTTATAACTATGTGCTCATTTCATTAAAACATACAAAGAGAGAGAACCCCTAAGAGAACCATAACCTTGTCATCCAGTTTGTAGGCTTGTGAGCCTCAATGACCCGGAGAGCTATGTTGGCTAGAGTCAAGGCCTTATGCTTTGGCTCTTGGTTGTGTCATCCATGCCAAACAGATCAAAGAGTAGAGGCCAGAGTAAGAGTGGTCCTCCAGGTTCGGGGGGTTCAGCTCTGGGCTAATAACCCTGACTGCTCAACAAAAAATTGTTCCGGAAACAGCAATGAAGCATCCTTCTATATCTGTGTGTGATGACAGACAGAGAGGGAGGACCTTCATTGCTGTCCTAAGCACTAGCGGCATACAGGCAGGATTTTAAAATTTAAAATTTAAAAAACTAGGGGATGTATAATAAATTGTAGGGAACAGGCACTTTGGTCCACTGAGTGCATGTTGACTATCTAGCACCTATTTACACTAATCCTACCCCAACTCATTTTATTCTCTCGACATTGCCATTGACTACCCCTCATCTACCTTCTAAGAGGGATTTATAGTGGCCATTTAATCTATCAACCTGTGAGTTTTTGGAACGTGGAGGAAACTGAAGGGCACATAGGAAACCCATATGGCCATAGGGAAAATAAACAAACTCCAAACAGATGACATCAAAAGTCAGGATTGAACCTGGATTGCAGCAGTTGTGGGACTGCTGGCTGTGCAGCCCAGAAGAAAGTGAAGGTAAATTGCTTTCTACACGAACTTCATAAGGAGGGTAACATGACCTTCAGTAAGATGGACAGTATCCTTCAATGTTTTGACTTAGGCCCGGTTGTGTGCCTAGGTTCTAGTGCATACAACACAAGAAGCTAATCTACAAGGAACTGAGTACCTGGGTGCTAGCTTCATCAGTTAAATTAATAGTTGCTTGACACTGACATTGAAGCAATGCAGCATATATTTGTAATAGATCCAGAAAAGAAGTTGGTTCTTTTCAAATTGTTTCCTCATCTCCTCTATGCCATTGCTAGTGGTTGGATTCATCTGTCAGAGCACTTAACTCTTCACCCGTGCCCCTGCCCAAGGCACCTCTTCTCATGAATAGACAAAACCCAATCTCCTGGAGCAATGCTACTGCTTTACAATGCTACTGCTTTACAATGGCCTGTGCCAGACAGCTGTTAGCCCTGTCAATGTTCTTGGCTTTTCATGGCTAGCTTCGCTCCTGCCAGGAAGTGGAGCTGTATATGAGCAGCATCTGGGCTGAGGATGGTGGAAACCAAGAGCCAGTGCATGCAACAACTTTGTAGCCTGTTGCCAGTCTATCCTGTCAATGGCCTTTTCCATTGTTTGCTCATCAGTCACTGAAGGTGAATGAGCAAGTGCAGCAGGCAGTGAAGACGGCTAGTGGAATGTTGGCCTTTATTACAAAGGGAATTGAGTACAAGAGCAAGGAAATCCTCTTGCATTTGTACAGGGCCCTGGAGAGACCACACCTGGAGTATTGTGTACAGTTTTGGTCTCCAGGGTTAAGGAAGGACATCCTGGCTGTAGAGGAAGTGCAGCGTAGATTCACAAGGTTAATTCCTGGGATGTCAGGACTGTCTTACGCAGAGAGGTTAGAGAGACTGGGCTTGTACACACTGGAATTAAGGAGATTGAGAGGGGATCTGATTGCAACATATAAGATTATTAAGGGATTGGACAAGATAGAGGCAGGAAATATGTTCCAGGTGCTGGGGGAGTCCAGTACCAGAGGGCATGGTTTGAGAATAAGGGGTAGGTCATTTAGGACAGAGTTAAGGAAAAATTTCTTCTCCCAGAGAGTTGTGGGGGTCTGGAATGCACTGCCTCAGAAGGCAGTGGAGGCCAGTTCTCTGGATGCTTTCAAGAAGGAGCTAGATAGGTATCTTATGGATAGGGGAATCATGGGATATGGGGACAAGGCAGGAACTGGGTATTGATAGTAGATGATCAGCCATGATCTCAAAATGGCGGTGCAGGCTCGAAGGGCCGAATGGTCTACTTCTGCACCTATTGTCTATTGTCTATTGTCTATTGTCAAATGCTCAGGTGATCTTTGAATCTTTGATTATTTTAATCTGACCCACTTGGAAACTGTGGAAGCAGAAATTATAAAAATGTAAATGTTTAAATTGATTATGTAAATTAATTAAAAGTTGTAATATGGATTAAGAAAAAGTAATAAAAACAAACATCTTTGTTGAAGGCCAATGGCCCCCTTCCAAATGAATGGGTTGGCTATGGCTGAAGTAATGACCAATGACTATAAAAATGCACTGGTTTGTACCTTCTTGTTTTATCTCCCACATTTATTAATTCTGAGCAGCAGCCCTGTTAACCACCAGAGACTGTCTCATCATGCATCACTAGCGAATGAAGAATAACCGTATAAACAAGCAACCACATTTCGTTTCTTGACACCATCCCCTCCTGTCTTATCAAGGTAACAAAGTGCAGCCTTCCATTCCTCAAAGTCTTAGCTGAAGGATGAGCAAAACTTTAGCCAATCAGATCGAGCATCTTCTGTCTTCCCTCTGAAAATGGAGACATCAGAATCAGAATCAGACTTTAATCGCCAAGTACCTATGCACATACAAGGAATTTACTTCCGGCAGATGTTGTCTCTCTGCTCATAACAATAATAATGATAAATATAAATGAAAATATAGATTATACATACAGGTAGTGCAATCCAAGTAATAGTTAGCCGACAGTTAACCGGCAGTTAATTGTTTGGAGCTATTCTTGGAAGAACTCAAAACATAAACTTCTTGTTTTCCAGCACATCTATCTGGTGACCATAAAAAGCAGCTGAAGCTCATATAACCACTGGCCTGCAAGAACTTTTCCAACCTCAATCCAAACCCAAAACTATACATGCTACCTCAGCTTCTTGACTTTATTCCATCCCAGAAAAATCCAATCATGACAGGAAACTCGGATATATTAATGCATGCTCCCCACAAGTCACCATGCAGTCAAAATGTATAACACAGTCAAAAAGTGTTATGACTTGACGAAACCTGTATGCAATTGAGACTGTACTTTTATGTATTTCATTCACTTAAATTATTTTTAGTATATATTATTGTTATTAGGGAGCGGAATATCACACTCAACATTTTAAGAACAGCTTTTTTTTCCTATTTACCATCAGATTTCTTAATGGTTAAACAAACATTACTTCCTTATTCCTCTTTCACACTATTTTTTTTATTATTGTAACCTGCAGTAACTTTTTTTATGTCTTGCGCTGTACGGCCGCCACAAATCAAATTTCATGACATGCGTCAGTGATAATGAACCTGATTCTGATGCTGATTCAGGATTACATACAAGATAACCTCTCCATTATATTTTAAAGGTGTAGGTGTATGTTGCTCAAAGGGTGGAATTTTCAGCTTCTGGGTATGATATTCTACTTGCGGCTAACTGTGCTCATGTAACTCTGCACAGAGGACGAGTTATCTGTTGCTCAGCCTCCTACACTTGTGCCCCCATTCTGTTTTCTGTGATTGTGTTTCCTCAGCTTTTGTCCATACCCTTGGATGCCTGATGTTGAACAAAAATTTCAATCAGTTATACACATATTTTTCTTATTCTTGGGAATTGGGCATTGCTAGGAAATGCAAAACTGCAGTGCCGTTCCCCTGAGAATATCATTGTCAATTAGTGTGTATTTATTCTATTCCAACTCCCCAATTCAGCCTTCCAACCTGTCGGTGATTTATGCCACACATGTTCATGGGTAACAAATCAGAGTCATGCTCTGCAGATAATCTAGTTTTCCATTTTATGAGAGTGTAGTGTGAAACACGAGCCTTTTCTAGGCACTATTAGAAAGTTCACCTCTCAGCGGGTGAGAATGGATATTTGCTTGGCGTTATTGTTCTCTAAAGAGTCGGAGAAATAATTTAAATTCCTACCCAGGCTTTGGAATTCCTTTAAGACACAGTGCCTGAGTCTGCAATCAGATGAAACAAAGACATCGTTTTGTTTTGAGTGATTGTTTTTCCTGTCATTTAAAGTTCAACTTCATGTATATTTGCGTTCATTAAAATTAATCTGCATCTATTTTTTATATTCTTGTTGCCTCAAGCAAATTTCTTTATTTGGTGTTGTTAATCTTGGTTTGAAATGTTATTAAACTTTGATTTTTAATCCATGTTCTCAGCTGTTTATCCAGATTAATTCTGTACCATTTTATGGTGCTGGCCCAGAATGACGTTCTGAACTCTGCCATTTATTAGTCAACCACTTTGCTCAGGTTCCTCACGAGATGGTGCATTTGAAAGCAGGGAGAAAAAATTGAATTGTGTGATATCATTGTGGTCTGAATTTTTAAGTGGCTTAATGTTCAAATATTAATCTGTTTAATTCTGAGAGGATATAGAAGGTCATAACATGCAGTATCAGCTCTCCTAGTCATCAAAACTTGGCAAAATGGTTTAAAGTCACACTGGCCGACCCGGGGAAATAGCAGCCAGGGCCTGTGTTGTGGGCACAAACCCAGCAACAAGATGGCAGGAACTGTAGGGCCTGATGCACCATCAATAACTCACTCTGAGACGTAAAAGCGAGGTATCGGCTTTTATTGACTGGAAGAAGGAACAAGCAGTGATTGACCACCATACTACATCCTGGAGACAGAGAGGCCGGGCTCAGACCTCCATCACCTTTATACAGGGGTCTGTGGGAGGAGCCACAGGAGCAGTCAGCAGGGGGCGTGTCCAGACAGGTATATGTAGTTCACCACAGGGCCCATCCAGTACAAGGAAAAAAACCTTAGCACAAACCCCAGGGCAGACATCCCTGGCTTTGTCCTCCCAGCCTGTGGACATGCAGGCACCTTTTCCAGAATGGGGGAAGCTTAACTGTCCAAAATATAGCCGTGATCATGAATGCCAAGCCTCAACAATGGATTCTGATCCTCAGACTTTCTGATCATGTCTTAAAAAGGAGGTGAAAAATATTCATTTTGAACAACACTGCAGGATATATATTTGAGAGTTGTTGTCAAAGAATATTTGTATCTAGTTATGCTCCTGTGAAATTCCTTAGCATCAAAAAGGAGCTGCATAAGTGACAAATATTTTAGATTCAGTGCCGATCTTTCTCTGAGAGTTTTACTAGTGTAATTTCAAAATGCATATCACCTGTAGAATGTCAAATGACAAAAATGATGACTTGAACATGATCAACACGCACAACATACTGGAGGAACTCAGCAGTCTGGGCAACAACTAGGAAAAGAGTACAGTTGATGTCTCGGGCCGAAACCCTTTGGCAGGACTGGAGAAAAAAAGCTGAGGAGTAGATTTAAAAGGTGGGGGGGGAGGAGAGAGAAGCACAAGGTGGGAAGTAAATTGATAAAGGAGATAGAAGGCCATGGAAGAAAGAAAAGGGCAGAAGAGTGACAGAGGGAGGTGATGGACAGGCAAGGAGATAGGATGAGAGAAGGAAAAGAGGATGGGAAATGGTGAAGGGGGAGTTGGGGGGCATTACTGGAAGTTCTTGAACATGATATTCACCATCAGTGGTAATTATCATAATGTATAGATATGTTCGCAAATCTATTCATGTGATGCTGAGGCAAGCAGTTAATATATTTCACCTTAATGGATGATAGGGACAAGACATATGACACAAGTCATTAGCTGCTTAATATACCTTCTCCCAACTTCAAAGTTCAAAGTAAATTTACTATCAAATACATATATGTTACCGTATACAACCCTGAGGTTCATTTTCTTGCAGGCAATCACAGAAATCGACAAGAAATACAACAGAATCAATGAAAGACTGCACCAAACAGGATGAACAAAGACAACAAACTGTGCAGATACAATTAGAAAAATATAATATTCATAAATAAATAGGCAATAAATATCGAGAATGTGAGATAAAGTTTCCTTCAAAGTTGTGGGAAAAGTTCAGTGATGGAGTGAGTGAAGTTGATTGAAGTCATCCCCTCTGGTTCAAGAGCCTGATGGTTGAAGGGTAATAACTGTTGCTGAAACTGGTGGTGTGGGCTCCTGAGCTTCCTGAAACTTCTTCCTGATGGCAGCAGCAAGAAGAGAGCATGTCCTGGATGGTGTGAGTTCCTGAAGATGGAAAGTACTTTCCTGCAACAGCGCTCCACACGAACACGCTCAGTTATTGGGGGGTGGGGTTTTACCTGTGATGGACTGGGCTGTGTCCACTACTTCTTGTAGGCTTTTCTGTTCAAGGGTACTGGTGTTTCCATACCAGGCCACGATGCAACCGGTCAATATACTCTCCGCTACACATCTATAGAAATTTGTCAAAATTTAGATGACATGCTGAATCTTTGCAAACTTCTAAGAGAGTAGAAGTGCTGCCGTGCTTTCTTCATCATGGTGCTTACGTGCTGAACAGAGGGCAAATCCGCTGAAGTGGTAACTTGTATTCTAGCTTAAAAGCAATATCACAATATTTCTTGATGTAAGGTCTTGATTAAGGATCCTGATGAAGGGTCTTGGCCTGAAATGTCGACTGTACTCTTTTCCATAGATTCAGCCTGAAATGCTGAGTTCCTCCAGCTTTGTGTGTGTGTTGATCACAATATTTTTAATGTGGCTCTGCACATAGTAAAGATAAACACTACAAATTATTCCTAACTTCATTTTAAAACTGCTTTGCATTGATTAGATTTACAAATAAACATACCCAGTAGCCACTCTACCTAGGAATATGTTCTCTGAGTGAATGTGTGTGGTTTTCTGTTGCTGTACCCCATCTGCTTCAAGGTTCGACATGGTGTGCTTTCAGAGAGGCTCTTCTGCGCGCTACTGTTGTAATGTGCGGTTATTTGAGTTACTGTTGCCTTCCCGTTGGCTGGAACCAGTCTGATCATTCTCCTCTGCCCTCTCTCATTAACAAGAGGTTTTCACCCACAGAACTGCTGCTCACTGATTTTTTTTTTGTTTTGTTTATTGCACCAATTTCTGTAAACCCTAGAGACTGTTGTGAATGAAAATCCAAGGAGATCAGCAATTTCTGAGATACTCAAACCACCCTTCTTGGTACCAGCAATCATTCCATGGTCAAAGTCACTAAGATCGAATTCCTTCGCCGATCTGATGTTTTGTCTGAGGAATAACTGAAACTCTTGTCAATGTCTGTATGCTTTATGCATTGAATTGCTGCCACATGATTGGCTGAATACATTAACAAGCTGGTGCACAGGTTTTTCTAATAAAGTGGCCACTGAGTAGACAGAAAGAGAGACTTGCATCATGGAGATCTATCTGCATAATTCATTATTTTGCATTGAATTAGAAAAGAAGTCAATATGAAGTTAATAAATTAATATAATATAATATAATATAATATAATATAATATAATATATAAGAAGTTATTAACACCTTTTAAATCAGGCTTGGTAAAATCATGGAATATCACCAGGTCCATGTGAAATATAATCCCAGGTTGTTAAAAGAAGCAAGGAAGGAAACTGAGGGAACTCTGATTGCATTGAATTAGAAAAGAAGTTAATATGACAAAGCAAAATCACAATAGTTCAAATTGTAGCTCTGATAATAGACAACGTCACAAATATTCTGATATGACCGCACAAGATTTTGGAAAAATCCTATGAAATTGATCCACTTGTAAACTGACCACAATATCAATATCCTCAGAAGGCTAAGGAAATTTAGCATGTCCTCTTTGACCCTCATCAAATTTTATAAATGTACATAACCAGTTTTATAAAATCCAATTTTAGAATAATCTCTTTTATAAAAGCATCCTATCCAGATGCATCAAAGCTTTGTATGGCAGATGCTCTGCCCAAGACCCTAAGAAATTTCTGAGAGTTGTGGACATAATTCTGTCCATCACAGAAACCAGCCTCCTTTCCATGGATTCTGACTATACTTTCAGATGCTTTAGGACTGCAGCCAGTGTAATCAAAATCTCAACCTCGTCATTTTCTCTTGTTTCCCCCTCATTCTGGTAGAAGATACAAAAGCCTGAAAGCATACATCAGCAGGATCAAGGACAGCTTCTGGCTGTTATAAGACTCTTGAATGGACTTCTTGTACAATACATTTGAACTGTTGATCTCAGAATCTACTTCATCAACGCCCTTGTAGTGTCTGGCTGCACGGCACTTTCTCTGGAACTGTGACACGATATTCTGCATTCTGCTATTTCTTTTCTCTTGTATTTGCTCAATGCACTTGCGTTTTGAAATGATCCACGTGGATGGCAAAGAAAAACAGGCTTTTCACTCTATCTCAGTACATATGATAATAATAAAGCAATTACCAATTTCCAAAAGCAATTAAAAGTTGGTTTAATATCCAGACTTGCTTAGGATCCTATTTGTCATTATGTAGTTTGAAGTATTCTGTGAATGAGTGTAGGGGTTACTGTCAATGTAGCAAAGCCAAATCTGAATGAGAGCATAGGAAATCTGAGTACATGTGTGAACACCTTTTAAATCAGGCTTGGTAAAATCATGGAATATCACCAGGTCCATGTGAAATATAATCCCAGGTTGTTAAAAGAAGCAAGGAAGGAAACTGAGGGAACTCTGATTACAAATTTTCTATCCTCCCTGACTAAAGGAGTGGTGACGGGATTAGAAGACTGTTGACGTAGGATTGCTATTTAAAAGGAAAGATCAATTAATCACCGGTGAGTCAGTTTAACTTTAGAGATAGGAAAGGGACTGCAATCAATTCTAAGCAAAAGAATCTTATTTTAGAAATTAAAGGTTAATCAAGGGCTGTCCAGATGGATTTGTTAAGTGAACATGTTATGTGACAAATTATACTGAATTTTTTGAAGAGATAACAAGTTTGTTTGGTGTAGTCTGTAGAACCTTCAGTAAGGCCATTGACAATATTTCATACAGGACACTAGTCAAGAATGTAAAAGTCCATGGGATCCAAGGGAGAATGCAAATTGGTTGCAACATTAGCTCTGTAGGAAGTAGTAAGGAGTTATGGTTGGTGCTTGTTTTTGTGATTGGGGGATTATCATAAGGATTCTACAAGGCAAATGCACTGTCCCTTAACATTAATTACTTAGATCTAAATGCCACAGGTTTGCAAATGATATAAAAGTTAGCCATGTGGTTGACAGCATTGAGGAAGCTGGTGTACAGTAACAAAGGAACCTTCTACTATTAATCCACATCAAGCTTGGCAGGAAGAGTCGGAGGTTAAAGGGGCATGTGACCCTTGCTATAAGAGAACAGAGAGGTGCTTGGAACAGAATAACCTTTGTTTGCAGGCTTTTCAGATGGACATCAATCAGTCTAAATGAGAAGGTTTGTAGCTTTATTTAAATAGTTTAACGATGAATAGAATTCCCAACAGCTTAGGGTGTGATTGTATCGGAGTGAACTTTTGGTGTTGGAACTCTTAAGGGTTTCATGTCCTATCATCTTCATGATCTCTCATCTAATGATATGATGACATCTATTATCTATTTTATTGGCATTTTCATATTTTTGTTACTATTTAAACAGATATGGGAGTTTTATCCTTTCTCCAAAGGGAGTGTAACTTTAATGTAGAACCTAGAATGGCTAACTACTGTTTGCTAATGAATGACAAGAGCATCCACATTTGAAATGCTTCCAAGAACAGGAATACAGGAGTATTAAAAAAATGATGTGGTAAAGGAATCTTTACAAAGTAAGCTCAATCAAAGCTAGTAGCATAATGGAGGAATCATAAATTTGGAGTCAATAATGGGTCTGAAACATTAACCCCTGATATGGTGCATGATGATAGAGAGCCTTCAGGATATCAGGGACCACCAGAGCTAGACCTTCAGCACTTTCCTCTGTGTCACCGATCACAATGACTGCTTTGGCAGAGCCATTTTGGGGGAACTTTTTTTGGAGGCTGTTGCTCATTGATATAGGATTTGTATAGTTGCACTCTGAAGTGAAAGTGATGCAGTTGGTTGGCTTTATCAGCTACTACACATTTGATCCCCTTCATTGTAGATGGACAACCAGTGTGTTTCACAATGATGTCACTGATCACCAAGAGTGACGCACCACTACTTTCATAATTACTACATTGCTGTGTTCCTGAAGGCATGGGTGTTGCCTGCAAAATGCTACTCAGCGATCTGTCCTCTGCAGAGGTCTGCACAGGAACGACGTGTGGTGAAGATGAGTATGCATGCTGATGATCCCTTGTTAAATGTATATTTCATCTGATTATTGAGATTTTCTTATGTGCATTTCTTGCTCCTGCCTGCACAAGCCTCGACTCTGGAATTTTAGTAAAGGATCTAGTATAATAGGATAATTTATGTTGTAACAGCAGCATTACTGCGAAGGTGTCAATTTGAATTGTACTTGAATGTGTGTTCAGTTGGACTGACAAGAGCTGGAGGACTGTGTGAGGAAAAGTACTAAATGTGCACCCCTTTTGATAAACAATTTCTAGCAGGTATTCTTGGGATAACAATGTGATAAGTGATGTCTGTAAGACTACGTTGTGTTTTATAACATTACATTCTGGGTCTTAGCTGCACTAGTATATTGTGAACCCTGGTTATCAGCATTGCCAGGCATCCTGCAGTGCTGCCCACTAGGGGAAATGTGGTGCAATAACAGAAAGGTCATCCCCCTTCAGTCTCCACACAATTGCAGTTTTAAAAAAATGGGAATTACAACAGGGAATGCTGGAAATATAGAACAGGCCAGGCAGCATCCCGACTTCATGGTCTGCTGGAGTATCCATCAATTTCAGTTCTTTTATTTTAGATTAATATAATTAATATAATTGGTATAATACTCATTTATACCAATTCCTTTTTGGGACAAGCAAGGGATGCAGGGTTGGGCAGTAATGGGGTTATCTGCAAGTGCTCCACTGTTTGTGCATAATCTCCTGTCTTCATTAACTTTTTTGGACAAGTGTTTGGTCCACCTGGTTATCTAATCATTACAGCAGCATTTTGGATATTTTTCCCATTCACATGACGTCTTTTCACTGTCAGGAGCCACATTGGTTGCTCACTCTTAACTGCCGCAGCAGAGTTGGTGGTGAGGCACTTTTTGAACCACTGCATTCCTTTCTACTGACCTTCTGCTCAATGCCGCTTTGTTGTGAGTTCTGGAAATTTCATTCAATTCAAACTATCATGTGCTTCTAAGTTGGTCTGTATGAATTAGAGGGAAGGTTGCAATTTTTACATCCTTCTCATGATATCTCATGGATCTGGAAAATGCTGTCACAGAACTCTTGGAGAATTTCTTATAGCTATGGCGTTGAAGGGAGGGAAGATTTAGTGCAGAGACCGTGGTTTCTAATAAACATACTACATTATCCTGCAGGGTGCCAAGCTTCTGAAACCTGTCACAGCTGCACTTATCAGGCAAGTTTTCTTTACAGATGCTGCAGAGCCAATGGAGAGTCGGAAAGTGTGCTTTTCTTTGCAGAATACAAAGTCTCTGACCTTTATTCAAATACTGTTGATACATCCTGTTCCACAAACTCTCAGTTCTAGACCCTTGAACAATGCATTCTTCATGGTTTACTTGGCAGAGTCGGAAGACTTGCCCAGGAAATGGAGTAGAAATTTTGTCATTTTAACTTAATGATAGGAAAGAACATGCTGTTTCATCTTACAGTGTGTAAACAGATGATATGGTGAATTTTCAACTCAACATTGGATTTCTAAATCATTTACTTGGTTTTGTGTAAAATTAACAGAGTTCTAAATCCTGGTGAAGGATCTTGACCCGAAACGTCAACACTTTATTTGTTACCATAGATGCTGAGTTCCTCCAGCACTTTGTATGTGTTGCTCAGAATTTTTGAAAAGCCTTGGCAATGACAAAATGTGTCCTCTTCGGAAAATGCAGCATCCTTTTCTTTTACCTTGTCACCAATCTCTTCTCAACACTGCTATCCTGTCCTGACTGTGAAGACTTCTCACTGAGTTCTCCTTTTGTAGGTGTCGGGCACTTAACATGACTATGTGAGCCAAGTGTCTTTCTTTCTCCATCCATTCTGCAACCTTGGTAACCCTGAATATCAGGGATGTTTTGGAAATACTACTGCCCAATGTCAATGCATTTTTAATAGCACATAAAAAACAGTACAGTTCAGTAAGAGCCCTTTGGCCTATGACATTGTGCCAACTTGTACAAACCTGCTCCATGATCAAGCTAAACCCTTTCTCTTACACATAACCCTCCATTTTTCTTATATGCATGTGCCTCAGCAAGAGTCTCTTAAAAACCTTTATGGTATCAGCCTCTACCACCACCACTGGCAATGTGTTCCATGCAGTCAGCACTCTGTTTAAAAAAACAAACTTTTGCCATCTCCCCATTGACCATAAACAGATCTGTCCTCTGATATTGGCCATTGCTAGCTTGGGAAAAAGACACTTGCTGTCCACTATATCAATGCCTCACATAATCTTATACACTTCTAATGACAGAAAATATATCAGACACTTATTTTTGCTGTTCACTCCTGTTTGAATATGGGTGTATGGCAGGGACTTGTGGCCAGAAGATTATAGTGGAGTTCCTTCAGTTCTCACACACCATCTGCCAGAAGCTGTCCTTAAACAGGCATAAACATATCACTGTTATAGCCCTTTTATTCCTGACATGTCACAGTATTTCAATTCTGAATGACTCCATAATGTGAAGTGAAATATTTCTATTCTGGGTAAGAAGCAAACAGAAGAAGCAGGATTAGGCAATTTCTCTTCTCCTACAGTTTTAACTTCCAGTGTTATCATGGCTGATCCATGACCTCATTCTTTGACTGAGCATTAGCCACCTTTTGCCAAAGATTTTTCTATATTCTTACCATTTTGGATGTAGAAAGTGTTTGATAGTTTCTCTCCTAAAAGTATGGCGCAGTTTTTAAAGATCATGTCCCCTTGTGGTAGAATAGTGGAAGTAGCTTTTCTTTATCTACCCTACCCTTAATATCTCAATCAAGTTATCAGTTGACTTTCTAAATTCCAGTAAACATGGTCCTAGTTTCTATGATCTATCTGTTGAAGTTGAGGTAACCTTCTGGTGATGGTGCTTTTACAAATTAATTCACATTGTCATTTGCTCAAGTTGTAACCTGGAACATGAGTGTGTTTGACCACATATCTGTTTCTGCATGTGGTTAAGCACCAACTTATTGGCAGATGAGTTTATATTGATATTCGTTATTAGGGGAAATTAATACATGATTACTTATCAGTCCTTGGTTACCTCACCTTTTCATGCCATCTTTTCAAAAAGCTTCTGTAATCCTGACATAATTCTTCCTTTTAAAATCAAAGCAGTGCTCACCAAAAGGAGCAGTTACGAACCTTATGGGATTTTTCCAGTCTTTTGCTGGAATTCAATAAGTCCCTCGGGGCTAGATAGTGAAATCTACTGGGATTTTGGTAATGGATTTGCCTTTCTGAAGTCAGCATGTAATGTAGCAGCTTGTGTTTCTTGGCTCTGCCATTTATATTTTCGATCTCAGCTCGTCTTTCCTGGCTAATAGCCTTAGAAAGAACAAGCTCTCCTTCAAAGCTTCCCTTAATTGGTGCCTCAGCTGAGAACAAAAGGCAAATCAATGACCATTGGTGATCCAGACGGTACTTTTTTTTTCTAAAACCCAAGTGAATTACTTGCATTACATACAGATCAACTTTGCCCTCCTTATTACATTAACACGAGAAACTGTGGGCAGATTTAATGCCTATAGAAAACTGGATTAGGATTGTCTGATTTCATCATTGTTAGCGAGGAACCCATAAGATTTGAATTTGGACACAGATGTAAGCATAATCTCGCCTACTTAATACATAATCGTTACCACAGGGAAGCAAAAATGATGGGAGATATGTTCTAAATTACACAGTGCTTTTCAGGAACCTGGCACACTTAAGGAGGTGGAATAGACTCTTTGCTGAGGAGCTGTGATCTAATTCTCTGGAGAACAACTCATGACATTTCCTGCGCAGATGTGCTGCTGGAAATTTTACATATCCACTTTCCACAAGTTTTATGGCTATCCTTAGCGCTATCTCGCATCCATCTGTTCTACCAAATAACTTTCACACTGTCTAGACTTTTAAATGATTTTTTTAATTCCCAGATCGTTTAATGAAATAGCTGACATATACATTCCTGCTAGCTTCATTTGATACCGTAGTAAGATTTATGGAAAATTTTCATGTTCAATAGATAATATCATAAATGAAATTGAACAGTACCTTCAATGCATTTGAGGAAAGCCACATTGTTTAGCTAATTAAAATAGCAGTGAGCATCTTTCACATCTGCAACAGAATTTCATGGCAGCAAAACTTGATATCTGTAAAGAGATTTACTACAAATGCTCTTTAGTGGGATTTTCTGACAGAACTACCACATAGTAATCCAGAAATGCATCTTTAACCCAATAATATACTGGTATGTTCATAGTTCTATACTTATACTAGATGTCCTCTTGCCTCTCAGGCCTTCAGTTGCTATGGGTGAAATGGCTAGCAAGATACTAGAAATAGATTGGTGATGATGTGATATGGAAGGCAGACTGACTGTGCAATGGTGACAGGGTTGTGCTGGTTAGGGAGCTAACACGATAGAACATAGAACAGTACAGCACTGGAAGAGGCCATTCGGCCCACAAGGTTGTGTTGAACCAGCTAAAAAGCAAATCAAAAACACCCAAACACTAATCCCTCCTACCTACACCATGACCATATCCTTCCATCTTCCTCATATTCATGTGCCTATCCAAATGTCTCTTAAAGGCCTCTAATGTATTTGATTCTACCACCTTACCAGGCAATGCATTCCAGGCATCCACCACTCTGAGTAAACAACTTACCACTCATATCCCCCTCTCACCTTCAATGCATGCTTTCCGGTATTAGACATTTCAACACTGGGAAGCAGGTAGCCTCTGTCCACTCTACCTGTGCCTCTCACAATCTACCAGGTCTCCCCTCAGCCTCCAGTTCTCCAGAGAAAACAACCTAAGTTTATCCAGCCTCTTGTGA
Organism: Hemitrygon akajei; assembly: GCF_048418815.1. Taxonomy (NCBI): domain Eukaryota; kingdom Metazoa; phylum Chordata; class Chondrichthyes; order Myliobatiformes; family Dasyatidae; genus Hemitrygon; species Hemitrygon akajei. Next base: position 165,181,671 of record NC_133128.1, on the reverse strand, counting down.
TAGCACATGACCTCTAAACCAGGCAGCATCCCGGTAAAACTCTTCTGCACCCTCTTCAAAGCATTAACATCCTTCCTGTAGTGGGGGCAACCAGAACTGTTTGCAATACTCCAGGTGTATTTCACCAAACCAGACTTTTATAAAGTTGCAACGTAACCTCTCGACTTTTGATTTCAATGCATTGACTAGTAAATTCAAGCATTCCATAAGCCTTCTTAACCATCTTACCGACCTCTGTAGCCACTTTCAAGGAGCTATTAACTTGGATCCCAAGTTCTCTCTGCTCAGCCACACTGTGAAGGATCTTGTCCTTATCAGTGTATTGTCTCCTTGCATTAGTGCTACCAAGATGCAACACCTCACAGTCATCTGGATTAAACTCCATCTGCCGTTTCTCTGCCCACATCTGCAACTGACCTACGTCATTCCGTATTCTTTGCTAGTCTTCTGCACTATCCACAACGCCATCAATCATCTGCAGATTTACTAACACTGATCTACATTTTCATCCAGTTAATTAATATACTCCACAAACAGCAGAGGTCCCAGCACAGGTCCCTGCAGAACTCCACCAATTACAGACCTCCAGCTCAAATAAGTCCCTTCAAACATCACCCTCTGTCTTCTATGCGCAAGCCAATTCTGAATCCAAACAGTCAATTCACCATGGACCCCGTGCATTTAAATCTTCTGGATTAGCCTCCAATGAAGGACTTTGGCAAACAACTTACTAAATTCCATCTAAAGAACATCCACTGCCCTACCCTCATCAATCTCTCTCGTCACCTTGTCAAGAAACTCAATCAAACTGGTGAGGCACAACTGTCTACGCACAAAGCCACGCTGGCTCTCCCTAATTAGTCCGTGGGTTTCCAAATGCTGATATATCCTATCCCTAAGAATTTTCACCAGCAATTTCCCTATTACTGACATGAGACTCAAGGATCTACAGTTCCAATGATTTTCTCTTGTTCCCTTCTTAAACAGAGGTACAACATTAGCCATAAGCGAGTCCTCCAGGACCTCACGTGTGCCTAGAGAGGATATAAAGACACTGGTCAAGGGCCCAACAATCTCGTCTCTTAGCTCCATCGATAACCTGGGGCAAATCCCATCAGGTCAAGGGGCTTATCCACCTTAATACTCATTAGGAGACCCAACACTTCCTACTCCTTGACCTCTAAATGCCCTAACAAATTTATACACTCAGCACTGATCTCTTGGTCCTCTATTTCCTTTTCCTTGGTAATTACTGAAGTAAATTACTCATTAAGTACCTCACTCACATTCATATAAACAACTTAAAGGAGGATCTGGATGGAAGATGGTGGATGTTCAAACTGCCTGGGAAAGGGAGTAGGTGAATCAGCCCACTTTACACACAAAAAGAGATTTTGTTTCTCTAATCAAATCTGGTTTCTGTGAGGCCGACAACATTCGAAACATCCACTGTAGAACAAAGCACGAGGATGAAGCAATTTTTGTGCTAGGTTTTGACAAAAATATCTGGGCTGCTTCTTTACTTTTTTAAAATAACCCAAGGTGATTTGTTGAAACATGAAATAAATGTTGATGCCCTACCACATGGGATGTTGTGGTATTTGAGTTGCATCTTGAAAGAGAAAAGTAAGGTAGTCAGATGATAGTTTTGAGTGAGTCCGTGGCCTTGGGAGTTGATAACAGTGATAGGATTCAGGGATGATCTTGAGGCCAGAGTAGAAAGAATACAAATGTATTGGAAGGCTGAACCTTCTGAAATGTATAGTCAATGCATGTGGGGAAAAAATAATAGAGACTCTAGTACTGTATCAAATTTCTGGATGACACCAAGATTGGGGGTGTAATGGACAGTGAATACGACTATCATGGCTTGCAACAGAATCTGGACCAGCAGGAAACTGGGCTGAAAAATGGCAGATGGAATTTAATGCAGACAAATATGAGGTGTTGTAGTTCAGCAGGTCCAACCAGGATTGGTCTTACACAGTGAAAGGTAGGGTACTGAGGAGCTATGTTCCCTCTAAGCTGTGCGTGTGCGCGCACACACACACATTTTTCAACCAGTGCATAAAGGAAATTAATGTGCGCACAAAAGGTTAGTTACCTAAAATAATGTAGTAGTGAATAATTATACTTATTGAAAATAATCTCTTAGCTAAGTGCTTCTGTTAACTAGTTAGTCGGTTTTTCAAATACCACAATGCACGTCACTAATTTACGTCACCTCACCTTTCCTGTTCCAGTTTGTAGAGCTTCATCATGGAGGCAGCCATCTTTGGTGCACAGTGTTCATATTGTAAAGTTTACAAAGATCTGTTTTAAATCCTGTAGATAGATTACTGTTTTTATTAAAAAATATATTGATTCACTATGTCGAATTCAAAAGAAGCGAAGGGCGTGAAGCGCAAAAGAACTGCAAATTTGTTTAAAGCTTTGCTAAGCCAAAAATGAAGAAAATGTCACAGTAGATACAAGTTCGCTGTTGACTTTTAAAAATAGTCTTTGTGTTCATTTAGAAGAAAGTTTTCCTGAAGATGAGGCACAAGAACGGTCAGCTTTTGATTTCTCCGCAATTGCAGATTGTGACTTCACATTTGGCGATGAACAAATTAATGCCTTATGTCTAAAATATCACGATTTTCTAGCTGAAAACATTGTAATAGTTAGACAGTTTAATGATTTCAAATTTTCCGTGCAAGAAAAAATTAAATCCAAACTGATTTCAAACTTTGCTCAAATGGTGGCATTTGTACTTCAAAATGAACAACTTTGCAACCTTGCACAGTTGATAGACATTGGGGGAACCTTTCTTGCATCTAGTGTGGACTATGAGAGAAGCTTTAGCCTAATGAATCAACTCAAAAACAAGCTGAGAAACCATTTAGGTGAATGTCATTTGGATATGTTAATAAGAATCAAAAGCTATCAATTGGTTGGAAGTTCTATTAGTCTAAATGGAGTTTACAAAGAATGGGTAAATGCCAAAGACAGGAGAGAGAAAGAATAACTGAGTGACTTAAATATGTATGTTATTGTGGTGAGCTACATATACCTGTCTGGACTGCTCCTGTGGCTCCTCCCACAGACCCCTGCTGACTGCTCCTGTGGCTCCTCCCACAGACCCCTGTATAAAGGCGATTGAGGCCTGAGCCCGGCCTCATTCTCCAGGATGTAGTGTTGTTCATTCTTCCAGTCAATAAAAGCTGATATCTCGCTTCTTACGTCTCAGAGTGAGTTATTGATGGTGCATCAGTTATTTTGCTGTTATTCTGTGCAGTTTTATGTCAAATATTTTGTAAACCTACATAAACTGTGCCACATGTGCATTCAGTGCGCACATACTTCTGTAACAGGAAAAAAATTCACACAACACAAGATTTTTGCATACACTGACTACTAAAAATTAGAGGGAACATTGCTGAGAAGTGTGGTAAAACAAAGCGATCTGGGAATACAGATCCATAGTTCATTGAAGGTAGTATCACAGGTTGATAGGGATAAAGACAGCTTTTGGCACATAGGCTTCATAAGTCAAAATATTGAATACAGGAGGTGGGATGTTATGTTGAAGTTGTATAAGACATTGGTGAGGCCTAATATGGAATATTGTGTGCAGCTTTAATCACCTAACTATAGGAGAGAAGTGAATAAGGTTGAAAGCATACAAAGAAAATTTGCAAGTATGTTGCTGGGTCTGGAGGACCTGAGTTACATGGAAAGGTTGAAAGGACTTTATTCCTTGGAATGTAGAAGATTGAGAAAAGATTTGATAGAGGTATACAAAATTATGAGGGGTATAGATAGGGTAAATGCAAGCCGGCTTTTTCCACTGAGGTTGGGTGGGACTACAACTAGAGGTCATGGGTTAAGGGTGAAAGGCGAAAAGCTTAAGGGGAACATGAGGGGTAATTACTTCACTCAGAGGGTCGTGAGAGTTTGGAACAAGCTGCCAACACAAGTGATGCGTGAGAGCTTGATTTCAACGTTTAAAAGAGTTTGGATAGGTACATGAATGATAGGGGTGTGGAGGGCTGTGGTCCTGGTGCAGGTTGATGGGAGTAGGCAGTTTAAATGGCTTGGCATGGACAAATCAAGACATACAAAAAAGCTGGATGAACTCAGCAGGTCGGGCAGCATCCGTTGAAAGGAGCAGTCAACGTTTCGGGTCGAAACCCTTCTTCAGGACTAAAGAAGGAGGGGGCAGGGGCCCTATAAAGAAGGTGGGGAGAGGGTGGAAAACCAATCAGAGAAGATTTAAACTTCTTCAAAGTAGGCATACCTTGAAGAGACTTTGCAGCGGAGTAACGAAAAGTAAACACAGAGTGCACTGCAGATGCTGTGGTCAAATCAAGACATACAAAAAAGTTGGATGAACTCAGCAGGTCAGACAGCATCCGTTGAAAGAAGCAGTCAACGTTTCGGGTCAAAACCCTTCGTCAGGACTAAAGATGGACAAGATGGGCCAAAAGGCATGTTTCTGTGCAGTACTTTACTATGACTCTGTGACTCTATTCTTTGTACCAACATGAAATGATAGAGCAAGATGACAAATCATACTATTCATCATGGAGAACCTGATTGCTGGGAGATAAATTATCGAAATCCCTCTGCGTATTTGTGCAAATGCACCAGTAAATCTTCTACCTTGCCCATCTACTGAGGCAGGAGGATAATTATCTTCTTTGACACTAGGCCTGAGAAACGTCTGAAAAATATAAAACTGTGCTTTGTAAAAGTGTGGATGATCCAATTGCAAGAGTCCACAGCTGAGTGGGATAGTTTAAAATTATCCCCATGATTTTTTAAATGATTATGCAGTAATCTTTGGGTATTATGACCTGAGGTAAACCCAATAAAAGGGGATAAAGGCAGAAGGTTATCAGATTCAGCATGAGAATTAAAGACATTGAACCTCAGTTCCAGATCCTGCTTCTTAATGATACATTGGTTTCCAAGGCAACTGGTGCCCTGAGTGTAAGACAAAATGAAACCTGGTGTGTCCACTCAAAATACATTAAGCCCACTGCTGTTTGTGGAAAACCATAGTTAATATTTAAGGTCAAAAACTTCTCTTCAGAATTGGAAGATAACAAGAATTTTACAGCAATTTCTGAACCAGGGACACGGTAACATTAGGCTGGGAATTTTGAGAGGAAGGGACAAGTGAAAAGAAGAGGTTCAGAGTGGTTAAATGACAAATGTGTTTAAGATGGAAGGTAAAAGGAGGTAGGACAGTCAGCAGGGTCCATTCCCAACCTGCTATTGGCTTACAGAGATGATTGATAGCAATGTTGAAAAAACCTTTCATCACTGAGGTGTTATAGAAATTGGTTAGTAGTTATTTTTGAAAAAGGGTTAGTTTTTACATTCATGTTGATGTCTGTGTGTAGTTAAACTGGAACAGTTTAACTGGTCCTGGAGCATGTCTTCAGAAACTACAGCTGTGATGTCGCTGGGATCTATTGGTTTCAGTCCATCAAATGAAGCCGTCCATTCTTGTTAGCATGCAAATGAATTGACTGTTTTCTGTAATCTCATGAAAAAGCAGAGTGAAATTAATTAAGCCACTCCATGCTTGTGACTGAACATGGTTGCAAATACTTCAGTTTTGTCATACCTTTGGCCACTTTCCTTATGGGCTATAGTACGTTTGAGGCCACAAAGCAGAGCCAGGATTTACATATTAAATGTTCATATTAGTGTGTTTGGATGAGACTGACAAAGGTAAAAGAACAGATTAGACATCTGTCTGTCCAGTCATCTGATGCAGACATCTTTACAGTTTCTTGTCGGTGCAGAAGTATATAATCTAACAGATGCCAATGTCTGGACTGGGATTGTTGCCATGGGATCTTGTGCCTGGCTCTCTGGGAAGACAGGAATTCATTATGGATAGATACTGATCTTTTCTTGCTGATTACACACTCCCAAAAGATTTGCACCTTTGTTGATCCTGGCACTGAAGTCACTCAGGAGGATCAATTTATTCCTTTCTGAAATGCAGACCAGGGTGTTCTTGAGGTCAGAGTGGATATCCTTAGCCACTTTGTCTGAATTCTGAGTTTGGTCATATACAATGATGGCTGCAACTTGCTGGTTTTGTGTTAGATCTTCCTGCTGGAGAAAAACTAGTCCATAGGATGAATGGGAAACTCTTAACCTACCTCACCTGTGGTTCAGAACCAAGATTACTTCAGCCTCAGTAGATATGCAGTATACTGATGATGTAAATGTTTGGGATGTAGAACTTCCGATCATCATTGGCACTGGCCCACTGTATGATACCGGTGTCTGATAATGAAAGTTCATGGTGAGATAGGGGGAGATGTTCCCATCTCAGGGGCCATTTCTCTGCAATGAAGAAATCTATCATTATCTTCATTATGCTAGAAGAGCAACTTTAAAGGGCTTTAAGGTCTAGGACCTTCAATCAGGCACAAAACTCACTGTCTGCCAGATAGAGTGAGCCCCCAACTGCTCTGTATTTTAGAAACTTCGATTACCTTCAGTAAGAAGCTTAAATTACTGTTATTATCTCTGCAAGTTCTTCAGATCCACTGAACAGATGAATAAGTGCACAAAAATATCTCCTGTCTGTATTGACTTACACTCAGTCAGCTCTGCTGGGCAGATCAAATTGCGCACGCCCAACTCTGGAGACCCAAAGCAGCCATTCAATTATGAGGGCAAGATTCACATGGGGGAGAATGTCCAGGGATGTACTCAAATCCTCCTTGAAAAATGGCAACATTCCCATTGTATCCTGGGAATCTCTGGCCATTGACCATTTAAGGTGAAGAAACTTTCAGGATGGTATTGTGAGCCTTGAATACATGCACAGGAACAAACACAGAAGCAAGTGCACTAGCTGACAAGCTGTCCTTCTGCTCATCTCATCAGATACCTCCTGCCCCATCTTGGTACAGCCTTTGGAACCCATCAATATTGGTGCCATCAGTAACAGGAGTGGAAACAGGTCACGCTCAGTCTAAAAGATTGCTTAAGCAGCAGTAGCAACATAACAAACTAGAACTGCTATCGTGGCTCTGTCACCTTGTTCCACTGGGATCCAATTAAATTGCAAATGTTTTTTTATCTGCTCGGAAGCAGTATTGTGACATCGTTTGCTATTATATGTTGCTGCAATATTTCCCCAAAAGGAAAATTGCCCTGAAAATTGCTGTAGACAATAAATGCAGATTACAACCTCATCACTGAATGCAAAATGAAGCTTCTGAGACTTCAGCAGAGATATTTTTGATGCAGTTTCAATTGCCTGCTTATTTTGTGGCAATCAAAGTAAATTCTTTGCTTTAAAAGTTCTGTTCTAAATTTGTTGTTTCCACAATTGCTGCCTTATTGGAGACATTGATAAGTAAGAAAGAAATATAATCTAAATGTTTGCATTTTTAAAAAGTATTTTAAAATAGAAGTATTTCCCTTGTTTTATATTCAATCTGCTGCAATGTAAAATTCCTCTCGTTGTCCTCAGTAAAATATTATTCCATGAGGTACATTTTAAATAGTTGCTGATAAATCTCAAAAGTAGTAAAGATTAAAGGTAGTGTGTATTCTGAAAATTAATATATATATTTTATATTATCTGTCAGCTCTCCAAAATTTAACTGTACCATGTTTGTTTTGCCTCTACTCTGCCAAGATGCTTCCCAACATATAATTTTCCAATTACTTAACATTTTTGTTCTTCGAAGGTCTGACAACTGTTCCATTGGCTGAGTCTGCCTACTAGGATCAGAGCAATATATCTATGCTACTACAGAGATTATTGCCCTAAAATTAAAGTTAACTAGACACTCAATTTGCGTCAAGTTCATTGTAGAGAGAGAAAGAAAGGAAGTAGAAATAGCTCTGATTTGATTATGTGTAATTTCAAGATGTCATGATGAACCAAACTTTCAATCACAGTAAGAGTTCAAAGGAGGACACAGAGCCAAGTATATAATCAAGAAATTCAGGTCTACCATTAAAATGTTCTAAATTGCACAAAGGATAATCAGGTTTTTTTTGTGTAACAATAGCATTTATCAAACACATGTACTTCCTCTCAAAACTTCCCTATCTCGCTCTGAATCTGAATCTAAAAAGACACCAGTATAATCCAGTGTTGATTGATTGACTGAGACTATTTAGATCAGAGGTTCCCACCCTGGGATCCATGGACACCTCGGTTAATGGTAGGGTACATGGCATTAAGAAAAGTTGGGAATCCCTCACCATCTGACCATCTGACCATAAATTCCAGGAGCAGATTTAGGCCATTTGACTGTTTGAGTCTGCTCTGCTATTTCATCATGGCTGGTCCATTTTTCCTCTCAGCCCCAATCTCCTGCCTATTGCCCATATCCCTTCATTCCCTGACCATTCAAGCATCTATCAAACTCTGCCTTAAATATACATAAAAACTTGGCTTCTACAGCTGCTTGTGGCAAATAATCCCACAGATTCTCCACTTGCTGGCGAAGGAAATTCCTCATCTCCATTCTAAAAGAACAGCAGTCTATTCTGAGGCTGAGTCCTCTGGTCTCAGACACTCCCAGTATGGACGGATAACATTCATCATTGGGAGCAAGGATGTAGATTTAGCAGATTGCCAACAGTACTGGAAATGGAAAAATGTAAAAATTGTCAGAGCTGAATAGTTATTATCTGTGCAAATTATACAAGGCAAGGTTTTGGATGGAGCAATTTGCTACTGTTGGGCAGCTGTAGCTGTCTTTACTTGAAGTTTTTAAAAAAAATTGGATATAACTGCCTGGAAGCAGGATGAATACAGAGTCAGCATTAACCTTCAGAAGAGAATCATTTTCATTGCTGGAGGCAAGTTGGATATCATCTGAAAGGGACTGTCTACCTTCAGGACTCTATAAATATAAACATAAATTTGTAAGTTATGCACTGGAAATATTAAGTTTATAAAAATTGAAAAAAAATGCTCTTGGTTACAGATTCACCTCAGTGGCCTGCTGAAATTACATTGTATAGAATCAAATCAGAATTACTGTATTTCTCTCTGAGCACATAACTTGATGCAAATGGAGTTATTATACATTCCCACTGTTTAATTGGTACCTAAGGGAGTTAAAGCAGCAGCAATAAACGTGGATTATTTACTCAAATTTTTTAATTTAATATTTTGTTTTTTATTTCTCTTGGTATCCAACATAATTAGTTTTAATAAAACCCAACTTTTTGCACATTGCAGAAAAGAAGTTTGTATTTCCGATAAAAATATAATAACATAGTTAATTGATTTTACCTTTTATCATTTAATTGAATAGTACATGGATACAGTACTGAATATTTATTTGCTGTTTGTTATTTTGCTGAAGGCACATGATTGTTTCTCTGTTCAATATATTTTACAAAACCAGAGCTATTGATCTCATTTCCACTCGTCCTCTTTCCAAATAACGTTTCAATGAACTTCCGTGGATTGGTTAAATGCAAAAATATTATTTATATTTGTGAACATGTCAATTTCACCATTTTTCTTCATTAAGTAGATTAAAACTGGGTAATTTTAACTTCAGGACTAAATCCAATTTCTATTACTGTGGTGCAACAGCAGAAAACTGCCTGTAATTCCTCTGTAATTGGCATTAAACTGGCAGTCCCACTGAGAGAGGTCACTGCATGGCAGGATATGGGAAATGAGAATGTGTCAGAGAAGCAGTTCTTTGAAGGTTGAAGCTAGGTTGCATTACTGAGGCTAAACAGATGATAACTCTACATCTAATTAAGCTGCAGGATCCTTGAAATAGGAGTGTTCTCATTTCCCAGCACTTATTAACACCTTATATACACAGTGTTCATCAAAAGTGAAGTCTAACCAGGTTGCTGGGTTGGTTGCACAAGCCATAAAGCCATACTTATTGACAGCAAATCTTTCAGTTTCAATTAGTTTTGAAACAATTTGGTGCAAATACTAGATTAGAGTTTATTTCTGTAATTTTGTGACTGGATTTACCAATGCTTTTAAGTAGCATTGGCAATACGCTTTCTGTGTTTATTTTTAAGTCTGATGAGTTCTAGCCATTATGTTATGAAAATAATGGAACTTAATTCATTTCAGTGCAAAGTAATACATTTTGGAAAGTTAAACCAGGGCAGGACATACATATTAAGTGACTGGGGTCTGTGGAATGCTGTTGAAGGGGGATCTTGCAGTACTTTTGCATCACTTCCTGAAAGTGTCAACACAAGTAAATCGGATGGTAAGACAGGTGTATGGTGTGCTTGATGGTTTTGGCTGATGTATTGAGTGTAGGAGTTGGAGTGTTGTGTTGTAGTGATACAAGCCTTTGGTTAGGCTGCACTTGGAACATCATATGTGGCTCTGGTTGCTATATCATATAAAGATTATGATTAAGCTCTTGGGAAATTCATATGTTACCTGAATTAGGTGGATTTGAGAGGTTGGACAAGCTGGTATGGTGTTCCCTGGAGCAAACGAGGCAAGGGAATCAAAAATTGGAGGAAATAGGTTTAAGGTGAGAGGCTGGAATGGTAATTTTTTCACGCCAGCTGATACCTGGAATGAATTGCCAGAGGACATGGTGGAGGCAGGGATTGTAACTATATTCAAGAGGTATATGGAATGAGAATGATGTATAGGGATATGGAAATAATGCAGGCAACTGGGCTGAGTGTAGATAAGCATGATGGTCCACATAGGTGTGGCAGGCTGTAGGGTCTACTTCTATACCATACAAGTCCATGATGATATTTACTATTACTTTCAACATCTTCAGTTATAGCCCAGAATTAAAATTAATATTCTTGACATGAATTGGGAGCAAATCTTCTCCCGCAATTTCCTTTCTGGCATGTAGTAATCTTTTGGTAACTTGATCATATGGCCTTGTAGAAATGCTTCTACGAATTTTGTTCTTGGATATGTATATATCCAATGGAAACATTGAATAATACTGAGCAGAAAAACAGATCTTGGTCTATTCCTGGCAACAAGTGGCAGAGTGCTTAGCATGCTCATTGTGGTAAACAACCCAGCCCACTGATCCCAACAAACAAGAATGCCAGGGATCAAAGTGACCAGACACACTTACAAAGAAGCAGAGAACGTTATAATTCAGAAGTATAACAAGAGCAGTACAGGAAAATAGAGAAGAGGTAAAAGAACAACCATGAAGTTTTGAATGGTTGAACAGGGACAAGTGTGGAATCGTTTGAGAAAGTGAATGATCAGGTGTTCCAAGACCTGGAGGTATGCAGGAAGATGTCATAAGAGGAAATATTTGCAGCATGTTCTGTTTTTATTTCAGGTATTTGGCATCCACACTATTTTGATTTTTGATTCTTCATACCGTTTTGCTCAATACTTCAGGAGATCAAACATATTGTGCAACACGCTATTGTAATGCCAAGCTTTCTACCACCTGCCACTTTAATTTTCAGTCTTTCTCCGATGTGACCTTTCTGTCCTCTGTCTCCTATAATGTTCCAATGAAACATTATGTAACTTAGGAACAGTGGCGTGATTTTTAAACACCAGAAACAACAGGGATTCTGTAGATGCTGGAAATCCAGAGCAGCATACACAAAATGTGCTGGCAGCTCATTCCACGCTTTTGAGTGAAGAAGTTTCCCCTCATGCCCCCCTTAAACGTTTCATCTTTCACCCTTAACCTGTCATTGTAGTCTTTAGTGAAAAAAGTCTTCTTGCATTTTGCCCTTCTATACCCCTTATAATTTTGTATACTGCTATCAAATCTCCCCTTAGTCTTCTATGTCCCAGGGAATAAAGTGCTAACTTAATCAATCTTTCCTTGTGCATTTTAAAACCAGTTCAACCACCAATTCTGAGAAGAGGTGAACCTGGAACATTAATTCTTCAGAAGCTGCCTCTTCTGTATCTCTTGTTAAAAACTCTCCTTAGTACAAAACCTGGGCAATTCTTGGCATTCTTTTAATGTTGACTGTAATTAAGTTAAAACATTGTGATGTAAACTTCACTTTAAGAAAGTGCAGTCAACAAGCAGCATTGACCAATTTTCTGTGAAATCCATGTCTGTTTAAACTTGCAGTACTTTGCTATCATGTGTAGTGTCTAACCACTCATGGTGAGCATTGATTATAATGCTTCAGTTCTCAGGAACTTACATATGATTTTCATGGTTATGAATCAAACAATTATGAAATAGTCCATCCATATATGCCTTTGCTCATTGGGATGGATGCAGGATACAACAGGCCTTCTCAGAGTCCCTGTGCATCTTGAATGGATATTTGCCACACAGATGTGCCCCTGACCCAGGCTAGGTTTCTAGATGTCAACATCATTCGCATTGTTGGGCAGCCTTTGTGCATTGGGATTGGAGATCAGCTGTGACAGGTTTGGAGATGTGCTACAGTGCAGGAGCAGCAGGATCTTCCAGACTGCTACATTTTATAAAAACACAGAAACTGCATGTTGGAACTGTACATTTCAGATTTCCCCCTACTTCCAAAATCAAAGTTGAATGTCATGAGTATGACTGTTTCTTATGCCTTGGGCTTCTCAGACAGAAGGTAGGAAATTGTGAGGTAACATCCACTTCCAATTGATGATATGCATTTAACACACACTTGGCCATGTTTGTACACCCTTTTCAGCATTACTTTTGGCAGAAGTAGCAATCTGGTGGATGTTTACATGGTTGTACTTCTTGTTTTTGAATTTATTTTTTAATCTTACATCTGTACAACAACGTGAGGGAGTAAAAATCTTTGTGTTACGACTCGATTGCAATGAACAGACATGTGAATTTGTAAGTCTAATGGCTTGTAGAAAGAAGCTGTTCCACAGCCTGTTGGTCCTGGCTTTAATGCTGTGGTACCGTGTGCCAGATTGAAGCAGCTGAAACAGTTTATGGTTGGGGTGACTGGTGTCCCCGATGATCTTCCAGGCCTTCTTTATGCACCTGCTGCTGTAAATATCCTCAATGGAGGGAAGTTCATATCCACAGATGTGCTGGGCAGTCTCTACCACTCTCTGCAGTGCCCAGCGATCAAGGTTTGTAATCTTCAAACGGGGCAATAGTGAAAGTTGTTATTACCGTAACCTCTGTAATATTGAGGCTTATTTAAATAATGGTGGCATGGTAGCCTAGTGATTAGCGTAATACTGTTACAGCACCACCGACACAGGTTCAGCTCCACCACAGTCTGTAAGGAGTTTGTGCGCTGTCCCTTCGACTGTGTGGGTTTTCTCCAGGTATTCTGGTTTCATCTCACATCCCAAAAACGTACAGGTTAGTTGGTTATTTGTCACATGGCTGTAATTGTGTTCATTGGGCTGGAAGGGTCCACTACTGTGCTGTATCTCCAAAAAAAAAGAGTAGATTAATCCTCGTTAGAATGCCTGCACCTTTTTAGCTATATGACACAAGCATGTTAAAGCGGACATTCAGGAGTTTGACTCCTAAAGTATGGAGCCTCATTATTGGCTATTTTATTTATACTTTCTCAATATTCTATCAATCTTTGCATTTCAACTTACAGTAATATTTGATTGTTTGGTTTAGAGAGATTCTGTTAATTGATTTCTTAAGAATATCTCAAATATAGTATTAGTTTTGATGGTTAAGTTTGAGTCAGCCATGTTTCTATTATTTTTATTAAAAAAAAAGGTAAGTGCAGAATGCTACAAGTCTCATGAATAGTCAAAGCTCAAGAAAAATCTACAAATGATATTCGGCGGTGCCTTCCTTGAGTAACGAAAAGCTGTAAATTATTTAAGGAAGGAGAACCTGAACAATGCTTTTGATTCAGAGTTTCTGGTTAAATCAGTTTATCTAAATGATTTGATTGTGAAAGATTCAAGTTCAAGCTTGAGATCAGTCTATTGTCAATCAACCGTACAAAAGTACAAATGAAACAATGTTCTTCCGCACCAAGGTGCACCACACGGTAGATATAACTCACACACATAACATATAAATAATATTGCCACTAGTAAGTTAAGAAATAATAGGAAACTCAGCAGGTCAGGCAGCATCAATGGAAAAAAGTAAACAGTTCAGAACCGAAGAAGTGTCCCAGACCAAAACATCGACTGTTTACTCTTTTCCATAGATGCTGCCTGCTCTGTTGAGTTCCTCCAGCGTTTTGTGTGCATTACTTTGGATTTTCAGCCTCTGTAGATTTCTCATGTTTGTAACAAATAGTAAGGTGCATTTACAACATCAGTTAAAAATAAAGAGTATAATGCTACTGGCGCTTCATACGTGATGAGATCTGGTTGGTGACAGGGAGTTCAGTCATCTTACAGCCCTAGGGGAAGAAGCTATTTCTCATCCTGACAGTTCTTGTCCTAATGCTACTGTACCTCCTGCCTGATGTAGGGGGTCAAAGAGATTGTTGGATGGATGAGAGGGAACATTGACAATGCTGAGGGCCCTCCATGCACAGCAATCCTGATAAATATACCTCTGAAGGGTGAAAGAGAGTCCCCGATGATCCTCTCAGCAGTCCTTGCAATCTCTTGTAGGCACTTGCAGTGAGATGCCTTGCAATTCCTGTACCAGACAGTGATGCAGCTGGTCAGGACACTCTCGATATTGCTCTTGTGAAAACTGGTTAAAATGGTGGGGAGCAGGAGCCTCCATAACTTCAATCTCCTCAGGCAGTGAAGATGCTGAAGTGCATTTTTGACCAAAGAGGTGGTGTTGAGGGATCCGGTGAGATCTCCCATTATGTGCACTTCCAGAAACTTGGTACTCCTAACTCTGAGGAGCCTTGTATGTGCAGTGAGGAGTGCTCAATGTGCACCTTCCTAAAGCTCACAATTACCTCGTTGGTCCTGCCAACGTTAAGACTCACGTTGTGCTTGCACCATTCCTCCAGCCACTCTACCTCCTGTCAGTATGCCGACACATCGTCATTGATGATGAGGCCAACCACTGCTGTGTCATCGGTGAACTTGATTTGGTTTGCCTTGAAACTAGCAGTGCAGTCATGTGTCAGCAGTGTTAAGAGCAGTGGGACGAACATGCCGCCCGAGAGTGCCAGTGCTCAGCTAGAGACGTTTCTCTCAACATAGACTGACCATGGTCTTCTGTCAAGAAGTTGTGGATACAGTTACAGAGAGAGCGTTGAGACCCAACAAGGACAGTTTGCCCACTGCCTTCTGAGGGATGATCAGACTGAACACTGAGCTGAAATTGATCAACAGCATCCTGGCACCGGAGGCATCATTTTCCAGGTGGGACAGCATGGAACACAGTATAGGTTCTTTGAATCACATAAACATAATTGTCTCTGAACATAAGAAGTTATTAGGGCAGATGACTGAAAGAAGGTTTTAAGGAAAGTGTTGTGGAAATCAATGAGTAGAGACAGAAGGTTTCAGGAAGGAATTCCAGGGCTTTGACATTTGAAGACACAGTTCATGGTAGAGCGATGACCATATGGAAATGTTCCAAAGGTCAGAATTGGAGGTTAAAGGAAAAGGGAAGAACAAGGCAGTGAGTGGATCTGAAAACACAAAATCAGAATTGTGGTGACACGAAAAATCTGAGACCAGTAGTTCAATAATCTCAAGAATGTTTCTGGACAAGACATTGCAAATTTGGAAATGGCAAGGTCAGAGTTTCAGCTTTCAGTTTAGAAACAGGATGTAGCAAGGCAGTCATTGATATAATCTTGCCTAGAGGGTAATTAAGAATGAAGAGGATCTCAATAGCTAATAATTTGAGTCAGGTGTAGATCTGAGCAGTGAAAAGTACTTGAATGATTTGGCTGTAGAAGACCTTGAGGTTGCAGCCAGTTGAGTTCAATGCCAGCCATTTGCCACCATTATGTAGCTAGAGGATTGGGCTTGTGGCTTTGGTCCTTCCTACTTTTAGTGGTGAGAAAATTACAGCCCACCTAGTGCTGGACACTGGTAATGCAGTTTGGTGGAGGATTGAAGCTGCTGATGATGGTAATGATATGCAGGTGTGTGTCACTTAATACTTTGTAATTCTGCACGCTAATATATGGGGCTATTTTCATAGATACATGGTATGAGTTTTTGTTTCCATTTTGTTTTGAGGTACAGACTATTGTTCCAATATGACTGTTGTTAAACGCTGGACACACTTCATAATCATTAACAACCAATCTCAAATCTGCTTTAACACAAATACAACATTTTCCAGGGTATGGAAGTTTTTACCTGAATAGTAATTCAGAAGTGCGTGGGTGAACAACAAAGCGATAAGTATTCACATCATAGGAACTGGAGAATAGAAAAATAGGAAATAAATTAGAAAATATCATTGTGACAGTAGTTATGACAAGAAGATCCAGAATACTTGTAAAAACCCATCACATTTTCTAGCGTTCTTCAAGGAAAGAGATCTGCTATGTGTACTGAGTCTGGCCTAAATATAACCAATAACAGCACTCTGAATGGTGCAGCATCTCCACAGATCATTCTGGAGGGCATTTCAATGTAGGCTGTGCAGCAATGTACCTAACCTATAAAAAGATAAAACTTCTATCAAATGTTATCATTTCACTAATCGGATGTACTTCAGACAACAAATCTCCGAAGGTTTACGAAATTCAAGGAGAACCAGATAATTGACTGAGACTTTGTTCCCTATTGAATGCCAGTGACAATATCATTAAGATTGTTATCAGCACCTCTGCAACACCTTTTTGTGACAATGTGATTCAGTCAAAGTTTTCCCACATACGCTATTACAGTCCTTTGCCAAATGGCAATGAGTCTCTGCTTCATTAGCAGCCAGTTTGTGGCTGTAGTTTTGTCGATTTATTTATCTATTAATTAATTTATTTAGAGATGCAGCGGGGAACAGGACCTTCTGGTCCAATGAGGTATGTTACCCTGTATCCCCATTATTTAACACAGGACAATTTACAATAATTTATTAACTGATACATCTTTGGACTGTGGGAGGAAACCAGAGGTCACGGGGAGAATGTACAGACTCCTTACACATGGCATCCAAACTCCAGTGCCCCAAGGTGTGACACTGTCAGGCCAACCGCTATGCTACTGGTTTAGTGTGGTTTGTGTAATCTTTAGATGTCAGACATGGGTTATTGATGGCATTTGTTTGTGGGTTCAAATATCACTCTGGATCACTCTGTAAATTCAAGCATAAAGATTGAATCAACTGACTGTATTACTGATATAGTCAGGGGAGCTGCCATTTGAATGAGACGCTCACTGTCGACAAAGATGGATACCAAAGATTTTCGGACACTATTCTGAATAAGAAAGAAGCTTTCTTTGGATTCCAACTTAACATTGATCATATCAATAAGATACAATGGATGAATAATTAACCAAAGAGAAATGCTGTTCATGCAACACTGCGTTTAGTTGGCAAAGTTCTTTTGAACTCTGTTCTCAAAGCTTTTTTGGCTGGTATAACAAACTGCATGGCTCACGTGTTAGGCTCAATAGGAACCAGTGGCCATTAATGGATGAAAAAAGATGTTCCGAGCATGCATTTCTTGGTCACGGTAAGAGGTTTGTAAACATCATGACAAATTTAAGTATGTCAAACTATTGAATAAATTAAAATCTGGTGCAGACAGATGCTCTTGTAAAAGGTAGAAATAATTGTTATTATTTCAAGGGAGAGCCACGGGCTCCCACATGGGCTCCAGCTACGCCTACTTTCTTGTCGGCTATGTGAAATAGTCCATTTTCCAAGCTTTCCCTGCAAATGCTCCACAATTCTTTCTGCTGCACATCGACGACTGCATTGGTGCTGCTTCATGCACCCATACAGAGCTTGTCGATTTCATCAACTTTGCCTCCAACTTCCATCCTGCCCTTATATTCAATTGGCCCATTTCTGACACCCCTCTCCCCTTTCTTGATCTCGCTGTCTCATTCTCTGTAGAAAACAACTACCTACCAATAAATTCTATAAACCTTCCAATTTCTACGGCAATCTTGAAGGCAACCCCGTCTCCTGAAAAAATGTTATTCCCTTTTATTTTTTTTTCTTTTCCTCTCCACCTTCCCTCTTCTATTTCCCACTCTGGCCTCTAGCCTCTTCTCTTTTCCTGCCTGTCACCTCCCCCTCATGCTCCTCCTCCTTCCCTTTCTCCATAGTCCGTTCTCCTCTCCTATCAGATTCATTGTTCTCCAGCCCTTAACCTAACGCCCACCTGGCTTCACCAATCACCTTCTAGCTTGTTCTCCTTTCCCTCCCCCTCATCTTCTTATTCTGGTATCTTCCTCCTTCCTGTCCACTCCCGATGAAGGGTCTCAGCCTGAAACATAGATTTCCATAGATGCTGCCTGATCTACTGAGTTCTTCTAGCATCTTGTGTGTGTTGCTCTGGATTTCCAGATTCTGCAGGATCGCTTGTGCTTATGTATTGTGATCAGATATTTAACTACTAACATATCAGAGATCTAGGCTTGGTAAGAGCTATGACAGGAAATGCATTGCATTTAAGAAGTGAAATCAGACCATATTCCATCAAAATTGATGGTACATATTATTTTGGAAGAAAATGATAGTAAATTGCAAGCGTGCGCATCTTATTTCTGGAACAAGTATTCGCAGATCCGAATCTGTTACTTTGCTCTTCCACTTTTAACTTAGACTAATGTTATTAATTTAAACCTTATTTTCTTTCCAAGTAAAATGTATATCAAATTTAATGGGCAGCAGAACACAGGTATTATTGTGCAGAGTAATTCAGATCCAGCAGTTCTCCATTTTGCTCTGGCTGTACATTGTTACTGCACAGTTTATTAATTTGGCACTGTAAAGCAAAATATACAATATTACAAGTCAACTGATTGTAAAACGCAAGCATTCATTTTCACCTTTTTTTCTGATTTTCAGAAGTAGATGAGAAAAGGGAGAATAACCCACAAGGCGAGGTAAGTGGAACAATACATTTAATCCCCTGTCTATTACAAAAACACACAGTCGATTGTGAGTGCTAAATTAAAACAAGCTACATTTAGAGAGATTTAGCTATGTGAACATTTCCGCACTCATATGAAATATTGTAATTGAAGGAAATATGAAATTTAAAAGCTGGAAATTCTACAGGTCAGCATCTAAATGCATCGACAGAAACACAATTGATATCACATCAACAATTAGGAGAAATTAGCTTTAAATATAACAAGCTATTGTTATTTAACATAAGAGATTTCAGAAGAATCAGAATCAGGCTTATTTATCACCGGCATGTGTCCTGACATTTGTTAACTTAACAGCAGCAGCTTGATAATATAGAAGAAAAAAAGTGAAAATAAATAAATAAGTAAATCAATTGCAGTATATTTTTATTGAATAGATTAAAAATCATGCAAAAACAGAAATAATATATATTAAGAAAGTGAGGTAGTGTTCATGGGTTTAATGTCCATTTAGGAATCGGATGGCAGAGGGGAAGAAGCTGTTCCTGAATCACTGACTGTGTGCCTTCAGGCTTCTGTACCTCCTACCTGATGGTAACAGTGAGAAGAGGGCATGTCCTGGGTGCTGGAGGTCCTTAATAATAGATGCTGCCTTTCTGAGATACCGCTCCTTGAAGATGTCCTGGGTACTTTGTAGGCTAGTACCCAAGATGGAGCTGACTAGATTTACAACCCTCTGCAGCGTTTTCGGTCCTGTGCGGTAGCCCCCCCACCCCAATACCAGACAGTGATGCAGCCTGTTGGAATGCTCTCCACTGTACATCTATAGAAGTTTTTGAGCGTTTTTGTTGACATACCAAATCTCTTCAAGCTCCTAATGAAGTATAGTCACTGTATTGCCTTCGTTATAACAACTTCGATATGGTGGGACCAGGTTAGGTCTTCAAAGATCTTCATACCGAGGAACTTGAAATTGCTCACTCTCTCCACTTCTGATCCCTCTAAGAAGACTGGTATGTGTTCCTTCATCTTACCCTTCCTGAAGTCCACAATTAACTCTTTCATCTAACTGACGTTGAGTGCCAGGTTGTTGCTGTGACACCACTCCGCTAGTTGGCATATCTCACTCCTGTACACCCTCTTGTCACCATCTGAGATTCTACCAACAATGGTTGTAGCATTGGGAAATTTATAGATGGCATTTGAACTGTGCTTAGCCACTCAGACATGGGTATAGAGAGAGTAGAACACTGGGCTAAGCACACACCTCTGAGGTGCGCCAGTGTTGATCATCAACGAGGAGGAGATATTATCACCAGGATAATATTATTCCAGGCATAAATGTCCTCTAACTAGCCAGTCTACCAAAAATTTGAAAAGTAGTCCATTTTGCCAGATATATTTTTCCATTCAGGCAAAAGAGATCTGACTTAACTTTTGCCTGAGGTCTGCCTATTACATGAGAGTGAAGTGTGGTTTTCATTATAGAGAATTGCATATTTGACCAGTGGGTGCTCTACTCAACAATCATTCTCTCCCAATACGAGGAGGGAACGTATTTAGAAATGTCCTGTCTGCATGGTCTATACCCTTATCACTGAAGATCAGATTACCAAAGCAACAAAGAACCTGCTGGAGCAGCTCAGTGTATAAACAGTGATGATGGGAGAAGGAATTTTCTCTTGTCCCTCCCCCACCCCCACAGATGCTTCCCAACCTGCTGTGTTCCCTCAGCAGATAGCCTGTTGCTCCAGAGTTAAGTCTCGTGTCTCCAGGTTACCCAGTTTACCAACTCATATTCTGAGAACAAGTTTATTCTCTGCTGCGTCCATCTTCAGGCAGTGCATCATTTAATTTCCTTTCTCACTCTTGTGGCCAGCTCATCATTTCCCTCTGGTTCCCCTCCATGGTCCGTTATTCCATAGTCCACTGTCCTCTCCTATTAGATTCCTTCTTCTTCAGTCCTTTACCTCTTCCACCTATCACCTCCTAGCTTCTTACAACATCACTCCCTCCTCCACCCACCCACTTTCTGCCTCACTTGATCTCACTTATCACCTATCCCCTACTGCTTGTCCACCTTCTAGTGGCTTTTGCCCCCTTCCTTTCCTGATGAAGCATCTTGGTCCAAAATGTCAACTGTTTGTTCCCCTCCATAGATGCTTTCTGACCTGTTGAGTTCCTCCAGCATTTTGTGCGTTTCTTCTTTTGGCTTCCTCAATCTTCTGCATCAATGCCTGAGAGACTGGAGTATATCTGATCAGACTGCTCAGTATCTTCAGTATCCTCTCAGCACTTATGACCCCATGATTTAGTACCTTCTCTCACTCCCTTGAGAATACTGGAAGGCAGCTGATGATGCAAACAGACATAGTTTATCAAAGTACCTAGATATTGTGTAAAACAGCATTTCTTGTAGTGCCTTCTGGAAGCACTGAAACATTTGGACTAACGTACAACATGGTGGTCATGTACAATAATTCATAATAGGGTGCACACTCAGTATTCCAGGAGCCATGAAGGGGGCTTCAACTCTTTTAACCTGGAAAACCCTGATAATTAGAAATCTGAAGGCCACAGTTATATCAAAATATTTTGCTGTTGGAACAGACAAAACAGCCTCTTTGGTGAAGGGATAAATCTAGAGTAGGTTGAAAGGTTGGCACAATATTGTGGGCTGAAGGGTCTGTATTGTGCTGTCCTGTTCTACGTTCTCCATAGGTGGTGTTTCTCCTCAAAAGGCTCCCCGTACCCTTTCCTTTATTGTCTTGTTTGCTGCTCCTTCTCATATCACTAGAGGCAGATGCAAAAAGTGGGTAAAGCCTTTATTATGGGCAAAATTCTGGCTGTAAAGCATTACATTTATCCAAAGATAGATTCACTACAAAGCTGAGACAAATGCTCCATATCCCTTTGCAGCTAAAATCCCCTTAAATATTGGTGGGGCAACAGGTTTGCTGTTGACTCCAAGAAACAGCAGGCAGGACTGGCAACTGCCCCTAACTATATTCTCCTTATGTTTTGTTTGGCGAAAGGTGAAGAATTATATATGCATTTTTCATCTGGCTCTGCACTTCTCTCAGGAGACAGACCAGGTCAGCTTAAATCCATTTGGAACAATATGGAGAATATGAAATCCAGCAGGAAAACAAATTGTGGGATATCCTTGTACACCTGTTGTCAGTACAGTCATTCCTCAGTCAGGATTTCAAATATGGACTCAGTGATAAAGAACTGTTTAATGATATTTTTGTGATCTATAGCTAAAGTATTATTCCTTGAGTGTTATTCAGAGCTTTACGGATTCCACCATGCATATGAGTGCAGGATTTTAATTTGATTACCTCTAACTAAATTTCATGTAAGCACCTTGTAAACTTATTTATACAATACTTCAAGCAAAATTTAGGGGGAGGACAAAGTTCATATTAATGGAAAAAGTATGATCACTAACAAAGCAACAGGTTAACTGTTTTAAATAGAAATGCTGAGCTGAAATACTTTCTGCTCCTAAAATGAAAATGAGTGGTCAAAACAATCAGTAAATTGAATAGTTCATAATTTTTAAAAAATCACATTATATCAAAATCTAAAAGAAACACTATTCAGTGACCATGTGATTCCATCAATTTAATAATAATGTGTTATTTTTTATTCCTAGAATGCTGAGATGTCACCTCAGCAGAGAAAGAAGAGTGTATATACACCTCCAACTATGAAAGGTACTGTTCAGGTACTGTTCAAGATTCTGCTTGTATGTGTGTATGACCAATTGCTAAAGCTGACTGGAGTCTTTCTGACCTAGTTTGCCTCAGCAAATATTTGTTGTGAGCTGGACTGAACTAATTCTCGTTCAAAGTATCCAACGAGTAAATTAAATGGTTGGGCAATAAATTGACAAAAAGGTAATTCATCAACTTGCTGATTTCTTGCTGCCAGCAATTCAATGCCACCAGAGTAACTGTGACATCATTATTTTGGCACTTTAACCTTCAATCAATAGGGTGTCTGAAATAACAGTAATTAATTCTGAATAACGTTGCTTTCTCTCTCAATTGATTCCCTGTCACTATCAGGACACAGGTCACAAGCACTTGAGATAACTTGCTTTCTCTCTCGTTGGTCGCTTTCTGAATTTAGAATGGACGGGCTCACTTTAAGTGAATCTGGAAGGTGCCTTCTGCCACTGATGTTATTAATTGCATTATTGTTTCCTAACCAGCAGGCAATGGGCTCATGCTCACATGAGTGGGCAACGTCAGTCAGCATTCCATTTGTTACATTCATATACTTAAAATATGAGATTTAGAAGCAGTCTCGTTAAAAGATTTACTCAAATCATTTTCAGTCCATGCTGAAAAATCAAAATGGCTGCCCGAGCCAATGGTTTTACCAATGCAAAATCATGGGACTTAAATACATTCTTCAGTATTTTCAGCTCTGCTAATTCATTTAAAAAGTTTATTGTTCCATATTTATCAAAGTATAAACTAACAGATTTTAGTATAAAAGTCCAGTACAGGCTTTGAAGAGAGGACAAACCTCTCTTATTTTTTTAAATTATCAAATATGATGCAACTACAAACGTTTTACTATGCAGATACAAATTTTACCATAATGAAAACTTTAATGTGTTACCCTCACTAAAATCTGTAGAAATACATAATATTCATTCATTTAAGATGTATAAATTAGGTTCATTATTTGAAATTGGTATGAAGAGTTGTGTGGCCTTGCCTCATGAAATATCACTGAATGCATTTCAACACTTAATTTGAATAAGTCAGTTTTCCAAGTTAACATCAAACCGATGCTTGTGAATAACCAAAAAAAGTGTTTCATATATAAATGAAGTATTTCATTAGAAACACCCTCATGTAATGCAAAAAATATGTCTCACATACACATTTGCTGTACCAACATTGACTTGGTACATTGTAGATCCTTAAGTTAGTTCATTCTTTGGCAAATATGTCCTAATAAAACAGAGAGTTCAAAAATCAGAAGGGATTCTCCCAGTTACTTTAATGAGAAATCTGTGGGGATCCTAGCTGATTGGAAGTAGACCTGTCTATGTTAACATTAACAAGTTACTTCAGTCACAGTTAAAAGAGAAGAGTGAAAGAGCTTGTAGGTACCCACCGTCAATACCTCACCCACTCCCAACATCTCATTTACATAAAATCAATCACAGAATTGGTATAGTTCCAGTGGCCATTCAACCTGTTGAGGATGTGCTATCCTATGTTAGAGTAATCCAGCTACACCCAACCCTCACTTTCTTCACAAAGCTTGCCAAGTCTTATCTTTAGGTATTTAGATTTGCCTTTAGAGCTGCATTAGATAACCAGAATTGAATCTTGCCCACCTGTTCCCCATGGCAGGTCTTTCAGACTCTGG
Organism: Hemitrygon akajei; assembly: GCF_048418815.1. NCBI lineage: Eukaryota > Metazoa > Chordata > Chondrichthyes > Myliobatiformes > Dasyatidae > Hemitrygon > Hemitrygon akajei. The sequence continues at coordinate 165,157,400 of NC_133128.1, read as the reverse complement.
TCTCTCAGTCACCTTTGGTTCTTTTGTCAATCATGTTTCTTAGCATTTGATCCTTCTATTGATAGGAACATCTGCTTTCTGTATACTCTTTATAATTTTAAATATGTCTATCAAATCTCCTCACGAACTCTTCTTCTCCAAAGAGAACTGCTCTGATCAAAGCATTTAACTAAAGCCCTTCAAACCTTGGATATCTATGTTAAGTCAAAAGTCTGCCTTTTAGTGTGGTGGCCAAAAGTAGACACATAACCCAGTTGTGGCCAAACCAGCATTTCAGGAGGCTTCAGTGTGATGGTCTTACTCTTGTGCTCAATGGTTCTCCTTACAAAACTAAGGATTTTGTGTTTATCAATCTTCCCCGCTACTTTCAACAAACTATGCACCTGTACCCATGTACTGTACCCCTTTCAGAATCATAATCTCTCATTTTACAATCTTCTGCATTACATTTCATATGCTTTCTCATTGTATATTTTACCAGCCTGTCTATATGTCCTTGAAGTCTTGTACTATTCTCTTCAAAGTTCAGTTCAGATGTTGTGCTTTCCATAAATTTTATATCAACAAAAGCAATGGTGCTGGTACCTGGGCAGATCTATTGTACAATTCTTCCAGTGGCAAAACTATGTTTTACTTCTATCTGTTGGTTAACCAATTTTGTTGACAAGCTTATTATGTGGCATTTTATCAGCTGCCCAGTGGAAGTCTATACATGTCTCATTAACTGTTTAACGCAATAAAAAAGCATGTTACTTAGACATGATTTATAATAATACTATGCTGGCTTTTTCATTGACCATCGAATGCCCAACTACAACAGTACCTTTTTTCTTGCTCCTTCCTGCCATTCAAGTTCTTTAGGGCATTTCATTGTTACCAGTAAACCATAAAACTACTTTTTCCATTGAGAGTAGGGGAGATTCAAACAAGAGGACATGAGTTGAGAGTTAAGGGGCAAAAGTTTAGGGGTAACACGAGGGGGAACTTTACTCAGAGAGTGGTGGTTGTGTGCAACGAGCTTCCAGTAGAAGTGGTAGAGGCAGGTTTGATATTGTCATTTAAAAAAAATTGGAGAGGTATATGGACAGGAAAGGAACGGAGGGTTATGGGCTGAGTGCGGGTCGGTGGGACGATGTGTGAGTAAGCATTCGGCACGGACTAGTAGGGCCGAGATGGCCTGTTTCCATGCTGTAATTGTTATATGGTTATATGGTCATATGGTTAAACCCACCAACCAGCAGATCTTTGGCATGGAGCCAAAGAAAGGTGGAGCAGCCAGGGTAAACTTGTGGAGGATATTGCAAAATTATCCCAGGTTGAGATTGAGTCTGGATCACTGGAGCTGTGAGGAACGAGTATAAAGCTTATGAAGTTATGAAATTATCACTTCCGTTGACTAAAAATTTCTACACTGACACTTAGTGCTGGGATAGAGACAAGTGAAGCAAGTCCATTGAAGCCTCCTCTCACACTGTCCCACAAATTCTTCCCCTCTTTGCCATTCTAATTTCTGTACTCCACAGGGAGGAATCCAAAGATTATTAATTTTGAGGTGTTGCTTATTCTTTTTCCCCAACTCCTTAAAATTTACTGGCTGAATCTCATTCCTTTTTCTGAGCGATATTAGCATGGACTACAGTTGTCTGGATGAACTGGCCACAGTCATAGAGACCCTCATCCATGTTAGCCTTTGAATACCCACCAAGACCAAAACTCTAATACTAAGAGCAATCCAATCTAAGAGCCAGAACTCTGATCCTGGTGGACAACCATTATATTAGCTCCTGGATTACAGCTGAAGACAGTGGGAATAATGAACATGATGATTTTTGATAAACAGCACGACTTTTAGTCTGTGTACTCTTCAATGCGAATTAATTTGTGATATTGACTGTTCAGAATCTACCAGTCCCAATGTGATATGGTCAGTTTTATGTGATAATCAAAATTTAAACTGCCCTCCGGTGTCCCAGAATTGAATATACACCATGAGCTGATGCATAATTCGGAGCCATTATAAAACCAAACATGGAACAGTGAAATCATTTCCAGGGTCTTACCCAAGAGATTAATGATTTAATTGTTTGAAGATTCAGCATATAAAACTTCGTTATATTATTGAAAAAGTTCTGTATGTATGCTGGTCTTGATAATTTGATAATTTGATATTTTATTCTCACTATCTACCTGCTTTTGACACTTCTTTTCCTCAGCATGTCAATTGAAACAGATGAATTGCATTTATCTCTCTGTCTAATGATAGCACTTGATCAGTTTAGGTGTGTTTCTCTGGGTTACAGCAATGCAGTGAATTGTTACCTGATGATTGTCATGGACACTTTTTCCGATGATTCTTCCTTGACGATTGAAATCTCCTCACTAGACAGAATCAAAATCTCATAACTCAGCTTGGAATTGAAAGCTAAAGAGAAGGGTTGAATGTTCTTGGTGGCCAAACCTAACTTAACAACATTCCAGAAATTATGCATGACCATTTAAACATTTTGTTTTATGAATGCAATGAAAAGTTCAAAAACGATTTATAATAATAAAAAATTGGAGTGCAGGTTTCTTAGGAATTGATTGATTCCTGTGATGGTGGTTTTGTTAAGTAAGGGGACGTTGAGCTGATCGGGCCTGTAATATTTAGAAGAATTGGCAGAGCTGTAATTGAAACATACAAAGTACATACGAGGGGTGATTGATAAGTTCGTGGCCTAAGGTAGAAGGAGTCAATTTTAGAAAACCTAGCACATTTATTTTTCCCACATTTACACACTTAGTTCAGCGGTTGTGGAGCATACGGATCCCTTCTTTGTAGAAGTCGTCGTCTTGGACCTCCAGAAGTGGTCTTCAGCATGGGGTGATTGATAAGTTTGTGTCCTAAGGTAGAAGGAGATGAGTTATTAACTTCAAACTTTCTGCATTTTCACTCAGAGTAGAACTGACATGCATGTCAGGACAGCTGTATAACTCATCTCCTTCTACGTTAGGCCACAAACTTATCAATCACTCCATGCTATTGGACCACCTGGAATTCCAAGATGCTCTCATTACATGCATGTGCAGTTCAACTCTTTGAGTGATAATGCAGAAAGTTTGGTTAATAACTCATCTCCTTCTAGCTTAGGCTACGAACTTATCAATCACCCCTGCTGTGGACCTCTTCTACAAAGAAGGATCCGTATGTTGCACAACTGCTGGACTAAGTGTGTAAATGTAGGAGGGGACTATGCTGGAAAATAAATGTGCTAGGTTTTCTAAAATTGACTCCTTCTACCTTAGGCCATGAACTTATCAATTATCCCTCGTACATGGCTTGGTGAAATAAATGTAGGAATAGTATTTTCCTGGACAGGGAGTATTTACAATAAGAAGTCACAACTCAGAGTTACCAACTCAGGACTGAAATGCAAAGCTTTTTCTTTGCTAGACAGAGGTGGATCCTTGTGGGAGATCAATGGCTGAGTTTATTCCAGGGAGAAGTTCACTTAGAGATACAGCACAAAATAGGCCTTTCTGGCCTCTCAAGCCTCTTTGCCCATAATCCCAATTTAACCCTAACCCAATCACGGGACAATTTACAATGACCAAGTAACCTACTCAGTATGTCTTTGGATGGTGGGCGGAAATTGGAGTACCCAGAGAAAACCCCTGCATTCCATGGGGAAGATATATCGACACCTTACAGATGACGCTGGAATTGAACTCTGAACTCCGACGTCCCGAGCTGCATTGTGTTGTGCTAACTGGATCGCTGTAGGTGGATGTTTAATATTAACGGATTAGAGTGCTATGGGATTAGTACGGGAAGTAGCACTAAGCTGAAAGATTGAATGATAGAGCAGGTATGTGGGGCTGAATGGCTTGTTCCTGATTGTACAGCATTACCTATGTAATGTAAGAGTACAAAATTTGAACAATGGCTTTTCAATTCTACAGCAATGCTTAACTGCTGTGTAGTAGATCTGACAACTCTTCAGGGCATCACAGAAGTTGATGAGGCCACATACGCAAGGTTGGAAACCAGTTGGGTAGAATTGACACCACAGGTTAACGTGGTTACAATATTCCTTAATATTTAATGAATTTATTTAGAAAGGTTACAAAAAAATAAAAATGGATAAAAGAATATTCAGTACACCAGCTGTAGGGTAACAAATTGCTGCCAGGAGACTCCGCTCCTCAAAAGTGGTCAGTGACAACAGCACTGTGCACATAGAGTGCCAAGCGTAAAAACGTAGGTCTGGGAACAAAGAGGTTGGGAATCACTCTTATGTAGGAGATGCATAGACTCCCTCAGTGATCCAGATGGTTTTCTAAAAGGTGTCAAGGCAGTCCCAAATTCATGTCCTTTCTGTGCAGTTAATGGATCCAGTGTAAGGTTCGACCAGTGATGTGGTTTACACAAGGCTATTAAGTCTGCATTATCAGAACCTGTGGAGTGCTCTGCCACAGACTGCGGTGGAGGCCAAGTCTGTGGGTATATTTAAAACAGAAGCTGATAGTTTCCTGATTGGTCAGTGCATCAAAGGATATGGCGAGAAGGCAGGAGCATGGGGTTGAATGGGATCCGGGATCAGCCATGATGGAATGGTGGAGCAGACTCGATGGGCAGAATGGCCTAATTCTGCTCCTATGTCTTATGGTCTTTTGGTTTTATCAACTGGGGAGCAAGGGAGGATGGGGAAGTACAGGTTTAATGGCAGGACTCTTGACAGTGTGGTGCAACAGATGGATCCTGGAATCCACATCCATAGATTGCCCAAATTTGCCACACAAGTTAGTAGAGTGGTTAAAGTGTATGGTGTGTTGGCTTTCATTAGTCAGATAACTGAGTTCAAGAACCTTGAGGTAATGTTGCAGCTCGATAAATCTCTGGTTAGACCATATTATGTTCAGTTCTGGTCACCTCATTAAAGGAAGAAAGTGGAAGCTTTAGAGAGGATACAGAGGGGATTTACCAGAATGCTGCTGGATTAGACAACTGTCTTATGAGGAAAGGTTGAGTGAACTAGGGCTTTTCTCTTTAGAGTGAAGGAAGATGAAGGGTGACTTAATAAAGGTGTATAAGATGATAAGAAGCATATATAAAGTGGACATTCAGAGACCTTTTCCCAGGGTGGAAACGGCTAACGTGAAGGGCATAGTTTTAAGGCAATTGTAGGGGGATGTCAGAGCTAGATTTGTTTATGTATAACATAGAACAGTGGGTGCATGGAACATGCTGCCAGGGTAGTGATAGAGGCAGATGCATTAGGAGAGATTTAAGCGACTCTTAGATAGGCACATGGATAAAATCAAAATGGAGGGCTATGCAGGAGGTAAGTGTCAAACAGGTTAAAGGTTTAGCACAATGTCATTGGTCAAAGGACCTGTGTGGTGTTATGTTCTATAGGGAGTTTTAGAAAGGAAACAGTCTTGGCACTTGGGAGACGTATGTTTAGGTATCAGATGAAAATTGCTGTGATGACTTACATCTATAATATTTGTCAATATTAACATTTTTGAAGTAAACTGCCACTTAAATGGGGTATTTCCTGAGAAAACTATCAGAGGGCATTTTGAGAATAGCTTGTCACTAGAACCAAAAGATAAGAGAACAATTGTAGAGCAAAATTAATAATGTCTCTGTAAAAGAAAACATTGTTGAAAACTAGACAAAATCAACGTCAAATATGTTTGATGGTGTAAACTTTGTACAAAAGTATTCAGTGAAGTGGATTACTGCTTTATGTCCATGTGCGTATGATTCATGTTTTACACAGTCCACGTTTCATTGCTTCATTATAGCATTAAAATGGCTTTCAGCATTATAAAGTGAAAACAGATCACTTTTCTTCTCCTGCCAGCCTTATATTTAAAAAAAAGATATGTTTTTTCACATCTCATTGTTTCCATCTCTAATTACCTTAGATAACACAGTAGGGAGTAGCTTTCATGAACTGCGGTAGATTCTCCCACAGTGCTGAGGGCAGGGAGTTCCGGATTTAGACCTGGGATGAGAAGGATGAAGGACTGGTGATACTTGCACTACCAGCAGGCTCCACAACAAGTCAAGACTGTGTCCGACTTGGATGGGAATCTATTGGTGCTTTTATTCTCAGGAGCCTGCTGCACTCGTCCTTCTTGGTGGAATAGGTCACAGGATTGTGCGTAGTTGGGGGGTGTAGCTTCTCTGCACTTTGTAGATGGTACCTGCTGGCGCCATGTGTACTGTGGTGGTGGGAATGAGCATTTATGCACCAACCATGGATGTTTTGCTTTGTCCTGGATATTGTTCAGCTTGTTGAAGGTAGCTGGTGCTGCATTTGTCCGGTAAAGTGTGCAGCATTCCACTATGTTCCTCAATGGATTGTCAGAATGCGAGTCATTTGCCACAGGATACAGAGCTGTTCCCATAGCCTTGGTATTTATATATCTGGTCCATTAGAATTTCTAGGGTCCTCAAAGTTGAGGGATTGTCAGCAGCAATACCATTGAATATGCAAGTTAGGTGGATGGATTCCCTCTTGTTGGAAATGGCTTTGCTCAGCACTTTCATGGTTTCAGTATCATTTGTCTGTGCCATGGCATTTCATACAGTCAAAATGGGAAAAGTTGTTCTTCTTGTAAATGAGAGATTGCTAGTGTGTAAGCACAGATATCAACCAATGTAAAAAAGGTTAAGGTATATTGAGATGAATCTAAAAGGTTGTTGAAGAGTATAGCGGGAAGGGGGCGAGAACCCTAATTTATGGTTTAATACTTTTCTATTCCTAATGCAATATTGACAGCTTTGGTACTCAGCTAAATTTCTCAACGGTGCTCACTGCAACTCAAAGCCTCTTTCTTGAACTTTGGGTCAGCTCGAGCCTGCAGGATAGGTCCTCTGCATCTGAACAGGATACATTGAGGGGCAGGATGACCACAGGTAGACCCATGACAGCAAACTCCAGACCTTGTACTTACATTCAACAGTCCCAATGTTACATTTATGTTACAGCTTGAGCAACCAAACAGGATTAAAAGCGAACTACAAAGATAATTGGCCAAGAAATTACAGTCAGTGGCAAGGCACCTGCATTTGTTGCTGATTTTTGGAAATAATTTATATTTGCCTTGTGTAGTCCTCCTGGCAGGAACAAGCTGAAAAAAGATCGGTTGACTCTCTGGTGAGGTCCTCCATGTAGCTATTCCTTTGCGATACAAATGGAAAGACATAGTGTTGTTTGTAAGTGAGACTTGCTTTGACACTGTGTAAACTATACTTCCTAAGCTGAGCTGGCTGTCAAAATATTAAATGTTTCTAACATATAGAAACATCTAAATATTGTTAAGCTATTAACACATTTTAAAATGTTAAATTGTGCCAAAAGTGAAAAGTAGAAACATTTTAAAAGCAATTGATAACAATTGCATAATATCATGCAATTTTAAAAGTACTGTATTACCACTTACCATGGAATTATTTTGCTCCATGCAAAGCATGAAGAACCGAATGAAACAGGTTGTTTTGTACAGATTTCCCTTTGCAAGTGGTGAGGACTTATTGACCTTGTTACATTCAATGCCTGAAATAGTTTGTTGTGTGTGGATGTGCTAAAGTTTCTGTGCAAAATCTGATCCATTTACATACTTGACTTCAGCATAGGGAGTCTTGCTTGAACACTGGACGATACCTTACTGGACGTAATGACACAAAGAATAAATAAAGCATAAATAATCAAGTAAGAGAGAAAAATCATGCATCAGCAAAGATAAGCCAGACTAGGCAGCAGTAATATAGCAGAGGGCCATGTGCTTTTGGACACTTAGCATTAAGCCAATCAATGAGCAAATGACGGGTATAGATTTTCCTCTTCCAGTATGTAGTTTCAGATTATCTAATGGAATCTGATGGATTTTTTAAGGTTTAAAATAAATTACCAACAAAAAAATCTAACTCTACTAAGAGCAGAAACTTTATTTTAAATAAGTTGATAATGTACAATTGGTATAAAAAGAAATTTACACTGATATCTAACTATATTTACTTAATCACAGGATATTTAAATGACAATTGATTAATAATGTTTTTACTGTCTACCTTATGTTTGCTCATGGTACCCAAGAGATACTGGAAAAGTCTGTTGCCCACCACTACATGCCTGGATATTGCCAAAGTAATAGAGTGTTGTTTGTCCAAACCTTGATGTGTGATGTTCCAAAATCCCTGTTGTTCATCACCTGCCTGATGTAAACATGATGATGAGGATAAGATTTATTGTTAGAGTAAGTTTTTTTCCCTGATTGGCTGCAATGCATTCTGCATAATGCAGCCACAGTAGAAATGGTGCATGATGAATTGTGTCACTGGGTTACTGATTGACAAATTGCGCTAATCCAAATGCTCCACATGTCTCCAGAATGTCTTATAGTTGATGAAGGTGTTTGAGATGTTTGAAGGTGAGCCACTTATCACTTCAATCATAGTTTAGTAACCTTACTATTGATTGGTCAATAATGCATCCCGATGTCCAACAGCCAGATGCTTCCCCAGTTCGATGTTCCATCTGAAAGTCAGCATTACCTTATAATTCATTTAAATGACAGAAGTTGCAATACAAAACTTGTTCTACCCTTAAGAAAGGAAATGCCTGTTTCACATACTTCATTAAGTAGACTTTTTGCAATTTACTTTGTATTGTCTCCCATCCCAGAACTAGAGACAGGCATTCAGTCCCATAAAATAACTTTGTTAGAAAGAGATGTTTTATTCAGTTGTATGGTACTCATTGAGTTAATATGATCAATGGTAAGCTGGCCTCAGAAATGTTCTCATGTCTCCCACAGTCCTCCCCAGTGTTTACTTGACAAGTCATTGCATCCTTCACAGTGAGAACCCACAGGGACTGATGCAGTAGAGACTGCACAACAGTGAAGGTGGGTGGGGAGTGGTGGAAAGGTCATTACTTGCAATATCAGCCAGCTGTTAAATCTGGCACTCTTCAATATTTAAAATTATTAAGCCATCAAATACTTCTCAAATTATGAAAACTTAAAATAAAAACTCGCTGAAATCAATTGAATAATTAAAGAACTTGATCCTCCCACTTATTCTCCCCCATATAATTCAGTGAAACCGTTCCTGTGACATCTCCAGAACAGTAGCTGAAGTGAAGGCGAATTGTCACAACATAATGCTGCTTGAGGAGTGCTTTTGGCAAAGATACTGCCTCCAACTTCACAACTTCCACATTTTTCTGAAGTCCCAGTAATGCTGCTTATGCAGGGAAGTGTCAGCAGATCCCTACAAAAGTCTGTTCCATGATATTTCAGTATGACAATTGATATTGACATAGGAGTAAGTGGAATATTTGAATCAAAGAACAAAAGATCGATTATATGTCCTATTCTACATAACTTTATATGTTCTGAATTCAATGGCCCAGTGTTTGCTGGAAACAAATGCTGTCCACAAAGAAAGTTGTTCACAAAGCTCTGGAAAACCCTGAGAAATTGATCTCTCTTTTTCATAAAAGAGGATTTTTTTTCAAAGTAGCTTCATTCTGGTGTCAGCTGCTCTGGGATTCACCAATGGTGATTACTCTCTATCCAAACATATTATTATAAGCAAAAGAAAGACTGCAGATATGCCACTCAAAACTGGCAGAAGCTGACATAACAATTTTTTAAAAAGCTGTGTTAATTTTGGATTATATTTAAAATCTGAATTGAGGAAATTAGACTGAGTATTAATCGTCTTCTTAGACCTTCTCTGCGGACTTGCTTTTACTCTGGTTCTGTGGATCCTGAGGTGGCTGATAATGCCAATTATGCGATGAGAAATCACAGGTACATCTTATTTTAAAAAGTGTTTTTAAGAAGGGCTTAATTCAGCCCACTTTACATTACGTTCAGGACATCCCAAAATGCTTTACAGCCAATGTAGTACTTGAAGTATTGTTCATTTTCAAATACGATTCCGGTTAATTGGCCTTTTGTTTAATCGGGGCAGCTTCTTATTTGGGACAACTCTTAAAGAACAAAAACTAATCCAGAAAATTGCAGGGATTCCCTTTGCTTACTTGGTATATTACGCCACTTTATTGGGGCAGGAGACAGTTGCTGAACATTTTCTATCTAGCTTCAGTTACATACACGTGCGTAGCTGTTAGGTACTACATCATGTTCCGAGGCAACAGGTTTTTAGATAGTGTCAGTTCAGTGTGTTTGTGTTCAAAAAGCAGTGATTGTCACTGATAATTGTCGAGAAATAAGCAGCTGGACAATTCAGAACAGTTTTGCTCACTGCAGTTTCAAGCATTCCGGCTTGGAGATGCCAGAAACTGCCAGGAGTAAAAAGGAAAGGATTACAATACTTCATGGAGTTAGGAACTACTGCATGAAGAATTTGAAGATATTGATAATCATCTTGAAGATTACAATGTAATTGAAGATTTAGAGGACGCAGTCATTGACAACATTGTATGAAGGTGGCCCATTATCTGCACTGGGCACCTGTGTTGATTTTGTTCATTGCATACAGTGGATAAATTCCTGCACTGATGACTATTAGGAACTAATACATTGTTTTATAGCACTGTTGTACTATCGTTAGTGTTCTAATTGTTTCTGTATTTTATTTAACTACATAATTTGATGCTCAGTTTGTCTTTTTTATACTTTTTTCACTATTTGCATGAAACCTCGGCTAATTGGGACAGCTGCTTAATTGGGCCAAAATGTACTGGTCCCAATTAACTGGAATAGAAAACATGGTAGCAAATTTTCTTACTTTTTCACAGAGCGGCACGTGATGAAATAATGGCTGAATGAGTTGTGCACCTGCTGTTGTATGGACCACATTCTATGGCCTGGATCTACACTGTACTATTCCTTAAATCCATCACCTATGGCAATCAGGTGATAGGGATAACTAGTATTGAGAAGAAGCATTTGTGACTGGAAATTACAGTCCAACTAATAGCTAAGCCATTGATCTTCCTAATTTTTGTAACCAGTTCCATGCCATGTAAGATCATTTTCGGAGTGGATCTCAGTTAATGAACATGCCAGGTTTTGATTCATGTCATTAGTCCTGTTAATGCAGTACCTCAATTCCTTCCTTCTGACACTTCATCTCTCAAACAACTGCTGATTATTTCAGGAGCACGTTATCAGCCAGAATTAAATATTTGAGTTGATCTTATATGATCGCTCACTGACACATATTAAAGAAATAAGAGATGATTGCATTTCTGCTCAAAATTAAATGTGGATTTACGAATCATTAAGTAACTTAATTTGTTGAGTACATAATACAAGTGCACATCAGTCAACATGCTCAGAGTTAATTGAATAAGAATCTTTGGAACTGACTAATTTCTCAATTGCAACATTTCCATGTTTAATGCAGCCCAAGTATCTTTAAGATACCAGAGGTGAACTAGATTTGGTACTCATTGACCTGAAGGCCTAGCCTTGTGGCCGTAACACATTTGCTTTTAGGTAGTTTTTGCATTCCTTCATCTGCTGAAGATGCAGAATCAAATATCTCACATGTTATTAGGACATAATACATTAAGATGCTCAAGTGAAAAATTTCAATAGGATTTTAAGTGGAAGAAATAATTTGTTTCCACTGAAGGAAAGTAATGAATATTTGGGACCATAAACATAAATAATTTTAGCTTTTAATTTTAGTTCTTTTTGAAATTTTACTGTTTGAAGCCATTAAATAGTATGATCCTGGAACAGTGAAGTAATGCTAGCATTTTATTCAGAAATTAGCGCAAGCTGTGAAAAGAAGGATCAGTTGACTAAGGAAGGAATGTGCTTCTAAGATGCAATGCTGTGGGAATACCTTTTGGACAATGAAGACTTGTAGGGTTTTTCCCATGAGTAGTTGAATGGCACTATCCGAGCAAGAGCTTTTCCAACATTTCTAGTAAGTACTTGGAGCATTGCCATTGTATTTGCATTAGACAAGGTAGTGCGCTTTCTTACTGAGGGCTGCTACTTGGCTGCATTTTTCTCTCCCATGGCACAAATAACAAACTCATATTAAGTAAACTCCTTGCCCATTATTATTATTAAAGCTGGGTATAAGATAAAATAAATAGCGTTTGATTATTTTTTGTTGGTACCATTACCTTCAGAGGACAAACGTAGGTAACATCGAGTTCCTGGGTTATTCATAGGTAGAGGATATGGAAGTGAATTGATGAAAAAGTAACTATCCAGTTCATCAGAAGTTACAGGTTTTCTATTTAAACCATATTTTACAAGAAGGCATTGTTTACTGATTAGTCAGGGCATCAAAGGATATGGTAAGAAGGCAGGTGTATGGGGTTGTGTGGGATATGGGATCAGTCATGATGGAATGGTGGAGCAGACTCGATGGGCTGAATGGCCTAATTCTGCTCCTACGTCTTATGGTCTAAGAATCCAAGCTGTTCGGTAGGCTCCTCCACATTTTTGTTTTTACCAGAGACTTGAAATGTCAACTAATTTATTGCACAGGTAAAGCAAGTAATTGGCTAGCGTGAACTAATTATTAAACCGAGTGCTCTTGTTGAAGCAGAACTTCAGTTGCTGGTGGAGCACCATCTTCAGAAACAGGAGCAGCCGAAGCAGGATTACTCTGAAAGTGACCCCAGCTGTCTAGACGAGCTTAGCCCAATGATGACTGAGTGCTGTCATAGCAAAGGAGCCCCCGCTTGCTTGGCAGGCACAGACTGGGGTACCCTCAACTGCTGTGAACACACCAGCAACCAAACGGGCATCCAACTGCTACTAAATGCTGAGGAACCCCCAGACAACAGCTCTATCGCTGGTAAGTCAACGGCAATTCTAGAATTATTACTCCTTCCATCACTATACCCAATCACCACAAGATTCTTGATGATTTCAGGAGAGATCACACCATCAATGAGCTCAGACCATTTCTCATCAAACTGCAATTTCACTTATGGCTGTAAAGCTATCAGATCAGAGTATAGCTATCTCTTATTTTGCTGCAGTGTTACATTTGCTGCTGATTTTGATAACACATAGCTGCATTAACATTTGAACACTCACACATTAGTTGATATCATTATCATTCATGTATTACACATTTAGTATTTATGCAGACTCTAAGTCATATTTGGAGAGTTACGAATATGAACAATAAAATGCAATTATCAATAATCTCATTTTTAGATTCACCAAAAGTAATTTTCCACCATTTGTCACAATAGAAAATTAAAATAATTCCAGTAATATGTCAAACAAACATCTTTGATTTTTCAATGGACAACATGCTTCAAGATATACAATTAATGTACACTATATGGCCATATTTTTAAACAAGCTTAAAAATACGCTTGTCACTGACATGACGTATGACATAGCAGAAGCTACTACTGTCATATTTAAGCTGTGAGTTCAGAGTTGAGGCAATAAACTGCCAAAGTTTATGTATGTATAATTGAAAAAAACATATGGATTGTATAAATCAGCACTGCCTATTTAAAGACTCCCTATTGATTTTGTTTAATATAAAACACAACTTAAAACTTGCATTTTAATGATCTTCATTAAATTTAGTAAATGAATATGATATCTTGAAGATTGTGCCTTAAGCAAGGACCAAGTCTAAAGAACACTGACAGTGACATGATCATTGTCCATGGTGATGGTAATACTCAAGTAATAAAAAAGGCACATCTTCACATTCAGCAGATCTCCCACCCAGGAGTTTCAGAACCAACAAATCTCAGGTCAACTTCAAGTGACCGAATCTTTAAACTTGCAAGAATGCTTTGCACTTTCAAGGGTTTACAAAGGAGTTTTTAGTCCTGATTTTGAAGTGTATTGCTGGAATTATTTGAAAGCACATTTTGCTTTTGCTGTTAGCAGGTGCCTCCTGCTAAGTTTTAAGACCATGACATAATTTTATTCAGCATAGGAACAAAACAGCACTGGTAGTATGCCAAAATATATTCAGCTATTGGCATTTAGTTGCAAGAGAGTGCCCTAACATGTTCCTGACGGACTCCTATCCCTAGTTAATTTCTCAATTCTAATAACTCATCTCTAAAATTCAATTATTGATGTTCTTGTCTGACTAACTGCAACAATAATTATAGCAACCACCCTTAATCAATTAATCATTGCACAGGTTAATTGAAGTGAGCATGTAGGAGTTATAGTCAAACAACAGTTTTCTAGACTAGCTATTCAAAAACATTGAACCTTGCTCATTGGATCTAAGATTCATCCAATCACCTTAATTTCCCCAGACATCCATTGGCTTTCCTGGGTCATTCTGACAGTAAAACATTATTGTACAGATTTGAATGCCAGTCTTAAAATTTGTACTTTATATCAGGGAATTGCCTACTGTGGATACAGCAAGGCAAAAAAAAAAAATGCTGCTACGGAAAAGTCACAAGTTTCAGGTAGACCTTCTTACGTTATTTCATGTGCATTTTAACAAAATGAAAGTTTCACTAATTCATGTGGTTGTTGTGCAGAAGGAAGCATATCTTTTATGTTGCAGATTAATTGATCGGTATTCCTTTGCTGCGTTACTAACTCTGTATTTTCCTGTTAAATGAATTTAACATACATTTTCAATGTAGTGAGTTCACAGCACTTGCAGTGTCTTTTGAATGAATACAGAAATCAGCACAAATAAAAATGTTTTACAAACAAAACAAATGACTCAAATTATGGCAAACCAAGTCAGTATAAAATAACTTCACTCGGTGAAAGTATTACTTCCTGTGGCTGTATTATATATTGGGATAATTTCTGCAATGTAGATATATTTACATTTAATTAATCTATAGCAAATTACTAATCAATAACTTTGAAGACAGTCAAATGATTAGTATAATTTTTCATCTGTAGGATGAGACATACAAACTTGGGAACCTAATCATTGCCTGTCTCTTTATAAGATATCCGATATTACAATTTTTAACCACATCTGTAACATGACAATCGGCCATAACTCAAATGTGGTCTGTTCCATTGACAGAGAAAGGAGTCTGTGATATTTCTTTGTTCTAATGTTTCCTGCCATTCTCCCTTTAAAAATCCTTCAAAATGACAGCTTTGTAGAGAGCAAGGATCGTGCATTTTATTAAATCTTAAACAGGTTTTGGGAATGGACAGAGAAAAAAGACCTCAAGTCTACTTAGAATTTATCTGATACTTTTTAAATGATAACAAGTCAGCAACTTGTTTAACATCCAACTCCAAATTTGCAAGTCGAAAATTAAGGACCTTCATTCAAATGGAGATATTTTCAACGTGCTAAAATTAATTAATTAGATATTAATCGGTTAATTAGATATTAACTAAAATCAGATTTGCACTTGACCTATGTAATATGTTGGTGTTCCATGTACAGCAGGAAGTTGTAGACATTCAATTGGAAAGAAATGGAAGGAAATTACATTGTATCAGCAAAGTAAAAGGGGCAACTAGAATAATATTCAATTTTGAAATTGACAAACAGCAAGGATCAAGGAAATGGGAAAAAACTAATTCAGTATTTCTATTACAGTGGATTCTAGTTAATTGGGACATATCAGGACCAGTACAGTTTGGCCCAATTAAGCGGCTGCCCCAAATAGCCAAAGTTTCAATGAAATAGTTCAAAAGAGACAAATTAGAACACTATGAATATCACTTCAATACTACAAATTGTGTATTATTTTTTAATAGTTATTGACAGAGGAATTCATGTGGTGTACTCTGCTATGTTCTTTTGATTGACTAAATGAATAAAATCAGTGCAGACAACGAAGCACTTTCATTGCCTTCCTGCATGAAGTAGTGTCAAAAATCACTGCTTTTTAATTCATTGTTGGTCAGCCCAATGTAATAACATAACACAAGCATTATAAACAGCTCCAATCTATTTTAATAGCTCAAGTTATCAATATTTTACAGAAATTTATAAAAATATACAGCTGAGTGGATATCAGGTTCTGACTGCATAGATGTTGTAGGCAGACAAACTATTGACTTTGGAAAATTGAACAGCTAATTTAAATGCAAAAAGGAAGCAACCCTGGGAGAAATATTCTAAGATCCACAAAACATTATTTTTTATAAAGCGTCCCAACTGACGTCCTTCACCTCTTTCTCTCAGTCAGCCTTCGCATCTTTGCACAATTTTGGATCCCTTCTCCATCTTAGCTCAGTTGCTGGGTTTCATATAGCTCTGTCCCTTCCCCTACACCAGTTACTGTGCTGCAAAGAAGGACAAAGGTTCAAAAAGATCCAAAGGTCATTTATTATCAAAACATGCATCCATACACAACTCTGAAATTTGCATTTCTTCAGATATCCATCAAACAAAGGAAGAACATGTAAATCATTCAGAGCAAACATCAGACTCTCCCCCAACTCCCGTACAAAAAAGAATGGCATCCTGATCATCAGCCCCCCCCAAAAACCTCAGTCCCCCCACACAAACGGAATAGGAAATTTGACCCCCAAACAACCCCACTCCCACACAAAAAAATAGAACATGACAGAACATCAACCCCCAAACCGAGAGAGCATAGTACACTGGAGCCATCTTGACCCTGCCTGTCACTAAAATTATTGAATTGAGTCTTAGAGTGTTTGCTTCCCATCCAATACATTTTCACACATAAAGATACATAATTTCACTTGTATTAATTTGATCTGCAATCTCTTGCATTATGCAGTAGAATATTACTGATCCAAAGGAATCTGAAATAATACTAGAAAATGCAAGTATAGTTATAGAACCAGATATTCTTAGATACTTCTGAAATGATAATGAAAATTTAGTTTCATAAATTTCAGACACTCTCGGTGCACTCAGTCAATATAATAACCTATAATTTAATTACATTGGATTCTGGTTATCTGGCACTCATCAGGACCAGTACATTTTGGTCCAATTAAGCGACTGCCCCAAATAGCTGAAGTTGCATGGAAATAATTTAAAAAGGTATTAAAAGGCAAACTAAGTAATACATTATGTATTTAAATGAAATATAGAATAAATTACAACACTACCAATAGTACAACAGTATTATAAAACAGTTTATTAGTTATTGACAGAGGAATTCAACGAACAGAATCAGTGACACACACAAAAAGTGCTGGTGGAACGCAGCAGGCCAGGCAGCATCTATAGGAAGAAGCACTGTCGACGTTTCGGACTGAGACCCTTTGTCAGGACTGACGAAGTCAGTGAGGACACTTACTGCAGATAATGGACTGCTTTCATGCATGCTATCGAAGATTGCCTCTTCAAACTCTTCAACTTCATTGTAATATTCAAGATGATTATCAATGCCTTCAACTTCTTGAGAGCTCCTAACTTGTTGAAGCAGTGAAATTGTTTCATTTTCACTCTCAGCTGTTTCTGTCATGTCCAAGCCTGAATGCTTGAAACCACAGTGAGCAAAACTGTTTTGAATTGTCTTCCAGTTATTCCTCATTAACTATCAGTGACAAAAATCACTGCTTTTTGAACACAAATGCACGCAACTGATGCTATTTAAAAACTGATCGCTCAAAGGACAGTGTAGTGTCTAATGGCCACATATGTGTGCACGACTGACGCTAGTAAGAACCTGTTCAGCAATTGTCTCCTTCCCTATTGAAGTAGCATAGTGTCCTGAATAAATGAAGGGTATCCCAGCAATTTTCTCAATTAGTGTTTGTTCTTTAAGATTTGTCTCAAATAAGCAGCTGCCCCAATTAACCAGAATCCACAATATTTCATATTTTATTCCTAAGTTTGTCATTATTTTTGTTTATTGTATCTAAATATTTTAAAATAAATTATGTATTTAAACAACTTCCTCTGCACAATAATTCTTAGCCGTAAGGTTGCATTCTCAGTACCCTACTCTACTCCCTGTGGTCAAACTCTATCCACAAGTTTTCAAATGATACCACTGTATACAACAGAGTATAGGAAAGGGATAGAGAGCCTAGTGACATGGTATTATGATGACAACCTTTCAACATAAGAACATAAGAACATAAGAGATAGGAGCAGGAGTAGGCCAATCGGCCCCTCAAGCCTGCTCCGCCATTCAACAAGATCATGGCTGATCCAATCTTAACTCTAGTTTTCAGCGAATCCCACAAGGCAACAGTGCCAACCAACAGGGCACCATGCCGCCCATTTTATTTTATTATTCATCCCGCCCAAACACATGTGATCACCCGGGGAAAAAAAACCGATTTGCCAATTGAGGAGAAAAAATCTGGAAAATTCCTCTCTGACCCATCCAGGCTATCGAAAACTGGTCCAGGAGATCACATGGCTGATCTAAACCTAGCCTCATGTCCACTTACCTGCTCACTCACCGTATCCCCTAATGCCATTTTTATCCAGGAAAATGTCTATCTCCGTTTTGAATTTATTGAGTGTAGTAGCTTCCACAGCTCTCTGGGGCAGTAAATTCCACAGCCCCACTACCCTCTGAGTGAAGAAATTTCTCCGCATCTCAGTCCTGGAACGGCATCCCCTTATTTTAAGACTATGCCCCCTAGTCCTAGTTTCACCCATCATTGGGATCATTCTCCCCGCATCCACCCGATCAAGCCCCTTCACAATCTTATATGTTTCAATAAGATCGCCTCTCATTCTTCGGAACTCCAATGAGTAGAGTCCCAATCTACTCAACCTCTCATCATACATCAACCCACCCATCCCCGGAATTAACCTAGTGAACCTTCTCTGCACTGCCTCGAGAGCCAGTATGTCCTTTCTTAAATATGGACACCAGAACTGCACGCAGTACTCCAGGTGTGGTCTCACCAATACCCGGTACAACTGCAGTAAGACCTCCCTATACTTATACTCCATCCCCCTAGCAATAAAAGCCAGCATTCCATTGGCCTTCTTGACCACCTGCTGCACTTGCATACTAACTTTTTGTGTTTCCTGCACCAGGATCCCCAGATCCCTTTGCATAGAAGCACTTTCCAGTTTCTCTCCATTTAGATAATAACTTGCTCTATTATTTTTCCTGCCAAAATGCAAGACCTCACACTTGTCAATATTATATTTCATCTGCCAAATGTCTGCCCAATCACTTAGCCTATCTACGTCC
Organism: Hemitrygon akajei; assembly: GCF_048418815.1. Lineage (NCBI taxonomy): Eukaryota > Metazoa > Chordata > Chondrichthyes > Myliobatiformes > Dasyatidae > Hemitrygon > Hemitrygon akajei. The sequence goes on along the minus strand of NC_133128.1, from coordinate 165,138,327 downwards.
CCCTGCGGGGTTTCAATGTCCTCCGCACTCATTACACTCCCTCCCATCTTTGTGTCATCAGCAAACTTCGATACGTTGCACTTAGTCCCTTTCTCCAAATCATTAATATAGATTGTAAAGAGTTGGGTTCCCAACACCGACCCCTGCGGAACACTACTAGTCACCAACTGCCAGTCTGAGAATAAACCATTTATCCCAACTCTCTGTTTTCTGTTAGAAAGCCAATCCTCCACCCATGCCAGAATATTATCCCCAATCCCATGATTTTTTACTTTAAATAATAATCTTTGGTGTGGCACCTTGTCAAATGCCTTTTGGAAGTCCAAGTACACCACATCCACTGGTTCCCCTTTATCTGCCCTATATGTTATGTCCTCAAAGAACTCCAACAAATTTGTCAAACATGACTTCCCTTTTGTAAAGCCATGCTGACTTTGTCCTATTAAGCTATGTTTATCCAAATGCCCTGTTACTGTTTCCTTAATTATCGATTCCAACATTTTGCCAACCACAGATGTTAGGCTAACTGGCCTATAATTCCCAGCCTTCTGTCTATTGCCCTTTTTAAATAAAGGAGTTACATTAGCATTTTTCCAATCTGCCGGGACCATTGCCGAGTCCAGCGAGTTTTGAAAAATTATCACTAATGCATCCACAATCCCGACCGCCACTTCCCTTAAGACCCTAGGATGCAAGCCATCTGGTCCAGGGGATTTATCCACCTTCAGTCCCATTAATTTATCAAGTACCATTTCCTTGGTTTCGCTTAATGCCAGCAAAACAAACGAGTTTGTCATTGAATTCAGGCAAGGAGAGCAGTGTACATGCTTCTGTTTATATCAATAGAGTTGAGATTGAGAATTTTACATTCCTTGGATTGAACATCACCAATAGCCTGTCCTAGATCAACCGCATAGATGAATGGGATAAAGGAATTTATTATATTTTCTTTGAACCTCATCAATTTTCAATTGATGCATCCTATCTGGATGCACCACAACTTTGTATGGAAACTGTTCTTCCCATGACTGTGAGAAACTGCAAAATGTTGAGAACACTGCTCAACATATCATAGAACCAGCCTCCTCTCCATTGACTCTGTCTAGGTAAAGCAGCCAATATAATCAAGGACCCACCCACTCCAACCAGTCTCTCTTTTCTCTCTCTCCCATCAAGCAGAAGATTTAAAAAGCGTGAAAAAACATATCAGCAGTCTCAAGGATAACTTTATCTCACTGTTAGAAAGCTATTGAATTGTTCCTTTGTACAACAAGATGGATTTCTGGCTTCACAGTCTACCTTATTGTGACCTTAAACTTTATTATTTACCTGAACTGCACTTTCTATGTAACTGTAATACTTCATTCTGCACTTTTATAGTCTTACCTTGTACTATCCCAGTGCACTGTTGTACTGAGTTGATCTGTGTGGACAATATGCAAAATATTGATCTTCGGTACACATGATAATAATAAAGCAATTTACTTTATCAATACTTTTCAGTCAGTAAGCCGAAGATCAAACTCCGGAAACAATGATCCCTCTTCCTCCTCTCTGTAGAGGATGAACAGTGATAGGAGGCCTTTCTTTCTTTTAATTGTTACCTAGGCCTCACACATCCTGGTATGTGGTGGTGCTTCACTTTAATCCTTGGCAAAGCTCCAGACATCTCCATTTGCTAAAGTTTAGGTAGATTATTCCTATTGTTAATCTGCATGAGATCAATTCATAAGGGAGATCTTTAGCTCGCTGGGACCTGACCCCCATTATTGTGTTTAAATCTTTTGTTGTAATCCCCTCTTGATATAGACATTCACAGAAATTGCACAAGTTTGCACATCTCTGAAAGCTGCCAGTTTGAAATTCATAGAAACTGAAAATGTAGAACACAGGAGACCGTTACAAGAGGAAGAGCAGCTACTTGATAACTTACAGAACCAGGCCAGTAGCCCTATAGATCACAAGTTCTTAAGTTCAGAGTCATAGAATACTGAACAGAAATAGGCCCTTCTTGTCGGTGGTAACTATTATTCTTCCTTGTCCCATCAGCCTGCACCTGGATCATAGCCCTCCATACCCCTTCCATCCATGTACCTATCCAAATTTCTCCTAACTGTTGAAATCAGACTGGCATCAACCACTTCCACTAGCAACTTGTTCCTCACTCTCGTCACCCTCTGAGTGAAGATGTCCCCCCTCATGTTTCCCTTAAACATTACCTCCTTCATCCTTAACCCATGACATCAAGTCTCATCCAACCTCAATGGAAAAAACCTACTTGCATTTAAACTGTCTGTACCCCTCATAATTTTGTATACCTCTATCAAATCTCCCCTCATTCTCCTATGCTTCAGGAAGAGCCCTAACCTATTCAACCTTTCTTTGTAACTCAGGTCCTTATGTGTCGGCAACATCCTTATAAACATTCTCTATACACTTCCAATCTTATTGACATATTTCCTGTAGGTGACCAGAGCTGGGATGGCATGGAAGTGTAATGGATAGCAGAATGCTTTACAGAATCAGAATCAGGTTTATTAGCACCGGCATGTGACATGAAATTTATTAACTTAACAGCAGCAATTCAATGCAATACATAATAAAGAAGAAAAAAATAATAAATAACTAAAGTAAATCTTATTCTGTATATTTTATACAGTATGCATATATTGAATAGATTAAAAATTGTGCGAAAACCAGAAATACTGTATATTAAAAAAAAAGTGAGGTAGTGTCCAAGGGCTCAATGTCCATTTAGGAATCGGATGGCAGAGGGGAAGAAGCTGTTCCTGAATCGCTGAGTGTGTGTCTTCAGACTTCTGTACCTCCTCCCTGATGGTAACAGTGAGAAAAGGGCATGCCCTGGGTGCTGGAGTTCCTTAATAATGGACACTGCCTTTCTGAGATACCGCTTCCTGAAGATGTCCTGGAGACTCTGTAGGCTACTACCCAAGATGCTGACTAAATTTATGACACTCTGCAGCTTTTTTTGCAGATTTAGTCAGCTCTATCTTGGGTAGTAGCCTACACCCCCATACTAGGACAGTGATGCAGCCTGTCAGAATGCTCAGGTGCCATACCGGTGACCCTGGTTCAACTCCTGCCACTGCCTGTAAGGAGTCTGTACGAAATCCCTATGACTGTGTGGGTTTCTTCTGAGTGCTCTGGTTTCCTCCAACAGTCCAAAAGCATATAGGTTGGTAGGATAATTAGCCATTGGAAATTGTCCTGTGATTAGACCCAGATTATATCAGGAGATTGCTGGGCGACATAGCTCAAAGGGCCTATTCTACGCTTTATCCCAATAAATAAATAATTGCACACAATACTCCAAATTAGGCCTCACCAACATCTTAAACAACTTCAACATAACATCCCAACTCCTATACTCAATACTTTGATTTATGAACTCCAATGTGCCAAAAGCCCTTTTTACAACCTTGTCTGTCTTTGATACCACTTTCAAGGAATTCTGGATCTCTAGCTGGAGCCTTTATAAAGTCTGTATGAAGCCTGAAAGCTCCAGTACAGTAAGATACAGATTTGTGTAATAATAGTCACTCTGATAGAGTTAATGCTACACAAATCAGAAGAATGTTATCTTTTTAATAATTTCATTGATGACTCAAGATCCATTTCCACAATAGACATGTATTTCCAAAATCTACTTGTAGGACATAGGACTGGGTGTTGAGAATAATAGTATCATAGAATCATTCAGGACAGAAACAGACCCTTTTGGTCCACTTCATCCATACTGATCACCATCTGTGCTAATACCACTTGCTCACATTAATCCCATACCCCTTTATGTTTTTCTTATCATTCCTAATGCTTTCTAATTGTGCTTGCCGTCACTGATTCTGGCAGCTCATTCCAGATACTCACCAAACTCTGTGGAAAAAGTTGCCCCCCTCTGATGTCCTTCTAATTTCCTCTTTCTCAATTTAAACTTGTGCCATTCAAACCTTGCCCTGGGGAAAAGAAAACACGAGGAAATCTGCAGATGCTGGAAATTCAAGCCACACACACAAAATGCTGGTGGAACACAGCAGGCCAGGCAGCATCTATAGGAAGAAGCACTGTCGACGTTTCAGGCCGAGACCCTTCATCAGTCCTGATTAAGGGTATTGACCTGAAACGTCGACAGTGCTTCTTCCTATAGATGCTGCCTGTCCTGCTGTGTTCCACCAGCATTTTGTGTGTGTTCCTGGGAAAAAGATTATGGTTGTCTATCCTATCTATGCCCCCCACTTTTATAAGAATATTCTGCGCTCTTTCCATTGCCACCATTTCCATTTCCATCTCTATAGCGTTGCCACTGGATACATGGGCCCAATACAACAATGTGTACAGTTGCTGTGTAACGTCCCGAATCTTATGTTCAGTGTCTTAGCCTATCATTATCCTATCCACCGGTGTTGTACTTTGAGAGCTGTCATAGCTAAAGCTCCTCAAAACATCAGCAGATATAAGGTCCTGCCATTTACTCTGTATGATCTACCAGATCTGACTTCCTAAAGTACATTACCTCACTTTTGTCTGGATAATTTCCATCTGTCACTGCTCCACCCAACTTTCCATCTGATCAGTGTCCTGTTATATCCTTAACTATACTTCTTTGATGTCTATGACTCCACTAATTTTCATGTCATCCACAAACATACCAGTCATTCCGCTTGCTCTAAATTCTCATCCAGGTCATCTATATAAGACCATAAGACATAGGAGCAGAATTAGGCCATTCAGCCCATCGAGTCTGTCCTGCCATTGCATCATGGCGGATCCATTTTGCCTGCCTTCTCCCCATAGCTTTTTAACACACACATGCCTTAAATGCACCCAGTGACTTGGCCTCCACAGCCACCTTTGGCAACAAGCTCCACAGATTCACCACCCTCTGGCTAAAGGAATTCCTCCTCATCTCTGTACTAAATAGATGAGCCTTGAGTTTGAGGCTGTGCCCTCTGGTCCTAGACTCCCCCACCAAAGGAAATATCCACTTCACATCCACTTTATCTAGGCCTTTCAACATACAATAGGTTTCACTGTGATCACCCCTCATTCTAAGTTCAGCAAGCACAGGCCCAGGGCCTTCAATCACTGCTCATATGACAACCCTTTCATTGCTAGAATCATTCTCGTGAACTTCCTCTGAACCCTCTCCAACATCTATTACAAACAGCCAAGATTCTGACAGCAATCATTGTAGCACGTCTCTTGTTACAGACATCCAGTTAGAAAAAACACCCATCCACCATTGCTCTCTGCTTCTCATCACCAAGCCAAATTTTGGATCCATTTAGCCATCATACCATAGATCCCTTGTGCCTTAATCTGAATCAGCCTACCATGCGAGACTTTGTCAAAAGCCTTACTAAAGACCATGCAACCTATGTTTTCTCCTAGACTAGATTTACACAAGATTTCATGAAATTCAGAATGCTTAGGGATGATTTGTTTGAATCAGTAGTCAATTGTTAGGGGAAAGATGCATTTTTCATTGGTGGCTAAGCTCAGGACAACAGACATCATAAAAGAAGAACCAGGCCATTATCACAGACTTCAGGGAATGAATGTTCTGTCCCTACTCTTATCTTCTGTGCAAGCACCTTGCCCAAACATATAGCTTGTCCACTGTTTACTTTATAACTTCATAAGGCATTCCTTAAAAGTTGCAAATAAATACCCAACAGAAGTGTTAATGCCCCTTCAACACCCAGGTGCCACCATGCACACCTAGCCTGTGATATTTGATTGGGGAGAATGGGTCAAGTTGGTAGGAAAAGTGACTCCGAAACTAAGGGAAAGAGTAGTGGTGGAAGATATTTGGTTGTAAGATGAGCTAAAGGATTATGGGAAAAGAAGAATTAGAGGCAGCAACTTGAACAAGACTCAAGGCTGAAAGACTTTGAAAGATTGACTGAGCAAGGGTTTTTTCCTTTGGTTTGAAATAGCAGTGACTTGATGGAAGTGTATAAGATGATAAGAGGGATTCATAGAGTGGATAGCCACAGACTTTTTCCATGGAGTAAATAACTAATGCAAGGAGGCAAAATCTTGAGGTGATTGGAAGAAAGTATGTGGAGTGGGGGACGTCAAAGATAGGTTTTATAACCAGTGAGTGGTGGGTATGTGGAATGAACTTGCAGGGGTGGGAGGGAAGCATTAGATTGGTCTTGGAGAAGGTTGGCATAACATCGTGGGCTGAAGGGCTTGCACGGTAGTGTACTCTTCAATGTTCAATATTCTAGGAAACAAAAACACAGTTACCTTTAAGCAATTATTGCAACATAACACGAGATTTTCTAGAGAAACAATAGATTCTTCAAACTCTGGAACTCCTGAGCAACTCATACAGAATACTGGAGGAACCCAGGAGGTCAGGTAGCATCTATAGAGGGTCTTAGCCCAAAACATTGACTGTTTCTTTCCCTCCATAGATGCTGCCTGATCTGTTGAGTTCCCTGGACATTTTTTGTGTGCATTGCTCATGAAATCTTTCTACTTGTTCAAAAGGTTGTATAACATTTAAGTCAGTACATTCATTAAACCATAAGTAGAAATACCTCTTGAATTAACGGCATTGAATCTGGTCTAACACTCCTAAATAATTCGGAGACAGTGGTATGAATTCTGCAGTAAAGAAACAGGCAATGATATTTTTTTCCCAGTTATTTATCCTGAAAATAAATTATTAAGCTTAGGATCATTGTTTCTGAAAGAAGGGAGAGTCTCCAGATATAACCCAGTGTGGAGTAAATTTATTGTCATTGAAGTGACTGCTGCATCACATGGCTTTGAAAAATTATTTCTATCACAGTTACAGGAACTGAACAGGTAGCTCCCCTTAAATGTAATGACGATGTGCCTCACCTGTTCTCAAGAAGTTCACAGGATCAGCAGACAGAAACAGGCACAGATGAGCAAACTTTGAGACCTCGACGGAAAGATACACCATTTCTGCACCAGCCACCACCACTCATGACAGGTAGACTTTATGTTACATATTAAGCAAGAGTACTATTCCAACCATCTCATTTTCATAACCTGTCTTTAAAGAGGAAGGGTAACAATAATCTATATGTATTTCACAAAATTACATTTTTCTTGTACTCACTGCAGGGAAGAACGTTGCTAAGTTACTGACATTAACTTGAACAAATATAATTAGTAAACAGCTGTCAAATTAAACTAGGTCACAATGAAATAAGCTTGTTAAAAGAGATCTTAACTTATTTCTTTTTAAAAAGATTAACTGCTTTTCAGAAAAATTCAAAGCATTGAAGAAGTTTCAGACAAAATAATCTAATAGAATTATTTGGATACAACTATTCTACCTATTTACTAAAAGTGGCATAATTATAGAAACATAGATAACCTACAGCACAATACAGGCCCTTCTGCCCACAAAGCTGTGCTGAACATGTCCTTATCTTAGAAATTATGTAGGGTTACCCATAGCCCTCTGTTTTTCTGAGCTCCATGTACCTGTCCAGGAGTCTCTTAAAAGACCCTTTCGTAACCGCTTCCACCACCATCGCCGGCAGCCCATTCCACGCACTCACCACTCTCTGTGTAAAAAACTTAGCCCTGACTTCTCCTCTGTACCTACTTCGAAGTGCCTTAAAACTATACCCTCTCATGCTAGCCATTTCAGCCCTGGGAAAAAGCCTCTGATTATCCACACAATCAATGCCTCTCATCATCTTATACACCTCTATCAGATCACCTCTCATCCTCTGTCGCTGCAAGGAAAAAAGGTCAAGTTCACAACCTATTCTCACAAGGCATGCTTCCCAATCCAGGCAACATTTTTGTAAATCTCCTCTGTACCCTTTCTATGGTTTCCACAACCTTCCTATAGTGAGGTGATTAGAACTGAGCACAGTACTCCAAGTGGGATCCCACCAGGGTCCTATATAGCTGCAACATTACTTCTCGAGTCTTAAACTCAGTCCCAAGATTGATGAAGGCCAATGCATCGTACGCTTTCTTAATCACAGAGTCAACCTGCAAAGCAGCTTTGAGTGTCCTATGGACTCGGGCCCCAAGATCCCTCTGATCCTCCACGCTGCCAACTCCTACCATTATTACTATATTATAGACAATAGACAATAGGTGCAGAAGTAGACCATTCGGCCCTTCGAGCCTGCGCCGCCATTCTGAGTTCATGGCTGATCATCTACTATCAATACCCGGTTCCTGCCTTGCCCCCATATCCCTTGATTCCCCTATCCATAAGATACCTATCTAGCTCCTTCTTGAAAGCATCCAGAGAATTGGCCTCCACTGCCTTCCGAGGCAGTGCATTCCAGACCCCCACAACTCTCTAGGAGAAGAGGTTTTTCCTTAACTTTGTCCTAAATGACCTACCCCTTATTCTCAAACCATGCCCTCTGGTACTGGACTCTCCCAGCATCTGGAACATATTTCCAGATCTGGCATATTCATATGAACATATTCTGTCATCATATTTGACCTACCAAAATGAACCACCTCACACTTACCTGGGTTGAATTTCATCTGCCACTTCTCAGCCCAGTTTTGCATCCTATCAATGTCCCACTGTAATCTCTGACAGCCCTCCACACTATCCACAACACACCCAACCTTTGTGTCATCAGCAAATTTACTAACCCATTCCTCCACTTCCTCATCCAGGTCATTTATAAAAATCACAAAGAGTAGGGTCCCAGAACAGATCCCTGAGGCACTCCACTGATGACCGACCTCCATGCAGAATATGACCCATCTACAACCACTCTTTGACTTCTGTGGGCAAGCCAGTTCTGGATCCACAAAGCAATGTCCCCTTGGATCCCATGCCTTCTAACTTTCTCAAAAAACCTTTCATGGGGTACCTCATCAAATGCCTTGCTGAAATCCATATACACTACATCTACTGCTCTACGTCCATCAATGTGTTTAGTCATATCCTCAAAAAAATTCAATCAGGCTCGTAAGGCATGACCTGCCTTTCACAAAGCCATGCTGACTATTCCTAATCATATTATGCCTCTCCAAATGTTCATAAACTCACTGGTCTATAATTTCCTGGGCTATCTCTATTCCTTTTCTTGAATTTCCCTGAGAACATCTGTTCCCAATTCATGCTTCCAAGTTCTTGCCTGATATTCTGATATTTCCCCTTACTCCAATTAAATGCATTCCTAACTTGTCTGTTCCTATCCCTCTCCAATGCTATGGTGAAGGAGATAGAATTGTGAACACTATCTCCAAAATTCTCTCCCACTGAGAGATCTGACACCTGACCGGGTTCATTTCCCAAAACCAGATCAAGTACAACCTCTCCTCTTGTAGGCTTATCTACATATTGTGTCAGGAAACCTTCCTAAACACACCTAACAAACTCCACCCCATCTAAACCCTTTGCTCTAGGGAGATGCCAATCAATATTTGGGAAATTAAAATCTCCCACCACAACAACCTTGTTATTATTACACCTTTCCAGAATCTGTCTCCCTACCTGCGCCTCGATGCCCCTGTTACTACTGGGTTGACCTCTGATCAACAGTGCCACGCCCCCACATCTTTTGCCTCCCTTCCTGTCCTTTCTAAAGCACCTAAAGCCTGGCACTCGAAGTAACCATTCCTGCCCCTGAGCCATCCAAATCTCTGTAATGGCCACAACATCATAGCTCCAAGAGCTGATCCACACTCTAAGCTCATCTGCTTTGTTCATAATACTCCTTGCATTAAAATAGACACATCTCAAACCATCGATCCGAGTGCGTCGTTTCTCTATCACCTCCCTCTCGCATCTTCCAAGCTTTCTCTATTTGTGAACCAACTGCCTCTTCCCCAGTCTCTTCAGTAGGGTTCCCACACCCCAACAATCCTAGTTTAAAGTCTCCCCAATAGCCTTAGCAAACCTCTCCATCAGGATGTTGGTCCCCTTGGGATTTAAGTGCAACCTGTCCTTTTTGTACAGGTCACTTCTGCCACAAAAGAGGTCCCAATGATTCAGAAATCTGAATCCCTGCCCCCTGCTCCAATCCCTCAGCCACGCATTTATCCTCCACCTCACTGTATTCCTATACTCACTGCCAAGTGGCACAGGCAGTAATCCCGAGATGACTACCTTTGTGGTCCTGCTTCTCAAATTCTCCCTGTAGTCTGCTTTCAGGACCTCCTCCCTTTTCCTGCCTATGTCATTTGTACCAGTATGTACCATGACCTCTGGCTGTTCTCCTTCCCACTTCAGGATATCGTGGACGCGATCAGAAAAATCCCATACGCTGGCACCCGGGAGGCAAACTACCATCTGTGCTTCTTTCCTGCGTCCACAGAATCACCCGTCTGACTCCCTAAATATAGAGTCCCCTATCTCTGCACCCATCCTCATTCTTTCCCTTCCCTTCTGAGCCACAGGGCCAGACTCTGCTGGAGGCATGGCCACTGTTGCTTCCCTTAGGTAGGCCATCCCACCCAACAGTACTCAAACAGGAGTACTTATTGTCAAGGGGTACAGCCACAGGGGTGCTCTCCTGACTGTTACCCACTTATCATCTCCTGAGGCCTCAGTGTGACTACCTGCCTATAGCTCCTCTCTTTCACCTCCTCACTTTCCCTGACCAGATGAAGGTCATTGAGCTGCATCTCCAGCTCCCTAACAGAGTCCCTCAGGAACTGCAGCTCAACACACCTTGTGCAGATGTGGCTATCTGTGAGGCTGGGAGACTCCAGGACTTCCCACATCCGACACTGAGCACAGAGCACTGGCCTCACACACATTCTTCTTGTCTGTATCCTACACAGGCAATCTGCCTCACCTCAATCCATTATCACCGAAGCCTCATTGAGCCAAAGCCTTCCTACTCTGTCTCCCTCTACTCCGTTCCCCACTCATCTGATGCCCGCTCTGTAAGTGTCTCTTTTTAAACTCTTCTCACTGTTCTCACTGGCTGACGTCCACGTGCTTACGCAGTCGTGCCCTGATCAACCGCTGAAGAAATAACCTTTGCAATGGAAATAACAGTCATGAAAGCTTTACATGGCTACTTTGAGATGACAAAAGATAAGTATCCAGCTAACAAGCACCAGTGGAACCAGATTCTTATTAGCACTTCTGTTCCATTGTAATGTTGCCAGTAATGCAATAAGAACCATTTGTACAAACTTCTACCTCAGTGAAGTGGAAGAAGCACTGACAATGTTCTTGGCCTCAATGAGCTTAGACAAAGCGTGCCAAAAGTTGAACAGGCAATCCACAAATTCTCACTGGAAGCACAAGTGCATTCCCTTGCTCTTTCAGTTTTCCCTTTCCATCAGTTTTATTCTCATCCCGCACACTGTCTGAGGCCAGTTATAAGGCCTCGACTTATTTATGAATGAGCCAAGCTTCCAAAATCATCTTCATTTCATCACAAAGATAACTTCCTTCCACATTTGTATTAGGTGTAATCTTCCTCCCTGTTTAAACCCATCACACCTGCCTGTTCGGCATCCACAGTCCTCCATAATCTCGAAGTTAAAATCAAATCTCCCCATGGCTTTGAAACCCATCATCATAGTAGCATCATAGAGTTTACACTACTTGTAACTGCATGTTTCACTTCAGAAGCTCCGTTGCTACCACATGGGTAGATAAATTAACCAATGGGAATTATCCTCAGTAATTAGGTGAATCATGGTGCATGGTGGAAGGTTGTTGATGACAATGTGGAGAGAATAAAATGACATTGGCATGTAGTTAATAACATGAGTGTTTGGTGATCAGCATGGATGCGATGAGCCAAAAACCCATTTTACTCTCTCAACTGTCACATAGTTGTCTTATATTTTGCGTATTCACTGGTGTCTAGGCCTCAGCCATTGATTCTAAACTCTCAATTTACTACCTGCCTTTTCTCATCGTTATTTCTCTGACCTCTATTGGAGCATAGAACATTACAACCCTTAGGCCCATGATGATGTGCCAACCTTTAAACCCACTGTAATATCAATCTAATTCTTCACTCCTGCATGGCTCTCCATTTATCTATCAACCATGTGCCTATCTAAGAGTTTCTTAAATGGCCCTAATGTATCTGCCTCTACCACCACCCCGGCAGTCCTTTCCATGCGCCTACCACTCTCTGTGTAAAGAACTTACCTCTGACACACCTCCTATACTTCCCTCCAATCACTTTAAAATTATACCCCATGCATTAGCCATTTCTGAACTGGGGAAAATCATTGGCTATCCACTCGATCTATACTTCTTATCAACTTGTACATCTCACCTCTCATCCACCTTCACACCAAAGAGAAAAACCTAGCTTGCTCAGCCTATCTTCATAAGCCATGCAATCTAATCCATGCAGCATCCCAATAAATCTGTACCCTCTGAGCCCTCTCTAAAGATTCCACATCCTCCTATAATGAGGCGACCAGAAATAAACACAATACTCCAAGTGTGGTCTCAACAGAGTTTTATAAAACTGCAACATTACCCCATGGTTCTTGAACTCAATCACTCAACTTATGAAGACAAACCACCATAATCATTCTTATCAACTTACGTGGTGACTTTGAAGCATCTATAGATGTGAACTCCAAGATCCCTCTGTTCCTACACACTGCCAAACATCCTCCCATTAATCCTGTATTCCACCTTCAAATTTGACCTCCAAAAATCAAAGTTCAAAATCAATTTATTATCAGATTATATATTTGTCATCATATACAACCCTGAGATTCATTTTCTTGTGGGCATTCACTGTAAGTACAAAGAAACACAATACAATCAATGAAAGACTGCCACAACAAGATGGACAAACAAGCAGTCTGTAAAAGACAACAAAATGAGTAAATACAAAAGAAAAACAATAATAATAATAATAATAATAATAATAATAATAATAATAATAACAACAAATAAATAAGCAATAAATATCGAGAACAGGAGATGAAGAGTCCCTGAAAGTGAATCTATAGGTTGTATTCAGTTCAGTGTTGGGGTGAGTGACATTGAGTCATGTTAGCCTCTCTGGTTCAAGAACCTGATGATTGAGGGGTTATCTGTTCCTAAGCCTGCTCATGAGGCTCCTGTACCTCCTTCCTGATGGCAGCAGTGAGAAGAGAGCATGGCCTGGATAGTGGGGTTCCTGTTGATGGATGCTGCTTTCCTGCAACAGCGCTCCTTGTAGAGGGCTTACCTGTGATGGACTGGGCCATATCCACAACTTTTTGTAGGCTTTTCCATTCAAAGACATTGGTGTTTGCATGCCAGGCTGTGATGCAACCAGTCAATATACTCTCCTCTGAACATATATAGAAGTCTGTCAAAATGGTTGATGATGCACTAAATCTACGCAAACTTCACTGAAAGTAGAATTGCAGCTGTGCTTTCTTTATAATGGCTCTCACATGCTGGATCCAGGACAAATCCTCTGAGATGATAACAAAGATGAATTTAAAGTTGCTAACTCTCTCTACATACTGTAAAAGGGATGGATGGTTTGGAGTTTGTAAAACGTGTGCAAGATAGTTTTTTGCAGCAATACATAGAGGTACCAACTAGAGAAGGGGCAGTGTTGGATCTTCTGTTAGGGAATGAAATAGGTCAGGTGACAGAAGTATGTGTTGGGGAGCACTTCGGGTCCAGCGATCACAATGCCATTAGTTTCAATATAATTATGGAGAAGGATAGGACTGGACGCAGGGTTGAGATTTTTGATTGGAGAAAGGCTAACTTTGAGGCAATGCGAAAGGATTTAGAAGGAGTGGATTGGGACAATTTGTTTTATGGAAAGGATGTAATAGAGAAATAGCGGTCATTTAAAGGTGAAATTTTGAGGGTATAGAATTTTTATGTTCCTGGGTAAGTTGAAAGGAAAGGTTAAAAGTTTGAGAGAGCCATGGTTTTCAAGGGATATTGGAAACTTGGTTAGGAAAAAAGAGAGATAGCTACAATAAATATAGGCAGCATGGAGTAAATGAGGTGCTCGAGGAATATAAAGAATGTAAGAAGAATCTTAAGAAAGAAATTAGAAAAGCTAAAAGAAGATACGAGGTTGCTTTGGCAGTAAGGTGAAAATAAATCCAAAGGGTTTCTACAGTTATATTAATAGCAAAAGGATAGAGAGGGATAAAATTGGTCCCTTAGAGAATCAGAGTGGACAGCTATGTGTGGAGCCAAAAGAGATGGGGGAGATTTTGAACAATTTCTTCTCTTTGGTATTCACTAAGGAGAAGGATATTGAATTATGTAAGGTAAGGGAAACAAGTAGGGAAGTTATGGAAACTATGATGACTAAAGAGGAGGAAGTACTGGCACTTTTAAGGAATATAAAAGTGGATAAATCTCTGGATCCTGACAGGATATTCCCTAGGACCTTGAGGGAGGTTAGTGTAGAAATAGCAGGGGCTCTGACAGAAATATTTCAAATGTCATTAGAAACGGGGATGGTGCTGGAGGATTGGCATATTGCTCATGTGGTTCCATTGTTTAAAAAGGGTTCTAAGAGTAAACCTAGCCTGTCAGTTTGATGTCAGTGGTGGGTAAATTAATGGAAAGTATTCTTAGAGATGGTATATATAATTATCTGGATAGACAGGGTCTGATTAGGAACAGTCAACATGGATTTGTGTGTGGAAGGTCATGTTTGACAAATCTTACTGAATTATTTGAAGAGATTACGAGGAAAGTTGACGAGGGTAAAGCAGTGGATGTTGTCTATATGGACTTCAGTAAGGCCTTTGACAAGGTTCCACACAGAAGGTTAGTTAGGAAGGTTCAATCGTTAGGTATTAATATTGAAGTAGTAAAATGGATTCAACAGTGGCTGGATGGGAGATGCCAGAGAGTAGTGGTGGATAACTGTTTGTCAGGTTGGAAGCTGGTGACTAGTGGTGTGCCTCAGGGATCTGTACTGGGTCCAATGTTTTTTGTCATATACATTAATGATCTGGATGATGGGGTGGTAAATTGGATTAGTAAGTATGTAGATGATACTAAGGTAGGTGGTGTTGTGGATAATGAAGTAGGTTTTCAAAGTTTGCAGAGAGATTTAGGCCAGTTAGAAGAGTGAGCTGAGCGATGGCAGATGGAGTTTAATGCTGATAAGTGTGAGGTGCTACATTTTGGTAGGAATAATCCAAATAGGACATACATGGTAAATGGTAGGGCATTGAAGAATGCAGTAGAATAGAGTGATCTAGGAATAATAGTGCATAGTTCCCTGAAGGTGGAATCTCATGTGGATAGGGTGGTGAAGAAAGCTTTTGGTATGTTGGCCTTTATAAATCAGAGCATTGAGTATAGGAGTTGGGATGTAATGTTAAAATTGAACAAGGCATTGCTAAGGTCGAATTTGAAGTATTGTGTACAGTTCTAGTCACCGAATTATAGGAAAGATATCAACAAAATAGAGAGAGTACAGAGAAGATTTACTAGAATGTTACCTAGGTTTCAGCACCTAAGTTACAGGGAAAGATTGAACAAGTTAGGTCTTTATTCTTTGGAGAGTAGAAGGTTGAGGGGGGACTTGATAGAGGTATTTTAAATTATGAGGGGGATAGATAAAGTTGATGTGGATAGGTTTTTTTTTCCATTGAGAGAAGGGGAGATTCAAACAAGAGGACATGATTTGAGACTTAGGGGGCAAAAGTTTAAGGGTAACATGAGGGGGAATTTCTTTACTCAGAGAGTGGTAGCTGTGTGGAATGAGCTTCCAGTAGAAGTGGTAGAGGCAGGTTTGGTATTGTCATTTATAGCAAAATTGGATAGGTATATGGACAGGAAAGGAATGGAGGGTTATGGGCTGAGTGCGGGTGGGATTAGGTGAGAGTAAGCCTTTGGCACGGACTAGAAGGGCCGAGATGGCCTGTTTCTGTGCTGTAATTGTTATATGGTTATATGGTCTGATACCCTAATGAAGACTGGTTCATGGATCTCTGGTCCCCTCCTCTTGAAGTCAATAGTCAGTTCCTTGGTCTTGCTGACATTGTTGTGGCACCCCTCAGCCAGATTTTCGATCTCCCTCCTATACAGTATGCTGAATTGTCACCACCTTTGATTCATCCAAAGACAATGGTGCTATAGACAAAATTAAATGTGGCATTGGAGTTGTGCTTAGCCTCACAGTCATTAGTATAGAGCAAGTAGAGCAGGGGGCCAAATACACAGTCTTGTGGTGTACCTGTGCTGACAGTGATTATGGAGGAGATGTTGTTGCTAATCTAAACAGACTCAGATCTGCAAAGGAGGAAACTGAGGTTCCGGTTGCACAAGGAGCTATTGAAGCCTAGGATTTTGAGGTTTTAATTAGTTTTGAGGGAATGATAGTGTTGATCGCAAAGTTGTAGACAATGAATAGCATCCTGATGTATACATCTTCTCTGTCCAAATGTTGTAGGGTTGATGAAGAAAAATGGTATCTTCTCGACTCTTCACATTTCTCCTGGTTAAAACTCATCTGCCACCCCTCAGCATACCTTTGCATCTGGTCAGTGCCCCATTGGAACCTTCAGCAGCTTTTAATACCATCCATGACTCCCAACCTTACTCGCCCATCCTTCCACTTCCTCATCCAAAGTCATTTATAAAAATCCCAAAGAGCAGGGGTCCCAGAATAGATCCCTGCAAAACCACTTGTCACTGACCTCCAGGCAGAATACACTCCTTTGTCCTTTTATGGGCAAGCCAATTCTGTATCTACACAGAAAGATTCTCTGGATCCCTTGCCACATGACTTTCTGAATAAGCCTACCATGGGGGACCTTATCAAATGTCTTACAAAAGTCCATCTACTACTCTACCTTCATCAATGTGCTTTGTTACATCCTCAAAGAATTCAATCAGGCTCATGATCACATGCCAACTACCCCAAATCAGACCATGCTTCTCCAAATACTTATAAATATTGTCTTTAAGAACCTTCTCCAATAATTTGCCCACTACTGAAGTAAAACTTACTGGTCTATAATTCCTAAGGTTATTTCTACTCTCTTTCTTGAACATTTCCCCTCGTTCAATCATCTGGTACCATCCAATGACCATTGAGAATGCAAAGATCATCATCAAAGGGGCAGAAATCCCTTTGCTTGCTTCTTGCAGTAACACGGGATCCATCTCATCTGGCCGTAGGATTTACAGTTATTGGTGCAACTTTCCCTAATCTGCCTCCCGATCTGTCTCTTTTGCTACTGGAGTATCTATTTTAAGGTGATTGTTGGAGGCTGCAGGCAACTTTTACCTGTTCCCAGTTGGCAACAAATTTACCAGATGCAATTGTCGGTCACTCTAAACACTCTCATCTCATCAATCTGTTTGGGAGGAGGACAGAGATATGATTGACAAGGGTGAGGTGTGGTGGCTGGGTAGGTTGGTAATGAAGTGATCAGAAATGAGTGATCTCAGTAGTTCTGATGATGGCAGGAGCATTTCTGAACCTAACACTGAGAATGTACCTTGAAAAAATAATTCTGGAAGGTGTACTGGTGATCTCCGATTAGGTGGCCAGTAGACAAATTCTGTTTGCATTCATGAACCCAGTTTTGAGCAGGGTGCTTCAATCAGATGCTTAGGACTTAGTCTTTAAATACAATTGTCTTTGGACAGTAACATGTGCATCTATCTGTAACTCACCAAAATAGGGTGCTTAGATGCACTTTCTGTAACAAAGAAACAGGGATGGATTTTAAATGTTCTGTTGACCTATCTTATTGATATCATCATTTGTCATTGTGTAAGTATTCACTGGAATACCTACAACTACTGAGATTCATGTTGCCTTGTCACAGCACACCTCTGAATGACTATGGGACACGGATTCCACTTTATATTTCCCAACTACATAAAAGCAGCTGTACTGTAGTTGTGTGATCTTTAATTTAAACATCCAGGGCTTGGGGATCTTTCTTTTTGACTGTGTGGTTTACATCATCTTCTAGTATCTCACTACTTTCTGATAGTTCCATGCCTTTAGACATTTTCTGTTCAGCTTCTGGTGCAACAGTTACTCTCTTGTTCATGTTCTTTACAAGACTTTGGAAATAATTTTTTCCTGGAACTCAGACATATGGGCCTAGAGAATGGCTTGAACCTGGAGGCTGTTGCAGCATTAGCACTGAAGATCAGATCATTGCTGGAATGGGCAAGGCTGCATTCGAGATGCCTGTAGAATATCAGCAGACAGCTCAACTATCGTTAAAAATCTAACCAGTAAGAACTTAAACTTGAATATTGATCAACACATGGAAGTATAATACTGTTGCTCTGAAAGAGACTGTTGAAAAGGGGGCAGGATTGGCAACTCATTCATGTTATGAAATCTGCAGATGGGATAGGGAATGAGAAATTATAAAAGAGGAGCTTTGAACAAATGAAAGGGTCACAATTCCATTTCTGGAGATTTACCACAGGCCTCATGATCAGCAGATAAAAAAGGCAGGTATAGGGACACATCAGAGAGAATCCTACAGTGTGAGAGGATTTTAACTCCAATGTGAACTGGGATCACCTCTGAAGGGCTTAGAGAGGGTTGATTTTTTTAAGAGGACACCCACGAGAGCTTTCTGAACCAGTCATGGAGAGTCTGAGAGAGAAGGTAAGACTGGACCCAGTCCTACATGATGTAGTTGGAATGTCAGTATTTGAGACAATGACTGTAACTCTAAGTTTGAAGGTAGTTTTGGAAAGGGCTAAGCGTGGTCCAGGAATCAAATTACCAAACTGGAAGAAGGCATCTTTCAAAATCATAATGCAGTACCTCATAAAAGTAAACTAGGGAGTACCAACTTGCAGGTAAGTCTATATTGCACAAGCGGGAGTGATTTAAAAGTGAAATAATGAAGCCAACATGTTCCCATAATGTTGAAAGATAATTGCAGCAGGCCCAAGGAACCTTAGAAGGTAAGGGCTTGATTTTAAAAAGCACACAGCAGATACAGAGCTAGAGGTGTTTGTGTAGGTGTATGGTAATTGCACTGAGATACTTCAGTATAATATGAGTGGACATGAAATATCAATTGTCAATAAGATTAACAAAATAAAAGAAAAAAAACAAAAACATTTTATGAAGCATGTGAGGGGCAGAAGGGTAACTAGAGAAGGAGGAGAATACCAATGGGTAAGCTGTGTGTGGAACCAGGAGGTTGTAAGTGAGGTCTTAAATACTTATCTCTATTCAACAGGGAGAACAAGAATTCAGAGATGGGTTAATATTTCAGAACTTGTTATAATTAAACAGAGGGTATTAACTGTCTTAGCAGGCTTAAGGTTAAATTCCCATAGATGGCTGTGGTTTCAAGTGGAGGTGAATTGGATTAAATAGGCAGGTACCCAATGGTGGGCAAAAAGAGCATGTTTCTCTGCTCCTTGACTATAGTATTATTGTTTCCAAATTTAGCTCATCACAAATTGTCTGTGGCCCACTGCTTTTTCTGGACTGACGAAGGAGAACTGCAAACTATTCGACACATCAGTCAGGGAGGGAAGGTGGGTTTGGGGTGGGGGAAGTTCGGAAGAGATCAGTCAGGGAGGGAAGGTGGGTTTGAGGTGGGGGAAGTTCGGAAGAGCGGTCTTCCTTCATTTGAACAGAGTTGCCTGAAATTCAGAACAAACCAAATTTGATACAACAGAAGTGTTTGCAAGAAAAGTTTGAATCAAGCAACTGCTTTCTTCTTAGGGTGTGTAATATTGACGCTGTACATTTACAGGTTTCCTCAACAAGTCCCTGACAGAATGTCCTGTCTCAAGTGTGCTTGTATCAAAGTAACAATGCACCCATTGTTTATCTTCTTCTCTAGAACAGTTGTGCAGTAACATCTGAAACTGCAATGAAAACTAGGTTTAAAATTTCATCAATCATTTGTGAAATTAAATTCTATACTTCTAGATGTTTAAGACCATTTTGAAATTCAGAAAAAGTGTCTTATCATGCATCTTTTCCCTCACCAGATAACTTTAAGGTTATTATTTTTCTTTAAAATTAGTAAATAAGTCATTACAAAATGCAACCAATGTTGAATAGTTACAGGTGATTGGTTGAATTAGTATGAAAAGATTGGATGTTGGTCCTCATCTCTAGTTACTTACAATGAATTTTCTTGGTACTTTGCAAATGAATTACTAGAGCAAAATAAGATGCACAACGATAAGACCAGTGGAATTAAGATGCATTTGTTTCACATTTTAACCTACCAAAATTCTCTTCACAGAGCAAAGTCTGTCTTTAAACTCTTTTGTCCAGAAAGCGAACTGGTCCCATTTGCCAATGCTCTTTTGCACATTTACAGGGGTGAAACACTTAAGGAGCAAAAATGAAACGCCATTCCTTGAGGAAGAAGAGGCAGCATCGGAAAAGGAAGAATGGTCACCAAAGACCAACTCTTGAGCACCTGGAAAGGAGTTTTACGGTATCTGAACTGAGAAAGCTTTCCTTCTGTCATCCTGCATCAACTCTGGTGGATATTTCCAGGCCCTCATTTAATCATCTTGAAGGGGTTTGGGGCTTAGAAACCTACTTGTATAAATTCACATTAGACTTCAGTCCAGGAAGCAAGTCTCACACAATCAAAGATACACACAAATATGATTGTGTAGAACCAAAATTCAAATCTGTCTACCATAAATTCACTTTTAGTCACTTTGCAAATGTAATAATATTGACATTATTGGTATTGTTAAATGAATATTATTATTCTACTTTGTTGATGCAAATCTAACCTACTGTAAATATTCAAGAACTCTAAATAAAGAATGAAAATAAACTGACAGTTTAATATTTTAGCCCCCATCAATCACTCTACATGCATGTTTGTAGCTCTGACCAAAAAAAAAATTGAGAATTGTAGGAAAATTTGGCATAGGAATGCTGGAACAATTACTACATTAAAATAAAGGACTGAGCCAGGTTGCCTGTGACAACTTAATTATTGGCCAAAAAGATACCAAGACTTTCAAAGCAGGAAATGCACCATCTAGAGGATCAAATTGTGCCACCTTTGCTGTGATGGGAGAGGTGTAATAGTGATTAGGGTGTGGGGATGGATTTGTGGGATTCATGGGAAAGCTGTTGAAAATGGAAAAGAACAAAAAACAAAATGTTCAAAAACAGCAGGGCCAGTGGGAGTGAGCAAACACAAAGCCAGCACTGCCAATCAAAGATGCATAGACCTCACAGCCCTTCCCAGTTTGGCAATGTAATTTTTTTTATCACTAATTTTTTATTGCAACACCAAATTACATTCAATACAACCAGTTGCCGATTACGTTTTGACTGTTTAACCCAATCACCCCCAACCCTCATCGCCATCCCCCCTCCACCCCTCATCCTCATCCTCGTCTCCACCCCCTGTCCACCCCTCTCTCCCCCACCATCCTTCTCCCCTCCACCAACCAACTGAATAGTAGTACATACACAGACAGAGCATTCCTATTTTAACAGAAGATCTTTTAGGTTAGATATCAAATTTGTCCACATTAAGATTGTGTTTGGTCGTGCATCGTTTACTCTTGCTGATGATAATTCCAGGTAGTAAATGTCCAAAAAGCTCTGAAGCCAGTGAGTATATGAAATATCATAAGGAGGTTTCCAACGCTGGACTACAATCTTCTTAGCTCAGTCAAGCCTGTCAGCCAGAATTTGCATTTTTTTTTCCATAAGGGAAAGGTGGGAGTCATCATTTAGAAGATGTACAGCGGGGTCCATTGGTAATTGTACCTCTGTTAGTTCTGTAAGAGTACTGATAACCTTCCCTCACAAACCAAAAACCCCTGGACATTCCCATAAACGTGTATAAAAGGGCCAATGGTTCCGTGGGGGTAAAATGAGCAATATGGGTCAGGACCAGTCGCATTTGATGTCTAATTCTTGGTGTTAGATATGCTCTATGACAACATTTCAAGTGCATATACCGATGATTTGGGTTTTTCGAAGCACAGGTAGCGTTATCCCAAATCGCATCCCAGTCTAAGTCTTGTCCCAATTCAGATATGTCCCTATCCCAGGCTTTCATTCCTGATGTGGGCATATATTTTTGGGAGTTTAATTTATCATAGATATATGACACTATCTGTCCTGGAGCACTCTGTATCCGACTTAAAATGGGATGGTCCTTAAATCTGACCCCCAGGGAACCCCATAGGCTTTACAAGCTGATCTTACTCTAAAGTAGAAGAAAAGAGAGTGTTTATCAATATTATATCGAGATACCAGTTCTTGAAAGCTAAAGATAGTACTTGTCCCATTAATATCTTGAAGAGTAGTAATACCTTTATCCTCCCAAGTTCTGTTAGTGAATGGTTTCCCCCCAGATTGTAGATAATTATTGTTCCATAATGCTTTTAAATTTTAGGAATTTTTCTGCTGCTCTAAACACTTATAGCATATGGGCTAAACTTGGACTGTAATACAAATCACATTTTTTGGTAGACATACCTATAAGGGGAAAGTCCTTCAACCTTATTGGTGCTATTAGCTCTTATAATACCAATACCAAATTGCAGGACCATGCATTTTCCATCATTATATTTTATTTGCCACTTTCCTGCCCATTCTCCGAATCTGTCTAAGTCCTTTTGCATCCTACATGTTTCCTCAACCCTACCTGCCCCTCCACCATTCTTCGTATCTTCCGAAAACTTGGCAACAAAGCCATCTATATAACCATATAACAATCACAGCACAGAAACAGGCCATTCCGGCCCTCCTAGTCCATGCCGAACTCTTAATCTCACCTAGTCCCACCTACCCGCACTCAGCCCATAAGCCTCTACTCCTTTCCTGTCCATATACCTATCCAATTTTACCTTAAATGACACAACTGAACTGGCCTCTACTACTTCTACAGGAAGCTCATTCCACATAGCTATCACTCTCTGAGTAAAGAAATACCCCCTCGTGTTTCCCTTAAACATTTGCCCCCTAACTCTCAAATCATGTCCTCTCGTTTGAATCTCCTCTACTCTCAATGGAAACAGCTTATTCACGTCAACTCTATCTATCCCTCTCAACATTTTAAATACCTCGATCAAATCCCCCCTCAACCTTCTACGCTCCAATGAATAGAGAACTAACTTGTTCAACCTTTCTCTGTAACTTAAGTGCTGAAACCCAGGTAACATCCTAGTAAATCGTCTCTGCACTCTCTCTAATTTATTGATATCTTTCCTATAATTCAGTAACCAGAACTGTACACAATATTCCAAATTTGGCCTTACCAATGCCTTGTACAATTTTAACATTACATCCCAACTTCTGTACTCAATGCTCTGATTTATAAAGGCCAGCGTTCCAAAAGCCTTCTTCACCACCCTATCTACATGAGACTCCACCTCCAGGGAACTATGCACTGTTATTCCTAGATCTCTCTGTTCCACTGCATTCCTCAATGCCCTACCATTTACCCTGTATGTTCTTTTTGGATTATTCCTGCCAAAATGTAGAACCTCACACTTCTCAGCATTAAACTTCATCTGCCAACGTTCAGCCCATTCTTCTAACCGGCATAAATCTCCCTGCAAGCTTTGAAAACCCACCTCATTATCCAAAACACCTCCTACCTTAGTATCATCGGCATACTTACTAATCCAATTTACCACCCCATCATCCAGATCATTTATGTATATTACAAACAACATTGGGCCCAAAACAGATCCCTGAGGCACCCCGCTAGTCACCGGCCTCCATCCCGATAAACAATTATCCACCACTACTCTCTGGCATCTCCCATCTAGCCACTGTTGAATCCATTTTATTACTCCAGCATTAATACCTAACGACTGAACCTTCTTAACTAACCTTCCATGTGGAACTTTGTCAAAGGCCTTGCTGAAGTCCATATAGACTACATCCACTGCCTTACCCTCGTCAACATTCCTCGTAACTACTTCAAAAAATTCAATAAGGTTTGTCAAATATGACCTTCCACGCACAAATCCATGCTGGCTACTCCTAATCAGATCCTGTCTATCCAGATAATTATAAATACTATCTCTAAGAATACTTTCCATTAATTTACCCACCACTGATGTCAAACTGACAGGTCTATAATTGCCAGGCTTAC
Source organism: Hemitrygon akajei (assembly GCF_048418815.1). Classification (NCBI taxonomy): domain Eukaryota; kingdom Metazoa; phylum Chordata; class Chondrichthyes; order Myliobatiformes; family Dasyatidae; genus Hemitrygon; species Hemitrygon akajei. The sequence continues at coordinate 165,114,309 of NC_133128.1, read as the reverse complement.
TTCTAGAACCCTTTTTAAACAATGGAACCAGATGAGCAATATGCCAATCCTCCGGCACAATCCCCGTTTCTAATGACATCTGAAAGATCTCCGTCAGAGCTCCTGCTATCTCTACACAAACTTCCCTCAAACTTGTTCTATATTTTTCCATGATGAAACTTTATCGTCCTCCATCTAATAGCTAAGACTTTTTAATACAAATGCCCAGTGTTACAATTTAAAATTTGGACATGCCAATCCCCCATCTGACTTTTTGAATTGTAGAGCTGACCACTTTATATTGAGTCGTTTAACATTCCAAACATAGCATCGTAGTAAGGAGTCCAGTTTTTGCCAATATCCTGCTGGAGGCACAAGTGGGATCATTAGGCTGATAAAATTAATGTGGGGTAAGATGGTTTAATGACTGATATACAGGCTGGGACTGATGCTGGCAGGTGTGTCCATCTATTAATATCTTCTATTTTTTTCAAAATTAAAGAGTAATTTGTTTTAGCCACAGACAATAGGGAAGTATTAACTTTAATACCCAAGTAGAGGACCTCATTTGTAACATCAATCTGGGGAGTGTTACGTACCCCGTAACTGGGTTTACAGACCAGCAGAAATAGAAGAATCCGTTGGAGTCTGGTGGTACCGAAAACTAAAGGTATTTATTACTAAACTACACAATACAGTATCAAAAATGCAAATATACATATAAAACAGGTTAGCAATAATAAACATAAATTGTAGGAATAATAATAAACAAGCTCTATCAATGTCTAGGGGGAAATGAATTGTCATAGGAGAATACAGAGTTCAGTTCAGTTCATGTATGCTGAGGTAGTTGTGGTTGTATTGTAATTCGTTGGAGAGAGAGAGCGAGCAAGAGATTGAGCAGCTGCAGCCGGCAAACCTTCTGTTGTATTCTGATTCCATTGTACCGTTGTGGTCATTCGGTTATGACCCCTCCATCCTCAGCCAGACCATTCTTCTGTGGTGGACTTGTCACTCTGGCATGAGTGGACACACACACAAGTCCCCACTGGCCCCGCCGTCGCACTGTGAGCTTTATTGACCGATCTCCTGATTCGGTCCACAAAGCCCCCACCTTCCTGTGGGTGCACAACACTCGGTCAGTGTCCACTGGTGTGTCTGAGGGGTGTCTCCCCACACCTGTCTTTTATCCCTATTGACGGGGTATCAGCCATCCATCAACTCAAAATGACTATGTCCATCAAATCAGGCCACTCCTGCTGTCTCCTTAAGAATGTTAACGAGCAAAGTAACGTCCTTGTAGCGAAAGGTAAACAATCCAGGAAGCCATAATGCATACTGTGTGTCTCTCTCTCTTATCTGTAGCAGATGTTCCTGCCTCTGTGCTTCATCTCTCTCTCTCATTAGCAGCATAGCAATAGCAATAGTTCATAGTTCTCAAAGGGGGGGGGGATGGTTAACTCTGCATCCCATTTCCATCAGGTCTGTTCAGCACTCATAACAGGAGGAAGAGACACCTTACTTTTATCTGTATTAATCAGCATCAGTGCTGATTTTGGCAGATTAACTTTGTATCCTGAAAGGAATCCAAATTGCTCCAGTGTTTTTAAAAATAGGGGAGAGTTTGTTGAACATTTGCCCATATAAACTAATGTGTCGTTCGCGTAAAGTGATATTGTATGTGATGTTGTAACTATTGTAATACGGGTGATCTGAGGAGAGTTTCTAATTAAATGTGCAAGTGGTTCAATAGATATAGCAAAAATTAAAGGAGACAGAGGGTCCCCTTGTTGTGTGCCCCATCCTATGTCAAATAACTCTGAGAAACCTCCTCCCACACATACCCAGGCTGAAGGATTAGCATACAGTGTTTGAATCACATTGATAAATTTATCGCCAAGCTTAAATTCTTTTAGAACGCTCCAAAGATATGGCCATTCAAGGCAATTGAACGCTTTTTCAGCATCTAGAAATAGCAGGCCACGGGCAGCTGGGATTTTATGTGTTGCATAAGAGCCAGCGAATATTATCAGATGCAAGACGTCCCCTGATAAAGCCCGTTTGATCTGGGCTAATTATTTTCCCAACTACTGTCTCGAGTCTACTGGCTAAGACTTTGGAAAATATCTTGAGGTCAGCATTTATCAAGGAGATTGGACGGTGATTGGCACATTCCAAGGGGTCCTTACTGGGCTAAGGTATAACTGTGATCAGGGCTGTGTTTAGATCTCTATGGAAAGCGCCATTTCCAAAAGCATAATTTAATGTTTCTAACCATACTGGTCCAAGAATATCCCAAAGTGCTAAGTGAGGTTCCACAGGTATGCCATCTATACCTGGTGTACGGCCTTTATTTGTAGCTTTGACTGCTTTAAGTAGCTCATCTAGTGTAATAGGAGAGTCTGGAGTTTTGGTGTCCTCTAATGACAACTTAGGGAGATCTAATCCACTAAAAAAAATCGGTGAAGTCATTCTCAGAAGGAACTGAGCCACTTGTATACAGTTCTTTAAAGTAATTCTTGAATGTCTCATTTATTTCCTCTATTGAAGATACTACTCCACATCTAATCGCTGGTGTAGACCTTTTAGCTTCCTGTTGTTTGAGTGTTGGTGCCAAAAGTTGGCTCAGTCTGCTGCCTTCTGCATAATACTTATGTTTGGTTATATGGATCATATATTCTGCCCTGCTTCTTAATAAATCACTTAATTATGCTTGTTTTGTTTTGAGCTCATTTTCTTTGTTGTGATGTATCTCCTTTTGAGATCATTCTCCAAAACCTTAGGCTGTTCTTCTAGGGTGGAAATCTTTTGAAGCCGGCTTTTGTGTAGGAGGGAACTGAACCATATGACGTTATTTCGTAAGAAACCCAGTCACATCCGAGACATTATTTTTATTTAAATTTATAAATTCCATCAGTTTTGTTAGAAATTTGTCATTTTTTAGAAGGGTAGAGTTAAACCTCCACCTAGTAGCCTTATTTTTAATTTTGCCATAATTAAAAGTAGATATGACTGGGTTGTGATCAGATAGGTGTCTGGGCAAAAATTCTATTGAGTGTACCATAGGCAGCAAACCGAAGGATATGAGAATGTAATCTATCCAAGAGAAAGTTTTATGTCTTGTGGAGAAGAAGATATAGTCTTTAGCAGATGGATTATGCACCCTCCACACATCAGTTAAATTGAAATTTGTTAGGAGAAGGTTAAGTGCTACGGAAGCAGTTTCTTGAGAGCTTGTTATAATTGAGGAAGATTTATTGAGGTTATTGTTTACCAAAGCATTCATGTCCGAATCAACTTATAGTTGGTAGTTACTTAACTTCAGTAATTGTGAGGTAATTGAGGGAAATAATTCAGCCTTGAATATAGTTGGGGCATAAAGGCTAACGAATGGAACTTTCTTACCCTGAATGGATGTACAGCAAAAAGCTAGACGTCCTTCATTGTCCGAGCCAGTCCTTTCAATTGATACATTATTACTACGTCTCATTAATATTATAACTCCTTTCGTACGAGTATCATCAGCTGATGCCACAATGGGTTTATAAAAGCGGTTTTGAACCCTGGGAATTTCATTAGGTTTAAGACGTGTTTCCTGTAACAGCGTGATATCTATTTTCTTTCTGCGTAAGAAATCTAAAATCTTTGAACGCTTGGAGGGAGAGTTTAATCCTCTAACATTAGATGATACAACAGTAAGATTTTCTAATTTATCTGTGTTGCTCATCTTCCCCTGTTGTTGTAAGTTGGTGGTGGAGCCCTGAGTTACCCCCCTTCCCACCCCTCGCATACAACCCTTTACTTTGTAACATCTGTGAGTGTCACTTAGCAATATCAACACTGAACATTAACCGCCCCCCTCTAGCACCAACAAATTAGAAAGGCAAAGCGGTTCTCATAGACAATCATATCAAAGAGACAAGAAAAAAACCTGGTCAAACTCATTAACCTATATAATTAAAACCATTCCCATCTCAAATATAATATAACACATAATCAAGACCCCAACAGCTCTCTTGCGGGAGACTGCTGCTTTAACAGACCGTCACTTAGCAATGACACCAATCTTGTGCCCATGAACGTAAACAAGTCTACTGGAGACATGACCCAAAATGAACATGTGCAACTAAAGTTATTCAGAACAAACTGCTGTTCTTCAGCTTCATTCCTGATGAAGTATGACATTTGGGTGTGTTGAATATTACCTTAGAAAGTAAAAGATAAAAGGTATACTCTAGGCGGATTTATATCACATTATTGGCAATATAATTGAGTGACTTTTCTCTTTGCTGAGTATGCTCAACACTGGGATCCTCAGATCCAGAACCCTGTACCGAGGGAAGTAACCAGCTGCCAACTATTTTCAATGCAACACAAGAAATGCAGCTGATCTCAAGCTGCAGCTTTGTGAAGGAATAAACGATGTTCAAGATAGGTTCAAGTGTGAATGAACAAAACAGTACTTTGTGGTTATGAACATGTTCTTCTCATCAATCCTTCCTTTCACCTGACACTTACCATTTTACCTGCACATCTATGATAATCCCTCAGGTCTCCTTTAAAATGTTCCCCTTTTACTCTCATTTACTCTATATCCTACCAGAACATGATACATCAACATATATTACCACACACTTGTCTGGATTAAATTCCATTGGCCACAACTTTGCCCAGTTTTCCAACATATTTACTATTGTAACTTCGAACAATCTGGTTCAATATCTATGTCTCTATTAGTTTCCATGTCACCTGCAAACTTAATATTCCAGCACTAGCCTTTGTGGTGCAACTTCTGTTACAGAAATCCAGTCAGCAAAGAACTCCTAGGACTCTTTGCCTCCTATCACAGATCCATTTTTCTCAACACACCTGAATTCTTTATGCCTTAACCTTCTGCACCAGCCTGCCATGTAGATATTATATAAACCCCTATGGAATTCCATATAAACCACATCAACTGTACTGCTGCATCAACTTTCTTAGTTCTCTCCTCAGAAAGCTCAGATTTGGGAGACCAGATCTCCTCTGCCTAAAACCATTAATTCCTCCTCATCAGTCCCTTGCCTTTTCAAAGTACATGTAAGTCTTCTCCCTCAGAGTCTTCTTCAACAATTTCCATGGATGTAAAGTTAACAGACCTGTTTCTAAGTTTACCTCTACTGCTCTTTTTGAACAAATGAACAGCATTAAACATGCTCCAGTCATCTGGTATTTACACACAGTTAACAAAAATGCACTACTCTCCAGAGCCTCAGCAATCTACTCCCTTTTGCTCCCTGTGTATCCTGGGATCGATTCCCTTAGGCCTTATGGATTATCCTCCCTAATGTGCACCAGTGCCTGTAATATCACCTGCTTTCTGAAGCAGACATCCTCAATATTGTCATACCCTTCTCTAATGTTAGTGAGAGGTATCCCATTTTGAAATCTTCTTGGGAGTGGAAGTCTGTTTTGGAATGCAGATGCCAATTCTATTGGAGAGATTTTGGAATTGATTATCTAATGTTAATGGTTGACAGATACAAGGGCCTGTCAGCAGGAAACCTTAGAGACAGAAGTGGTAGAAGCTCGTTTAGCAGCAATACTTTAATATTAGTAACACATTTTAACAATATAAATATACATCTCTAGGATGAGACACTACAATTACCCAAGTAAAGGTTTTAGATTCCTCAAGCTTATGTGCACAAAAGAATTAACAAATAGAAAACCAAAATATTCTTATCTTCAAAGTTGTACATAGGAGAATGATGAAAAAGGCAAAATCCCATTGTATCCAAGGCAATTTTAATCCAGAGTTAAATTGGTGAAAAAGATAGGATGATGGTAGGGTTTTTCTTTTGTGACTGGGAACCTGTGACCAGTGCTGTGCCTGAGGGATTGGAGGCAATACCTTGGCTGTTTGCTATATACATTAATGATTTGGATTTGAATTTATATGTGTAGGAAATATAATGAGCAGGTGTGCAACAAAAAAGATAGATGGTGCAACGAAACGCAGGACGAATAGTCTTTGATTGTAGAATAAAATTAGTTGGTAGATTGGGCAGAGAAGCAAGAAATGGAATTTGATCCTCTCAAGTAATTCTTTGTCAAAAGATTAACAAGGCCAAGTTAGATGTACTAGGATGTGCAAAGGGAAATTTCTAAATCTGCTGTTGACAAAATTGAAAGTATGGTAAACATGAGGAACATAGAATCTAAAACAGAAGTGCAAGCAGAATCATATTAGTAGCAAAGAAATCTAACAACTTTGTGAAGAACATTTTTGCAAAATGACAATGTAAACCAACTAGCACTTTTGTAAGGACTTAATAGAATGAGGGGTGTGATTGCAGAGGGTTTTGGGGGAACCCATGTAAAAGTCTTTGAACGAGGCAGGACATGATGGAAGAGCAGCTAGTAAGTACCGGGCAGCATAAACCAAAGTAAAAGATAGGAATTTAGGAAGGTTCTGCTAAACTTTTCTAAAAACTTTGACTTGGCTTCAACTCAAGATTTCACTTCTGATAAACACTTCAGGAAGAACACAAAGAAGGTGCAGACAAAGAAATCCAGAAATGAGAATTTTCACCTACATCATTTGAAAGGAAAAGCAGGAACAAAGAAGGCTGGGAAGAAATTTGATACACTGTGCACCAAAACGTGATGGAATAACAAGGAGTTGAGATCAATTGTTTTGATAGCTGATGGAGAGAGGGCCAAGGATTACAGATTCAAGTTTAAGGCAGAAGGCCATTGGGATAGGAAAGTTGTAGATGGGAGTAGGAAAAAATCTAAATGCAGATCTGAAATCATCAGGATAGTGGAAGCAGAATCAAAGCTTCCAAATAGGAACGACAATTACATCAAGATAAAATAATTTACAGGCTATGGGAAAAAGCTGTGGAATAGAGATCATTTGAAATATCTTACAGAAAGTCTGCATGTCACTGATGGGCCAAATAGCAGCTCCCTGTGCGATAATAATTCATCAGACAATGAACATTTGAATTTACATAACACTGTGGTGTCTTTAGAATTGAAATTCTAATGACACTGAAGTGAATCAAATAAGTTGTATATAAATGAAATTTCAATTTATTTTAAAATGATAATTTAAACATTGTTCTAAATTGAAAGTGAAGGCAAAAATAATGTTCTTTTTACCAGTTGCTGTTTCTATTATAATTCACCAAATCAGTAAGATCCCTACAGTGCATAAATACTGATGCATTCATCCAAACAGACAAGATCACAAATTGTTACTGAGAAAACTATATCCTACATTCAAGCAACAAAGGTTAAAAGGGAATCAAGTTCAAGTTCAGTTTTTTTTTCCCATTCAACCGTACATGTGTATACCGCCAAGTGAAAAAATGTTCCTCCAGACCAAGGAGCACAAAACTACATATAACTCAAACATGTATCACATAAAGTAATATTATCACAAATAAATGAACAAATAATAAGGTGCATATACGATACAAGTTAAAAAACAGTATAACACTACTGGTCCTTCATACATGACAATTTATTTATTTATTGAGATACAATGTGGAAGAGGCTCTTCCGGCCCTGTACCACTACTGTATGATGAGATTCCTACGTGGTGGCAGGGAATTCAGTAGTCTTACAGCCTAGGGGAAGTGGCTGTTTTCCATCCTAACAGTTCTTGTCCTAATGCTACTGTACCTTCTGCCTGATGGTAGAGAGTCAAAGAGATTGTAGGACAGATGGGAGGGTTCATTAACAATTTAGCGGCCCTGCATACACAGAGCTCCTGATAAGTATCCCTAACATGTGGAAGAGAGACCCTGATGATCTTCTCAGCAGTGCTTGCAATCCTTTGTAGGAACTTACAGTCATATGCTTTGCAATTCCCGTACCTGACAGTGATTCAGCTGGTCAGGACACTCTCGACGGTGCTGTAAAATTTGATTAAAATAGGGGGAGGGTAGAGCCTCACTCACCTCAGTCTCCTCAGAAAGTGGAGACTTTGCTGTGCTTTCTTTACCAAAGAAGTGGTGCTGATGGTCTAGGTGAGATTGTTCATTATGTGCACTCCCAGAAATATGGTGCTCCTAACTCATCATGTCAGAAAATGATATATAGATACTGTATTTAAAAACCTACTAACATATCTGCATTCAAATGAAGAATATAATCTATGCTTTGTAAATCTGAACAGAATTAACCTTCTATTAACCTACCCATTTCATCCACCTTCCTTTTGGTACATGCAAACTACTTCAATTTTCTCACAATGCAGCTTCCTCAAAGCTCCAGGAACACCCTCACCCCAACTGTTCTGTATTCGCTCTGCATTGACTCATTTCTTCCCACAATAATCTACATCATCCCCTAAATTATAAAATACTTACACTCTGTGGCCACTTTATCAGGTACACCTGTATGATTGCTTGTTAATGTAAAGAACTAATCAATCAATCACGTGGCAGCCACTCAGTGTAGAAAGCATGCAAACATAGTCAAGAGGTTCTTTTGTTGTTCAGATCAAACATCAGAATGTGGATGAATTGTGATCTAAGTGACTTTGACTGTGAAATGATTGGCGATGTCAGATGATGTGATTTGAGTATCGTAGAAACTGCTGATCGCCTGTAATTTTCATGCACAGCATTCGCCAGAGTTTACAGAGAATGATGTGAGAAAGAAACAAAAAAAACATCCAGTGGGCAGCAGTATGGTGCGTGAAAAAGCCTTGTTAATGAGAGAAATCAGAGGAGAATGGCCAGACCGGTTCAAGGTGACAGGAGGCTATTGCAACAGTGGTGTTCAGAAGACCACCTGGGAATGTGCAACACATCGAACGTTGAAGTGGATGGGCTACACCAGGTTCCACTCCTGTACCTAATAAAGTGGCCACTGAGTGTACAGAGTTACTATTCACTCACCTATTTCCTTAACCAACCTCTATGTAGCCTCATTCTACTATTTCTACAATTTAATTCTGATGAGGCTGGCATTCTTCATCAACACTCTGTCGTAACATTTCCAAGGCACCAAGTTATGGCAAGGTCCTCTTCAATCGCTTCTGACATCGCACCTGCTAAATGATGATCAGAGCTTAAGCTGTGGTCTGGTCTTGTCCTGTGCTGATTCTGTTCTCAACCACGGGGCAAACACCCCATCTGTCCAGTTACCAATTCAGAGGCTGTTCCTCTACCAATATCAGGCGTCAATGTAGCTTAGTGGTTAGCATGATGCTTTTACAGCTCAGGGCCTTCTGGGATTCGAAGTTCAATTCTGGCACTGGTCTGTAAGGAGTCTGTGTACGTCCTCCCCGTGGAATGTGTGGGCTTTCTCCGGTTTCCACCCACAGCCCAATGACGTACCAGGTAGGTTAAATGGCCATTGTAAAATTGTCCCATGATTAGGTTAGGGTTAATTGGGATCGTGGGTTGCTGGGGAACCAGAAGGACCTACTCTAAAATGTATAGCTAATCAAAATATATCCTCCATTAATTCCAACACACACACAAAATGCTGGAGGAAATTCAGATCAGGCAGCATCTATGGAAATGAATAAACAGTAACGTTTCATGCAAGACCCTTCTTCAGGACTGGAAAGGAAGGGGTGAAGACGCCAGAATAATGGTGTAGGGAGGACAAATGAGACGGTGATAGGTGAAACCGGGTGAGTGGGAAAGGTAAAGGGGTGAAGAAGAAGAAATCTGACGGGAAGAGAGTGGACCACGAGGGAAAGGCAAGTAGGAGGGCAGCTGGGGGAGGTGATAGGCAAATGGGGAGAAGAAGTCCGAGGTCAGTGTGGGGGATAGAAGAGGTAAGGGGGAGGAAAGCAAAATACCAGAAGGAGAAACCAGTGTTCATGCTATCAGGCTGGAGGCTACCTACACAAAATAGGAAGTGTTGCCTCATATTCTGTCTAGGTAGCCTCCAATGTGATGACCACCCTGAGAGTGGCCTCATCATGCAAAGGAGCAGGCCATGAGACAACTTGTCAGAATGGGAACGGGGATAGGAATAAAATTGGTTGGCCACTGGGTAATTCCACTTCTGGCAGATGGGGCGGAGCTGCTCCACAAATCAGTCCCTCAAATTACGTTGGGTCTCACCAGTGTGGTGGAGGCCACATCAGGAGCAGCAGATACAAATGACGACCCCATCAGATTTGTTGCCTCACCTAGAGGGACTGTTTGGGGCCCTGAATGGTGGGGAGGGAGGGGGTGAATGGGAAGGTGTATCATTTCTGTCATTGCAGGGATAGGAGCTGAGTGGGAGATTAGTGGGGAGGGATGAATGGGGAGCAATCCCTGTGGAAAGTGGGAAAGTGGGGGGAGGGGAAGGGAGGTAAAGGTAGGATCCTGTTAAGCATGTTGGAAGTTGCAGAGAATGATGTTTGAATGTGGAGGCTCGTGGGGTGGTAGATGAGAACAGAAGAAACTTTATCCCTGTTAAGATGGCGGGAAGATGGGGTGAGTGTGGATTTCTAGGAAATGGAGAAGATGCAGTTGAGGGTAGCGTCAATGGTGAAGGATGGGAAACCTCATTCTTTGAAGAGAAACACATCTCCTGGAAAGGAATGCCTCAACCTGTGAACATATGTGGCGGGGCTGAATGAACTGAGAAAAGAGAATAACATTTTAACCCTACCCCTTTTAAATGCACTGCCCACCATTCTCTACACACTAATCCCAACCTTATCATTAAAGCCACAGATGAAAGGGGTGCTGTTGAAATGTTTTGGACTGATCTCTAGCAAGTGGTAACTCCCAGACACCTTCTCTTACTTACCCCTTCAGAAGAATCCCATTCTGGAGAATCAGGCCACTGTCTCCTGCACCAACACTAACCTCATCAGCGCTGGAGATCTCCCAATCACTATCAAGCTCATAGTTCCCTCACCCCGCGCTACTTGTTTCTGCCTCCTTCCCAAGATCCACAAACCTGACTGTGGAATAGCATTTTTACAGGAGACATGGTAGGAAGACATTTAGTTAAGATAACCGTGGGAATTGGTAGGTTTATAAAAGTTGTCAGTGGACTGTTTGTCTCCCAGAGATGGAGACAGAGAGATTGAGAAAGGGAAGAGCGATGCCAGAAATAGACCAAGTGAATTTAAGGGCAGGGTGGAAGTTAGAGACAAAGCTGATGAAATTAACAAGCTCAGCAATGGGTGCAGGAACCAGAACCAGTCATTCGTCAATATAGTGCAGAAAGAGTGCTGGTGCATATTCAGGGAAAGCTTAAAACATGGACTGTTCTACATTGCCAAACTAAAGGCAGGCATTGCTGGAGCTCCTGTGGTTTCCCATGGCTACCCCTTCAGTTTGAAGAAAGAGGGAGGAGCTAAAGGAGAAATTGTTGAGGGGTAGGACCAGTTCTGCCAGATGGATGAGGGTGGTGATGGAGGGGAACTGGTTGCGTCTTCTGTTGAGAAAGAAGCGGAAAGCTTTAAGGCTTTTCTGATGGGGGATGGAAGAGAATAGGGAGTGGACATCCATCCACGAGGAGTTTGAGAGCATGTGAGATGTTGCAGATGTAAGTGGGAAGGGCCTAAGCAAGGGGGATAGAATGGAGTTGAGTTTTGCAGATATGAAATAATGGGACTCCTCCATTCATTGTATTACAACATCTTGCTGCATCTCTCTGTGTGCATTAATTAACTCACTTCTCTTGATTAAATCCCTTTCTCTAGTTCAGTTGACCTGACCAGGCCATTAATATTCTCCCATAGTTTGATGCTTTGCTCGTCATGGTTAACCACATGGTCAGCTCTGAGGTTATCTGGTTCCCACATATGATTATAAGACATAGGAACCGAATTAAGTAATTCAGCCCATTGACTCTTCTCTACCATTTTATTATGGTGATTCATTTTCCCTCTCAACTCCATTCTCCTGCCTTCTACCCTTAACCTTTGATGGCTTTACTAATCAAAAAATTATCAACCTCTGCTTCAAACACACCCAATTACTGGGCTTCTACAGCTGTCTGTGGAAATGAAGTTTACAGATTCACCACCATCTGACTAATGAAATCCCTTCTCATCACTGTTCTAAAGGGACTTCCTTCTTTTCTGAGGCAGTGCCCTCTGATCCTAGACACTCCGACCATTGGAAACGTCCTTTCCAAATCTAGGACTTTCAGTACAAGACTATAAGACCTTAAGACGTCAGAGCAGAGTTAGGCCATTTGGCACATTGGATCTCATCCGCCATTTGATCATGGCTGATTGATTTTCCTCTCAACCCCATACTCCTACGTGTTTCCCATATTCTCTCGTGCACTACCTTATCAAGAATCCATCAAATGTTGTCTTATCCACTCAATGGCCTGGCTTCCATAGCTGCCTGTTGCAACGAGTTCCACAGATTCACCACTCTCTGGCAAAAACAAAATTCCTCTTTAACTCCATTCTAAATAGATGTCTCACTATTGTGAGGTTCTAGTCTATGGTCCTAGTCTCCCCCACAATAGGAAACATCTTCTCCAAATCCACTCTATCCAGGCATTTCAACATTTGATAGTTTTCAATGAGATTCCCCCCCCCAACATTCTTCTAATTTCCAGCGAGTGAACACCCAGAGCCATCAATTGCTCCTCATATGATAAGTTTTTCATTCTCAGAATAATTTTCATGAACCTCCTTTGAACCACGTCCAATGTCAGCACCTCCTTTCTTAGATATGGGGCCCAAAACTGCTCACAATGCTCCAAGTGAGGGCTCACCAATGCCTTTCAAAGTCTCAGAATTATATCCTTGTTTTTATTTTCCATCCCTCTCCAAATGAATGCTAACAGTGCATTTGCCTTCCTCACCATTGTCTCAACCTGCAAGTTAACCTTTAGGGAATCTGACTCACATGTTCCTTTGCACCTCAGATGTTTGTATTTTCTGCCTGTTTAGAAAATAGTCCTCACTTTTATTCCTTCTACCAAAGTGAATAACCGTATGCTTCCCAACACTGTATTCCATCCACCACTTCTTTGCCCAATCTCCTAATCTGTCTAAGTCCTTCTGCAGCTTCTCTGCTTCCTCGATGCTACCTGCTCCTCCACCTATCTTTGCATTGTCCACAAAAACTTCAATTCCATTATTCAAATCATTGACATACAATGTAAAAAGAAACTGTCCCAACATCACCCCCTGTGGAACACCACTAGTCACTAGCAGCCAATCAGAAAAAAGCTCCCTTTATTCCCACTCTTTGCTTCCTGCCAATCAGTTAATGCTCTATCCATGCTAGTATCTTTCCTGTAATATCATGGGCTCTTTTCTTGCTAAGCAGTCTCATGTGTGGTACCTTGTCTAAGGCCTTTTGAAAATCCATGTACACAACATCCACTGATTCTCCTTTTCTACCGTATTTGTTATTTTCTCAAAGAATTTCAACAGATTTGTCAGACACGATTTCCCTTTAAGGAAACCATGCTAACTTTGGCCAATTTTATCATGTGCTTCCAACTACCTCGAATCCTCATCCTTGACAATTGACTTTAGGTGAACTGCCCTAAAATTTCCTTTCTTTTGCCTCCCGCCCTTCTTGAAGAGTGGAATGACATTTGCAATTTTCCAGTCCTCTGAAACTACATCAGAATCTAGTGGTTCTTGAAAGCTCATTACTAATGCATTCATAGCCTCCCCAAACACCTCTTTCAGAGCCCTTCCAGTCCAGGTGATTTAATGACTTTCAGACCTTTCGGCTTCTCAAGCATCTTCTCCTTATTAATAGCAACTGCACTCACTAATGCCCCCTGACACTCTTGAACTTCCTGCTAGTATCTTCCACAGACTGATGTAAAATATTTCTTGAGTTTGTCCACCGTTTTCTTACCCCCCCCCCCCCCATTACTACCTCTCCAACATCATTTTCCAATGTTGCAATGTATACTCTCACTTCTCTTTTACTCTTTATATATCTGAAAAAAACCTTTGGTATCATTTTTATATTATTGGCTAGTTTATCTTCATATGCCATCTTTTTTAGTTGTCTTCTGTTGGTTTATAATAGGTTCCCAGTCCTCTATCTTCCCACTAATTTTTGCTCTATTATATGCCCTCTCTTTTGCTTTTATGTTGGCCTTGACTTCCCTTGTCAGCCACGTTTGTGTTATCCTGCCTTTAGAATACTTCTTCTTTTGGATGTATCTATCCTGCACCTTCTGAATTACTCACAGAAACCATAGTAATTGCTGTATTGCCTTCAAACCTGCTAGGGTCCCCTTCCAATCAACTTTGGTCAGCTCCCCTCTCATGCCACTGTAATTCCCTTTATTCACTGTAATATGGATACATCTGACTTTAGTTTCTTGCTCTTAAATTTCAGGGTGAATTCTATCATACTATGATCACTGGGTTCCTTTACCTTAAGCTCCGTAATTAAATCCAGTTCATTACACAACACCCAAACCAGAATAGCTGATCCCCTAGTGGGCTCAATCACACGCTGCCTAAAGAGCCATCTCATAGGCTTTCTACAAATTCCCTTTCTTGGGATCCAGCACCAACCTGATGTTTCCAATCTACCTGCCTATTGAAATCTCCCATGACTATCGTAACATTGCTCTTTTGACATCCTTTTTCTATCCCCTATTGTATTTCGTAGCCCACATCCTGGCTACTGTTTGGAGGCCTGTATATAACTACCATCAGGGTCTTTTTACCCCTGCAGTTCATTAACTCTACCCACAATGATTCTACATCTGATCCTATCGCACCTCTTTTGAAGGATTTGATTTAATCTTTTTACCAACAAAGCCACCCCACCTTCTCTGCCTACCTGCCTGTCCTTTCAATATCAGGTGTATCCTTGGATGTTAAGCTCCCAGCAATAATGTTCTTTCAGCTGTGACTCGTTGATGTGCACAAGGCCATACCTGCCAATCTCTAACTGTGTTACAAGATAATCTACCTTATTCCATTTACTGTGTACATTCAAATATAACAGCATCAATTCTATATTAATCACCCTTTATGATTTTTCCCCATGATACACTGCAACTCATTCAATTGATTACAACTTTGCCCTGTCATCTGCCTGTTCTTCCTGACAGTCTCACTACACACTGCATCTGTTTGCATACGAACTGCCCCATTCTCCGTCCTATCACTCAGTTCCCCACTCCCTGGCCAGATTAGTTTAAACTAGCGAACTTGCCCACAATAAAATTAGACCCCTCAGGTTCAGGTGTAACCCATCCCTTTAGTACATGTCATACCTTCCCCAGAAGAGATCCCAGTGATCCAGAACTATGAATCCTGGCCACCTGCACCCGTTCATCTGCTAAATCATCCTATTCTTACTCTCACTGGCACGTGGCATGGACAGCAATCCAGAGATTACTCGCCTGGAGGTCCTGCTTTTTAGATTTCTACCTAGCTTCCTAAATTCTCCCTTCAGGACCGCCTCCTTTTTCTTACATTGGAATCAGTATGTATGAAGACTTCTAGCTGCTCACTCCTCCCCCTTCAGAATGCTGCAGACCTGATCTGAGACATCACTGACCCTGGCACCTGGGAGGCAATGTATCATTCGGGTGTTTCTGTCATGTCCACAGAATCTCGTGTCTTCTCTAACTACGGAACCCCCTATCACTGCTGCAGCCATCTTCTACCCCCTTCTCTTTGGAGACACAGCATCAGACTCGGTGCTAGAGACCCAATCACTGTGGCTTCCCCCAGTAGATCATCCTTCTCAACAGTATCCAAAGCTGTACACTTATTATGAAGGAAAGGCCACAGAGGTACTCTGCACTGACTGCCCATTTCCTTTCCCTCTCCTGACAGTCACCCAGGTACCTGCCTCCTGCAACTTAGGTGTGACCACCTCCCTGTAGCTCCTGTCTATCACCTCCTCAGTTTCCTGTATCAGCCAGTAGTCACTGAGCGGCAGCTCCAGTTAACACATTCTCTGAGGAGCTGCAGTTTGGTGCCTTGGTGCAGATACGCTTATCTGGGAGGCTGGACGTCTCACAAAACTCCCCACATCTCACACAAAGAGTACAACACTGTTGCTGGAGCCATCCTCCCTGCACTAACAGAGAAAGAATGAAAAGGAAGCAACTTACCAGACACTCACTTTGCCCAAGCCTATTCTCACCAAAGCCTGATGAGCCGAGTCCGCCCCACTTCAAAACTGGTCCAGTGACAGTGGCTGCTTTATTTATATTTGCCCTTGCTTATGAATTGTGATTTGATTGGGTTACCAGAAAATGCTGAAAACCCCCTAGCACTCCTTTTTAAATCTCACTCACAGACCTGTGAGCTTCCTCTCTCACATTCAGATTTGACTGGGCCGCTGGGAAAACAACGAAATCTCACAAATGCTTCATTTTAAATCTCAATGATGAATGTATGAGTTGCTTCCAATCTGACTGGGTCAACAGACAAACACTGAAAGCCCATGAATACTCTTCCTCTCTCATCCCCAATTCAACCAGACCACTAGAGAAGCATGCAAACACGAGGAAATCTGCGGACGCTGGAAATTCAAGCAACACACACAAAATGCTGGTGGAACGCAGCAGGCCAGGCAACATCTATAGGAAGAAGCACTGTCGACATTTCGGGCCAAGACCCTTTGTCCTGACTGTGCTTCTCCCTATAGATGCTGCCTGGCCTGCTGCGTTCCACCAGCATTTTGTGTGTGTCACTAGAGGAACATCTTTGGGTTTTTTTTGGTAGGTTTCAAATAAGATCCCTTCCTCCTTTTAAACTCCAGCAAGTACTGGCCCAGAGCCAAGAAAAATGAAACTCATATATTAACCCCTTCATTCCTGTAAATGTCTTTTGGACTCTTTCAAATGTCAGTACATCCTTTCTCTGATATGGGGCCCAAAACTGCTCACAATATTCCAAATGTGATCTGACTGATGCTTTATAAAGGCTCAGCATTATGTCCTTGCTTCTATATTTCTATTTTATTCCTTAGGAAATGAATGCTAACATTGCATTGGCCTTTCTTACTACCAATGTATGCTTTGGATCAATTACCAGTGTCCAGGAGGTACAGAATTAGCAAGGAAAATCCCTGATGATTGCACTGGTTTTATATCCAGTTCAGATTAAGACAGTAATTGACATTTAATACTGATATGCAACCACACACATCCACTGCCAGCTGACCTTCACACAGCTGACTGGCCTTCCATGATTTGCAAAGCGTCTTGAAGATGGACCAGGGCAGGAAGTTAACATTGTCCTCGGGGACCGCCAACTCCAGCTCTTCTTCCGAACCACCGTGCTTCAGAGATTTGCGGCTGCTAGCTGTCATTGCGTCACAAACAGGATCGCCAATCTGTCGTTTTTTTTAAAGAAAAAAATTCTTGTCTCACACCTGAAAACCACGTAACCAGGAATATCTGGTAACTATTTCTCCTCCAGGTAATGTTTCTGAAACAGTGGAGATCATACTGCATCTGGAGTGCACAAGTTGTGCTGCAGAACTCTGAAAACATTTGGAATGCTTCTGGGTACACCCAGCGCACTCAGAACCTCAGTCACTGACCGAAACTCATTGAAAACAAAACCAGCACTCATTAATGTAAATGGAATACATTTTCTGTCACAAACACTAGAAAGTCTGCAGGTGCTGGGAATCGAAAGCAACACACACAAAATGCTGGAAGAACTCAGCAGGTCAGACAACATCTACGGGAAAAAATAAACAGTCGACATTTTGGGCTGAGACCCTACTTCCGGACAGGACATTTTCTATTAAACTAACAGCAATCATTAATAATCTGTTCACTTCACTAGGGTGACCTCAGCTTCTGGGTTCCATGAAATATTAAATATCCCTTCACATTTTGACCCACGTGTGGCTTCCTACACTGTTCCATAAAATACTAACATAGACTTGAGAAACAGCACCTCATCTTCCATCTGCATGTCTTAGCCTTAAACACTCTATTACTGAATATGATTATTTGCTTCTTGTTTGTAACTGAACTGGTCAGTTGTACTGTAACTGATCCAGAGTTAAAGATCAGTATGGCATGGATACAGGCCCTTTGGCCCAAGGAGTCCATGAGTCCTACTCAGTTGGTTCACATTTCCTGCATTTGGCTTATATCCCTCTATGCCCCAACCTTCCATGTACCTATCCAACTGCTTCTTAAATTGTCCTGTTGTACCTGCCCTACTTCTTCTGGTAGTTCATTCCATGTACCAACACCCTCTGCATAGTGGTGAGTAGAGCATAGAACATAGAATAGTACAGCACATTACAGGCCCCTCGGCCCACAATGCTGTGCTGAGCCTCAAACCCTGCATCACATATAACCCCCCACCTTAAATTCCTCCATATACTTGTCTAGTAGTCTCTTAAACTTCACTAGTGTATCTGCCTCCACCACTAACTCAGGCACTGCATTCCACGCACCAACCACTCTCTGAGTGAAAAACCTTCCTCTAATATCCCCCTTGAACTTCCCTCCCCTTAAAGACATGTCCTCTTGTACTGAGCAGTGATGCCCTGGGGAAGAGGCGCTGGCTGTCCACTTTGTCTATTCCTCTTAATATCTTGTACACCTCTATCATTTCTCCTCTCATCCTCCTTCTCTCCAAAGAGTAAAGCCTCAGCTCCCTTAATCTCTGATCATAATCCATACTCTCTAAACCAGGCAGCATCCTGGTAAATCTCTTCTGTACCCTTTCCAATGCTTCCACATCCTTCCTATAGTGAGTCGACCAGAACTGGACACAGTACTCCAAGTGTGGCCTAACTAAAGTTTTATAGAGCTGCATCATTACATCGCGTCTCTTAAACTCTATCCCTCGACTTATGAAAGCTAACACCCCATAAGCTTTCTTAACTACCCTATCTACCTGTGTGGCAAATTTCAGGGATCCGTGGACATGTACCCCCAGATCCCTCTGCTCCTCCACAGTACCAAGTATCCTGCCATTTACTTTGTACTCTGCCTTGGTGTTTGTCCTTCCAAAGTGTACCACCTCACACTTCTCCGGGTTGAACTCCATTTGCCACTGCTCTGCCCACTTCTGCATCCTATCAATGTCTCTCTCCAATCTTCCACAATCCTCTACACTATCTACAACACCACCAACCTTTGAGTCATCTGCAAACTTGCCAATCCACCCTTCTACCCCCACATCCAGGTCATTAATAAAAATCACGAAAAGTAGAGGTCCCAGAACAGATCCTTGTGGGACACCACTAGTCAAAACCCTCCAATCTGAATGTACCCCCTCCACCACAACCCTCTGCCTTCTGCAGGCAAGCCAATTCTGAATCCACCTGGCCAAACTTCCCTGGATCCCATGCCTTCTGACTTTCTGAATAAGCCTATCGTGTGGAACCTTGTCAAATGCCTTACTAAAATCCATGTAGATCACATCCACTGCACTACCCTCATCTATATGCCTGGTCACCTCCTCAAAGAACTCTATCAGGCTTGTTAGGCATGATCTGCCCTTCACAAAGCCATGCTGACTGTTCCTGATCAGACCATGATTCTCTAAATGCCCATAGATCCTATCTCTAAGAATCTTTTCCAACAGCTTTCCCACCACAGATGTAAGGCTCACTGGTCTATAATTACCTGGACTATCCCTACTACCTTTTTTGAACAAGGGGACAACATTCGCCTCCCTCCAATCCTCCGGTACCATTCCTGCAGACAACGAGGAGATAAAGATCCTAGCCAGAGGCTCAGCAATCTCTTCCCTCGCCTCGTGGAGCAGCCTGGGGAATATTCCGTCAGGCCCCGGGAAGTTATCCGTCCTAATGTATTTTAACAACTCCAACACCTCCTCTCCCTTAATATCAACATGCTCCAGAACATCAGCCTCACTCATATTGTCCTCACTGTCATCAAGTTCCCTCTCATTGGTGAATACCGAAGAGAAGTATTCATTGAGGACCTCGCTCACTTCCACAGCCTCCAAGCACATCTTCCCACTTTTATCTCTAATCGGTCCTATCTTTACTCTTGTCATCCTTTTGTTCTTCACATAAGAATGCTTTAGGGGGTTTTCCTTTACCCTACTCACCAAGGCCATCTCATGACCCCTTCTTGCTCTTCTCATCCCCTTCTTAAGCTCCTTTCTTGCTACCCTATATTCCTCAATAGACCCATCTGATCCTTGTTTCCTAAACCTGGTGTATGCTGCCTTCTTCCACCTGACTAGATTTTCCACTTCACCTGTCACCCATGGTTCCTTCACCCTACCATTCTTTATCTTCCTCACCAAGACAAATTTATCCCTAACATCCTGCAAGATATCCCTAAACATCGACCACGTGTCCATAGTACATTTCCCTGCAAAAACATCATCCCAATTCACACCCGCAAGTTCTAGCCTTATAGCCTCATAATTTGCCCTTCCCCAATTAAAAATATTCCTCTCCTCTCTGATTCTATCCTTTTCCTTGATAATGCTAAAGGCCAGGGAGCAGTGATCACTGTCCCCCAGATGCTCACCCACTGACAGATCTGTGACCTGACCCAGTTTGTTACTTAATACTAGATCTAGTATGGAATTCCCCCAGTCGGCCTGTCAACATACTGTGACAGGAATCCATCCTGGACACACTTAACAAATTCTGCCCCATCTAAACCCTTGGAACTAAACAAGTGCCAATCAGTATTAGGGAAGTTAAAGTCACCCATGATAACAACCCTGTTATTTTTGCATCTTTCCAAAATCTGCCTCCCAATTTGCTCCTCGGTATCTCTGCTGCTACTAGGGGGCCTATAGAATACCCCCAGTAGAGAAACTGCTCCCTTCCTGTTCCTGACTTCCACTCATACTGACTCAAAAGAGGATCCTGCTACATTACCCACCCTTTCTGCAGCTGTAATAGTATCCCTGACCAGTATTGCCATCCCTCCTCCCCTTTCCCCCCTCTCTATCCCTTTTAAAGCACTGAAATCCAGGAATATTGAGAATCCATTCCTGCCCTGGTGCCAGCCAAGTCTCCGTAATGGCCACTACATTATAATTCCATGTATGTATCCAAGCTCTTGTTCATCATCTTTGTTCCTGATGCTTCTTGCATTGAAGTACACACACTTTAGCCCTTCTACCTTACTACCTTTACACCCTTTATTCTGCTTCTCTTTCCTCAAAGCCTCTCGATATGTTAGATCTGGCTTTACTCCATGCACTTCTTTCACTGCTCTATTGCTCCGGTATATGACCTTCACCACAATCCTTTTGTTTCATTTCATTTCTGCACATGGGCACCGCCTTATCTTAAACACGAGAAATTCTGCTGATGCTTGAAATACAAAGCAACAACACAAAATGCTGGAGGAACTCAGCCTCATCTATTGTGCATTGCAAGTATTCTGGGAGGTTTCAACAACTGCCCTGATTTGCATTTTACAGCTTTAAGATGTTTCCTCGTTTTCTAATCACTCATTAAATCAGATGGCTCCATAGACATCATGATTACCAAGGCAACCCCAGTTTCACTAACGCAGATGTTACCCTTGTCATTTCCCATACTGTCAACTATCTAAAAACAACTTCTTTCTCTTTTTTCTAGGTTCTGATGTATAATAGTTACCATTATTAGTTTGGTTGAGCAAGCAAGAGAGAGTGAGAGAGTGAGAAAGAGAGAAAGCAGGGGGAGAGACAGATATATTGGATATTAATCCAACCATGCTCCACAGGACGTTACTAGATACATCCGATGGGATCTGTTGATATCCATTTTGATTCTTCACACTCCAACATTATTGCCACCCACCAGCTTCCAATTCTATATAAAAAAAACTGTCTCATTTATTCAGTAAAAAATATTTTCAACAATCAAGATCATTTTCTCCACCTCCTGAAAATAAAACTATAGGCATCAGAAATCTGAAATTAAAAAACACAATAGATTCTACTTATCTACCTAGAGATGCTGTCCGGCTTTGTGAGTGTTTTCAACATTTTTAATTCACTTTCTTACATCACTGATGGCAGAACGAAAGCAACTGGAGTATGCACCTTATACCTAATCATAGGTTTAAAAAGAGCAGAAATGACTGGCTACACTAGGAAGCTACATGCAATTGATTATGCAAAGGATGACTGGATGTTGTATACTGAGTGAATTAAGTGGTATTTTCAAAAAGAGCACTAGCCTATATGCTGTTGATGAAAAATCTGATAATGATTGTGTTATGGTCCGGTCCGGAGACCACATTCCAGGACTTGATCTGATCCGCGGACTCAGGACTCTGGGTCTTGCAGCCGTCTCTCCTGTCACCCTTAAGCCAAATAGGATCATCTTGGCTTAAGAAGGTGCTCCTGTTGCCTATCAGCTGGCAGGTGGATATAACGGACTCTGGGACCGAGCCTAGTTGGAGGGTCGTCCTGCTCTGAACCTGTTTTGTCCTGTTCGCTGGTTGTCTTCTACGAGCTGGTTTGCCATGTTCCGAGGTGTTTCGTCCAATCGGCCCTGTTCCTTCCGGTCATCCCGGCTTGGAGGGTCCATGACTTCATCCTCAAGTTCTGTAAGTCAGCCTTGGAGTTACCCTGGACCAAGTTCCCTCCCGATCCCTTGCCTCCGTCAGGTAGCAGGGTGGACTGCCGTTGCCAGCAGGGGCCTCTGTCCCCTTCCTACCCCTCACCTCTGATGGGTTGTGCCCGCTACCTGCCCAGGTGTCCTGCGACTTGCCCAGGCATCTGTGTTCCCGCCTGGGAGGTGGCCCTGCTCAGGAGTATGCGGCCCACCCTGAGGTCTCTGCCCCTTCCTATCCCTTGCTCCCTACGGGTTGTGCCCGCACCTGCCCAGGTGTTCCGCTTCTTGCCCGGGCCTCCGTGTTCCTGCCTGGGAGGTGGCCCTGCCCAGGAGTTATGTGGCTGCCCAGGGGGCTCTCCTACCTTACCACAGACTCCAAGACCCTGCCTAGCCACGGACTCTGGGATCCAGCCTAGCCACGGACTCCGTGATCCAGCCTAGCCACGAACTCTCTCTGAACCCCAGGATTACCTAGCACGCCCCGTCTCTTTCGCACACCCTGGTCTCCCCATCTGGTTCTATCCTTTAGTTATTCCTGTCTTGCCCCTAGTACTTCAGTGCTGGCGTCCTGCACTTGGGTCCAGCCTCCTGCCCCTTTGTGACAGATTGAAGTGACAGAGGACTGAGTAATTTGAGATTTACAATGTGATAATTAACATGAGACAAGGAATATGGCTTACACCAGAAGTGAACAGCAAATCAATTAAAGTGTAATTGGACACTATCTTGGCTGTGTTAGTGATTCCACAAAATGAGTTTGAACAGCATTTCAAAGGTACTGAACTGAGGCCTGGCATAGTGGTTAGCAACAACACTTCACAGTACCAGTGACCTGGAATCATTTCCCACCACTGCCTGTAAGAATGCATGGATTTCCTCTGGGTGCCCTGGTTTCCTCCTGCAGTCCAAAGATTTACTAGTAGGTCATTGTAAATTGTCCTGTGATTAGGCTAGGGTTAAAACGAGCATAGCTGGGCAGCACGGCACAAAGGGATGAAAGGGCCTACTCTGTACTGTATCAGAATAAAATAAAGTAAAAATAACAAAGATATCCAACTAATTACTGGTTGGTTGATATCCATCTGTCTTGAAGGACAATGGATGATAATGATCATCATCACAAGCCTGGGTGGAAGGTATAGAGATCTTGAGATACCCAGTCTTCAAGATCCTCCTCTCAGCCTCACAAGTGTAGTCCAAAGGAAAGCTTATGAAGCAATATGTTTGGCACCAGCTTGGCTGCAGCCTGCCGGGAGGATGGTCAATGTCGTCCAGCTGCCTTAGGGGCTTCACTCCAGAGTTTCTGTCTGGGTTTACTCCCGTAGCCTTCGTTTGTCCCGAGGCTGCCCACAAGGCAGTGGGGCTATTTACCCATAGCTGGAGATCCAGTTCATGAGCACCTGGGCATGTCCACATGCCAGTGGGCCTGCGTGCTATGTGTGCAGGGACCAGACCTCCTCCCCATCGTCTGTAGATCAGCCTGAGTCCGAAAGGAGTTCAGTTTCTGTGTGTCACCAGCGAGGAGGCACTGCATGAGGCTTGCTTTTGGAGGGGTTGGGAGTACTGGTAGGGAGAGACTTCCTGTTTGCAAGACTGGTAGCCAGCAGTGGAAACTGAAAGTGAGACTACAAGCACTACCCACTACACTACCACACTAGACACATCACAACAACTGTTTTGACACCAACTAAGAACTAATGTTGGAGAAAAAATAACTGTGGGATTTACATTTGTAACTGTAAAATATAACAACTAACAAGCCACATTGGGCTTGTATGTGATAGAAACAGGAGGGCTCGCATTGTGAGGATGTGAGACACCTGCAACATGATTGGAGATACATTGACCATTTGCATGCCACATCCCCTGCAATAGTGTCAAATGAAAGTGAATTAAGAAAGGTATTGGGTGAGGCCACAGCAGTGTTCAAGGATGGCACTGGAAAACTCAAAACATATCAAGGGTAAAATGATGCTAAGTGAAAATGCCACATACGAGTTTTACAAAGCCATACTGGTTCCTTATACCAACCATGATAAAGTAGCCAGTGAACTGGCTCGCATGGAGGCTGAAGGAATCCTTTCTAAGTTTGAGTGGAACCCATGGGCATCACCAGTTATCCCAGTAGCCAAGAAGGATGGGTCTGTCAGGATCTGCAGTGATTTGAAGGTCACCATCAATCCAGTTCTGAAAGTAGATCAATGCCGTCTGCCCAGGTTAGAGGATATCATTGCAAACCATTCTAGAGGAAAATACTTCAGCAAATTGGATTTAATTGAGGCCTACTTACAGATGGAGATGGAAGAGGAGTCCAAAGTGTTTCTCACCATTAACACTCACAAAGGGCTTTATCATTATAATAGGTTTATTTTTGGAGTAGCATTTGCACATTCACTCTGGCAGAAAGCTATGGACTAGATGCTATAAGGTTCCTCAGGCACTCAGATTTACCTGGATGGCATCATTGTTACTGGTAAGGATGACAAGAAACATCTTCAAAATCTCAAGATCTATTAAAGAGATTAGAAGATTATGAGCTCAGAGCACAAAGCAACAAGTGTGAAGTCTTTAAACCGGGCATCACTTACTGTGGCCACACCACTGATGCACAAATGAGAAAATTCAAGCAGAGGTGGATGCCCCAAGGCCAAAGGATGTGTCACAGTTGCAGCCTTTTTATGATCTGTCAATAATAGTTTTCTTTTGTCAAACCTGTTTACTGTGCTCCACTGCTCGAACTCATTACTGTAGGTCAGGAAGAAATGGTAATGGACAAAACTGTGTGTGGTGGCTTTCCAAAAGGTACAGAAAATGGTGACGTCACACTGTTGCTGTGATGACTCGCCTTATGGTCCAGGTGCAGAGATTGACCGAGAGGCCTTACATCTGGGTCGAGGTGTAAAACATTTCAACTAGTTTATCCTCATAACTGATCATCAACCACTCGTGTCCATTTTCAATCCACAGAAGGGTGTTCCGCTAACAGCAGTATTATCAATACAGAGATGGGCTCTGTTTCTTGGAAAACAAAATTACAAGATCAAATTCAAGAGGAAAACTAATCAGGAAAATGCTGATAGGTTGTCCTGTTTACCCTTGGAATAGGAAATACCTGAAAAATTTACAAAAGTGGACACTCTTCTTGAAATATTTGCCCTAATTAAAATCAGAAGTCTCCCTATTACAGCAGAAATAATCCAAAGGGAAACCAGAAAAGATCCCACACTGTCTCAAGTCTACATAGCAATGCAAAATGACTGGAAAGTGCAGCAACAATTCCATTTCCACTATTTTCACCAGCGCCAGGATGAACTTACCACGGACCAGGGTTGCCTTATGTGGAGATTGAAAGTTGTAAGCTGAGAGCTGAAGTCTTGGAGGAGCTCTATACTGGTCATCTAGTCATGGTCAAAATGAAAGTGTTGGCTCACAGCTTTGTCTGGTGGCCTGGGATAGACCAGCAGATCGAGCAGCTTGCCACGCATTGTTTGGGATGCCAACAAGCCCAGAAGATGTCAAGAGCAGCACCGATCCATCTCTGGAATAGTCTGCATTGCCTTAGCAGAGCATTCATGGAGATTTTGTTGGACCATTCATGGGCACAAACTTCTTGGTAGTAGTGGACACAGCTACAAAGTGGCCAGAATTGTTCCCAATAGCCTCCACTACAACCTCATAAACTACTGATGTCTTGAGAAGTCTCTTATCAAGGACTGGTGGTCCAAAACATTTAGTCAGCGACAATGGGCCAGTTTTTCTTTTTGTCGAACAGTTTCAGTCATTCCTGAAATTGAAAGGAACAAGACGTATTTCATCTGCACTGTACCACCCACCTACAAATGGCTTGGTGGAAAGGTTTGTCCAGAATCTAAAAAATGCACTGCAAGCAATGTCAGCAGAACACCCCACACTGAATCAGAAGCTTCTCAATTTCCTCTTGGCATGCTGCAATGTAGCTCACGACACAACCAACAACTCACCATCTCTGCTGTTTCTGTGTTGTCCTTTGCAGTCATGCTTGGATCTCCTCATGAAGGAGTATCCAGGACAAACTGAGGGCTCTCAAACAAGGAGGTTCAACATCTCACTGCTGGATGGGCAGTCCTGGAGCGAACTTACAGAAGTGATCAAAAATGGGTACTTGAAAAGTTTAAGGAAAGAACTGGACCCCTCTCCAACACAATGGAGATTGATGCCATCTGGAGGTGACTCCTCAATCAGTTGTGAAGAAATGTGTCCAGGGATGTGAGGACTACTTCCTTCAGTCCGAGAGTCAACTCCTGCAACCATCACGGAAGAGGTCCCATAACCCATCACAGCCACAAGTCTCACTTGCCAAGCAGAATGAATCTCCTGACTTCCCCCCTCTTTGAGAAAGATGTTATCCCACAAGAGTAAGAAATCCTCTACAGTGATTAAATGTTTAGGCCTGAATGTAACAATTTAAAATTTACTATCATGTGGAGGTATATATAATAGCTGTATTATATAGCATAATGTATATAATTTGAGCTGCATTCTACATTGAGTCGGAGTTTATCGTTAAGCAGGGAAGAGTGTTGAGTATTTAATATTTCAGTAATATTTGAGTAATATTGTAAATATGTTGTTTGATTAAGCATTTTTTTGTTTGTTTAGATAATTTATTCTGGGTTATACACTGTATGTAAAAGTATGTGAATGACATATGTCATTACACCACCATATCATATGTGCACACTTCACTGAAGTTTAAAAAAAACCAAACTAGGTCAGCATCTCCCAGCTCTGCATTTTTCCTTCAATTAGTTTTAAGTTGTGGAGTTACAAAGCATAGCAAATTCCCTCCTTCATTTCTTCTTTGGAAAATTAATTTGCCAATATCCAGAGTGAAATTCTTCAGTAAAGCTGCCATTTTCAGTACCAGCTTTCCCAGCACACTAAAGAGGGCTGACCTTATCCTTGTTCACTTTTTCCTGCTGACGATTGTTAAGAATGCTGTTTATTTCAGAAACTCTTACAAGTTCGTCTTCCTTTTACCAATACACCCTTCACCACTCTTTACGTTCCTCCTAGTTATCTGGAATTTTAGTATTCTACATGCTATACACTATTCCTTTGTGTGTTTCACCCTTTTTTCATTAAGTGTGGTGCTCTGGTGAACAACTACAACACTTGCTCCATGTCCATGTCAGTCCCAAATCAAGCCCATTTTATCAATTAAAACCTAAAATTCACCTAGTCTGAATTGAAACTCTTACTGTGTTCACTTCTCCTTTCCATCAACTAAGAATGTACAATGTCTGAAATATATCTTATGGAAATGTTTGTTTGATGAACTTCAATAAAAAAATAAATTACAAGAAAAAAACAAATTGCTGTCAGCTAGCATCTACATCTCGAATGTCTATCCTTTTCCTCAAGTTCAAAGCTCGTTCCGGAAATACTTCCATGAATATCAGAAGGTGCATATCATCTTGAAAAGTACACGTGTGTGAAATACACACAGGTACACATTGGGATCTCCTGCCATATCTGTGGGTCTGTGGAAGGCGAGAGTGGGGATAGGGGGTGGGGCGGTAGCAATCGTTGGGTCCCATGTTGCCCTCAGTTACTCTAGAACCAAAGTGGAGACAAGTCATGCTCAATCTCCAGTAACTGCCCATATGTTTCTGTGAGCCCACAGATTACCACTTTCAAGTCATCTCAATTCTTTGAATATGCCCAAAGACTTTACTAATTATTTCTCTTATATATATTTAAAATCACTTTTCATTGTTCCTCTAAACTTTATATTAAAATAATGCCTGTACCCTGTTCACCCTGTACACATCAGACTTCCAATATAACTCGGAGTCCTGCCATGTGCAGAAGTTCGCTGATGACACGGCCATAGTGGGGTGTGTCAGGAATGGACAGGAGGAGGAGTATAGGAAACTGATACAGGACTTTGTGATATGGTGCAACTCAAACTACCTGCGTCTCAATATCACCAAGACCAAGGAGATGGTGGTGGACTTTAGGAGATCTAGGCCTCATACGGAGCCAGTGATCATTAATGGAGAATGTGTGGAGCAGGTTAAGACCTACAAGTATCTGGGAGTACAGTTAGACGAGAAGCTAGACTGGACTGCCAACACAGATGCCTTGTGCAGGAAGGCACAGAGTCGACTGTACTTCCTAAGAAGGTTGGCGTCATTCAATGTCTGTAGTGAGATGCTGAAGATGTTCTATAGGTCAGTTGTGGAGAGCGCCCTCTTCTTTGTGGTGGCGTGTTGGGGAGGAAGCATTAAGAAGAGGGACGCCTCACGTCTTAATAAGCTGGTAAGGAAGGTGGGCTCTGTCGTGGGCAAAGTACTGGAGAGTTTAACATAGGTAGCTGAGCGAAGGGCGCTGAGTAGGCTACGGTAAATTATGGATAACTCTGAACATCCTCTACATAGCACCATCCAGAGACAGAGAAGCAGTTTCAGCGACAGGTTACTATCGATGCAATGCTCCTCAGACAGGATGAAGAGGTCAATACTCCCCAATGCCATTAGGCTTTACAATTCTACCGCCAGGACTTAAGAACTTTTTAAAAGCTATTATTAATGCTTTTTGAGATAGTGATTTAGATGCATATCATATTTTTTACTGAGTTAAGTATTGTATGTAATTAGTTTTGCTACAACAAGTGTATGGGACATTGGAAAAAAGTTGAATTTCCCCATGGGGATGAATAAAGTATCTATCTATCTATCTATCTATCTCTCTATCTATCTACCTAGAGAATTCTACAGGTCAGATGCATGTAACCTCTTTCAAGTGTGTCAATGCCTTGCTGCTTTGCATTAGTCCCAGGTTAAGTCCATGCCAAGTTGTACCACTGTCCAACTGATACTAACATCTGTTACAAAGAAAGCAGGTAATGTTGCACCAATATTTAAGAAAATGCAGAAAATCGGAGAATCATTAGCTTTTCCCAAACTGTGGGAAAAACCTCAAATAGTAATGAGTCTTGTCTCAAATGGAGGTCTTGCTAGGGAAAGTCACAAGGCACAGACCAGGCTGATTCAGCAGCACAGCTCCTGGAGCTGCTGATCGCATTTGTTTCCTCTGAGTGCTCTGGTTTCCTCATACATGCCAAGATCCTGTGAGCTGATAGGCTAATTGCATAGGTGAATAGCCCTGGGTGGAAAGAAGTTGATGGGAAGTGGGAGAACAACATGGGATTACTATGGATGGGTGCTTGTTGGAGGGTACAGATCAAGGGGCAAGGGGTCTGTGCAAAGGCTTCAACACAGTGAGACTCTGTGAATGATCAAAAGACATATCCTGGATTGGATTGTGAAGTGTCTTAATGTCTTTTGACAGAGGGTCTTCATTAGAGGCACAGGTCTCAGTGCTGAAATCAACGGGAACAGCTTGATGATGCTATAGTTAAAACCACAGCTTCATAGCACCAGTAACCCAGATTTGATCCTGATTATAGATGTTGTGAGGAGTTTTCACACCCTCTGTGTCTGCACGGGGTTTCTCCGCATGCTTTGGTTTAGACAGATTTAATTGTTGGTAAGTTAATTGGCTACTGCATGACACCTTACTGTAGTTAAGGACAGTCACGTAAGTGAATGTTGCGAGGTGACAGAAATAACCAGGGTGGGGGGGATAGAATATTCAATTGCACTGATGAGAGCTGGTATGATCTCAAGGAATTGATTGGCCTCAAACTGTCTCATCATAAGTTATGTCCTGCAAAAATCGATGTTAATGTTCTGCTCTTTGTAATGTACTGTACATCTGAAAGCAGAGGAAGACAACGAGGTACAGTGTGCTGTTCTGAGTACTGAAATAATTTGGATGGGATTGAAAGTATCATATCAATCTCAGCAGGTTGGGAATAAGGCCAACACCTGATGGATGAGGCTTAGTGTCAATAAAGGTAGGGGGATGGATGGAGATTTGCAAATATTTGGCAGCAGCCACACTCAGAGTTAAATCCTGTTGAAAGGCAGAGAGACTGGTATGCTAATCCACAATGATCTGAGGAGATTCAGATCTTTAAACCTGTGCAAGGGGCAAAATGACCCTTGTTTCCAACCCACCATTATCCTGAGTTCAGTGGATGGCAAAGATTCTAAGGTGAGACTTAAGTTCCTTAAGATGTACACTTTAAATAATTTATTAAAAACTTCCCAAGAATTAAAAGTCTCATCTGTGTATTGCATATGGAATATCTGAATTAAGCCTTAGCTTCTGTTTAAAATCAAAATTGCCGTAAGAATCTGGGAGCTAAATCTCCAACTGTAACAGATTTGTTCTACAAGCCTTAACTTTCATCATTCAGCATGGTTCTCAGTCTCAATGTGATGTTGTCCAAGTATCAGGAACCCAAGCCACAGCTTTCTACCTCTATGCAATTATAACTCACCAAAGAAGTAAGGACAATCAGGAAGACTGAATTCAGAATCTACAATTCATGTTGTTTCATAACTATTGACATTAAAGGTTTCAAGCCAGGTATACATCTGCAATAACCAGCTGTCCTACCCCTTGTTCTATCTTACACACACAAAATAAAACCCACTTTTAGCCAATATGATGTCAAAGTGCAGCGCAGAATTGGCCAGTGCTGGGAGTGCCCATTTCTCTTGTCATTATCAAACAACGATACCTTCTGAAGACATCATCCATACAGGGATATTCCTTCGGAAGAAACACCATCTTCTCTTAGCACCAGTACGTAGATAGTTATCCAGTTCTGCTGAAATAAGGATTTCAGGGGACAAGAAATGAGAAAAAGGCATGTCTCACATAAGATGCCATCATGCCAGTCTTCCTGGGGATTTTAAAACATCTTGACAGAACATATGATTATTTTTCACCGACTACCTCCTCAGACAGTATTCACCCTATCATCGGGAACACTGACTCTCTCATCCCCATCACTGGAGTCTGTGGTGTAATCCAGGCCTCACAGATTTATACACCAGCAGACAGTATTTCAAAACCATCCCTCAAAGTAATTGCATTCTTTCACTAAACTTTCCGCTGGAGTAGGCACATTTTATTTTAAGCCTATAAACACTGTTATTTAACACAGATGAGAGTTTGATGTAAGGAAATTATATTCACATTAAATTAATTACTGTCATTGCATTTGATGTGCAGGCCTTGTTTGCGCACTTGTCCTTCTCCTGTTCTTTTTTCTTCTAAATCTGAGTGTGGAATGAGTTGCCAGTGTAGGTGCATGCAGGCTCCATTTCAAAATTTAAGAGAAATTTGGATAGGTACATGGATAGCAGGGGCATGGTTAAGGTGCAGGTCGATGGAAACAGGCAGAATATATGATTTGGCATGGACTAGATGGGCTGAAGGGCCTTTTCTGCACTGTACTTTACGGTGACTTTACGTCCTCCAACCAAAGCCAAATGAGATCAATCAGCATTTGGATCAAAGTTCCAAACAGAAAACCATTCTCAATCACCTGAGCGTTTTTTCGAACAGTATAGTAATTGAGGCTGTCAGCGCCTGAAACCAACC
Organism: Hemitrygon akajei; assembly: GCF_048418815.1. Classification (NCBI taxonomy): domain Eukaryota; kingdom Metazoa; phylum Chordata; class Chondrichthyes; order Myliobatiformes; family Dasyatidae; genus Hemitrygon; species Hemitrygon akajei. The sequence continues at coordinate 165,082,378 of NC_133128.1, read as the reverse complement.
ATGTGCAGCTGCTGCGTGGGTTGGCTGCAGGGCTTGTCTTTTCTCAAGTTCTGTTAAACTTACTTAGATTGTTAAACATATCAGGAACTCTGATTTGTGCAAATTCAAAAATACAAGGGGTGATTGATAAGTTCGTGGCCTAAGGTAGAAGGAGTCAATTTTAGAAAACCTAGCACATTTATTTTTCTTACATTTACACACTTAGTCCAGCGGTCATGGAGCATACGGATCCCTTCTTTGTAGAAGTCGGCGTCTTGGCCCTCCAGAAAGTGTCCACAGCATGGGGTGATTGATAAGTTTGTGGCCTAAGATAGAAGGAGATGAGTTATTAACTTCAAACTTTTTATATTTTCACTCAGAGTTGAACTTCACGTGCATGTAACAAGAGCTGTATAACTCATCTCCTTCTACCTTAGGCCACAGATTTATCTATAACCCCTGATGTGGACCACCTGGAGGTCCAAGATGCTCTCGTTACATGCACGTGCAGTTCAACTCTTTGAGTGACAATGCAGAAAGTCTGAAGTGAATAACTCATCTCCTTCTAGCTTAGGCTACAAACTTATCAATCACCCCTGCTGTAGACCACTTCTACAAAGAAGGGATCCATATGCTCCATGACTGCTGGACTAAGTGTGTACATGTAGGAGGGGACTATGTTGAAAAATAAATGTGTGCTAGGTTTTCTAAAATTGACGCCTTCTACCCTAGGCCACGAACTTATCAATCACCCCTTGTACATGCCCAAGCTAGAAGGATAAATTTCGAAGTAAATTTAATTATCAAAGTACATATACGTCACCCTATACAACCCTGAGATTGATTAAGTTAGTTAGACCAATTTATTTTAGCTCAACAAATCCCATTTCTAATATTACTGAGTGTTTGTATATTGATCCCTATATTTTCAGTACAAGTACCAGTAAATTGTTTACAATTTTCTAGTGTATGATGCAGGCTTTTAGTCATGAGATGGGAGGGAAATCTAAATTTGTGTGCCAGTGCCAAATGCTGTAAGAACCATTCGTCTTTGCCATTTCAATTCCATTAAACACAGAGGTATTGATCATGCCAATTTGATTACAACTGGAAGTCAATACTTGCACAGATGCTTAGCAATAGTGACAGTAGATGAATTTCTACCCTTGATTTTCCATTCAGTGCTAAAGTGTAATGAAGCTTCTAGTTTTCTGCACTGGGAGTGTACAATCACCAGCAACTGGGCTTGCTTGTTATTCTGCTTACAGCTGTCCATGCCAATCTTCCAGGCTTTTACATTTCCAGAAGTGTTTGGTCCAACATGGCTGCCACTACAGAGGATCAATAGCATTAACAGAGAAAGCAGAGACTTTCGACAAATCAGACAGTGAAATCCTCACACAGGCTGTGAACTTCAACCAAACCACAGTTGCTCCCCGAATGCTAAGGATGGTGATATGCTTCCATCTATCTGTGTGATCTTCCTTTACTGATTTGTAACCAATGCTGCCAAACTGCACACACAAAGCACAAATTGCCCTGTATTTTTCACATCTGTGTGAATGTTTGGCCCAATCAAGTAGGATGGTTTTACTTGGATGTTGAGCTTCTGGCTTGATGGAGTTTGCTCATTTAAACCAAATGAGTTTATATGAATCATGGCAGATACTGGATCTTGGAGTACATTCTGTGTGGATTCAGGATAGCCTGATTGTACAGAATACGGAAATGTCTGTAATCAATTCTGTTCCTTGAAAAAGTTGTTTTTCAGTAAGTTGTTTTTCAGTAACCATTCACAGAGTACCATGGGAAACTCATCCATAGTGAACTAAATTGATGAGAATAAGTGAAAGAAATATCAAGAGAGCCCAAAAGGAAGAGAAATCAGTAATCAAAGAAAATATAAATTCAAATAAATATTGTCAGAGAACATACATTTGATCAATACTAGCATAATTATTGTACCATTAAAATCTCATTTATGTGTGCATAACATTTTCTGGGCAGCTCTATGTATGTTTAATCGATCGGTATGAGACCCTCATCCTTCTTATGTACACAGTAGCCTTGGGTACCACTGTCCTGGACAGGGAAATTCATTCCCATTACCAAAAAAAAAAGAGATATGGTATAAAAATGCACTGTCACTGAATTTATTTGAGATAGAATAACTAAGTAAACACAAAATGTGAAAGGAATAATAATGTTTTTGTTGAAAGTTCACTTTATGGAAAATCACAATCTGTCTGTTTTCCAGGAATGCAACCCCACCCCCAATAATGTGAGGGTGTACTGTACTTTAATTCATGTCTCTCATAAACCAATATTTCAAATTGGCAGGTAGTTTTATGGGGAGAGGTTGGACTTCTAGGTTGTACCTATTAGTTTAGGTGAGTGACAGAGGATTTGATTGAAACATACAATTCTGAGTGACATTGACAGAGAGAACATGGAACATTTGCTGCAAACAACCTGGATTTTGGCATCACTATTTTAAAACAAGAATTGCATATATGAGATATGGATGAAGCCAAATTTCTTCTCTCAGAAGGTAGTGAGTCTTTGGAACTCTCTCCCTAAAAGGAGTAGAAGTGAGGTATTTGAATATTTTTAAGGTAAATAGCAATATATTCCTGATGAACAAAGGTGTGACAAATGACCAGAAAAGTCAAGAAACTAAAGTTGAAGATGCAATATGCTTCTTGTTGAGAGCAACCCAATAATCCCAATAAAACTTTTAAGTAGGAATATACTAAATTAACTTGCAGTTAACTTCCACTAATAACTCAATGACGATCATCCAGTAGCACTTATATCAACAGTGATGAAGTGTTTTGAGATGTTGCTGAAGAAGCATAGCAACTCCTGCTTGAGAAGTGACTTGGATCTGCTCCAATTTGCCTACCGGGATGACAGATCCTCAGCAGATGCCATCTCATTGCCTCATCACTTAACCCTGGAACATCTGAACAGCAAAGATGCATAGATCAGAATGCGATTTACAACTACAGCTTGGCATTCAACACTAACACCCCTCAAGACCCCCGTCAGTTCAGACTGGCAACAACATCTCCTCCATAATCTCCATCAGCACAGGAACACCACAAGGCTGTGTGCTCAGCCCCTGCTTTATTCACTTTACACTTATGACTGCGTAGCTAAGCACAGCTCCAATACCATATTCAAATTTGCTGATGACACCACTGTTATAGGCCGAGTCAAAGGTGGTGACAAATCGGCATGTAAGAGGGAGATTGAGTGGTGACACAACAACAACATCTTACTCAATGTCAGCAAGACCAAGGAGCTGATTATTGACCAAAAAGAGGAAACCGCATATCCATGAGCCAGTCTTCACTGAGGAATAGAGGTGAAGAGGGTCAGCAACTTTAAGTTCCTCAGAGTTATCATTTCAGAGGACCTGGCCCAGACCCAGTGCCTTTACTTCCTCAGGGGCTTGTGAAAATTCGGCATGACATCTAAAACTTTGACAAACTTCTCAGAATCAGAATCAGAATCAGGTTTAGTACCACCAGGAGGTGATGTGAAATTTGTTAAATTAGCAGCAGCAGTTCAATGCAATACATAATCTAGCTGAGAGAATATAATAATAATAATAATAATAATAATAAATAGAACAAAAATACTTAAGTAAATCAATTACATATATTGAATAGATAAAAAGAATGTGCAAAAACAGAAATACTGTATATTAGGAAAAAGTGAGGTAGTGTCCAAAACTTCAGTGTCCATTTAGGAATCAGATGGCAGACGGGAAGAAGCTGTTCCTGAATCACTGAGTGTGTGCCTTTAGGTTTCTGTATCTCCTACCTGATGGTAACAGTGAGAAAAGGGCATGTTCTAGCTAGAGGTCTTTAATAATGGAAGCTACCTTTCTGATACACCACTCCCTGAAGATATCCTGGGTACTTTGTAAGCTAGTACCCAAGATGGAGCTGACTAGATTTACAACTTTCTGCATCTTCTTTTGGTCCTGTACAGTAGCCCCTCCATATCAGACAGTGATGCAGCCTGTCAGAATGCTCTCCACAGTACAGCTACAGAAGTTCTTGAGTGTATTTGTTGACATGCTAAATCACTTCAAACTCCAAATAAAGAAGGCTGTCTTGCCTTCTTTATAACTGCATAGATATGTTGGGACCAGGTTAGATCCTCAGAGATCTTGACACCCAGGAACTTGAAACCGCTCACTCTCTCCACTTTTGATCCCTCTGTGAGGATTGGTACGTGTTCCTTTGTCTTACCCTTCAAGAAGTCTACAATCAGCTCTTTCGTCTTACTGACGTTGAGTGCCAGGTTGATGCTGTGACACCACTCCACTGGTTGGCATATCTCACTCCTGTACACCCTCTCATTATCACCAACAATGATTGTATTGTCAGCAAATTCATAGATGGTATTTGAGCTATGCTTAGCCACACAGTCATGTGTATGTAGAGAGTAGAGTGGTGGGCTAAGCACACACTCGAGGTGCGCCAGTGTTGATTGTCAGCAAGGAGGAGATGTTATCACCAATCTACACAGACTACGTTCTTCTGGTTAGGAAATCAAGGATCTAATTGCTGTTAGTGCTACTGGGCGATAGTCATTAAGCCAGCCCACATTATTCTTCTTAGGCACTGGTAAATTGTTGCCTTTTTGAAGCAAGTGGGAACTTCCGCCCATAGCAGTGAGAGGTTGAAAATGTCCTTGTGTAGTCCTGCTAGTTGGTTGGCACAGGTTTTCAGAGCCTTAACAGGTATTCCATCAGGACCTTCTGCCTTGTGAGGGTTTGCTCTCTTTAAAGACAGCCTAACAGACCTAACAGTCTAATAGCCAACATCTATAGATGTGTTGTGGAGAGCATATTGACTGGCTACATCATTGAAACACCAATGCCCTTGAACAGAAAATCATACAAAATCTAGTTGATATGGCCCAGTCTATCATGGGTAAAATCCTCACCATTATCAAGCACATCTACATGGAACATTGTCACAGGAAAGCAGCATACATCATCAGGATCCCCACCATGCAGGTCTGCTGCCGTCAGGAAGAAGTTTTAGGAGCCTCTGGATTCACACCACCAGGTTTAGGAACCTTTATTACCCCTCAACCATCAGGCTCTTGAAGTAAAGAGGTACCTTCTCCCAATTTCACTTTCCCCATCACTGAAATGTTCCCACAACCAATGGACTCACTCTTAAGGACTCTTCATCTCAAGTTCTTCATATTTTTGCTTATTTATTATTATTATTATTTCCTTCTTTTTGTATTTGCACAGTTTATCGTCTTTTGCACACTGGTTGTACGCCCAGTTGATGCACTTTCATTGATTTTATTATGGTTATTGGATTTATCGAGTATGCCCACAAGGAAATGGTGATGTTCATATACCTTGATAATAAATTTACTTTAAACCTTTGAACTTCAGAGAAATTTTATTATATTACTTTTTAATATATAAATCAGTAACAATGTAAAATGTTATTGTGTTTTTATTTCCTTGTCTTTGAAAAGGATTGAACAACCATGACAGAGGACAATGCTTTCTCTCTTTTGCATATAACTAATGAATGATACAAAAAGTTCAGGCTTTTTATTTACTTACTCAGGTACAACTATGTATATTCTGTACAATGACTGCAGCCAGAAAACAAAGAACAACTGCAGAGAATATTGAACTAATGCACAGAAAGTATCTGCCAGTTAAGCTATCAGTAATTCAGACCCGAACAGCAGTTTGTAACTGTTATTTGACATAATTTAATATTTTTTTAATTTCTCTCTATTTCACTTTCCTGAGTGAAACTGATTCTATGACATTGTTGTCCAAAATTCGCAGGCAATCTCAAACTGTGATTTGAGAATACCTGTACAGATCTTTTAATTGGTTGCTATGACATTAGGAGGAGACCCACACAGAAACCTCGAAAAGCAGCAGAGTTGTAGAGTATTGGCTACATTTTATGAAGAAATAAAAATAAAATCTGTGCAAAGAAAATACTCCTTGTAATTACCAGATATTTTTAACATTACTGTTTAACATAATGTTCTTAAATTTGTCTTGGGTGTCATATTCAGTCCATAGTAATTGTGTTATTGCTGATGAGGATATAATAAAAGAGCAGCCAGAGCAATAACTGATGTCACATAAATAAATACAATAAAAAAGAATAAATAAATCACTAAAAATAATGACTAGACTATTCTGATTAAATGTATTGAATCACAAGATTAAATGATGCAGTATATTATTTTAATCTTATCTTAATGAGTTCAAGATTAACAAATACTCTGGTTTGTTATTTCTCTTAAATTAAGATTGCAAGAAAAACAATGCATTTTAATTTGTATTAATTAATAAATTGATATTTTTAAACCTATTGTTTTATTTCTTTCTTACCTTTTTCAATATGTTTTAAAATATGCAGAGTATCCACATTGGAATTGTTTATATTGTTTACATCAAACTTAAAATCAAGATTCTTGTTCTGTATAGAAGAAGTTGTGAATGCTCTAGAATGGGGTCCCAACCTGGAGTCCATGGATCCCTCAGATAATGGTAGGGGTCCCTGGTATGAAAAAGGTTGGGAACCCCTGCTTTAGAATATTTAGTCTATACTTTACATTGGGAACATCTGATCTCCCCACATAACTTGGCTGGATGATCAGCAGAAATATTTAAAGATGATTTAGATGCTAAGTTCTATAGGATCAATATTGATCTTCCATTGACACTGCAGTGAGAGGTGGGAAAAATTAGTCTGTCTTTACATTTACAATATTTCAACCACATTTTAACAAAGTTTCTGTATTGATACAACTTGTAAGTATCAGATTACCATGGAGATCCTGTGAAATTAGCTCCTAATTATTTACAGTACTCAAATATCCTTTACAACTGTCAATATTATATAATATTCAACATTGAAATGTGATCGTTTTCAGTGTTAAAGCTGGACTGTGTTAGGCCTCCTAAGGGAAATTAATTTTGATGTAGTGAAGGTGAACGAACCTGCACATTCTCCTCTTTATCCATTAAAACCTTCATGAGAAAGTCATGGACACCCTGCAGAAATGGCACAAATGCCATTGATGTTATTTTTCCAGGTTATTCAACTGAAGATGCAGAGTATAAGCCCCTGTAAAAATTCATCTCTAAATGCCCTTTATAATAAACAGATGTGATGGAGTAATTCTTGAGATGTCAGAATAAAGTTGTCATTGGTAAGATTCATCATCTTCAAGGCTGCAGAATTTACCTTAAGTTAGCGAAACAATGCTTTCAGACCAGAGCAGATCAGCAATTAAAAAAAAGAATATACTTAAAGAAAACTGGGCATTCATTCAGTACATTTTGCATTAATAAATTATTGAGTAAGTATCTGAATTTCCTATATCTTTTATTAACAACATTACTATAAAGCTCTGCAATGGTTCATCAATACAACATTGAACATACAGTGTATTTACAAGTCTATGAAATATGTAAGCTGACATATTTATATATACGGTGGCTCTGGATTCTGCTAAATTTCATTAGGGTTACCATCAATGCACTAATGTTACCTTGGAAATTAGAATTTGTCCACTTAGGGGTCAAATTATCATATTAGGGACTGATTATTAAGAAGCATGCAAGATAGATCAAAAGGTAGCATCACTGTAATACTGTGACTCTTCTTAATTTTGTACTTGTATCGATTTCAAAACCCGCACAAGTCACTGTGCACATCAACAGAATCTGAAGGCACAGGGCTTCCATTTACTATTTTATTCCAGAGCTGTTATAGCTTCCCATCAGCTAAAACAATTAATACGAAAGCCTGAAGATCTGCAGCTCTTCCCGACGCTATAAACATCCTTGTCTGCTGCCCAATTATTATTTGTGTATTGTTCGTGTTTTGGTCAAGGAGATACATGTGTAAGTTTGGTCACACTATTAAAATTTCAAGGTCTATAAGCTAACTTTTTTTTATTATTAGCAAGTGCTGCTATCAAAAGCAATTTTGTCAGCAATACTGTGCAAGTCCAAATGTCCTGCCCTATCTGTTGGATGTTAAGCAACAATAGCCAAATGGACAGGTTACTGAAGAGGAAATTGTTAGATTAAAGTGTTCATAGAAAGATGAAACTGGTCATTCCAGCCACCTTTTCCAATCATCATTTGAAAGGTCAATGCCATGTTATCAAGTCCGATTTCCTTGAAGTAGAGCACCAGTGATGTTGAGAGGTGCTCAATAAAGGTGCAGTATTCATTTCTAGTCATTCCAGTGCCACTCCATGATCCTTTATTCTGAAAGAGCAAATAGATATTATCATATTACTGAATGAATGTTTAAACATTTCCCATTGCAATATTTATTAGTACAACATATCAGCTCTCAAAGACGGTTGTTGACAATTCTTTTGTTATAATACCTCAGATCCCAGTGTAAAAAGATTGAATTCAAGAATATATATTTTGTTATAATAAGGAATATAGTGTGGGTATAACTAGATAATCGATTCTCCTTCCCTGGAGGAGTCAGCTAGGTTTCTGCCTTATTTAATCCACTTTCATTGTATGTACTCAGCTGAAACTTGATTATTTCTAACAGTATATTGTTTCGTAGCATTCACTTTTCAAAGCCTGGGGGTTATAGATGTTTTTAAAATCATTGTAGCTCCAATAATATACAGTACATCTCAATAATGTGATAATAATTTAACAAAGCACTGAAATATAGTAGGCAAATATTGAGCTTTAAGCAAATATGTTTCATGCAAGTCTTCTGAATAATAAAGATAAAGAAGCATACTTCTAAGTGAATAAAATGGTTATAATATGATTGACAGTTTCATTTTACACTCCTACTATTCTGGCTTCAAAATTTTCTAATCAAATTCAAGCTTAAAAATAATATCATTACCTCGTTCTTCATATAGGGCTGTAATCTTCGAAGCTTTTCTGAGCTAGTTGCGTACAAAGGTAGCTTTATTCTCCAGTATCTCTGTAGCTTTGCTGTTATTTAATGACTCATCCGAGTTCTTAATGTGTTTTATCTCCCCTGAAAGTAACAGGTTAAGTCTAAATCCTTTGACAAAATGGTGCGTCACACAAAAGGTGAAATACACAAGCTTGGGTATCAGCATAATTTTTTTGAAGGCCTTCCTGTTAATTAATGGCAGCACGGAGCAGTCCTCTGATCCACATTCACCCTTCCGATGAATGTAGATCACATGAATCTTCCCATGCTGCCAGTGATTCAGCTTTGATGCTTACAAGTTGGTTCTCTGTGGCTCAGACGTGGATGCACACAAGCCCCTATGTACTACACAATGATTTCCATTGTCACAGCAAGTCAGCCCACATTAGTCCCAAAGGAAGATGGCAGTGGTCTCAGTGATATGGCATGAGTATTTCCCAGTATTTCCAGAGTACTATTGTCCTATTTCTGTCGAAACAAAAGCTTTAATTTGCCCTCATCTGCATGTAATGGTTTCATATCCATACACCTGTTGCTAAATTCACTATACAACTGAAAGAATATTATATGAATACTCCACTTATTCATATGAATGCTTCATTTTTCTGAAAATGGTAATAAATGACAATTAATTATTTGTTGCTAAGGAGACTTTGAACTTGTGTTACGTTGCAAAATGGCTGTTGGAGTTCAATGCATTCTGCTTCAATAGTGACTAAAGGAAACTAAAATGTGATTTTGTCTGTAGGAAGAAACACATCCTTAAAAGTAGATTTCCACTTGAATTCAAAAATCATAAAGGTTGGTGGCCATTTTTTACCCAATCAGCTGAATTCAGCCAGGATGGGAATTAGGGTGGGGAAAATCCTTGCTGGAAAATTGCATGAACATATATGGATTCATTTGTAATTTGTCAGTTCTCACTACTTTCCAACAAGATTTTTATATAGACAGCTGAGTGAGATACCAAGATCATGAGATCATGGAATAGATTAATTAAAGATATTTACTGTCCCATCTCTTCTGATTCTGAAATGAGTTACTCTAGTGGGTAATGGCTGAATTGGTCAGTCACTGATATCTCACCCAAATGACCTGTCCACAGTTGCAGTTGAAAAGAACCTCATCACAATCAGGACAAGATGCAATGGGATTGCCAAGGGCATTAAAAAGGAATTCATTCATGGTCCATAAAGGTTTTGCCAGAGAGAAAAAAAATCCACTGACGTAGAAAAGAAGAATTCTGAAATTGTCAATAAAAGCAAATCTTCAGCTTTGGATTAAAGTGCTTAATAAATAAATTTTCACCATAGTACGAGGTAAACTTTAGGGAAAAACACACTGGATCGGTACAGAGCACCACAACAGCACCACAAGTATGTGTACTCAAGAGCTGGAAGCAAAGAAAGCCCGACACCAAACAATCAAGTAGGAATGAAATACACTAGGGGAGAGAGTTGGACGCCTGCATTTTTAACCAATGAAGTGCTGAGTTCACCAGGATGCTTGTTTCCATGTCACTCATGAGACAAAAGGGAAAAATAAGGAAGTCTATATCATTACTTAAACCTGTTTCTCGAATCTACTTGTTCCTCATTCCAAGACCTCTTCTGAATCAAACTCTGCAGGGGTTTGAAGCAAGTACCTATCACTTTCTCGTCTCCCTTCACCATAACCCAGTTCTAGGGTCTTTTCATCATAGAATCTGAAGAACTGGAATGTTCCCAGTTGGACAAGCAAGAGAAAGAGGAATATATTGATTTTAAAAAATCCATCATTTGTCCTAACACTTGCAGCCACCAACTCAGAGACTAACATTGTGTGTAATCTACTGTAAAAGTGAGGACAGAGAGGGTGTTCGGCAGCAATTAGCACAAAAGAGTCAGGCTATCATCAGAAGCCAGTTTTTCAAAGCAGTGCTTAAACTGCCTGGAATCTGCAGGAGCTGTACTTAGCTGAGAAGGCTCTGGTGTGTTATACGTGCTCAACCTGGTCAGTGTGAAGGAGCAGCCTGTACCACATGTTGTCATTGCCTATCAGCACAGAAGGTGAGGAAGAGGACACAAAGAAGAGCAGTTAGAAGAAGGGAAAGTTCAACAGGAAAATGGGAGCACAAGTCTCACTGAGTTCTTAGTCATCAAAGAATTAATGTTCAAAGTTTAAAGTAAATTTATTATCAATTTACTTTCAATTTATTACCAATTCATTTTCCTGTAGGCATTTAGAGGGAAAAAAGGAAATACAACAGAATTTTATGGAAAACCATACATAGGCAAAGACTGACAAATGCCATTGTGCAAAATAAGACAAAACTGTGCAAATAATAACAAAATTCCAAGTGCAGGAATTGTAAAGAATCCTTGAAACTGAGTCTGTAGAATCAGTTCAGAATATCGGTGAATGCAGCATTCCATGCCAGGTTAGGTTTTTGATAGTTGTGACTGCTTCTGAACTTGGTAGCGTGGGACCGAAGGATTCTACACCCTCTGTCCGATAGTAGGAGTAAGAATAGGGAATGGTCAGGATGGCGGGGGTCTTTGATGATGGATGCTGATTTCCTGAGGCAGCACTCCATGCAGATAGTTATTAATAAATATGATATAGTTGGGATCACAGAGACATGGCTCCAGGGTGACCAAGGATGGGAGCTCAACACCCAGGGATATTCAATATTCAGGAGGGATAGACAGGAAAGAAAAGGAGGTGGTGTAGCACTGCTGGTTAGAGAGGAGATTAACGCAATAGAAAGGAAGGACATTAGCCTGGAGGATGTGGAATCGATATGGGTAGAGCTGCATAACACTAAGGGGCAGAAAACGCTGGTGGGAGTTGTGTACAGGCCACCTAACAGTAGTAGTGAGGTTGGGGATGGCATTAAACAGGAAATTAGAAATGCGTGCAATAAAGGAACAGTAGTTATAATGGGTGACTTCAATCTACATATAGATTGGGTGAACCAAATTGGTAAGGGTGCTGAGGAAGAGGATTTCTTGGAACGTATGCGGGATGGTTTTCTGAACCAACATGTCGAGAACAGGCCATTCTAGATTGGCTATTGAGCAATGAAGAAGGGTTAGTTAGCAATCTTGTCGTGCGAGGCCCCTTGGGTAAGAGTGACCATAATATGGTGGAATTCTTCATTAAGATGGAGAGTGACATAGTTAATTCAGAAACAAAGGTTCTGAACTTAAAGAAGGGTAACTTTGAAGGTATGAGATGTGAATTAGCTAAGATAGACTGGCAAATGATACTTAAAGGGTTGACGGTGGATATGCAATGGCAAGCATTTAAAGATCGCATGGATGAACTACAACAATTGTTCATCCCAGTTTGGCAAAGAATAAATCAGGGAAGGTAGTGCACCCATGGCTGACAAGGGAAATTAGGGATAGTATCAAGTCCAAAGAAGAAACATATAAATTAGCAAAAAAACACGGCACACCTGAGGACTGGGAGAAATTCAGAGACCAGCAGAGGAGAACAAAGGGCTTAATTAGGAGAGGGGAAAAAGATTATGAGAGAAAGCTGGCAGGGAACATAAAAACTGACTGTAAAAGCTTTTATAGATATGTGAAAAGGAAAAGATTGGTCAAGACAAATGTAGGTCCTTTACAGTCAGAAACAGGTGAATTGATCATAAGGAACAAAGACATGGCAGACCAATTGAATAACTACTTTGGTTCTGTCTTCACTAAGGAGGACATAAATAATCTTCCGGAAATAGTAAGGGTCTAGTGAGATGGAGGAACTGAGGGGAATACATGTTAGTAGGGAAGTGGTGTTAGGTAAATTGAAGGGATTAAAGGCCGATAAATCCCTAGGACCAGATGGTCTGCATCCCAGAGTGCTTAAGGAAGTAGCCCAAGAAATAGTGGATGCATTAGTGATAATTTTTCAAAACTCCTTAGATTCTGGATTAGTCCCTGAGGATTGGAGGGTGGCTAATGTAACCCCACTTTTTAAAAAAGGAGGAAGAGAGAAACCGGGGAATTATAGACCAGTTAGTCTGACATCGGTGGTGGGGAAAATGCTAGAGTCGGTTATCAAAGATGTGATAACAGCACATTTGGAAAGAGGTGAAATTATCGGACAAAGTCAGCATGGATTTGTGAAAGGAAAATCATGTCTGACGAATCTTATAGAATTTTTTGAAGATGTAACTAGTAGAGTAGATAGGGGAGAGCCAGTGGATGTCGCATATTTAGATTTTCAAAAGGCTTTTGACAAGGTCCCACACAAGAGATTAGTGTGCAAACTTAAAGCACATGGTATTGGGTGTATGGTATTGATGTGGATAGAGAATTGGTTGGCAGACAGGAAGCAAAGAGTGGGAGTAAACGGGACCTTTTCAGAATGGCACGCAGTGACTAGTGGGGTACCGCAAGGCTCAGTGCTGGGAGCCCAGTTGTTTACAATATATATTAATGATTTAGACGAGGGAATTAAATGCAGTATCTTCAAGTTTGCGGATGATATGAAGCTGGGCGGCGGTGTTAGCTGTGAGGAGGATGCTAAGAGGATGCAGGGTGACTTGGATAGGTTAGGTGAGTGGGCAAATTCATGGCAGATGCAATTTAATGTGGATAAATGTGAGGTTATCCACTTTGGTTGCAAGAACAGGAAAACAGATTATTATCTGAATGGTGGCCGATTAGGGAAAGGGGAGGTGCAACGAGACCTGGGTGTCATTTTATACCAGTCATTGAAGGTGGGCATGCAGGTACAGCAGGCGGTGAAAAAGGCAAATGGTATGTTGGCATTCATAGCAAAAGGATTTGAGTACAGGAGCAGGGAGGTTCTACTACAGTTGTACAAGGCCTTGGTGAGACTGCACCTAGAATATTGTGTGCAGTTTTGGTGCCCTAATCTGAGGAAAGACATTCTTGCCATAGAGGGAGTACAGAGAAGGTTCACCAGATTGATTCCTGGGATGGCAGGACTTTCATATGAAGAAAGACTGGATCGACTAGACTTATACTCACTGGAATTTAGAAGATTGAGGGGGGATCTTATTGAAAAGTATAAAATTCTAAAGGGATTGTACAGGCTAAATGCAGGAAGATTGTTTCCAATGTTGGGGAAGTCCAGAATGAGGGGGTCACAGTTTAAGGATAAAGGGGAAGCCTTTTAGGACCGAGATGAGGAAAAACTTCTTCACACAGAGAGTGGTGAATCTGTGGAATGCTCTGCCACAGGAAACAGTTGAGGCCGGTTCATTGGCTATATTTAAGAGGAAGTTAGATATGGCCCTTGTGGCTAAAGGTATCAGGGGGTATGGAGAGAAAGCAGGTACAGGGTTCTGAGTTGGATGATCAGCCATGATCATACTGAATGGTGGTGCAGGCTCAAAGGGCCAAATGGCCTACTCCTGCACCTATTTTCTATGTTTCTATGCAAATGTACTCAATGTCAGTAAGTGCATCTCCTGTGATGGGCTGGATTGTTCTAGTCACCCTCCATACTCATTCCACCATAGTTGTCTTTCCTACGTCACTGACTATGCTGTCATAATTTCCCTGACACATTCTTCATTCTAATCCAATTGTAATACATACACAAATTAAATATAACAATCTCACCACTCTCATTAGTTCTCTTGTTTCTGTTTACCCTTTACCTTTGCTCTACAAATGCTCACATGAAATGATTCAAGGAATCACAGACCAGTTACCAAGGACAGGAGACACAAAGTACACTGCAGATGCTGTGGTCAAATCAACACGTACAAACACGCTGGATGAACTCAGCAGGTTGGGCAGCATCTGTTGAAATGAACAGTCAACGGATGCTGCCCGACCTGCTGAGTTCATCCAGCGTGTTTGTAGCAAGGACAGGAGGCCATTCTGGCTCCGTACAAGGTCCAGGAAACACAAACATCCATGGTGACCTATTTCCGTGCACTCTCCCCATTGCCCTGTGAGTCTTTGTTTCCACAAACATATCCAAATTTTATTTGAATACTACACCTGAAATCAAAAGAAGTGAGTACTTCTCTCTTTTACCTCTTAGTGACCTTTGCATTCAAGTATTTCTTATTTTCAAAGTGAACTGGGGATGTCACAAACCTAGGATAAGACAATTCACTTTCGACAAATCAATTTGAAACAGAATGGGAGCTGTGGCATTCCATAACTTGGTTCATTGGACCTTAACATATTGAACATACACCAAGTTTCTTTGTTGCAGTCCAATTCAAAATTCACTTTAAAAAAATAGTTGAATATAACTTAGTTCCAATTACTTTCTGGACATACACCTTCAGGGTCCATTGACCCTGGTTGCAATGTAGATTTACAGAGAAGATTCTTGGATTTCAAGGGTTAAATTTTGTTCTACTACTTTAAAGTGTATTTGTTCCCTGGAATTGAGAAGGGTGTGAGGTGTTAGAATCACAGTTTTCAAGAGATTAAAATAAAGTGATAGTGTAGATAAATAGAAATTGTTTCTGCTAATTGTAAAATAAGAACAAGACAGCATAGATTCAATGTGAGAGGGATGTTAGGAAAATATTCTGTGCGCAAAGAGCTGTTGAAATTTAGCATACTTTTTATGCTGAGAACTGGTGCAAGATCAATGATTAATTTTAGGTCTCAGTGTGATGGAATTTCGTTATTTAAAAGTGATGTAAGCTAGGGAAAGGGCAGGTGTCTAGAGATCGGCCACTGGTCAGTAATGGTCTTACTGAATTGTGAAGATGTTGTGAGGGGCCAGCTACTTCAGCTGTCAGAAAATTAGCAACTGTTGAAAATGTGCCGCTGTCCAACAGCAGTGGAAAAGTGTTAAACATGTGATGGTAACTCTTTGCCACTACGTTTTTCTCTGGATCTAATTTCTAATTAGTATGGTGCTGAGATTAAAATAGCATAGGGTCTGACTTGTTGAGAAAATCACAATTCCCCTGGAACAGTATAACAGGTAATGTAAGAATTTAGAAGATCAACTCCTACAAACATTAAATTATGCTGTCAGTTCTATCAATTAGTGAGCATCGGAAACATTACTTTCAGTCTTGTAACTCCTAGTTAGCAATACATTAGCCTGATTTCTAAATAAATAATGAATGTTATTTAGTATCTTTTACCAACTTCTGTTACTTACAATGGATTATTTAGGAACTATTTGGAGGCTCATTCCAGATAGTTTCCCCTTACCATCTCTAACTAATGATTTTGTTCTCACTTGTTAACCACTCACTTATGCACGCAGCATTATGGTGAATGATTATAAAATGTAACTTGAACAAATACAATTGTAAATCCAAGTACTTCTTGAATAAAAAATACAATATTTTATATTTTTTTATTGAAGGTGTCTGTTGGTGAGGGGATATAATGCTGATGTTTTGCCTTGATGTGTTCTTATGGTAGAGGCTGATAAACTTGGGGCATTGGCTTTATTTCTTCCTCCACAGATTCTCCCTGACCCACTGAATGTTCCCAGCACTCTCCATTCTTCCAGCTTTCCAATAACGGCAGTGTTCTGTACTCACAATTCTAGTATGATTTTTTTTTAAAAATTCCCTCTTTTCTGCATCTACTTACAGTATATCTTCTCCAGGTTAATTAACTGCCATTAACAAGACTTCTTCATTCTCCCAGTTGAAATCATTCCACAATACCATTTTCTTTCCAGACATTCCCTTAATTCTATTTCCAGTTCTCATTTCCTCTCTGCTTTCTAAAATTTCCCAGTTCTGAAGAGAAGCCATCATCTGCACTATTATCTTTGTTTCTCTCTCTACAGATGCTGCCCAGCTTGCTGAGTATGTTCAGTATCTTCTGCTGTTACTCAGATTTACAATGTTTTCAGTTGTTTTATGCTTTTGCTTGTTGCTGCAATATGATTTTATCTTTTGCATTGATTTTAAATCAAATCATTTTAAATCATTTACATATTTATATTTAACTGACATACAGCCATCTTCAAATAGAAAAGGTAAAACTCTAGATCTGAACTGAGTTGATTGAAACCAAATATCATTATTGAACAAGGACGCACATTCATAGTGATTGCCAAAAGGCAAGTTCACTCCGTCTGACACAGTTAGAAGAACAATTTAAAAAGGACTTGAACTTCTTACGTTTAGCCATGATTATTTCCTTGAGAAGGTAGGAAACATCTTCTACTCTCGTGTAACATTAAAAAGAATTGACTCATAAAGGTTGCTTGCAGTATAACTTAACTCTACAAGAATGATATCAAGAGTGATGCTGCGGTATAAGAGAAAATATAAAAGAAATCACATTATGCTGAGAGATGGAGAGATAGAATTTAACTGTTTGATCTAACTTTTGTCACTTTCATCAATGCAAATAAACAAGTTACTTTTTCATTGTTATCTTACTCAATATTCATTGTTGTTGTCATTGTTACAAAAACAGTGTATGAAGAGCACTTGCTAAGCAGAAACTGATTTATCTGATAGGAAAGGACTGTTGATTCAAGCATTCAAGCAATGAAAATACTAATAAGAGTGGCATTGATAAGAAAATCTTTTGTTCTCCATTATTTTCCAGAAATGTGGTTATAAATTTAAGACAGCTTTTTATATTTAATTAAGCTTTAAAATTGTAATTTGCTTGCCCAGTGATGACCAGCCAACAAAACCCACAGATCATTGCAACTTACAGCAAAGAAGCTACTTCTTGTTTCAATACGATTGTGACCCCTTTGCCCCAGCATCATTTCACAGCATTACACTCTTAGTTATTTAAAATAAATTTCAAATAATCCAACAACACTGTAAAAAAAAATCTACTGTCTTCTCTCCTGATAATACATTTTAAATTGTTATTTTCTCAAGTTCCCAGTGCAAGGATATAGTGTTCCCATTTCACCGTCAAAACGCTTCAGAATTTTAAAAGCTTCCATTAAGCTCTCTGATAAGTGCTCCAATAAAAAAAAGTCCTAGCAGCTGTACTTTCTGATTTCATCCTGTTGAATTAACCAGAATTACTCCTCACAGCTGTAAAGCACTGTATATCTCATAAGGGGTGTGTGCAGGGTAATTAATGTTTTGCATAAACTCATCAATAATCTGTGCTTCATTGCACAAAACTCCAATTTTATTGGCATTTTCCTGGCTTTCTTCAATAGTAATTGTACTCTCCAGATTATGCTGCTGAGCACCTGGTTCACTGTTTATGCAGACCCTTCAAGATCTTTCCATTAAGTGTGTTCTCATATTGATTATCTTTTCCTGGAATGTATTAACTTATTATTATCCATATACAGTTGTGTCTGCTTCCTGTTTTCTCTATTAACCTGAATGTCATCCTGAGGTTGTCTTCCACCTCTCTCATCTGTTGACAAACCTGCTGCTTGTGCATAATTAGTGATGTGACTAACATATGCATTCTCTGAACTCATCACTAGCTCACTGAAGGAATCACTTCAAAGCCACACCCACTTACCTTAACTTTCTATTTTCATATCATTAAAGTATGTGTGTGTGTGTGTGTGGAGGGATGGTAGGTAGGAAAGAAAAGCTATAAGAGGGTAGGCTACCTGGCATTAGCCATTCTGTACAGAAAATCTCAAATGCAAAGACTGCATTTAAAATGTTTTTGAGGAAACCAGTGAAGAAACAATTAGAAAATGCGCTAACGATCAGCATAGCGTCAGGTAAGGATGGTCTCACATCACAAATCTGGTAAACTGCAAGGACATTACAGGCCAACCCTGAGTTACAAATGCCCAGCTTGTAGACACTCCTACCCTCAAGTCAACTCACATAGTATTATTAAATTCAAAAGTTTGACGTATGTGTATACATTCCTTCCTACAAACAGCAGAACTGGCTTCCTCTCTGTTTTCAGTTTTAGTAATTATTCTTTCTCATTATTCTTATGTGCTTTCAATGACATCAATTACACTACTGTCAAAGTATAGTTACTACATCGACCGATTTTTTAACTTACAGAGCAAGTCAAACTATAGATTCTGCAAAGTATGGAACACATTCATTACCTGGGGATTTCTTATACTGATATATTGAGCAAGTAAAATGAATCTGACTTTTATTGAGCGTAGTGGGAGAATAATATGTGACTGGAAAAGTTATTAATATACAAAGAAAATTATACAAATTTTTAGACTGAAAAGAGGCTGCATGTGGGAACTTATTGATCAGGAGGGAAATTTAAAGGTCTCTGACGAGGCACTGAAGTTCATCACTGATCTTCAAAATGAATTCAAACTTACAGGAATTTCTGGACTCACCTGAATGAATCTTTTGTGACAATGCCCTGCTTGTAAATGGGCCTCCTTGGCACATAATGTAATCGCTTTGGGGGAACTGCTGGAAGATTAATCCCTACTTAGAAAGCTATGAAGGAATTGTCTTATGAGTTGAAAGGGTAAGGTCTATTCTCACTGGAGTTTAGAACAATGAATGATGAATTTAGTGAAACATTTTAGAGGCTGATGGAGCTTGACAAGCACTGTTGTTGTGAGGATATTTTCCATCATTGGGATATGTAAAATTGGGGTCATAGAGTTGGAATGGAGTATCCTTTCTAATTGGAAATGTGGAGATTTTGTCACTGAATATCTTCAAAATCAAGGCATAGAGACTTTAATCTCCAGAAGAGTGAAGGATTATGGGGAACAGACAGAAAAGTGGAGCCACGGGCAAGACTAGGTAAGCCATTATGTTATTGATCTGTTAATGGTTTGGAACACATTTAGGCCTAGTCTTACTACAGTTTTAAAAATATAAAGCAGAAACCGCTGGAAATACTCGGCAGATTTAATGCTGCCTCAACTGAGAGAGAAACAAGAGTAACATTTCAGGCTGCTGGGCTGATGAAATATTCTGGGATGAGATCATCAACCTGAAATATTAACTCTGCTTTGCTCTTCACAAATGAGTATTTCTGGTGTGTTTTTTCATTTATTTCACATTTCCCAATCTTTTATCTTTTACTGTTCTAATGATCTAATGTTTTGGTTAGATCTTTTATCTAAGAAAAGATGAGAGGGTCCCGAGGAGTTTCATAAGAATGGTTGCAGGAAAGAAAGGATTAACATTTAAGGAGGGTTAATGGCTCTGGGCCTGTACTCATTGGAGTTCAGATGAATAAAGGGGGATATTATTGAAACCTATTAAATATTGAAAGACCTAGATGGAGTGGATGAGGACAGGATGTTTATTATAGTGGGTTATACATTTTCTATAACTAGAGGGTGCAACCTCAGAACAGATATCCGTTTAGAATGGAGCTGAGAAGGAATTTCTTATGCCACAGGGTGGTGAGTCTGTGAAATTAGTTGTCATGGATGACTGTGGAGGCCAAGTCATCAAGTATATTTAAAGCAGAGGTTGATAGGTTCTTGGTGACAAAGATAGGTTCCGGGTGACAAGACAGGAGAATGGGTTGAGAGGGATAATAAACCAGTCATGATGTAACGGCAGAGTAGACCTGCTGGGTCAAGTAGCCTCATTCTGCTCTTATATCTTCTGGCAATGGCAAGGTGTACGGGACTGAGATAGATTGCCTGGTTGAGTGGTGTTGCAACAGCAAGCTTACACTTGCCATTAGCGAGACTGATGATTTGATTCTGGACTGAAAGAAGGGGACACCAGGAGACCATGCGTGAGTTACCATTGATGGGAAATGGTAGAAATAATGAGCAGATTCAAGTTCCAGCAATTCAACATCCCAGAGGATCTATCCTGGGCCCAACACATCAAGGTAATCATGAAAAGGGCATGCCATTGGCTTTACTTGTTAGAAGCTTGAGGAGATTTGGCATGTCATCAATGACGTTTACAAATTTCTCTGGATGCACGGTGGTGAGCATATGGACTGGTTGCATGGCATCCTGCTATGGAGGCTCCAATGCAGAGGATGGCAAGAGGCAGCAGAAGGTTATGTTCTGAGCCAGCTCCATCTTGGGGCTCAACTCTCCCCACCATCAAGAACATCTTCAAAATGTGATGCCTCAGGAAGGTGGCATCCAATGCAAAGGCACTCAGCATCAAGATATGCCCTTTTCTTGTTACTACCATCATAGAGGAGGTACAGAAGCCTGAACACTCAATGGTTTAAGAACAGATTATTTCCTTCCGCCATCAGCTTTCTGAACAGCCCATGAACGACTTTGTTAATCCTCTGTTTTGCACCACTTGTTTTTTGTGATTTATAGATTTTTATATTTTTGCACTATACTGTTACAACAGATCAACAAATTTCACATTATATATCAGTGATTATGATGCGAAGATTAGAGAAAGCACAGGTAGGGTAGAGAGTCAATGTCTACAGTTGTCTAAAATATGAGGGAATTAACTTAAAGGGCTGGGTAACATTTAAAGGGCAGTTAAGGAGTAAATTACCACACAAAGAATAATTGGTATCTGGAATGACTGCTAGAGGCTGTGACAAAGTCAGAAACAGCAACAACATTTAAGAGGCTTCTGGACAGGTACTTGACATAGATGTTGTGTGCCAGAGGGTTGGTTTCTACGCCTCTATGATTCTACAGCACAGTACAGGCCCTTTTTCCAACTCTATCTGGATTCTTTTGCATTTGTACATCTGTGTGAAGAATGCAGGAGTTACTGACACTCACAGGAAATATAACAGTTTCTACAACATTCACCTGCAAAAACTGAGTATAAATATTTTCACTTTATGGCTTTTCAGCTCAAACACTGAAGAATAATCCAGTCAAAATCAAAGATGTTTATGTAATTTTTAGGAAATTGGGATTGTTTGAGGCAGAAGGGATTCAACGAGGATGAGTGCAATTAGAAAAGGTGTGGGGGAAACAAAAATCCAAAGAAAGGAAAAGTGTTGAAAAAAGAGCCTCGATAGAGCTAGATTACACTAGAAATATGACTGTGCATGTCTGTAATTAAAACCCATCTGGTATCCACAGTGAAATTGTGATCTTTTGATCTCAGGATTAATCCTTAGTGTGCTAGTTTTCATTGACGTAAACCAAAATGACCACCAGAAAGCAGACAGCGTAAATGGGGTTGATTGTTAAGTCACTGTGATCCTTGTGAGACAATAGATTGAGAAAATGTGAAAGGGGGAAGGAAGCATGGGCTGTTTTTAAAAAAAAATGTTATGGTAAGTGGTACAGCTGGAGAAATATTCAACAACATTAATAATAACACCTTAGCTTTTACCTCTAAATGAAAACTAATTGGTTCACCAATGACGCAGCACATGCTAAGTTCCCTTGGTATATAGCATCAGCCACTGACAACTTATCCTAAACAGTCCTCTTCAGATATTTAAGCAAGTTTCATTTACACAGCTTCTTCTAGTTTGGAAAAAAAAAATACACATCTCATTGTTGTAACATTCAATCCAAAGAAATACTGAGAGAAAAACAGAAATGCTGGAAGAACTCAGCCTATCAATCAGGATGTGTGGAAAGGGAAATCAGTTGACCTTTCAGTTTGGTGGACTTTCTTCAGAACTGGAGGGATGAGTGGTGGTTTTATGGTTTTTATAGTGGAGTTGGAGGGAAGAATGAGATGTAAGACAAAGGCTTATATGGAGATTGGCTAAGATGATCAGGTGTTAAGGTGCATGAATATTGACAGTTTTAAGACATTTTAAAGAAATGGGATGAGAAATGGGTATCAGCATGATAATGGGATACAATGAGACCTGTTTATCTAATGCTGGAAAATTTAAAGTTCATTCAAGACAATTGACAAGTACCAAGATGGGAGGTAAAATGTTGTTCTTTTGGTTGTGTTGGGCCTCAGTATGGCAGTGGAGAAGGTGAGTCAAATTAGAATGGAAATGTGACTGAGAAATTAACAGGCATGCAACAGGAAGCTCAGCGTCACCCCTGCAGAACACAGATCTGGTTCACCTAATCTGCAGAAGAGTCCACACAGAATGCAGTAGACTAAGTTAGAAGAAATGCAAGTGAATCACTGTCTCAGCTGGAATGATTGTTTACTTCCCTGGATGGTGGGAAGGGAAAATACGAATGGACGGTCGATGTATCTCCTCCAGTTGCATGCAGAAGTGCCATGGGATGGAGATAGATGAGTGAACCAGAGAGTCATGGAGTGAGTGGACCCTGCAGGATGCAGAAAGGGGAGGAGAGGGGAAGATGAAACTGGTCTGGGATTATGTTCAAACTATAATACTATGCTATTTTAATAACTAATAAATATTTTAAATCCCGTTTTGAATGATTTTGTAAATTGTCAGCATTAGCTTCTTTAATTACTGATTTATTCAACATACTCCAATTCAGCATCTCAGCTCAAATTCACCTGTAGTCCAGTCTTAAACAAAAATATAATAAATTGTCAAAACATACCATTTCAATTCATTTTTGGAATAGTCTAATTTACTGAAGAAATAATTGAATCTTTTTTAATTACACATAATTTCTTCATCTAAGTCATGAATATAACCCTTAGTTGATTTATCATTTTTGCTATTGAAATAATAAAAAAAAGGACTACTGAGAATTTAACACCCGAAAAATACAAGAAATGTAAGGAAGTCAATCATGGAAGTCTTTCACCAGAAAGTAGAGCATGAACATATTTCTCTTCAAGGACTGAACAAACTAGAGAGGAAAAGCAGCAAGAGATTAATGTCAAGAATCACCTCTATCAGCTTCTTTCACACAGGTAGGTTGGCTTACAAGTATGCTTTTTAAAAAAAAGTTGGCTTACAAATATGCTTTTTTAGAAAAAGTTGAGAAATAGGTGAGAAAACTGTACCCTTGCCCTGGAGTCACAAGGCTGAGGGTTCAAGCATCTTTCCAGAGACTTGAGCATATTATATTGACTGAGAGCCTGACACCTAAAAAGAAGGATATCACAAAGCGCCATTTCAGCCGTTTAAATACTTCTGTAGTGAAGTTATTTTCATGATGTAGAAATACAATGTTCAATTTGTGCACAAAAATATATTATTGCATTTTATGGGATTAAGTTTATTCCCTAAATGTTGATTGATGGATAAACAACGATGGCTAGGCATTGACCTGATATCAAGGGTAGCTTACCTGTTCTTCAGAATGTTACCACATCACTACTTTTGTACAGGTGTTTGGTTTTGTGCCTTTTTCAGATGGTATCACTAACAGTGCAATACTTCCTTCTCAGTACTATACTGGAACGTCAATCTTCATCTCTGTTCCCACGTCTCAGAACTTCAGCAAATTCATAACTTTCAGAAAGGGAATGAAGACTGCTACAAGCTGAAACACTAATATGTTGTATCTTCAAATGTACAGCAACTTATAAGCAGAGATCAACTTATTGAGGATGTGAATATGCATTATGGGAATAAAAGGCTCGTATGATCCATGAAGTAGTGAAAGATGAGATACACACACAAGTGAAGAGAAATTTTACTATACCAGCCTTTATATTCTCTCTAATTACATACCTGTCTAAAGTTGTCATAAATTAATTATTCCCGATTTTAATCATGCGATCTCAACATTCAAATCTGGAAGCATTCTTTTCAAAAATTAGTATATTAAATGTTTGAGGAAATTTGGTTTGTCACCTAAAACACTTGAAAACTCTACAGATGTACAATGGACAGCATTCTGACAGGCTGCATCACTGTCTACTATGGTGGGGGGGGGGGGGTGGAGGCTACTGCACAGGATCAAAAGTAGCTTTAGAAAGTTGCAAAATTAGTCAGCTCCATCTTGGGTACCAGCCTCCACAGTATCCAAGACATCTTCAAGGAGCAATGCCTCAGAAAGGCAGTGTCCATTATTAAGGACCTCCATCACCCAGGACATTCCCTCTTCTCATTGTTACCATTGTGAAAGATGTACAGAAGAAGGCACACACTCAGTGATTCAGGAACAGCTGCTTCCCCTCTAACATCTGATTCCTAAATGGACCTTGATCTCATGAACACTCCCTCACTTTTTTATTATTTCTGTTGTTGCACTATTTTTAATTTAACTATTTGATATACATAAAAACTCACTGTAATTGATTTACTTATTTATTTTTCTTTCTATTATCTCATATTGTATTGTACTGCTGCTGCTAAGTTAACAAATTTCATAACATATGCTTGTGATATTAAACCTGATGCAGATTAAATCCCAATGGCAAAATTACAATCCGAGTCCAATTTCAGTTCAGCAGCTTGAGAGGGACTCTATAGGGCTTGCTGCCCGGAATAGACAATAACCAGTGGATCCAGACCAACCAAGTCGGGCTTTTCACTTTCTTGGCAGGCTGGAGGGGCTAGATTACAATACAAGGCCACACAATGTTAAAATAGAGGAAACAAAAGCAAGTGTGAGATTTTTAATCCCTGGAGGTTGCTCTCCCGTTCAATGAGATCATATTGACTTTTAATCTCAGTGTTGTTTTCCTGTACTGACCCTCTTTTCTTTAAAACCCAAAAGTCAACTGACATCCATCTTAAATATGCTCATTGACTGTGCGGCTCTGACTCACAAAAAATATTCAAATAATTTCTACGTCCAGAAATGTGTCTTGATTGAATTCTCTTCACTGAAAATAAATAGGGAGAGCTTCTGTGTGCACAATATTCCAGATCTAGTCTTATCAGGAGCTTAGTTAAATTCAGTACGCCATTTTAACCCTTGCACTCAAATCTTGTAATGTTGACCAACATTTCTAATTGCTTGCTGAACTTGCAGATCTACCCTAAACTCTCTGAATATCATCATTTCTTAGACCCTTAGCAATGAAATGTACAGCAAAACTCTGGTAATTCACTGTCCAAATGTTTGCACATCCTGTGGTTCACCACCAGGCCTATTCATTTGTTTCTCAGGGCAAGCTGGAACTTACAAACCGAAACATTCAAGCTGAAGTTCACCATGTTCTACTTTCCATTCCCTTCAAATTCATCTGAGCTCTGTTTCCTTCTTCCTTTAAATCAGAAGGGCTGAATTTTCTGAATCCTTTAAATTCACCAAATGTTTTACTATTATTGGGTAACAAGTAAAAAGGAAAATGAAAGTATGTTGTGTATCATTATAACATCAAGTATGGTTAGAATGCAGGAGCAGTATGCTCCAGTGAGGATGAAAGGATGATAAAGTTCGAGGTTATTGTAAGTTCAGTTGCTTGAGAAGCTGAAACTGGACAAAGCTCTTAAAGAATATAAAAGAAGCAGAAAGAAGTTATTTTTACTTCCCTTATATTCTTCAAGAACTTTGTCCGATTTCAATTTCCTATGTTTCTGTAGGATTAGGAGGATTAAAAGGGGCCCTCTTCCCCTCCTTACCCCATCCCTGATACATTTAGTTTTTTCCCCCACTCCTTTTATTTTTCTCTTTCTGCCCATCACTCTGCCTGTTCTCCATCTCCCTCTGGTGCTCCCCTCCCCCTTTCTTTCTCCCTAGGCCTCCCATCCCATGATCCTTTCCCTTCTCCAGCTCTGTAACCCTTTTGCCAATCACCTTTTCGGGTCTCAGCTCCACCCCACTCCCTCCGGTCTTCTCCTATCATTTCGCATTTTCCTCTCCCCCCCCCCCCCCCACTTTCAAATCTTTTACTATCTTTCCTTTCAGTTAGTCCGAAGTTACGAAGATTCTCGGCCCAAAACATCGACAGTGCTTCTCCCTATAGATACTGCCTGGCCTGCTGCGTTCCACCAGCATTTTGTGTGTGTTTTCAGAATAGGGTTTGCTTGCATATGTGTGGTGAACTACATATACCTGTCTGGACACGCCCCCCTGCTGACTGCTCCTGTAGCTCCTCCCACAGACCGTGGCTCCTCCCACAGACCCCGGTATAAAGGCGATTGAGGCCTGAGCCCGGCCCTCAGTCTCCAGGATGTAGTATGGTGGTCAATTACTGCTTGTTCTTTCTTCCAGTCAATAAAAGCCAATATCTCGCCTCACGTCTCGGAGAGTTATTGATGGTGCATCAATTTTATTGACTGGAAGTTTAAAACATGGACAGCATTTTACGTCTGGAAAAATTAGACCTTGATCCGCAAGACTCCAAAGCAGCTCTTGCCTTTGAACTCTGGCTTGCATGCTTCCAATCATACTTGGAACAGATTCCAGTGACTGAGCCTGCCACGAAGTACAAAATATTACTATCTAGAGTAAGTCCGAAAGTATTCTCCCTTATCAGGGACCTACCGACCTACCAAGGGGCACTGGATGCCCTTAAAAGACAGTACCTGCGGCCGGTGAACACCGTCTACGCAAGACATCGCTTAGCGACGCGGTGACAGCGGACCGATGAGTCGAGCGCCGTGTTTCTCCGAGCCCTACAGACACTCGTGTGAACTTGCGACTGCAAATCTCTGACGGTGGAACAACATTCGGAGCTGCTAGTATGAGACGCCTTTGTTACGGGGATCAGGTCAATGTACGTGCGCCAGCGGCTGCTGGAAAATGCCGATCTTACCTTACGCTCGGCGATCGAGACGGCCGACATGCTGGAGGCTGCTCTGCACAACGCTGACGCTGTCCAGCTACGCGATCCCCCGCAGGTTCCGTGGACACCTCAGACCCCGCCGTCGCCGGTTCCCGCGAGTGAATTCACCACCGCCGCTGCCAGTTGCGAGTCCACGAACTCCCTGAACCCGACCACAGCTGCTGCCAGTCTCAAGTCCGCGCAGTGTTACTTCTGCGGACTTGAAAAGCACCCCCGAAAATGCTGCCCGGTCCGAGAAGCGACCTGCTCCAGCTGTGGGAAGAAGGGCCATTTCGCCAAGGTCTGTAGTCTAAACCACGAGCGGGGTCGGGCAGTGCTGCGTGTGAGGCATTGGGGCCGCCATCTTGCCTGCCCGCCTCGTGCGAGACATGGGGGCGGCCATCTTTGTCGGCGCCACATCGCCCCGCCCCCGACCCTCTGGTGCTTACCGGGCACCAAGACGGCAGTTCAACTCTGGCCACCGTAACCCTCGACCAAAGCGCCCCACACCAGCTTGCAAGGTCAATGATGGACATCCTGGTGGAGGGGCACAGGACTAGCTGCCTGTTTGACACGGGCAGCACTGAGAGTTTTATTGACCCGGACACGGTGCAATGCTGCGGACTCGTGACACGGCCGGTAAGCCAGAGGGTCACATTGGCTTCTGGGTCGTATTCCACAGACATCCGGGGGGGTTGTGTAGCGACATTGGTGGTGCAGGGCACAGACTATCGGAACTTTGCGCTACTGGTTATGCCTCAACTGTGCGCACCTGTGCTATTGGGGCTGGACTTCCAGAGCCACCTCGAAAGTGTGACTATGGCATATGACGGGCCCCTCCCACCACTCACTGTCAGGAATCCTCAGTTTTGTGGGACTTCATCATATACCCCACTACTGACCAAACACACACACCGACCCACACATCCCACCCAGCACCATGCCGACAGCTGCGCTATTGACACCACTTGCAGCCTCTCCACCCTCAAGATCCCTCCCCCACCGCTATTTGCCAACCTGACCCCCGACTGTAAACCTGTGGCAACTGAAAGCAGGAGGTACAGCGTGGGGGACAGGGCCTTCATTCAGTCAGAGGTGCAGCGGCTGCTCAGGGAGGGGATCATTGAGCCAAGCACAAGTCCTTGGAGAGCCCAGGTGGTTGTTGTTCGGACCGGGCAGAAAAATAGGATGGTCGTGGACTATAGCCAGACCATCAATAGGTTCACGCAGCTTGACGCGTACCTCCTACCCCGCATCGCGGATATGGTCAACCAGATAGCTCAGTACAAGGTGTACTCGACAATAGATCTGAAATCCGCTTATCACCAGCTCCCCATCCGCCCAGAGGACTGCCCCTACACCGCCTTCGTGGCGGGCGGCGGGCTCTATCACTTCCTGCACGTCCCATTTGGTGTCACAAATGGTGTCTCTGTCTTCCAGAGGGAAATGGACCGGATGGTGGACCAGTGCCAACTGAAGGCCACATTTCCCTATCTGGATAATATCACCATCTGTGACCACGACTGGTCGGATCACAATGCCAACCTCCAACGATTTTTCCAAGTGGCCAAAGCCCTGAAACTTACTTATAACAGGGACAAGTGTGTGTTCGGAACCACCCGACTCGCTATCCTTGGGTATGTCGTGGAGAACGGGGTCATTGGCCCTGATCCCGACTATATGCGCCCCCTGTTAGAACTCCCTCTTCCCACCACCCTCAAAGCCCTCAGACGGTGCCTGGGTTTTTTTTGCTATTACGCCCAATGGGTCCCCCATTACGCAGACAAGGCCCGCCCCCTGGTCAAGTCTACCACATTTCCCCTCTCTGCCGAGGCCCGCGCGGCCTTCAGCCGCATTAAAGGGGACATTGCCAAAGCAACGATGCATGCGATGGACGAGACCATTCCCTTCCAAGTAGAGAGTGACGCCTACGATTTCGCTCTGGCTGCTACCCTCAATCAGGCAGGCAGGCCAGTAGCATTATTTTCTCGTACCCTTCAAGGACCTGAAATTCAGCACTCCGCGGTGGAGAAAGAAGCCCAGGCCATAGTGGAAGCTACTAGGCACTGGAGGCACTATCTCGCCGGCAAAAGGTTCACCTTGCTGACCGACCAGCGCTCAGTTGCGTTCATGTTCAGCAACCAACAGCGGGGCAAAATCAAAAATGATAAAATTTTGCGGTGGAGAATAGAACTCTCCACCTACAACTATGATATCCTGTACCGGCCTGGAAGGCTCAATGAGCCCCCTGATGCCCTATCCCGGGGAGTGTGTGCCAGCGCACAGCTCGACCAGCTATACGCCCTCCATACACATCTTTGCCACCCGGGGGTCACCCGATTTTACCATTTCGTGAAAGCCCGGAACCTGCCGTACTCCCTAGAGGACATCAGGACGATGACCAGGGACTGCCAAGTCTGCGCTGAGTGCAAACCGCACTTCTACTGTCCTGAAAAGGCGCAACTTATCAAGGCCACCCGCCCCTTTGAGCGACTGAGTGTTGGCTTTAAGGGCCCCCTTCCCTCCACCGACCGCAATGTCTACTTTCTCAACATTATCTACGAGTACTCGCGGTTTCCCTTTGCCATCCCCTGCCTCGACACCACTACCCCGTCCGTCATAAAAGCCCTGCGCCAGCTCTTCACTCTGTTCGGATATCCCTGCTATATCCACAGTGATAGAGGGTCCTCCTTTATGAGTGACGAGCTGCGCCAGTACCTGCTGGCTAGGGGCATTGCTACTAGTAGGACCACGAGCTATAATCCCCGGGGAAATGGACAGGTGGAGAGGGAGAATGCCAAAGTTTGGAAGGCCACACTTTTAGCCCTTAAGTCAAAAGGGTTGCCGGTCTCTCGCTGGCAGGAGGTCCTCCCCGAGGCGCTCCACCCCATCCGCTCCCTGTTATGTACGTCCACCAATGCCACCCCTCACGAACGCCTATTCTCTTTTCCCAGGAAGTCTGCCACTGGGACCACCCTACCAGCTTGGCTGACATCCCCAGGGCCAGTGCTGCTCCGGAGACATGTGCGGAGCAATAAATACTCCCCGCTGGTCGAGAGGGTTCACCTTCTACATGCGAACCCCCAGTATGCCTACGTGGTCTTACCCGATGGGCGGGAAGACACGGTCTCCGTCCGTGACCTGGCGCCCGCAGGAGCAGCAGACCACTACCCCGAACACTCCACGGTAACTATGAACCCTGTACCCGAGGTGACACCGCGCACACTAAGCCCTACACAGACTCCTCACGACACTCCCATACCGGGTGTCTCACCCGTGCATATACCAGGTGCCTCGCACACGCGTGAGGGATCACTGACGCCTAGTGGGCTGACACCTCCAGTTAGGCCGGACCCAGCACAACCTCTGTCTCCGGTGCAATCACCACCGGCACCTGTGCAATCACCACCTCCGGCACCTGTGCAATCACCACCACCGGCATCTGTGCAATCACCACCACCGGCACCTGTGCAATCACCACCACTGGCACCTGTGCAATCACCACCACCGGCACCTGTGCAATCATCACCACCGGCATCTGTGCAATCACCACCTCCATCTCCTGTGCAATCACCACCACTGGCACCTGTGCAATCACCACCACCGGCACCTGTGCAATCACCACCACCGGCACCTGTGCAATCACCACCACCGGCATCTGTGCAATCACCACCACCGGCACCTGTGCAATCACCACCACCGGCATCTGTGCAATCACCACCACCGGCACTTGTGCAATCACCACCTCCATCTCCTGTGCAATCACCACCACCGGCATCTGTGCAATCACCACCACCGGCATCTGTGCAATCACCACCACCGACATCTGTGCAATCACCACCACCGACACCTGTGCAATCACCACCTCCGTCTCCTGTGCAATCACCACCACCGGCATCTGTGCAATCACCACCTCCGTCCCCTGTGCAATCACCACCTCCGGCATCTGTGCAATCACCACCGGCATCTGTGCAATCACCACCACCGGCATCTGTGCAATCACCACCGGCACCTGTGCAATCACCACCTCTGGCACCTGTGCAATCACCACCTCTGTCCCGTGTGCAATCACCACCTCCGGCATCAGTGCAATCACCACCGGCATCTGTGCAATCACCACCACCGGCATCTGTGCAATCACCACCGGCACCTGTGCAATCACCACCTCCGTCCCCTGTGCAATCACCACCACTGGCACCTGTGCAATCACCACCACCGGCACCTGTGCAATCACCACCACCGGCATCTGTGCAATCACCACCACCGGCACCTGTGCAATCACCACCACCGGCATCTGTGCAATCACCACCACCGGCACCTGTGCAATCACCACCACCGGCATCTGTGCAATCACCACCACCGGCACCTGTGCAATCACCACCTCCATCTCCTGTGCAATCACCACCACCGGCATCTGTGCAATCACCACCACCGGCATCTGTGCAATCACCACCACCGACATCTGTGCAATCACCACCACCGACACCTGTGCAATCACCACCTCCGTCTCCTGTGCAATCACCACCACCGGCATCTGTGCAATCACCACCTCCGTCCCCTGTGCAATCACCACCTCCGGCATCTGTGCAATCACCACCGGCATCTGTGCAATCACCACCACCGGCATCTGTGCAATCACCACCGGCACCTGTGCAATCACCACCTCTGGCACCTGTGCAATCACCACCGGCACCTGTGCAATCACCACCTCCGTCCCCTGTGCAATCACCACCACTGGCACCTGTGCAATCACCACCACCGGCACCTGTGCAATCACCACCACCGGCATCTGTGCAATCACCACCACCGGCACCTGTGCAATCACCACCACCGGCATCTGTGCAATCACCACCACCGGCATCTGTGCAATCACCACCACCGGCACCTGTGCAATCACCACCACCGGCATCTGTGCAATCACCACCACCGGCACCTGTGCAATCACCACCTCCATCTCCTGTGCAATCACCACCACCGGCATCTGTGCAATCACCACCACTGGCATCTGTGCAATCACCACCACCGACATCTGTGCAATCACCACCACCGACACCTGTGCAATCACCACCTACGTCTCCTGTGCAATCACCACCACCGGCATCTGTGCAATCACCACCTCCGTCCCCTGTGCAATCACCACCTCCGGCATCTGTGCAATCACCACTTGCATCTGTGCAATCACCACCAGCGGCATCTGTGCAATCACCACCGGCACCTGTGCAATCACCACCTCTGGCACCTGTGCAATCACCACCTCCGTCCCCTGTGCAATCACCACCACCGGCATCTGTGCAATCACCACCACCGGCACCTGTGCAATCACCACCACCGGCATCTGTGCAATCACCACCACCGGCATCTGTGCAATCACCACCGGCACCTGTGCAATCACCACCTCTGGCACCTGTGCAATCACCACCTCCGTCCCCTGTGCAATCACCACCACCGGCATCTGTGCAATCACCACCTCCGGCATCTGTGCAATCACCACCGGCATCTGTGCAATCACCACCACCGGCATCTGTGCAATCACCACCGGCACCTGTGCAATCACCACCTCTGGCACCTGTGCAATCACCACCTCTGGCACCTGTGCAATCACCACCTCCGTCCCCTGTGCAATCATCACCACCGGCACCTGTGCAATCACCACCGGTATCTGTGCAATCACCACCACCGGCATCTGTGCAATCACCACCACCGGCACCTGTGCCATCACCACCGGCACCTCTGCAATCACCACCGGCACCAGTGCAATCACCACCACCGGCACCTGTGCAATCACCACTACCGACACCTGTGCAATCAACACCTCCATCTCCGGTGCAATCACCACCTCCGGCATCTGTGCAATCACCACCGGCATCTGTGCAATCACCACCACCGGCATCTGTGCAATCACCACCGGCACCTGTGCAATCACCACCTCTGGCACCTGTGCAATCACCACCTCTGTCCCGTGTGCAATCACCACCTCCGGCATCAGTGCAATCACCACCGGCATCTGTGCAATCACCACCACCGGCATCTGTGCAATCACCACCGGCACCTGTGCAATCACCACCTCCGTCCCCTGTGCAATCACCACCACTGGCACCTGTGCAATCACCACCACCGGCACCTGTGCAATCACCACCACCGGCATCTGTGCAATCACCACCACCGGCACCTGTGCAATCACCACCACCGGCATCTGTGCAATCACCACCACCGGCACCTGTGCAATCACCACCACCGGCATCTGTGCAATCACCACCACCGGCACCTGTGCAATCACCACCTCCATCTCCTGTGCAATCACCACCACCGGCATCTGTGCAATCACCACCACCGGCATCTGTGCAATCACCACCACCGACATCTGTGCAATCACCACCACCGACACCTGTGCAATCACCACCTCCGTCTCCTGTGCAATCACCACCACCGGCATCTGTGCAATCACCACCTCCGTCCCCTGTGCAATCACCACCTCCGGCATCTGTGCAATCACCACCGGCATCTGTGCAATCACCACCACCGGCATCTGTGCAATCACCACCGGCACCTGTGCAATCACCACCTCTGGCACCTGTGCAATCACCACCGGCACCTGTGCAATCACCACCTCCGTCCCCTGTGCAATCACCACCACTGGCACCTGTGCAATCACCACCACCGGCACCTGTGCAATCACCACCACCGGCACCTGTGCAATCACCACCACCGGCATCTGTGCAATCACCACCACCGGCACCTGTGCAATCACCACCACCGGCATCTGTGCAATCACCACCACCGGCATCTGTGCAATCACCACCACCGGCACCTGTGCAATCACCACCACCGGCATCTGTGCAATCACCACCACCGGCACCTGTGCAATCACCACCTCCATCTCCTGTGCAATCACCACCACCGGCATCTGTGCAATCACCACCACCGACATCTGTGCAATCACCACCACCGACACCTGTGCAATCACCACCTACGTCTCCTGTGCAATCACCACCACCGGCATCTGTGCAATCACCACCTCCGTCCCCTGTGCAATCACCACCTCCGGCATCTGTGCAATCACCACTTGCATCTGTGCAATCACCACCAGCGGCATCTGTGCAATCACCACCGGCACCTGTGCAATCACCACCTCTGGCACCTGTGCAATCACCACCTCCGTCCCCTGTGCAATCACCACCACCGGCATCTGTGCAATCACCACCACCGGCACCTGTGCAATCACCACCACCGGCATCTGTGCAATCACCACCACCGGCATCTGTGCAATCACCACCGGCACCTGTGCAATCACCACCTCTGGCACCTGTGCAATCACCACCTCCGTTCCCTGTGCAATCACCACCACCGGCATCTGTGCAATCACCACTTCCGGCATCTGTGCAATCACCACCGGCATCTGTGCAATCACCACCACCGGCATCTGTGCAATCACCACCGGCAACTGTGCAATCACCACCTCTGGCACCTGTGCAATCACCACCTCTGGCACCTGTGCAATCACCACCTCCGTCCCCTGTGCAATCATCACCACCGGCACCTGTGCAATCACCACCGGTATCTGTGCAATCACCACCACCGGCATTTGTGCAATCACCACCACCGGCACCTGTGCCATCACCACCGGCACCTCTGCAATCACCACCGGCACCAGTGCAATCACCACCACCGGCATCTGTGCAATCACCACCACCGGCACCTGTGCAATCACCACTACCGACACCTGTGCAATCAACACCTCCATCTCCGGTGCAATCACCACCACCGGCACCTGTGCAATCATCACCACCGACACCTGTGCAATCAACACCTCCATCTCCGGTGCAATCACCACCGGCACCTGTGCAATCACCACCACCGGCACCTGTGCAATCACCACCACCATCTCCTGTGCAATCACCACCACCGGCACCTGTGCAATCACCACCACCGACACCTGTGCAATCAACACCTCCATCTCCGGTGCAATCACCACCGGCACCTGTGCAATCACCACCAACGGCACCTGTGCAATCAACACCAATGGCACCTGTGCATTCACCACCACCGGCACCTGTGCAATCACCACCACCGGAATCTGTGCAATCACCACCTCCATCCCCTGTGCAATCATCACCACCGGCATCTGTGCAATCACCACCACTGGCACCTGTGTAATCACCACCACCGTCTCCTGTGCAATCACCACCTCCGTCTCCTGTGCAATCACCACCACCGTCATCTGTGCAATCACCACCAGCGGCACCTGTGCAATCACCACCTCCGTCTCCTGTGCAATCACCACCACCGGCACCTGTGCAATCACCACCAGCACCTGTGCAATCACCACCACCGGCACCTGTGCAATCACCACCTCCATCTCCTGTGCAATCACCACCACCGGCACCTGTGCAATCACCACCACCGACATCTGTGCAATCACCACCACGGGCTCCTGTGCAATCACCACCACCGGCAACTGTGCAATCACCAGCACTGGCACCTGTGCAATCACCACCGGCATCTGTGCAATCACCACCACCGGCACCTGTGCAATCACCACTGGCACCAGTGCAATCACCACCACCGGCTCCTGTGCAATCACCACCACCGGCATCTGTGTAATCACCACCACCGGTACCTGTGCAATCACCACCACTGGCACCTGTGTAATCACCACCACTGGCATCTGTGCAATCACCACCACCGACACCTGTGCAATCACCACCTCCGTCTCCTGTGCAATCACCACCACCAGCATCTGTGCAATCACCACCGGCATCTGTGCAATCACCACCACCGGCATCTGTGCAATCACCACCACCGGCACCTGCGCAATCACCACCGTCTCCTGTGCAATCACCACCACCGGCAACTGTGCAATCACCACCACTGGCACCTGTGTAATCACCACCACCGGCATCTGTGCAATCACCACCACCGGCATCTGTGCAATCACCACCACCGACACCTGTGCAATCACCACCTCCGTCTCCTGTGCAATCACCACCACCGGCATCTGTGCAATCACCACCACCGACAGCTGGGCAATCACCACCTCCGTCTCCTGTGCAATCACCACCACCAGCATCTGTGCAATCACCACCGGCATCTGTGCAATCACCACCACCGGCATCTGTGCAATCACCACCACCGGCACCTGTGCAATCACCACCACCGACATCTGTGCAATCACCACCACCGGCTCCTGTGCAATCACCACCACCGGTACCTGTGCAATAACCACCACTGGCACCTGTGTAATCACCACCACCGGCATCTGTGCAATCACCACCACCGGCACCTGTGCAATCACCACCACCGGCATCTGTGCAATCACCACCACCGACACCTGTGCAATCACCACCTCCGTCTCCTGTGCAATCACCACCACCAGCATCTGTGCAATCACCACCACCGGCACCTGTGCAATCTCCACCACCGACATCTGTGCAATCACCACCACCGTCTCCTGTGCAATCACCACCACCGTCTCCTGTGCAATCACCACCACTGGCACCTGTGCAATCACCACCACCGGCACCTGTGCAATCACCACCACCGACATCTGTGCAATCACCACCACCGGCACCTGTGCAATCACCACCTCCGGCACCTGTGCAATCACCACCTCCGGCACCTGTGCAATCACCACCACCGGCACCTGTGCAATCACCACCACCGACATCTGTGCAATCACCACCACCGGCTCATGTGCAATCACCACCACCGGTACCTGTGCAATCACCACCACTGGCACCTGTGTAATCACCACCACCGGCACCTGTGCAATCACCACCACCGGCACCTGTGCAATCACCACCACCGACATCTGTGCAATCACCACCACCGGCACCTGTGCAATCACCACCACCGGCACCTGTGCAATCACCACCTCCGGCACCTGTGCAATCACCACCACCGGCACCTGTGCAATCACCACCACCGACATCTGTGCAATCACCACCACCGGCTCCTGTGCAATCACCACCACCGGTACCTGTGCAATCACCACCACCGGCACCAGTGTAATCACCACCACCGGCATCTGTGCAATCACCACCACCGACACCTGTGCAATCACCACCTCCGTCTCCTGTGCAATCACCACCACCAGCATCTGTGCAATCACCACCACCGGCACCTGTGCAATCACCACCACCGGCATCTGTGCAATCACCACCACCGGCATCTGTGCAATCACCACCACCGGCACCTGTGCAATCACCACCACCGACATCTGTGCAATCACCACCACCGGCTCCTGTGCAATCACCACCACCGGTACCTGTGCAATCACCACCACTGGCACCTGTGTAATCACCACCACCGGCATCTGTGCAATCACCACCACCGGCACCTGTGCAATCACCACCACCGGCATCTGTGCAATCACCACCTCCGTCTCCTGTGCAATCACCACCACCAGCATCTGTGCAATCACCACCACCGGCACCTGTGCAATCTCCACCACCGACATCTGTGCAATCACCACCACCGTCTCCTGTGCAATCACCACCACCGTCTCCTGTGCAATCACCACCACTGGCACCTGTGCAATCACCACCACCGGCACCTGTGCAATCACCACCACCGGCACCTGTGCAATCACCACCACCGACATCTATGCAATCACCACCACCGGCACCTGTGCAATCACCACCTCCGGCACCTGTGCAATCACCACCTCCGGCACCTGTGCAATCACCACCACCGGCACCTGTGCAATCACCACCACCGACATCTGTGCAATCACCACCACCGGCTCATGTGCAATCACCACCACCGGTACCTGTGCAATCACCACCACTGGCACCTGTGTAATCACCACCACCGGCATCTGTGCAATCACCACCGACACCTGTGCAATCACCACCTCCGTCTCCTGTGCAATCACCACCACCAGCATCTGTGCAATCACCACCACCAACACCTGTGCAATCAACACCTCCGTCTCCTGTGCAATCACCACCACCAGCATCTGTGCAATCACCACCACCGGCACCTGTGCAATCACCACCACCGACATCTGTGCAATCACCACCACCGTCTCCTGTGCAATCACCACCACCATCTCCTGTGCAATCACCACCACTGGCACCTGTGCAATCACCACCACCGGCACCTGTGCAATCACCACCACCGGCACCTGTGCAATCACCACCACCGACATCTGTGCAATCACCACCACCGGCTCCTGTGCAATCACCACCACCGGTACCTGTGCAATCACCACCACCGGCACCTGTGTAATCACCACCACCGGCATCTGTGCAATCACCACCACCGACACCTGTGCAATCACCACCTCCGTCTCCTGTGCAATCACCACCACCAGCATCTGTGCAATCACCACCACCGGCACCTGTGCAATCACCACCACCGACATCTGTGCAATCACCACCACCGTCTCCTGTGCAATCACCACCACCATCTCCTGTGCAATCACCACCACTGGCACCTGTGCAATCACCACCACCGGCATCTGTGCAATCACCACCACCGGCACCTGTGCAATCAACACCTCCATCTCCGGTGCAATCACCACCGGCACCTGTGCAATCACCACCACCGGCATCTGTGCAATCACCACCACCGGCACCTGTGCAATCACCACCTCCATCTCCTGTGCAATCACCACCACTGGCACCTGTGCATTCACCACCACCGGCACCTGTGCAATCACCACCACCGGAATCTGTGCAATCACCACCTCCGTCCCCTGTGCAATCATCACCACCGGCATCTGTGCAATCACCACCACTGGCACCTGTGTAATCACCACCACCGGCTCCTGTGCAATCACCACCTCCGTCTCCTGTGCAATCACCACCACCGGCACCTGTGCAATCACCACCAGCACCTTTGCAATCACCACCACCGGCACCTGTGCAATCACCACCAGCGGCACCTGGGCAATCACCACCTCCGTCTCCTGTGCAATCACCACCACCGGCACCTGTGCAATCACCACCAGCACCTTTGCAATCACCACCACCGGCACCTGTGCAATCACCACCTCCGTCTCCTGTGCAATCACCACCACCGGCACCTGTGCAATCACCACCACCGACATCTGTGCAATCACCACCACGGGGTCCTGTGCAATCACCACCACCGGCAACTGTGCAATCACCACCACCGACACCTGTGCAATCACCACCTCTGTCTCCTGTGCAATCACCACCACCGACACCTGTGCAATCACCACCTCCGTCTCCTGTGCAATCACCACCACCAGCATCTGTGCAATCACCACTGGCACCTGTGCAATCACCACCACGGGCTCCTGTGCAATCACCACCACCGGCAACTGTGCAATCACCAGCACTGGCACCTGTGCAATCACCACCGGCATCTGTGCAATCACCACCACCGGCACCTGTGCAATCACCACCACGGGCTCCTGTGCAATCACCACCACCGGCAACTGTGCAATCACCACCACTGGCACCTGTGCAATCACCACCACCGGCACCTGTGCAATCACCACCACCGACACCTGTGCAATCACCACCTCCGTCTCCTGTGCAATCACCACCACCAGCATCTGTGCAATCACCACTGGCACCTGTGCAATCACCACCACCGACATCTGTGCAATCACCACCACCGACATCTGTGCAATCACCACCACGGGCTCCTGTGCAATCACCACCACCGGCAACTGTGCAATCACCACCACTGGCACCTGTGCAATCACCACCACCGGCACCTGTGCAATCACCACCACCGACACCTGTGCAATCACCACCTCCGTCTCCTGTGCAATCACCACCACCAGCATCTGTGCAATCACCACTGGCACCTGTGCAATCACCACCACGGGCTCCTGTGCAATCACCACCACCGGCAACTGTGCAATCACCAGCACTGGCACCTGTGCAATCACCACCGGCATCTGTGCAATCACCACCACCGGCACCTGTGCAATCACCAATGGCACCAGTGCAATCACCACCACCGGCTCCTGTGCAATCACCACCACCGGTACCTGTGCAATCACCACCACTGGCACCTGTGTAATCACCACCACCGGCATCTGTGCAATCACCACCACCGACACCTGTGCAATCACCACCTCCGTCTCCTGTGCAATCACCACCACCAGCATCTGTGCAATCACCACTGGCACCAGTGCAATCACCACCACCGTCCCCTGTGCAATCATCACCACCGGCACCTGTGCAATCACCACCGGTATCTGTGCAATCACCACCACCGGCATCTGTGCAATCACCACCACCGGCACCTGTGCAATCACCACCGGCACCTGTGCAATCCCCACCGGCACCAGTGCAATCACCACTGGCACCAGTGCAATCACCACCACCGGCATCTGTGCAATCACCACCACCGGCACCTGTGCAATCACCACCACCGACACCTGTGCAATCAACACCTCCATCTCCTGTGCAATCACCACCGGCACCTGTGCAATCATCACCACCGACACCTGTGCAATCAACACCTCCATCTCCGGTGCAATCACCACCGGCACCTGTGCAATCACCACCACCGGCACCTGTGCAATCACAACCACCATCTCCTATGCAATCACCACCACTCTGGCACCTGTGCAATCACCACCACCGGCACCTGTGCAATCACCACCACCGGCACCTGTGCAATCACCACCTCCATCTCCTGTGCATTCACCACCACTGGCACCAGTGCAATCACCACCACCGGAATCTGTGCAATCACCACCTCCGTCAGCTGTGCAATCATCACCACCGGCATCTGTGCAATCACCACCACTGGCACCTGTGTAATCACCACCACCGGCTCCTGTGCAATCACCACCGGCATCTGTGCAATCAGCACCGGCATCTGTGCAATCAGCACCGGCACCTGTGCAATCACCACCACCGGCACCTGTGCAATCACCACCGGCACCTGTGCAATCACCACTGGCACCAGTGCAATCACC
Organism: Hemitrygon akajei; assembly: GCF_048418815.1. NCBI lineage: Eukaryota > Metazoa > Chordata > Chondrichthyes > Myliobatiformes > Dasyatidae > Hemitrygon > Hemitrygon akajei. Next base: position 165,041,145 of record NC_133128.1, on the reverse strand, counting down.
ACCACCGGCTCCTGTGCAATCACCACCACCGGCATCTGTGCAATCACCACCACCGGCACCTGTGCAATCACCACTGGCAGCAGTGCAATCACCACCACCGGCATCTGTGCAATCACCACCACCGGCTCCTGTGCAATCACCACCACCGGCATCTGTGCAATCACCACCACCGGCACCTGTGCAATCACCACTGGCACCAGTGCAATCACCACCACCGGCTCCTGTGCAATCACCACCACCTGCTCCTGTGCAATCACCACCACCGGTACCTGTGCAATCACCACCACTGGCACCTGTGCAATCACCACCACCGACACCTGTTCAATCACCACCTCCGTCTCCTGTGCAATCACCACCACCAGCATCTGTGCAATCACCACTGGCACCTGTGCAATCACCACCACGGGCACCTGTGCAATCACCACCACCGGCAACTGTGCAATCACCAGCACTGGCACCTGTGCAATCACCACCGGCATCTGTGCAATCACCACCACCGGCACCTGTGCAATCACTACTGGCACCAGTGCAATCACCACCACCGGCTCCTGTGCAATCACCACCACCGGCATCTGTGCAATCACCACCACCGGCATCTGTGCAATCACCACCACCGGCATCTGTGTAATCACCACCTCCGGTACCTGTGCAATCACCACCACTGGCACCTGTGTAATCACCACCACCGGCATCTGTGCAATCAACACCACCGACACCTGTGCAATCACCACCTCCGTCTCCTGTGCAATCACCACCACCAGCATCTGTGCAATCACCACTGGCACCAGTGCAATCACCACCACCGTCCCCTGTGCAATCATCACCACCGGCACCTGTGCAATCACCACCGGTATCTGTGCAATCACCACCACCGTCATCTGTGCAATCACCACCACCGGCACCTGTGCAATCACCACCGGCACCTGTGCAATCACCAGCGGCACCAGTGCAATCACCACTGGCACCAGTGCAATCACCACCACCGGCATCTGTGCAATCACCACCACCGGCACCTGTGCAATCACCACCACCGACACCTGTGCAATCAACACCTCCATCTCCGGTGCAATCACCACCACCAGCACCTGTGCAATCATCACCACCGACACCTGTGCAATCAACACCTCCATCTCCGGTGCAATCACCACCGGCACCTGTGCAATCACCACCACCGGCACCTGTGCAATCACCACCACCATCTCCTGTGCAATCACCACCACTGGCACCTGTGCAATCACCACCACCGGCACCTGTGCAATCACGACCACCGGCACCTGTGCAATCACCACCTCCGTCTCCTGTGCAATCACCACCACCGGCATCTGTGCAATCACCACCGGCACCTGTGCAATCACCACCACCGGCACCTGTGCAATCACCACCACCGGCATCTGTGCAATTACCACCACCGGCACCTGTGCAATCACCACCACCGGCACCTGTGCAATCAACACCTCCATATCCGGTGCAATCACCACCGGCACCTGTGCAATCACCACCACCGGCACCTGTGCAATCAACACCTCCGTCTCCTGTGCAATCACCACCACCAGCATCTGTGCAATCACCACCACCGGCACCTGTGCAATCACCACCACCGACATCTGTGCAATCACCACCACCGTCTCCTGTGCAATCACCACCACCATCTCCTGTGCAATCACCACCACTGGCACCTGTGCAATCACCACCACCGGCACCTGTGCAATCACCACCACCGGCACCTGTGCAATCACCACCACCGACATCTGTGCAATCACCACCACCGGCTCCTGTGCAATCACCACCACCGGTACCTGTGCAATCACCACCACCGGCACCTGTGTAATCACCACCACCGGCATCTGTGCAATCACCACCACCGACACCTGTGCAATCACCACCTCCGTCTCCTGTGCAATCACCACCACCAGCATCTGTGCAATCACCACCACCGGCACCTGTGCAATCACCACCACCGACATCTGTGCAATCACCACCACCGTCTCCTGTGCAATCACCACCACCATCTCCTGTGCAATCACCACCACTGGCACCTGTGCAATCACCACCACCGGCATCTGTGCAATCACCACCACCGGCACCTGTGCAATCAACACCTCCATCTCCGGTGCAATCACCACCGGCACCTGTGCAATCACCACCACCGGCATCTGTGCAATCACCACCACCGGCACCTGTGCAATCACCACCTCCATCTCCTGTGCAATCACCACCACTGGCACCTGTGCATTCACCACCACCGGCACCTGTGCAATCACCACCACCGGAATCTGTGCAATCACCACCTCCGTCCCCTGTGCAATCATCACCACCGGCATCTGTGCAATCACCACCACTGGCACCTGTGTAATCACCACCACCGGCTCCTGTGCAATCACCACCTCCGTCTCCTGTGCAATCACCACCACCGGCACCTGTGCAATCACCACCAGCACCTTTGCAATCACCACCACCGGCACCTGTGCAATCACCACCAGCGGCACCTGGGCAATCACCACCTCCGTCTCCTGTGCAATCACCACCACCGGCACCTGTGCAATCACCACCAGCACCTTTGCAATCACCACCACCGGCACCTGTGCAATCACCACCTCCGTCTCCTGTGCAATCACCACCACCGGCACCTGTGCAATCACCACCACCGACATCTGTGCAATCACCACCACGGGGTCCTGTGCAATCACCACCACCGGCAACTGTGCAATCACCACCACCGACACCTGTGCAATCACCACCTCTGTCTCCTGTGCAATCACCACCACCGACACCTGTGCAATCACCACCTCCGTCTCCTGTGCAATCACCACCACCAGCATCTGTGCAATCACCACTGGCACCTGTGCAATCACCACCACGGGCTCCTGTGCAATCACCACCACCGGCAACTGTGCAATCACCAGCACTGGCACCTGTGCAATCACCACCGGCATCTGTGCAATCACCACCACCGGCACCTGTGCAATCACCACCACGGGCTCCTGTGCAATCACCACCACCGGCAACTGTGCAATCACCACCACTGGCACCTGTGCAATCACCACCACCGGCACCTGTGCAATCACCACCACCGACACCTGTGCAATCACCACCTCCGTCTCCTGTGCAATCACCACCACCAGCATCTGTGCAATCACCACTGGCACCTGTGCAATCACCACCACCGACATCTGTGCAATCACCACCACCGACATCTGTGCAATCACCACCACGGGCTCCTGTGCAATCACCACCACCGGCAACTGTGCAATCACCACCACTGGCACCTGTGCAATCACCACCACCGGCACCTGTGCAATCACCACCACCGACACCTGTGCAATCACCACCTCCGTCTCCTGTGCAATCACCACCACCAGCATCTGTGCAATCACCACTGGCACCTGTGCAATCACCACCACGGGCTCCTGTGCAATCACCACCACCGGCAACTGTGCAATCACCAGCACTGGCACCTGTGCAATCACCACCGGCATCTGTGCAATCACCACCACCGGCACCTGTGCAATCACCAATGGCACCAGTGCAATCACCACCACCGGCTCCTGTGCAATCACCACCACCGGTACCTGTGCAATCACCACCACTGGCACCTGTGTAATCACCACCACCGGCATCTGTGCAATCACCACCACCTACACCTGTGCAATCACCACCTCCGTCTCCTGTGCAATCACCACCACCAGCATCTGTGCAATCACCACTGGCACCAGTGCAATCACCACCACCGTCCCCTGTGCAATCATCACCACCGGCACCTGTGCAATCACCACCGGTATCTGTGCAATCACCACCACCGGCATCTGTGCAATCACCACCACCGGCACCTGTGCAATCACCACCGGCACCTGTGCAATCCCCACCGGCACCAGTGCAATCACCACTGGCACCAGTGCAATCACCACCACCGGCATCTGTGCAATCACCACCACCGGCACCTGTGCAATCACCACCACCGACACCTGTGCAATCAACACCTCCATCTCCTGTGCAATCACCACCGGCACCTGTGCAATCATCACCACCGACACCTGTGCAATCAACACCTCCATCTCCGGTGCAATCACCACCGGCACCTGTGCAATCACCACCACCGGCACCTGTGCAATCACAACCACCATCTCCTATGCAATCACCACCACTCTGGCACCTGTGCAATCACCACCACCGGCACCTGTGCAATCACCACCACCGGCACCTGTGCAATCACCACCTCCATCTCCTGTGCATTCACCACCACTGGCACCAGTGCAATCACCACCACCGGAATCTGTGCAATCACCACCTCCGTCAGCTGTGCAATCATCACCACCGGCATCTGTGCAATCACCACCACTGGCACCTGTGTAATCACCACCACCGGCTCCTGTGCAATCACCACCGGCATCTGTGCAATCAGCACCGGCATCTGTGCAATCAGCACCGGCACCTGTGCAATCACCACCACCGGCACCTGTGCAATCACCACCGGCACCTGTGCAATCACCACTGGCACCAGTGCAATCACCACCACCGGCTCCTGTGCAATCACCACCACCGGCATCTGTGCAATCACCACCACCGGCACCTGTGCAATCACCACTGGCAGCAGTGCAATCACCACCACCGGCATCTGTGCAATCACCACCACCGGCTCCTGTGCAATCACCACCACCGGCATCTGTGCAATCACCACCACCGGCACCTGTGCAATCACCACTGGCACCAGTGCAATCACCACCACCGGCTCCTGTGCAATCACCACCACCTGCTCCTGTGCAATCACCACCACCGGTACCTGTGCAATCACCACCACTGGCACCTGTGCAATCACCACCACCGACACCTGTTCAATCACCACCTCCGTCTCCTGTGCAATCACCACCACCAGCATCTGTGCAATCACCACTGGCACCTGTGCAATCACCACCACGGGCACCTGTGCAATCACCACCACCGGCAACTGTGCAATCACCAGCACTGGCACCTGTGCAATCACCACCGGCATCTGTGCAATCACCACCACCGGCACCTGTGCAATCACTACTGGCACCAGTGCAATCACCACCACCGGCTCCTGTGCAATCACCACCACCGGCATCTGTGCAATCACCACCACCGGCATCTGTGCAATCACCACCACCGGCATCTGTGTAATCACCACCTCCGGTACCTGTGCAATCACCACCACTGGCACCTGTGTAATCACCACCACCGGCATCTGTGCAATCAACACCACCGACACCTGTGCAATCACCACCTCCGTCTCCTGTGCAATCACCACCACCAGCATCTGTGCAATCACCACTGGCACCAGTGCAATCACCACCACCGTCCCCTGTGCAATCATCACCACCGGCACCTGTGCAATCACCACCGGTATCTGTGCAATCACCACCACCGTCATCTGTGCAATCACCACCACCGGCACCTGTGCAATCACCACCGGCACCTGTGCAATCACCAGCGGCACCAGTGCAATCACCACTGGCACCAGTGCAATCACCACCACCGGCATCTGTGCAATCACCACCACCGGCACCTGTGCAATCACCACCACCGACACCTGTGCAATCAACACCTCCATCTCCGGTGCAATCACCACCACCAGCACCTGTGCAATCATCACCACCGACACCTGTGCAATCAACACCTCCATCTCCGGTGCAATCACCACCGGCACCTGTGCAATCACCACCACCGGCACCTGTGCAATCACCACCACCATCTCCTGTGCAATCACCACCACTGGCACCTGTGCAATCACCACCACCGGCACCTGTGCAATCACCACCACCGGCACCTGTGCAATCACTACTGGCACCAGTGCAATCACCACCACCGGCTCCTGTGCAATCACCACCACCGGCATCTGTGCAATCACCACCACCGGCATCTGTGCAATCACCACCACCGGCATCTGTGTAATCACCACCTCCGGTACCTGTGCAATCACCACCACTGGCACCTGTGTAATCACCACCACCGGCATCTGTGCAATCAACACCACCGACACCTGTGCAATCACCACCTCCGTCTCCTGTGCAATCACCACCACCAGCATCTGTGCAATCACCACTGGCACCAGTGCAATCACCACCACCGTCCCCTGTGCAATCATCACCACCGGCACCTGTGCAATCACCACCGGTATCTGTGCAATCACCACCACCGTCATCTGTGCAATCACCACCACCGGCACCTGTGCAATCACCACCGGCACCTGTGCAATCACCAGCGGCACCAGTGCAATCACCACTGGCACCAGTGCAATCACCACCACCGGCATCTGTGCAATCACCACCACCGGCACCTGTGCAATCACCACCACCGACACCTGTGCAATCAACACCTCCATCTCCGGTGCAATCACCACCACCAGCACCTGTGCAATCATCACCACCGACACCTGTGCAATCAACACCTCCATCTCCGGTGCAATCACCACCGGCACCTGTGCAATCACCACCACCGGCACCTGTGCAATCACCACCACCATCTCCTGTGCAATCACCACCACTGGCACCTGTGCAATCACCACCACCGGCACCTGTGCAATCACGACCACCGGCACCTGTGCAATCACCACCTCCGTCTCCTGTGCAATCACCACCACCGGCATCTGTGCAATCACCACCGGCACCTGTGCAATCACCACCACCGGCACCTGTGCAATCACCACCACCGGCATCTGTGCAATTACCACCACCGGCACCTGTGCAATCACCACCACCGGCACCTGTGCAATCAACACCTCCATATCCGGTGCAATCACCACCGGCACCTGTGCAATCACCACCACCGGCACCTGTGCAATCAACACCTCCGTCTCCTGTGCAATCACCACCACCAGCATCTGTGCAATCACCACCACCGGCACCTGTGCAATCACCACCACCGACATCTGTGCAATCACCACCACCGTCTCCTGTGCAATCACCACCACCATCTCCTGTGCAATCACCACCACTGGCACCTGTGCAATCACCACCACCGGCACCTGTGCAATCACCACCACCGGCACCTGTGCAATCACCACCACCGACATCTGTGCAATCACCACCACCGGCTCCTGTGCAATCACCACCACCGGTACCTGTGCAATCACCACCACCGGCACCTGTGTAATCACCACCACCGGCATCTGTGCAATCACCACCACCGACACCTGTGCAATCACCACCTCCGTCTCCTGTGCAATCACCACCACCAGCATCTGTGCAATCACCACCACCGGCACCTGTGCAATCACCACCACCGACATCTGTGCAATCACCACCACCGTCTCCTGTGCAATCACCACCACCATCTCCTGTGCAATCACCACCACTGGCACCTGTGCAATCACCACCACCGGCATCTGTGCAATCACCACCACCGGCACCTGTGCAATCAACACCTCCATCTCCGGTGCAATCACCACCGGCACCTGTGCAATCACCACCACCGGCATCTGTGCAATCACCACCACCGGCACCTGTGCAATCACCACCTCCATCTCCTGTGCAATCACCACCACTGGCACCTGTGCATTCACCACCACCGGCACCTGTGCAATCACCACCACCGGAATCTGTGCAATCACCACCTCCGTCCCCTGTGCAATCATCACCACCGGCATCTGTGCAATCACCACCACTGGCACCTGTGTAATCACCACCACCGGCTCCTGTGCAATCACCACCTCCGTCTCCTGTGCAATCACCACCACCGGCACCTGTGCAATCACCACCAGCACCTTTGCAATCACCACCACCGGCACCTGTGCAATCACCACCAGCGGCACCTGGGCAATCACCACCTCCGTCTCCTGTGCAATCACCACCACCGGCACCTGTGCAATCACCACCAGCACCTTTGCAATCACCACCACCGGCACCTGTGCAATCACCACCTCCGTCTCCTGTGCAATCACCACCACCGGCACCTGTGCAATCACCACCACCGACATCTGTGCAATCACCACCACGGGGTCCTGTGCAATCACCACCACCGGCAACTGTGCAATCACCACCACCGACACCTGTGCAATCACCACCTCTGTCTCCTGTGCAATCACCACCACCGACACCTGTGCAATCACCACCTCCGTCTCCTGTGCAATCACCACCACCAGCATCTGTGCAATCACCACTGGCACCTGTGCAATCACCACCACGGGCTCCTGTGCAATCACCACCACCGGCAACTGTGCAATCACCAGCACTGGCACCTGTGCAATCACCACCGGCATCTGTGCAATCACCACCACCGGCACCTGTGCAATCACCACCACGGGCTCCTGTGCAATCACCACCACCGGCAACTGTGCAATCACCACCACTGGCACCTGTGCAATCACCACCACCGGCACCTGTGCAATCACCACCACCGACACCTGTGCAATCACCACCTCCGTCTCCTGTGCAATCACCACCACCAGCATCTGTGCAATCACCACTGGCACCTGTGCAATCACCACCACCGACATCTGTGCAATCACCACCACCGACATCTGTGCAATCACCACCACGGGCTCCTGTGCAATCACCACCACCGGCAACTGTGCAATCACCACCACTGGCACCTGTGCAATCACCACCACCGGCACCTGTGCAATCACCACCACCGACACCTGTGCAATCACCACCTCCGTCTCCTGTGCAATCACCACCACCAGCATCTGTGCAATCACCACTGGCACCTGTGCAATCACCACCACGGGCTCCTGTGCAATCACCACCACCGGCAACTGTGCAATCACCAGCACTGGCACCTGTGCAATCACCACCGGCATCTGTGCAATCACCACCACCGGCACCTGTGCAATCACCAATGGCACCAGTGCAATCACCACCACCGGCTCCTGTGCAATCACCACCACCGGTACCTGTGCAATCACCACCACTGGCACCTGTGTAATCACCACCACCGGCATCTGTGCAATCACCACCACCGACACCTGTGCAATCACCACCTCCGTCTCCTGTGCAATCACCACCACCAGCATCTGTGCAATCACCACTGGCACCAGTGCAATCACCACCACCGTCCCCTGTGCAATCATCACCACCGGCACCTGTGCAATCACCACCGGTATCTGTGCAATCACCACCACCGGCATCTGTGCAATCACCACCACCGGCACCTGTGCAATCACCACCGGCACCTGTGCAATCCCCACCGGCACCAGTGCAATCACCACTGGCACCAGTGCAATCACCACCACCGGCATCTGTGCAATCACCACCACCGGCACCTGTGCAATCACCACCACCGACACCTGTGCAATCAACACCTCCATCTCCTGTGCAATCACCACCGGCACCTGTGCAATCATCACCACCGACACCTGTGCAATCAACACCTCCATCTCCGGTGCAATCACCACCGGCACCTGTGCAATCACCACCACCGGCACCTGTGCAATCACAACCACCATCTCCTATGCAATCACCACCACTCTGGCACCTGTGCAATCACCACCACCGGCACCTGTGCAATCACCACCACCGGCACCTGTGCAATCACCACCTCCATCTCCTGTGCATTCACCACCACTGGCACCAGTGCAATCACCACCACCGGAATCTGTGCAATCACCACCTCCGTCAGCTGTGCAATCATCACCACCGGCATCTGTGCAATCACCACCACTGGCACCTGTGTAATCACCACCACCGGCTCCTGTGCAATCACCACCGGCATCTGTGCAATCAGCACCGGCATCTGTGCAATCAGCACCGGCACCTGTGCAATCACCACCACCGGCACCTGTGCAATCACCACCGGCACCTGTGCAATCACCACTGGCACCAGTGCAATCACCACCACCGGCTCCTGTGCAATCACCACCACCGGCATCTGTGCAATCACCACCACCGGCACCTGTGCAATCACCACTGGCAGCAGTGCAATCACCACCACCGGCATCTGTGCAATCACCACCACCGGCTCCTGTGCAATCACCACCACCGGCATCTGTGCAATCACCACCACCGGCACCTGTGCAATCACCACTGGCACCAGTGCAATCACCACCACCGGCTCCTGTGCAATCACCACCACCTGCTCCTGTGCAATCACCACCACCGGTACCTGTGCAATCACCACCACTGGCACCTGTGCAATCACCACCACCGACACCTGTTCAATCACCACCTCCGTCTCCTGTGCAATCACCACCACCAGCATCTGTGCAATCACCACTGGCACCTGTGCAATCACCACCACGGGCACCTGTGCAATCACCACCACCGGCAACTGTGCAATCACCAGCACTGGCACCTGTGCAATCACCACCGGCATCTGTGCAATCACCACCACCGGCACCTGTGCAATCACTACTGGCACCAGTGCAATCACCACCACCGGCTCCTGTGCAATCACCACCACCGGCATCTGTGCAATCACCACCACCGGCATCTGTGCAATCACCACCACCGGCATCTGTGTAATCACCACCTCCGGTACCTGTGCAATCACCACCACTGGCACCTGTGTAATCACCACCACCGGCATCTGTGCAATCAACACCACCGACACCTGTGCAATCACCACCTCCGTCTCCTGTGCAATCACCACCACCAGCATCTGTGCAATCACCACTGGCACCAGTGCAATCACCACCACCGTCCCCTGTGCAATCATCACCACCGGCACCTGTGCAATCACCACCGGTATCTGTGCAATCACCACCACCGTCATCTGTGCAATCACCACCACCGGCACCTGTGCAATCACCACCGGCACCTGTGCAATCACCAGCGGCACCAGTGCAATCACCACTGGCACCAGTGCAATCACCACCACCGGCATCTGTGCAATCACCACCACCGGCACCTGTGCAATCACCACCACCGACACCTGTGCAATCAACACCTCCATCTCCGGTGCAATCACCACCACCAGCACCTGTGCAATCATCACCACCGACACCTGTGCAATCAACACCTCCATCTCCGGTGCAATCACCACCGGCACCTGTGCAATCACCACCACCGGCACCTGTGCAATCACCACCACCATCTCCTGTGCAATCACCACCACTGGCACCTGTGCAATCACCACCACCGGCACCTGTGCAATCACGACCACCGGCACCTGTGCAATCACCACCTCCGTCTCCTGTGCAATCACCACCACCGGCATCTGTGCAATCACCACCGGCACCTGTGCAATCACCACCACCGGCACCTGTGCAATCACCACCACCGGCATCTGTGCAATTACCACCACCGGCACCTGTGCAATCACCACCACCGGCACCTGTGCAATCAACACCTCCATATCCGGTGCAATCACCACCGGCACCTGTGCAATCACCACCACCGGCACCTGTGCAATCACCACCTCCATCTCCTGTGCAATCACCACCACTGGCACCTGTGCATTCACCACCACCGGCACCTGTGCAATCACCACCACCGGAATCTGTGCAATCACCACCTCCGTCCCCTGTGCAATCATCACCACCGGCATCTGTGCAATCACCACCACTGGCACCTGTGTAATCACCACCACCGGCTCCTGTGCAATCACCACCACCGACACCTGTGCAATCACCACCACCGGCATCTGTGCAATCACAACCAACGGCACCTGTGCAATCACCACCTCCGTCTTCTGTGCAATCACCACCTCCGTCTCCTGTGCAATCACCACCACCGGCATCTGTGCAATCACCACCAGAGGCACCTGTGCAATCACCACCTCCGTCTCCTGTGCAATCACCACCACCGGCACCTGTGCAATCACCACCAGCACCTGTGCAATCACCACCATCGGCACCTGTGCAATCACCACCACCGGCACCTGTGCAATCACCACCTCCGTCTCCTGTGCAATCACCACCACCGGCAACTGTGCAATCACCAGCACTGGCACCTGTGCAATCACCACCGGCATCTGTGCAATCACCACCACCGGCACCTGTGCAATCACCACTGGCACCAGTGCAATCACCACCACCGGCTCCTGTGCAATCACCACCACCGGCATCTGTGTAATCACCACCACCGGTACCTGTGCAATCACCACCACTGGCACCTGTGTAATCACCACCACCGGCATCTGTGCAATCACCACCACCGACACCTGTGCAATCACCACCTCCGTCTCCTGTGCAATCACCACCACCAGCATCTGTGCAATCACCACCGGCATCTGTGCAATCACCACCACCGGCATCTGTGCAATCACCACCACGGTCTCCTGTGCAATCACCACCGGCATCTGTGCAATCACCACCACCGGCACCTGTGCAATCACCACCACCGACATCTGTGCAATCACCACCACCAGCATCTGTGCAATCACCACCGGCATCTGTGCAATCACCACCACCGGCATCTGTGCAATCACCACCACCGGTACCTGTGCAATCACCACCACCGGCATCTGTGCAATCACCACCACCGGCACCTGTGCAATCACCACTGGCACCAGTGCAATCACCACCACCGGCTCCTGTGCAATCACCACCACCGGCATCTGTGTAATCACCACCACCGGTACCTGTGCAATCACCACTGGCACCAGTGCAATCACCACCACCGGTACCTGTGCAATCACCACCACCGGCATCTGTGTAATCACCACCACCGGTACCTGTGCAATCACCACCACTGGCACCTGTGTAATCACCACCACCGGCATCTGTGCAATCACCACCACCGACACCTGTGCAATCACCACCTCCGTCTCCTGTGCAATCACCACCACCAGCATCTGTGCAATCACCACCGGCATCTGTGCAATCACCACCACCGGCATCTGTGCAATCACCACCACCGGCACCTGTGCAATCACCACCACCGACATCTGTGCAATCACCACCACCGTCTCCTGTGCAATCACCACCACCGGCAACTGTGCAATCACCACCACTGGCACCTGTGTAATCACCACCACCGGCATCTGTGCAATCACCACCACCGACACCTGTGCAATCACCACCTCCGTCTCCTGTGCAATCACCACCACCGGCACCTGTACAATCACCACCTCCGGCACCTGTGCAATCACCACCTCCATCCCCTGTGCAATCATCACCACCAGCATCTGTGCAATCACCACCACCGGCACCTGTGCAATCACCACTGGCACCAGTGCAATCACCACCACCGGCTCCTGTGCAATCACCACCACCGGCATCTGTGTAATCACCACCACCGGTACCTGTGCAATCACCACCACCGGCATCTGTGCAATCACCACCACCGACACCTGTGCAATCACCACCACCAGCATCTGTGCAATCACCACCGGCACCTGTGCAATCACCACCACCGACATCTGTGCAATCACCACCACGGGCTCCTGTGCAATCACCACCACCGGCAACTGTGCAATCACCAGCACTGGCACCTGTGCAATCACCACCACCGGCATCTGTGCAATCACCACCACCGGCACCTGTGCAATCACCACTGGCACCAGTGCAATCACCACCACCGGCTCCTGTGCAATCACCACCACCGGCATCTGTGTAATCACCACCACCGGTACCTGTGCAATCACCACCACTGGCACCTGTGTAATCACCACCACCGGCATCTGTGCAATCACCACCACCGACACCTGTGCAATCACCACCTCCGTCTCCTGTGCAATCACCACCACCAGCATCTGTGCAATCACCACCGGCATCTGTGCAATCACCACCACCGGCATCTGTGCAATCACCACCACCGGCACCTGTGCAATCACCACCACCGACATCTGTGCAATCACCACCACCGTCTCCTGTGCAATCACCACCACCGGCAACTGTGTAATCACCACCACCAGCATCTGTTCAATCACCACCACCGACACCTGTGCAATCACCACCTCCGTCTCCTGTGCAATCACCACCACCGGCACCTGTGCAATCACCACCTCCGGCACCTGTGCAATCACCACCTCCATCCCCTGTGCAATCATCACCACCAGCATCTGTGCAATCACCACCGGCAACTGTGCAATCACCACCACCGGCATCTGTGCAATCACCACCACCGGCACCTGTGCAATCACCACTGGCACCAGTGCAATCACCACCACTGGCATCTGTGCAATCACCACCACCGGCACCTGTGCAATCACCACCACCGACATCTGTGCGATCACCACCACCGGCACCTGTGCAATCACCACCTCTGTCTCCTGTGCAATCACCACCACCGGCATCTGTGCAATCACCACCACCGGCATCTGTGCAATCACCACCTCCGTCCCCTGTGCAATCATCACCACCGGCATCTGTGTAATCACCACCACCGGCACCTGTGCAATCACCACCACCGGCACCTGTGCAATCACAACCACCGGCATCTGTGTAATCACCACCACCGGCACCTGTGCAATCACCACCACTGGCATCTGTGCAATCACCACCACCAGCACCTGTGCAATCACCACCACCAGCACCTGTGCAATCACCACCTCCATCTCCTGTGCAATCACCACCACCGGCACCTGTGCAATCACCACCACCGGCACATGTGCGATCACCACCTCCGGCACCTGTGCAATCACCACCACCGGCAATTGTGCAATCATCACCACCGGCATCTGTGCAATCACCATCTCCGTCCCCTGTGCATTCACCACCACCGGCATCTGTGCAATCACCACCACCGGCACCTGTGCAATCACCACTGGCACCTGTGCAATCACCACCACCGGCACCTGTGCAATCATCACCACCGGCATCTGTGCAATCACCACCACCGGCAACTGTGCAATCACCACCACTGGCACCTGTGTAATCACCACCACCGGCATCTGTGCAATCACCACCAGCGACACCTGTGCAATCACCACCACCAGCACCTGTGCAATCATCACCACCGACACCTGTGCAATCAACACCTCCATCTCCGGTGCAATCACCACCGGCACCTGTGCAATCACCACCACCGGCACCTGTGCAATCACCACCACCATCTCCTGTGCAATCACCACCACTGGCACCTGTGCAATCACCACCACCGGCACCTGTGCAATCACCACCACCGGCACCTGTGCAATCACCACCTCCGTCTCCTGTGCAATCACCACCACCAGCATCTGTGCAGTCATCACCACCGGCATCTGTGCAATCACCACCGGCACCTGTGCAATAACCACCACCGGCACCTGTGCAATCACCACCACCGGCATCTGTGCAATTACCACCACCGGCACCTGTGCAATCACCACCACCGGCACCTGTGCAATCAACACCTCCATATCCGGTGCAATCACCACCGGCACCTGTGCAATCACCACCACCGGCACCTGTGCAATCACCACCTCCATCTCCTGTGCAATCACCACCACTGGCACCTGTGCATTCACCACCACCGGCACCTGTGCAATCACCACCACCTGAATCTGTGCAATCACCACCTCCGTCCCCTGTGCAATCATCACCACCGGCATCTGTGCAATCACCACCACTGGCACCTGTGTAATCACCACCACTGGCTCCTGTGCAATCACCACCACCGACACCTGTGCAATCACCACCACCGGCATCTGTGCAATCACAACCAACGGCACCTGTGCAATCACCACCTCCGTCTTCTGTGCAATCACCACCTCCGTCTCCTGTGCAATCACCACCACCGGCATCTGTGCAATCACCACCAGAGGCACCTGTGCAATCACCACCTCCGTCTCCTGTGCAATCACCACCACCGGCACCTGTGCAATCACCACCAGCACCTGTGCAATCACCACCATCGGCACCTGTGCAATCACCACCACCGGCACCTGTGCAATCACCACCTCCGTCTCCTGTGCAATCACCACCACCGGCAACTGTGCAATCACCAGCACTGGCACCTGTGCAATCACCACCGGCATCTGTGCAATCACCACCACCGGCACCTGTGCAATCACCACTGGCACCAGTGCAATCACCACCACCGGCTCCTGTGCAATCACCACCACCGGCATCTGTGTAATCACCACCACCGGTACCTGTGCAATCACCACCACTGGCACCTGTGTAATCACCACCACCGGCATCTGTGCAATCACCACCACCGACACCTGTGCAATCACCACCTCCGTCTCCTGTGCAATCACCACCACCAGCATCTGTGCAATCACCACCGGCATCTGTGCAATCACCACCACCGGCATCTGTGCAATCACCACCACGGGCTCCTGTGCAATCACCACCGGCATCTGTGCAATCACCACCACCGGCACCTGTGCAATCACCACCACCGACATCTGTGCAATCACTACCACCAGCATCTGTGCAATCACCACCGGCATCTGTGCAATCACCACCACCGGCATCTGTGCAATCACCACCACCGGTACCTGTGCAATCACCACCACCGGCATCTGTGCAATCACCACCACCGGCACCTGTGCAATCACCACTGGCACCAGTGCAATCACCACCACCGGCTCCTGTGCAATCACCACCACAGGCATCTGTGTAATCACCACCACCGGTACCTGTGCAATCACCACTGGCACCAGTGCAATCACCACCACCGGTACCTGTGCAATCACCACCACCGGCATCTGTGTAATCACCACCACCGGTACCTGTGCAATCACCACCACTGGCACCTGTGTAATCACCACCACCGGCATCTGTGCAATCACCACCACCGACACCTGTGCAATCACCACCTCCGTCTCCTGTGCAATCACCACCACCAGCATCTGTGCAATCACCACCGGCATCTGTGCAATCACCACCACCGGCATCTGTGCAATCACCACCACCGGCACCTGTGCAATCACTACCACCGACATCTGTGCAATCACCACCACCGTCTCCTGTGCAATCACCACCACCGGCAACTGTGCAATCACCACCACTGGCACCTGTGTAATCACCACCACCGGCATCTGTGCAATCACCACCACCGACACCTGTGCAATCACCACCTCCGTCTCCTGTGCAATCACCACCACCGGCACCTGTGCAATCACCACCTCCGGCACCTGTGCAATCACCACCTCCATCCCCTGTGCAATCATCACCACCAGCATCTGTGCAATCACCACCACCGGCACCTGTGCAATCACCACTGGCACCAGTGCAATCACCACCACCGGCTCCTGTGCAATCACCACCACCGGCATCTGTGTAATCACCACCACCGGTACCTGTGCAATCACCACCACCGGCATCTGTGCAATCACCAACACCAGCATCTGTGCAATCACCACCGGCACCTGTGCAATCACCACCTCCATCCCCTGTGCAATCATCACCACCAGCATCTGTGCAATCACCACCACCGGCACCTGTGCAATCACCACTGGCACCAGTGCAATCACCACCACCGGCTCCTGTGCAATCACCACCACCGGCATCTGTGTAATCACCACCACCGGTACCTGTGCAATCACCACCACCGACACCTGTGCAATCACCAACACCAGCATCTGTGCAATCACCACCGGCACCTGTGCAATCACCACCACCGACATCTGTGCAATCACCACCACGGGCTCCTGTGCAATCACCACCACCGGCAACTGTGCAATCACCAGCACTGGCACCTGTGCAATCACCACCACCGGCATCTGTGCAATCACCACCACCGGCACCTGTGCAATCACCACTGGCACCAGTGCAATCACCACCACCGGCTCCTGTGCAATCACCACCACCGGCATCTGTGTAATCACCACCACCGGTACCTGTGCAATCACCACCACTGGCACCTGTGTAATCACCACCACCGGCATCTGTGCAATCACCACCACCGACACCTGTGCAATCACCACCTCCGTCTCCTGTGCAATCACCACCACCAGCATCTGTGCAATCACCACCGGCATCTGTGCAATCACCACCACCGGCATCTGTGCAATCACCACCACCGGCACCTGTGCAATCACCACCACCGACATCTGTGCAATCACCACCACCGTCTCATGTGCAATCACCACCACCGGCAACTGTGTAATCACCACCACCAGCATCTGTTCAATCACCACCACCGACACCTGTGCAATCACCACCTCCGTCTCCTGTGCAATCACCACCACCGGCACCTGTGCAATCACCACCTCCGGCACCTGTGCAATCACCACCTCCATCCCCTGTGCAATCATCACCACCAGCATCTGTGCAATCACCACCGGCAACTGTGCAATCACCACCACCGGCATCTGTGCAATCACCACCACCGGCACCTGTGCAATCACCACTGGCACCAGTGCAATCACCACCACTGGCATCTGTGCAATCACCACCACCGGCACCTGTGCAATCACCACCACCGACATCTGTGCGATCACCACCACCGGCACCTGTGCAATCACCACCTCTGTCTCCTGTGCAATCACCACCACCGGCATCTGTGCAATCACCACCACCGGCATCTGTGCAATCACCACCTCCGTCCCCTGTGCAATCATCACCACCGGCATCTGTGTAATCACCACCACCGGCACCTGTGCAATCACCACCACCGGCACCTGTGCAATCACAACCACCGGCATCTGTGCAATCACCACCACCGGCACCTGTGCAATCACCACTGGCACCAGTGCAATCACCACCACTGGCATCTGTGCAATCACCACCACCGGCACCTGTGCAATCACCACCACCGACATCTGTGCGATCACCACCACCGGCACCTGTGCAATCACCACCACCGACATCTGTGCGATCACCACCACCGGCACCTGTGTAATCACCACCACCGGCACCTGTGCAATCACCACCACCGGCATCTGTGCAATCACCACCACCGGCACCTGTGCAATCACCACCACCGGCATCTGTGCAATCACCACCACCAGCACCTGTGCAATCACCACCACCAGCACCTGTGCAATCACCACCTCCATCTCCTGTGCAATCACCACCACCGGCAATTGTGCAATCATCACCACCGGCATCTGTGCAATCACCATCTCCGTCCCCTGTGCATTCACCACCACCGGCATCTGTGCAATCACCACCACCGGCACCTGTGCAATCACCACTGGCACCTGTGCAATCACCACCACCGGCACCTGTGCAATCATCACCACCGGCATCTGTGCAATCACCACCACCGGCAACTGTGCAATCACCACCACTGGCACCTGTGTAATCACCACCACCGGCATCTGTGCAATCACCACCACTGGCATCTGTGCAATCACCACCACCAGCACCTGTGCAATCACCACCACCAGCACCTGTGCAATCACCACCTCCATCTCCTGTGCAATCACCACCACCGGCACCTGTGCAATCACCACCACCGGCACATGTGCGATCACCACCTCCGGCACCTGTGCAATCACCACCACCGGCAATTGTGCAATCATCACCACCGGCATCTGTGCAATCACCATCTCCGTCCCCTGTGCATTCACCACCACCGGCATCTGTGCAATCACCACCACCGGCACCTGTGCAATCACCACTGGCACCTGTGCAATCACCACCACCGGCACCTGTGCAATCATCACCACCGGCATCTGTGCAATCACCACCACCGGCAACTGTGCAATCACCACCACTGGCACCTGTGTAATCACCACCACCGGCATCTGTGCAATCACCACCAGCGACACCTGTGCAATCACCACCACCAGCACCTGTGCAATCATCACCACCGACACCTGTGCAATCAACACCTCCATCTCCGGTGCAATCACCACCGGCACCTGTGCAATCACCACCACCGGCACCTGTGCAATCACCACCACCATCTCCTGTGCAATCACCACCACTGGCACCTGTGCAATCACCACCACCGGCACCTGTGCAATCACCACCACCGGCACCTGTGCAATCACCACCTCCGTCTCCTGTGCAATCACCACCACCAGCATCTGTGCAGTCATCACCACCGGCATCTGTGCAATCACCACCGGCACCTGTGCAATAACCACCACCGGCACCTGTGCAATCACCACCACCGGCATCTGTGCAATTACCACCACCGGCACCTGTGCAATCACCACCACCGGCACCTGTGCAATCAACACCTCCATATCCGGTGCAATCACCACCGGCACCTGTGCAATCACCACCACCTGCACCTGTGCAATCACCACCTCCATCTCCTGTGCAATCACCACCACTGGCACCTGTGCATTCACCACCACCGGCACCTGTGCAATCACCACCACCGGAATCTGTGCAATCACCACCTCCGTCCCCTGTGCAATCATCACCACCGGCATCTGTGCAATCACCACCACTGGCACCTGTGTAATCACCACCACTGGCTCCTGTGCAATCACCACCACCGACACCTGTGCAATCACCACCACCGGCATCTGTGCAATCACAACCAACGGCACCTGTGCAATCACCACCTCCGTCTTCTGTGCAATCACCACCTCCGTCTCCTGTGCAATCACCACCACCGGCATCTGTGCAATCACCACCAGAGGCACCTGTGCAATCACCACCTCCGTCTCCTGTGCAATCACCACCACCGGCACCTGTGCAATCACCACCAGCACCTGTGCAATCACCACCATCGGCACCTGTGCAATCACCACCACCGGCACCTGTGCAATCACCACCTCCGACTCCTGTGCAATCACCACCACCGGCAACTGTGCAATCACCAGCACTGGCACCTGTGCAATCACCACCGGCATCTGTGCAATCACCACCACCGGCACCTGTGCAATCACCACTGGCACCAGTGCAATCACCACCACCGGCTCCTGTGCAATCACCACCACCGGCATCTGTGTAATCACCACCACCGGTACCTGTGCAATCACCACCACTGGCACCTGTGTAATCACCACCACCGGCATCTGTGCAATCACCACCACCGACACCTGTGCAATCACCACCTCCGTCTCCTGTGCAATCACCACCACCAGCATCTGTGCAATCACCACCGGCATCTGTGCAATCACCACCACCGGCATCTGTGCAATCACCACCACGGGCTCCTGTGCAATCACCACCGGCATCTGTGCAATCACCACCACCGGTACCTGTGCAATCACCAGCACTGGCACCTGTGTAATCACCACCACCGGCATCTGTGCAATCACCACCACCGACACCTGTGCAATCACCACCTCCGTCTCCTGTGCAATCACCACCACCAGCATCTGTGCAATCACCACCGGCATCTGTGCAATCACCACCACCGGCATCTGTGCAATCACCACCACCGGTACCTGTGCAATCACCACCACCGGCATCTGTGCAATCACCACCACCGGCACCTGTGCAATCAACACTGGCACCAGTGCAATCACCACCACCGGCTCCTGTGCAATCACCACCACCGGCATCTGTGTAATCACCACCACCGGTACCTGTGCAATCACCACTGGCACCAGTGCAATCACCACCACCGGTACCTGTGCAATCACCACCACCGGCATCTGTGTAATCACCACCACCGGTACCTGTGCAATCACCACCACTGGCACCTGTGTAATCACCACCACCGGCATCTGTGCAATCACCACCACCGACACCTGTGCAATCACCACCTCCGTCTCCTGTGCAATCACCACCACCAGCATCTGTGCAATCACCACCGGCATCTGTGCAATCACCACCACCGGCATCTGTGCAATCACCACCACCGGCACCTGTGCAATCACTACCACCGACATCTGTGCAATCACCACCACCGTCTCCTGTGCAATCACCACCACCGGCAACTGTGCAATCACCACCACTGGCACCTGTGTAATCACCACCACCGGCATCTGTGCAATCACCACCACCGACACCTGTGCAATCACCACCTCCGTCTCCTGTGCAATCACCACCACCGGCACCTGTGCAATCACCACCTCCGGCACCTGTGCAATCACCACCTCCATCCCCTGTGCAATCATCACCACCAGCATCTGTGCAATCACCACCACCGGCACCTGTGCAATCACCACTGGCACCAGTGCAATCACCACCACCGGCTCCTGTGCAATCACCACCACCGGCATCTGTGTAATCACCACCACCGGTACCTGTGCAATCACCACCACCGGCATCTGTGCAATCACCACCACCGACACCTGTGCAATCACCACCACCAGCATCTGTGCAATCACCACCGGCACCTGTGCAATCACCACCACCGACATCTGTGCAATCACCACCACGGGCTCCTGTGCAATCACCACCACCGGCAACTGTGCAATCACCAGCACTGGCACCTGTGCAATCACCACCACCGGCATCTGTGCAATCACCACCACCGGCACCTGTGCAATCACCACTGGCACCAGTGCAATCACCACCACCGGCTCCTGTGCAATCACCACCACCGGCATCTGTGTAATCACCACCACCGGTACCTGTGCAATCACCACCACTGGCACCTGTGTAATCACCACCACCGGCATCTGTGCAATCACCACCACCGACACCTGTGCAATCACCACCTCCGTCTCCTGTGCAATCACCACCACCAGCATCTGTGCAATCACCACCGGCATCTGTGCAATCACCACCACCGGCATCTGTGCAATCACCACCACCGGCACCTGTGCAATCACCACCACCGACATCTGTGCAATCACCACCACCGTCTCCTGTGCAATCACCACCACCGGCAACTGTGTAATCACCACCACCAGCATCTGTTCAATCACCACCACCGACACCTGTGCAATCACCACCTCCGTCTCCTGTGCAATCACCACCACCGGCACCTGTGCAATCACCACCTCCGGCACCTGTGCAATCACCACCTCCATCCCCTGTGCAATCATCACCACCAGCATCTGTGCAATCACCACCGGCAACTGTGCAATCACCACCACCGGCATCTGTGCAATCACCACCACCGGCACCTGTGCAATCACCACTGGCACCAGTGCAATCACCACCACTGGCATCTGTGCAATCACCACCACCGGCACCTGTGCAATCACCACCACCGACATCTGTGCGATCACCACCACCGGCACCTGTGCAATCACCACCTCTGTCTCCTGTGCAATCACCACCACCGGCATCTGTGCAATCACCACCACCGGCATCTGTGCAATCACCACCTCCGTCCCCTGTGCAATCATCACCACCGGCATCTGTGTAATCACCACCACCGGCACCTGTGCAATCACCACCACCGGCACCTGTGCAATCACAACCACCGGCATCTGTGTAATCACCACCACCGGCACCTGTGCAATCACCACCACCGGCATCTGTGCAATCACCACCACCAGCACCTGTGCAATCACCACCACCAGCACCTGTGCAATCACCACCTCCATCTCCTGTGCAATCACCACCACCGGCACCTGTGCAATCACCACCACCGGCACATGTGCGATCACCACCTCCGGCACCTGTGCAATCACCACCACCGGCAATTGTGCAATCATCACCACCGGCATCTGTGCAATCACCATCTCCGTCCCCTGTGCATTCACCACCACCGGCATCTGTGCAATCACCACCACCGGCACCTGTGCAATCACCACTGGCACCTGTGCAATCACCACCACCGGCACCTGTGCAATCATCACCACCGGCATCTGTGCAATCACCACCACCGGCAACTGTGCAATCACCACCACTGGCACCTGTGTAATCACCACCACCGGCATCTGTGCAATCACCACCACCGGCACATGTGCGATCACCACCTCCGGCACCTGTGCAATCACCACCACCGGCAATTGTGCAATCATCACCACCGGCATCTGTGCAATCACCATCTCCGTCCCCTGTGCATTCACCACCACCGGCATCTGTGCAATCACCACCACCGGCACCTGTGCAATCACCACTGGCACCTGTGCAATCACCACCACCGGCACCTGTGCAATCATCACCACCGGCATCTGTGCAATCACCACCACCGGCAACTGTGCAATCACCACCACTGGCACCTGTGTAATCACCACCACCGGCATCTGTGCAATCACCACCACTGGCATCTGTGCAATCACCACCACCAGCACCTGTGCAATCACCACCACCAGCACCTGTGCAATCACCACCTCCATCTCCTGTGCAATCACCACCACCGGCACCTGTGCAATCACCACCACCGGCACATGTGCGATCACCACCTCCGGCACCTGTGCAATCACCACCACCGGCAATTGTGCAATCATCACCACCGGCATCTGTGCAATCACCATCTCCGTCCCCTGTGCATTCACCACCACCGGCATCTGTGCAATCACCACCACCGGCACCTGTGCAATCACCACTGGCACCTGTGCAATCACCACCACCGGCACCTGTGCAATCATCACCACCGGCATCTGTGCAATCACCACCACCGGCAACTGTGCAATCACCACCACTGGCACCTGTGTAATCACCACCACCGGCATCTGTGCAATCACCACCAGCGACACCTGTGCAATCACCACCACCAGCACCTGTGCAATCATCACCACCGACACCTGTGCAATCAACACCTCCATCTCCGGTGCAATCACCACCGGCACCTGTGCAATCACCACCACCGGCACCTGTGCAATCACCACCACCATCTCCTGTGCAATCACCACCACTGGCACCTGTGCAATCACCACCACCGGCACCTGTGCAATCACCACCACCGGCACCTGTGCAATCACCACCTCCGTCTCCTGTGCAATCACCACCACCAGCATCTGTGCAGTCATCACCACCGGCATCTGTGCAATCACCACCGGCACCTGTGCAATAACCACCACCGGCACCTGTGCAATCACCACCACCGGCATCTGTGCAATTACCACCACCGGCACCTGTGCAATCACCACCACCGGCACCTGTGCAATCAACACCTCCATATCCGGTGCAATCACCACCGGCACCTGTGCAATCACCACCACCGGCACCTGTGCAATCACCACCTCCATCTCCTGTGCAATCACCACCACTGGCACCTGTGCATTCACCACCACCGGCACCTGTGCAATCACCACCACCGGAATCTGTGCAATCACCACCTCCGTCCCCTGTGCAATCATCACCACCGGCATCTGTGCAATCACCACCACTGGCACCTGTGTAATCACCACCACTGGCTCCTGTGCAATCACCACCACCGACACCTGTGCAATCACCACCACCGGCATCTGTGCAATCACAACCAACGGCACCTGTGCAATCACCACCTCCGTCTTCTGTGCAATCACCACCTCCGTCTCCTGTGCAATCACCACCACCGGCATCTGTGCAATCACCACCAGAGGCACCTGTGCAATCACCACCTCCGTCTCCTGTGCAATCACCACCACCGGCACCTGTGCAATCACCACCAGCACCTGTGCAATCACCACCATCGGCACCTGTGCAATCACCACCACCGGCACCTGTGCAATCACCACCTCTGACTCCTGTGCAATCACCACCACCGGCAACTGTGCAATCACCAGCACTGGCACCTGTGCAATCACCACCGGCATCTGTGCAATCACCACCACCGGCACCTGTGCAATCACCACTGGCACCAGTGCAATCACCACCACCGGCTCCTGTGCAATCACCACCACCGGCATCTGTGTAATCACCACCACCGGTACCTGTGCAATCACCACCACTGGCACCTGTGTAATCACCACCACCGGCATCTGTGCAATCACCACCACCGACACCTGTGCAATCACCACCTCCGTCTCCTGTGCAATCACCACCACCAGCATCTGTGCAATCACCACCGGCATCTGTGCAATCACCACCACCGGCATCTGTGCAATCACCACCACGGGCTCCTGTGCAATCACCACCGGCATCTGTGCAATCAGCACCACCGGCACCTGTGCAATCACCACCACCGACATCTGTGCAATCACTACCACCAGCATCTGTGCAATCACCACCGGCATCTGTGCAATCACCACCACCGGCATCTGTGCAATCACCACCACCGGTACCTGTGCAATCACCACCACCGGCATCTGTGCAATCACCACCACCGGCACCTGTGCAATCAACACTGGCACCAGTGCAATCACCACCACCGGCTCCTGTGCAATCACCACCACCGGCATCTGTGTAATCACCACCACCGGTACCTGTGCAATCACCACTGGCACCAGTGCAATCACCACCACCGGTACCTGTGCAATCACCACCACCGGCATCTGTGTAATCACCACCACCGGTACCTGTGCAATCACCACCACTGGCACCTGTGTAATCACCACCACCGGCATCTGTGCAATCACCACCACCGACACCTGTGCAATCACCACCTCCGTCTCCTGTGCAATCACCACCACCAGCATCTGTGCAATCACCACCGGCATCTGTGCAATCACCACCACCGGCATCTGTGCAATCACCACCACCGGCACCTGTGCAATCACTACCACCGACATCTGTGCAATCACCACCACCGTCTCCTGTGCAATCACCACCACCGGCAACTGTGCAATCACCACCACTGGCACCTGTGTAATCACCACCACCGGCATCTGTGCAATCACCACCACCGACACCTGTGCAATCACCACCTCCGTCTCCTGTGCAATCACCACCACCGGCACCTGTGCAATCACCACCTCCGGCACCTGTGCAATCACCACCTCCATCCCCTGTGCAATCATCACCACCAGCATCTGTGCAATCACCACCACCGGCACCTGTGCAATCACCACTGGCACCAGTGCAATCACCACCACCGGCTCCTGTGCAATCACCACCACCGGCATCTGTGTAATCACCACCACCGGTACCTGTGCAATCACCACCACCGGCATCTGTGCAATCACCACCACCGACACCTGTGCAATCACCACCACCAGCATCTGTGCAATCACCACCGGCACCTGTGCAATCACCACCACCGACATCTGTGCAATCACCACCACGGGCTCCTGTGCAATCACCACCACCGGCAACTGTGCAATCACCAGCACTGGCACCTGTGCAATCACCACCACCGGCATCTGTGCAATCACCACCACCGGCACCTGTGCAATCACCACTGGCACCAGTGCAATCACCACCACCGGCTCCTGTGCAATCACCACCACCGGCATCTGTGTAATCACCACCACCGGTACCTGTGCAATCACCACCACTGGCACCTGTGTAATCACCACCACCGGCATCTGTGCAATCACCACCACCGACACCTGTGCAATCACCACCTCCGTCTCCTGTGCAATCACCACCACCAGCATCTGTGCAATCACCACCGGCATCTGTGCAATCACCACCACCGGCATCTGTGCAATCACCACCACCGGCACCTGTGCAATCACCACCACCGACATCTGTGCAATCACCACCACCGTCTCCTGTGCAATCACCACCACCGGCAACTGTGTAATCACCACCACCAGCATCTGTTCAATCACCACCACCGACACCTGTGCAATCACCACCTCCGTCTCCTGTGCAATCACCACCACCGGCACCTGTGCAATCACCACCTCCGGCACCTGTGCAATCACCACCTCCATCCCCTGTGCAATCATCACCACCAGCATCTGTGCAATCACCACCGGCAACTGTGCAATCACCACCACCGGCATCTGTGCAATCACCACCACCGGCACCTGTGCAATCACCACTGGCACCAGTGCAATCACCACCACTGGCATCTGTGCAATCACCACCACCGGCACCTGTGCAATCACCACCACCGACATCTGTGCGATCACCACCACCGGCACCTGTGCAATCACCACCACCGGCATCTGTGCAATCACCACCTCCGTCCCCTGTGCAATCAGCACCACCGGCATCTGTGTAATCACCACCACCGGCACCTGTGCAATCACCACCACTGGCACCTGTGCAATCACAACCACCGGCATCTGTGTAATCACCACCACCGGCACCTGTGCAATCACCACCACCGGCATCTGTGCAATCACCACCACCAGCACCTGTGCAATCACCACCTCCATCTCCTGTGCAATCACCACCACCGGCACCTGTGCAATCACCACCACCGGCACATGTGCGATCACCACCTCCGGCACCTGTGCAATCACCACCACCGGCAATTGTGCAATCATCACCACCGGCATCTGTGCAATCACCATCTCCGTCCCCTGTGCATTCACCACCACCGGCATCTGTGCAATCACCACCACCGGCACCTGTGCAATCACCACTGGCACCTGTGCAATCACCACCACCGGCACCTGTGCAATCATCACCACCGGCATCTGTGCAATCACCACCACCGGCAACTGTGCAATCACCACCACTGGCACCTGTGTAATCACCACCACCGGCATCTGTGCAATCACCACCAGCGACACCTGTGCAATCACCACCTCCGTCTCCTGTGCAATCACCACCACCGGCATCTGTGCAATCACCACCTCCGTCCCCTGTGCAATCATCACCACCAGCATCTGTGCAATCACCACCGGCAACTGTGCAATCACCACCACCGGCATCTGTGCAATCACCACCACCGGCACCTGTGCAATCACCACCACCGACATCTGTGCAATCACCACCGGCAACTTTGCAATCACCACCACTGGCACCAGTGCAATCACCACCACCGGCATCTGTGCAATCACCACCACCGGCATCTGTGCAATCACCACCTCCGTCCCCTGTGCAATCACCACCACCACATTGGTGGATTTGAACTCAACTCACTGGTGCTGTATACTACATTAAACATTAAACATGCCAGCCAAGTCTCATTTTTGAAGCAGTAGCTAAATTTCAAGTTCAAACATATAACATTTTATCAAAAATCAAACTATCCTTTTAAGTTAATCAAAGCTTTATGATTCAATGAATCTGATGATGGATGGGAATATCACGGAGTAATAAAGGAGGCGATTAAACTCACAGGTTACACCAAGCAAAAATAACAAAGTAGGAAATCATGACACCAACGTCTCTCCTGAAGCTCTCTGGAAGAATGTGGGATGATTGGAGAGTTAGGGTATCAAAGGGAGTCCAGGAGCAAACTTGCAAACAAAATGGAGAAATCAGTTCACCTATTTTGACTGTGGTATTTACAAAGTGAATGTGAATATAGCATCACAAACCTTAGGAAGCGGCATTGATAGCAAATTGTACAGCAACACCTTTCATTTTGTGGGTAACTGTACTTCACTCTATTTGGTACAATCTTATGAATATCAAAAATCATATCAGTATTATTACAACCTTTCTCAGAAATCTACACTGATGTCTATTTTCCATATTGACTGGCACAAATGAAAACATAGCTCATATCCTGCTGCTTCTGAGAACTGTTACCAACTCTGTACAGAAATTCAATTTGCAGAGCAAATTTCATTCAGTATGCAAACAAAAAAAGATTATATCTTAATCTCTGAGCTTAAGTGAGATCATCAGCATCCAATCAGAAGATGTTGGTCAGTCAAGTTTGAAAAGCAGGCACTTTCAACATTACTCCAAATAATAATTGATACACTTTCCTAAAGTATTACTACCTAATCAGTGAGTGGAGTTACCATTCCATGATGGTCCATGTTGAATCAGAGTCTTTGCTGGATCAGCATCATGTTCCCAACTTGCAGAATCACAACTGGTGGTGTAGAGATGTTTTTGCAGAATAGGGTTGTTGGTAGTCGTTGAAAGCTGGCAAGCTTGGCTTACAAGAGACTTGAATGGAGAGATGTTACTTTCCTGGATCTCTTCATCATGTCCCACACTTACATTATCATCTGCTGCCAATAGATTTTCATTGCTGTTCTCATGGTGGTCATCATGCTCATTTTGTTCTTTACCCAGTCTTGTTTTCTCTTCTGTTGTTTGCAATTTTTTTTAAAAGAAAGAAAAGTAAAATATTTCAGGTGATAATTAAGAAACATTGATCTCATAACTTGTGAGTTACCATTTTTAGGATTAAAGCAAAATCAAACCCCACATGCACTGACTGGGCTGTTGCATTCTAAACAAATGCCATCAATAAATTTATTTCAGAAAAAATATCTAGCCTTAGATCTAACCTTATTCATCATCTTTGAAAAAATGTTGATACCTTATTGGGATATTAATTCAAAAATACTAGTCATCTTCTAGTATCTCACTTATTTAGCCAATAGTCATGAAAGCTTCTTAAACATGATCTTAGAGCATAGTGACTAAGGTAATTTCCAGTGCTCACTCAATTATCCCTGCATTAGTATTTCTTAGAGGAGTCACTGACAATTAGGAGCAGGATTCCTTGGGCAACATTTCCTTATAAATACTCCTTCTTCTGAGATGGGTGAGATGCTATCTAGGGCTATGACTCAGAACTTGACAGGGTAGACCTCTCAACTCTTTGAAGGATGTATTGTTCTTCTCATTTGCTTTAGTGCTGGGTGAAGATTATCGCTGAGGTGTATGTGAGTTGATCATTAGCATGGAATTAAATATCAAACAGTCATAGATCATCTAAGTGTAGATAATAACTGATAAGACCGGTCCCTAACTAAAATTACTCAAAGGAATATTTGATGGGACGAGACAGGGTTGCTTCAGGGTAAACTGTAGAAGTCAGCTGGTTGATGGGTTACTGAGATCAATTGGGAAGAGCTAGGATGAACAAAAACTATAAGGTGAGTGTAGTTAGTGAGAATTATATTTGTTGCAGACAACATCACTGTACTTTCCAGTTTTTCAGTTCTCTTATAAACTGATAGCCTGTCAGGAAGCTGATCATTCAGTAGCCCCAAATTCAACCAGTCACATTTTCAGTGTTTTGACAGGAAGCATGGATACGTCTGGCATATACAGATTGAACATTGTGCAAAAAGAGAAAGTTGAAGATCAGCTTTATTTGTCATGCCCATGGAAACATAATGTTTACCTGTGTCAAATCAAATCAGCAAGGATTGTGCTGGGCAGTCCACAAGTGTTGTCACACTTCTAGCATCAACATAGCATGCCCGCTAACACTAACGTTACACCTTCGGAATATGAGAGGAAACCAAAGCACCCAGAGGAAACCCACAAGGACACAGGCAAAATGTACTAACTCCTTACAGGAGAGGTGAGAATTGACCCGACTCATGTTCCCTTACACTCTGCCTCAGTTTTAATTCTCTGCTACTCTGTGTACTTCTCATTACCTTTGATGAAGTTACTATCAGAAGGTAAGAACTCAGGTTTATCTTGATCTAAGGGTTCATGTAGCAGTGTTTGGTTACTATTACCATGATACAAACAGCTGAGAAATGGCCCCACATACAGACGGCCAATCACAAAAATCTTATACTGACGGTTAGGGAAGACAAATTAAGGAATTTCACAATATGGGAAGAAATTAGTATACAGATTCTGAGCAAAAAAAATCTAATTATTAGGAGCAATTTTTAAATGGCATCTCTGTCACATTACACATAAGTCTTCCCATCACTACAACACTACAACACTAATTCCTAGGAAATGCCAACCCGATAGCCGACAATATATGAATGTCGGGGCATCAGCTCTAAGACAGCTGATAGCATTCATCAAAAAGTTAATCAGGAGATTATTACTTGCTTTAGATTTGTAAGACTAGGTAGGGCAATACTGGGCAGAGCATTCACAGCATATAATCCCTCTTTGTCTTCTGGGTCTACAGGAGTCTATCTACAGGAAGTAGAGTGAACCTAAAAAAGTTGTTTGTTTTTGTACTTTGTTAATTTTAAAGCCTCTCCTACGTTAATCTTTCTGAAGGTCACAGAGCTTATTGTTACGTATTTCCTGTTTGTCTCCTATCCCAGTTTAGGATGTCGTATGTATATTATATCCTGATACCGAAAATGTCATTCTTTCTGAAATAGCAGCATCTACTATTCAGAAGCTATTGATTACTATAGTAATAAAGGAAACTATTTAGATAGCCTACGCATGCTGGAGTATCTCATGGTGAATCAGGAATTTGTGTTGTTTCTGCTTTTATTTGAACCTATTAAGTGGTGCCTTTGTGATAACTTTACATCAGATAGAAGATGGAAGTAGAATATTTCATTCTCCATATGTTCTTTCTAGCATTTTGAGTCAACAATAGTGTGTGCTAGATGAAATAGAGCAAAACATAAAGTACTGGAAGTTGTCTTTAAGTCAGGCAACATCTGTGAAAAAAAAAGAACCAATTACCGTTAATTTGGTTGATCTGAAATATTGTCTGTTTTTTCCTCTCACCAGACGCTACCTGACTTTCTGAATACTTATAGCAGTCTTTGTTTACTTTTATTTTATTTTGCTTTTGTATTACTATGCCTTATTATCTTAGTCTCAACCTACTCAAGTACTGCATCATTATGAAATTTTCAGTTTGCTTTCAATCCATTCTGCAACCTGCCAATGAAATCTAGTGCTGGAGATTTGAAACATCTGCTCAATGTGAATGTTTGTATCATCTGCAAACTTCTTTATCACTTCCAGTTTGTTTCAGTTCCAATCAGTAATAAAAGTAACAAAAAGAAATAGATGAAGTTCTGAGCATTGTGGAATTCGATTGGTGTTATCTGTCCGTTCACAAGGACCAACATGAATCATCACCTCTGCTTCCTGTCCTTGAAGCAATTGTAGATTTCAGATTTGCTGTTTCAACCAGTAGTTTACTAGGAATATACAACTCTAGCTTAAACCTTTCACAATCAGTACTACTTTGTCCTGATTTGAACATTTTTTTAATCAGACCTGGTTTTTAATTTCAAAATATTAGTTAATGTCAGTCTAAGAATGTATCCTGTAAGTTAAGGACAGGAGCAAATTCAGTGCTGAAAGTTTGGAGGCATTTGTAATGATCTTTGAAGAATCACCAGATTGTGGCATGGCTCTGGAGGACTGGAAAATTGCAAATGTCATTCCACTCTTCAAGAAGGAAGGGAGGCATAAGAAAGGAAATTATAGGCCAGTTAGTCTGACCTCAGTGGCTGGGATAATGTTGGAGTCGATTGTTAAGTGGGCACGTGATAAAATAGGCCAAAGTCAGCATGATTTCCTTAAGGGAAAATCTTGCTTGACAAATCTATTGGAATTCTTTGAGGAAATAACAAGCAGGATAGACAAAGGAGAATCGGTGGGTGTTCCGTATTTGGATTTTCAGAAGGCCTTTGACAAGATGCTGCACAGGAGGCTGCTTCACAAGCTATGATTCAATGAGATTCCAGGAAAGATACTGGCATGGATAGAGGATTCATTGCTTGATGAGAGGCAAAGAGTGGAAATAAAGGGAGCATTTTCCGATAGGCTGCTGGTGACAACTGTTGTTCCGCAGGGGCCTGTGTTAGAACTGCTTCTGTTTACGGTGTCAATGATTTGGATGATGGAATTGATGGCTTTGTTGCTAAGTTTGCAGATGATTCAAATATAGGTGGAGGAGTAGGGAAGCCAGATTTGGAGAATGGGCAAAGAAGAAGTGGGAGATGGAATACAGTGTTGGAAAGTGTATGGTTACACACTTTGATAGAAGGGACAAAAGCATAGACTATTTTCTAAACAGGCAGAAAATTCAAGAATCTGAGGTGCAAAGGGACTTGGGAAACATTGTGCAGGATCCCTTAAAAGTTAACTTGCAGGTTGCGTCTGTAGTGAGGAAGGCAAATGCAATATTAGCATTCACTTCAAGATGACTTGAATATAAAAACAAGGATGTAATGCTGAGGCTTTATTGGTGAGGCCTCACTTGGATTATTGTGAGTAGTTTTGGGCCCTTTATCTATGAAAGGATGTGCTGACATTGGAGAGGTTCAGAAGTGGTTCATGAGAAGCTTTTAATGGCTTTGGGCCTACCTTCACTGGAATTTAGAAGAATACGGGGGTTCCTCTTTGAAATCTATCGAATGTTGAAAGGCCTAGATAGAGTGGATGAGGTGAAGATGTTTCCTTTAGTGAGGGAGATAAGCACCAGAGGGCACAGACTCAGATTACAAGGACATCTTTTTAGAACAGAGATGAGGAGGAATTTCTTTAGCCAGAGGGTGATGAGTCTGTGGAATTCGTTACCACAGGTGGCTGTGGAGGCCAAATTGTTGGATGTACAAGTATTTGAAGCAGAATTTGATAGGTTCTTGAATAGTCAGGGTATGAAATGTTACAGGAAAAAGGCAGGAGAGTGGTGCTGAGAAGAAAAATAGATCAACCAGGTTGAAATAATGAAGCAGACTCAAAGAGCGGAATGCTCTCTATCTCTTATTGCTCCTATCTCTTATGATCTTATGCTTTGGGAACTTAATGGTTAAACTTTATCACATCCTGTATACTAATTACACACAATAATTAATTGTGAGAAATTTTGCATCGACTAGTTAAAGATTAAACTTACTTACGTCTTCACATCACCAAAGCACATGACTGAAGTGTTATTCCTGGAAAATTGAGCAATGGTCTTGATGGCTCATTACAAAGCTAATCTTTATCTGGTGATCAGGGCCAAGGAAATCAAAATCAACCAACATATCAGGATCTACTGAAGCATTAAATTCAAATTCCACAAAAATAAAAATTTATAGTGCTGCTTTCAAAACACTTTGCACCCAAAGTACAAAATATTTTTGCCCTTTGCATCCAGGTACATATCTTTGTAATTGTACCTGGATGCAAAGTCTTTGTAATGATTAACAAACTACTTCATTCTTCAATGAAGACAGTCTGTAACTACTGGCATTCCAAAACAAAATGTATATACAACTGTAAAGTAGTGGCTTTTTAAAAAATCTACTTTATATATAAGAATAAGTAGATATTCTGCAGAGTACTGTGCTGTGTGGACAGGAAAGGTTGTACATTTGATGTCTGACCTTTATCTTAGCTAATGACAGTGAAGATGATGTTTGTCTTAGAACCATTGATTTAATGTAGGTGAATGCAGTTCTTGATCAGAATTGGATAGCAGGCAATAGCAAATCATCTGTTCAGTTTACACACTGCTCAGTTTACCTTATTATTGACTTTATTGAAAAGGAAAATCAAATAGTCAAAATGGTAATTTGCTGCTGCTCACTGAGAGTTACTGCTGATTTCTGAGTCAGATTAGAAGCAAAGAGCCAGGCTTTTCATTTATGATGATGATCAAGTGAACCTTGCAAATTAGATTTTCTAACCGAGCTTAGGTATAGATAGAAATGGGATTAATTTCATAATTGTGAAAGCTTCAATGATTATGTCTTCTAGGATTTAACATCTCAGGTCCCATTAACCATTAGAAGTGAGGTTGACTATATACCCTATATCTCACACTCTCAAAGAATTCTCATAGATTAGTCAAAGCTAACTTTCTCTTCACAAGCTCATGCTGACTATACTTAATCTTCTTATTATTTTCTACAGTTATCACCTATTCAGCCTTCACCATAGATTGCAGCATTTTTCAACTATGAGATTACAGTACGATCAATGGTTATCTGCACTCTGTCTTGCTCTTCTTTTAGACAGTGGAGTCACACTTACTGATCTCTCATCTATACAAACTATAGTAGAATCCAAAGAATTTTCCAAGGTGATCAACTCTTTGAGAACTCTGGGATGCAGATCATAGTGTTATTGAGATTTATCAGCCTTCAAGCTCAGCAATTTTTCTGTACTTTTCCTAAGACTAATAGCCTTTTGGTTCCACATCAGACTATATCTTTGGTTCTGTATTATTTCTGGCAGGGTTTTTGTGATTCCTTACACGGACGGACGGACGGACGGACACACACACACACACACACACACACACACACACACACACACACACACACACACACACACACACACACACACACACACACACACACACACACACACACACACACACACACACACACACACACACTTATATTTAATTTTCTGCCCTTCTTGTCTTCCCTATTATGAATTCTCTTATCTCTGTCCATTTTAGCCTTTTTTACAGAATTTACTCTCGCTAGACTTCTCCATTTCAAAATATCAGTATAAGCTCTTTCTCATTTCCTAAGTTATAAAACATTCCCCGTTCCTAGGTCCACTTCTATTTCTGGCCACTTTATAAGTTCTGTCTTATGATTCAATACTATCTTTAATTTTTCCTGCCAAACATACTTGGGCTATTCTTCCTGCTGAGCATTATATATATTATTTGCAACTCGTACGGTTTACTTAAAAACTAGCCACTGTTTCTCCTTTGAATATCATTAAATACAGTCCCCTATCAGTCATTTGTCCCCTACATGTTTTTATTTTTGTTTAGCTTTGAAATGATTAATGAACTTTATCACTTCCAAGCTCAATGTAAAGCACTATCATGTTATGGCCACTTTTCCTAAGTTTTATTTAAAACATTATTAATTGACTCTCTCTCTCTCTCACTGCACAATGCAACATCTAAAATAGCCTTTTTTCTATAGTTGTTTGTACAATATATCGATCTAGAAAAAACATCTTAGACGCATTTCATGAGTTTCTCCACCAGTTTGACATGGGTTACTGTTACTGCTATATTGTACTCTTATTGGATCCTCCAACATTGCATCCAGTACTTGGCAGTATATAAATAATTATAACCACTATTTGGCAGGGTATAACTAACTTCCACCAGTGCCCTCTGCCTGTTGCTGTCTCTAACTCCACTCAAACTGATTCTAATTCTGCATCGTGATCTGCTGAGTGGAACTTTCCTGAAGTTTTGTGTAAAATTCTGAGTGCCCTATTACAGGAACAACGCGAGAACTTTGGAAAGGGTAATAAAGAGATTTACCATGATTCTGTTTGGATTAGAGGGCATGAACTACCATGTGTAGCTACCATGTGTATCAGTGTCCAAATGGAAACTCTGTTTGTGAAGGGGACTGAATCAGGAGATTCTTACCCTTACTGCTTTTCTCCTGGTCTTACTGATATTTACCCATTCCCTCTCTGCCTGCACATTCTTAATCTGTGCTTTTAGATACTTTCATAAATGCACTATCCACATATTTCTCAGCCTTGTGGATATGCCATGGTGACAACTACTGCTGCTCCCATTCTGAAACCCTGAGTTAAAGCTGTTGAAGTTGGAAACACTTCACGTATGTGGTTGTGTAGGTCATGGGAGTGTTCACAACTTCCCACATGTAACAGGACACAGGATGCTCACTCCACTCAGCTGAACTACATTCACATTCCTTACCTTTATGGCTTATAACCTGAAGTTCAGAAATTAGACACTAGATATATTCACCAGCTAATTAGCAAAGAGAAATCAGATTAAAGATTTGATTTATTTGTCATCTGTACAGAAAACATTGAAACATGCAGTGAAATGCATAGTTTGCATCCAATCAAATCTGCGAAGGTTGTGCTGGAGAAAGCCTGAATGTTTTGCCATGCGTTCGCCGCCAACGTAGCATGCCTACAACTTAATAACCCAAACTGTGCATCTTCAAATTGAGGGAGGAAACCAGAGAATTCAGAGGAAACCCATGCCTTCACAGGGTTAACATACAAACTCCTTAGAGACAGCAGCAGGAATCAAACGCTGATCAGTGATCACTGTGGCTGTAAAGCAATTGCACTAACCACTACTCTGCTGTGCTGCTGCAGGACCAATCAGCTACCTGCCTTCTGCAGACATGCCTTATGGACATCATTTTTGTACTCTGACTTTCAAACCCTTTTCTTTGACACAGTTAAGAATGACATCTTCCTAGATTACTGTGAGTTTCCTAAGTTCTGATGATTATATGAATCTACTAATCACTGAAGTAATTGCCAGACACATCAGAAGTTTATACCACAAGATATTAATGACCCCCACACACCTTGAATTGCTAGCTCTTTCCACTTTTCTTTGTTTTGCTGAATTATGTCCATCCAGTTCAGCTTAAAGCATTTGAGGTCCACAGTAGCCACAGAATATTCGATAGAACAGCCTCCATCTGATGGAACACTCCTTACACTGTGCCTTCTGGTTGTTTCTGGAGTGTTTCCTGCTCCAATATTGGTAAGACTTTAACAACACAAGAAAAAAATTCAAGTTAGATGTTGAGACATGTTGAAGAAAACTTTTAAACTTCAGGTAATTTTTTTTTTTAGCAACGATGAGCAGTGCCTATCTAAATCAGACATGCTTTAAATGGGTTGCTTTTACAATTAGATTATGTAATGAAAACAAAATGTTTTATCCAATAAAAGGAAATTCATTTGTTTGGCTCTGGTTTATCTCTTCAGTACCACTTCTGAGTTACTTTCTAAGTCTTCTGATTGTTCTTCCTAGCTTTTTTAGATTTTATGAGCTCAATTTATTTGTACACTGTTTCTTCTACTGCCTCAAGTACATCCCTTTGGTTAATCCCATGGTTACACTTGGTCCCCAATATCCTCAGTGCTATGAGGTTGAGCAGAACCATAAGCACGGACCAGGTCTCAATGATAGATAGATAGATAGATAGATACTTTATTCATCCCCATGGGGAAATTCAACTTTTTTCCAATGTCCCATACACTTGTTGTAGCAAAACTAATTACATACAATACTTAACTCAGTAAAAAATATGATATGCATCTAAATCACTATCTCAAAAAGCATTAATAATAGCTTTAAAAAAGTTCTTAAGTCCTGGCGGTAGAATTGTAAAGCCTAATGGCATTGGGGAGTATTGACCTCTTCATCCTGTCTGAGGAGCATTGCATCGATAGTAACCTGTCTATGGTTCCCCCGATGTCCTTGCAATAACAATTCCTGATTAGGCACAGTTGGTAACAATTGGAATACAAATAACAAATTGAAAATATTAAACACCATATCAAGCGTAACTAAAAATTAAAATTTAATCAACAACACATTAAACTACTGTTAATTAGTTAAAAGCTAAATATTAAAGAACAGGAAACAGAAAATCCTTCACTCGTCTGTTAGATGAAGTCCAGTGAACTATTCAAATAAATTGACACTCCAGAAATTGAGAGACAAAGACAAAGTTTATTCAGTTTGTCAGCACAGATCATTTGGAAACAATCCCTGAACCCACTGATGAAATAGAGGCATAGAGCACTAGAGCACAGAGACAAGCCCTTCAGCCCACCTAGTCCATGCCAAACTGTTATTCTGCCTAATCCAATCAATCCACATCTGGACTCTAGCCCTCCTTGCTACTCCCATCTATATACTTATACAATCTTCGATTACATTTTTCTATCAAAACCTTATCTACTACTTTCGCTGGTAGCTTGTTCCATACTCACACTATCCTCTGAGCAAAGAAGTTTCCCCTCAGAGTCCCCTTAAATATTCACTGTTCACCCTTAATCTTTGACCTCTAGTTCTAGTCTTACCCAACCAGAATGGAAATAAAGACTGTCTGTATTTATCCTATCTATACTCCTCTTAACTTCTGAGATTGTCAAAAGCACCTGCTGTACAGTGTGTTCAGTACTTGGGTTGAGATTCTAAATTGGAGAAAGGCCAATTTTTGATGGTGTCAGAAAGGATCTGGGGACATGAACATGAAATTTTGAGAATGCAGAGTTTATATGTTCCTGTCAGAATAAAAGGCAATTGATAACAGGCTTAGGGAACTTAGGGTTTTGAGAGATGTTGAGGGTATCATTAAGAAAAAGCAGCTGCAGAGCAGGTATAGACAAAAAAGAGCAGTTGATATATTTGAGGAGAGAAACGCAAGAGAACACTTGAGAAGGAAATCAGGAGGACTAAAAGAGGGTGTGAGGTTGCTCTCGCAGACAAGGTGAAGAGATTCTACAGACATATTAAGAGCAACAGGATGGCAAAGGTCAATACTGGTCTCGAACATCAGAGTGGTCATCCTTGCATAAAGCCAGAAGAGATGGGGGTGATCTTAAATGGATTTTTTGCATCTGTATTTACTTGGGAGACAGACACAGAGTCTAAAGAAGTTAGGCAAAGCAGCAGTGAAATCGTGAGCACTAAACAAATTACAGAGGAGGAGATGTCTGCTGTCTTCAGGCAATTAAGGTGGATAAATAGCAAAACCAAAGAGCTGATGATCAATTACAGGAGGAAGGAGCCAGAGATCTAGCAGCCATCCTCATTAGGGGAACAGAGGTGGAGACCATCAGTGGCTTTAAATTCCTTGGTGTTGACATATCAGAGGATCTATCCTCGGATCAGCAAGCACATAAGTCTCAACAGAAAGAAGGCACAGCAGCACCTCTACTTTCTTAGAAGTTTGTGTGGATCTGGTATGTCACCAAAAACTTTGACAAACTTTTGGAGATGCACAGAGGATAGTGTCCTAATTGGTTGCATCACAGCCTGCTATGGAAACACCAATGCCCAGGAATAGAAGAGGCTATAGAAAGTGGTGAATTACAGGCGATGCCCTCCCATCAATGAGTGCACTTATATGGAGTACTACCACGAGAAAGCAGCATCCATCATCTAAGTCCCCCACCATCCAGATCATGCCTTCTTCTCACTACAACCATTGGGAAGAAGGTACAGAAGCCTTCAAGTCCCA
The DNA here is from genome assembly GCF_048418815.1 of Hemitrygon akajei. Lineage (NCBI taxonomy): Eukaryota > Metazoa > Chordata > Chondrichthyes > Myliobatiformes > Dasyatidae > Hemitrygon > Hemitrygon akajei. Next base: position 165,000,984 of record NC_133128.1, on the reverse strand, counting down.
CACCACCAGGTTCAGAAACAGTTATTACCCTTACAGTCATTAGGCTTCTGAACTGGAATTTGCTCTTACACTGAACTGATTCTCTGACCTATAATTTTATTTTCAAGGATTCTTTACAAGTCACGTTATCAGTATTTTGTTATTATTTGCACAGTTTGTCTTTTGCACATTATTTGCTTGTTTGCCTTTTTCTGTTTAATTTTTTTGTAAAATTCAATTTTATTCCTTTTTTCTGTAAACACCTGCAAGAAAATGAATCTCAAAGTAGTAAATAGTAATATATACTGTGCATACATGGATGATAAAGTTATTTCGAACTTTGAACTCAGCAATGACCTAGAACTGAATTCTGGCACACAAAGTTGCTCTCACAGTCATAACCTTGCCAAGTCCATCTTAAAGGCATCTATAGAACTGAGGCTAAAGTGGGAGAACTGGACAACACTCCTTTTTCTTGCATGACTCAACCATTATGCTAAATGGGATAGATGGTACTGATCTGGCAGCAAAAAATTGGGCATTTAAGAAATACTGATGGCAATCTGAAGTAGTAGAAGCAGCAAACCCTTCTTCACGTTTGTGTTTATGATTTCTTTCTCATTCATCAGTTGTGGTGGGCCCAGCTCTTGCATGCTCAAGACAAGAATTTTCCACCCTCTTCAGTCAGAAGGGCCAAATGATTTCTGCTCCTTCGACTCCCTCCATGGCATACACCAGTCTTCAACTAACTTGATTTACTCTCACATGATCTTAAAAACAGTTGTGTGCAATAGATACAGCAGAGGCTATGAGAGCAGATTGACATCTTAGCAGTAGCATTGAAGACCTGTTCCAATACTAGCTCTTTCCCTAACCGAACTATTCATTATAGGTATATACTCAACAGTGTAGGAGATCGGTCTGACATTTCCTGATCTGAAAAAGCAGAACAAATTGAGTCTGGCTAAAAACTACCCTATCACTGGTAAAGCGATGAAAGGTGTCATCAGGAGTGCTGTCAACTAACACCTTCTTACCAACAGCCTGCTCATTAGTGTCTAATATCTATTTCTTCAGAACCATTCTCAATCCTTATTTTCGCCTTAGTGAATGCATAGACTAAAGAGCTTGATTCTAGAGGTGAGGTGAAAGTGGATGCCCTTGACATCAAATTAGCATTTGATAAGGTATAGCTTCAAGTTCTGATGAAAACTGAAGTCAGCTTGCATCCAGAGGAGAGCACTCGGACTGTCAGAGTTACCTATTCGTCGCACAAAAGAAGCTGGTTATTGAAGCTTAATTATCGCAACCCCAGGTTATCACTGCAGGACAGCCTCCTAGAGCAAACCATCCACAGCTACTTCATTAACAGTCTTCCTTTCACCATCAGATCAGAAACGGGGATGTTTGCTGATAATAAGCATGATGCTGACATACATCCTAAGATGCGTTGGGACACATCATCAGTGATGTAACCTGGGGTCGTCCGGTGTTATGGGGTCTTTCAACATCAGACACTCTCACCCAGGCGACCCAGCCATCAGGCCCTGTCTTGTGTCCCAGCAGCACTGGTCCACAGGTCACAGGTCTTGATCCATAGTCGGACATAGTCTCGCTCAGCAGCATCTGTGATGGTCCTGATTGCTCTTTTCTTTGCAGCGCCCACAATGCCAAGGAGAGAGTAGGTTCCGCCCAGTGAGCAGCCAGCAAAACCTCTACACCCCACCTCTATAGGCTCACATCGTGCCCTCCATCCCTGTCTCTGATACTGCTCTACCAGCTCCTGGTATTTGGCTTTCTTATGCTCTAACGCTTACTCATTCCGGTCTTCCCAAGCACTGTCAGTTCTACATTGACCATCTGCTTTGAGGGTTCTGTCAGAATGACCATGTCAGGCCTCAGGAATAGGGAAATTTAATTGCTTGCGAAGATCGACTTCCTGTTGCCAGTCGGATGGTATGATGCGTGTGGTGATCTGGGCTGAGATGGTGGTTGGACTCCAGCTTTGACAAAGGCTATTGTTTAATTCCATTCACAAACACTCAGCCAGAGAAGCAGCCCATTCCTGTGAGCAGCAGAATCTAGACAACATTCAGACAAGGGTTGATAACTGACAAGAAAGATTTGCACCACATTCAAGCCAGGATATGGCTATATCTAATAAAAGAGAACCTAAATCTGCCTCTTACATTCATCAATATAGTCATTGTCATCATCAACGTCTTGGGGTCACTACTGACCAGAAGTTCATCTAGAGCAGCCACATGAGGTCAGAGGCAAGTCTTCAGTCAATGCAATTTATCCCACATGATGAGAGGCTGAACATTCTGTGGTGATTGATTCACCACTTGTCAGCCCAAAGCGCTCCTGCTCTCTGCAAGGCACAAGTCAGGACTGTACTGGAATGCTCTCTTGTTTGAATGAGTCACGCTCCTGAAACATTCAGGTAACCTAATACTATCCACAGGCACAAAAAGAGACTGCAGATTCTGGATATTTAGAGCAATACACACAATGTGCTGGAGGAGCTCAGCAGGTCAGGCAGCATCTATGGATGGTAATAAACAGTCAACGTTTCAGTCCGAGACTTTTTAATCAGGACCATCCAGGACAAAGTAGCTGGGATGATTGGTATCTTATCTACCATTTCAATTTTTCCTTCTCTCTACTACCTAAGACCATAAGACTTAGGAGCAGAATTAGGCCATCTGGCCCATTGAGTCTGCTCCGCCATTCAATCATGGCTGGTCCTTTTTTTTGATGTCATGTCCAATCAAGAGCCAATCAAGCTCTACCCAATGACCTGGCCTCCACAACTGCACGTGGCAACAAATTTCACAAATTCCCCACCCTTTGGCTAAAGAAGTTTCTCCGCATCTCTGTTTTGAAAGGGCACCCCTCTATCCTGAGGCTGTGTCCTCTTGTCCTAGATCCTCCCACCATGGGAAACATCCTTTCCACATCTACTCTGTCTGGGCCTTTCAACATTCGAAAGGTTTCAATGAGGTTCCCCCTCATCTTTCTGAATTCCAGTGAGTACAGACCCAGAGCCATCAAACGTTCCTCGTATGATAACCCTTTCATTTCTGGAATCATCCTTGTGAACCTCCTCTGGAACCTTACCAATGCCAGCACATCTTTTCTAAGCTGAGGGGCCCAAAACTGTTCACAATACTCAGGTGAGGCCTCACCAGTGCCTTATAAAGCCTCAGCATCACATCCTTGCTCTTATATTCTAGACTTTTAAAAATGAATGCTAGCATGGCATTTGTCTTCCTCTATAACAACTTGCACAAGGACTCCCAAATCCCTTTGCATCTCAGATTTTTGGATTCTCTGCCCATTTAGAAAATAGTCTACATATTTATTTCTACTACAAAAGTGGATGACCATGCATTTTCCAACCATGTATTTTATTTGCCATTTTTTTGCCCATTCTCATAATCTGTCTAAGTCCTTCTGCATCCTACCTGTTTCCTGAACACTACCAATCTTCGTATTGTCTGCAAACTTGGCAACAAAGCCATCTATTCCATCAGCTAAATCATTTATAAACAGCATAAAAAGAAGCGGTCCCAACACCAACCCCTGTGGAACACCTCTAGTCACTGGCAGCCAAACAGAAAAGGATCCTTTCATCCCCACTTGCTACCTCCTACCAATCAGCTGATGTTCTAACCATGTTAGTAACTTTCCTGTAAAACGATGGGCTCTTAACTTGGTAAGCAGCCTCATGTGTGGCACCTTGTCAAAGGCCATCTGAAAGTCCAAATATACAACATCCACTGCATCCCCTTTATCTATCCTACTTGTAATCTTCTCAAGGAATTCCAACAGGTTCGTCAGGCAGGGTTTTCCCTGAAGGAAACCATGCTGACTTTGTACTGTCTTGTCCTGTCCCATCAAGTGCGCCATCATCTCATCCTTAATAATTGACTCTAACATCTTCCCAACCACTGAGGTTAGGCTAACTGGTTAATTATTTCCTTTCTGCTGCCTTCCTCCTTTCTTAAAGAGTGGAGTGACATTTGCAATTTTCCAGTGCTCTGGCACCATGCCAGAGTCCAATGATGGGTTGCACCTGAACTCGAGGGGGAGCAATATCCTTGCTGGTAGGTTTGCTAGCATGGTTCAGGAGGGTTTAAACTGATTTGCAAGGGGGATGGGACCCGGAGTGATAGAGCAGTGGAAGAAGTGCATGGAGTAAAGCCAGATCTAACATATCGAGAGGCTTTGAGGAAAGAGAAGCAGAATAAAGGGTGTAAAGGCAGTAAGGTAGAAGGGCTAAAGTGTGTGTACTTCAATGCAAGAAGCATCAGGAACAAAGGTGATGAACTGTGAGCTTGGATACACACATGGAATTATGATGTAGTGGCCATTACGGAGACTTGGCTGGCACCAGGGCAGGAATGGATTCTCAATATTCCTGGATTTCAGTGCTTTAAAAGGGATAGAGAGGGAGGGAAAGGGGAGGAGGGGTGGCATTACTGGTCAGGGATACTATTACAGCTGCAGAAAGGGTGGGTAATGTAGCAGGATCCTCTTTTGAGTCAGTATGGGTGGAAGTCAGGAACAGGAAGGGAGCAGTTACTCTACTGGGGGTAATCTACTGGTAGCAGCAGAGATACCGAGGAGCAGATTGGGAGGCAGATTTTGGAAAGGTGCAAAAATAACAGGGTTGTTATCATGGGTGACTTTAACTTCCCTAATATTGATTGACACTTGATTAGTTCCAAGGGTTTAGATGGGGCAGAGTTTGTTAAGTGTGTCCAGGATGGATTCCTGTCACAGTATGTTGACAGGCTGACTGGGGGAATGCCATACTAGATCTAGTATTAAGTAACAAACTGGGTCAGGTCACAGATCTGTCAGTGGGTAAGCATCTGGGGGACAGTGATCACTGCTCCCTGGCCTTTAGCATTATCATGGAAAAGGATAGAATCAGAGAGGAGAGGAAAATTTTTAATTGGGGAAGGGCAAATTATGAGGCTATAAGGCTAGAACTTGCGGGTGTGAATTGGGATGATGTTTTTGCAGGGAAATGTACTATGGACACGTGGTCAATGTTTAGGGATATCTTGCAGGATGTTAGGGATAAATTTGTCCTGGTGAGGAAGATAAAGAATGGTAGTATGAAGGAACCCTGGGTGACAAGTGAGGTGGAAAATCTAGTCAGGTGGAAGGCAGCAGCATACATGAGGTTTAGGAAGCAAGGATCAGATGGGTCTATTGAGGAATATAGGGAAGCAAGAAAGGAGCTTAAGAAGGGGCTGAGAAGAGTAAGAAGGGGGCATGAGAAGGCCTTGGCGAGTAGGGTAAAGGAAAACCCCAAGGCATTCTTCAATTATATGAAGAAAAAAAGGATGACAGGAGTGAAGGTAGGACTGATCAGAGATAAACGTGGGAAGATGTGCCTGGAGGCTGTGGAAGTGAGCGAGGTCCTCAATGAATACTTCTCTTCGGTATTCACCAATGAGAGGGAACTTGATGACGGTGAGGACAATATGAGTGAGGTTGATGTTCTGGACCATGTTGATATTAAGGGAGAGGAGGTGTAGGAGTTGTTAATATACATTAGGACGGATAAGTCCCTGGGACCTGATGGAATATTCCCCAGGCTGCTCCACAAGGCGAGGGAACAGATTGCTGAGCCTCTGGCTAGGATCTTTATGTCCTCGTTGTCCATGGGAATGGTACTGGAGGATTGGAGGGAGGTGAATGTTGTCCCCTTGTTCAAAAAAGGTAGTAGGGATAGTCCGGGTAATTATAGACCAGTGAGCCTTACGTCTGTGGTGGGAAAGCTGTTGGAAAAGATTCTTAGAGATAGGATCTATGGGCATTTAGAGAATCATGGTCTGATCAGGGACAGTCAGCATGGCTTTGTGAAGGGCAGATCGTGCCTAACAAGCCTGATAGAGTTCTTTGAGGAGGTGACCAGGCATATAGATGAGGGTAGTGCAGTGGATGTGATCTACATGGATTTTAGTAAGGCATTTGACAAGGTTCCACATGGTAGGCTTATTCAGAAAGGCATGGGCTTTATTCAAAAAGCCCTTTCTTTTGCTTTTACAATCGCTTTGACTTCCCTTATCAGCCATGGTTGTACTATTTTACCATTTGAGTATTTCTTCATTTTTGAAATACACATGTCCTGCACCTTCCTCATTTTCCCCAGAAACGCACACCATTGCTGCTCTGTTGACTTCCCTGCCAGCAGCTCCTTCCAATTTACTTCGGCCAACTCCTCTCTCATACCACTGTAATTTCCCTTACCACTGAAATACTGCCACATCAGACTTTACTTTCACCCTATCAAATTTCTACTAGAACTCAATCATATCCTCTACATAGCACCATCCAGAGACAGAGAAGCAGTTTCAGCGACAGGTTACTATCGATGCAATGCTCCTCAGACAGGATGAAGAGGTCAATACTCCCCAATGCCATTAGGCTTTACAATTCTACCGCCAGGACTTAAGAACTTTTTAAAAGCTATTATTAATGCTTTTTGAGATAGTGATTTAGATGCATATCATATTTTTTTACTGAGTTAAGTATTGTATGTAATTAGTTTTGCTACAACAAGTGTATGGGACATTGGAAAAAAGTTGAATTTCCCCATGGGGGATGAATAAAGTATCTATCTATCTATCTATCTATCTATCTATTGTGATCACTGGTTCCTATGGGTTCTTTTACCTTAAGCTCCTTAATCATCTCTGGTTTATTACATAACACCCAATTCAATATAGATGATCCCCTAGCAGGCTCAATGACCAACTGCTCTAAAAAGCTATCTCTTAGGCATTCAACAAACTCACTCTCTTGAGATTCATTACCAATCTGATTTTCTCAATCGACCTGCATGTTAAAATCTCCTATGACTACCATAACATTGCCCTTTTGACACGCCTTTTCTATTTCCTGTTCTAATCTGTGCTTTACCTCCCAGCCACTGTTGGGAGGTCTGTATACAACTGCCATCAATGTCCTTTTACCCTTGCAGTTTCTTACTCAACCCACAAGGATTCAACATCTTCTGATCCTAGGTCACATCTTTCTACTGGTTTGATGTCATTCTTTACCAGTTGAGCCACATCACCCCCTCTGCCTACCTTCCTATCCCTTCCATATAACATGTAACCTTGGACATTCAGCTCCCAACTACAACCATCCTTCAGCCACAATTCAGTGATGGCCACAACATCATACCTAACTTGCACTATTACAGATTGTCAGGTATGATGTTGTGGCTATCTTGTGTATCCTGTACAAAATGCACTCTAGTTACCTACACAGATTACTCTGGGAACTCCTCCCAAACACTTATCTTTGACAACAGGAAGGACAAGAGCAGTGAGTGTACAGGAACACCACCACTTGCAGGTTTCCCTTCAAGTCTTCATTCCTTCCTGACTTGGAAATTTATCATCGGTTCTTCATCATCACTGGGTCCAAATCTTGGAACTCCTACCTAAGAGCACCATGAGATACCAGAGGGACGTTAGAGGTCTACTGTTACCTCTCAAGGCAATTAGGGATGGCCAGAAAATGCTCAACTTGTTGTTGATGCTTGCAACCTGAAAAATGAATCAATAACAACTTTGTAGTGTTTCCTATTCTGCATTTCATGATTATTGGCTTATTTCTGCTTTCCCTCTCTTTTTAACCATCCAGTCACAGAGGTAGTGATTTTAGTGATGGTACAGATTTGTCGGCCGAAGCTCATCAATATCAATTATCAGGGAGAGTAGAATCAATATCCAGAGTGCAGAGTTGTGACACAGACTAGGGCCAATGCAGAGGATCTTGCCAGTTCTGGGCCGAACTGCCAACATTTACCCCATCTAAATGTTGGTGCATTTGGGTACGCACATCTTTACATAAATTGAATATTAATATTCTGAAATGTTTGACAGATTTAAAAGTAAGGTCGAATTTTCAGTGGGCTCCATATGGACTCCAGCTTTGGAACATGAGCTGACTAAGACTCCTTGCAGTTTTGCTGAGGAAGATCCTCACAGATTCTGTGCCAGCTCAGGGCTAGCACTGTTGTGGCAAACCATTGATGATGGATATGTCGACAGCAGGGTATTGGACCATAGCACTGAGAGAATAAGCAGGTCCCAAATGGCCTTGAGGAGTGTGGGAACAGGAAAATGAAAGGATTTGGCTAAAAGATTAAAACTCAGAAACACAGCAATTAAATTTCAAAACAATAATTACTGGAGCTTTGCCCAACAGCTGCCAACCATTCACTAACAAAAGAAAATCTGCAGATGCTGGAAATCCAAGCAACATTCACAAAACGCTGGAGGAAATCAGCAGGCCAGGCAGTAGCACAAGAGAAAATCTGCAGATGCTGGAAATCCAAGCAACAGAAACAAACTGCTGGATGAACTCAGTAGGCCAGGCAGCATCTATGGAAAAAATACAGTTGATGCTTTGGGCCGAGACCATTCAGCAGGACTGGAGATTTGATGCTGCCTGGCCTGCTGAGCTCTTCCAGCATCTCGTGTATGTGTGTTGCCAACTTTAACACTTTATTTTAATGATCTTCTGATGTTTACTGTTACTAGAACTTACAGAAAAAAATCCAATTAAGGGCTTTGGGTATGAAAAACTTTTAACCATCTGCTAAGGTTTTTACTTTTGTATGAAGCATTTTGGAAAATACTTAAAGATAATTAGAAGCTTAAAGCCACTGCAGAAGATTTTTTATTTTAAAAAATTGAAGATAGACTTAGTCAGACACCTCTCACTTTTTGTGGGCAAGGCCTGGTCCTCAGGCAGCCCAAATTATTGCCAAATACTACAAGTGCCAACATGCAAACAAGTTGGATCACATGTACCATGTGACAAGTGAGAGACATCAATGTAAAACAGTGCAGGTCTGTGTCAGTAAGACCCAACTTTCTAGCGTCAACTACTCCCGGGCTTCAAATGAGGTGGGAAGAGGGTCGAGAGAGCTAATGGAGGTGGTGGTGCAGTAAAGGTGAGGGTCAGCATCATACACGTAGAAACCAATATATGTGGACAATCTCATAAAAAGACAGTGTCTAAAGAAGGTGGCATCCAGCATTAAGGACCCTCACCATTCAGAACATGCCCTCTTCTTATTACTCCATCAGGGAGGAGGCCCAGGAACCAGAAGACCCACACTCATTGTTTTAGGATCAACTTCTTTCCCTTTGTCATCAGATGGTCTATAAACACTACTTTGCTATTCTCCTTTTACACCATTTTACATTGGAATTTATAATAATATTTGTCTGTCTCGCACAGCACTGCTGCTACAAAACAGCACAGTTCAGGACATATGTCAGTGATAATAAATCTGACTCTGATTCTGAGATGATGTTGCCCATATGTGAAAAATACGAACAGGCCAAAGGCAACAGCAACAGATATGATGGCATGGGAAAAGGAAGCAAAACTACCTCAGGGGAATCCCTGGCCATGACTGCATTGATTAGGATAGAAGCTGGCAAATGCAGTCCCAGCCAGCTGGATGATGCTGAAGAGAGCGTAGTCAACCAAGAGAAAGGCTGCCAATAGGTGAAGAGAGTTAGATTACTTTGCCACTTACAAAATTTAGGATTTGATAGCAGTTATTTTGATTAGGTGATGGGGGAAGAAACATGCGAGAAGCCATTCAGACATGGAGTTCGGAGAGAAGGCGGCCTGGATTTGTGAGGTGACAGGAAGTTCAAGGACTTTGGGAGCTCAGAAATGAATCAGTAATTTGTAAGGACGAAGGGCTTTTAGATTAGATTTGATGGTGTGAGATTTGAAAAATAGTACAGTCCCTGAAGGGATCATTAAAAACATCATCTAAGCAGTTTGTGCAGTGGGGTGGTGAAAGCTGATTTACTGCATATATAACAAAAACAGCAGTGCTGCACCTGGCAGGTAGGGTCAGCAGTGCAGAGGAAATGAAGTTTAACATATCATCCATGGAGTGGGAGAGGGAGGGGTAGAGGGAGAGGCAGAGAGAGTGTGAGAGAGAGAGAGAGAGAGAGAGAGAGAGAGAGAGAGAGAGAGAGAGAAAGAATGTTTAGCTCCATATCCCTTTTTTTCCAGAACAGATGGAAAGTGGCAGTTTAAACTGGGAATTCATTTGAACTAGGGCCAAAATGTCCTCACTTAAAGCCAGAGAGACTTACTGCAAGGAGATTAGGTAAGCAATAGTGCTGGTTGGTCAGAGATAATGATACACAGGAGACAGCTTCCCGACAGCTGACCACCTAGGAGCCATCCACTTTATTTCCGGGTCATGTACAATGAATCCTTCTCTCTGCAGGTCATCCAGGGACATTCAAGCATCTCTGTCTTACCCACTATGTCTGGAGTTAAAACAGCGACTGAAACGGTGTTCAGAAAAGGATCTGCTGCAATCTCTCAGCTCAATTCTATCTTTGTGACTGTTGGCTATATCATGAGTGCACTCTGATCTGCCAGCTTTGCTCTGGTCTCTCTGGCAAGATGTGACTCTTCTCCTATAATCTTCCAAGCTCTGACCTTTGTCATTTATGTGCATTATTCCCCATCTGCTCTTCGTGCTTTCTGACTGTCCCAATAATCCCTTCCTCTCCATCTGCCAACTCTATTGTGCTCTGTTTCCCATCTGTTTTTGAAATCTCCCGAGAATCTGTCTATTTTTGTCTCAGCCATATAAGGTTCAATCACTCTTCTTGTCTCTGTGTCCTGAACTATTGTGTCACATGCAAAACTGAAAACATAAAACTCCACCAACCTTTCATAATGTACATTTGGATGAGTCAGGAGAAAATTAAGTAACTTTCACAAGTGACATGACAATCCCAGACATTTAAACCATGAAGAAATTGTACTAGGAAATTCTAAAATCTAATGCAGAAATATATCAAATTAACATTAAAGTTGAAAATATTGCACTGTTCTGTAAATCTGGGAAACTCTGCAATCTAACACTAGATGGCGCTACATCACAAATTAAAGAGAACCTCTCAAAATCCTAGCGAAAAGTTAAAAATCTCAGTGTCAAATTTTGTATTTTATCACTCAATGTCTATATTTACCAAGAAAACATAACACCAAAAGGTACTAGTTGCTCCTCAATTGCACCTCCTACTAACAGCAGAAAGAAACAAAAGAAACACCAAGCATTTGTGAAAAGATTATATACTGCTCAATACAAACTTTATACATGTTAGGAAGCTTAAATTAACCTATGTAATTAGGCAACAATGATAGAATCATTTGATCACAAAAACATTGAAGCTTTTCAATACACACATTTAAACAACTTAAAAATCAACACTATGAATGAGGAAAAGATGCTAACTATTGAAAGTTCAAGAATGCAAATTTCGGAAAATCTGCAATGACAATTGTAGGATTAGGGTAAACGCCAAGGCGTTCGGCCCAAATGTTAAGAACAGGGTGTTAATTAGAGTGAGGGTAGGAGTGATCAGGTATAGAAGAGGAAACATGTGTCTAGAGGAGGAAGTTCTTGCTGAGCACTTGGCTTCAGTATGCACCAGTGAGAGGACCTTGACGTGTATGAGAACAGTGTAAAACAGGCTGATACTGTATGCTAGGACACATCAATGTTAAGAAAGAGGATTGCTGGAACTTCCGTAAAACACTAAGATCGTCAAATCCCTGGGGCTAGATGGGATATACCCCGGGTTATTACAGTGTGAGGGAAGGGACTGCAGCACCTTTGGCAATGATCTTTGAGCCTGGAAGCAGGAGTAGTACCAGATGACTGGAAGGCAGGAAATGTTATTCCTTTGTTCAAGAAAGGGAGTAAGGGGAACTCAGGGAATTATACAACAGCGAGTCTTACTTCAATGGTGAGCAAATTATTGGAGAAGTTTCTGGGAGACAGGAATTATGAGCATTTGGAGAAGCATAGTCTGATTATAGACAGTCAACATGGCTTTCTGAGGGGCAGATCATGTCTAACGAGCCTGCTTGCATTCTCTGAGGATGTGCCAAAGCACATTGATGAAGGTAGAGTAGTGGATGTGGCGTATATGGATAAGGTTCTTCATGGTGGGCTCATTCAGAAAGTTAGGAGGCGCGGGATCCAAGGAAACTTGGCAATGTGGATTCAGAATTATCATGGCCATGGAAGGTAGATGGAGCATGTTCTGCCTCGGGTGTTCCACAGAGATCTGTTCGGTTACCCCTGCTCTTTGTGATTTTTAAAAATGACTTAAGTGAGCAAGTGGATGGACAGGTTAGTAAGTTTGCAGATGACACAAAGGCTGGTGGTGCTGTGGATGGCGTAAAAAGTTGTTGTAGGCTACCATGGGACATCGACAGGATGCGGAAATAGTCTGAGAAGTTGCAGGTGAAGTTCAACCAAGAAAAGTATGAAGTGATTAACTTTGGAAGGTCAAATTTGAAGGCAGAATGCATGGCTAATGGCAGGACTTTTAGCAGTGTGGAGGAACAGAGGGATTTTGGGGTCCACATCCATAGATCTTCAAAGTTGCCACACTAGTTGATAAGGGCTGTTATGAGGGAATATGGTGTTCTGGCTTTCATTAGTTAGGGGATTGAGTTCAAAAGCCATGGGGCAATGTCATAACTCTATAAAACCATGGTTAGACCACACTTAGAGTATTATGTTCAGTTCTGATCATCTCATTATCGGAAAGATGTAGAAAATTTAATTTGTCAGGATACTACCAGATGAGAGAGCATGCCTTTTCAGGATAGTTTGAGTGAACTAGAGCTCTTCTCATTGGAGAGGAGGATGACAGGCAACTTGATAAAGATGTACAAGATGATTAAGGGGCATAGATTGAGTGGAGAGCAGGAGACCTCTTTTTCGCGGGGCAGAAATAGCTAATACCGGGGGGGAATATCTAAGGTGATCGGAAGCAAGTATAGAGGTAGGTTTTTTACACAGACAGTGATGACTGTGTGGAATGCCTTGTCAGGAGTGGTGGCAGAGGCAGATGCATTAAAGATATTTAAGAAAATCTAAGATAGGCAGATGAATGATAGAAAAATAGAAGGCTAGACTGGCCTTAGAGCAGGTTGAAAGGTCGGCACAACATTGTGGGCTGAAGGGCCTGCACTGTGCTGTAGTGTTCTATGGTTCTATGTTTAATGAAATGGGAACATTGTGTATATTAGAAAGCTGAGTTTTGCAGACTGCAGATCTGACCCCTTGTCTATGTTGATAATTGATCTGCGAGTTTGTGCTGCTATTAGTTTCAGACTGGAGAGGGACCAAAAAGGCCAAAGATCTCTATCCAGGTCATTCTGCTGAACTCTGCAAGTATTGATGTATATGGTTTGAAGGATAACCTCATGGAGCTTACAGTAGAAGTTCACACATGAAAACAACCTAAATAATGATGTAGAAAATGCTTATAACCAGCTATATTAGCAAGAAAGAATGGGGATTACTTATTATTTAAAACCACCTCACATCCGCCTAGGAGATTGGATAGGTACTAGAAATGGAACATAAGACGTAGGGGTAGAATTAGGCCATTTGGCCCATTCAATCTGTTCTGCCATTCCACCTTGGCTGATTTAACCCCATTCCTCTGTCTCCTCCCTGTAACATCTGGTGTCCTGACAAATCAAGAACCTATCAATCTCTGCTTTAAAGTTACCTAATGACTTGGCTTCCACAGCCTTCAAAGGCAATACATTTCACAGATCCACCATCTTTTGGGGAAAGAAACTCTTCCTCATAATTGTGGTAAAGGAGACCACAGGCCACTGTTTCAGAAAACTAATGGAAATCTTGGTGAGAAGGTAAAACTGAGAGGAAATGACCTGCATTCATTGCCCATCCCAGACCAATGTTATGATGTAATGGGAAGAGAAAATATTCAGGGGCCAATGCCAGAGGTTCTGCAACAAAACCTAGATGCAGTGACTCTAAGCATTAACAACCTTAATGGAAGGAAATGATAAAAAGATTTTACACAAGGGGAACATGGGGTGGGAGGTGAACTTCTTCACTCATGAGAGTGTGGAATGAGTTGCTAGAGCAAGGTGTGTATTTGTGAACTCAATTCCAATGTTTAAGAGAAGTTTGTAAAGGTACATGGATGGTAGGGGTATGAAGGACTATGGCTCCAGTGCAGTTTGAAGGGAGTAGGCAGTTTAAATGGCTTGGCACAGACTGGATGGGCTGAAGGGCCTGTTTCTGTGCTGTACTTTTCTATGACTCTGGGATATTATAGCCAAAGAGAATTCACATTCAAATGCCATATTTTTAATTAACTGCATCCTTGCTCTCATTCGCTGCTCGATTTACTGTACTTCCTCACCCATCTACAGACAATTTTTACCACTGCATGTTTAACCCCGGCACTCATTCTTTTACTCAACTTCACGTGCTGTTGCAAACATCCCCCCACATTGCATAGCTCGTACTCAACGGGAGCCATTCAAATGACAACTCATGACAATAGCTTCATACTCAATGATGCACCTTCTTTTGAGGAAGATGAAACCACTTTTAGTAGGAATTAACCAGAATGGGCCAGGCATATCTACATGTTTTACCCCTTTAAAGAAGACTGTGCCAATCATACAGGGAATTGGAATCATTGATGTAGTGGCCCTGTAAAAATTGAGTTAAGGAAAAGACTTAAAGGAGAAACTGAAAGGTTTATGGAATGGCCTGTTGGATGCCAGATGAAACTTAATGTGAGATATGAAGTGTTATATTTTGGCAGGAAGAATGAGTGAAGATAATATGAGAAAAGAACGCATTTCTAAAAGGGGCACAAGAACCAAGAGATCAAAGCATTAATGCGTATAAATCACTGAATATTGCAGGAGAAGTTAAGAATGTGGTTTAAGAAGTATATAGGAATCTGGGCTTTATAAACACTTGCAGAGAGTGTGAGAGTAAAGAAGTTATAATGAAGCTTAATAAAATGTCAGGTCAGTTATCACTAGAATATTGTGCCTCTCACTTTGAGAGTGATGGGAGGGCTTTGGAAAAGGAGCAGAGAGATTTCCTAAAATGATTCCAGTTTGAGGGTCTTTGGCTCTGTGAATTGATTGAAGAAGCTAGTGTTGTTCTCAGAATTGTGGATGTTTCAAGGAAGTTTGATAAAGGTATTTAAAATCATGAAGGATAAAAATAAAGTTGACAAGGAGAAATTGTTCTTATTAGTAGAGGAGTGAAGAAATAGTGGACAACAACTAAAGAATCAAAGTGACATTAAAAAACATCCCTGGGCAGGGTGAACAGATAGGGTCTGGAATGCACTGCTAAGGTATCGTAGTGGAAGAAGATTTAAATATAGCCTTTAATAGGGATTATGATAAGTTTTTGCAGGACAATTGCAAGAAGGTAGTGGAGTGGGACATGCTTATTTAATCTTGTACAGCTTCTGGATGTACTTGATTGAATAAATAACTGCCTTAGAGATGTGCTTTTGTGATGGTTGCCAGCACAAGTGAGTATAATGATCAGCATAACTGTGAAAACAACTATAATTCTTGTGTCATTCTGTCTAATGGCCTGTATCTCAGCTTTTTCTGTGGTGCCCACCAGAGTTCTAGGTGGCACAGTGGAAGCTCCAGTTGCCACTCTAAAATGCAGACTGCTCTCATTGTAGTGTTAACTATCAGCATTCAAAGTGGCTTCCAGCAGCTCACAACCCACAGCATCGTGTACTCCAGCAAATTACTAGGATTATTGAGTCGCTGGACGAGGAACATGATAGTGGGCCCCATGACAGCATCTGTCCTGCCACACTTATGTGACTGACAGAGTCATAGAGCCACTGCACTGACATTGGCCCTTTGGCATGTCTAGTCCGTGCCAAGTTTTTATCCTGCCTAGTCCCTTTGACCCATTCCTGGACCATACCCTCCATATCTTCCCATTAGACCATTAGTCCTTAAGACAAAAGCAGAATTAGGCCACTTGGTCCATCAAGAACCCTGTTCTCCTGCTTTCTCCCTGAAGCCTTTGATGCCCTGTCTAACCAAAAATCTCTCAACCTCTGCTTTAAAAATTCTCAATGACTTGGCCTCCACAGCCATCCATGGCAATCAATTCCACAGATTCACAACCTTCTCATCTCAGTTCTAAATCGATGGCGCTCCCCTGAGGTTGAGCCCTCTGGACTTAAACCTACCCGCTAGAGGAATCATCCTCTCCACATTCACTCTATCTAGGCCTTTCAATATCTGATAGGTTTCAATGAGATCCCTCCTCTTTCTTGTAAACTCCAGAGTGTCCAAGTCCAGAGCCATCAAATGCTGCTCATAATTAACCCTTTCATCCCCAGAATAATTCTCATGAACCTCCTCTGATCCCTCACCAATGCCAGAATATCTTTTCTTAGACAAAGGGCCCAAAATTGCTCACAATGCTCCAAGGTCAGTTTGAACAGTGATTTATAAAGCCCCAGAATAACATTCTTACTCTTAGATACTAGTCCTCTTAAGATGAAAGCTAACATTGCGTTTCCCACTGACTCAACCTGCAAGTTAACCTTTAGGGAATCCTGCACAAGGACTCCAAAGTCCCTTTGCACTTCTAATTTCCTCACCATTTAGAAAATAGTCAACACCTTTATTCCTTCTACCAAAATGCATGACCGTACACTTTCCTACAGATTCTATCTGTCACATCTTTGCCCATTCTCTTAAACTGTCCAAGTCTGCCATTTCTTTGTCCCCCAATATGACTTCTCCAGCATCATTTTCCAGTGGTCCAATACCCACTTTTGCCTCTCTTTTACTCTGTAAAATATTTTGGTATCATCTTTGATATGATTAGCTAGCTTACCTTCACATTTCATTTTTTCTCTCCTTATGGTTTTTTTTAGTTGCCTTCTGTTGGTTTTTAAATGTTCCCAATCCTCCAACTTCCGACTAATTGCTGCTATATTACATGCCCTCTCACTTGCTTTTATGTTGTCTTTGACTTCCCTTGTCAGCCACGGTTGCTTCATTTTCCCTTGAGAAAACTTAATGTTTAGGATGTATCTTTCCAAATTACTTCCAGAAACTGCAGCCATTGCTGTTCTGTCGTCATCCCTGTGAGTGCCTCTGTAATTCCCTTTACTCCATTGTAATATTGATACATCTGACTTTATCTTCTCCCTCTCAAACTGCAGGGTGAATGCTAACATGTTATGATCACTGCACCCCAAGGGTTCCTTTATGTTAAGATTCCTAATCAAATCTGGCTCATTACACAGAACCCATTCCAGAATTGCCTTCCCCCCAGTGGGATCAGCCACAAACTGATCCAAAGAACCATCTCATAGGCATTCTACAACTTTCCTCTCTTGGGATTCAGCATCACCCTGATTTTCCCAATCTACTTGCATATTGAAATCCCTCATGACTATCATAACTTGTCCTTATTATATGCCTTTTCGATTTCCCATTTTAATTTATATCCCACATTCTGGACACTGTTCAGAGGCCTGTTATATAACTCCCATCAGCATCTTTTAAAACTTGTTGTTTCTTAACATTATCCATAACGATTCAATGTGTTCTGATCTTATGTAACCGCTTCTAAGGATTTGATTTCATTTTTTTACCAACTGAGCCACCCATCCCCTCTGCCTACTTGCCTGTCCTTTCAATACAATGTGTATCCTTAGATGTTAAGCTGCTAACTAAGATCTTCTTTCAGTCACTTCTCAGTGATGCGTGGCTATAATGTCATACCTGCCAGTCGCTAACTATGCTACAAGAACATCTCCCTTATACTGTATACTGTGTGCATTCAAATACAACACCTTCAGGCTAATATTAAGAACATAGGAAATAGGAGCAGGAGTAGGCCATCCGGCTCATCAAGCCTGCTCCGCCATTCAATATTGCTTTTTTGATCTTGCTCCCATGTTACACTTCTCTGCTTCCCACTGACTGCAATTTTGCTCTGTCATCTGCCTGTCCTTACTCACAGTCTCACTAGACACTGCATCGACTTGTACACCAACTGCTCCACCTTCACTCCCATCACTCCAGTTCCCATCCCTTCGCCATCTTAGCCAACAGCTCTTCCCTTCCCAACAGCTCTGCTCTGGAAAACCTACCCACAAAGATATTGATCCTTCTTGGGTTCAGGGGTAACCTGGTCTTATTGTACATATCATATCTTACCCCAGGAGAGACCAGATGATCTAGAAATCTGAAACCCTGCCTCTTACACCACTTCCTCAGCCACTCACATACTTACACACCTTTCTCTTAAGTGTTGAGATCATACCTGCATCCATCACTTC
Organism: Hemitrygon akajei; assembly: GCF_048418815.1. Taxonomy (NCBI): domain Eukaryota; kingdom Metazoa; phylum Chordata; class Chondrichthyes; order Myliobatiformes; family Dasyatidae; genus Hemitrygon; species Hemitrygon akajei. The sequence continues at coordinate 164,982,772 of NC_133128.1, read as the reverse complement.
CACTGGCAGCTTGTTCCTCACTTGCACCACAATTTAATTGAAGAAGATCCCCCTTAAATATTTCATCTTTCACCTTTAACCTATGTTTCACCCAACCTCGGTGCATAAAGTCTGCTTGTATTTACCCGATCTATTCCCGTTAGTCTTATGTACGTCTAACCATTCTCTCCTTATTCTCCTACACTCCTGGGAATAAAATCCGGACCTACTCAACTTTTCTGTATAACTCAGGTCTGCAAGTCCTGGCAACATCCTTATAATTTTTTTTCTGTATTCTTTAAATATTATTGATACACCTGCTTTTCAATAAGAAATATATTAATAAATCTTGAACAAAAGGGGATAATTATACCCTTTTGTCCATCCATTGAGATGCTCTCACAACCAGTGATCTCACTTTAATGTTTCTTTATCTTGTTATTTCACGTTCTCACTATTTACTGCTATTTATTTATATCTGTTGTCTTCAGCACTCAGGTTGATCGTACATTGACCCTGTTGTAGTTATGATTCTACAGACTTGCTGAGTATGCCCACAGGGAAATGAATCTCAGGGTTGTATGTGGTGACATATATATACTCTGATAATAAAATTCTATTTGTACTTTGAACTTTTTTGAACTTTGAACATCAACATAATATCCAAACTCCTGCACTCAATACTTAGATTTATAAAGGCCAATGTGCCAAAAGCTGTTCTTACAACTCAGTCTACCTGTGCCACCACTTTCAATGAATTATAGATTTGTATTCCCAGACCTCTTTGTTACAAGCATTCATTAGTGTCCTTGCGTTCACTTTGAGTGTCCTACTCTGGCTTGTCCTCCCAAAGTGCAACACCTCACATTTGTCTGTATTAAATTTTATCTGCCATCAGTCCTCTAAAAAATCAAGTGGGATACTTGTGTAAAATGCTTTACAAATAGAATTTTGCAGTTTCTCCTATAATGTCTTCAAATGAATTAAAGGAAATATATTATAATATCTTTAATGTTACTATCATTTAGGCCTCCGTTAGTCTCGATAAACCGGGGATTTGCGCCTTGGAAAGTTTCCAGGGCGCAAGCCTGGGCAAGGTTTTTTTATGGAAGACCGGCAGTTGCCCAAGCTGCAAGTCTCCCCTCTCCAAGCCACCGATGTTGTCCAAGGGAAGGGCATTAGTTAACCACCGGCTCAACTGTATTGCGCGAGTCATGCTTCTCAGTTGAAAGTTATACATTTTCTCCCTGCACTTCATGAGATAACGTTTGACTCTACAATGCAGTATTGAGGGAGGACTGCACTGTTGTCTGCACTATTCAGACACAGTTCCTCTTCAAATCATGACAATGGCAAGATTTAATTAAAATTAATATCGTTAAAGATGAAGCACTATTACACATGCACATCTGGTATTCTGGCCAGGATTTCTTCCCCCTCCAATGCAAGTGGTGAGCAGATTAGTCACTTAATTTATTCCTTTCCTTGTAGGCATAATTTTGGTCTACACAAATCTGCATTATAACTAAATATGCTCAGTTCCATTCTAAGGATAAAAGGCATTATAAAAATATTCTAAACCTTTTCCTCCTGTTCCAGAGCATATTTAATTCCTCCCTGGGATATTTCTTGCATTTGTGATATTAAGCAAATAATGTAATACTATTGGTGCTGTCACCTCCAATAATTGCAGCACCACTGACTATACTCTGAAGGCTATAGGTCATAGCAAATGCAACATTCTTTAAAATGGAATACGAATTTTCATTTAGAAATGCATGAAGTATTTTAAATCCCAAGTCTTTCGATAGTGTTAAATGAATATCAAAACAACACCTGTGTGACACGCTTTAGCAACTCAATGAGATTCTTGTGAGTCATAGCAGAGTCATGAAGCAATTATCATCATGAATGCTAAAGAGGAATTTTTGCCACGACATAAATCAGCATTAAGCACTGAAAATAACAGTTGGTGAAATTGGTATTCACATTTTGCATTTAAAATTTCCTGTTTGGTTTTCTTTCTTGTCTGCCTGTCCAGTTTCTGTCCTTTTGTTTATTCTGTGCAAGATTCCTATGATCTTAGAAAGCGAGTATGTGATATGATTTCATGAAATTGCTCATAGAATATTCCATCCAACCAATGTATGGTGCATGAGATCAGTAAGGCTAAAATCACCCTCCTACCTGTTCAAGTGCTCATTTTCCAGACCTTATGGAAAAGTTCGTAAAATATTGGAGGAACACAGCAAGTCAGGCAGCATCTCTGGAGGGCAACAAACAGTCGATGCTTCAGGCTGTGATCATTCATCAGGACTGGAAAGGAAGGAGGGAGAAGCCAGAACAGGAAGGTGGAGGAGGGGAAGGAGTACAAGCTGGCAGGTGATAGGGAGATCAGATGAGGGTGGTCAGGTGGGAGTGCGGAGGGGAGAATGAAGTAAGAAGCTGCAGAAGAAGGAATCTGATAAGGAAAGAACAGTGGTCCATGGAAGAAAGGGAAGGAAGAGGGGAACCAGAGAGAGGTGATGGGCAGGTAAGGAGAAGAGAAGAGGTGAGAGGGTAACTAGAATGAGGAATGGAAAAAGAGACCAAGGAGGGAGGGGTAAAATTACCAGAGGTAACAGAAATCACTACCCAGATGGAATATGAGGTGTTGCTCCTTCAACATGAATGTGACCTCATTGTAACAGTAGTGGAAGTGATGCACAGACATGTCAGAATGGGAATGAAAAGTTGAATTGAAATGGTTGACACCAAGAGATACTGCCTTTTGGGGTGGTCAGAGTGAAGGTGCTCGTCAAAGCACTTCCCCAATCCGCATCAGGTCTCGCCGATGTAGAGGAGCCACAACTGGAGCAGCAGAGATGGTGAAAGTTACAGAGACTGATGTGCTGCATGTGGATGCTCAAGGGGTGGTAGGTAAGGACAAGGGGAAACATATCCATGTTAAGGTGATGGGAGGATGTGTTGAGGATAGATTATGTGGGAAATGAAGGAGATGCTAGTGAGGACAGCATCAATGGTGGTGGAAAGGAACATCTATTCTTTGAAAAAAGGGGACATTTCAGATATTTTCGAATGGAAAGCCAAATCCTGAGAACAGATGGGGTGGAAATGAAGGATCACTGCATCTATTTTCAGACCTTCTCTCAATTGCTCTGGTTTTGTAGGGATAGTTCTCCATGTGACTCCCTTGTCCACTTCTCCGTCCTGACTAATTATTCTCCTGGCACTTGTTCCTGCAAGTGTGACAAGTGCTACACCCACACCTCTTCCATCACGTCTAGTCAGGGCCTCAAACAACCTCTCCAGGTGAGGCAACACTTCACTGGTGAGTCTGTTATTCTGGCTTCTTCCCCCTTCCTTTCCAGTATTACTGAAAGGTCTCAGCCTGATATGTCAACTGTTTATTTCTCTCCATCAACGATGCCTGACTTGCTGAGTTCCTCAAGCGTCTTGTGTGTGTTGCACAATATTTCCAGCATCTGCAGAATCTCTTGCTCTGTGGAAAATCAGCATTTTTTTCATGTTATTGCTGAAGTTTTCCCACATAAATGTCCCTAATTTTGGAACTTCTGTGCGAGACTACAAGTTTCAAAATTGCCATCAACCAGTTATGGATATTTTTGAACAGTTTATCTCCATAAATGACAATTTCATCCGATGGGTCTGTTTAAACAACGTGTAGCAGGAATGAATTCCCTATTTATTTCAATAGAGGGAACAGCCACCGAGACTGAATGAGAGTGGCAATGTAATTATATTCAAAAATATATGTTTTTAGTCTTTTTTCTTTACCTTTTTAATTTTTAGCAAGTTAATTAGCTTTTAGTAGATCTTATGTGCTGACTAAGCTGGAAGAATGCATCTGTGTCAGTGGGTCCTGTTCTGTTCTGCTCACCTATGGCATTAATGGTGAAAGAACCTGTCCCTGTGCAGGATGTCATTGCAATGGATGGAGCTAGTCTCTCTCTCTCTCTCTCTCTCTCTCTCTCTCTCTCTCTCTCTCTCTCTCTCTTCACATTCATACTAGGAAATTATGTGAGCTAATTCCAATTCTTTTTCATTGTACAGTGGTGTTTGTCTCATTGTGGACTAAAAAATTCTAGGGCAATATTTCTTTACTGTAAAGGAACTGAGGTTGGAAACTCTCAAATGAAACGTTAACTAACATCATACCAATGCAGTCAAGAGCATTATAACAGAGCTATCATGCTCCTTATGTTGCCTCTACACATCTGGCTTTATTTTCTATCATAAGACTTCACCTCAACCTTTTTGCCATAATTCAATACCCTACACCTTCATCTTCAATACACAATTCCTAGCAAACTCCTAGATATGGAACTCAACCCCTTTCTTTGAAAATAAATCCTTGATTTCCTGATCAGCAGACCCCAATCAACAAGGACAGGCCACAACAGCACTGTCACAATTATTCTCAACACAGGTATCCTAGAGTCTGTGTCCTCAGCCCCTTATTTACTCCCTATACAATCACAAAAGCGTGGCTAGGTTCCATTCTAACTCTATCTACAAGTTTGCGAGAGATACCTCTACAGTGGGCCAGATCTCAAATAACAATGAGTTAGAGTACAGGAAGGAGATTGATAGCCTAGAGACAACATGTCATGACAACAACATTTCCCTGAAAGTTAGCCAAACAAAGAGCTAATCATTGACTTCAAGAAGGGTATAGTACATATGTTCATGTTTATATTAACAGTGCTGTGGTGAAGATGGTTGAGAGCTCCAAGTTCTTCAGTGCAAACATCACTAATATCCTGTCTGGTCCAACTACGCAGATACCATGGATAAGAAAGTGCACCAGGGTCTCTCCTTCCTCAGGAGACTAAGGGAATTTCACATAGATGTAGATAGGCATCATATCTGGATGCATTACACCTTAGTATGGTAACCGCTCTGCCTCTAGACTTCAAGAAACTGCAGAGAGTTGGGAACATGGCTCAGCACATTTTGAAAACCAGCCTCCCCTCCACTGCCTCAGGAAAGCAGCCAACATAATCAAAGACCATTCCTACCCAGGATATTCTCTCTTCTACCCCTTCCTATTGAGCAGAACATACAAAAACTGAAAACATTTATCACCAAGCTCAAAGACAGCTTCTATTCCTCTGTTACAAGACTATTGAATGTTTACTAGTATGATAAGTTGGACCCTTAAGATTATTATTGACCTTGTTATAACCTTGCTTCTTATTGCACTGTACTTTCTCCACACCAGGTTCCATTATTGCTTTTACCCTATAGTACCCCATTGGATAGACAATGAAGTTATCTGTACTGATGTCATGCAAAACAATATTTTTCACTCTACCTTGTTACACATGACAATAATAAAACAATTACCAATTGCAAGTAACGATGTACAGAAAGACAGACTGGTGTTTTGTCCAGAGCCTTGGGACCTCAAAGAGCTTTCCAGCCAATGAAGTACTTCTTAATTTGCAATTATGCTTCAATGCTGGAAACACAGCAGGTGATGTACACAGCAAGAACCCACAAACAACTCTAAGATCATCATCAGACACTGCTTTTGTGATATTGACTGAGGATTGATGCCAGAACATCAAAGGATATCAAGACATCAAAGCAATCCACAGCCTCCTCTTTATAGTGACACCAGAGGTTGGGATATCACCTTAACAGTTCATCCAAAAGATGGCCTATTCAGCAGTACAGCACTTCCTTAGTATTGTAGTAAAGTATTCAGACAGCTTGGTGTAAGTTGGGCATGAGGATGCTGGGGAGGGGAGCGGTCGAAATTACATGGTTGGTCTTGGGAATGGAAATGCCCTACAAATACGGGTGCAAAAACTTCCATTAAAAGAGGGACAAGAACATCTTTTGTATTCTTAAAGTCAGTCAAAATCCATTGACAGGTTGACCTCAACTCCACTGTAAAGAGGAGCTTGGAAAACAGCTGGGTGAGCAGATAATTGATTTTGAATTTGCGAGCCCCACTGCTTTTAAATCAGATGCAATTTCACCTGTATGAAGAGGAAGAAAATAGGAGGCATTCTGCCCTTCTAGCCTGCTTTCTCATTCAATAATTATGATTAATCCTCTATTTCATAAATGTACTAGCAAGAGGAATTCAATACTATCAAGAGAAATCAAGAACTATACAAGATGTCCAGGTACAAGCTATGGGGTGCCATATTAAGAGCAAGAAAGCAATTCTGATTGAAGTTAGAGACAGAATTGGATGTACATCAGCTCTGGGTTTGCAGGTCCTCAAGGATACCTACTGCTCTACTCTCTCTAAACTCATGATTCTGTGGCTAGGCACAGTTTAAACGCCATCTATAAATTTGCTTATGACTCATCTATGGTTGGCAGAATTTCACATGGTGATGAGGAGGCATAAAGGAGTGAAATTGATCAGCTGGTTGAGTTGTGCTGCAGTACCAACTTTGCACTCAACATCAGTAAGACTAAGGAACCAAGGAATTAATTGTGGACTTCAGGAATTGGCAACTGAGGGAATACACAGCAGACCTCATCGAGGGATCAGCAGCAGAAAGAGTGAGCAGTTTCAACTGTCAACATCTCTAAAGATCTATCTTGAGCCCGACATATTGATGGAATTACAAAGAAGGCACAGCAGCAGCTATAGAAAATTTCATTAGGAGTTTGAGGAGACTTGGTATCTCACCAAACACTCTCGTAAATTTCTATAGATGTACCAGGGAGAGCATTCTAACTGGTTGCCTCACCACCTGGTATGGAGGGCCCACTGCACAGGATTGGAAACAGCTGAGCAAAATTACTGAGTGAGCCAGCTCCATTATGGGCAGTAGCTTTCCCAGCATCAAGGACATCTTCAACAGGCAGTCTCAAAAAGACGGCATGCATCATTAAGGAGGTCCATCACGTATGACATGCCCTCTTCTCTTTGCTACGATCTAGGAGGAGATACAGGTGACTAAAGGCACACAGTCAACATTTTAGGAAGAGCTTCTTACCCTATGCCATCAAACTTCTGAATGGAGCATGAACCAAAGTACACTACTTCACTACTTTTTTCCCCTTTTATTTGCTCTGTGCGCACCACTTATTTAATTTAATCATATATATATATTGCTTATTGTAATTTACAGTTTCTTTTATTATTGCAATGTACTGCTACTGCAAAACAAATAATTTTATGACATATGCCAATGATATTAAATTTGATTCTGATTCTGAATTCTTAACATCACAATCTATCTTGTCATAGTCATTGCACCGTAATACCTATCAACACTACAATTTCTCTGTAACTGTTACACTATATTCTGCATTCTGTTATTGCTTTTACCTTGTATTACCTCTATAGACTTACGTTTTGAAATTATCTGAATAGACGGCATGCAAAACAAAATTTTCATTGCATTTCGGTACACGTGACAATAATAAGCCAATTACAAGTAAGAAGATGTGCAGCCTACATATTACCTAATATGGCTACTATAAGGAGCAATTGATTCTTTTTATCAGTGCAGCAGTATCCTGATTTACAAGTTTAACACGATGTTCAAAATGAACATCAATCTCAATCAAATAAATTTGGGCATTTTTTAGTTTTAAATTCCGGCCTCGCTACAATTACTGTTAGGCATCTTCCGTATGAATGGGCAATAACCACATCAAAGAAAGTGGTTGATATTCACACTGCAATTAAGTTTTACATATTTCTTCAAACTGATTTAAAATGTTGTCACTTAAAAGCACAAACAATTGCCAAGAATATTGTTGAAAAAAATACCATACAAACCTTTGTCGTTGAAATTCAGTCTCAGATTGAGAAGCTTCCTCTATAAGAGGTGTTATTATTTTTTCAGCTATATCTGTCAGAACAGAGAAAGTTGGTTCCACAATAAAATCAATAAAACCTGGTGGAGACAAAAGTTTAGTTTTACCAATAGCTCAGAGTCAGATAAACAGATTTTCTCAAATATAAACTGAAATTTGTACAGACTTGTCTGCTCTTGGATGCCATGACTCACTAAATACACAGTCAGATGCTCAAGGACAATATGACCTTTAAATCTCCGCATAGCATGAAACAGAAAACAATACGGAAGTTAAGCTTTGTTATAACTGACCAAAGATATTTAGAACATTTGGCTTGTGTATTAACAACTGAGGTTTCACAGAACAGAATCACTGTTGCAATGCATGAACATGCATAATAATATGAATGGTTATGACAGCTTGAGGGCATAGGATACAACTGGCTTCAGCTCGCATGTTTCCGTCATCCTTAGGGATTATTTACTTGTCAATCTGGATGTAGTAAAAATAATTAAAGATAATGTATAATTTTCTGGCAGATTAAAGTGTTCAATTACAGTATTGTTTCAAATGGTACTTCATAAAAAAACATTCTTCTATTCAGAATCAAACGAATGCCTTGAAATTTTAACATCTTTACTACAAGAGAGAAATTCTGTAACACATTGATAATATGTTTACTATGTTCCCATGAACACTATAAATTATTAAGAATGCTGATATCCAATAATCAATGTTGATTTTGCTCTTGGATGTTCCTCCACAGCTCTGTGAGGTTATTCTGACTGGTTTCATTAGCAGTGGTTGCTGAAATAGAGCATGGCAATCTCCCAAATTGGCATTATTGCATATTCAAGCCTGTTCTGCATTGCAAAGAAAACCCGCATTTGGGGAACAGCGGGCAGAAAGCTCTGTGACCACTATTTAAGTTTCACATTGAGCAGAGGGATGGACAAACTTTAAAGATGACTGAAAAATTTCTTCAAGGCTTCTCCCTTTTCACAACCTGCATGGCAGTTTAACTTCTGGAAATGCCCAGGAGAAATGTACATGCATCCAATGAATTAATTCTGAGAACAATACAGATGGATGAGGGGAAAAGTAAGTTCAAAATAGTATAAGACAGAATGCCAAGGTAAGGTGGGGCAGCTTTTCCCTGTCCCAAGCAAAAAGATTGCATCCTATTTCACCTTGACTGACACTGATTGCTAATTTCTTAATGCTAAAACTTTTATCCAAGCCCCATTTGTACACCCAAATTACTGGACAGACTTTATTATTGACCCTTTAAACTATTGTTGCCACATGAATCCCTAGAAAATAAGACCAGAAGATGGTGAATTTACAACAAAATCCAAATGTCCCATATAAGCAACACACACAAAATGCTGAGAAACTCAGCAGGGCGGGCGGCATCTAGGAAAAGAGTACTGTCAATGTTTCAGGCCAAAACCTTTCAGCAGGGCTGGAGACAAAAAGCTGAGGAGTAGATCTAAAAGGTGGCGGGCGTGGGGGAAGAGAAACACAAGGTGAAGCCTGAAGGAGGAGGGATGAAGTAAAGAACTTGGAAGTTGATATGTGAAATAGACAGAAGGCCATGGAAGAAAGAAAAGGGGGCAGGAGCACCAGAGGGAGTCACTTGGATTTCTAGCATCTGCAGATTTTCTCTCGTTTATGATTGGATGTATAATATGATTCTATTTATTGGCACGTGAAGCCAGAATACCACACAATGACCCAACTGCTGATGTTGTAGTGATATCAGCTTCCCCATCATTACACAATGAAACTAACAACAAACCTAGTAGTGTGAGCAAGTGCAACCATGTGTGGAGAAGTCGAGATTGCCATCTATAATTCATTTTTCTCCACAGGCTACACTGACTAGTGGTCTTCTCCAGCATAATTTCCAGAAATCAGATGAAAGCTTCAGTATTTACGAGTTCTTCTCATTGTAAAATGGCCTGAACATGGTTAGAGTGAATGAAGTGTAATTACATTTAATACCATTCTTATCTTAAATGCAAAGGAATTTTAAATCATAAAGAGTACTTTTCTATTTCTTAAAAAGCTTATAGTATTTCAGCTCCTATCTTAATTTTAAATGCATGCATGTTCAGTCTTTATTGTGTGCTATTAAATGTTTAAAAATTGTACTTTTCGTGTCCAGTATTGGTGTCATTAAGAAGTCTTCAATGTTTGGCTCCTCAACTAGAGGGCGCTGTGTTGAATGCCAGCTATCCCAAAACTGACTCCTGACAGCAAATGAAGTCAGGAACATGGTACAGATATCTCCTGATCTTTTTGCACAACTTTCTTGACAGTAAGTGCAAGCATATTTTCTATGTCACTGGTTACAAATTCCATGCCATTCCCTTCAAACTTTCAGTATTTTAGCATTACTTAACAACTTGTAGTTCAAAGTGACAATCAACAGGGAGAAACAAAAAATACAATTGAAATCAGACTGGTAACCTTAGCCTTAAGAAAACTACTAAAAAGATGCCATTACCATTTAACTTCTTTGTTGTCTTGAAGAAAATACTGTGTGAATACTTTCCTTTTCAGGACATCAGAAATGTCCTTCTTCAAAGACTAGTGTTTCTCTTCCTCCACCACTGATGTTGCCCTCACCAGTATCTCCTTCATTTCCTAGATTTATGCGCCCACCCCATCGTCCTGCTGCTTTATAGGAATAGAGTTGCTCTTGTCCTCACCTACCATCCATGCCCCTCTGCACCCAACACAACATTCTTTGCAACTTCTGCCATTTTCAATATGATCCTACAACCAAACACATCTTTACCTGCCCCGCTCCACTCTCTGCATTCCATAGGGATTGCTCCTACCATGATTCTCTTGTCCATTCTTCCCTCTCCACTAATCTCCCTCCCGTCACATATCCCTACAAGCGACAGAAATGCTACACCTGCCCATTCATCTCATTCCTTACCTTCGTTCAGGGTCCCAAACCGTCCTTCTAGGTGAGGCAACACTTCAACTACAAATCTACTGTTGTCTATTGTATTCGATGCTCCCAATACAGCCTCCTCTACAATGTAGTAAATTGGGTGACTTCTTTGTTGAGCACCTCCACTCCATCTGCCAAAAGCAGATTTCCTAGTGGCCAACCATCTTAATCCCTATCCCCATTCACAATCTGACATGTTGATCCATGGCCTCCTCTTTTGCCGCTAAGAAGCCACACTCAGGGTGGAACAGCAACATCTCATATTCTTAGTTGGTAACCTCCAGCTCAATGGCATGAGGCGGTCCACCTGGTAATTATTTTGCCCTCCCATTACCTCTTCTTCTGTTTTCCACTCTTGCCTCTTATCTCGATGCTCCCTCACCTGCTTAACATCTCCACCCGGTGCCCCTCCTTCTTCCCCTTTTCCCACAATCCACTCTCCTCTCCTATCAGATTCCTTCTTCTCCAGGTCTTTACCTTGGTCCACCCACCCGGCTTCACCTAGCACCTTCAAGCTAGTTCTCTTCCCTTTTCCTCCACTTTTTTTATTCTGTCATATTCCCTCTTTCCTTTCCAGTCCTGAAAAAGGTCTCAGCACAAAACATTTCCATAGATGCTGTATGACCTGCTGAGTTTTGTGTATGTTGCTGTGAACTTGCAGCATCTGCAGACTTTCTTGTGTTTAGATGAAAGTGTTTCTTCTCAGGCCAATGTAACAATTGGATCTCCTTTCCTTTCATAAGATCCTTTCCTGGATCTTATTTACCATTCAAATATGATATGCAACAGATAGTTACTGGACAAAGTAGTGAAGGAGCAAAGTTAAGTGTGTCAGCAATTCTTAAGCTATCTCCTGACTGGGCCTCTTCTTTTGCAAGAGACTTTAAATCAGCTCCCAAACCGTTTCTACCCATAGGGCATGACAATCAGGTACAGATTAAGGACAGTGGCATGTACAATATGGCCTGCAATGTTTCCCCAGAGATGCTTCCAGTCTTTATCAGAGTGAAATGGTAATCCTGTTTACAAGCATAAATATTGGTCAGGTTGCAAGCTTGAAGGTCTGAGGGGGAATGGAGAGGTATGGCAGTCAGTTGTAAGGCTCGAGAAACCTGAAAGCATGGGTTTTCCTTAATCAGAATTTAACAGGTATACACAACTAGCATATTGGTCTTTGCCTCCTGACTGGACTGAGGCATTGGCAGTTGTTCAGAGAGCCCTCTGGCATAAACCAGCTGGTAGGAGGAGGGAATTGGAAGGGAGGGGCGTTGCATGAGGTAGAAAGTTTGGGGGGGAGGGAAGGGAGATGGGTGTTGGGGAAGAAGCACAGATATTGTATTCTACAGTCTTTACCATAGTTATAGCAGTGGAAGGAGAATGAGGGAGATCTTGCATTTATGGTGAGAAAGGAGAATAGTATACTGCGCACAGTAAATGATCTTGTGGTGTATTTAGAGACTGGCAGGCATGACATGATAGGCGTCACTGAGTTGTGGTGGAAAGAACATCGTAGTTAGGGGCTTAACGTCCAAGGATGCACATTGTATTGAAAAGACAGGCAGGTAGGCAGAGGAGGGTGGGGAGGCTCCATTGGAATAAATTATATCAAACCCTTAGAAACAGAATTGGAAAATATAGAATCCTTGTGGGTGGGGCTAAGAAACTGCAAGGGTAACAAGTCCCTGATGGAACTTGTATACAGGCCTCTGAACAGTAGCCAGGATGTGGGGCACAAATTACAAAAGCAGAGGTTGATAGGTTCTTGATTAGTAAGAATGTCAATGTTTACGGAGTGATGGTCAGAGAATGGGATTGAGAGGGATAATAAATCAGCCATGATGGAACGGCAGAGCACAGATAATCCAAATTGCCTAATTCTGCTCTTATGCCTTATGATCTTATGGATAAACCTCTGGACAAAAATGCACTGGGCAGAAACAGCTGGCAAGATGGCAGCCTGACTGGTCAGAGTGGTTTCTACGGAGTTAACAAAATGTGCTACCATTATACTTAAATGTACATCTAATGATCGTAAGATCCGGCTATGCTCCAAGGACTGCGGGTCTACACCAGCGCATTGCTCGTTGGTGGAGATGATGAAGCAGCTGCGCATCATGCTGCCGCCTGAATTGATGGAGATTTATAGTCTGATAGTGAGTGGCTGTCATGGTCGCTTTTCTTGTGATCGCAAGACCCCTTTGGACATTGTTAATCTGGTATGCCGCAAGCTCAATTTGCTGATTTATTGGATACGAGCAGGGGCTGTTGGAGAGGGATGAGTCCTTGGTCACGGCGAGGATTAGGCCTGAAGCCACGGTGTTGCCTGTTTGCAGCCGCCTAGAGTGAGGGGATGAAGCCGTTGTGCTTCACCGGGGACGGTGTGGCACGGTGTCCAGAATGGAATCCGAGCTGCCCTCCCAGGGTTTTACTCAGCAGAAGGTAAGCTCTGTTGTGGCTGGCTACAGAGTTTTAGTGGTGCTCAATGGTTTCGGGCCTCAACCTGTGGGGTTGCTTGCTTTTCATCCACTGGAGGGGAGGCGTTTGAGCCATCAGGCTCTAGCACAGGTAATGTAGTGCAGTTGTGGTGACTAAAGATTTAAAATGAATGGAGGGGCTTGGAATATATACATATATACTTGTCTGGTTGTGTTTTCACTAATACTCTATATATGCTTGTATAGGTGAGGACAGGACCTCAAAGCCACGGTGTTGCCTAGAGAGCATTGGGGGCCAGTCGGCAGATGATCGAGGTGTGCTGTCTCGCTTGGCTGTATTTATGAGTATTCCTATGTGGTTAAATGATAAATAAACTTGAATTAGATTGAATCAAGCACCTTTGAAATGGTCAGCCAACTGAAAAGATGAATAAATTTAAACCTTTTTACAAGCATATTCCCAGACGGCACGGATGCAGATATTTACCAATCTGAGACTGTGCTACCATTGTGGATTTTCGATCACAAAGTGGAGAAAACGGTAACCCCAAGTCTGCCTCGCTGTCACCCTGCAGAGAAAATAATGAAGGAAAATATTATGTTCGGAAAAACCCGAATTACAGGCATTTTAATTGGACGGATAATGCACGTGCAGATCTGCATGTATGGGTGGGAGGAGTGAGTAATGTAGAATGCTCATTATCTCCTGTGCATTAAGCACTGAAGCCATGGTGTCTCCAATCTGATTAACCTGCCTTTCTCCAGAGAACAGGATATGCTCAGCAAGGTATCTAGCAATAGGAACAGGAGTAACACATTAAGCTCTCAGCTACTCAATAACCTAAAAAAAAAATAGGTGTAAGAAAGTCTGCCCAGTGCAAAGCTGTGGGTCACAATAAAATTGTAATCTAAATCATTGGGTTATTCTCTCATTTTCCCCTTCCTGCTGTACTGACTGCATTGGAGAGACTAAATGAGATCCTTTAGCTGCTGTACTTTCATCTTGTTTTGACTGCTAACTACTTCATGCAATATTCAACCACCGGAACAGATCAGAATTTTAAAACACCTTACTTTCTTGCAGTTACTGCTTAAATAAAAAGAAGATAATGTTGATTTAAAGTGAGGATGTTTTCCTATTTTTTCTTACAAGGAGAGAGTAAAAGTAAACTTTAATTTGTCAGTGATCCAGAAAGTACCAAGCTGATTGCTGATATACCATCAAAGCATGGGCAACCTTCTATCATATTGACTGCTATCACCATCACAAAATATTACATTTCATCATCATCCTTCATCTTATTCCTTTGTTCTACAAGACCCATCACAAAACCTGATGTACCCCAGTAGCACAAACACAGAAAAGAAATACAAATTTAAAATCAGACTTGTCTTTTTTTGATTTTGATGTAGAAAAAATATTAAATATCCCCAAATGTCAGCTTTAGTCATTAATTCTAAAGAGACTAACAATGCATTTAGAGCACAAACCCTTCTTTAATTAATGTCAGGTACTAGACGTTGTGTTAAGAATTAGAAAGACACTGTCCATGATCACATGTTGCCATTCAACTACGTCACTTCTGCAAGTTACTGCACCCCAGTTCAGAAAATGCATCTATCTAATGTATACCTCTAGGCAAATGAAAATGCAGAGCAAAGTTAATAATAGACCACTTCTCTGCTCACAAGATGGGTAAATTACAGAATGAGACTTTTCACAACTACGCGATCACACCATCTTCCTCAAATATTCTTGGTGTCATATTCCTGCAGGTCAGGCTCTATTTACATTTGATCAGGGGTTATAAGTGTTGAACTAATTTTTGTGGACAGATCACAAATTATGACAAGCAATCATTCCTGAAATAGGATAGGGTAATAGGGCATGGGAGAACTGTACAATGGGTATCTCAAAGGTGTTGAACATAGAAAACCAACAGCACAATACAGGCCCTTTCGCCCACAACGCTGTGCCAAACATGTACTTACTTTAGAAATTACCATAGAACATTACAGCACAGAAACAGGCCTTTTGGCCCTTCTTGGCTGTGCTGAACCATTTTTTTGCCTAGTCCCACTGACCTGCACCTGGGCCATATCCCTCCAAACCCCTCTCATCCATATACCTGTCCAAGTTTTTCTTAAATGTCAAAAGTGAGCCTGCATGCACCACTTCATCTGGCAGCTCATTCCACACTCCCACCACTCTCTGCTTGAAGAAGCCCCCCCAATGTTCCCTTTAAACCTTTCCCCCTTCACCCTTAACCCATGACCTCTGGTTTTTTTCTCCCCTAGCCTCAGTGGAAAAAGCCTGCTTGCATTCACTCTATCTATACCCATCATAATTTTATATAACTCTATCAAATCTCCCCTCATTCTTCTACACTCCAGGGAATAAAGTCCTAACCTATTCAACCTTTCTCTGTAACTCAGTTTCTCAAGTCCCGGCAACATCCTTGTAAACCTTCTCTGCACTCTTTCAACCTTATTAGTATCCTTCCTGTAATTAGGTGACCAAAACTGCATGCAATACTCCAAATTCAGTCTCACCAATGTTTTATACAACCTCACCATTACATTCCAACTCTTATACTCAATACTTTGATTTATAAAGGCCAATGTACCAAAAGCTCTCTTTATAACCCTATCTACTTGTGACACCACTTTTAGGGAATTATGTATCTGTACTCCCAGATCCCTCTATTCTACTGCACTCCTCAGTGTCCTACCATTTACCTTGTGTGTTCTACCTTGGTTTGACCTTCCAAAGTGCAATACCTCACACTCGTCTGCATTAAACTCCATCTGCCATTTTTCAGCCCATTCCTCCAACTGGTCCAAATCCCTCTGCAAGCTTTGAAAACCTTCCTCACTGTCCACTACACCTCCAATCTTTGTATCATCAGCAAATTTGCTGATCCAATTTGCCACATTATCATCCAGATCATTGATATAGATGACAAATAACAATGGACCCAGCACTGATCCCTGTGGTACACCACTAGTCACAGGCCTCCACTCAGAGTAGCAATCCTCCACTACCACTCTCTGGCTTCTCCCATTGAACCAATGTCTAGTCAAATTTACTACCTCTCCATGTATACCTAGTGACTGGATCTTCCTCACTAACCTCCCATGCGGAACCTTGTCAAAGGCCTTACTGAAGTCCATGCATACAACATCCACTGCCTTCCCTTCATCCACTTACCTGGTAACTTCCTGGAAAAACTCTAATAGATTGGTTAAACATTACCTACCATGCACAAAGCCATGCTGACTTTTTCTAATAAGTCCCTGTCTATCCAAATACTTGTAGATCCTATCTCTTAGTATTCCTTCCAATAATTTACCTACTACTGATGTCAAACTTACTGGCCTATAATTTCCTGGCTTACTTTTTGAGCCTTTTTTAAACAACGGAACTACATGAGCTATCCTCCAATCCTCCGGCACCTGACCCGTGGATATTGACATTTTAAATATTTCTGCCAGGGCCCCTGCAATTTCAGCAATAGTCTCCTTCAAGGTCCGAGGGAATACCCTGTCAGGTCCTGGGGATTTATTTACTCTGATTTGCCTCAAGACAGCAAGCACCTCCTCCTCTTTAATCTGTATAAGTTCCATGACCTCCCTACTTGTTTGCCTTGTTTCCATAGACTCCATTCCAGTTTCCTTAGTAAATACAGATGCAAAAAAACCATTTAATATCTCTCCCATTACTTTTAGTTCCATACATAGCCGACCACTCTGATCTTCAAGAGGACCAATTTTATCCCTTACTATCCTTTTCCTCTTAACATACCTGTAGAAGCTCTTAGGATTATCCTTCACCCTTACTGCCAAAGCAACCTCATGTCTTCTTTTAGCCCTCCTGATTTCTTTCTTAAGTATTTTCTTACTCCTTTTATACTCCTCAAGCATCTTATTTCCTCCCTGTTGCCTATACATGTTATACATCTCTCTCTTATTCTTTATCAGAGTTCCAATATCCCTCGAGAACCAAGCTTCCTTATTCTTATTCATTTTGCCTTTAACCCTGACAGGAACATACAGACTCGGCACTCTCAAAATTTCTCCTTTGAAGGCCTCCCACTTACCAATCACATCCTTGCCAGAGAACAGAAAAATTACCTAGGGTTACCCATAGCCCTCTATTTTTCTAAGCTCCATGTACCTAACCAAGAGTCTCTTGAAAGATCCTATCATATCCACCTCCAACACCGTCGTTGGCAACCCATTTCATGGACTCACCACCCTCTGCATAAAAAACTTACCCCTGATATCTCCTCTGTACCTACTTCCAAGCACCTTAAAACAATGCCCCTTCGTGTTAGCCATTCCACCCCTGGGAAAAAGCCTCTGACTATCCACACGATCAATGCTTCTTATTATCTTATACACCTCCATCAGGTCACCTCTCATCCTCTGTCACTCCAAGGACAAAAGACCAAATTCACTCAACCTATTCTCATAAGGCATGTTCCCCAATCCAGGCAACATCTTTGTAAATCTCCTCTGCACCCTTTCTATAGTTTCCACATCATTCCTGTAGTGAGGTGACCAGAACTGAGAACAATACTCCAAGCGGGATCTGACCAGAGTCCTATATAGCTGTAACATTACCTCGTGGCTCTTAAACTCAGTCCCACAGCTGATGAAGGCCAATGTACCATATATCGTCTTAACCACAGAGTCAACCTGTGCAGCAGCTTTGAGTGTCCTATGGACTCAGACCCCAAGATCTTTCTGATTCTCCACACTGTCAAGAGTCTTACCATTAATATTATATTCTGCCATCATGTTTGACCTACCAAAATGAACCACTTCACACTTATCTAGGTTGAACTCCATCTGCCACTTCTCAGCCCAGTTTTGCATCCTGTCAATGTCCCGCTATAACCTCTGACAGCCCTCCACACTATCCACAATACCCCCAACCTTTGTGTCATCAGCAAATATACTAACCCATCCCGCCACTTCCTCATCAAGGTCATTTATAAAAATCACAAAGAGAAGGGATCCCAGAACAGATCCCTGAGGCACACCACTGGTCACCGAACTCCATGCAGAATATAACCCATCTACAACCACTCTTTGCCTTCTGTGGGCAAGCCAGTTCTGGATCCACAAAACAATGTCCCCTTGGATCCCATGCCTCCTTACTTTCTCAATAAGCCTTGCATGAGGTACCTTATCAAATGCCTTGCTCAAATCCATATACACTACATCTACTGCTCTACCTTCATCAATGTGCTTAGTCACATCCTCAAAAAATACAATCAGGCTCGTAAGGCACGACCTGCCTTTGACAAAGCCATGCTGACTATTCCTAATCATATTATGCTTCTCCAAATGTTCATAAATCCTGCCTCTCAGGATCTTTTCCATCAACTTACCAACCACTGAAGTAAGACTCATTGGTCTATAATGGGCTATCTCTACTATCTTTCTTTAATAAGGGAACAACATCTGCAACCCTCGAATCCTCCGGAACCTTTCCTGTCCCAATTGATGATGCAAAGATCATTGCCAGAGGCTCAGCAATCTCTTCCCACGCCTTCCACAGTAGCCTGGGGTACATCTCATCCAGTCCCAGAGACTTATCCAACTTGTTGCTTTCCCAAAGCTCCAGTACATCCTCTTTCTTAATGTCTATATGTTCAAGCTTTTCAGTCCACTGTAAATCATCCCTACAATCGCCAAGATCCTTTTCCATAGTGATTAATGAAGCAAAGTATTCATTAAGTACCTATGCTATCCCCTCCAGTTCCATACACACTTTTCCACTGTCACACTTGATTGGTCCTATTTTCTCACACCTTCTCCTCTTGCTCTTCACTACTTGTAGAATGCCTTGGAGTTTTCTTTAATCTGGTTCCCAAGGCCTTCTCATGGCCCCTTCTGGGTCTCCTAATTTCATTCTTAAGATCCTTCCTGCTAGCCTTATAATCTTCTAGATCCTTATCATTACCTAGCTTTTTAAACCTTTCGTAAGTTCCTCTTTTCCTCTTGACTAGATGTTTAACAGCCTTTGTACACCTCAGTTCCTGTACCCTACCATCCTTTCCTTGTCTCATTGGAACGTACCTATGCCGAATGCCACACAAATATGCCCTGAACATTTGCCACTTTTCTGCCGTACATTTCCCTGAGAACATCTGTTCCCAATTTATGCTTCCAAGTTCCTGCCTGTTAGCTTCATATTTCTCCTTACTCCAATTAAACACTTTCCTAACTTGTCTGTTCCTATCTCTCTCCAATGCTATGGTAAAAGAGATAGAATTGTGATCACTTTCTCCAAAATGCTCTCTACTGAGAGACCTGACAGCTGACGGGGTTCATTTCCCAGTGTGTTGGGATCTTTGCAAGGGATCAGACAAAGAATGCTAAATTTCTTGTTAAATTATGTAGAATATTCTTGTGATAAGACACAGGCTTGATAGAATACTGCTTCTATAAATACAACACTTCCTGAATAAAAGATGCTCTTGCTTCATGTACTGCTTTGCAGTACATCAAAGCCTTTACCTGTCTGAAGAATTCTTCCATCAGTGTCATTGTCCAGCGGTAGTGCTGTTGCCAGGACTTTGCAGGATGACTTATATCTGCAGCATGCAGCATTAATGACATGACTTTAGCCTTGTCAGTCCTGAAAAATCAAGGGCATATCCCGGGTTGTTGCATTGAAGGACTGTGAGTAAACTGTATTGCATATGACATGTCTATAAGCTTCCTGGTTTTTAAAGAAATTGTCAAGAAAAGGAGATCATCTCACCCTTCAGGCTGCTGCAAAGTATTTCTCATGGTCTTGATTTGTTGGGAGTGACAAGACATGTCGGTCGATAAAACCATTTCTATCACCAAAGAACGCAGATCCCTGTTTGATTTATAAAACATGACATGATGCTATGACTGGCTGATAATGTTAAATACAAGAATAGATCTGGCATCTAGCTTTCTTTCCATGTCTAGGATAAAAGGAATGGAAAAATATATAAAAAGGTGCTGAACTTCTGAAGTTCCCACGACTTACAGCACGTCAACCCTGAGGTATAGCTCAACAGCTGACATACCAGAAAGTCTGAATATTCTCACTAAAGCTAAATGTATTCAGGGTTAATCCTTGTTATTCAGTTGAAGAATGTGACTTTTATGCTATTTCGGTTAAGTTAGAATGATGCTGTTGAGTAATCACTCTTTAACCCTTGGATGGCACCAATTCCTATTATATCAAAGCCTAAGTAAGTAAGTAAGCTTATTTGGGAAATTTTCTGATCTTGGTGTAAATGGAAGCAGCTATGTATTTGAAAATCTGTGGGGATATTTTTCAGCTATTTGACCACAGTAATCAACTTTCAGACAGTCCTTTAAATGGCATCCAACACTCCTGTTCAAATCATGGAATGCTTTTGTTTTAAGACAGCCTGGTAATTCTGTGTAACATCAAATACACGATAACACCAAAAGTAAAGGGATTTGGATATTTGTACCATGCCTGGTCAAGTGTCACAGAAAGTTTTGTATAGAATGAATTACAGTACTGTGCAAAAGCCTTATGCACTTTTATATAGCTAGGGTGCCTAAGACTTTTGCACAGTACTGTATTTGACAACGTGGAGCAGAGAGTGAGTTTGCAAATCTGGCAGGTGCAAAGGAAGTTGGAAATGGCAAGGGTCAAATGCCACGGGAGGGGTGTGGGACAGGTGGCAAAGAAAGAGTCCTAGGGGACAGGGAGTGGTGCGGGTGCAGACACACCCAGCCCTGAGACACCAGGCAAGGTCATTTGATTTCAAACATCAGTTTATTAATCATTACAGAATGATTACTCTGGTGTTTCCTGCACCCTCCCTTTACCTTTCCCTTTTCCCAACCATGATTCCCCTCTCTCTGCCTCCTTCCTACCCTCAGTCCACAATAGAGACCCATATCAGAATCAAGTTTATCATCACTCACATTTGTCATGAAATTTGTTTTTTTTGTGACAGCACTACAGTGCAATACATAAAATGACCAAAGTACTGTGCAAAAGTCTTAGACCCCCGAGCTATAGATATGTGCCTAATATTTTTGCACAGTATTGTATTAGAAGTATTGCCTTTTAAGTGTTTATTCTCAGCAGCCTCATCTTACCTCCAGTCATCTTTTGATAAATTGCACATGATATTCATTTCCTCTTCTTGCATCAATCGGTAGGCAGCACTCACATGATAGTTTTCAAGGACAGATCGATCATTGTACAAAATAGCTACATCTGATCTGTTAATAAATGAAATAACTATTAATTTATACTAAATATTTTGTACTGGGTGTAAACAAAAACAAAAAAACTGATAATAAACATATACTGAAATTATGCTGCGTGATCATTAAAAGAATGTCCTTTTGTATTTTAGTGAAAGATCTGATTCATACGAGTTAAACCATGGAGTTAACACAACTACCAGAATAACTGAGAAAAACATTATTGGTAATTATGCTGTGATCATAATTTAACATACTGTAATGTTGAAATCAAAATACTAAAATATGTTATTTAAATAAAGCTTTCTGGAAGACTTGCTTGCATTTGACTGGTTATTTCTAGGAACCTTTAGTAGGATCTTAACAGTTAGTCTACAATGTAAATTATATGCATAGATAAATATTAATCAAACTGAAGTAGATCAATAAAGTTGTTAACTTTCTTTTGATAATTTTTTCAGTCACTAGATAAAAAAAGATGTAATAATTAGTCTGGTCAGCGAACAGCCAAAAAGGTAAATTACCACATGATTTAAATCGAGCCTTGACTAATGGAATAAGTATCTTCTTTCCCCAACACCCTGGCTGCTTGTGTCCTGAACAAAATGAATGATTAGACAAGATGATGTGTTGGCAAAACTGAAATTGGCCAACTTCTTTAACAGCACCAGGCAAAACAAATGTATAAGGGAATAAAAAGTTATGGAAAACATTAGTTGAATAAACACATTATTACCAAAACCATGCAGCTAATGACTCTTAATAGCTTGGAAAATGAAATACAATACAAAAAAGGTTGAGAAAGGTTAATTGCATGAAAATCTGGACTACAACATGGGCAAACATCAGATGCAACATCGGGAAGGATCAGACTGAGAGATGACAATGGGAGAGTGAAGTAATGATCTTATAATATGTGGGACGCTTGGACCTAAAATGTTTGAAAATGAAACAAAGGTTAGGGAAATAATTTGTAGTGATTAATAATTACAACATTATCTGAAGCAAGCTTGTTTGAGTGTTATAGTGATATTCATCTCGACCAATGCTGAGTCAGCTCATTTGAAGATTTTTGATTTGTGTTATTTATATTCCACCAGAAATTCCATCGGGGAACATAGAAACTTTTCTGGCCAAAGAAAAACTATAAGTTCACCGCTAATCTCCCTCCTGGCACTTATAAGACAATAAAACTTAGGGCGAATTAGGCCATTTGGCCCACCAAGTCTGCTCCACTATTCAATCATGACTGATCTTTTTTCTTTCCCCTCCTCAACTCCACTCCCCAGTCTTGTCCCAGTAACCTTTAATGTCATGTTCAATCAAGAACCTATCAAGCTCTGCCTTCAATACACCCAATGACCTAGGCTCCACAGCGGCCTGTGGTAATAAATTCTAACAAATTCACTAGCCTCTGGCTAAAGAAATTTCTTCACATGTCTGTTTTAAATGGATGCCCCTCCATCATGAGGCTGTGCCCTCTTGTCCTAGACTACCCCACCATGAGAATCATCCTTTCTACATCTACTCTGTCTAGGCCTTTCAACATTTGAAAGGTTACAATGAGATTCCCCCTCATCCTTCTAAATTCTAGTGAGTACAGACCCAGAGCCATCAAATGTTCCTCATATGATAACCCTTTTATTCCTAGAATCATCCCCGTGAACCTCCTCTGGACCCTCTCCAATGCCAGCACATCTTTTCTTAGATGATGAGCCCAAAACTGTTCACAATACTCTAGGTGAGGCCTCACCAGTGCCTTATAAAGCCTCAGCATCACATCCTTGCTCTTGTATTCTAGACCTCTTGAAATGAATGCTAACATTGCATTTGCCTTCTTCACCACCAACTCAACCTGCAAGTTAACCTTTAGGGTGCTTTGCACAAGGACTCCCAAAGTCCCTTTGCATCTCATATTTTTGGATTTTCTCTCCAGTTAGAAAATAGTTTGCATATTTATTTCTACTACCAGAGTGCATGGCCATGTATTTCATTTGCCACTCTCTTGTTCACTCTCCTCGTCTGTCTAAGTCCTTCTGCAGCCTACCTATTTCCTCAACACTACCAGCCACTCCACCAATCTTCATGCCATCTACAAACTTGGCAACAAAACAATCTATTTCATCATCCAAATCATTGATATACAGCATAAAAAAAGAGGCCCCAACACTGACCCCTGCGGAACACCACTAGTCACTGACGGCCAACCAGAAAAGCATCCTTTTAGTCCCACTCGCTGCCTCCTACTAATCAGGCAATGCTCTAACCATGCCAGTAGCTTTCCTAAAATACCATGGGCTTCTATCTTGGTAAGCAGCCTCATGTGTGGCACCTTGTCAAAGGCTTTCTGAAAGTCCAAATATCAATGCATTTGCCAGAGATATCAGAGCAGGTGTCAGCAAGCAAAGCTGGGGTAGGATGCAGAACAACCATGTGGCCTTCTTATTGTTAATGAGTTACTCGGAATTTATGTTGTCTAATGAAATATACACCGTTGTAATAGGTGAAAGAGAAACAAAATATACATCTGAAAGTAGGAAAGTCAACAAAGTATTATGAACCCCTCAGAGTATGGTAACATGAAATGTATTAACACAATGTGAAGTAGTTAAGGGACCTTTGTGAGCAGATATTAACATGAACCTATAATGCACAGAAGTGTCCATTGCATTGGCTGGTGTACACATCTCTGTTCAGTGACAGGGCTGCACCATTTGCCAAACAGAGAAGACATTTATCTGTTTCCATAGGCAAGCAGGGACTTTTCATCTCTTTGAAACTCCGTTTTAAAAATACTATTGTATATAACTACAGCAGTCCTGCTGTTCCAATACACCTGATGCTTCCAGCTCATTTGTAACAGGAAATTTTGTTAAACTTCTGCCAGCTGCCTTGTTGGAACTGGATTGGAGGCTTTTGGGAATGATCCAAATTCCAGACCGAAGTGCAAATTCATTTCATTTTGGAAAAAAAACACTATTCCTTAAGATGTCAATCATGGAAAATGTCAAGATATTTACTATTCCTGCAGATCTCCAGAAGTGCATCTCATCAAAATTTTGATGTGGCCATAATGGAACAAGATGTCAATGAAAGCTGCACTTTGTTCATTATTGGAAAATGAGCCTAAAAAATGGACCTCAAAATACAGCATTCTCCCATGTAACATGAGCTCTGATCATTGAAGCTTTTGTGGTTGAAATTTGTCTGGAGTTGGAGTGCAGAGAAGGGGTGATATTGAACCGGATCCTTCAGCCAATAATTCATTTGATTGATCTCTGTATCAAACCACTCAGTAAAAGGCAGCCAGAGCAATTCCACCCACTTAGGACTACTCTCCATTGAAAATCAGCAGCATGAAAAGGTTTCAGATCTCCACCTGTTGACACCCAATTAATCAACATAGAAATATATATATTTTTAGAGCAACGATACACACACTGAGAAGCATTTTAGTACATATAATCTTAAGAAATTCGCAAGTAAGCTTTATTCCTGTCACTTCGCAACATAGCTTCCTACCTGGTTTGAATGTGGAAGTTATTTGTGGTCCCTGTATGCTCATAGTCATGAATGGCAGCAGCAAAGAGCATGGCTAGAATATCCAGTTCTGTAAACCAGTGCTGTAACAGAAAGGTTATAATTCGGGAAAATGCTTTTGACTCACTTAACCCTGATGTGAAGTTGTGACATGATCAGTTGGATATCTGACAAAAAGGAATGGGCGGTGCTTGAAAACCCAGCGTGCTGCAGTGCACAAGTTGAGCTGGATGCCACAAGACAAGATGGTCATCATACACACTAAATGAGGTGCCATCTTTTAATGCCGATGAGTCGCTCGAGCAGCACCTCTTTTGCTGAGATCTCATTTGGAATGAGTAGGAGACTGCAATAACACTAAAACAAAAAGCTGCCTATATCCATTCCAGCCCCCCTGCGTCTACAGTTCACTGTAACAATGTTCCACAAAAAGATTTGCTCAGGAGAACTTGAATTGTTTCCATGTTTCATAGAGTCATACAGCAATGAAATAGGTCCGTTGTTAACACAGCCCATTCCAATTACGCCAATACCATTTTTATTCTCAGTACATTTTCTTCAACTCCTCGTGGATTCGACCGCTCACAAATACAGTAAGGACAATTAACCAACCAAATTGCACGTCTTTAGGGTGTCAGAGGAAGTGCAGCACTCAGGGAAAGCCCTATTGGACAGAGGAAGAAAGTGCAAACTCCACACTGCCCACATCAGAGGTCAGGTGTGAACTTGGGTTGTTGGGGTTGTGAGGTAGCAGCTCTACTGGATGTTTCATTGTGTTCTCTGCACTGAGAGTCTGTAAGGAATTATATAAACGTTCTTTGTTTCTTTTAATGAATCTGAATCTTTGTCCCCGGAAGCCAACAGTGCAGTGCTTTGTTGGATTATCAATCTTGAGAATGCTCAGCCTTATGTGGTTTAAGGATTCATAAATTGAAACTCTCTGTTAGATCATGAGACCATAGAAGCAGAATTAAGACAATTCTCCAATCGAATCTGCTCTGTTATTCCATCATTGTTGATTTATTATCCCTTTTCACCCCATTTTCCCCATAACATTTGATGCTGTTATTAATCAAGAACCTATCAAGGTCTGTTTTAAATATACCCAGTGAGTGGCCTCCATAGCTGTCTGTATCAATGAATTCCACAGATTCACTACATTTTGGCTAAAATAAATTCCTCATCATCTCCGTTCTAAAGTGACATCTTTCTATTCTGAGGCTGTGCCCTCTGGTCCTAGACTCCCACACTATACCAAACATCCTCTCCAGATCCATTCTATCTAGGCCTTTCAATATTTGATAAATTCCACTGAGATCCTGCCTCATTCTTCTAAGCACTGCAGGCCCAGAGCCATCAAACACTACTCGTACTGGGAATGGAAATTAACCCCTTTCTTCCCAGAATCATTCTCGTGAAGCTCCTCTAGGCCCTCTCTAATGCCAGCATGTCTTTTCAGAGATAAGACGCCCAAAAGTGCTCACAATATTCCAAGTGCAGTCTGACCAATGCCTTATATAACCTCAGTACTACATCTTTGCTTTATTATTCCAGTCCTCTCAAAATAAATGCTAGCCTTTCTCCCCACTAACTCAAACTGCAAGTTCATGTTCAGGGAATACTGCACGAGGACTCCCAAGCCCTGTTACAGCTCAGGTTTCTGTATTTTAGCCTCATTTAGAAAATTGTTCATTATTTCTTCCACCAAACTGCATGATTATATACTTCCCAGCACTATATTCGATCTGCCACTTTTTGCCCATTCTCCTAACCTGTTTAAGTCCTTCTGCAGACTCCCTGCTTCCTCAACACTATCTGTCCCTCCACCAATCTTTGTATTGTCTGCAAACTTGGCCACAAACAAATCCACCCGTCATCCAAAAATGTTGACATATCACATGAAAAGAAGCGATACTAACACTGACCATTGTGGAAGACTACTGGTCACTGGCAGCAAACCAGAAAAGGCCCTTTTTATTCCCATTCTTTGCCTCCTGCCAGTCAGCCAAATTTCTACTCACGCCAATATCTTTCTTGTAATACCATGAGCTCTTATCTTGGTAAGCAGCCTCATGTATAGCTCTTTGTGAAGGGCCTTCTGAAAATCCACATAAATAACATCCACTGACTCTCTTTTGTCTACTCAGCCTGTTATTTCCTCAAAAAGTACGAATAGATTTGTTAGGCAAGATCCCCCTTAATAAAACCATGCTTACTTTGGCCTATTTTACTTTGTGCCTTTAAGTAACCCGAATCTCATCCTTACTAATGGATTCCAACATCATCCCTACCACTGAAGTCAGGCTAACTGGCCTATAATTTCTTTACTTTTGCCTTCCTCCCTTCTTAAAGAGTGGAGTGACATTTACAATTTTCCAGTCCTCTGAAAGCATTCCAGAATCTAGTGATTCTTGAGAGATCAGTACTAATGCCACAACAATCTCTTCAGTCACCTCTTTCAGGACCGTAGGGTGTAGAACATCTGGTCCAGGTGACTTACCTACCTTCAGACCCTTCAGTTTTTCAAGCACCTTCTGCATATACACTCACTTCTGCACCCCCCACCCCCAACAATCTCAAATCTCTGGATTACTGCCAGTGTCTTCCACACTGAGGACTGATGCAAAATACTTCGTAAGCTTGACTGCCTTTCCTTTGTTCCCCATTACGACCTCTGTGTCATTTTCCAGCAGTCTGATATCCATTCTCGCCTCTGTTTTACTCTTTATATATCTGAAAAAAGTTTTGTTATCCTCTTTTATATTTTTGGCTAGCTTACCTTTATATTTCATCTTTTTTTCTTCTTAATACTTTTTTTAGTTGCCTTCTGCTGGTCTTTAAAAGCTTCTCATTCCTCTACCTTCCCACTGCTTTTTGCTATATTATTTGCTTTGTCCTTTCTCTTATTATGTCTTTGACTTTCCTCATCACCCATGAGGTTGCTTCATACTCTCTTTAAGATACTTCTTTATCTTTGGGATGTATTTATCCTACACCTTCTGAATTGCTCCCATAAATTCCAGCCATTGCTGTTCTGCCATCATCCCTACTAGTGTCCCCTTCCAATCAGCTTTGGCCAGCTCCATTTTCGTGCCTCTGTAACCCCATTTACTTCACTGCAATACTGATACATCTGATCTTAGCTTCTCCCTCTCAAGCTGCAGTGCAAAATCTATCGTATTATGATCACTGTCTTCTAAGGGTTCCAATGCATTTTAACTCCTTAATTAAATCTGTTTCATTACACAGTCCCCAGTCCAAAATTTCCTTTCCCTAGTCCTGTATTTAATAACTTTGTTATACTTCAACTCTTCTCACTGACTTCAACGTTACCCTATCATCTGCCTGTCCTTCCTTACAGTCTGCATCACACTGCAGAATGAATTCTGTCATATTATGATCACTGCCTCCAAAGGATTCTTTTACCTTAATCTCCCAAATCAAACCTGGTTCAGTACATAACACCCAATCGGAAATTGCTCAGCTACAAGCTGCTCTCAAAAGCCATCTCACTGGCATTTTTCAAATTTGCTCTCTTGGATTCAGCACCAACCTGATTTTTCCAATAGAACATAGAACATAGAATAGTACAGCACAGTACAGGCCTTTCGGCCCACAATGTTGTGCCGACCCTTAAACCCTCCATACCTGTCTAGTAGTCTCGTAAACTTCACCAGTGTATCTGCCTCCACCACTGACTCAGGCAGTGCATTCCACGCACCAACCACTCTCTGAGTAAAAAACCTTCCTCTAATATCCCCCTTGAACTTCCCACCCCTTACCTTAAAGCCATGTCCTCTTGTATTGAGCAGTGGTGCCCTGGGGAAGAGGTGCCGGCTGTTCACTCTATCTATTCCTCTTAATATCTTGTATACCTCTATCATGTCTCCTCTCATCTTCCTTCTCTCCAAAGAGTAAAGCCCCAGCTCCCTTAATGTCTGATCATAATGCATACTCTCTAAACCAAGCAGTATCCTGGTAAATCTCCTCTGTACCCTTTCCAATGCTTCCACATCCTTCCTACAGTGAGGTGACCAGAACTGGACACAGTACTCCAAGTGTGGCCTAACCAGAGTTTTATAGAGCTGCATCATTACCTCATGACTCTTAAACTCTATCCCTCGACTTATGAAAGCTAACTCCCATAAGCTTTCTTAACTACCCTGCATATTGAAATCTCCCATGACTATTGTAACATTGTCCTTTTGGCACCCATTTCCCATTTCTATCTCCCATTGTAACTTGTAGACCATATCCTTTCTACTGTTCAGGGATCTATATACAACTCCCATCAGGGTCTTTTTACCCTTGCAGTTCCTTAGCTCTATGCACTATAATTCAACACCTTCCGACCCTATGTCACTTCCTTCTAATGATTTAATTTCATTTTTTACTAACAGAGCCCCTCTACCCCCTTTAATTCAGAAATCTGAAACCCTGTCCTCTGCACCAATTCCTCAGCCACACATTCATCTGCCAAATCATCCTATTGTTACCCTCACTGTTGCCTACTACAGGCAGCAATCCAGAGATATCTACACTTGCAATCCTGCTTTTCAGCTTTCTACCTAACTCCCTATCTTCTCTTTTCAGGACTTCATCCCCTTTCCAGCCTATGTCATCAGTACCACAATATATACCACAATCTCCAGCTGTTTCCCTTCAGAATGTTGTGGATGCAGTCCAAGACATCCCTGACTCTGGCACCTGGGAGGCAACGTACGGTTCGGATGTCACTTTCATGTCCATAGAATTTCGTGTTTGCTCCTCTGACAATGGAAACCCCAATCCTCTTCTACCCCCTCCTCTCTGATCCAGACTCAGTGCCGGAGACCTGGTTCACTGCGGCTTCCTCTCGGTAGACCATTCCCCCCTCCCCAACAGTATCTAAAATGTATTATTGAGAGATACTTATACACTTAGCAATGTACTTATTAATGTTCTGCTTAATATTTCTATCTTTTTAGAACAGATGACTAAAGTCCTCATTGACAGACAGTCTTGATCTGAACAGTTGTTGTAAAAGTTGTCACAACATCTTTCCCAACAGCCCAACTTGGACAAGCTGTTACAAAAAAAGACCTGATTAGCTTTGACACAAAAAGCTATTTGTTATTTGAAATGGAAGCAGCTATGAAAAAATACTGATGAAAAATCCATAGTTCCTCTTGCCTGAGCACTGAGAGAGCTGTTTGTGTATATTTGTGGGGTAAATTATGCCAGACGTTATACTGATGAATGTGACACCCGTGCCTAATGCTGTCTGGAAAGATGCAAATTCAGCAGATTGTGATGTCCACTCTTTTTTAATGGCACCATTGCTATTTTTGAGTTTGATGTCCTCTCCCACACAAATGAGGGATCCTCACTCTCACTTCACCCACACCAATACAATTTATAACAACTGTGCAATCGTGCAACAAAGCAAATCTGCTGGAAAAACTCAGTTATCATCCATGAGGGGAAAGGAGCTGTGGAAACTTCATGCTGAAACCCGATATCAGGTTCTGTGGAATAATTAGCTGATGTTCTTTTCTTTTGACTGGCTCAAGTGCTAAAGAGTACAAAGTGTACTGAGGCAGCCACTTAATGTACCTTTTTACAGACTTCAAGTTCTCTGTACAAACTTCTGTAAAGTGGTGGATTAACAGACGATATCTTTGCAAAAGAACATGATCAGGAAAACATACAGGAAGAACAGAGAGAGGTCAAGCAGTTAGAAGAGAGTGGGGGGAGCTGCAAGGATTTCTTCAGCAGGAGACAATCTGCCAAGAGTCCTCAAAAACTAATTATTCTGCCTGAACCTCAAAAAAGAACAAACAACAATCTGGCTTCACTAAAATCTGAACGCCACATTATCGGTAGATGTCAAACTGACCACAGCAATAATTTTTTTACATTTGGCTCCTTTAAGGTTGATGCTAAAGATATAACTCAGAGTGTTATCCTCTGTCGTATGAAAGAGTTTGTTGGCTCTCTCAGTTAAAGGAAAGACAAGTTTCGTTCTCTTTTGTCCATGACCAGCAAGCACCTTGGGCTTGTGCTTTTGCTAAGATTACAATCTCCATATGCTGAGATGTATGAGCTGGGTGTCTATATTGGCACACTAGCACATCCACTCTAGTCTCTGACAGAACTGAAAGATTTGCCCTTACAAGGTACAGTTAGTTTTCATCACAGGCAGCAAATCATGCCAGGCAATGCCTGGTATCCTAGCTCCAGTCATAATGATTTTAATCTCCAGTAATCCATTGTGCCAGGCAGAGCAATACTGAAAGAGAACTCTGCAGTAAGCTGCACAAATAGGCATTTCGATGGCTGCAGTTGAGCAGCAGGATGGTTGTTGCCTGTCAGGTGCCAAGGTTAAGGATGATTTGTGGCAGGTACAAGATATTCCGACTGGGGAGAGTGAGTAGCCAGAGGTCCTATTTCATTTTGGTACCAATGACATAGGCAGGAGCTGGGATGAGCTCCTGCAAAGGAATTTTTAAGGAGTTAGGCAGGAAGTTAAAATGCAGGACTTCCAGAAATATAATCTCAGGATTACTACCCATGACACATACTAGTGAGGTGAGAAATAGATACATATTGCAGTTGAATACATGGTTAAGGAGATGGTTTAGGAAGGAGGGCTTCAGATCTAAATTCAAAAAGTTCAATGTAACTTTATTGTCAAAGTACATCTATTTCACTGTATAGAAATCTGAGATCCATTTTCTTGTGGGCATTCTCAAAAAATCCATAACAGAATAATAACCAAAACAGAATTAATGAAAGACTGCACCAACTTGGACATTCCACCAATGTGCAAAAGACAACAATCTATGCAAACACAAAATGAAAGAAATAATAATAAACAAACAAATAAATAAATAAACAATAAATATCAGCACATGAAATGAAGAGTACTTGAAAGTGAGTCTATAGGTTATGCGAACATTTCAATGACGGGGCAAGTAAAGATGAGTGAAATTATGCCCTTTCGTTCAACAACTGGGTTTAAAGCTGGCAGTGTGAGTCTTGAGGCTTCAGTGTCTTCTTCCTGACGGCAGCAACAATAAGAGGACATGTACTGGGTGATGGGAGTTCCTGACGATGGATGCTGTTTTCCTGTGAAAACGTTCCATATCGTTGTGCTCAATGGCCGTGTGGGCTTTACCCTTCATGGACTGGGCTGTATCCACTACTTAGTGTAGGCTTTTCATTTAAGGGCATTGCTGTTTCCATACCAGGCTGTGATGCAGCCAGTCAATGTACCCTCCACTACATACGGTATCTATAGAAGTTTGTCAAAGTTTTAAATGTCATGCTGAATTTTCGCAAACTCCTAAGAAAGTAGCAGTGCTGCCACGCTTTCTTCGTAACTGCACTTGCGTGCTGGGCCTAGGACACCTCCTCCAAAATAATAATGCTGAGGAAGTTAAAGTTGCTGACCTTCTCCATCTCTGATACTGCAAAGAGGACTTGACTCATGGACCACTGGTTTCCTCTTACTGAAGTCAATAATCAGCTCCTTGATCTTGCTGACATTGAATAAGAGACTCAGCCAGAGTTTCAATCTCATTTCTACATGCTAATTCATCTCCACCTTTGTTTCAGCCTAAGACAGTGCTGTCATCAGCCAACTTGAATATGGCATTGGAGCTATGCTTAGCCATACATTCATAGGCATTATGTGAGTAGAGCAGGGGACTAAGCAGACAGCCTTGTGGCACACCTGCACTGATGGATATTGTGGAGGAGATGTTGTTGCCAGCAGTGCGATCTGGAAGTGAGGACATTGAGGATCCAATTGCACAAGGAGGTATTGAGCTCAAGGTCTTGGAGCTTATTGATCAGTTTTGAGGGGATGATGGTATTAAATGCCAAGCTGTAGTCAATAAAGAGCATCATGATGTATGCATCTTTGTTGTCTAGATGTTCTTGGGTAGAGTGAAGAGCCAATGAAATGGCATCTGCTGTGGATCCAAGTTGCTTCTCAGCAGGAGTTGATATGTTTTATTACCAACCTCTCAAAATACTTCATCAGTGGGCGATAGTCATTGAGGCAGGTTACCACATTCAATTGAAGCCTGTTTGAAGCAGGTGCATACCTAGACTGCCAAAGCAAGAGCTTAACGCTCTCAGTGAACACTCCAGTCAATTGCTCAGCACAGGCCTTTAGTACTTGTCAAGGTACCCCTTCTGGACCAGATGCCTTTTGTGCACTCATCTTCCTGAAGGCTACTTGTATGTCAGCCTCAGAGACTGAAATCACAGGATCATTGGGGGCTGTGGGAGTTCGTGATGGTTCCTCATGGAAGGTATTAGAGCATACCTGGAAGCAAAGCCCGGTTGTCACCTACATTGCTTGATTTAACTTTACAAGACGTGCTAGTTTTCAAGCCTTGCCACAACTGTTGAGCATCCTCCATTGATTCAAGTTTAGCTGGCAATTGTCATTCTATCAGTGAGATGGCTTTGTAGAGATCGTACATAGGCCTCTTGCAATTTTCTTGGTTAGCAGGTTTGAATGCCTCCAATCACAAGTTATCATGTGTTACGTGCATCATGTGTACTTCTGTGCTTTACACCCTGGTTCGGAGAAGCGTTTTCTCCTTTCTATATACATTATATGGTTATATACCCTATATACATGTATATAGTTAAATGACAATACACTTGACTTGAGTAGAAAGGAAAGGAAAGCATACCTAAGATTTATGAAACTAAAATCAGACTGGACCCTTGTGAATATAAATATAGCAGGGAAGTTCTCAAGCAGGTGATTAGTAAGGCCAATAGAGGCCATGAAATGTCCTTGATATGCAGGATCAGGGAATATCCTAAGGTATTTTGTACTAATATTCAGAAAAAGAGGATAATTAAAGAGAAGGTAGGACTTCACCAGCAATTGACGAGGTTCCAAAGGACTGGAGAGTAACAGATGTTCCTCCAGCAGTTTGTGTTTGTTCCTCTTTTCTGCCAGGTCCGTCCACAAACAACTCATCCAAATTCTTTCTCTGAAACCACAATCATGTTCCCCACTGACCAACAGTTGCATAACTCTGTTGCCACTAATAATGTTCACGTTGCCAAAGAACAAAAATAAAAGCCTGTGCAGATTACACTCGGTGGCCATTTTATTAGGTACTTCCTGTACTTGATAAAGTAGTAATGAAGTATATTTGTGTGCTTCTGCTGCTGTAGCCCATTCACTTTGAGTTTAGATGTGTTGTGTGTTCAGAGATGCTCTTCCATACTCCACTTCTGTAACATGTAGTTATTTGAGTTACTGTCGCCTTCCTGTCAGTTTGAACCAATTTGTCCATTCTCCTCTGACCTCTTTCATTAACAAGGCATTTTTTCCCCACAGAACTGTTGCCCACTGGATTTTTATTTTGTTTTTTGCACCATTTTCTGTAAACTCTAGAGATTGTTGTGCATGAAGATCCCAGGAGTTCAACAGTTTCAGAGATACTCAAACCACCCTGTCTGGCACGACAATCATTCCATTGACAAAATTATTTTGAACAAATTTCTTCCCCATTCTAAAGTTTGGTCTGAACAAATACTGAACTATGTGGCCAAGTCTGCATGCTTTTATGCATTGGGTAGCTGCCACATGATTGGCTAATTAGATATTTGCATTGATGAACTGGTATACAGCTGTTATTAACATAGTGCCACTGAGAATATACATTCCAAATTAGATCTATAAACAATATCTTATCCCTCTGCTGAAATGTGGCTGGTGAATGATGCAACTCCTGGTTGAGGAGAAGGCAGGTGACCCAAGAGAAGTGCAAACTTGTACTATCAAGTGCTTGGAAATTGGAAGAGTGTGTACTGAGGGAAAGGCAGGATTTGAGAAGAAGGATTAGTTGGCAGGAGGAGTATCCTTCAATGGTTTCTCATCTTGAATACTGAGCTTTACAAGGAGAATTAATGCCATATTGGATGTTGGGCATTTGTACACACGTGTACCCATTGGATAGATGCCAATGCCTCTATGCGTGTACAAACTTGTACAGTAACAAAGTGGAATGGCATCTATGTCGGTTCTTCAATTTAATTGGCTAATTATTTCTCATAGTTGAACATGGTTTATTTTGTCTTCCATTGAAAATGCTCATGCATTAAGGAAAACAAGACTGCTTTTGAGCATGGACTAATTTTGTAATAATCACTGCCAGCTAGTGAACTACAATATTTGTTTTGGTTTCAAGTCATTTACACATTCACATTAGACTCAATATCTTGAGTGACTTTACCATGGACCTTTAAATGCCTGAAGATAGTTACTCATGCAATTTTGTTACTGCAACTTTATAGATCCTACTGGAAACTTACATTGACAAGTCCCCAAAATGGGTACGGAACGTGTGATTAACACATACTAACACGCTAACCATTCTACAAGTTAATTCTAATGATTGCAGCATTCAGTTAATATTAATGCTGATTGGACTGTTCAATGCCCGTGCTAGGGGACAGTATCTGGCAAGTAATCGACAAATGAAGTTCTAACCTGAAACATAATTAAGGAAGCTACAAAGGGAAGCATGATTTGAATGTGTCATGGTGAAGGTGCAAAATGCTAATCCTGTACAGTCCTTCCAGGTGAGGCAACACTTCACCTGTAAGTATGTTGGGGTTATCTACTGTATCTGGTGCTCCTGGTGCGGCCTCCTATATGTTGGTGACACCCAGCATAGATTGGGTGACCACTTCACCAAACACCTATGCTCCATCCATGGGATAAAAGCAGAATCAAACAGTGGCCACCCATTTTAATTCCACTTCCCATTCCCATTCCGACATGTCAGTCCATGGCCTCCTTTGCTGCTGCAATGAGGCCACACTCAGGTTGGAGGAGCAACACTTTATATTCCATCTGGGCATCCTCCAACTTGATGGCATAAACATCAACATCAATTTCTCAAACTTCTGGTAATGCCCCCACCCTTCACCATTTCCAATTCCTTTTTCCCTCTCTCACCTTATCTTCTTACCTGTCCATCAGCTCCCTCTGGTGCTCCTCCCCCTTTTCTTTTTTCCATGACCCTCTGACCTCTCCCAGCAGATTCCCCCTTCTCCAGCTCTAAATCTCTTTCACCAATCAACTTCCCAGCTCTTTACTCCCCCCTCCCGGTTTCACCTATCACCTTGTGTTTCTCCTTCCCCTCACCCCCACCCCCACCCCCCCCCACCTTCTAACCCCGACTCTTCATCTCTTTTTTTCCAGTCTCGGCCCAAAACATCGACTGTACTCTTTTCCATAAATGTTCCCTGGCCTGATGAGTTCCTCCAGCGTTTTGTGTGCATTGCCAGTATCTCCAGGAGCCCTCATACCCAGCCAGACAGAGACTCAGTAATGGAGACTGATGCCAGAAATATACTCCAAGACCCTGTGTGACTTGATGTATGTTGCGGATCAGAGCGTGCGACCTAAAAATGCTATATCCCTCCAGATGCACCAGCAGCCTTAGATCCTGTGCCATGCATCATATATCCATTGGTCATCCTCCCACAGCTGCTCCCTTCCTGAACTTGGAAGTAATGTTCGTAAATTCCATTTTACACTCAAACACCGAGGTGCTATAACTTTGAACACAAGGAAAAATTGTAGAAGTTCTGAGAATAAGACCATCAAGATACGTAATATTGTTTCTAATACAGTACAGAATGCGATAAGGGTCTATTTCTGAATTGATCCCTTTCATGATTTAGCAGCTGATCTTACATTTGCACCATTCACAAGGCTCTCTATTGGTATGGAAAGATATTTATTATTAGCGTTAATCAAACAATGAACCTCCACCAAGTTAAATTGAGAAATATTGCAACTTAAAGAGCCTAATTTCTTTCAGAAGTTATTCCTGTTTAAAATAAACATACATGTACCAATGTAGTGATATTTTCTCTTATAAATCCTTGTAATCTGTCTTGCTTGTCAATAAATCATTGCAATCATTTTCCTCATTTTATGATTAATATGGTTATATAATCTTATATAAATATGATTATCTTATATTTAGGACACAGATGCATTCCATTAGAGGCACATTTTGGTTTCAATGTTATTATTTTTTTCTGATTTACACCGAATGTAGCAAAAACGATGTAACTCAATCCTTTTTAAGAGCCTCAAACCCTTTGGCCTCAGCATTGTTAGTAGCCTTAATTATAGTACTTGTAAACGGTGCCTCTCTCAGCTGTATATTTTGTTCTTCCATTAGGGATGTGTAAGAGTTTATTATGCAATTATGCAATGAAGGAGGGAATTGAAGCAGCCAACAGAAATATACTCTGTAATTAGCACAGTAATGTAAAATTTTGGGTTGGGGTATCCAGATATCTGAAGAATCATGTGAGTTGGGAAACTGCATCAAGTATCTAACTTTGATATTTCAAAAGCCAGGAATTCTTCTGTCCAAGACTATTCAGTGGTTAAATAAGGGATCAAAGTTGTAACAATGAATTAAAAAAAATAAAAGAGGATCTTGATAAATGGATGATGTTACCAATAACATTAATAGGTAGAGTTAATGTTGTAAAAATGAATATATTTCCTAGATTGCAATATTTATTTCAAACTTTACCAATACAATTACCTCAGAAGTTTTTTCAAGAACTGAATAAATATGTAAGGAAATTTCTTTGGAAAGGAAAGATGTCAAGAATATCATTGGAAAAATTGACATGTAAATTTGATTTAGGAGGGTTACAACTTCCAGACTTTAAGAATTATTATAAAGCAAATCAACTTAGATTTATTGCGTCTTTTTTTGATGAAGAAAAACCGGCATGGATTAGAATAGAATTAGATAAGATAGGAGAAAATATACCAGAAGATTTTATATATAAATGGGAATCCAAATGGATACGGGAAAAAAAAGAATCTCCTATATTAAGACATTTGATTGATTTATGGAATAAGTTAAATATGGACGATGAGATAAAGAAATCTTTATTAGCAAAAAGGACTTTAATTCAAAATAGGCTTATTCCTTTTACAATGGATAATAAACTTTTACATAATTGGTTTCAAAAGGGGATTAAATATATAGGTGACTGTTTTGAAGGAGGTATATTGATGTCGTTTGATCAATTAAAAAATAAATATAAAATATCAAATAACACTCTTTTCTGTTATTTTCAATTAAAAGCCTATTTACGAGAAAAACTGGGACAAACAATGTTGATGCCAAAACCTAGTGAAATAGAAATATTAATTCAGAAAGGAAAAATTAAAAAATTTACATCTTGTATGTATAATTTGATTCAAAAGCAGACAATTAAATTAGGAATTCATAAATCAAGACAAAAATGGGAATCTGATTTGAATGTTAAAATTGATGGAAAAAACTGGTCAAGATTATGTTCTGATAGTATGAGAAATACAATAAATGTTCGACTTAGATTAATACAATATAATTTTTTACATCAATTATATATAACACCACAGAAAATAGATAGATTAAATTCAAATATGTCTGACCAATGTTTTTGATGTAAACAAGAAATTGGTACTTTTTTACATTCTACTTGGTCTTGTTTTAAAATTCAACCATTTTGGATTAATTTAAGACTTTTATTGGAACAAATTATTGGAGTACAACTCCCACATAGTCCATTATTATTTTTATTAGGAGACATTGAAGGGACAATAACGAAATTTAAATTGAATATGTATCAGAAAAAATTTATAAAAATTGCTTTGGCAGTAGCCAAAAAAGTTATCGCAGTTACTTGGAAATCTGATTTAAATTTAACTATGGATGGTTGGAATAATGAAATACATAGTTGTATTCCACTTGAAAAAATTACGTATAATCTAAGAAATGAATATAATATATTTTTGAAAATTTGGTCCCCATACTTACAAAAGATAGGATTAGATACATAGGTCCTTTGAAGATAAAATTATAGTAATTGGGGAAAGTGAAAATAAATATCAAAATTATTTTGAACTCCATGGAGCATGTGGGGATCCTCCGATATCCAGGCAATCTTTCTTTTCTTTCTTTTTTTCTTTTTTTAGATAAGGGTTAAGGGGGGGAGAGTTAAGGGGAGGGGGAGGGTTAATATAATTTTTCTCACTATTTTATCGCCACATTTATTCTTCGTAATCTCTAAAATTTAATAAATAAATAATATTTTAAAAAGTTGTAACAATGTATGAATTCATTGCTATCATGTATGTAATAAGTATTCTGTATAATGTTTTATTCATTATGTTGGGTATAACTATAAAGTGATTTGCATTTAATTGGTCTACAATAACAATTTTCAGATGTTTCAAACAGCTTTAGACAGATGCCATGGTGAAATTGCAATTTTTACATTCAGGTAGTGTTTCCTCTTGGAACATAACTATTTGACAGTATTTTCACTTTTACTCAGCATGCTAATCAAAAAAAAAAGCAATGATAACTGGGCATTTGCTTCTGTTGCTTCTGATGCCAACCTCCCTAGAACAGTTGTGTTTCAATGCCAAAGCAAAAATAGTCTGCAATGTGAAAGCTTTTACATTGGCTTCCTTCCAAGAACAAATTAGACAAAACTGTTTCTCAGACCCTTCAAATATCAAGCACAAACTTAAATATACACTGCGGGCAGAAGAGAATAAATCCATACTGTTGATCTCTTACCATAATGCCAGTATGGAGCATTAGATAATGCACAGTTTGGGCCACATCCGCTGCATGGATTAAGTTATGGTAAGGATTCTTGTACTTGCTGTAACCTGCCTCCAGGGCTTCAACAAAAGACATTAGTGAAGATACAGGGATCTATATGTATAAAAAAATACTTGAGATTAGGAGTGGTAGAAAGCTATCAATCACAAACTTGAAATATTGTTAAAATTATTAAAATATCAAAACAGAACTGTTAACATAACCTGTTCAAGATTCATTGTTTGGTCATTCTAATACATGCTTACATTCAATGCCTATAAAGCAACTTACACAAGTAATACATACGTTAGCTAGGAAATATAGTTAATCTCCACGTATGTTGACAGTTCAAAGTTCAAAGTACAAAGTAAACTTATTATCAAAATACTTACATAGTATGCCTCCATATACAACACTGAGATTCATTTTCAACTTCAGTTTATTGTCATTCATCGGTACACGCCAATCAAAATGATGTACCTCTGAACCAAGGTGCACAACACAGTATATAAAACTGACAAACATAATACATAAAGTAATATTGCCACTAATAAATTAACAATTAATGAGGTACATATATGATACAAGTTAAAAAGTAAACAGTAGAACGCTACTGGCACTTCATACGTGATGAAACCTGGGTGGTGGCAGGTTGTTTAGTAGTCTTATAGCCTGAGGAAGAAGCTATTTCTCATCTTAATAGATCTTACAGGCAATCACAGTAAATACAGTACAAGAAACACAATAGAAGCAATGAAAAACCACACCCAACAGGACAAACAACCAATGTGCAAAAGACAACTTTGCAAATTAAAAAGAAAATAAAACAAGTTATAAATATTGAGAACATGAGAAAATAATTCGATAGGTTGTGAGAACAGTTCTGTGACGGGTAGAGTGTGGTTGAGTGCCCTCTGGTGCAAAAGCCTGACGGTTGAGGGATGGTAATTGTTCCTGAATGATGTGATATGAGTCCTGAGGCTCTTGTATCACCTTCCTGATGGCAGCAGCAAGAGAAGAGCATGGTCTGGATGGTGGGGATCCTTGATGTTGGATGCTGCTTTCCTGTGACAATGCTCTGTGTAGATGTACTCAATGGTGGGCCATAACACTACTTTCTGTAGGACTTTCCATTCAAGGACATTGGTGTTTCTGTACCAGGCCATTATGCAACCAGTCAATATACTCTCCACCTCACACCTATAGAAGTTTGCCAAAAGATTAGATGACATGCCAAATCTTTGCCAACATTTACAAAGTAGAAGTGTTGCTGTGCTTTCTTTGTAATGGGACTTATGTGCAGGACGAGAGCGGATTCTCTAAAATGATAACTGTACTGATGGAGATTGTGGAAGAATGTTGTTGCCAATCTGAACTGACTGTGGTCTGCAAGTGAGGGAATTGAGATCCAGTTGTGCAAGAAGGTATTGAGGCCAAAGTCTTAAAGCTTATTGATTGGTATTGAGGGGATGGTAATATTGAATGTCAGAATGTAGTCAATGAAGAGCAAATTGATGCATGCATCTTTGCTATCCAGATGTTCCAGGGTTGAATGAAGAGCCAACGAAATGGCATCTGCTGTTGACTTATTGTGATGGCATGCAAATTAGATCAGATCCAAGTCACTTCTCATCAGGAGTTGATATGTTTCATCACCAATCTCTCAAAGCAGTTTATCACAGTTTATGTAAGTGCTGCTGGACAATAGTCATTGAGGCAATAACTATTGAGGAACTTCCCTAAATGCTCAGTGATAGTTAATTAAAATACCATATAATTAAAATTTTCAATTAACTTATGCTGTCCAATTTACAATTACTCTTCAGAGAGGGATTAACATTACAAAAGATCTGACATTCTGTAGACTATTGTATATTTCTATTGGGAAAAGACATGTCAGACTTAATTAGTTGTGTAGAATTAATAACTGATTAGTCTTTGACAGTTTATTATTAGCAATTTTGTATGTGTATTAGGCATCTTTGAGAAATTGCCATGGTGATGTTAGTTTTTCACCTTACTTCACTCTATTTTACTGCATGTGTTATTCTGGGTCTTCAGCAAAAAGAAAAATCCATCATAATCTTACAACACAAGAGCAGGCCCTACAGCTCACACCCACATGATGTGCCAAACCAGTTAAATTAGTAATCAAATAGCCATCTAAACTAGTCCCTTCTGCTTACAGAATATCCCTATCCTTCCATTTTCCTTACATTCATGTGCCTATCTAAATGTCTCTTAAAAGTCCCTAATATTTCTGCCTCTACCATCACTCCAGGCGCACATCACAAACCGTGTAAAAATTTTACTCCTCACATCTCCTTTGAAATTACCCCCCCCCCCACCTTAAATGCATGCCCTGTGGTATTAGACATTTCAACCCTAGGAAAAAGATACTCCTTGCCTATTCTATCTATGCCTCCCATTATCTTATAAATCTCTATCAGATCTCCCCTTAGCCTCTGCTACTCCAGATTTGTCCAAAGTCTCATTATAGCACATACTCTCTAATCCTGGTCAGCCTCTCCAAGGCCTTAGCATCCTTCCTATAATGGAGCAACCAGAACTGCATGCAATACTCCAGATGCAGCCTAACAAGAGTTTTATGAAGCTGCAACATAATTCCCTGATTCTTGAACGCAATATCTTAACCACTAAACAAAGCATGCTATATGCCTTTTTAACCAGCCTATCACTTCCAGGGAGCTATGAACTTGGACCCCCAAATCCCTCAGCTTATCAACACTGTTCAGGATCTCTACTGTCCGTTTACAATTGACCTACCAAGGTGAAACACTTCACATCTGGCTGGGTTAAACTCCATCTACCACTTCTCTGCTCATAACTACAACTGATCTATACCACACTGTCTTCTACACGATTGCTAGTCTTCTACACTATCCACAACACCATTGATATTTATCTTTATACAACACATAGATCCTCA
This sequence comes from Hemitrygon akajei, assembly GCF_048418815.1. NCBI lineage: Eukaryota > Metazoa > Chordata > Chondrichthyes > Myliobatiformes > Dasyatidae > Hemitrygon > Hemitrygon akajei. The sequence continues at coordinate 164,940,190 of NC_133128.1, read as the reverse complement.
TCTACAAAGTGTCTCCTTATTTCAGTGGTTCAAGTTTTACAGGTTTATTTCAGCAAATTTTAATTGCACCTCGTGATCTAACACATAACTTCAACATCGGAATTAGATGACTTAAATTAAAAAAGGTTTATAAGAAATTGAACATGAGAAAGAACAAACCATAGTGAATATTTTGAATACATACATTTTAATGTGCATTCTGAAGAAGAGGTACTATTAGGAATAGGGTGATGTTCAAGCTAATCCAAAGGAATGAAGCCAAACAAGAAGTTGTGGCAATTGTGATTTTTGTTTTCTTCAAGCAGTTAATTAGAAGATTGTGAGTCATGTCAGTGGTAAGGAGGTTACTGGAAAACATTCTGAAGGACAGGTTCAACCTACACTTAGAAGGGGAAAGGATTTTCAAGGATAGTCAGCGTGGGTTTATTTGTGAGAAATCCTTTCTGACTGACTTTTTTTCCAAAAATATAACTATATGTATATCAAGATGATGGGAGTGAGTTGATGTAGTCTATGTGGAATTTGGTAAGATATTTGACAAGGTCCTAGATGGGAGATCTCATAGGGGTGTAAAAAATCATGAAGGAGATAAATCATTTGTTCTTGTGGCAGAGGTGCTGATTAATGGAGGACTTAGGTTTAAGCTAAGGAGGAAGGGTTTTGGAGTATTTCTTTTTTCTTTGCTGAGAGGGATGGTTGGCATTTGGATGGTGGTAACAGAGATTCTCATAATCTTTCAGATTTACGTGACTGAGCACAGCAATCACTAAGGCACAGGCCAAGGATTAGTAAATGAGGTTCATTTACCTGGGACTCAGTGGATGGCATGGATGGAGTGGGCCAAATAACCTCCTTGATAAATCTTTCACTTAAAAATTCATAGGGAGATCCTAGCTCTAGGTATTATTTATACCTAGGTTTTTCATCTCAAAGAGTTAGATTATTGATTGTGAAGTACTATGGGAATATCCAGAAGGTATAAAATACATTGCGTAATAGGCAAGATTGCATAGTAGCAGTACAATAGCACAGTGGTTAGCTCAATACCTTATGGAACCAGTGACCCAAATTCAATTCCTGCCACTGCATTTAAGGAGTTCGTATGTTCTCCATGTGATCGTGTGGGTTTCCTCCGGGTGCTCCGTTTTCTACCCCAGTCCAAAGGCATATCAGTTGGTAGGTTAATTGGTCATTGTAAATTGTCACGTGATTGTCCCGTAAATTGGGGGATTGTTGGGCAGCATGTCTCTAAGTGGGGTAAGGGCCTGGGGCCTGTTCTGCACTGTACATCTATAAAAATGATTGGAACTTTCAGTCACAACTCTGAGTTATACAATATGAAGCACGAATGAATGAACAATGCTACAAGAATTGCTTTCTGTTTAAATAAACCACAGCACTATGCTTGTTAATTGAAATCTAAGGCAAAAAAAAACTTAATCCTTGATCTGTTGCTGAAAGTTTGGAAGGTTGGAACTTCCTAAGTTAATTGTTTGCTTTCATTAAAACTCATTTCAAATCTGAAGGATTTTTAAAATAATTAATATAGCAGTTCATTTAATTGACAATGTGTTTGTGTTACTGGTGTGGGCCTGGGTTCTGAACACCAGCTTGAATTTCCATGTGTGGTTCTAGAGTGGTTGGTCCAAAGATTTGAAGAACAGAAATATGATTCTTTACCCTCTCACAGGCAAATATAATAACCCACTAGAAGTGCAGGCTAAAGGCACCAGTAAATGTATAGACCTTCCATTTAGTGCAGTGATTTAACAAGTGAGAAATCATGCCTCTTATGTAGTTGTTCAGCCCTACCATAATCAATAAATAGTCTAGGTTGCTCACCAGTCAATAATGCTTCACTTTAGTCCTAATAACTAGAATCTCTTTCAGTTTAGAGTGCACAGAGTGTTGAGAGAAATGTGCATTTGCGGTTTCAATGTGGCAGCCTCTGTCCTGAGACATCTAATTTTAAATTTTAGCAATGGCTGACCTTGAAACACTGCAGAGCAGTTTCCTTCTATTTCGGTGAATATGCTCAATATTTTGGATTTGTTGCCTTGCACTGTGACTCTCTCAGCCCGTTGTTTGACCACTCAAGTCATGTTCTCTTCTCGCTGCTGTCATTGGGAAGAAGGTACAGGAGCTTCAAGACTCACACCACCAGGTTCTGGATCAGTTACTATCCCTCAACCAGCAGGCTCTTCAACCAAATGGGATAACTTCACTCATCTTCACTTGCCCCATCACTGAAATGTTCCCATGGATTCACCTTCAAGGACATTTCATCTTATGTTCTCGATAGTTATTGTTTGGTTATTATTTCTTTCTTTCTTATTTCCACAGCTTGTTGTCTTTTATTCATGGGTTGTAGTTGGTGCAGTATTTCACTGATTCTATTATGGTTATTGAATTTATTGAGTATGCCAGTAAGAAAATAAATCACAGGGTTGTATATGGTGCCATATATGTACTTTGAACTTTGAACTAAATAAGTGCTACAGTGTCTGTCTGCACTAAACTTTTACCAAGTTCAATGCAGCCAAAAAAGAAAACTGCGTAACACATGAGGAAAAATCCGTAGAAAACAAATCCAAACACAAACTATATTCTACTTTATCTAATGAATGCTTTTGGTGAGAGTTTTAATTGTTTAGTTAGAGGGTTTTATATGTTGATGAAGGGATTTTTCATCATTGTGTATATCTGCTATCTAATCACAGCTGAATGAATAGATTACTTTTAGATAGATATTCTTTAAGATAAACTGATTATATATTATAAAATTCTTTGTTTATTGATATTCACATATATTTGCATTAAACATGGTAGATTTAATGTGATTTTGTAAACCATTTTAAACGTTAAAATTATCTGACCCTGAAACGATTGATAAGGTCATATCGGGTGAACAGCTCGTGCACCATGAACTTCAATGCATGGTCTCCACTGGCATCATTAAGGGCAAACACGTTAAATGACCATTTATCAACGTCCTGTAGAAAGAGAAGAGAGAGCAAATTTAGTCACATTCGCCAACATCATCAACAGTTTTAAAATTACTCTGCTACGCACCTTTAAAGCAGATATCACTGCTGCTGGATAAGTCAGTCCTATCATGTTTGATGTCCTTCGGTACATCCTTGAATTTAAAATAGTAAAAAAGTGTAAACTTTGACTATGGATTTCAACAGCATCCCTAACGAATCTATAATTTTGAGTTCATTGCTGTAATAAGAATAATGTGAAGCTTGGTCTGGCAGCTTCCCCTCAATGCAATTATTTGTAGATTTACTTTAAATATGTTTCACCCAAGAACTCTGAGTAAAAGAAAATAAAGCATTTTCAATATCTAGCATAAAATCTGTTGGGTTTGGTGTGGCTAGCAGTGGCTCTTGCACCATATGACAAATTGGCAAATTCTAAACCATGTGGAATTGCAGTGGGTAACTTTGAGGGAAATGATGCCATTGCATCATCTGTGGTTATGTACAAGAATTAAAATCTTAATTTAAATATGGGACCAACAAGTGCTTCACACACAAACACATTCAATGCTAAATCTAAAGTATATTCTTATTTTTCTCCAGACTTTAGATATTTTTTGAATGTGCTTTTGCTTTTGCCAAGTTTTGGCATGACAACTTTTAACATTCTATTCTATTCTAATCTATTTGGGGTTCCCAATTTGCTCAGTAATTGAGAAGGGCGAGTGTTTATATTAGTTGTGCTGATGGTGATCAGGTGATGCAGTAAATGGCCTAATTCTGCTCCTCTGTCTTAAGGTTTTGTGATCTAAATAAGCAACCCTGACCTGCACTTAAGTAGATGAGAGCAATTTCCTTCACACCACAATGATCTTCTAAACTCAAAGGAACGATAATCAGCTCATATGTACTTTGGAGATATATGTTTACAAAATTGTATTGCATATAATCTCCATGGGGTTTATCCTCATTCACTTGACTAAATTTACTTCCTTTTTAAATCCTCTAAATTAAGCAGACACAAATAGCATCACATTGTCTGTTCTGCACTCACAATGGTTTTCCCTCCTGTGGGTATACTATTCAAATATGGGTCTGTGGTAATTTTCAGCCTCATAGAAACTTTCATTGCAAATTCTGAAAAAGCAATTCTGATTGCCTGCCACCAGCAAGTTCCCCTCCATATCACATGCTACACATTGTCTTGGAAATACATTTAACAAATTCTTTGCTGGTTACAGAATCTTAACACTGTAATTTCCTACCCAAGAGCACTATTACCACACAGTCTTCAATAATCCTTCATCTCAAGGACAGTTAGGATTGAACTCTAAATGCCAGCTTTGTCAGTATTGTTTGCAGTCTGAAAAACATTATTACTAAACATTTAATTGTAAACGGAAGAAGCAAATCTTGTAAATGGCTGGTGGCTTGACTCTAACGGGACAGAATTCTAGTTGTTACAACAGGGGCGTTATTTATCTTTCAGAAAAAAGCTATTTGGAAACTTAGTAGCTATAGAATCATTCAGCATGGAACCAGGCTATTCAGCACAAATCATTCATGGTGACTAGTGAGCATCCTTCCATATTAACCCCATCGTCCTGCACTTGTTCCATAATCCTCTTTGCCAAAGTGATTGTAGAGTTCATTCAGACATTCCTAAAGAGCTGTCACCAACCCAGCTTTAATCACTCTTTGTCAGTTAGTGTTTTCTAGACTGGTGCCATTCTCTGGATGAAGAACTTCTTTCTCATCTCCCCTCTGCATCTCTTCCTCTTTACCCTAAATATATGAGCTCCAATTTTATCTACCTATGTCCTGGAGAAAGGATTCCTGCAGTCAATACAATCTATGCCCAATATAATTTTATATGCGTAGTTCAATTATAACTCCCTTCCCCACAGGCTCTTCCTTTCTGGGGAGAAAAGACCTAACATCTCCAGTCTCCCATCATAACAAAACTGCCCTGGTACTGGGAAGAATATTTATAATATTTAAAGCTATGATGCTTTACAACAGCCTCTATAAATGCTGAAGTAAAATTTTGCCCGAGAGACTTAGCCCTTGATTAATTTCAGTTGGTGATCAGGCCTCACTGCAACTCAACAGAGTTATTGCATTTCCAAAATGACAGACCAGATGCTGAATAAAGTTTATTTTTCTCATTTCTCTCAAGACTTGATCCAACGTTTAGTTCAATATTTAAAATTAAGATAAATATTTCCAAGATATTTTCTGTGCATCACCGGTTCTCTACATGAACATTTGGTTGATCCTAAAAAGGAAAGTGACATTGAAATGTAAATATTTGAATAAAAAACAGAAAGGACTGGAAATACCCAGTAGGCCCTTCAGGCTGCACAGAAAGGAAAGTCATTAATGTTTCTGTAATAATTACTTACATTTATATTGCACTTCTACATCAGTACAATATTTCAAGTCACTTCAGGTCCAGATCCTCTATATACTTCAGTACTTTTTTATCTTCACCAAATATATTTTAATCTCCCTGCACAAAAGCAAATTTGCCAAATCTGGACATATTTGAATCTACACTGGTCAAAGCTGATTCAGCCTGGCCTGAATTCCCACCTGACTTTTCATCCATTCACTACCATGCCCAACCTAACCAAGCCCCCTTCGTTGCTCTTTGTCAGCAGTGACTGACCAAGAAATTGTGCTTTCCACTTGCTGATTGAAAAAAAATCAGCAAAGCTGATGACTTTAATTTTTCTATATTTTGAGGAGCTGAAAATTTTAAAAAATTATTTCGGAAGTTCAGATTTCAACTTTATTTAAAGTGGGGAAAGTCTTGGCTGTGGAGAACACTTTTGATATTGGAAATAACTGTGTAGCTCAACTGGTTGATGGTTGGGTTGAGTTGTTGTCCGATCTTAGCAATCCATTTGCTAACGTTACATCACCAAATGAGGAGACATCGTAAGTGTGGTGTTCACTTATGGTGTGTCCTCCGAATGCTTGGCCTTTACAGGCTTCCGCCGCTATTCGAAGGTAGAGCATTCCTATGAAACCGTTTGTAAGCCGAAATGTCGTAAAGCGAAGAAGCAATTACCATTAATTTAATGGGAAAAATTTCTGAGCGTTCCCAGACCCAAAAAATAACCTACCAAATCAAATCAAATAACACATAAAGCCTAAAATAACACGAACATATAGTAAAAGCAGGAATGACATGATAAATATACAGCCTATATAAAGTAGAAATATTGTATGTACGGTGTAGTTTCACTTATCAGAGTGGGGAAGACAGCGAGCCAAAGTCGATTTGGAGAAAAAAAATCGGCACGTACACGCATGCGCATACAACTGCCCGCACAAGGCTTCACAGTCATGGCAGTCTTTCTCGGGGTAAACACACGTAAAAAGTGGGCATCGTAAAAGCGTAAATCCTCTTTAGTTAGCAAAAACAGGTACTAATGTAGGTCTTTCGTAGCAGTGATCTGTCGTAAAGCGAATGTTCGAAAAATGGGGACCACCTGTTATACTTCTCAATCAGTTGATTGGGCGTCATTACAGAAACTCAATTGTGACATAGGGAGAGGGTCTCGTCGCAGGTGAACAGGGCATTAATGATGTCTCCTCGTATGGTGATGAAACATTTACAAATGGATTGCCAAGATCAGAGAACAACTCAACCTTGAAATATATCCTTACAAGGCCATATGACTGAATATTTTAATATTTTAGAGCTCAGGATAAGCTGAATAGCTCTTTACTCCTTTATATTTTGATATCTATGAAATGCTTTGCAAACTTAAGAACAATTATATTTACCTTTACCAGTTAAGTAGTTTTCTATTTTTAATAATTGTAGATAGTGGTCAAAACAAATAGCATAGCTTCCATCTACCTTTCTACAAAAATGCCAGCTTGAACAGCATGAACAATGCTGCGGAATCTAGGCTTTTCCGCTGGCCTTCTTTGCATCACTCCCATCTTCCTTGTGAAAGTGGATGCCAACCAGTCTCGAACCTCTGACGGGACAGAGTCTGACTGGATATCACTAAGTTCATCCTCAGTGTCCAAGAGACGTCTGTTAAAGAAAACAGGGAATAAAGTGTCAAACCAATACTGCTTACATTTGATTGCTCTAATAAAATAGGAACGCACAAACTGCATATACTTTTAGAATATAGCTTGAATACACAGATCAAATGAGCTATCTGAAAAAAGTAAGTATTTCAGGACTGTCATAATTGTGATCAATGCTACAGAATAAGTTAAAACCATGCATTTTGCAGAATCAATATCATTTTAAAAATATTTATGCTTCTTCCTCCTTATCGAGCACAGTAACTTTTTATAAATGTATTTGATATTGCAGTAATCAAGCCAGTTTATTTCCTGGTCAATGTGCTGTCATACAGTTCCATCAATATATAAATGGAAACAATAAAGACATAATGACTATGTGCAATATGGGGTTATTGTCTTCAACTGCATATTGGTGTATTAAATCAAACTCTTCTGAATCTCTTTATCATGGCCAGAACCAACTTCTGCCTACGCAGGGATCAGGACCTGCTGCAATGACCCTATCACCACAATAGGTCTACAGCGGATGCAATCTCGAGGCTTTCCATTCGGCCTTGGATCACCTAAACAATGGTAATATCTATGTCAGGCTGCTGTTTATTGATTACAGCTCAGTGTTCAACACCATCAGTGTTCAACACCCTTAGTACTAATCAGCAAACTTCAAAACCTAGGCCTCTGCACCTCCCTCTGTAACTAGATCCTTGAAACTTCCTCATTAGGAGACCACAGTCAGGGTGGATCAGAAATGACATATCCTCCTCGCTGACAATCGACTCTGGAGCACCTCAAGGATACGTGCTCAGCTCTCTTTACAACCATAACTGCGTGCCTGGGCACGGCTCAAACACCATTTAGAAATTTGCTAATGATCGTTCCCTTTGTGATTCCCTTATCCATTCGCCCCTTCCCACTAACCTTCCTCCCAACACTTTACCTTACCCTGCAAGTGGCCGAAGTGCTGCACCTGTCCATTCATCTCCTCCGTCACCACCATTCAGGGCCCCAAACAGTCCTGCTAGGTGAGATGAGACTTCACCTGTTAATCTCTTAGGGTCATCTATTGTATCTGGTGCTCCTGATGTGGGCTTTTCTACATTGGTGAGACCTGATGTAGATTCAGTGACCACTTTGTTGAGCACCTCCACTCCATCCGCAAAAAGCAGAATTTCTCAGTGTCCAACTATTTTAATTCCTATCTTTATTCCCATTCTGCGATGTCAGTCCTTGGCCTCCTCTTTTGCCATGATGAGGCGACTCTCAGGTTGAAGAAGCACCATCTAGGTAGCATCAACTGTTTATTAATTTCCACAGATGCTGCCTAACCTGCTGAGTTCTTCCAGCATTTTTTGTGGCTCACTTTGGATTTCCAGTATCCGTAGAATCTCTTGTGTTTATAATTTGCCAATAACACAACTATTGCAGCAGAATTTCAGATGGTGACAAAGAAAAGCACAGGAGTGATATAGATCGGCTGGTTGAGTGGTGTTGCAGCAACAACCACACACTCAACATCAGTAAGACCAAGAAATCTATTGTGGACGTCAGGAAGGGGAAGCCAAGGGAACACACCCTAGTCCTCAACAATGGATCACAGAGGAAAGGGTGAGCAGTTTCAAGATCCTTGGTGGCAACATCTCTGAAGATCTATCATATTAATACAATTCCAAAGGTACAACAGCAGGTATATTTCATTAGGATTTTGAGGAGACTTGGTATGTCACCAAAAACTCTCATAAATTTCTTCATGTAGCGTGAAGAGCATTCTAACAGGTTACATCACTGTCTTGTATAGAGGGGCAACTGCATACAGGATTGGAAAAAAACTGCAGAAGAATGTAAACTCAGCCAGCTCCATCATGGGGACGAGACTCCCCAAGATCGAGAACACCTTCAAAAGGCGATACCTTAGTTAGAAAGGCAGCATCCATCATTAAGAACACCCATTGCCCAGGACATGCTCTCTTCTCATTGCTACCCTCTAGGAGGAGATAAAGGAACCTGAAGACACATGCGAGCATTTCTGGAACACCTTCTGTCCATCTACCATCAGATTTCTGAATGGCCAATGAACCCACATATACTTCCTCACTTTTTTTTCTTTTTTTGTTCCCTTTTTGCAGTACTTATTTAATTTAATTTTATATATTTTTCTTATTGTAGGTTATAGTTTTTTTAAATTACATGTTGAGTTCCCCTTATCTGAAATGCTTGGGTGGGGCCAGAAGTGTTTTGGATTTTGGATTTTTTCGGAGTTTGGTATATATATTGAGATAGTTTCCACTTGGCATAAATTACCTATTATTTATGGTTTTATATTGCTGTATTTCTACACTATTCTTGGTTGGTGCGACTGTAACAAAACCCAATTTCCCTTGGGATCAATAAAGTATGTCTGTCTGTATGGGATCATCATCGTTTATGTGCTGAATTTATGTGCTACCAGTAAGCAGCCTTTGTATTACTCTTGTATATGTACTTAAGCGTAAAAATTATTACATTCAATCAATATAAGAAAAGCATAATGTGTGCAGGGTAACAAAAGCAGCACAACGGCATCGGGAGAAAACCTGAATCAACTGTTGAACAACAACAAACAATGGCAGATATTCAGCCTCCACTTACAATGTTGTGTTTTGGTTAAAAGGTTACAGTACACTATATTTGTATTATACTTTTTTAGGTTTTATGTAAGGCATATAAATAATCAGCATTGTACTTGTTCTGGTGTTAGATTTTCATCAGCGACACTGAAAATTTAATGCTGTTATGTAAAGTATAAAAACAATTAGCATCGTAGACTTTTCTGTTGCTAGATTTTCATGATCAGCGGGTGTCTTTTCTTAAATTTCTGCAACCAGCCTGCTGAATATTCTGTTTCGGTTTACCGCCAGTTTAAAGTTCATAGAGCTAGGTCTTTGCTTGTTTCATGATTTGCACACTGTTAAGTGGTGTATGTTTACTACAACACTGATGATACACAATCAGGATCGTTTCTCACTTCATGCAGTAATTTTATATTTGTCATTAAATTCTTTTCATTGCATGTGTGAGGTCACCTCTCCGAACTGTCTGTGGTGCGCAGATCCCTTCGCAACATCTGGGAATCTTCACAGCATCTTGTGGAATTTTCCATTTGTGATGTCATGTCAGCACTTAAACAAAATTCCGATTTTGGAGTTTTTTGGATTTTGGGATTTCGGATAAGGGGTACTCAACCTGTATTATGTTTAGCGATGTACTGCCACAGCAAAACAACAAATTTCATGTTATATGCCAGTGATACTAAACCTGATTCTGACTCTATCTTTGCTGCATCAACTTGGAGGATTTTGCTTTTGAATCCTGCACAATGTAATATATTTTAAAATTCTTTCCACTTCCATGGTTTCAGCTATTAATTTGCAATGTTGTGCTTTGCAAAAGAGCCGCAAGATTTAAATATGCAACACTCATTACACACCTCCTATTCACCTTGCTGTCACAAGATCTAGAGAATGTAGGTGTGACCTATTTGGTGTGAATTAAACAAGGAAAACAAATACCTTGAGAAAGAAGTCAAAAAATATTCTCCCACCTCCTCTCTCAAGAGATTTATGTATAAAAGACACGTAGGAGAATTCCTTCACTTTATCATTGAAATGAAAATTATATCTTTTCAATATAAAGTTACAAGAAAATTTTTGATATGAAAATTTATTTAATAACCTTTCTTTATGTTTACACAGACACGTATTTCTGACAATTGGCACATTCTCTGCAGTAACTTGAAAATAACTTTTGGTAGCATCACAGACCCATTTGCAGACTCCAATATTTGGTATCATTTCAGACCAGGAACGGCATCAAATGCTCCTCGGTTCTACCAAAAGTGTCTGGAGACAAAGACGTTCTGCTCCTTCTTCTAAGTGACATTTAAAATGGAGTATAGAACTGCCTAAAATCATTAGATGCAGTATCTGTAGAAACAAAACTTGAATAACAAGAAGACCAAAGAAAGTAGGAGCAGGAAGAGGTCAACAAACAGTCTACTGGAGGAACTCAGCAGTATCTGTGGGAGGGAAGGAGCTGCTGACATTTCAGGTCAAGACCGTGCACCAGTACAGAGAGTGGAGAGGGGAGGTGGCCAATATAAATAGGAGAAGGGGAATGGGGAGAAGGATGATTGGTGAACAGATGGAGGGTGAAAGATAATAGGGAGGTTGTACAATGTGGGGGATGGGTGGTAAATGATAGATGGAAGGAGGAAAGAAATGAGAGCAGATGGAGTGAGGTTGGGGTAAATGGGGTGAAAAGGTTGGAGATAGCTGTTGGAGAGATATAAGCAGGAACACTACCTGAAAGACTACAAAAGCTTGATAAATAAAGGAAGTGATAATGGAAACTATTAGGTGAGGAGGGTAATGTGGGTGGGAAGGGGGTAAGCCTTTGGATGACTATATGTAGAGTGGGTGGTTAGAACCAGGAAGGGGAGGGGGGATGAAGTTAGAGAGTTTGGGGGATGGGTTGTTGAGGGATAGAACATAAAAATGGGAGGAGTGGAGGTAACCTTTGATTTTCCGCTTATCTCTCTTAATCTTGCTCCATCAGTCTCTCATCTTTATTTCTCCACTCTTCGGCCACCTACATCCATCATTTACCTGTCAGCTTCTCCCTCCCATTCCCAACTGCTCATCTTCACACCTACGTCAACCATAATGAAGTACTTTGAGAAGTTGGTTATGGTGCAAATCAACTCCTGCCTCGAAGATGTCCTGGATTTGCCTATTACCACAGCAGGTCCACAGCAGATGCAATTTCTCTGGCTTTTCACTCAGTTCTAGATAATCTAGACAACAGAAACTCATACCGTGCATGAAGCTATTGTGCATCAGCTACTGCTCAGTGTTCAACACAATCATCCCATTCAAACTCATCATCAAGCTTCAAGACCTGTGCTTCTGCTCCTCCATCTGCAGTTGGATACTCAGCTTCCTCATTGGCAGAACTCACAGTGAAGATCGTTAACACTATCTACCCGTCACTGAACATCAGCACAGGTGCACCTCAACAATGAATGGTTAGCTCCCTGTTCTACCCAATATACACTCAGTGACCACTTAATTAGGCACACCTGTACACCTGTTTGTTCAAATATCTAATCAGCCAATTATGAGGCAGCAACTCAGTGCCTTTCCCATAATTTTGGGGGTTTCTAACCAGGCCACCTTGCAAAAATGTCTGAATAATTATCACCAACATATCACTTGTGGACCCAGAAGAGCCAACACACTGGGCCACTGTTAGATTACCATCAGGAATACTTACTGTGACATCCTATGCCCACACTTTGTAAAGTCTGATCATCTGGCTGTACTTCTTCTCCCTGAGTATAGGCAGAGACTGAATACCAAAGCACCAGTAGAAAGGACCCCAAGAAGGTATGGACAAAGGAGGAAGAGGAGTGTTCACAAAGCTGCCATGAGTTGGTGCATTGGACAATCTTTAGGTCTGCTGAATATGTCACAGTTGTCACTGACTTCATTAAAACCTGTGATGCATGACTGTGTGCTTATGAGGACATATCATGCATACCTGAATCAAAAGTCGTGAATGAATGAGGAGATTCATAGTCTGCTGAGGGCTAGATCTGTGGCATCCAAGTCTGGTGAACTGGTAGTATACAAGAAATCCAGGTTTGACTTACAGAGGGCTACCTCAAGAGCAAAGAACAATTCCGATTGAGGTTAGAGGCAGAATCGGATGGTCATCAGCACTGGCAGGGTTTGCAGGCTACTGCTTCCTAAAAAATGAAACTTAACATCGTGAATTATAGTAATCCTTCACTGCCAGGTGAGCTCTATGCCTCTTAAGTTCACTTTGAAAGGGAGAATAAAACCACAGCTATGAGGATTCCTGCAGCATCCAGTAACCCTGTGATCTCTGTCTTGGAGGCTGACATCAAAATGTCTTTCCTGGTAAGGCTGTGAAAACCTGTGCCACTCAACTGGGGGGTGTGTTAAAATACATTTTCAATCTCTCGCTGCTAAAGTCAGAAGTTTCCACCTTCTTAAAAAGGGCAACATCCTGCCAGTGCCCAAGATGAGCAGGATGAGCTGCTGTAATGTCTATAATCCAAAGCACTCACATCTACAGCTTTGAGAAGTTGGTTACAGTTAGAATCAACTCCTGCCTAAGGAAAGCCCTGGACCCACTTCAATTTGCCTATCGCCGTAATAGGTTTACAGAAGATGCAATAACATTGACTCTTCACATAGCCTTGGATCACCTGGACGATACTAGTACCTACATCTGGCCGCTGTTTAACAAAATCATTCCTACAGTTCTGATGGAAACCTCCAAAACCTGGGCCTCTGTGCCTCCCTCTACAACTTTCTCACTGGAAGACACAGTCTGTGTGGATCAGAAATAACATCTCCACCTCGTTAATAATCAACTCTAATACACATCAGGGATGTGTGCTTAGATCACTCCTCTACCTTTTGACATACTGACCTTTAGAAATCACAGCATTGAGTGCAGGAGTTGGAATGCAATATTGAAGTGTATACATCATTGGTGAAGCCTAATTTTGGAGTATTGTATGACTTTTGTCACCATAGAAAGGTTGAACAAGTTAGGTCTCTATTCATTGGAGCGTAGAAGGTTGAGGGGGGATTTGATCAAGGTATTTAAAATGTTGAGAGGGATAGATAGAGTTGACGTGAATAGGCTGTTTCCATTGAGAGTAGGGGAGATTCAAACGAGAGGACATGATTTGAGAGTTGGGGGCAAAAGTTTAAGGGAAACACGAGGGGGTATTTCTTTACTCAGAGAGTGATAGCTGTGTGGAATGAGCTTCCTGTAGAAGTAGTAGAGGCCAGTTCAGTTGTGTCATTTAAGGTAAAATTGGATAGGTATATGGACAGGAAAGGAGTGGAGGGTTATGGGCTCAGTGCGGGTAGGTGGGACTAGGTGAGATTAAGAGTTCGGCACGGACTAGGAGGGCCGGAATGGCCTGTTTCCGTGCTGTGATTGTTAGATGGTTATATGGTTATATGTTGCCTGGATTGGGGAACATGCCTTATGAGAATAGGTTGAGTGAATTTGGTCTTTTGTCCTTGGAGTGACAGAGGATGAGAGGTGACCTGATGGTCACAGCACATTATCAATAAGAATTCCAGAGATTCCCAACTTTCTGTGAGAAAAAAATTCATATAAAGCTTATTTTTACATGACTGACCCTTTACCTTCCAACTATGTCCTACTTATCTTCAGTGTAAACATCTCAACATTTACCCCATCATGCCTCCCTAGGCTCTAAGTATTTCAATAAGATTAACCCTCATTCTTCCAAATTCTAAAGAACCCAAAACCAATTTCTTTTGTCACGGGTGATAGAACATCATCTCTTCAAAGTTATTAGTCAAAATAAGGACACTCAATTTCCCATAAACCTTGAGCTGAGTTTCAAAGTAGCAATATGTCTAGTGTTTGGGCACATAATTCCTAATGTCATTTGAAGAACACCAGTAATCAGGCAATCTCAGCACAACCTTTATTTGTATTCATGATGGCTCTGCATATAAATTACACAGTCATATTAGGGAGGGAAATATCTTCTTCTAATAATCTGAAAAGCATAAGAAGTGAATACTGAAAGAAAGGTAATGTCAGGAAATGTAGAGGAAGTTTGATCCAAAAGAAGAGCAGTGGAGATGACTCAAGTGATGAATGATAACTTTAAGAATAGACAGCAAAAATAGCAAGCCATAAGTGACCACAAAACAAGAGAGAACAGATATTAAATGCCACAGGCACCAGGATAACTGAAGGCAAGGAGCAACTGGTTGAGTTTGGCGGGTTCGATGGGTAAACAGGGAATGTGGATGAGAGATGGGTTTAAATAGGCTGCAGGTGATGAGCTGGAAAGAAGTGACAGGCAAATCCTCTTCTCTGGGTGGAGTCTGGGAGGTACCTCACTTTGCAGGCCTATAGGATTTTCCCTTCTATGGCCAGGACCTGACAGCGCAGGATGATGCAGGTGGGCCTGGTGGAACTCCTCAATGAACAATGGATCCAAGATGAAACTAGACGGCACCCAAGACTTCTCCTCCATGTCGTACACTTCCCAGTCAACCAGATACTGCACATCCTATCAACTATGACATGAATCAATCAACCAGCAAACGACCTACACGGGCCCACCTTCCACCATCCTGGGTTCTAGAGATGCAGGGTCAGATGGGTTTTGTGTTCCATGGACAATGGACTTGAGGCAAGATGTGTGGAAGATAGGTGAGATCTTGAGAGACGGTTGCAGCTGAAGGCTGGGTTGATGGGTTACTTTGAAGGAACCAATGAACAGGAACGAGTACTTGTGTGTGTCAGTACTCAGGGGCTGATCTTGTGTGGACAGCAAGACATGGTCACCAAGTTGGAGTAGTCTGGTTGGTCTGGTGGCAGTAGACATAGTTGGCAGGAAAGATGGCCTTCTATGTCCTCTTCAAGCATTCCGGCAACAGTGGACCAGGGCCCTGGTGGATGGGACCTCCACTGTTGGCACTTCTGTGGGGAACAATGTGTATTTGTAGTCATGATGCACTTCAAAGGGTGACATACTTGTGGTAGATGAGGTATGTAGATTGTGGAGCAGTTCAGCCGAGATCAGATATTTCTTCCATGTGGAAGAGTTAGAGGCAGAGAAGCATCACAGAAATTTCTCCACTTGCTGATCGGCGGTTTCAGACTGACCATTGGTCTGCAGATGATAACCAAAGGAAAAACTCACTGAGGTGTGGAGGAGGGAGCAGAAGGCTTGCCAGAAGCAGGAAATGAATTGGGACCCTGGTTCGACACAATATCCTGAGGGGAAACTGTGGAGATGAACTACATGTTGGAGAATCAGCAGCTGATGGAATTTTGAAGAGGGCAGTGAAGTGGGCCACCTTGGAGAACTGGTCCGCCACTAGCATGATCAACATGGCCCCATCAGAAGGTGGCCAGCCAGTGATGAAATTCAACAAGTGTGTCGGCTGGAACAGGCTTGTGCTGTAGGGCCTGGCAGATCTGGTTTTCAAGATCTCAAACAATTGGGGTAAGAATCTAAGATAATGGAAATCCTGGTTCATCTGGATCGAACTGTCATGACAGGGCATCTGCCTTAGTGTTCTGGCAGGTGGGTCAGTAGGAGATGGTGAAGTTGAATTGTTTGAAGAAGAGGCCCCAGTGAGCCTGACATGGGTTGAGTTGGTGGATCTGTTGTATGGTTATGAGGTTCCAGTGGCCAGTCCAGATCAGGAACGGATCGGTGTTACCCATCAACTAATGTCTCCATTCCTCCACGGCCCATTTAATGGCACATAGCTTCCTGTACACTACTTCATAATGGTGCTGTGTGGAGTTGAATGCAAGAGAAGAAGGCACAAGGATGCGTCTTCCCATCCAGTCCTCTCTGGAGGAAAAAGGGCCCAGTCAGATGCATCCACCTCTACCAAAAATATACAAAGGGTTTTGGATGACGGAGAATGGGAGCATTAGTGAAGTTTCTCTTAAGCTCCACAAAAGTGTGGTCCATGGTAGCAGACCAAGTTATCTGTGAGGTAGATGATTTGGTTAGGGAGGTGAGAGGTGTTGCAATTTGGTTGTAATTCCTGGTGAGATGGCAGTAGAAGTTGGAGAAGCCCAAGAAGCATGCTGGCTGTCTAAGGATGCGCGGTCGGGACCATTAAACAATGGCACACATATTTTCTGGGTCCACAGTTATGCCATGGGATAAAGGGATGTAACTCAGGAAGGAAATAACTACGTTGTGGACCGGACATTACTCTGACATGCAGTATAGATGATTTTCAAGGAGGTATTGAAGGACTGAACAGATTTGACAGATGGTCTTGGGTGCTCTTGGAGAAGATGAGAATGTTATTGGTATAGACAAGCACATAACTGTGGAGCATGCCTCAGAGGATCTTGTTAATGAAGGCTTGGAAAATGGCTGAACTATAGGAAAATCTTAAAAGCGTCACCAAGTATTTGTAGTGGCCTCTGGGTGTAATGAACACAGTCTTCCACTCATCCCCTGGCAGACGGACCAAATTATATGGGCTCTGTAGACCCAGTTTGGTTAAGATCTGAGCCCCATGGAGTGTTTCAAACACTCTATCCATCAAGGGGAGATGGTGGAAATTCTAAATCGTGATTTAATTGTGTGCACATTGGTTGATGTAGTTTTGGAGACCATCATCATCCATTTTGACAAGAACAAATCCTTCACCAGCTGGGACTGGGATGGTCAAATGAAGCTGTGCTGTAGGGCTTCTGCAATGCAGTCATTCATGGAAGGGGAGAGGGAAAACTGATGATCTCTGGGTGGGGTCATGGCCAGGAAGAGATCGATCTGTAGTCTGTGAGGTGGCAGGGTACTGGTTTCCCTTTTACTGAAAGCAACAGCTAAGCTGAGGTACATTTGTGGGAGTTTGATGAGGTTGAGGGTTTCCTCCATCTCCACTGATTTACGGTGTGAAGTCAATGAGGTTGCAGGCAAGTGGGTCCCCAGCTCAGCAGTGGACTGGATGAACAGATGAAGTGAGGGTCATGAGTGGAGAGCCAGGGGTAAGCCAAGATTAGAGGGGTGTTGGCGGACTCATTAAGGAGACGATGGACGGACGCACGGTGCTCTCCGAAGCTCATATGCACAGACCGTGTGTGCATCCTGAACATCCCAGACCCTGAAGGGTCATCCATCAATGGCTGACACAGAGTCCAGTCCAGAAAAATGCCTGCTGTGCCGATATCTACCAGAGACCCCTGTACACAGGGAGCCATTGGGGTGTGGAAGAGGACATAGAGAATGATTCGGGCTATAGTGCTAGAACAAGGGTCTGATAGAAGGCCCCTCATCTCTAGCTGGTGATGCCACTTTCACAGATGCAGTGGGCATTTGATGTACGGG
This sequence comes from Hemitrygon akajei, assembly GCF_048418815.1. Classification (NCBI taxonomy): domain Eukaryota; kingdom Metazoa; phylum Chordata; class Chondrichthyes; order Myliobatiformes; family Dasyatidae; genus Hemitrygon; species Hemitrygon akajei. The sequence continues at coordinate 164,922,217 of NC_133128.1, read as the reverse complement.
TGGTCAGCTACTCTGAAGAAAGCACATACGTTGATACGCTCTTGCGGTGTTAAGTGCTCTCTCCCAATCTGCGTGGGTTCTGGAGGTGTGGCTGATGAAGGTCCTGCAGCTTGAATTGGTTCTGGGAATGAAACTGGCGCTCTGGCTGATAACCTAAAGGGTTATTCCATAAGACACTCGCCAATACGGACGGGCAGAGTGATGAGGTTCTTGAGTGATGAACTGTCTCAGCGAGACAGTTCACCTTTCAAGCGCTCTGAGAAGCTGTGATGGTAATTGGCCAGCAGCATTTCTGCATTCGCTGTGAAGGTCCTGAATCTAACTGAGTCATGACACAGGTAAATTATACAAACTGCAACCTCCCTTCCACTTCCTGTGTAGTTGAAAACCTGGTGCATCACAGTGATGAATTCCTCATATTTATTGCAAATGATTCTTTTATATCCTAGTTAGCAGTGGCATGAGTCAGAGCTCACCTAGTCAAGAGAGAGACCTCTCTGTCAGGAAATATAGAGGTGGTTTAAGATGGGTGACAGCTTACTGGCAGTTCATAATTCAAGAAATACAACTAAATGATTTATTAATAACAGCTTTTCTGTGGAAAATTGTGGTAAACAATCATTGCAAGCAATGAAGAGGCAAGTGAAGGTGAGCTGACTCAAAGGTCGAGGCATGCTGGTGCGATGCAAATTTGGGGCAAGGTCGAGGCACGTTCGAGGAGAAGTGGTTGGAGCAAGATTGAGGCATGTTCGAGATGGAGTCAAGGCATTTGAAATGGCGAAAAGTTGGACCAGAGGAGTTTGGGAGTACATCAATCTAAATCAAGAGCAAGGTTGGATTGATCTAAGTGCCAAGCTGATTTAGAAAGTTTGGGTATGTGCCGAAACATGACGGCAGGCTTTAAGCCCAGAGTGTATCGAAGCAACAGGGCCGAAGTCTTAGAGTGTGGTATGACCAAATATTTGGGCAATTTAGTGCCGGGTTGAATGGATTGAAAAGGCCAGGTGTTGGGAGTTGGTTCTGCTCACTGCTACGCGATGTTACTTTGCTCTCCACGGCACTGAGGCGGATACTGTGGCCTGTTCCAGCTGTTCCAGCTTCATGTCTGTGAACTTTGTTTTACACCACTGTGTGATGAACTGAGGCTGAGGCTGTGGGCCTGATCCGGCTGCTCCGAGCTTCGTGTCTATGGACTCACACTGGGTTTAAATAGGCTGCAGGTGATGGGTTGGATATGAGTGGCAGGTGATTCCTTTTAGCTGGATGGAGACTGGGAGGTTCTTGCCTGTGCATGCCTAACAGGTAAGTGCATAAGTATTTCCTCTTACAAAATTTGTTGTTAAGAAGTGACAGTACAGTCAAATGAAATATTGAACTATGTGAGGGCAATTAAGTAAAGTTAGAAATTGTAATAAAGATATTATGAAAAAGATTTATAGTTTCCCAAATCAAAAGTACTTTGCAACTAAGTATGCATGAGATTAGTGGAAAATGGATTCATTCCACTGGACACACAAATGCAGGAAGCATAGGGAATTTATTTTATAAGGGAATGTGTATATAAAACTTTGAGATTCAGTCAGCCTGACTTTAATAATAGAATGTATTTGCACTAGTCTCCTGTTATATTAACTTTCCGATGTTGCTTTCCTTTGAACTTCACTGTAATTAAAACTGAATAGGCCATCACTACCTATTGACTATTAATGGCTAAATTTAAGATTAGTTCTAATGTCTTGATGCTGAAAAGTACCCTTTGCTAGACTTTAACATGTAAAACAAATGGTTTATATTGGTTGTGAATCTTTTACTATGGTATGTTCAGTACACCATCTTCACTTGCTGTTTTTACAATAGTTGACAAAACAGGAAACCCATGTATACCACCTATCATGCAAATTACACACGCATGAATTCAAAAAGAAAATATTCTATTTCAGAGAACTTCACTCACACACTAAGTCCATTATAGAAGTTGTACAAACCTACAATTGATTTCCAATTATTATTTTTAATACAAAAAAAGATCTCAGTGTTGGTGTGAAAGCAGTTTGTGTCCTGCTGTATACCTGTAGTAAAACAATAAGTTACACATTCATTTCCATGCGAATAATTTTCATTCACTCAAGGAATGAGGGCTTCCCAGTCTGAGCTATAAATAAAATGTACTTGTTTCCATTTTGTAAACAGTAATGTAATTTTTGTTAAATATACAAAAATTTGTATTAAAGCATATGTATAAATCACATGCAAATCACTATAGAGTGTTGAATTTAAAGCCAATAACTTACCTTGTCTCATCAATGTAAACTGCTTCAAGCACTGAGGCTGCATATTCTATATTCTTTTTTAAATCTGTCACGTTGATCTCGCCTTTCTCTAGCTGCTTCACAAGACATCGTAGCCTGAAATGGAAAGAGATTACATTACAGATCTTTTAACCACCGCAAAGACGGATAATTTTTCCATTTTTACACGACTTTAACCTAAATGGATGTAAATGTTTTACTAACTTTGAGAAACAAACTTGAAAAATGAGAATATTTTTCACAAGCAGTTGATATTCCACTAGAAACATTCTGGAGTCTGATCCCAGGAAAGTTTCTATAAGAAATCTAAATTTGAGTCAGATAGGAGGAACTTCTATTTATTTATCATGATGATGGATCTGGTTACGACTAGATTGCGTCAAATCACAGGCAAAATATTATAGTACTGTGAAGATATAGAACAGTTCTATTTAATCTTGCACATGGAGGCACCGTGTGTGCAATAATATCCAAGCTGAAGGTTGTAACAGTATTGTTCCCTGAGTTATTTCAAACTACTCAAGTATACGCCATCCTTCTCAACTTCAAAAAGTAATTCTAAGGAATTACCAATGAAAGCTGAGGACTGATCCTAAACGTCATATCACAAACACAAGAAAATCTGCAGATGTTGCAAATCCAAAGCAACATACACACAAAATGCTGGAGGAACTCAGTAGGCCAGGCACCATCTATGGACTAAACAGTCGATGTTTCAAGACTTGGATAGGAAGAGGAAAAGTCAGAGTAAGAAGGTGGAGGGAGGAGAGGAGAAAGGACAAGGTGGTAGGTGAAACAGAGGGGTGGGATGAAGATTTGGCATGTTGATTGGTGAAAGAGGTAAAGGGCTGGAGAAAGGAGAATCTAGTAAGGGAGGACAGAAGACCATGGAAGAAAGGGAAGGGAGAGGAGCGTCAGAGGGAAGTGATGGGCAGATAAGGAGATAAGTCGAGAGAGGGAAACAGGAATGGGGAATGGTGAAGGAAAGAAGGGGGGCAATTACCAGAAGCTTGAGAAATCGATGCTCATTCCATCAGGTTGGAGGCTATGCAGACAGAATATAAGGTGTTAAACCTCGAACCTGAGAGTGTCCTCATTGCAGCAGTACAGGAGGCCATAGATTGATATGTTGCAACAGGAATGGGAAGTAGAATTGAAATGGGTGGCCACTGGTAGATCCTGCTTTTTGTGGCGGATGGAGTGAAGGCACCCAGTGAAGCAGTCTCCCAATCTACGTTGGGTGTCACCGATATACAGGAGGCCACACTGGGAGCACCGATATACAGGAGGCCACACCGGGGGCACAGGATACAGTAGATGACCCCAACAGACTTGCAGGTGAATTGTCGCCTAAACATAATAAACTGGTTTACCTTCATCCTGAATACAAATTCTTTAAAAAGGATCAGAAAAGCCTCCATGTGACATACAAGTACTGCACAAAGCGAAAAGCACTTAATAATTTGAACACAAATATTAATTAAGAGTCATTGAGCTATGGCAATTGTTAAATAATATTTAGATTTCTGAAATGAAAAAGCATTAATCCTTACAGCTAAACAATAAGAGCCTTAAATATTGTCTGCGCTTATCAAAATAGAGTTCCATCAGAGAAAATACATTAGTTCATTCTGTTGGAAGTTAGATAAGTTCTAGAGCATTGATGTAAATCCAACTTCTGTTGTGTGAATAAATCCAGCCCTGAGAATGAAGCAGTCGTTATTCGGCTTAGCAAATTACTGCAGAGCAAGGAACCTCATTTAAATATATTCATTACAGGTATAGAACAATATAACCTCATGTAGAAATTCTGAAAAAGAACATTAGTAAAATTGGAATCCTCACGGTAGACCTATGTAAATATCAAAGAAAGAAGATCCAATTGGATAGCTGCCAAAAATGCCAGCTGGGATCATGACATGTGATTAACTTGACTCAGTGTATGGAGAGCATAAAATTTCTACCGCTTGTTCATTATAGTGTAATGATTTCAATGCTCAGCCAATACTGAGCATGCATTTGATTGCCTTAGCACAGAACCAGTCTTAATTTCGCAAGAGGCCCATAGCTGTTAAAGTTTGTTTGCTTGTTCAAAATAGATGCACCTATTAAAAAGGAGATCCAGTTTGTCTGGAACTCGTTAATTTTAGACTTATGTGACAACAAGGGGGAGAGTCTGCTCCATGGTAATCTTCAGATGTTTTGATGAAGAAAAGCAGAGATATTGGGATCAACAGAATTCCCCAATGGCCTATAGGCTCTCATTTACAAGGTGGTAGAAGGAGTTGTTTGTGGTGGACAATGCAGTAATGATCAGAATAAAATGGCACAGGAAGTTTGATGGCCTCAGACACACGGTCAAGGTTCATGGAATGGAGCTATAGGCAACACCACCCTGAAACTACAACATCGATTCCAGGCACTGCTGATTGCTTCATATTTTAGTTATTGTATTTTAGCATGGCTAAATATTGATGCGTGGTGTCTGTAATACCTTCTCTGTGTTGTCAAATAGCACCATGTACCACAGAGAAGTCGGCATTTGTTAAAGGACAAACATCAGACATAATGCCACAAAATGCTGAAACACTGTGGGGTCATCTGTACAGCCAAAAGGCAAATGTTGACGTCTTGAGTTGAGGTCTTGGATCAGGAAGCTTGAAAGGGAAGAAGAACAGCAGAAGGAAGGCATGGGACAGAAGCTGGTGGTTAACACCAGATGGGGAACGTATGATAAGCAGATGGACCCAAGTATGGGAAGGGGAGAGATGGAGAAGATGAACAAAAAAAGAGAAGCAAACTTTGCAAACAGGTGAGTGTGCATATGAGAAGAACACCAGAGCTGTGGGTTACCTAGAAAATTCAATGTCCCTACCATTGGTTGTAATCTATCCAAACAGAATATGAGATAAGTCCCTTACAAACTACCTGCTGTTGAAAGCATTTTTAACTGTGCACAACTGAGAGAGTGAGCTGGAGCTTTTAGCTGCAACTTATCAGCGCTACTGACCCAACTACACAGCAGTCCCACTGATGTCACATCCTGCTTACTCTCCATACCTCTGGTTGACATCTGTGTCTCATAAACTCTTGTATTCATCAACAGAACACGTGCAACGCACAATGCAAGTGTGCAGGCATTAGTTGGTAATTTGGTCAATAACTTAACACCTGTACCCAACCCATTGCCACCTTGGAGTCAAATTTTCTGATCACAAAATAATTATTTAGGTTTATTTTCTCTAATCAAATGCTTAGCTTTATATGAATGTGTTCTTAAGCTGCTAATTATCTGACAGAAATAACTTGAAGATTTCATGTGACAATTCAGAAACTCTTAACGACATGATTAAACCTCCAATGCAGAGGATTGCAAGAAGCCGCAGGGAATTGTAGACCCAGCCAGATCCATCACAGGCGCAACACTGCACGGCATCTCCAAGAGGTGGTCCCTTAAGAAGACTGTCACCATCTGACACACATGCCCTCGTCACCTTACTACAATTGTGGAGGGTTGGGGATTAGAGGGTCCTGAAGACCAATGCTCAGCTTTTTAAGAACAGCTTCTCCCCTTCATCATCAGATTTCTGATCGTTTGATGAACCCATGAACACTACCTCATTATTCCCTTCGCACTATTTATTTACTATATTTTTGTAACTTTTTGTAACTTTATGTTTTGCCCTGTACCGTTGCCACAAAACAAATTTCACAATATATGTCAGTAATAATAAACATCATTGATTCTGATTCTGAAACCGAGCATATCTCCACTCTTCAATAAGTTTTGAAGGGTGCCGTGTTAGCACAGTGATTAGCGCGACGTTATTACAGCTTGGGATGGTCCAGAGACCGCAGTTCAATTCTGGTGCCACCTGTATGGAGTTTGTACATTCTCCCCGTGAATCGCTTGGGTTTCCTCTGAGTGCTACAGTTTCCTCCCACAGTCCAAAAATGTAGTGTAGTAGATTAATTGGTCATTGTAAATTGACCTGTGATAAGGTTAGTGTTAACCAGGTGGGTTGGTGAGCGGTGCTGCTTGTCAGGCCGTAAGGGCCTGTTCTGCGTTGTATCTCTAAAAAGCGATCAAGTTGCTGCATACTTCAATGTCACTCAATTTAACTACTGTAATTTTACGTGGGATTAAAGGAGAACCTTGTTAAAATTTCTTTTATATCACTGAAAATGTTGACCACACTGCTACTTGCAAGATTAGCATTCTTACCTCTAATTCACATTTTTGAGAGCTCGTGTTTTTGAGAGCTCGTGAGACTCCATTGACTTCAGGCTGAAGATCCAAGTTGACATTTCAGTAGTACTGTGGATACACTCCGCTATGCGGCATGCCATTATCACATTGACATTTGTGAGAACTTCCTGTGAAGCAAATTTGCCATTGTATGACTAGTATTTAACACTCCAGTGAGTAAAGCGCTTGGAAATATACTGAAAGAGGCCTGAAAGATGTTGTAGGAAATGAAAGTCTTCCTTTCCTTTTTATGTCACTGCTACATTTCAGTTCTCTGCCATTGCTACAATAAACATAGCAACTTTGTTAACATTTATTTCTTTTAAAAGCCGCTATGGACACAGATAATGACAAAGTGAGTAATTTTTGTTTGATTGTAATTACATTTTAAGGAAGAAAGAAACATCTACACTAAGGAAACAGGAGCAAGTTGCGATTTTAAGCTGAATAAAAACAGACAGAATATTTCATGTAGTGTTACTAGTCTTTAGTTTACTGACCTGAAGTACTTCTAACAATAGTTTGGAAACTTACGAGCTGTTCAGTAAGATTATGTAATACAGGCCTACAATACGGAGCTCAAACAGGAAACTTCACTTGCAAAAGTATTTCAGTGTCTGATTGGTATATCTTTTGTTTAAAAATAAAAAGAATCCAGGAAAGTGGACCTAGTGTCCAGTTTGGATTAGTTGGTTGTAGAATTTCTATTGTGTCTTAGGTTATGGGTTCAAGCTGTAGTGCAGAACCTGAGTAAATAAAATAAGGCGACTGTCGAATGTGGTTCTCAGATAGGGCAGCCTTTCTTCATGTTCTTTCCTTTTAGTGAGATCACATGGTAGAGTCCACCATGACTGTTCCAGTAATCCAGGGGAACACAAAATACCTCATTCCAGATGTAAGGGATGTTTCTGAAGTTTTGATATGTTTGTCTTCAATTAAAAAGAAAGCTTAATTATGGTGATTTTTGCCTTAGTGTGTTCACCCATGGAATATTACTTAAAATGGTTGTGATAGTTTAGAGATATTAAAAAAGACAAGGGAGTTCAGAATACAGGTAGATCAAATAATTAGGAAGGCAAACGGAATGTTGGTCTTTTGATGTTGCAGTGTTCTCTGAGCTTGGCAATTAGCTTTGCAAACATTACACCACCAGTCAAGGAGACATCCTCAGTGTTGGCGTTTCTCTCTGGGAGTGCTGGTGTTGGTCTTTATTGAAAGAGAGTGATGCACCAAAATAAGGAAATCTTGCCAGATCTATACAGGACTTTGAGCCCACATTTGTTGTATTCCATATACTTGTAGTGTGCTCACCTTATTTAAGGATATGTTTTATTTTGAGACAATACAGTGAAAGTTTACCAGGCCATTTCCGGAACTGAGGATTTGATGAGTGAAAGACTGAGTGGAATGGACCTATATTCTCTGGAATTTAAAAGAAGAGAAGATGACTCATTAAAGTTAACAAGGCTCTCAGGGAGATTGATGGGATAGATGCTTTGTGAGGATATTTACCCTGCTGGGAGAATTCAGAGCAAGGAAGCATTACCCTAGGAAAAAGGCCAGCCATCTAGGATTGAGATGAGGATAGGAGAATTTCTTATCTAAAACCTTGTAAGCCTTAGAAATTTTCTGCTTCAGAGTGCTGTGTATAACGAATCTCAGTGTATTAGAGGTCAAAATAGAATACTTGATCATAGGGTCAATCAAGGGGTCATGGAGACGTGGCACGGAAACAGAAGTAGGCTGAATGAGTAATAGGGCTAAATCTCACTCCAACTTCTTCTGTACTTACCAAAGCAGCAAAAGCATTTGAAGATTGTCAGTGATCATTAAGAACTTGCCAATGTGATGAAGTTTCTGAATCAATATGGTTTTTACCTTCAACACAAATATCAGTAAAGTCTGGCAACAACCATCACAAAACTGGAATTTTCATTTACTTCATCAGTTCAAGCTACTGTGAGGGCGTTATTAGGGAACTGAGTCATTGAGTCTCAGAATCATACAACATGGACATAACCCAACTAGTCTTGGCAGGCCAAGGCAGCTTTCTGAGCCAGTCCTATCTGACAGCATTCGTCCAGATTCCTCTAAACCATCCTTATTCATGAACCTGTCAAAATGTATTTTAAATGTCATAGAGAATATCTTTTTTTAATTAGTTTTTTTATACATTTTCTACATAGCTACAGATAAAAAAAAACCCCGGATCAAAATGAAGAACATTGATACAGTGCAAAAATAAACATACAATAATAATATGATACAAAGAAAGATAATTGAGAAAGCACCCAAATTGAAGACATGTAAAATTAGTATCCTCCCCAAGCCCCACAACAAAAAAAAACTCCAGACCAACCACAACACAATATAGAGAATATAAATCAGGACAATCAAACCCCCAAAACTATAAATACATTTAGCAACAGAAGATATTAATGCCTACTACAAAAAAAAAGCTGAAAGCAAGGGACCGAAAAAAAACCTTAGTTAAGAGGAAGGTTATGAAAGTACTCAATAAAAGGTCCCCAGACCTTATGAAACTTTAAATCCGAATTAAGGACTGAATAATGAATTTCTTCAAGGTCTAAGCAGGCCATAATATCGTTAAGCCATTGAGCATGTGTGGGTGGGGCAACATCTCTCCATCTAAGGAGGATTAAACGTCTAGCCAGGAGAGAGGCAAAAGATAATATTCAACACTTAGTCAAACTCAGACATAAATCTGTCTCACCCCAGAAACCGAACAAAGCAATTAAAGGGTTAGGTTCTAGGTGGTGATTCAGCATATACGATAACGTTATGAAGACATCTTTCCAAAATTTCTCCAAGCTAGGACAAAGCCAGTACATATGAATGAGAGAGGCCTCGCCCCTTTTGCATTTATCACAAAGCGGACTGATGTTAGAGTAAAACCGAGATAATTTGGATTTAGACATATGGGCTCTATGAACAATCTTAAACTGTAAAAGGCAATGGCGAGCACAAAGAGAGGTTGAGTCAACCGATTTGAGAATCGAGTCCCAAGTCTCATCAGATAAGAAGGTATTTAAATCATGCTCCCAAGCCATTTTAATTTTATCCACAGGGGCACGTCGTAGGGCTGCTAATTTATCACGAATAAATGATATTAAACCTTTACCTAGTGGATTAATAGAAAGAAATAAGTCCATAACATTTTTCTCAGGCATTTCAGGGAAGTTAGGGATTAAAGGAGTAATAAAGTGTCTAATTTGGAGATATCTAAAAAAATGAGCATTAGGCAGATTGAATTTAGCAGAGAGCTGTTGAAAAGAGGCGAAGCGATTATCAATAAAAAGATCTTCAAAATGTCTAATGCCCTTCCTATACCAATCATGGAAGGCTGAGTCATACGTAGTAGGTAAAAAAAGGTGATTATGTGAGAATATCTTTTAAACATTATTTAGAAGTGGAAGGAATGGATTTGAAAATAAATTTTATTCTGCAGGAAGTATTTATAGCATCAACACCTTCCAATATTCCACACCATTCTCTCTTTATCTGTTCAATTATCCAACTTAATTTCAAAAGGACCTGCATTTCATGTTAATTAAAATGCAAGAACACCTTCTATATGATTATACATGTTTTACAAGATCATCCATAAGGTATCTATAAACTATATGCAATTTCACAGTTGTACAAACATTTTGATCTCATTCAAAAATTCAAATATTAAGGACTAATTATTGATTTATTGGTTAATACAGCACTACATCTACCTCCTAACAATATTATAAATATTCCTGAACTTGAAAGTGTACAATGCCATGTTTGCATAGAAATTCATCACCATTTAAATAAAGTGCCAGGTAGAAATCCAAAAAGCAAAAGAATGTAGATGTTGGAAACTCCAAATAAAATCTAATGTGCTCAAAATTCCTTAGAAGGACAGGTAGCATCTTGCAGAGAAACAGAGATAAAGTTTCAAGTCAATAATCTTTCATCAGAACTGATAAAAGTTGGAGAAAAAAGATGCGGGGCAACAGTGAGGCAGGACAGAATTCAAAGATGATCTGTAATTAATGCTGGAGGATCTCAGCAGGTCAGGCAGCATCTATGAAGGGAAATGCAAAAAAGTTGGAAGGCATCTTGTCATGTTCTGCCAGAGGAGTTGGCGAAAGCAGAAAACAGTTCCTACATGGAAGTGGCATTTAGACATAACAATAAAGTAGGCAAGGCTAAGATCCTAATATAGGCAAAGGGGTTTACTGTGGTCAGACAGAAGGTTAGCATGGATGTAGTGTGCCAAAGGGCCCATTTCTGTGCTATACTATTCAATGAACTTGGTGCTTAAAAGTGCAGGTGAATTTCCAGTGTTCTAAGTATTCAACAACCACTGATCCTCTACCTCAATGTCAAATTTCTGTTCACTCACCACTCATCTTGATGCCTTTTGTGTCTAGAAATCTAATTTTCTCTTAACTATATATGACATCACCTCCAGAGCATTCTCTCCTAGAGAATCACATAGATTCATCACCCTTTGACTGAAAGTATTTCTTTTGATCTCTGTCTCAAAGATCTTATCCTATATTTTGAGACAGCAATCCCTGGTTTGACACCTCTAAAGCCCAGAGAAACATTCTCCCTACTTGCAGCTTGTCAAACCTTGTCATAATTTTGTACTTTTTAATAAGGTCTCTTTTCTTTCATTGAAATCCTAGGAAACAGAGATCAAGTCAACCCAGTCTCTCTCCATCCTGGGAATCAATCTAGCTAACATTTGTTACTCTTAGGTTAGGAAGCTAAATCTGCATACATTGTTCCAGGTGTGGTCTTATCAAGGACAAAATCTCTTGCAATGAAGGCCAACATGCCATTTGCCTTCTTAACTGCTTGCTTCACCTACTTGTTTGCTTTCACTATTTGGCATAAAAGGACATCAGGATAACTTTATGCATTATTATTTTCCAATCTATCACAATTATCGTAATATACTGACCTTCTAATCTCTACGCTTCATTCTTATCCATGTTATGTTGCACCTGTCATCTATTGCCCACTTGCTCTACTTGTATAAATCAGCTGCATTCTTTTCTCACCCAATAACCTATCCAGGTTTGTGGCATCAGTAAAATCAGAAATATTACATTTGGTTCACTCATCTGAATCAGCATGATGTATTGCCAATAGCTGGGGCTTAACACAGCATCACTGCAGGACACCAATTGTTACTGTCATCACCTCTAAAAGCACTAGGTTCCTCCTACTCTTTATTTACTGTCTATTAATTAATTTTCAACCCATGACTGTACAGCACCTTCAGTTCAGTTTGCTATAATTTTCCACACTAATTTCTTCTTCTTCTCCCAAGGTTATTAGAAGGAGGAGAGGGGATCTGATTGAAACATATAAGATTATTAAGGGATTGGACACGCTAGAGGCAGGAAACATGTTCCTGATGTTGGGGGAGTCCAGAACCAGAGGCCACAGTTTAAGAATAAGGGGTAGACCATTTAGAACGGAGTTCAGGAAAAACTTTTTCACCCAGAGAGTTGTGGATCAATGTAATGCTCTGCCTCAGAAGGCAGTGGAGGCCAATTCTCTGAATGCTTTCAAGAAAGAGTTAGATAGAGCTCTTAAAGATAGCAGAGTCAAGGGATATGGGGAGAAGGCAGGAACGGGGTACTGATTGTGAATGATCAGCCATGATCACATTGAATGGCGGTGCTGGCTCGAAGGGCCAAGTGGCCTACTCCAGCACCTATTGTCTAGTGTTATATGGTGTTTAGTAAACAGCTTTAAGGTGTCTTACCACCAGATTCCAAACTGGAGTGTGGGCCAGGATACCCAAGTCCTAAATATTTATATTTGTATCAAATTCTATAAAAATGGTTAGTATTCTTAAAGAATTGCACTAGATATTTAAGCAATAATCCTGTAATATTTTCTGCACACTAATTTCTTGTATGGGAGTTTATCAAATTTCTTCTGAAAAACCCTCATAGCACTTTCCTCATAACTGAGATAAGGCCAAATGATCTATAGTTTTCTACTTTACTCTCCCTTTTCTGCCTCTTGTTTCTAAGATTTTTTTACTGAACCTCATATTGGACTCAATACTTAAGCTGTCTATTTCCCTTCTCATAGGGAAGGCTCCTGCTGCTTTTTAAAGGCACATTATTCTTTAAAACTGCACTTTTAACATTATCAAACCCAGTGGTACTTTTGCCGGCAACCCTATTTCATGGAAGCGTAAAGCTTGAAGCAGATAATATAATAACAATGAGACATTACTTTCAAAGGTTTAATCATATAATGAGGACCCTTCACTATTTTAATGACATTGCACTGGACATTGTAACTTCACCACATGTGCAAACATGTGTGCTCATATGCACACACACACACACACACACACACACACACACACACACACACACACACACACACACACACACACACACACACACACACACACACACACACACACACACACACACACACACACACACACACACACACACACACACACACACACACACACACACACACCTCAGCAACATGCCTAACTGCGCATCTTGTAAGTGGTGAAGCAATAAATATTTGAATGCAATGCCACCAAATCTAACAGGAACAATCTGCTTGGTACTGCCGGTAATATCTGAAAGGAAATTGTTAAAATTTATATGTGCATTACAACACTACTTGTAAATTACAAAACTAAAAGGAAAACTACATTACATCGACTAGCAAGCTAAATTGTTTCCATGAAATCACAAGATTTTCAAAATGACTTCAATATACATGGAGTTTGAATATTTTGTGTTTTAGGTTTGGTTTGGTTTGATTTTTAAGTTGCTATTATTTGACAAAACAGATTATTTTTTATTATTTTAAATAAAACCTTCAATTCAGAGTATAATTTGTTAAATGTGTTCTGACTTTTTCCAAGTCACCATGCTCAAGCGAGAGAATCTCAAACAACACAATTTCCATCATTACAATTATAGTATTCCACTAATTTTCACTTCTATCATTATTGAATCTAAATGTATTCAAGGAATACGAAGTATCTAAGGTTTTCATTATAGCCAATTTTTTTTTAACATTATTCACTGTGCTGGCAACATACCGCAAATCATGTTCAAAAATCTTTCAAAAGAGGAAAGAACTCCTTTGAAAAATAACTCCTTAAGAGTTAAAAGTTGAAAGCAAATTTATTATCTATGTACACATATGTCATCACGTACAACCCTATGATTTGTTTTCTTATGAGCATACACAGTAAATCCAACACAATAGAATCAATGAAAGATGGCACCCAACAGGACACTCAAAGAACAAAAGACAACAAACTGTGCAAATGCTAAAAGAAAGGAAAAACTAATAATAAATATTATTTATCCTATGATACTTCCTAAGAAGGTTGGCGTCATTCAATGTCTGTAGTGAGATGCTGAAGATGTTCTATAGGTCAGTTGTGGAGAGCGCCCTCTTCTTTGTGGTGGCGTGTTGGGGAGGAAGCATTAAGAAGAGGGACGCCTCACGTCTTAATAAGCTGGTAAGGAAGGCGGGCTCTGTCGTGGGCAAAGTACTGGAGAGTTTAACATCGGTAGCTGAGCGAAGGGCGCTGAGTAGGCTACGGTCAATTATGGATAACTCTGAACATCCTCTACATAGCACCATCCAGAGACAGAGGAGCAGTTTCAGCGACAGGTTACTATCGATGCAATGCTCCTCAGACTGGATGAAGAGGTCAATACTCCCCAATGCCATTAGGCTTTACAATTCTACCGCCAGGACTTAAGAACTTTTTAAAAGCTATTATTAATGCTTTTTGAGATAGTGATTTAGATGCATATCATATTTTTTTTACTGAGTTAAGTATTGTATGTAATTAGTTTTGCTACAACAAGTGTATGGGACATTGGAAAAAAGTTGAATTTCCCCATGGGGATGAATAAAGTATCTATCTATCTATCTATCTATCTATCTATCTATAAGCAATAAATATTAAAAGCATAAGATAAAGAGTCCTTGAAAGTGAGCCCATAGGTTGAGGGAACAGTTCAGTGATGGGGTGAGTGAAGTTATCCCCTCTGGTTCAAGATCCTAACGGTTGAAGGGTAATTACTGTTCCTGAAACTGGTGCTGTGGGTCCTGAGGCTCCTGTACCTCCTTTCTGATGGCTGTCAAGAGAAGAGAGCATAGCCTGGATAGTGAAGGTCCTTGATGATGGATGCTGCTTTCCTATGACAGGACCTTGTGTAGATGTGCTCAGTGATGGAGAGGGCTTTACCCATGATGTGGTATCTTTGCTGTTCAGATGTTCCAGGGTTGAGTGAAGAGCCTATGAAATGCCATCTGCTGTTGACTGGTTGTGCCAGTAGGCTAATTGGAGCTGATCTAATCATTTCTCAGGCAGGAGTTGATATATTTCATCACTACCCTCTCAAAGCACCTCATCACAGTTGATGTAAGTGCTACTGGATGATAGGCATTGAGGAGGGTTACCACGCTCTTCATAGGCACTGGTTTAATTGAAGTCTGTTATCCAAAGCAACACGCACAAAATGCTGGAGGAAATCAGCGAGCGTCAGATAGCATCTATGGAAATGAATAAACAGTCGATGTTTTGGGCCGAGACTCTTCTTTAAGACTGGAAAGGAAGGAGGAAGATACCAAAATAAAAAGGAGTGGGGAGGGGAAGGAAAATAGCTAGAAGTTGATAGGTGAAGCCAGGTGGGTGGGAATAAGAAAGGGCTGGAGAGGAAAGAATCTGATAGGAGAGGAGGGTGGACCATAGGAGAAAGGGAAGGAGGAGGTGATAGGCAGGTGAGAAGAACCAAGAAGCCAGAATGGATAATAGAATAAGAGGGAAGGGGCGAACAGATTTTTTTTTACCGGAAGGAGAAATTGATATTCTTCGTATCAGGTTGGAGGCTACTCAGACAGAATACAAGGTGTTGCTGCTCCAGCCTGAGGGTGGTCTCATTGTGGCAGTAGAGGAGGCCATGGACCGACATGTTGAAATGGGAATGGGAATGGGAATTAAGATGTTTGGCCACCGAGAAGTTCCACTTTTGATGGATAGGGTGAAGGCGCTCTATGAAACGGTCCCTCTATTTATGATGGGCCTCACCAATATGGACGAGGCTACTTCAGGAGCACTGGACACAATAAACAAATCCAGCATTTCACAAGTGAAGTGTTGCCTCACCTGGAAGGTCTGTTTGAGTCCTTGAATAATCATGAGAGAGGAGATGAATGGGCTGGCATGGAATGGCAAATCTTCATAATTATAGTATAGCAGTAGTTGAATGTGTTGGATCCCCTGGTACTGCAGGTTATATGCTGACGATAATTGGGCAGAGTTTTCTTCAAACAAGACTGACTGAATTCTTCGATTATGAATTGAAATGTGTCAGTGTGGGCAGTTTCTTGTTTGATGATGGCAGCATTCAATATCTCGAGTTATTGGTTAACATCAGCTTTGGGGGTATGAAAGTGCAGTCAGGATCATAAAGGAGAATTCTCTTGGTAAGTAGAGTGGACAGCACTTAATTGGAGGAACAAGAGCACAACAAAACCAAGACTGCTGTGTCCAAGCACCACAAAGAGCATATCCTGAAACACAGATCCCCATCTTTTGCCTTCTCCAAGTCAGCAGTACAGTCCATCCTGTATATCGAGAAGCTCTCGGGTCTGATTGATGAATTTGGCATGTTTAGAGTGAGCCACATCTCTGTGAAACACAGAATGCAGCAATTCCTCATTTCCCTCTGATACAGCAATCTGGTCCTCAACCTTGCTTTCCAACGACTGTACATTTGCTAATAAGATGCTGGATAGAAGAACCTTCATTGCTTAGCGTTTCAGCCTGACTTCAAAATTCTCTCTCTTCTGTCCATGACAATGTACCTTAATCTGCTTAAAGGTGCCGTACTTGCATGCTTGAGAGTTAAGTCTGCTGAGTCCTTCAGAAGATCGTGAAATCACCAGTTCATTAAAAAGGTTTAAAAGTACATTGTTTAAAGGAAGATTACAGGCTGCAGATTTTTTTTCATGCTATTCACTTCACCTGAATTAGAGTTTAGGCTGCTCCAGAAAATGAGTATATTTTGTTTTAAAATTTTGTGTGTTATACTCAAAATGGGGGCTCTAAAGCACAAGCAGTGTTTTTGCTGGTGTCCACAGAAATGTTAGCTTTCAATTCTGACAGTGGATTAAGGTTTCATTCAATGATTTCTTCAGCAATATCTTTTTTTCTTTCACATGACTGCTCAAATCTCTTTTGCCCCATATCCTGCTGTATTTTTACTCCTTCTTTCTCCTCTATCATCCTGCAAACAAATAAAACTGTTCAGTGGTCTACAGCCATATCTTGAGAGCATGCTAGATGTTCATCGTAAAGTTTGTACTGCAATTATTGCCGGCACTAAAATATTTAGATTAAATATAGTAGAAAGCAAATCTTCCAAGTAGAATTCCAAATAACCTTCTGTTTTTTCCCCATATTTTTAAATTGGCTGGAAGATGAAAATTTAAATCCATTATTATAAATTATAGAGTATTTTCCTCCATTTCAGACTTACACTACAATTTTCTTTTCTAAACAAAACAAGACAGCAGCATAAAAACAATGATCTAAATGATCCTGGAATATCTTCAACACAAAGACTGGCCAGTTGATGACATGAATCATTTATCAAATATGATTTGTTCTCAGTATATATCCATTCTTACTTGCCTCAAGCAAACTGAGCTGCTAGAATACTTAATAGGTACTTACACACCAGTTTATACTTATCTGGCATGTGAGAAATACCATCTGGATAGATACCAGAAAATTGAATGGTTTATGAACTAAATTTAATTTCATTGAATTACATGAAATCATTGCAATTCTTCTGGGACAAATATCAGAAAGTGTTAACATTTTATGGTATTTATCAAGATTCCCACAGGTATACTGACATTCCTCAACATCTGGTTCCTTGGTTCCTTAAGGTTGTTGTAGCCAGCGGAGATAATGGGAATGTATTAAATGCTCTCAATGGCTTGCACCTTAAGTAATCTTTGACAACCCAAGTCCAACTCCTGACCTTCACATGTGGTTTAGCTACTATGCCTGGTGGAACCATTTCCACTGACAGGAGAAAAGGCCAACAATGGTTATTGGTGCCTTAAAACTAGTTGCTTCAGGCACATGGGACTCGTCAGCCATGGTTGGCAGCTCCCCTAGGATAAGGAAAACTTTGATCTTAAACTTTCACTGCCTTGTGCTATTCCCACCCATGGGGAAGGCTTCCGGAGTAAACCCTGAGATAAAATCTGCAGCTGGAGTCCCTAAGGTAGTCCTGCATTGAGTTCAACACAGACTGGCAACTCCTGCGACGCCATTGGTGCCAAACTGTATCGGTCAGTCTCTGCCATTCCTATGGATTAATCAGCTGTGTGGAGAGGGAGAGCCTACTGCATGGACAATAGCTTTCTCTCCATATCATACTGCCCCAGCTTGCATTCTGGTTTACATATCGCATAGACAGCGAGGATGCAATATCCATGATCGACCCTGAACAATAGAGGGCCTCCTCCTCCTGAACATCCAAACAAAAGTTAGCTTTTGTATGGGTACCTTTGCCTGTACTTTCCAATTTAGGGGTACTGGTAAAAAAATCAAAAGAAAACTGCACATGAAAACGATCTGAAATAACAAAAAATGCTGGAAAAACTAAGCAGGTCAGAATACAATGTCAGAAATGGGAAGGAGAGACATACAAGTTAGATTTCAGTAGAATGTAGGGAGGGATGTGTAGAGCAGATGTGGTGAGATAAAATGGCTTAATGGGTATAATTACCTATACACAAAACTTCTTGGTCTTGGGGAGGTTGGGGATGGTCTCACTTTGTTGATCCTGACTTGTGAAAAGCTTGTCCTCCTTTCCATCCATTTAAATGGGAAAATATTTCAGATCAAAGGTCCAGCTCTAAAGTGTTGGCCTAGAATAAGTTCTAGCAACCTTTAACATCCAAGATAACACTGTGGTGGAAGCTACAAATCTGCTCAGACAGACACTCAACTAACATCTCTAGCTGATCCAGCGTTTGGCTATGCTGGGTACTGTAAGGTGAAACGTAACCATATTCCACACTTATGACCATCTGGAAGCTGGCAGCAATCCAATGACATCATAATATAATCATGCAAGTACATTTGTACTAAAATCCTGAATCATTTCATTTTAAAATTTTAGCAAGCTTTTAAGTGCAGATCTGATATTTGGGTCAGGGTTAATATTCTGGTTTTCCATCAAATGAATATCAAAGTAAGTGTGTTCTTATTGCTTTAGAAATAATATTCATTATTCTTATAAATATCATTAAGAGATTTATTTTAATTATTCTGTTGCCAACAATGACATAATGTGTTCTATTGTTTTGCTTACTTTCAACTTGACCTTTCACAGATAGAAGTCACAAAATAAATTGACTGAGAGGCTAATAAAAGGACATCAATGCTCTGGAGAGGATTGAACAATATTTAATTAATTTTTCCAATTAAAAGTACCTTAAAAGAACTGCTACCAAGGTGAGATCATAGTGGCTTTAAGCCATTTTTGACAGCCTGGATAATAAATGTAAACTTATTTTGGCCAGAATTCTAAGCAGAAATGTTTTCAAGACTACATTTCATACAAAGAAGGAAAGAACCAGGCACCACATCACTCCCAATACAGGCCAATAGATTATTTACCATTCTCTTTGTGTCAATAATGTCAATCAGAAGATGGGCCCTGAATACCTATTGAAATCTCCTCTCTTGTCAGTAATTTTTAATTTAATATCTCAATAATAGAACTTCGGCTTTGGAGCAAGCTGAAAACATTGAAGGAGGGGTGGGGCAAATTAAACTTCAGCAGGGGTGGCAGTAGTAAAGCAGTGTTCATTACACACTTACCCGATTTTACTTTCCACCCACACATGATAAATCCAGTCAGCACAGCTAATGTCATGTTACTCTTCCCCCATTCCCATCACTGTTTTTCATTTAAAACAAAACCCTCTCAGTCTGCCTCTTGTCACAGATTTTCAGTTCAAGAGTCGACACAAACCTCCTGAGAACAGGGGTACTACTGAATCAGACCGTTGGTATTTTGGCCTTAACACTTTTGAGATAAATCTCCTGCTTCTACAGGCTGGATGGAAAATATTCGGAAAATGTGATTATTTTTTTAATAAAAGCAATCTGTAATTGCAACATGGTGATTACAGGAACTGAGGTCGCAACCGAACTGTGCTGTAAAAGTTCAAATTAACAACATGAACTGTTTTTCAGGCCTGTTATATCCTGTGTTAAATCAGCGCAGAACACTGAGAATGCAAGCTGCACCATCACATTAAATACATTTACCCCTTTAGCACAGATCAGGGTAAGATTCGATTCAGATCCAGAAGTATATATATTATGGATTACTATGTTGGATTCTTACAGATATTAATAAATCTAGCCTCTAACAAGCAACTAGGTGACAAGATTAGTATCGTCCCAGACGGACTACTGGATTTGATTCATGGGAATGCCTTCTAGCTATGAACTCCGATGCAGGTCTGCATAAGCACTGCAAATGAGAGATGTTAGAGTTCAAATTAATAACTAATTAAACTGTCAGGTCACTATCAATAATACTATGCTCACTTTCCTTGAAATTGCCCCGGTTGCAGGAATTCCTCATTTTCCTGCATATAGTGGTTTTCTGTCTTCTGAAGCCACAGCTATGATCACTCTTCGGAATTGTTTTTTGCTGAGATCCCCTGTCATGTCCCTTTGCCACGCTGATTAAGGAAAATGAATGACCCTTTGAATCTCTGAATCACTGCCAATAACATTTTGGCGTGGACTAACTTTAGTACTTCACAACCAATGTTTTGTTTTGCAGAAGCAACTTATTTCATAAGTGAAAGGTTAAAACAAAGACTGGCAACTCCCTGGATCCATCTATCTTTTTTTTAAAGAATAAATCCTAAATAGTAGATTGTTCAGGAAGGTGGTAGCATAACAATATCCAGCTGGTTCCATTTTAACATGGAGGGTGCGGAGCTCAGAATCACAAATGTTACATTTAGTTTTTGTTTGGCACACTAAGCACTGGAGGAAATCAGCAGGTCAGGCAGCATCTATGGAGGGAAAAGGGCAGCCAACGCGTTGAGTTGAGAAGTTTCAGCTGGAGTGAAAGAAAGAGGGGAGATAGACAGTATAGAAAGCATAGTGGATTTAAAATGACACTAATATTTGAGTAATATTGTAAATCTATTGTTTGATTAAGCATTCTTTGTTGTTTCTATAACTTACTAGGGGTTATATGTAAGAAGCACGTGAATAGTATACGTCATTATACCACTGAGTCATATGTGAGCATCTCCCTAGAGAATCTAATTTGACGCATTTCCCAGCTTGCGTGCATTTTCCCCCCAGTTAGCTTTTGGAGCTACAAAAGATAACAGAAAGGAGGAGGGCAGGGTGGACCAAAAGCTGTCTGGTGATAGGTGGGGATTCAGGTAAAGGGGTGATTGGCAGATGAGAGTGGGGGGGGGGGGGGTGAGAGAGTGAGAATGATGTCTGAAGCTGGAAGCTGATTGGTGGAAGTGACAAAGGGGTGAAGTTGATGGAATCTTATAGATTAGGAAGTTGGAGTATGGAATAAAGGGAAGGATGTGGGTAGGACATCTAGTGGGAGAGTGGAAGTGATGGGCAGATGGAGATTGTGTGGTAGTGGAATGTGTTAGAGCGACAGGGCCCAGTTGTATTTGGAGAACAGAGAGAAAAGCAAAGAAAGGGAGAAAGGGCAGAGGGGAGTGGTTTCAGTAACCATCCAATTCCATTCTCTTTAGCCCTTTGTCTCTTGCACTTCTCATCTCCCAGCTTCTGAAATCATTCTCACTCTTTACCTCCTCCTAGAGTGGTGAGTGCGTGGAATGGGCTGCCGACGACAGTGATGGAGGTGGATATGACAGGGTCTTTTAACAGACTCCTCAACAGGTACATGGAGCTTAGAAAAATAGAGGGCTATGGGTAACCCTAGGTAATTTCTAAAGTAAGTACATGTTTGGCACAACTTTGTGGGCCGAGGGGCTTGTATTGTGCTGCAGGTTTTCTATGTTTCATCTGCCTATCACCCCAACACTTGGATCTACCTACTATCTGCCAGTGCTTGCTCAATACCTTCCCTCTACCTTTTTACACTGGCTTTCTTCAACCCTTTTTTCAGTCCAGATAAAGGACTTCAATCTGAAAAATTTTCTGTCCACTCCCCTCCACAGATGCTGCCTGATCCATTGAGTTCCTCCAGTGCTTTGTGTGCTGCTCCAGATTCCAGCACCTGTAGTGTGTAGTTTCAAAGAAACATGATGCATAAAGATTCTAGGCTGCAATGATGGTAAGGACATTAGCTGAACTGAAGGTTTACTTCCTGCATTGGTCCTACAAGGTATTGGAACTCAGTCTTTATGTTTTAATCAGGTAATTTGACTTAAGCTAGTCAGCACATTGAACAGAAGAGCTAATGCTGGCAGCGTACAACGTGTGGCCCCTACAAACTGCTAAGTAGTCTGTCTGCTCTTCTCTTCCTCTCTGAATTCATAACCAATCCACTGAATCTGCAAAGTAGGCTCACAATGTAAAGCAGACAAGATGCCCTGGCATTGCATCTTCTTGCTTGTGGTTGATCAGGCTAATGAATGTGAATTGATTGCCAAGAGAATACGACGCAAAGCAAAAGGCAGAATTATGCCCTTGATTAAAGCACCTTGTCACACCTTGTCTTGAATATGGTGTTTATTTTGGTAAGTGAGGACATTTGGAACTATTGTGGATAATTGTATAGGAATTATTTGCTGCCATGAAAGGCAAAGAGAACTGATACATTATATCTTACAAAGCTGTACAATTTAAAGAAGTTTTACTAAGGAATTCTAATTGATTGAACAACTAGGCAATGCCTTACTTGTTAATTTAATAACACAGTTGACAAGAACATGCTTCATTCACTATCTCACAACAAAGTAGCTGTTCTTCAACCTCAGCAGCCTGTTCCACTCCGTGCCGAGATTTCGGCACATACATAGATGATTTCTACTTTCATTCCACCTCCCAGACTTGTCCCTGCCTCAGCACACTGTTACTGAAATTCCTCATCCATATCTTCATCAGTTTCTCCAATGCCCTACGGCCATCTGCCTTTCCAGCACCTCAGCTTATCATGTCCCCTCCCACACCATTACCCAAAACCAAAATTTACAGTTCTCATCCGCACCTTATCATAGCATCATAGTTATTCTTCTCTCTATCCTTATATTTGCCTCCTGCCCTTCAACCTCTTGCAAATGAACTCACCATTCATGGTCCACACCTGCTTTCTTTTGTTTCACCATTAGTAATTGTATTGTCAGCCATTTAAACTTCATGGTCTACATCTCCACCCCAACAAACCTACCTCAGATTGTCTTTTAAATCTAGGACTTGTCACCCATCCTAGAATTTCCATCCTTGGCTCAGCACTAATTTACTCTTTTCATCCTCATAAAATGTGCAGTCTGTTTTTCTATATAGCAAGTGCTTTACAAATTCAGAAGACTTATTTGTGGAAATTAAGAGTTGCAGTTTTTAAGAACACCATCATTTTCCTCTGTCTTCTCTGGACACATGGTCCTTCACGTCCACAGTCAATATGTTCTGCTTCATAGGGAATGGGCAATAAAAGAGGCTTTGTTATCATTACCTATGCACCAGAACAAGTACAAAAGGCACTGGAGGGATCACGTGCAAATTAATCTTTTTTTAAAAAAGTCACCCATTGTGAGATCTGACAAACATTGGAAAAGTGGATTACTAGAACAAAAAGAAAAGCTCAAAATTTTGCTGACCAAACTCTGAACAAACCTCAAGGAAACAGAGTAGACGTAATACTGGATTACTATTTTAGGTCCCTTTCAATGGGAGAACCCAGCATGGTACTAACTCGTGAAATATACAATCAGCACCTCTCGCTCTGCAAAAGCACCACTGAGCACCCATTTAGAATCCAGACTGATTTGTCCGTGGTCAGGTGGTAAAACAGCACATTCCACTTCCTCGCACAATTTTTAATGGTCTGATTTCCCTAAGAACAGAGAGCAACCTTTGCCAGATTGACTGCTTTTCAGAGGTCAAGAATCAATTTACTTCAAAGGACTGTGCCAGCTTCTTCCAGGCTGTGGATTGATTTCAAGAAGCAGTCACAAAATTATGACAATCTTGAAAATGGAAGCCTCTACTGCCTTTTGCAGTAATCTGGGTAGGAGAGTGGAGAGATCCAGGATCAGAGGGCACAGCATCAAAGTAGAAGGATGAACCTTCAGAACAGAAATGAGCATGAATTTCTTTAGCTAGAGGGTGGTGAATGTGTGGAATTCATTGCCACAGAGGCCAGGTCTATAGGCATATTTAAAGCAGAGGTTGATAGATTCTTGATTAGAAAGTGCATTAAAGTTTATGGGGGGGAAGGCAGGAGAATGGCCAGAAACTAAATTAGCTACGATCGGATGACGGAGCAGACTCAATGAGCTGAAAGGGCTAATTCTGTACCTACATCTTATGGTCTTATGAGTGTGTAAGGGTTAATTAGGTAGTCTGTTTTCCATAGCTTGCAATGTATTTTTTTTTAGTATAAACCCAATCTTTTGAGGATTTTGTTCCCTATCCACTATTCTTTCAGGTAATGCATCCTGGTCACAGTTACATAAAGTGCATCCCACGTCCTTCCTCTAGCTTAGTTGCCACACTGTGAAGTAATTCAGTAAATTAAACTCTTCACTACATGACATTATATTATTGATATCATGTTTGACAATTTAACTAAACCATTGAATTTAAATGTGATTTTTATCACTACTCTCACCATGCCCTTTGAAGCTGGAAAGCAGGTTAACATTTCAAAAGTAATGAAGTGTAGTGACATACACCGTGCTGTGCATGTTCACTGTCTGGCAGAGTTGGTCTACTTTTATCCTCGGAGTCTGCCTATGCCAGGTAATGACTGATAATTTTGGAAAGAGACCATATTCAATTTTTGTCAGATTTGTGGCAATTCTTTCAAGACAACTATACATAGTCTTCTTTCCTCCTCACAAATGGACTTTGAACCACATTTTACAAAAAGTGTTTTTTATATATATACAGTATCAGACTTCTAGTTTACCAAGACCTGTTTTAAAGTGACTCTTCTTAATTGCTTTGAGAGGTGTTTCATTAATGTTATAAGTGGATATTTACACTGTAGAAAATGTGAGCTAAAACCAAGTTTATCGTAATTTTGCCAGAAGTAGAATTACTGTGGAAACCGGCATTAAACGATAAATTTCAAATTGGTTAGTCGCGATTCTCACAGGCACCTAAAATCTTCTGTCTCCATTTCTTATCACAAGGAATCATTTTGAAGCTCTGTCTGATTACCAAAAGTATAGCAGATCTGCACACTTTCAGTTTGGCTCTTCCTATTCCTGCCCAAAAGTATTTTAAAAGTTTTCATGGATTTTAATTTCAATACTCTTTCAGGCAGTGCATTTGAATTCTTATGACAGCCTGTGCGAAGAAAAATCTCATTTCCCTTCTATGATTTTTGCCAGTTATTTATCAAGCTGTTTGCTAGTATAAAGCATTTTTCCATGTTGACCTTGAGGGCATCCCATAATTTTAAGTGGTTCTCTTAGTTCTTCACTTAATCTCTCTACATAGGAGATGTCATTGCTTGCATTGGTCAAGTTATTATGAACGCCTCTACAAAGCCTACATGGAGCAGAAATGTACACAACATTGCAGCTGAGTCCCAACTAGTGATTTATAAATGGTTCAACATTAAAAAAAAAACCAGTTATTTATTTAGTGCTCAAACTTACAAAGCCAAATATGTCACTGCAGACTGCAAGGAGCTTGTATGTGTTCCCCATGACCATATGAGTTTCCTATGGGTTCTCCAGTTTCCTCCAATAGTCCAAAGATGTACTGGTTTGAAGGTTAATTGGTTATTGTAAATTGTCCCAAGGTTAGGCTAGGATTAAATCAAGGGATTGTTGGATGATGTAGCTCAGAGGGCTGGAAGGGTCTCGTACATGTTGTACCTCAAATAAATGAATAAATAAATAAATAGATAGATAGATAGATATTTTCTCTGTATTCTTTCCAGCTTAAGCACAACTTTTGGAGTGGCATGGTAGTGCAGTGGTTAACACAACACTTTACATTGCCAGTGACCTGGGTTCAATTCTCACAGTTGCCTGTAAGGAGTTTGTATGTTCTCCGCATGACAGTGTGGGTTTCCTCCAGATGTTAGACTTCCTGACTAGGAAACCTCATTCGATCCAGATCGGGAGCAGCATCTCCAACACCATCACACTGAGCACGGGGGGCCCCCAGGGCTGTGTGCTCAGTCCACTGCTGTTCACTCTGCTGACCCATGACTGTGCTGCAACACACAGCTCGAACCACATCATCAAGTTCGCCGATGACACGACCGTGGTGGGTCTCATTAGCAAGAATGACGAGTCAGCTTAGAGGGAGGAGGTGCAGCGACTAACGGACTGGTGCAGAGATAACAACCTGTCTTTGAATGTGAACAAAACAAAAGAGATGGTTGTTGACTTCAGGAGGGCACGGAGTGATCACTCCTCGCTGAACATCAACAGCTCCTCGGTAGAGATCGTTAAGAGCAACAAATTTCTTGAATTCCCCACCTGGTGGGGAATCTCACCTGGTCCCTCAACACCAGCTCCATAGCAAAGAAAGCCCAGCAGCGTCTCTACTTTCTGCGAAGGTTGAGGAAAGTCCATCTCCCACCCCCCCATCCTCATCATATTCTACAGGGGTTGTATTGAGAGCATCCTGAGCAGCTGCATCACTGCCTGGTTTGGAAATTGCACCATATCGGATGGCAAGACCCTGCAGCGGATAGTGAGGTCAGCTGACAAGATCATCGGGGTCTCACTTCCCGCCATCACGGACATTTACACTACACGCTGCATCCGCAAAGCAAACAACATTATGAAGGACCCCATGCACCCCTCATACAAACTCTTCTCCCTCCTGCCATTTGGGAAAAGGCACTGAAGCATTTGGGCTCTCACAACCAGACTATGTAACAGATTCTTCCCCCAAGCTATCAGACTCCTCAATACCCAGAGCCTGGACTGACACCTTGCTCTATTGTCCTGTTTATTATTTATTGTAATGCCTACACTGTTTTGTGCACTTCATGCAGTCCTGGGTAGGTCTGTAGTCTAGTGTAGTTGTTGTGTGTTTTTTTTTCTCTATGTGTTGTTTTTTACGAAGTTCAGTCTAGTTTTTGTACTGTGTCATGTAAGACCATGGTCCTGAAAAACGTTGTCTCATTTTTACTATGTACTGTACCAGCAGTTATGGTCAAAATGGCAATAAAAGTGACTTGACTTGACTTGACTGGAGTTTCCTCCCACAGACCAAAGATGTACTAGTTGGTAGACTAATTGGTCATTGTAAAGCTAGGATTTAAATGGGGGATTGCTGGACAGCACAGCTTGAAGGGGCAAAAGGGCCTATTCCATGCTGTACTGTATTTCTTAATCAGCTTATTTATTGACATTTCCTGTCCCTTAAAAACATTCCTCAAATCAGTTATTATGCTGTCTCTTCCATGTTGCTTTGTCCTTAGTGCACTATCATGCACTTACTGGCACTAAATTGCATGGTTCTCTTGGCCACCTCCTCCAACAGCCTTCTACAATCCTCCTCGCTGCTTATTACTTTGACAAGTTTTGTCCCACTCTCAAATTTAAAATGCACTCCCTATACCAGAGTATAGGCCTAAATGAAAACAGAAATACAGCAATAAAAGTAATGAACTATTATGGATCACCTCAGTGCCTCATTACACACTTCTTTCCAATCAGAACTAAACATTCATTGACAACTGCTCTTTGTGTCCTAAACATCAGCCAAACACATTCTCAGGTTTTCAAGACCCATAAATCCCATGTGGTTCAATTGTTCAAGCAAGCTTGTTTCTGGAATTACTTTACCAAATTGTTTACTAGTGATATCATCCCACAGAACTTACTTTGCTGTATTACATTTCAAACTTTAAGCCAAAAATTGTTAAAAGTGATGTCATTTAGATGTCGCCACCTGATTCTTTGCCCTGCAATCCTCATTGAAATCTACATTGGTTTGTGCAAGGTAAGCTATATCTTTAACTAAAGTTTTTTGAGGAGATGGCTGATGAAGGTATGGCAGCAGATGTTATCTACATTGGACTTCAGTAAAACAATCGTAGGCTGATCCAGAAGATTGAGGCAGATGGAGACTTTGTAGACAGGGTTCAAAATTGGCGTGGCCATAACATATAAAGGGTAGTGGTGGTGGGGTGCTATTCCAACTGGAGATCTGTGACCAGCGGTGTTCTGCAGGGATCACTGCTGCGACTTCTCGAAGAGTTGTGTGTAGTGCAGAAGGCTGTTAAAGAATAGATTAGTTTGAAATATATACAAGTAAGCAACAGATTGAGTTTAATCTGGACAAGTGTGACGCATTGCACCCCTTTTGGAGGTTTTGGGAAATTTTGGGAGGTCGAAATTAAGAGGATGTTATACAGTTAATGACCACACAGAGAGATCTTGGGATACAGATCAATATCCCCTTAAAAGTGGCATAGCCAGTATTTTACTTGGTGATATATTGTGGAGCAGGCCCTTCTGACTGTACAAGCAGCACTGCCCCAGCAACTCTCGACAACCCCAATTTAACTCTAACCTAAACTCAGAACGACTTTACAATGTCCAGTTAAACTACCTAGTATGTCTTTGGACTGTGCGAGGGAACCGGAACACTTGGAGAAAACCCACACATTCCACCGGGAAGACATACAAACCTTACAGAGGACACTGGGATTGAACTCTGAACTTTGATCTGTAATAGTGCCATGCCAACTGCTATGCTACCATGGCACCCATAGTAGATAGAGTGGTAAAGAAGGCAAATGGTATATTTGCCTTCATTGGTCAGGCTGTTGTGTATAAAAGTCAGGAAGTTTAGTTGCAACTAGGTAAGATTTTGCTTTAGTCACATTTGCAGTGTTGTGTGCAGCTCTGGTCATTGCATGACAGGAAGGATGAGGAAGCTCTCCAGGGCGTGCAGAAAGATGTTGCCTAGATTAGAAAGTATTAATGAAGAGGAGAGGTTGGACAAACTTGGACTATTTTCACTGGAATGTGAATGTTGAGTGTTGATCTGGCAGTAATATGTAAAATTATGAGAGGTATAGACTGGGTCATTTTCTCCCATGATGGAAATGTCAAATACAGGTCATAGTTTTAAAGTGAAAGAAAGAAATTTAAAGTTTTGCAAGACGTTTTTTTTACACAAAGTAGTAGAGAGGGTGGTAGGTGCTTGGGCTGCTGGGAGAGGAGATGGATGCAGATACATTTAAGAGGTATTTAGACAGTCACATGAATAGGCAGGGTGTAGCAGGATATGGATCACCTACAAACAGATAGAACTAGTTTAAATAATTGGTACAGGAATTGTGGGCTATGAAACCTTTTCCTGGGCTGTACTGTTCTATTTTCTATGAACAAGGTCTTATATCCCAAATGGGATTCGATAGACAATTGCTCCGCAAAAGCCATGGAATCTTCGCAAGACTGTGTCCCACTACCAGACTCCAGCAGTAAAAGACAGTTACATCATTAACCCTTCAAATCTGTCAGTATCCCTAGCCTTCATTTCAAGGCATATAGACACAGGTCTAGGCACTTTCTTCACTTCCAATGACTGAACATTTCTGATTCAGATTAGCAATGGAAGTTAGTACAATCCAGTTTGTTGTTTACCTGTCTAATATTGGATGTGTTAAGGGCCCCCTTCCCTCCACCGACCGCAATGTCTATTTTCTCAATATTATCGACGAGTACTCGCGGTTCCCCTTTGCCATTCCCTGCCCCGACACCACTGCCAGGTCCGTCATAAAAGCCCTGCGCCAGCTCTTCACTCTGTTCGGATATCCCTGCTATATCCACAGTGATAGAGGGTCCTCCTTTATGAGTGACGAGCTGAGCCGGTACCTGCTAGCTAGGGGCATTGCTACTAGTCGGACCACGAGTTATAAACCCCGGGGAAATGGACAGGTGGAGAGGGAGAATGCCACAGTGTGGAAGGCCACACTTTTAGCCCTTCAGTCAAAAGGGTTGCCGGTCTCCCGATGGCAGGAGGTCCTCCCTGAGGCACTCCACTCTATCCGCTCCCTGTTATGTACGTCCACCAATGCCACCCCTCACGAGCGCCTATTCTCTTTTCTCAGGAAGTCTGTCACTGGGACCACCCTACCAGTTTGGCTGACGTCCCCAGGGCCAGTGCTGCTCCGGAAACATGTGAGGAGTAATAAATACTCCCCGCTGGTCGAGAGGGTTCACCTTCTACATGTGAACCCCCAGTATGCCTACGTGGTCTTACCTGATGGGCGGGAGGACACGGTCTCCGTCCGCGACCTGGTGCCCGCAGGAGCAGCAGACCACTACCCCGAACACTCCACGGTAACTATGAACCCTGTACCCGAGGTGACACCGTGCACACCGAGCCCTACACTGACCCCTCATGACACTCATATTCCAGGCGCCTCGCACACGCGTGAGGGATCACTGACGCCTAGTGGGCTGACACCTCCAGGTAGGCCGGAACCAGCACAACCTCCATCTCCGGTGCAATCACCACCAGCACCTGTGCAATCACCACCACCGGCATCTGTGCAATCACAGCCGGTGCTACGTAGATCGCAGCGACAGATTCGACCACGTGATAGACTTAACCTGTAAATATACTTGTAAGAAACTTCGCCACATGGGGACTCTCTTTTAAAACAAAGGGGGGGTGAATGTGGTGAACTACATATACCTGTCTGGACACACCCCCTGCTGACTGCTCCTGTGGCTCCTCCCACAGACCCCTGTATAAAGGCGATTGAGGCCTGAGCCCGGCCTCTCTGTCTCCGGGATGTAGTATGGTGGTCAACCACTGCTTGTTCCTTCTTCCAGTCAATAAAAGCCGATATCTCGCCTTTACGTCTCAGAGAGAGTTATTGATGGTGCATCAACCAATCACTATTGAACAGCTTGATACAACCATCTGCTATATTGTTTGATTTATGATGACTGCGAAATGTAGAATTCTCCTCTTCGGTTCTATATCAATCCACATGTTTGAGCCAAAATGACAGACACAGCTGCAATACTTTAACCATATAAAAGCTTGGTACAATTGTATCTGGTTTGGGTTGTGAAAACTAAACAGCAAATTCCTCACATTGAAGTAATTACTTTTTCCCTGGATTTGTTTAAAATTGATGTAAATATATAACTGAGTTCTATAACATAGTTTCCTACTCAGGATCCACCAATTTGTATTTCAGTAATTACACAGGAAAAAAGTTCAAACAAGTTTCCATTTATTAAGAAGAATTGTGCCAGAATGGACGAGCAACTTTTTTTAATAGTTAAATCTGTTAAAGATAAAGGAACGGTGAAACTTAACATTGTACACTCAGTGGATCATACTGTGTAAATGTTGTTTGTGCTTATAGTGCCTTTTGGAGGGCAGATATTTGAATGCTTCATTAAATTTACTTACTTATTACGACACAGAAGGCAAGCATTCAGTTCTCCAGGTCTATGCTGGCTCCCAGAAGCTCAATCTCATCAGTCTCACTACTCTTTCCCCTCTGGTCTTGGAACACTCTCTTCCATAACCCTATCAATTCTACTTTGGTTCTTTATGTCCCCTCCTTTACACTGATACCTAACTTAAGGATGCAATTAATTTATCAGAACATTTTTGGGAGGTGGTAAAATACAGGGGTACCTAGCAATCAAGGGGAGAATATGTTAACCATCACACATACAACTTCAGAGGTCAACACTGAACCAGATTTCCTGAAATTGAAAAACAGCAGTGGCACTAACTGCTGCACCACCACTGCCATTAGCAAAGTTTACTATGATTTTTAAAACAAGTATTTAAAGCAGAAAACAACATCTTCCTGTAAATCTCATTGTATCCTCCAATAGGACAAAAACCTTGTTATGGTTTGGAGGCTTGTGTGCCTCAATGACCTGGAGAGTTATGTTCGCTCGCTTAATGCTTTGGCTCTTGGTAGGACCACCCCTGTCAAACAGGTCAAAGGTAGAGGAGAGACTAAGAGTGATCCACTGGTCCTCCTGGTTCAGGGAGTTCAGCTGAAGGCTAACAACCCTGACAGATAAAATAAAATAGTTACAGAAACGGCAATGAAGAATCCTTCTACATCTGAGTGTGATGGGATTCCTGAGCCTCCACCTGGAACTTGCATGACCGACAGTAGTGAAAACTGAGCTACTGACACGATGAAGGAACGCCACCAGAGATAGAGGACTTTCATTGCTGCCCTAAACACCAGTGACGTTACGGGCAGGAGAGTAGAGATTTATTGGATAATTCTTTATAATTTAAAACCTAATTGCATTGCTATAATGAGACATATAGACATAAAAATAACTGTCTGGGATTTGCTGATTTCACCCCTGCTTATGGGACCCCGTGCAAGTCCAAAGTCCCAAACTTACTGACTGAACTCCACCTATGACTTTGTGCTCCATAGTTAAGCCCTGCACAGGGCAGTGCTTTCTTTCCAGTACCCAGCAATCAGAACAGCTCATAAATCCCGCTCCAGCCCCACTGAACAAACCTGTCCATTTAAATGGGGTTTTTACATCTGCAAGAAAGAAGGGCAATTGTTTTAAATCATTCAAGTTTGCAGTCATGTTGTGGATTGTTTAAAAGTACTTCAATCTTTTCTATCCATACAATTGATTGTTTTTAATTATTTTTAAATGTCAGAAGCATGGCAAAACCTAGACAGTGAGTTAAACGGCCAACATTTTTCCAGAGGCACTTTCAGGGTGAAGGTTGTTCTGGATCAGCCGAGAGTCTCTGTAACAATGCGCGAGGTCCTAACACCACACGGGGCATTTAGTCCAGCATTAGAATGGTCTCAACTTGTGAGGTTACTTTTCCATTTGTAGATTATGTAAATATGGGGTAGTGTTGTGGCCCAGTAGTGAATGGGGCTGAGGGAGCACGTCCCAGCAACATCCAGGCTGCTAATACTCAAACATGAAACCTCGGTGACTTGTATTTTTGTGTTGAGCAACCTACAGACTGAAGATAATCAGTTCTGGAGAATGGACTACTTTCCACGAGGCCCTCATTTAAAGACAAGTGATCTTCAGATATTAAAACAGAAAATACTGGAAATCCCTCAGTTTGGGAGAGTTCCAGTCAAGTATTAGATAGATAGATAGATAGATAGATAGATACTTTATTCATCCCCATGGGGAAATTCAACTTTTTTTCCAATGTCCCATACACTTGTTGTAGCAAAACTAATTACATACAATACTTAACTCAGTAAAAAAAATATGATATGCATCTAAATCACCATCTCAAAAAGCATTAATAATAGCTTTTAAAAAGTTCTTAAGTCCTGGCGGTAGAATTGTAAAGCCTAATGGCATTGGGGAGTATTGACCTCTTCATCCTGTCTGAGGAGCATTGCATCGATAGTAACCTGTCCCTGAAACTGCTTCTCTGTCTCTGGATGGTGCTATGTAGAGGATGTTCAGAGTTATCCATAATTGACCGTAGCCTACTCAGCGCCCTTCACTCAGCTACCGATGTTAAACTCTCCAGTACTTTGCCCACGACAGAGCCCGCCTTCCTTACCAGCTTATTAAGACGTGAGGTGTCCCTCTTCTTAATGCTTCCTCCCCAACACGCCACCACAAAGAAGAGGGCGCTCTCCACAACTGACCTATAGAACATCTTCAGCATCTCACTACAGACATTGAATGACGCCAACCTTCTTAGGAAGTACATTCGACTCTGTGCCTTCCTGCACAAGGCATCTGTGTTGGCAGTCCAGTCAAGCTTCTCGTCTAACTGTACTCCCAGATACTTGTAGGTCTTAACCTGCTCCACACATTCTCCATTAATGATCACTGGCTCCATATGAGGCCTAGATCTCCTAAAGTCCACCACCATCTCCTTGGTCTTGGTGAAGGATATGATAAAGGCAAAGTGGAAGAAAACCAGGATAATTTGAGTGCCCTTGAAAATAGCATTCTCTGACCAAATCCCTGAGTAAAGGACTCACTGGGTTACCTCATTTTAAGGTGACATCTTGCACGGAACTAATTTAAATTTTCTTCCAGAACAATCTCTGTTACTGTCATATCATGAAACCTCTTGCCGTGCTTCATTTCTTCATTGTGCCTTTCTTCCAGAGAGCGAAAGGGCTATAACCAACCTATTCAGATATCCAGATAACCAACCTATCCAATGTATTCGCTGGCTGTTTTGTTTATAAAGTAATTTTACTTCCAAGGGCTTGTGAGGGACACTGAACAATGATTTAGAAACAGCTAATTAAGTGCTTTTCTACACGTGGGATTGTTTGATCTTTCCTACATTGAATTTATAACCCCTTTAATGGAAGCTTCATACAATGCCCTCTTCTTACCTTTCATCCTTTCCTCATTGATATTCTTTACCCTTAAAATGGTTTTTGCTACCTTGTAGAATAATGCAATCGCCTACTGCAGCAATCCATGTCAATATTTTTCCAGTCTCTCCCTTTCAGTTCCATATATATTTATTTTGAAATTGTGTCTCATGCTGTGGAGTCTCAGGCTGCACTCAAGACACTAGATCTAATCCAATGACTATTTTGTACAATCCTCATAATAACTTTGCTTTTCATTTCTATCTTTCCTAATGTAAACCATGAAAACCCACTTTCCTCCTAAATTGTTTGTTTATTTCAGGTACGTTTCAACCAGTGTAGATGATTTATATTGCACCTACATCTTGATCCATTTGTTCCTCAATAGGGTTGAAGAAAACCCCACTTCCTCCCATTTCCATCTTTATTTTGAAACTATATCTCCTCACATTTCATGGTTTTGTCAGTTTAACGTCCATTCCTAATTGGTCTGGGCGTCAAAGGAAATACGAGAAGGCAGGTGTATGGGGTTGAGTGGGATCCAGGATCAGCTATTCCATCCAGTATTTCAATCTTTTCTATCAATACAATTGATTGTTTTTAATTTCTTTTGAATGTCAGAAGCATGGCAAAACCTAGACAGTGAGTACACTGATGGAATGGCAGAGCAGACTCGATGGGCTGAATGGCCTAATTCTGCTCCTACGTCTTATGTTCTTATGCTCCCAAGATCCTCTCCACATCCACTCTGTCGAGGCCTTTCAACATTTGATATGTTTCCATGAGGTCACCCCTCATTCTTCTGAATTCCAATGAATACAGGCTTAGAGCCATTAAACATTCTTTGTACAAGAAGCCATTCAATTCATATGACAAGCTGTTTACAAGATTCAGAACCCTCTGAGAATGGAAATACCTCCTCAACTTTATCTTTAATGATTCCCCATTTTGAAATAAGTTTCAGATACAACGGCATAAAACATTGTATCTGCTTTATCAAGCCCCTTCAGGCTGTTGTACTGTACACTTCAATATGATTGTCTCTCATTATTTTAAACATCAGGGATTACTGATTCCAAAAGCTCAATCGCTTGTCATCCCTTCATCCCAGAAATCAACCTGCTGAAGTTTCTTTCTCAGCCTCCAAATCATATCACTCAGTAAATAAGGGGACCTAAGTGATACGCCCTTTCCAAGGTCAAAGACACCTATGTACTTCAACTCTTTCATCATGTCAGTCAGACAACTTTCAATCCATGCTTCTTCACTTTCTTCTAGATCATTTTTCTGTTTCTTGGTAACAATTGCTGTGGGATTCATCTTATTAAGTTCAAATCATAAAACCATAACCACCAGAAAATCTATCCAGCTGCTCATTTCTTTCTGACAGTCTATTAGATTGGTCTTCGTCACTTGATTACCCAAGCATTTCTAAATGCTTGAAAAGCAAAGATCAGAATGCCACAACTGGAGACTAGAATTAAGAAATGCATAGCAGACCAAAGCCAGGAGAATGATGTGTACAAGTTCTGGGATATAGAAAAGGGGAATATTTTGCCGATAGGACGGTGCAAAGCCATCGTAGGGCCATAACGTCTGGGTACTAGAATTGAAAAATGCAGGCAAGGATCTTCTAAGATAGTGTGTTGAAGACATAGAGCCAATGGTGGGGCAGTGAGCAGAGGGATTATTGTTTGTGGAATTAAAACGTACAATTTAGCATTCAGACGAGTCAGGAGGAGTTGCCAGTAAATTGTTGGAGTTTCCAGCTTGACATAACATGAGCAGTTGAAAAACAGACTTAATAATGAATTTTGTCTTATGTCTGGGTCAAACAGGACATCAGTATTGAACTTAGCCTGAGGACTCAGCTGGGATGAGAGATATCATGCTTCATATTATTTGTATGAAACACATTGTTTCTTTTAAGGAACTATTAATCTCTTCTTGTAATCTATATTGCTCAGTTCTGAGCAGAACCTTGCTAAAATACACTTTGATACAATACAATAGAGAGCAATTTATGTCTATCAAAAGAGCAACAATTAATATTTTAACTTTCAGAACCAATAAAAGTCATCTAAATTAAATCTTCCATTCACATGCATTGAACTGAAACGTGTGAGTTTAGGTCAAGTCTATGAATAAATCAAACCTAATTAAGATTTTGCTTCCATCATCCACTGGAATTTTTTAGTCTAAGTTCTTCATAGTTTTACAAAGATACATATCTTAAAGTGAGTCATAGCTAGTGAGTCAAATCAAATGTGAGAAGTTTTCATTCTTACTTTGGAAAGCTTCATGCAGACAGGTTCAAAGTTCAAGGTACATTTATTATCAAAGTATGTATACCATATACAACCTTGAGAGTCATCTTTTTGCTGGTAGCCACAAAACGAAGAAACACAATCAAATTCATGAGAAATCCCACCCCCTAAAGACAGTCTTACATTCACTGTGTGAAAAAGAAAGAACAAATCGTGCAAACAATAAAAATAGCTAACAAACAATCCACAAACATGAACAGTGGAGTCCCCAAAAGTAAGTCTAGAGCCATGTTGCCAGCTTAATGCTGAGGCTGGTTGAGGAGCCTGATGTCCTGGACCAGTGTAGACCAGATTCAGCTCTAAGGTGAGTGCCAATAGCTGCAAAGTCCCTTCGGCACTGAGGCAAGTAAAGTCTCCCAGTGTAGTCTCCTCTGCCCTCGGCCTCGACAACTTAATCTTTTCAATCTGGCTTGGTGCTTAAATCAGCCAAACATTGGTACATTATCTGCTTTTGTGCCTGGGCCCCAAGTCCGCTCCAGCAATGGCAGCCACAGCTGTACCTGCATGCTCCAGAGTTCGCTTCGCTGAATATTTCAGGATACCACAAAAATGCCGGGTCGTACAGATGGTTCAAAAGCACACCTCCAGCAGTTAACTTCAGGCTGTGGGGTGCCGTAAATCATAGTCCTGAAATTTCAGGGTTTTTTGCTGCCTGCAAAGCGTCACTTTGTCTCACCAGCACCATCTTCGCAGTTCTAATGTTGGTACCACCATAATTAGGAATGAGATGTAAAGGAATCTCATCAGAACAGAAGGTGATTGAACAGTACTAATCAGCACTCAGAGAATTCCAAAGGACAACATCC
This sequence comes from Hemitrygon akajei, assembly GCF_048418815.1. NCBI lineage: Eukaryota > Metazoa > Chordata > Chondrichthyes > Myliobatiformes > Dasyatidae > Hemitrygon > Hemitrygon akajei. Next base: position 164,884,966 of record NC_133128.1, on the reverse strand, counting down.
ATTTTGCTGGCGCCTGACTGGAGCTGGCACGTGAATGAAGTGAATGAGATGCCAGTTATACATGTTATTATCCTAACAGAGTGATTTGCAGAAGATCAAGTTGGAGAGTGTGTTGCTGATAATTTGGTTAAGTAGTACATTTACTCAAAATTCACAAGCTGTCCAGTCATTCCATAATACTTTTATCCCATAATACTTTTACCAATGGATCAGATAAATCTGCGGTTCAGAGGAAAAATGATTGCTCCTGATGAAGGGTCTCTGCCCAAAACGTCGACTGTTTACCCTTTTCCACAGTTGCTGAGTTCCTCCAGCATCTTGTGTGTGTTGCTTGGATTTCCAGCATCTGCACATATTCTCTTGTTTGTGGTCTTGTGGCTTTTTTACTTTCTAGCCTATGTCTTCTGACTAATACTATGCTCAGATCTCTATCAATTTCACATTGAACATATTCAGTAGCCAAACTTACATAGTATACTGAGGTGACGATCATAAAATTTACTCACACACAGTCTAGTCATAGACTTAACAGCTAGAGATTTATTCCTTCAGTCAGTCTCAGAAACTGTCTCTCCCTGGTATGCTCCATTTAGAATTTTTACCAGCATTGGAAGCACCTGCCAGTTTACAGTGTTAAAAATAGGACTGCATTGTGTAATTTGGAAAGCTATGCAATTAAGTTGCACTTAGCTATCATTGCGTCGATATACAATAGGCACTAGGAACAGACTGGGTGTGACATTTAAGGAAATGCCCTCCATGAATGTTTGCAGCAGCTCTTTGTAAGTATTTTTAATGTCAGTTCTTGCATTTTTATTTCTTTCAGAAGTCACTCTTGCAAGGCAGCTGGGCTGGGAGTTTCTCTTCCAACCATCGTACTTTGAAAGCTGAGCAGTCATGTAGAAGCCCCAGTCTAAATAAATCCCTGCAGAAATCAGAAGGGAAGAACATGGTCTGATTTCAGCCCAATTTCTGCTCCTGGACTAATGGGTGCCTGCACCAAATGAAGTTGTAGATTTTTCAACCGTTACTCCAGAAAGTGTTTAACTCATTGTGAAATGAGCCGTTCAGCGCCACTTTCAGATTGTATTATTTATGCACCATAAATAGTTTAAAAAATATACTCTGGTATTGATGTAGTGGCATCACCTTGTGAATCAGGTCTAATATCTGATCTCCTTGACACATGTCAATCTGAAATAAGACAAACTGAAAACGAAAGAGCGTTGGATTAAGTGAAAAGTAAGAAAAAAACATTAAGATTGCTATGTTGTAAACTTTTGACTTGAATGTACGTTATCCTCCACAATTCTAAGACTTCTAGGACTTGCTCGGTTAATTTTATGTCATTAACATAAAGTGCACCATAGACCATTGAGACAGTCCTTCCAACATGAATTACAAACCACAGTGAAATATATACACATTGACAGCTCAAATGCAGCAAATTTCAATGGGAAGACTGAAATTAATAAGTATACCCGCTGCTGAACAGATGAATAGATAGGGTGGCACAGTAGCATCGAGGTTAGCATATCACTGTTACAGAAACAGGTTCAGTTCTGCTGCTGTCTGTAGGGTGTTTGTATGTTCTTCCTGTGACCATGTCCTTCAGATGCTCTAATTTCTTCCCGCACTCCAAAGACATTTGGAAAAGATGAAATATTAAGGTAAAATAGCCAATAATATAAAATAGGATACCAAAAGTTTTATTTTCAGATTTATAATGAGTAAAACAGAGGTGAGAGTGGAAATCAAACCATTGGAAAATGACACTGGAGAGGCAGTAATGGGGATCAAAGAAGTGGGCAGACAAACTTAATAAGTATTTTGCATCAGTCTTTACTGTGGAAGGCAGCAGCAGTATGCCAGAAATTTGAGAGCGCCAGGTGGCAGAAGTGAGTGCGGTTTCTAGGAGAAGGTGATTGGGAAGCTGGAAGGTCTGAAGGTAAATAAGTCACCTGGACCAGGTGGACTACACCCTAGGGTTCTGAAAGTGGTAAGTGAAGAGACTGTGGAAGCATTAGCAATGAACTTTCAAAAATCACTTGATTCTGGAATGGTTCCAGAGGACTAGAACATTGCAAATATTACCCGGCTTTAAGAAATGAGGAAGGCAGAAGAAAGGAAATTATAGGCCAGTTAACCTAACTTCAGTTGTTGGGAAGATGTTGGAGTCCATTATAAAGGATAAGGTTTTAGGGTTTTAGGCACATGATAAGCTAGGCCACAGTCAGCATGGTTTCCTTAAGGGAAAATCTTGCCTAACAAATATGTTGGAATTCTTCAAGGAAATAACAGGCAGGATTGACAAAGGAGTGTCAGTTGATGTTTTTAACTTGGATTTTGAGAAGATTTTTGACAAAGTGCGGCACATGAGGCTGCCAAACAAGATAAGAGTCCAGGGTATTACAGGAAAGATACCAGTGTGCATAGAAAATTAGTTGACTGGCAGGAAACAAAGTGTGGGAATAAAGGGGGCCTATTCTGGTTGGCTACTGATGACTAGTGGTGTTCTGCAGGCATCGGTACGGAAATGCTTCTTTTCACATTATATGTCAGTGATTTTGATGCTGGAATTCACGACTTTGTGGCCAGCTTTGTAATGACATGAACATAGGTAGAGGAGCAGGTAGTGTTCAGGAAGCAGAGAGTCTGCAGGAGGACAGGCTGATTGGGAGAACAGGCAAAAATATAGCAGATGGAATAAAGTGCAGGGAAGTGTATGGTCATGCACTCTAGGAGAAGGAAAAAGGATGTAGACTATTTTATAAATGGGGAGAAAATTCATAAAATGTGAGTCCTTGTGCAGGATTTTCTGAAGGTTAACATGCAGATTGAATTAGTGGTAAGAAAGGAAAATGCAATGTTAGCATTCATTTTGAGAGGACTAGAATATAGCAGAAAGGTTGTGGTGCTGAGACTTTATAAGGCATTGATCAGATCCCACTTGGAATACTATGAGCAGTTGTGGGCCCCTTATCTAAGATGTGCTAGCATTGGAGAGAGTCTAGAGGAGGTTCATGAGAATGATTCTGGGAATGAAAGTGTTAATGTATGAGAAGTGTTTGAGTGTTCGACGCAGACTGGGAGACCGTTTCGCTGAACACCTATGCTCTGTCCACCAGGGAAAGCAGGATCTCCCAGTGGCCACACATTTTAATTCCAAGTCCCATTCCCATTCTAATATGTCTATCCATGGCCTCCTCTACTGTCAAGATGAAGCCACACTCAGGTTGGAGGAACAACACCTTATATACTGGCTGGGTAGCTTCCAACCTGATGGCATGAGCATTGACTTCTCTAACTTCTGTTAATGCCCCTCCTCCCCTTCTTACCCCATCCCTGATATATTTAGTTTTTTTTCCCCCCTCCTCTCCCCTTTTTTTCTCTCTCTCTGCCCATCACTCTGCCTGTTCTCCATCTCCCTCTGGTGCTCCCCTCCCCCTTTCTTTCTCCCTAGGCCTCCCATCCCATGATCCTTTCCCTTCTCCAGCTCTGTATTCCTTTTGCCAATCACCTTTCCGGCTCTCAGCTTCACCCCACCCCCTCCGGTCTTCTCCTATCATTTCGCATTTCCCCCTCCCCCTCCTACTTTCAAATCTCTTACTATCTTTCCTTTCAGTTAGTCTTGACGAAGGGTCTTGGCCCATAACGTCGACAGTGCTTCTCTCTATAGATGCTGCCTGGCCTGCTGTATTCCACCAGCATTTTGTGTGTGTTGTTTGATTGTTTGATGGCTCTCGGCCTGCATTCACTGTAGTTGAGAAGAATGGGGGTGGGGGGATCTCATTGAAACCTTTTGAATAGTGAAAGGCCTAGACAGAGTGGATCTGGAGATAATGTTTCCTATGTTTCCTATTGTGGATGAGACTAGGATCAGAAGGCACAGCCTCAGAATAGATGGAGGCCCATTCAGAACTGAGATGAGGAGGAATTTTGTTAGCCAGGGGGTGGTGAATCTGTGGAATTTGTTGCCATGGATGGCTTTGGAGGCCAAGAAATTTAGTATAGTTAAAGCAGAGGTTGATAGGTTCTCGAGTAGTCAAGACATCAAACGTTATGAGGAGAACACAGGAGAATGAAGTTGAGAGGGATAATAACTTAGCTGTGATGGAACGGCAGAACAGATTTGATGGGCAAATTCTGTCCTTTGTCTTATGGGCTTTTGGTCTTATGGATTAGTAGGTTAATTGGTCATATGAGTGTAATTAGGCATGGGATTCGTTATGTGGGACAGTGCTGTATCTCCGAATAAATAAATAATCAACTGAATTCATTCAGCAATTTGTGGCAAATTGGAACCTGAGGTGTTTCTCTTCATGATAACAAACTTGTTTTTGTGCACTAATAATGACAGTCATTATGAATATCTTGTTATTTGTCCAATAAATTCTGGACCATTTTCTTTAAAAGCATTGCTTCAATAGTTGGTGCAGAACTACTGGTTTTATAGTGAGCCAAGAAATACAGACAAATAGAGCCAGGCTCAGCGTGCGTTGAAAGGTAGTGGCTTCGTTCATAACATGGGGGATGGTATTTGTCTGTATCGTGATGGGGAGGATACTGATTTGCAAGGTGTAGAATCAATAGCAAAATTACTCTGTGTAATGAAGGCTGAATGGCCTTCAATAGCCTGTGACTTGCATTTCGGAGATGAGCTTTTGAACTGCCTGTACAACCTGGCATTTTTGCTGTGTGAACTGAAGTCCCAAAGGTGCAGGATGGATACCGCTTGCTGTGTATGGGCCAAATCGAGGCGGCAGGGCCCAGGCCCGAGAACAGGGCGTGAGTTAATGTTTGGCCATTGCTGGAGTGGACCTGGAGGCAATTCAATGTTGCAGAACCAAGGCGATGTGAGTGGAGGCAAGGCCCAGAGTCGAGGGCCAGGCCAGAGAGGGAGGAAAGACCCAAGGTTTGATCGATTTAAACTCCAGGCCGAATTGGAAAGGTGGGTTATGGGTTGAACGTAGGCAGTGAGGCCCAGACCCGAGAGCAGGGCCTAGGTCGGTGAGCAAGGAACGACCCAAGGTTTGGACGATTTAAGTAGAAATGTTCAGTCTGTCGGGGCTTGAGGTGAGTGGCTGGCTGCTCCATGAGGTTTACTCATCTCTGCACCAAACTGAAGCTGCAGCCTACAACTAATGGGCTCCTGAATTGGCTGCGGTGACGACTGGCTTTGTAACTGTGGACTCACTTTCATGAACTTCCATTCTGGATGTTATTTATTTACTTTTAGTTTTAGTTTTTTGCACAATTTGTTTTTTCTGCACATTGGGTGTTTGACTGTCTTCTTTTTTTTTAAATGGGTTCTTTTGGATTTCTTTATTTTGTGGCTGCCTGCAAGGAGACAAATCTCAAGACTGTATAAAGTATATATATTTGGATAATAAATGTACTTCGAACTTTAGATCACAGGTTCTGTGAACTGGCTGCAATTTGATTTTGGCACAGAGTACAGGCCTCCCTGGAGAATTACAATGTCTGACAGCCTTTCAGATATGCAGCTGTTTCTTTACGTATGAAGCACAAGCTGAGCCAGCTGGGGCATGGATGGATTGTGGTGGGGATAAGAGTGGGAAATTATCCTTGTCTTCCAGTCCTAAAATTAGGCAGTCCGGCCCACACACACTATCCAGCATGAGAAGCTAGGTCAACTATTGATATAAAATAATTCAAATATGACAGTACTTTTGACTCAGAAAGAAATTAATTCATTGGTGTCTTTCAAGTTAAAGTGCGACACAACTATTTTCAGCAATAGCTTTGCACCAACTGATAACATTGCAGGTAAGTAAACAAGTTAGACAATATAGGATTTGATTATCAACTGAGTGTAAAGTATATTTAATTCAAAACCAAACATTTTTAGAAAGCCAAATTCACACTGCCATTGGTACGGTCTAACAAATGTAGTGGCATAGTTTGTTTTTTTCTGTAGCAATAAAGTACTGGATTTTTAAAGTGACTAGCAACATAGATTTAGTAGGAGTCCCAGAGCAGACATAGACTTTCTGTGGCCATTTCATTACTTTTGATATTGGAAATCAGCTTCCCCATTATTTTCTTGCAAATACTACTAACTTTAGTCCACCTCACCTCTGCAGAAGAGTGAAAAAACACATAGGACATATTTCTACAGCAGTACAGTTTTTTGGTAAGACAACATTCCTTTTTGCAAACGTCAATAAGCGATTGAGTTGTGGGAACTTTGCAGCCAAGCCAAGTCTGTGTGCACTCGAGGAGAAAAAGGTTTGTAATCTAATGTTCTTCAGCACTGACCTTTCCACTTGGACACCGAGGGCAATTTCCCCATCTGGTATCAGAATACAAAAGCATAGATCAGTGATTATCTTAGTCTGCAAAAATTGGAAATGAGGGACATTGTATAATTACTATCTCAGCCTTTGGTAGAGCCTTTATTTTGACTTGCATTGATTGATCAGAAAGGCAGATCTACTTAGGGCTAGGACTAGTCTTCATATGAGTTTCCATTTAAGAATAGAACATTAGCAGAACTGCTATTGAGTTCTTAGAGTGTTTTCTATCATTTTTTGGAAGGCTGAGGGGTGATCTTATAGATGTTTATAAAATCATATGGAGCATAGATAAGGTGAATACTCACTGTCTTTTTTCAGAGTGGTGTACTCTAAATCTGGAGGGAAAAGCTTTAAAGTGAGAGGGGAAAGACTTAAAGTGAACCTTGCAGTAACACAGAGGATGGTGGGGTATATGGAATGAGCTGCCAGAGGAAGTGGCAGAGACAGATATGATTGCAATATGAGATGAGGCCTCATTTGGAGTATTATGAGCAATTTTGGGCCCCTTATCAAAGGAAGGATGTGGTTACATTGGAGACGGTTCAAAAGATGTTCACAAAAATGTTTCTGGGATTGAAAGGCTTATCATATGAGGAGTGTTTGATGGCTGGGCCTGCACTCACTGGAATTCAGAAGAATGTGGGGGGGGGGTCTCATTAAAACCTATTGAATGTTGAAAGATGTTGTACAGTAGATTTGGAGACCATGTTTCCTGTGGTGTGGGAGTCCAAGACCAGAGGACAAATCATCAGATAATGGGACATCCATTTAGAACGGTGATAAGGAGGAATTTCTTTAGCCAGAAAGTGGTGAATCTATGAAATTTGTTGCCACAGGCGGCTGTGGAGGTCAGGGCATTGAGTATATTTAAGGCAGGTTGACAGATTCTCGATTAGTCAGGGCATGAAAGGATATGGGGAGAAGGTGGGAGAATGGCGCTAAGAGGGAATTAGATCAGCCATGAAGAAATGGTGGAGCAGACTCGATGGGCGAAATGGCATAATTCTGCTCCTATATCTTATGACTTTATGGTTTTTAATAATATTTAAAATTACAAAGTACATGGATAATAAAGGTTAACAGGCATATGGGACAAATACTGGGAAATGGAACTAACTCAAGTGGACAAGTTGGTTAGCATGGATGATCTGGGCTGAAGGGCCTTTTTCTACGCTGCACAACTCTGTGACTTTATGATATAAGTTGTGGTAAACGGAATATCTCAATGTTTAACAGAGAGTGTACTAAAAGAATTACTGTGAGGAAATTAGTGCCATGGTGAGTTAATTTCTAAATACAAGATATAATCAGAAATGAGATGTCTTTCAACTCTGCCGCCAAGCTTCCAAAGCATCGCCAAAATAAGGCATGGAAACATATCTGAAGTATTCCAGGAAAGGTATTGTGGCACCAAGTCAGAAAAAAGTTCAAGGCCAATTCAGGTTTTTACTAAGTTACTATTCCTTGAATACACACTATTCAGTATCTTGAAACAGGAGATGGTGTTGCAGTATAGATATCTGTTGATCATGTGGATCCATTTAGGGCAGATCTCCAAACCAGAAACTATAACAGTGACTAGTACAGAGATACACAATTTTGTTCTGCTTCAGAATTTTAAAAAAGCCTTTTCATGGAAAAACAGCCGAGAACAATCTCAAACACAAGGAAATCTGCAGATGCTGGAGATCCAAGCAACACACACAAAATGCTGGAGGAACTCAGCAGCCAGGCAGCATCTATGGAAAAGAATAAACAGTCCACATTTCAGTCCAAGACCCTTCATCACGATGTTGCCGGGCCTGCTGAGTTTCTTCAGCATTTTGTGTGTGTTCCAAGAATAACTTTGTAACTTTCTGGTGCCAGGTCTTAAATTTCTATTTACCTGTGAGCACATTTTAAGTGTGCTTTCAAAAATACTTGGCCTCCCCATCTTAAAAATAACACTAGAAATCGGAATGAGAACGCTGCTGTCATTTTCCCTGTTTTGTTAATATTAAAGCACTATAAATTTCATAGAATGTATCCAATTTCCCACTGTAAGTTTTAGCAGCTGATTGGTATGGAATCTACAGAACCAATTAAATGAATTATTGTTGATTTCTCTTATCTCATTTTCTACTAAACACAAAATACAACACTTTCATCTAGCCTACAGCTACTGTGATGATATATTCCTTATCATACAGCTCCAGCATACTGTAACATGTCGTTATGAGGGGGTGACAGATTCAGATTCTCCCTGCATTTTCATTAATTCAACTACACACTAGGGACCATTTACAAAGCTGATTAACCTACTAACCTGGAGGAAACTGTAGATCCTGAGGGAACACCTGGAGGTCACAGTGAGAATGTTCAGACTCCACATCAAAAGCACCTGAGGTCAGGATTGAACCTAGGTTTTTGAGCTGTGATGCTGTGGTTTTGACAGCAATGCTATTTCGCTGCCCCTCCTTTGCCAGAATTCCACTGAACACTTGGTGCAATGCTGAGTAGTATGTTCTGTCATGAAATCACACCTGGAATTTGTTTATTCCCATCTATTTATTGAGATAGAGTGTGGAATAGGCCCTTCTGGTCCTTTAAGCCATGCTGCCCAGCAAAATTTAATCCTCACCTAATGACGGGACGATTTACAATGACCAGTTACCCTACCAACTAGTACATCTTTGGACGTGGGAGGAAATCAGAGGAAACCCACATGGTCATGGGGAGAACATACAGACTCCTTACAGGCAGTGATGGGAATTGAACCTGGGTCATCTGTACTGTAAAGCGTTGTGCTAACCACTGTGCTACCGTGCCACCCATATAGTTCTTCTTCTAAAGTTGATATTAAGGGAGTGCAGAGAAGATTCACCAAACTGGTTCATGAAGTGGCCAATCTGTCACATGAAGAAATATTGACATGAGTAGGCCTCTATCGTTTTGAGTTTTGATGTGGGGAGGATATTTCACTTGACTGAAGAATTTAGCACTACTGGCCACAGTCGTAGAGTAAGGGTTTGGATATCCAGTTCTGAAATGAAGGGAAGCTTCTTTACTCAAAGGATTAAAGAGAAACCCAAGGCAATCTATACACAGATCAGGAGCAAAGGGATAACTAGGGAGAGGGTGGGACCACTGAAGGATAAAGTGTGGAAACACTTGCTTAGATGCAAAGGATGAGGGTGAGTTCCTTGGTGAATAATTTACATCAGCTTTTACCAAGGAAAAGGATGTGGAGGAAAGAGAAATCAGTGCCGAGAATATCAATGTATGAGGGCATTTCAAAGTAAAGGAGGGGTAGTATTGGATCCCTTGAAGAGAATTAAGATGGACAAGTCCCCAGAGCCTGATGCAATATAACCTAGGTTACTGAGGGAGGCAAGTGAAGAGATTGCTGGGTTCTAGAAAAATATCTTTGTGTCCTCTCTAGCCACAGGCAAGGTCCCAGAGGACTGGCGAATAGTTAATGTCATTCCGTTATTCAAGAAGGGAATCGGGGATAATTCTGAAAACTATAGACTGGTGAGTCTCACGTCAGTGGTAGGGATGTTACTGGAGAGAATTCTTAGAGATAGGATTTATGAGCATTTGGAAAACCATGGCCTAATTAGGGAGAGCCAGCATGCCTTTGTGTGGGGCAAGTCGTGTCTTATTAACTTGATTCATTTTTTTGATGAGGTGACAAGCGAGGTTGATGAAGGTAGAGCTGTGGATGTTGTCTACATAGATTTTAGTAAGACGTTTGATAAGGTCCCTCATGGAGGCTCATCCAGAAGATTAAGATCCATAGAATCAATAGTGAGCCATTTAGCTACAAAATTATCTTGCCCATAGAAAATAGAGGGTAGTGGATGAAGGGACTTATTCTAGCTGGAGTTCTGTGATTAGTGGTGCTCGGTAAGGATCTGTACTGGGACCTCTGCTGTTTGTAATGTATATAAATTACCTGGATGAAAATGTAGATGGGTGGATTGTAAGTTTGCAGATGATGTGAAGATTGGTGGTGTTATGGACAGAGTCGATGACTGACAAGGAACACAACAAAATATAATCAGTTGCAGATATGGGCAGAGAAATGGCAGATGAAGTTTAACTCAGCCAAATGTAAACTGTTGCATCATGGTGGGACAAATGCAGAGACAGCACACTGCTAAGGGCAAGAGAAATGATGAGCAGAGGATTCTTGAGGTCCAAATTCATAGTATCCTGAAGTGACTACACAGGCTGATAGCACTCGTCCTTTAGTTAAGAAGGCATATGGCATGCTTGCCTTTATTAGTCAAGGCACTGAATTCAAAAGTCAGGAAGTTAAATTGCAGCTTTATAACCTCTAGTTAGGCTGCATCTGGAAAATTCCATACAGTTCTGGTTGTCCCATTATAGGAAGAATGTTGAGGTTTGGAAAGAGTGCAGAGAAGATTTACCCGGGTGCTGACTAGATTAAAGGGCAGGTGCTATAAAGAGAGGTTGGACAAACTTAGTTTGTTTTCTCTGGATTGGCAGGGGCTGAAGGGAAATCTAATAGAAGTTTATAAGATTTGAGAGACATAGGTAGAGCAGACAAACAGTAACATATTCCCAGGGTTGAAATGTCTAAAACCAGAGGGTATTCATTTAAGGTGAGATGAGGCATTAAGAGGGTCCAGAGGAGGTTCACAGGAATGAAAGATTAACAAATGAGGAGCGTTTAATGGCTCTGGGACTGTTCTCGCTAGAGTTTAGAAGAATGGGAGGGGAATCTCATTGAAACCTATCGAATATTGAAAGAGCAAACATGAGGAAATCTGCCGATGCTGGAAATTCAAACAACAACACACACAAAATGCTGGTAGAACACAGCAGGCCAGGCAACATCTATAGGGAGAAGCGCTGTCGACGTTTCAGGCCGAGACCCATGTCCTGACGAAGGGTCTTGGCCCGAAACGTCGACAGCGCTTCTCCCTTTGAATATTGAAAGACCTACACAGAGTGGATATGGAAAGGATGTTTTTACAATGAGGGAGTCTAGGACCAGGGGACACAATCTCAAAATTGAGGGCCATCCATTTAGAATAGAAATGAGGAAAGATGGCCAGAGGGTGGTGATTCTTGATTCACATTTAAGGTGGAGGTTCTTAATTAATCAGGGTGTCAAAGATTGCAGGGAGAAAGCAGGAGAATGGGGTTGAGAGGGATAATAAGTCAGCGATGATGGAATTGCAGGGCAGACTCGAATGGCCTAATTTTGCTCCTGCATCTTATGGTTTTATGGTCTAATTTCGAAGGAGATGCGAGGGGCAATTATTTTACATAGAGAGTAGTGGGTGCTTATAGCGGGTGGTGGGTGTCTGGAATGCACCGCCTAGAGGCAGATACATTAGGGACTTTGAAGAGATATTTAGACAGGCACATGAATGAGAGGGAAATGAAAGCATATGGACTTTGTGTAGGTGTAAGGGATTAGCTTAGTTGGCCATTTGATTACTGATTTAATTGGTTTACTGCAATATTGTCGACCAAAGGGATGTTCCTGTGCTGTACTGTTCTATATTTTATGACTTCTTTTGTAACTGAAGTCCTGGCAAAGCATTCAGCAGAAAACAGACAGCACCACTCTAAGTTAAAACAACTTAACAATACACTATGTACCACATAACTCTATTACCTGCCAATCCTGGCCTTGCAGTTTTCACAGCACAACCAGTTACAATACCTAAAATGGAATATTAGTCTGTTCAAATTGTTATGAGTTATTGAGGTTGGCTCATAATATCTCAATGCACAGGGACGAGACTTGCTTTGACAAAAAGCATAGAAGTCAGCTTGTATTATGCCAGGTTTCTGCAAACTCTTCAAATGTTAAACTTCAGCACTTTGATCTTTTATTCAATATTACATTTTTTTTCAAAGGTCATGGATTAAGTGTATTTTCTCATTGAATACGACAATTTCTATGTGCTAGATGATGCCAGGTAGTATTTGAAGTTCATTAAAGAATAGTATAATTTATTGGCACAAGATCTTAAATTAATGCTGACTGATGTAAATCTCTTTTAGATGTTGACTTGAACTTAGTAATGGATTTTTACTTTAGGCATTTTAAACTCAGTTCTTCCTCACTGTAACAACTGTTATACTGCTGAATCCATACAAGAATGTAACTCACAATCTCCTTCATCTATTGCCAGGTTATAAAACTAGCCACATCTTACAGAGTACCACAGATGAGCTGTATTTATAATTAAATACTATCCAGTGCATTGGTGCAAATTGTACATTCATGGAGATTCAGAGAGGGATGCAGCACAGGAACAGGTATATGGTGCCCACTGACTATCAACCATGCCATTATTCTAATCCTTTTTATTTATTTTCCAAGCATACTTACTAACTGCACCCCAGATTCTACCATTCATCCAAACACAAGGGGCCCAACTAAACTACCAAGGCACATGCCATTGGGTTATGGAAGGAAAATGGGCATTCCAAGGAAATCCATGTGGTAACAGGCAGAACATGCAAACTCCACCCTTACAGTGACCAGGACTTTGGTATTGTGGGGCCACAGCTCTGCCACTGTGCCTTCCTTCTTCACCTTTGTTCATCCCTCCACTGAGTTTGCCTGCTTGTTCACTTGCCTGGGGCTAGCCTACATACTTTCCAGTACGGCTGCATGCTAATTCCGTTTAAGTGTTTTCTTCTGTACGTGTCTGATTGCTTCCCCACCAGGGGTAGACATTAATTTTAAACTTCTGGTGGAATTCATCCAAAAAAAATGACAGTTAATAAGCTGCATCGATGAACATGTTGAGGTTATTATCTGGGAGGATTTTTTTAAAATTTACTCTATGAAATTGCTGACAGATTTAGTTTGAAGTTGTTCTTTCCCTGAGGTATAAATAATCACTGGAATATTGCCTTGAACAAATTAGCTGAAATACCAGGTAAATTAAACTTCAAGGTGTGCTTTGTAAATAATGGCAGCAGATTTTACTCATTCAAAGGCAAGGAACACATTACAGAGCTGTTAAGTAGGTGACACTACGATGAATCATACTATTGATTCAGAATTCTGCAACCAATTCTAATTCTGAGCTCAGGTGCTGTTTCTGTGCAGTTTGCACATTATCCCTGCAGCTGCACGGATTTTCTCTGGCTTTTCCAGTTTGTTTCCCCATCTCAAGGATGTGCTGGTAGGTTAACTGGCAAATAATAGGTAAATTACCTCTGAGGCAGCTTAGTGGCAAATCAAACAAATGAGAGATACAGGAGTAGGAAGAGATGGGGAATGAAGAAGGCTTGCTCTGTTGAGAGACTCAGTGACCTATTTGGTGTAATAGGTAAAGTTAAAAGTTTAGAAATTCTAGCACATTGCACCAGAGATTAAAATTATACATAGCATTATTTGGGAAATTATTGCACAGACATTAGTATGTAAGATGTGAATCATGAAAGATTCAGGCCTTGAATCCAACAGGAGGTTTTAACAGTGAAAGGCTTATTTAGGCTTACATAAAGGCCTTTCTGGACTATTGCTAGCTAGTCTGGTATTTGAAGATGTCACGAAAGGTTTTAATGTCTTACTAATCTTTTTTATATTGCATCTGATACCATTCATCATGAACCATAGCAGAGATGTACATTTCCAATGGCACTATGCCCCTCAGGCAGTGTAAAATATGTGGTGCCTCTTCTAAACCACCCACCAGTCAAAGGCAAGTATGTATCAAAGCCACAACACAAGCCAAAGCAGAGATTCCCAAATATTTAAAGCTTTAGGCCCTCCCTTCCTAGCAAGTAATCACATGGCTTTTGGACACGCAGGAATAAACACACTGCCCAAGATGTCTATCCTGCCATTTTACATGGTATCAGATTACTATTCCCTAATTGGCTCAGCAGTGGTGGAGATTCCTCATGCAAGTACCACTTCAGTGAATGGTTTTATACACTGAAGAGTTTGAGCTGAACGTCAGCTAAATTTTAAATAAGTGACTGGCAAAATCAAACCAATTATTTCAAATAAAAGCAGGAAAAAAGGCTGGGGAACTGAAGAATTGTTGACCTGAAACGTTAATTCCGTTTCACTTTCCCTGAATACCTGTTGTGAAAACCCATTATGTTTTCTTCTGATTCACATTTAGTTTTTTTTGCTTCAATTTATCATTTAGGTGGTTTGAAGAATTTGTATAGGTGCATTTTGCTAAAACAAAATCAGTTGATAAATTCATGTATTATGCAAATTAAACCAGCATGTTGTTTATCAGGTGGTTTTTGCTTCACCAGTGCTTTATACGTAATTTTCTTTCCATAAGAATAGGATACATATGGTAATGCATTTAGGATCATGAACTCTAATACATGCAAACCTGAATCTCTTTGTTGCATTGCCATAATTTCAATTAATTATAATTTTGTAATAGAATTGGTCTCTGGAGCACAAATGTGTGCATTTGAGGCAAAATAATGATCAGTGAGGTAGATCGAATTTAGAATAGACATCTCATGGTGATATTGATAGTCCAAAATAAACTAATTGCTTGAAAATGCTCTCAGTAATATTAACATTCAGAAAAATAATCCTGTTAAAGTAAATAGCAAAATTAAAATTGCCTATTCTTAAAGACCAGAAAACATAAATTGAAAAATCAATTATGCATTATCTGTTGAAGGAATAAGTATAACTCTGACTTCACATTTTGTTCCATTCCCTTATGTTGAACTACATTATTAAGGATGAGATTTCAGGATACTTGGAGACACATGATAAAATAGACCAAAGTCAGCATGGTTTCCTTAAGAGGAAATCTGTTGGAATTCTTCGAGGAAATAACAAGCAGGATAGACAAAGGAATGTCAGTGGCTGTTGCTTACTTGGATTTTCAGAGGCCTTTGACAAGGTACTGCTCACGGGGATGCTAAAAAAAACTAAGAGCCCATGGTATTACAAGAAAAATAATAGCATGGATAGAAGATTAGCTTACTGGCAGGACGTAAAGGGTGGGAATAAAGGTGGCCTTTTCTGGTTGGCTGCAGGTGACTAGTGGTGTAACACAAGAGTTGATGATGGGACCACTTCTTTTCATGTTATACGTCAACGATTTGGATGATGGAATTGATGGCCAATTTTGCAGATGATACAAAAATAAGTGGAGTGTAGGTACTATTGATGAAGCAAACAGTCTTCAGGATTTAGGACAGATTAGGAGAATATGTAAATAAATGGTAGATGGAATATCATGTAGGAAATTGTAAGGTCATACACTTTAGTAGAGGGAATAAAGGTGTATACTATTTTTTTAAGTGGGGAGAAAATTTAAAAATCAGAGGTGCAAAGGGACTTGGGAGTCCTCATGCAAGATTTCCAAAAGGTTAACTTGCAGGTAAAGTCAGTGGTGAGGAAGGTAAATGAAATGTTAGCATTCATTTTGAGAGGACTAGGATATATAAGCAAGCATGCAATGCTGAGGCTTTATAAGGCATTGGGCAGACCAACCCTGGAGTAAAGTGAGTCATTTTGGGTCCCTTATCTAAGAAAAGATGTGCTGACACTGGAGAAGGTCCAGAGGAGGTTCATGAAAATAATTCTGGTAACAAAGTGGTTAATGTATGAGAATGTTTGATGTCTCTGGGTGGTACTTGATGGGGTTTAGAAGGACAGGGAGTGGGGAATCTCAATGAAACCTATTACACGTTGAAAAGCAAAGATAAGGCGGATTTGGAGAGGATGTTTCCTCTGTAGGGGAGTCTAGGACCCAGGGCACAGCATCAGAGTAGAGAGACATATGTTTCAAACAGAGATGAGGAGCAACTTCTTTACCCAGAGGGTGGTGAACCTGTGAAATCCAATGTTCCAGGCAGTTGTGGAGGCCAAATCATTGAGTATATTTAAAGCAGAGGTTTATAAAATTTTGATTAGTCAGGGCATCAAAGGTTACATAGAAATACTACAGCACAGTACAGGCCTATTGGCCCACAATGCTGTGATGAACATGTACTTCTTACGTGGAGAAGGCAGGAGAATGGGTTGAGAAGAATAAAAATCAGTCATAATAAAATAACAGAGCAGATTTGATGGGCTGAATGGCTTAATTCTGCTCCTATTTCTTATGGTCTTATATATCAGCAGAAAATAATTAAGAACCTTAAGCAGATCCCATTGTATTACTAGTTACTATATATAAGGAGAAATGTTTGGATATTGTTTTCCTACACAAGGATCAGGGCTAACTAATGCTGCCTGTTCTCTAATTCATATCAAATATAGCAATTATATGGAGGGTTTTATTAATAAGGGGGTATAGGTTCAAAGTAACTGGTAGAAGGTTTAGAGGTGAGGAAACCCTTCTTCATCCAGAAGGCTGGAGCTTACTATTTGAATTTAAGGCAGAGGCAGAAGCCCTTACTGCATTTAATAGTACATGTCTGTGTGAAGAGCCTATACCTGTGGGGTTATGGACTTCCTGTTGAGATTGGTATTAGATGGTTAGATCTTTTTAAACCAGCACAGATAGATGGGCCTAATGGTTTCATTTTTTATTGAATACTCTATGAATCTGATACATAAATAATATTATATTGCCCTTGGCATCTGACTGAATTTAGCCAGCTGTTCTGCAAAAGTTATTCTCCAAATGCTGCTGTATATAATCACAGGATAATCTGTGTGTTTATGAATCCATGCATTCTCTCCCAGTGGCATCAAATCTAGATTTAGGGCGAATACGTTGTCAACCTCTATTACCTGTCTTGACACTATATGATCTCTATGCCTTTGGCACCTTGTACATCATTGCCTTATATAAGTTACAGCTAGCCACAGGAAAGAGCATAACCAATCCTTTCACCTTACAGAATCATTTGCATTCTTTTACCACTGACTTTATTCTTCTCCCTGACCATCTATAGAGACTGTGCAAAATCCCCTTAATCCAAAGTAGAGCCTCAAGCAACAATTCAATTTTTAAGGCTTTAACATCAGTCTTCACTGTTCTTTTTGCAGTTCTCTCAACTCATATTCATCAATTCAATAACCTCAAAACTGCACTAAACTCCAGTCACCCATTTCCTTTGAACCACCTTGCTTGCTAGCTCAACACATTAACTTTAAGATCCTTGCCCTCAGCTTTAACTTACTTCATGGTCTTGCCCTGTTGATCCCAGCTTTCAACTGCAGTCACATCATTTGTTTCAGCTCGCATTTAACACACTCCCATACTTTCTATCTGTCGCTGATGCCACACTCTTACTCTGCCCCGTTACACTAAAACCCGTTATGTCTGTCTCCAATTTTTGTAAACGCACTTTTAACGAAAAATTGTTTTCCCTTTTCTCTCTGCTCCTTATTCCATTCATCCACAAATAAGTAAGTTGTTTTGGAGATTGTGATATTCCTTAACTTCCTTTAATAAACCAGGAATTGACATGCCCACAATGGGAAAAAAGTTAATGAGCAATAAAATGAAATTTTAAACACTCTGCAAGCTTTAAAAACATAATGGCTATCTTCTTAAATGGTAACAATTCTTTCTTACTCTTTTTCTCACTTTCTCTGAGGTAATCTGATGCTATTCAGATATTTTACAGGCAATTAATTATTCATTTAACTATTTACACAAGCTGATATGATAGCTTTAAATGTGCCAAATAATCAAATTCTACATTATTAGACACTTATTTTAATTATGTTCTATTCTTCTCACTTCATTAAGACAATTAACGTGATTTTCCATTTTGTAGTCACTCCAACATTTTTGCTGAAAATTATCAGTTTTACTCTCAAAAGGCAAACCATGGGCCATCTGGCTGTATTTAGGATCCAAGGTATTTTCTAACATATAAACATAGCAGAAAGACTGGAAATTAAAAAGAAAGTGGATGAAGTAAGAAGGCTTTTTCCACCCCTCGCCAAACAAGTACATAGGGCAAAGGACTCCAACAAAGACCAGTGTAAACATGAGCTTGTAAGCAGAAAAAAAGCCATAAGAATTATTTATTAATTATAATTTCTGCTTTCATCAATATCTTGGTCTTTCTGTATAATATCATGCCTGAATATTGCAGATTGCTTTTTAATTAGAAGTGTTTTGTTTTCAGACTTTCACATCAGAACATTTATAGGCAGTAAAAATATACAAATTATTTCCATGATGTTGAGTGACGCACATCAGGGAATATGGACACAATTTTGTCATGCATAAAATATGATGATGTTCTAATTTAGATTTTATTCCACCAGCGTGGCTTTGGCATTGATACTACTTCTTAATGATTGCAAGAATTGAAAAACATATTATTTCTTTCTGAAAACAGTAATGCAAAGTACTGTGTATTTGAAGAGTAAAGTGTAAGTATCCATAAAGAAGTAAAGTGTCCATAATGGAAAGCAAGGACAAGTAGGAGTTCATAACTTCAATCAGATGACATACAGGCACAAAAAATAAAACCTTTTGAAGAAGAGCCCAGTCAGAGATTAATTGTACTTAATACTTGAAATATCCCTTCACAAAGTCAATAAACCTATAGACAAAAAGACGCTCCAACATGGCATACTCAACACATTATTCCTCTCACTAATTTACCTCTCTCATATAAAGTGAGAAGGAGTAGGCAGTAAACACAAGGTCAGCAGCAAAAAGGACATTTTGGAAGGGTCCGATATATTCAGGCTCTGAAGCAGGTAATAAATAGGATACTGTGGAATCATCCACAAAGAATGTATGATCAGCTGGTGGGCATCTCAGCTACACGGACTTTTCCAAGAGGCTGAAAGAGTGCACTTCAAGAATGCATGTCATGTTAACATGGATCTCTGCAAAACGTCATCACTCATAAAAATAGTGTTCACCCTGTTCCACTCTCCACAGATATTGCCTTACATTTTGGGTAATTGTTTTTATATATTTATTGCACAATGGATCTTCAACATATGATATAAGTGTGTACACCTCATACTCTTCTTTGCCATGAAACATCAACTAATTTCTCTCTCCGCAGCTGCTGCTGCACTGACTGTGCATATCAATATTTCCCGTGCTGATTGTTGATTTCTGGCATCTGCGGTGTTTTGCTTTTGATATCTAATTCATGGCTGATTGGAAGTGGTCCAGAGATGAGCTGAGAAACGGGGATTCTGATGACTGCCCCTCTCCACTGCTGTGCAATACTCTGTAAAGTGCACCACTCTACAACCAAAACATTAGTTGGTGAATATCAAGACTTCTGAATTGTATCTTCAGCATATTGTTGTCTTAGAGTCATACAGCCATGACAAAGTACAGCATAGAAACAGGCCCTGTGGCTCTTCTAGTCTGTGCGAGCCATTGAAACTGCCTGACCCTATCGGTTTAAATTATGCATTTTTTTTGAAAAAGGTAGTCAGACTAATATGTTGTTATGGGTCTTGTATTTGTTCAGCCATTAGCCATAATTTTCAAGAAACCAGAGAGTGAGCAAGTGACACTCACTACTGATGTCCAGTGATGGGGAAGAAGGTGGACAGGGGCTGTTTTACTCCATTTCGCACCCCAGCTGTGGGAAGTGGGGCCCTGATGCTTTGCCTAGTCTTGCACCAGAAGCAGGTCTCACCAACCTGGTGATTGCCCCTCATTGCTGGGCGAGCTGACTCGCAGAATCTCCTTGTGTGTAAGAGAGTTGAACGGGTTAGAACTTGACACTGATAGGCCATTGCAATAGAGGTCAAATAAGGTGGAATCTGCCGTTTTTGCTAAATAGTGGCATTTTACAGATTACTGGCCAGTTTTATTTCCTCTACTTAGCAACTTTATGGTTAATGTTCATGTCACAACAATTTACTCAGCCAAAATCAGGAAATGCACTGTAGTCACGGTGTGCGCTGGCAGCGACTAAACCCAGGTGAGGAGGAATGGTAGACTTCCATGGAGAAAAGAGTTTATACTTAGGAATTCTAACAGAACATTGGTGGCTTGACTGAACCACACCATGAGACAAATCATTCTCAGAACAAGGACCCCGCAATAAGTGCTAATCAGGAGTTCACTTTAAATAATCTCAATACGCAGGAAACCCATGTGAGTCGAATGTGCAGGAATGTAAGAAGCTGCCAAGTTAGTGTCCTAATCCCAATAGATCTTGGACACATCCCTTCTCACCACTGGCAATATCTAAATGCGGTGCTTCCCAAATAAGGCAAAAACAATAGAGAATCTCCACCATTTGGCCCATGCCATCTTATGTCAGCCACCATCGAGCTGAGGTCTGAAACCCCACACCACCAAGTTCAAGAACAGACACTTACTTCAACCATTCAGTTCTTGAATGAACTGGCACAATCCTGATCACTGCAGTATAGGAACACTAAGACCCCTTTGAGCACTTTGCAATAAAATTTACTTTTTTTGTTTTATTTTGTGTTCCTTGATATAAAATGTGTACATTTTATGTTTAAGTTACGCTCGTGCTGCAATTAAATTTCTCATTGCACCTGTCCATAAGAGAATAACTCGACTTTGACAAGTTTCATTGTTCATAATATTTGTTAAAATAAAACTTTCAAACAACTTGTATGATACTTCATTGCATGCTGATTTTGATAATTAGTGTAAGGACGTTAATTGTTACCGCCAATGAACTTAATCATTGTGTAATATACATTACAAACAAATGATTTTGCATACTATCTTAATGGAATTCTTCAAGAGACTTTCCAAACATTTTACTTAAAAGTTATTTTCCTGGAGTACTTCTTCAATTTTTGATTGTCATCAGAAATAAAAGCATAATCTACTAGCTAATAAAACAAAATCATTGCCAAAGTTGAAGAATTACTGTATAAAGTATTATATAATCTCCCACTAAATATAGCTAAACATATTCTAAATACGTACTTACTGTTGTTATTAGAAACCTTCAGTTACTGAATGAATTTATAGAACACTTATTTGGTTCTATAAATTATGCAATATATGTTGTTAAAGGTATAAAAGATACAGCAGTTTTTCTTACAGCAACAATTATTTTGGCTTGATGCTGTACATATAAAATAATCAATAGGTACATTCATCAGAAAAAAATCATTATCAGCATTCAGAAAAAGATAGAAATATAGTCAAGAAATGTAGTCATCAAGCCAATCATTAAAATGATAGATGTAGGTCCAAGAGCAGTAGGAACAGCCTTTTCAAAACAATCAATACTTATGAGAGATCAATGGTCCCAGGATTTTATTTTTATTTTGCTGAAAATTGGTATTGCAATGACTTTGTTCCATCACTAGAGAATAAAACCTTGCTCAATGTGATTGCTGGCAAATGTTATATAGAACAAAGTGCACATTATGCTGCTGTTGTTTGCATTTGAAATAAAGGGAACTCAAGAATCTTTTGTCAATGAAAACTGGCCTCTTGGATAACCATAATTACAATCATTTTTCTAGCCAGAGCATATTTATCTCCAGGGGAGTCCAGTTTGTTTTGTCAAATGAGCACAAAATTGTGGAGAGTAAACTTGTCAGCTTATGTGTTTGCCATGCTATTTTTATATCTTTTGGAAGATGGTTATACCTTTTGAAGCCAATGTACATACTACAGATCTCTCTGTTTAAGTAAATCAGCTGTGTTGTTTGTTAGGGAATATTATACTATAAAGAGCATTTGGAATATTCAGGGAAGGCAATAGCCTATAATGTTATTTTCTTTCCAAAGCATAATTTCCTTTCCAATGCTGAAAGAGATTTCCATTGTACTGTCAAACGGTTGATAAGACATTACAAGAATTCAAGGATTACATTGATAGTTTAAAAAAAAAATCAATGCTTCATGTTAATTTTGTTTTAATTTTACTTTGTGCTTCAATAATTTCTTATCTGTGTGCAGGGATTACTGAGGTCCACATGTTTAATTTTCATTGCAATACTGGCAGAACTTGACCATATTTGTAGAAGTCTTCTTTCACAAATGCTAAAACAAAGTGCATTGCTTCAAACGATGCCATGCTGGAATCAGAATGTGTATAAACAAAACAAGATGCATGTATCACATGTTACACACTTTATAATTTGGCAAGTAATTTACTGAGGTAGTATTACTTCTACTATATCATATACACGTTAATGTGCTTCATTGTTTAATTGTGCAATTTAATTGTGAATGGGGTAGATTAAAATCTCTAGAAAACTTATAAATGTAATTGTTACCTGCTGTAAGCTAACTTCTGCTTCATTGTACAAAAACCTAATTTTAACTCCATGTTCTCACCATTTCACATTGGCACTGTATCTTCAGAAAATGCCATTGAAAAGAGCTTCTCCTCCATTGCGGAACTAATGGACAATAAGCTGGCCTAATAAGCTCTATTTTCTATTGAACACAAATACACAAGGAAATAAGAGCAAAGAAATTGCTACTCAATATGATGAAGACTGATCTATGCTGGCTTCAGCCCCTTCTTGCTGCTAGGTCTCCAGAGCTCACAATTCCTCTATCTTTCAAACATTTAATTATCAACACCTTAAATTTATAATAATGATCTGGTCTCTGCCAGGCTCACGGACAGAGAATTCTAGAGATTCACAATCCTCTACAAGAAGACATTTCTACCCACTTTAGTTTTAAATGACTGGCTGCTTATATCGTATCTAATTATCCTGGTTTGTGACTCTCTCACTTGTGAAAACATCTCAACATCTGTCTTGTAAGGTTCCCATAGCACTATATATGCACAAATAATGACTCATCTCATTCTTCCAAACTCAAAGGTATACAGAATGCCAGGTTTGAGAGTACTAACACTGGTTCACTTAACATTCCAGTGAATCTGGAGGAATCTCTGGGGAGAAGACTGGTGGCATCTTCCCAGTGTTTCTGATGTGCCTGCTGTAGCTAATTCAATTCTCAGCGCATTGTGATACCTGGTGTTTGCATCCTTTGGTTCTATACAATACACAACCTGATGCAGCCAAACAAGAGGGAAACCAGTAACTTAAAGGACATTATCCATCTTTCATATCCAGATGAAGTGGGAGATGGTTTAGGTGACTGCCCCGATGCAGGAGAGTGGCACAGGCCACACCTGCACCACATACCACAATGCTACCTAGACCCTCTTTGAAGACCACATCAGCACTGCCAGTTTCCAATCCCTCCACAAATGCTGACTGATCTCTTGATGAGGCTGATAAATTGGCTTTCAGAATTCTTATCCATTTGGAAAGCTTGCGGCTTGGTAAATCTGGCTGGAAATTTTAAGACCACAATGGTATATCACGGTCCACTTAAAGAGAGCAAACCAAAAAAAAAATGTAGACCTCACTTAAGTACAGTTGCATATATTCACTCCAAATGTGCAATCAGTGGTCTGAAGAAATGCAAACTAAAATAGGGAATCCCAGGAATGCACTGCAGATCTGTCAGTAATTGTAAAAGTAAAAGTAAATCATACCAATTCAAATATCCTCACTCTCCATGCTACATTTTTTTATATAAAGGGTTTTGATGTTTGAACACTAACATCAGTCTTACTTAAAATGCATCATCTTAATTCTGATATCCCTATAAAGTCAATGGGGAATTTTACAATGTTAGATGGAGGTTCTGAGATATAAATATATATAAATTACCTCATATAATTTTAAAGTACATTATAATTATCCTCAGTTGGGGTTATAACATTTATGATGGGCTCACTGGAAGGATTCAATGAGGAAATTCAAAGTGCAAAAATGGGCAAACTATAAAGATAAGAAAATCTGCAGATGCTGGAAATCTAAAGCAACACATACAAAATGCTGGAGGAACTCAGCAGACCAGAGTAAACAGTCAACATTTAGGACTGAGACCCTTCATATAAAGAGCTGTATATCGTAACATACCAGGAAAGACCTAGACAGGAACCAGCTTTGTGTGAGGCACTAGGAAGCAAGATTTAATAATTTGCAGGGCCAAAGGAATCAAGTCCATCAAAACTGGCCTTCTACAATTGAAGGAAGGAAGATTTCATTGTGGAGCCTGCAAAAGAGAATAGGTGGATGGCAGAGGAGGGAAGGACACGTGAGTCTGTGTAGGAGATGATTGAAGGGGAGGCTAAAGAGGATTGGGCCTCGCAGTAGAAGTCAAAAGCATCAGGACAAGGAGCAAATGGAGGAGGAAATCAGCAGTGGGATAGGCATCAGTTGATTTGGTGTCAATAGCAGGTGTGATAGGCAGCCACATAGCTAGAAAGCTGGGAGCAGGAGTGGATGCTATTGAGTGGTGGGTGGGTCAACTGGGTTAGATATCTGATCAGGTCAGGAATTTCAGATGCATATTTGTAGAATTCTAGGAGATAGGTGGGTGGACAGATCAACAATGGCTTCAACAGCAAGTTGCGTAAGAACATAGAGATTTGGTCAAGGAAATATTTAGTGGAGAACTTATCTGCAAGATGGAGGTTATCATGGATCCCACGGCAGTGGATCAAATACCATTAGGCCTCTGTAAATCCACTGAAGCCGGCTTCACCCCTCCAGTTAAGATTCAGTCACACATTGCACAAAAGCATTAGGTTATATAATAACTATTTCCAGTCCATGAAATCCCTGCTCAGATTGAACTATTAAATCAGTTATTGAAGTTGGGAAATAACTAACTTAATTAAAGAGGTGAGAAGGCATGATATTGTGTGGGTGTTGACATGCTCAGGAATGCACTGCCTGATAGGGAAATTGGATAAATATTTGAATATATGCAGGAATCAAAGAGTGCGAGTGGAATTAATTAGATTGTTCTTTTGAAATACAAGTTTTGTGTCCCAAACGGTCACCTTTTGAAATTCTTCATTCCACGATTCTAATTATCAAATCATTGTATTATTTCCACATTATCATACACAAAGCAAGTGGAATGAAAGAGAGATCCCAGGCAAAGATAGTCGATGTTGAAACACCTTGTGAAAATGTGCCAATAAAAGTCGTCCTATTCCTTCTGTTTCCATGGAAATATGAACCTAAGAACTGGTCCTTGAGAGTAACAAAGATATAATGGTCTTTCGAGGAGGGAAAAGATAAAGTGCTATTGTAATTATCAAAGTTCAGCCATGATTACCAAGGATAAAGCTCTGAAGAGTTTTGTACAATTCAGCTAGTTCTGCACCTGCAAATTATTTGCTCTGCATATCGTTCTTGAAAGAGTCAGCTTATACGATCCTTTTCTAAATTAGATTGGTGTGCATAAAGCCATTGGAGATGAGATTGGGAGTGAATTGAAAATGAGTAAGTCACAGCTCAGACCAATGGCTTAAGTGAGGATAGCTCACCAAGTATACTGAGAATATTACAACTACTTTTTCAGTGTATACGATTCATTTATTGTAGTTGAGTCATGTATTCTTAGAATATTCCTCATTGGACACACAGTATATTTATCTCAAGCCTTCTTTATTTATTTAGTTACCTAATTTCTGTAAAGCAATGTAAAAGGCTAATGAAGACTATCAGAATGCTCTTTGTTGAAGTATTTGTGGATATGGTCAAGATCACACTAAGTTGTACTGTTTACTGTGGTTAGGTCATTCACCAATAATCCTTGTCTAGGTCACACGATTTAAGTTGGAGGAATAGTTGATCTTTTGCAGCTAAAACCTGGAGTTAATACCTTCGCATGCTAAGATGTCAATTGTAATGACAACGTTTTAAAAAAACAAAATAAAAAAATGAAACAATGGAGTTCAGCTACAGAATATTACAAGAAAATAATCGTGGGCTGTACTATCAGCTGCTAAATTATTCTGAACCCCTGCCCTGCACAAGTGAATAGTAGCAGGGTGGTTTTGTTAGTGAAGCAGAGATCTAAGCACGTGTTTCACCCTTCATTCAGGGTCAAAGATTGCAAATTTCAATGACTCTGGAATTCTAATAATCCTTCACATCTTCCCCTTCAGATTTGTACAAATCCATCTTTTCCCCAGTCTTACCCTTGGGTTTTCAGTATTCATTCTGATCTTCCCTTCTCAGAACCTCAGCTTCATCTTCTACAGTGAATTCCAAGCTCAACGTGGTATTGAACTCGTGTCATCACAGGTTCCTGAAGACATTAACTCTAGTTTACAGCTGCAAATATATCAGACATTCTCCTCTGTGTAACTCATGTGTGGCTTAACAAGATTGTTTCACGTCTCATAACTTCTCAGACTTACTAATTGCTAACTGCCAACATCAAGCTGCCTCAAGATTTTCACTGTCCTAGCCCTCTCTGAACAGCACCCCTCCACTCAGTGAGAACCAGTATCATCAAATCTGCTGACAGAAATAGAATGGCTAACAGACAAGCTCAATGAGGCTGAATGCTCTTTGACACCTTGTTACACCCCCCTCTGGGTCTCACTAGAACATCAGGCCATTGTTTTTTTCAGAAAGTCACTGATCTCTAAAGATTAACCCTCTGCAGCTTTGATCCTCACAGGCTCCCAAACCCAAATGACCCATTTCTACCACATCCCCAAGATCCATACTCAGAACCATTGTCTCAGCCTGTTTTCATCTCAAGGAACTCATTCATAGAACATAGAATAGTACAGCACAGTACAGGCCCTTCGGCCCACAATGTTGTGCTGACCCTTAAACCCTGCCTCCCATATAACCCCCCACCTTAAATTCCTCCATATACCTGCCTAGTAGTCTTCCACCTTGACTTTAATCTTTTTTCCAACCTGCACCCTGATGTACAAGACACCCTGCTCCACTTCAACAGCTTCTTTCTCCATTCAGCAAGGACGTTCTAAATTTAGCAAATCCCTTGACACCCTTCAACGTGCACCAGAACACATTGAGGGTCCTTCAGTTTCTCCTTCGAAAGAGAAGTGTAAGTTTGAAGCAGGACTAGATCATTAGCTCTTTTACGCTGCTCTTCCATTCAGCAAGTGAATGGCTGATTTGACTGTAAGTGGAACTCTGCACTTCTATTATACGCCGTAACATTTCACCTATTTGTTAACTAGGAATCTCTCTAACAATGACCAATGATTCTGTTTCTGGTGCACTTTATAAAAGAGAGATCAAGGTCTTGTGACCTCTAAAAGAAAAGAAAAGTGCCTTGTATCTACTTTAATTGGGCACTACCTTTTCAAACAGTGAGCTCTAGCCATATATTTTCCTACAAATGCCAACATCGTCTCTGTGATCATCCTGTTAAGGCTCCAAAACATCTTATATATTTTAGTCCACCTCAGTGCCACTCTTCTTCACCTTGCTGAACTTGTCTACATGTTAAATTACTACTTTCCTGAACTTTTCCTGAGGATCAGCTTTGACCA
Organism: Hemitrygon akajei; assembly: GCF_048418815.1. Classification (NCBI taxonomy): domain Eukaryota; kingdom Metazoa; phylum Chordata; class Chondrichthyes; order Myliobatiformes; family Dasyatidae; genus Hemitrygon; species Hemitrygon akajei. The sequence goes on along the minus strand of NC_133128.1, from coordinate 164,857,412 downwards.
GAAAATCAGCATGAGCAAGCCAGAGGCTGCACATTGCACAGGAAGCAACTCAAGGTCTCTAACAACTCTGAAAAGGTTTGACACTCTCCAGAATAAAGCAGCCCAATCAGCCACTCTATAAACATTCAATCCCTCCACTTTCGGTGCATTGTGGCAGCAATGCGTCCAGTCTACCAAATGCACTGCAGTTATTCACTCAGTCTACTTTCACCACGCAGAAGGACAAAGGCAGCTGACAAAGGACAAATGAGAACAGCATCACCTGCGTGTTCCTTCTGAGAACAATCATTCGTCACTGATCTGTCTAAAACCCAGCCCAACAGTACTGTGGGATTATGTTCACCAGAACATGTGCAGAAATTCAACAACACTGTGCTGTTTGAATGGTCAGAAGTACAGTTCAGCTGGATTTATTTAGAAATGATATTTCAGAAGACAGTGTATGAAGATTTTGAGAGATAATATAGAAAGTGAACACTTAGGAAGAATTGGGGATTGTTGAGCTATTATTGACAGATCTATCTAGAGGGTCCTATTAGGTGGAGCGATATTGGATCTCTCTCAGGGAATGTGGCGGGGCAAGTAAGTGAAGTGGCAGTCAGGGAACTAGTGACCATAATTCTGTTGGTGTTAAGATAGAGATAGAAAAAAATAGGACAGATCCATAGGTTGGGGTCCTAAACTGGAGCAGGAATAATTTAGGAGGAATTAGACAGGATTTAACAGAGGACAATTATGCCCACAGGAAAAAGAATCTCAGAGTTGTACGTGGTGACATGTATGTACTCTGATAATCAATTTTACTTTGAACTTTGCACTTTGACTTTGAATTGGGGAAAGGAATGAATGGCAAGTGGGAGTCTTTTAAGAGTGTGATAACAACAGTTCAAGAGCAGCATGGTCCTTTTAGGGTGAAGGATAAATCTGGCAATGTTAGAAAACTTTGGCTGATAAGAGATATCGAGGTTCTAGTTAAGAAAAAGAAGGAAGCATACATTTGTTTAGGAGGTCAGGATTGAACAAATCCCTTGATGACGAGAAAAATTAGGACTAATCTTTAAGAGGAAATCAAGAGGATTAAAAGAGAACATGAAATGGATCCATCGGGTAAGGATCAGGTAAAGCTCGGGAGATTCTATAGTTTTAAAAAGATGTGTAGAGAGAAAGTGGCTCCTTTTCGAGATCAGCAGGGGATGTCTTGAGCTGCAGGAGATGGGAAGGTATTTTTAACAAATATTTGTTGGCACGTGGCCAAGTGGTTAAGGTGTTGGTCTAGTGATCTGAAGGCTGCTAGCTCGAGCCTCAGCTAAGGCAGCGTGTTGTATCCTCGAGCAAGGCACTTAACCACACATTGTTCTGCAATGACACCGGTGAAAAGCTGTATCGGCCCTTGCCCTTCCCTTGGACAACATCGGTGGTGTGGAGAGGGGATACTTGCAGCATGGACAACTGCCGGTCTCCCATACAACCTTGCCCAGGCCTATGCCCTGGAAACTTTCCAAGGCGCAAATCCATGGTCTCTCGAGACTAACGGATGCCTATTCTCCTTGATGTTTATTGAGGAGAAAATCATGGTTACTCAAGAGGTAATGAAACAAATGGAGATGCTTTGGAGGATTTTCATATTACCAGGGCATTAAGTTGGATAAATCCCCAGGGTTTCACCAAGTGCATTGTGGACTTTGTGGGAGGCTAGAGAGGGAATTGCAAAGCCCTTGCCAAGGTATTTACATCATTGTCAGACACTGGTGAAATTCCTGAAGACTGTAAGGGGGTTAATGTTCTGTTGTTTAAAAGGAGAAGCAAGGACCAGCCAATGAAATGACACCCTAATATCAGTGTTGGGGAAATGACTGGTGGGAATTATAGTCACTGGAGACCAAGTGCTTCCTGACTGCCGCTTCACTTACTTACCCTGCCACATTCCCTGAGGGAGATCCAATATTGTTCTACATAATAGGCTCCTCTAGATAGATCTGTCAATAATAGCTCAGTAACCACCAATTCTTCCCAAGTATTCACTTTCTATATCACCTCACAAAATCTTTATACACTGTATTCTGAAATATCATTTCTAAAATAAATCTAACTGAACTGTACTTCTGTCTAGTAAAACAACACAGCATTGTAGAATTTCTGCACTCGTTCCGGTGAGATTAATCCCACAATACTGCTGAGCCAGGAATTCCGCGTTTTAGACACATCAGTATTTCGACAGACAAAATCTGAATAGGAACCAGCATGGTTTTGTGCGTGGGAAGACATGCTTGAGGGATCTTCTCGAGCTTTTTGAAGAGGTGACCACAAAGGGTAGATGTGCGATAGGCAGTAGATGAGCCTATTTGGATATTAGCAAGGTCTTCAACAAGGTCCTGATGGACTGGATGGTTAGGATCCATACAATCCAGGGAGAGCTAAATTAGGTGGATTCAAAATTGGCTCAGAGTTTGATAGCAGAGGCTGGAGGCTGAAGGTTGTTTCTCGAAATGGAATCCTGTGACTATTGTGCAGCAAGGATTGGTATTGGAACCCTTGTTATTCATGATCTATATAAATGATTTGGATGGATGAAAATGCACAAAGCTTGATCAGTAAATTTGTAGATGACACCAAATTTGTTGATATTGAAAGCTATTATAGGTTACAGGAGAATTTTGATCAGTTAGGGAAGTGGGCCAAGGAGTGGAAAATTAATTTCAATGCAGCTAAGTATGATGTAATGCATTTTACAAAGTCAAACCAGCAAAGGTACTATGAATGGTAGGGCATAAGGCATGTAATAGAACAGAAGGATGAATTCAAGTGCATAGTTCATTGAAAGCAGAGTCTCTGGTAGCCAGGGTGGTGATAAAGCATAGAACATAGAATAATACAGCACATTACAGGCCCTTCGGCCCACAATGTTGTGCTGACCCTAAACCCTGCCTCCCATATAACACCCCACCTTAAATTCCTCCATATACCTGTCTAGTATACCTATATATCTAGTGTGTGTGTGTGTGTGTGTCACACACACACACACACACACACACACACACACACACACACACACACACACACACACACACACACACACACACACACACACACACACACACACACACACACACACACACACACACACACACACACACACACACAAAGATATATAGGTATATATCTAGTATACTATACCTGTCTAGTAGCATGCTGTCCTTCATCAGTCAGGGCACTAAGAATAAAAGTTGGGACATATTGTTGCAGTTTGTATAAGTCATTGGTGAGGCTGCACTCTCTATGTACAGTTATAGTCACTATGTTAGAGGAAAAATGTGGTTAAATTGGAAAGAGTGCAGAAAAAAAAATCATGAGGATGATGCCTGGACTAGGTCTAAATTATAGGGAGATGTTGGCCAGGCTAAGATCTTTGTTCTTTGGAATATACTGTACTGTAGAAGAGTGAGGGGTGACGCTATAGAAATGTTTAAAATTCTGGGAGGCATAGATAAGGTAGATGGTAAAAGTCTTTTCCCCAGAGTAAGGAAGTCCAAAACTAGGGGATATAGATTTAGGCTGGGAAGGGAAAGATTTGAAAAATTTAAGAGGGGTAACTTTTTCCACATAGAATGTGCTAAGTAGATGGAATGAGCTGCCAGAGGAAGTGGTTGAAGAGGTACAATGTTTTAATTTAAGAAGCTTTTGAATATGTACATGGATGGGTGGTGCTCAGAGGGATGTAGCTTAATGCAGGAAATTTGGATGACTGGGTGGGCACCATAGTCGGCATGCACCCATTGGGCCAAAGTGCCTGTCGCCATCTTATTCTGTTCTATGACTTTAGAACTTGTTTTATCAATCCTTTGCTTCACTCTGTCCTCTGCTATGATTGATATATACTTTATCAATCTAAAGGAAATTACAGTGTCACAGTAGCGTTACAGGTGCACAGATATACAAATATATAAATATTAGAAGAGAAGAATGACAGAATAAAAAATGTTACCTCGAACAGTCTAACAGGAGGGGGTCATCACTTCCCTGGCTATGAGTTGACTCATTATAGAACCTAATGGCCGAGGGTAAGAATGACCTCATACAGCACTCTTCGGAGCAGTGCAGTTATCTTAGTCAATTACTAGATGTGCTCCCTGTTCAGCCAAGGTCATGTGCAGAGGGTGAGAAACATTTTCCTGAATTGCCAGGATTTTCCGTAGGGTCCTTTGTTCTCCCACAGCTTCCAGTGTGTCCAATGTGTCCAGTTCATTGAGCCTGTTGGCATAGCCCGTGTTGATGCATTGCCCCAGCGCACTATCGCATAAAAGATTGTTCTGGCTACAACAGACCTGGTAGAACATGTGAAGGAGAGGCCTGCATACTCCAGAGAACCTCAGTCTCCTCAGGAAGTAAATTGGTAATGACTTCATTGCTCCAGAATGTTTGAATATTTTTCACATTTCTCTCTGATTCATAAGGAGCAATTTAACAGATTCCAAACACAACTAGAGTATAATTTTCTGTTTATCTTCTTTTATAAAAGCTTATGGTTGTCTTTCAAACTCTTCATTCTCTTAATTAACTCTACATCTGTCCATCTGTTAACCTCTTCCAGTTTTAAAATAATTTACAGTATTTCACTTTCTCCTCTTGTTGCATTGGCCATAGGAACAGACAACTAAATCCGGTGCACACGTGGTCTCCGATGCAATGATGGTATCACTTCCCCATGAAAAAAAGTATCTGGGTCTATTTGCAAAACAATATGGTGTAATCTGGAGTAAGGACAATTGTTAACCAATTTAAGCAATTTCTGCACTGAGATATTTTGTATGTATGTTAGCACCATCTAGGAAAGTAAAAGGATAATGTATGAATATATAAATTCACCCATGAGTGGGAACTTTAGCCATGCGGCAGAATCAAAGGAAACGTTCAGAGGGTAAAGCGAGGTCATCTATACTTTGTGGTACTATCATACAAGTGAGATTCACATTCATCGATGCACTAGATAATAAAAATGTCTCATTAAACTATAACTTTTTGTAGCAAAAGATATATTTACACTGATACCAGTAATTATTTTAAGAATGGAGATCATATTACTTTAAAACTATAATATAGCAAAGTAGCACACACACAAGTGCCCTACACAGGGATGTTAAATTGGCTCAGTTCAACTTTGATAGTGAGTACTCTTCATGGAAGAGTGACAAGGAGAGCAATGTGGAAGTGCTTTGGATAAGAGTAGATAGGCTGGGATGGGATGGAGTTGGGTACTAAGTATTGACGGCTACTGATAATGGAGAGACTATGGGGATGTTCAAAGTGTTTCAAACAGCTTAAGGCTCTTTTTGAAAGAGCAGTGGCCCAATGTTTGATATTGGATGCAATATTTGGGCATGGGGACTGTACCACAAAACTCTCCAAGTGCCCCATAGGTACATATTCCTTATTACTGTCAGCCAGTTTTTGAAATTATCCTTTTTACTTAAACTAAAAAGACATCTCAACTTATTATATCATTCTATTTATATTAAATTATAGAAACATTCATGATTTAGTCAAAGAACATCAAACTGCCTTTCTACTTTTTGGAACCATGCCAAGAATATATTAATTTATAATCCCTCTGATTTACACCAAGGTTAGCATAACCTTTGATGGAAAGACTACTTGCTGTAACACATAATGTCAAGATTCTATTTGTGTTCACCAAAACCAATGAAATCTAGTTAGCATTCAATAGACAAACTTTTAGACAACTCCAACAATCCAACTTACTTTTGGATTACATCTTAGTTTCAACTATGATGCATACAGTGCGTTGAAACTGATTTCAGTATGGATTGAATCTATATGAGCCGGCTGAAAGTGCTGCTTAACTTTGCCATTTTCTTGCACTACTTCTTAATGCAGTTTCTTTGATTGGTTGAGTGTAGTGATATACATCCCAGCTAAAAACAATCAGCCTGGAAATAGATTAAGAGAAATTTTTTAAACAGGCATAGATACTTGCATTAAGGTGTTTCAGAATCATGGAGTCAGCATGGATACAAGCCCCTCAGACAACTGGGTCCATGGCAACCACAGTGTCCAGCTAGCTCGTCCCTATTTCCTGTGTTTGTCTTATATCCCTAGAAACCCTCACCCTTCAATGTACCTATCCAAGTGGTTTTTAAACATCCACATGGCAACCACACCATCTGGCAGCGTAGATGATAGATAGATAGATAGATAGATAGATAGATAGATAGATAGATAGATAGATAGATAGATAGATAGATACTTTATTCATCCCCATGGGGAAATTCAACTTTTTTTTTTGTCCCATACACTTGTTGTAGCAAAACTAATTACATACAATACTTAACTCAGTAAAAAATATGATATGCATCTAAATCACTATCTCAAAAAGCATTAATAATAGCTTTTAAAAAGTTCTTAAGTCCTGGCGGTTGAATTGTAAAGCCTAATGGCATTGGGGAGTATTGACCTCTTCATCCTGTCTGAGGAGCATTGCATCGATAGTAACCTGTCGCTGAAACTGCTTCTCTGTCTCTGGATGGTGCTATGTAGAGGATGTTCAGAGTTTTCCATAATTGACCGTAGCCTACTCAGCGCCCTTCACTCAGCTACCGATGTTAAACTCTCCAGTACTTTGCCCACGACAGAGCCCGCCTTCCTTACCAGCTTATTAAGACGTGAGGCGTCCCTCTTCTTAATGCTTCCTCCCCAACACGCCACCACAAAGAAGAGGGCGCTCTCCACAACTGACCTATAGAACATCTTCAGCATCTCACAACAGACATTGAATGACGCCAACCTTCTAAGGAAGTACAGTCGACTCTGTGCCTTCCTGCACAAGGCATCTGTGTTGGCAGTCCAGTCTAGCTTCTCGTCTAACTGTACTCCCAGATACTTGTAGGTCTTAACCTGCTCCACACATTCTCCATTAATGATCACTGGCTCCATATGAGGCCTAGATCTCCTAAAGTCCACCACCATCTCCTTGGTCTTGGTGATATTGAGACGCAGGTAGTTTGAGTTGCACCATATCACAAAGTCCTGTATCAGTTTCCTATACTCCTCCTCCTGTCCATTCCTGACACACCCCACTATGGCCGTGTCATCAGCGAACTTCTGCACATGGCAGGACTCCGAGTTATATTGGAAGTCTGATGTGTACAGGGTGAACAGGACCGGAGAGAGTACGGTTCCCTGCGGCGCTCCTGTGCTGCTGACCACCGTGTCAGACCTACAGTCTCCCAACTGCACATACTGAGGTCTATCTGTCGGTTAGTGTAATGCTTTGCAGTGGCAGTGATCGGAAAATTAGGGTTCAATTCCTTTCACTGTCTGTAAGGTGTTTGTTCTCCCCATGACTGTGTGGGTTTTCTCCAAGTGCTACAATTTGCTCCACATTCCAAAGATTTGTGGGTTCGGCTTAGCATGCTATGTTGGTACTTAAAGCAGGGCAACATTTGCGGGCTGCCCACAGCACATTCTCGCACTGTGTTGGTCGCTAATGCAAACAACGTATTGAACTACGTTGCAATGCTTTGATATACACATGAAAAACAAAGCTAATAAATTTAATTTATCTACACTCACCACCCTTGGTGTGAAAAATTTGCCCTTCAATTCGCTTTATATTTTTTACTTTTCACCCTTAATCTGGCAGGAAACCGCACAAAGTAATAAACACAACCATCCATGGCCTTGACCACCCCTTCAAACTGGAATTTGGTTCAGTAAAGTGGATCAGTAGGAAAAGGGAATGTATTTCTAATCAAGTCTATTGTTTGCTTTTACATGCTCTTTCACTCACTTTCTTTAGAAACAGTAACTTCAAATCTCTCTAACAACTTTTTTTAAATCAAATGTTATGCCATTCATACAGCAGAACATTAATGAGACCAAAAGAGCATAAGACATAAGAACAGAATTAGGCCATTCAGCCCATCGAGTCTCTTCCACCATTTCATTGTGTCTGATTTATTATCCTACTTAATTCAATTCTCCTGCCTTCTCTCTGTAACCTTTCACGCCATGACTAATCAAGAACCTATCAACCTCCAATTTAAATATACTCAACGACTTGGCATCCACAGTCATCTATGGAGATGAATTCCATAAATTCACTACCCACAGGCTAAAGGAATTCCTCCTTATCTCTATTCCAAATGGACATCCCTTTATTCTGAGGCTGTGTACTCTGATCATAGACTCACTCACGATAAGAAACATCCTACCTATATCCAGTCTACCAGACCTTTCAATATTTGATAGGTTTCATTGAGATCCGCTCCTTATTCTTCTAAGCTCCAGCGAGGAGAGCCCCAGGGACATCAAATGTTCCTTACATGTTAACCCTTTCAGTCCCAGAATCATTCTCATAAACCTCCTCTGGACACTTTCTAATGCCAGCATATATTTTCTTACATAAGGGGCCCAAAACTGCTCATATTTCTCTATGTGTGGTCTGAAAAATGCCTTATAAAGCCTCAGAATTACATCCTTGCTCATATGCTCTAGTCCTCTCGAAATGAATGCTAGCATTGCATTTGCTTTCTCACCATCTACTCAATCTACAAGTTAACCTTCAGGGAATCCTGCAAAAGGACTCCCAAGTCCCTTTGCACAAATGGTTTTTGAATACTCTCCCAATTTAGAAAATAATCTACACCTTTATTCCATCTAACAAAGTGCATGACCATACACTTCCCTACAATATATTCCATCTGACAAGTCTTTGCCCATTCTCCAAATCCTTCTGCAGATTCTTTGCTTCCTTGACACTACCTGCAACTCTACCCCCTCAGCTATCTTACTATAGTCCGCAAACTTGGCCACAAAGCCATCAATTCCATCATCCAAATCATTGAAATATAATGTGAAAAGAAGTAATCCCAACACTGACCCCTGCGGAACATCACTAGTTACTGACAGTCTACCAGAAAATGCCCCCTTTATTCCAAATATTTGCCTCCTGCAAGTCAGCCAATCTTCTATCCATGCAAGTGTCTTTCCTGGAATACCATGGACTCTTATCTGGTTAAGCAGCCTCATATGCGGACCTTATCAAAGGCCTTCTGAAAATCCAAGTAAACAATATCCACTGACTTATCCAATATCCAATATCCTTTGTCTATCCTGCTTGTTATTTCCTCTAAAAATTCTAAAAGATTTGTCAGGCAAGATTTCCTCTTAAGGAAACCCTGCTGACTTTGGCCTATGTTATCATGTGCCTCAAAATACCCCAAAAACTCATCCATAATAATGGCCTCCAAAATCTTTCCACCACTGAAGTCAGGCTAACTGGTCAATAATTTCCTTTCATTTGCCTCCCTCCCTTCTTAAAGAGTGGATTGACATTTGCAATTTTCTATTTCTTTGGAAACATTCCAGAATCCAGTGGTTCTTGAAAAATCATTACTAATGCTTCCACAATCACTTCAGCCACCTCTTTTAGAACCCTGGGCTGGAGACCATTTGGACCAGGTGACTTATTTACCTTCAGATCTTTCAACTTCCCAAACAGCTTCCGGAGAAAACAACCTCTTCCATCTTCAACAAGGAGTTGATCATGGAGTACAGGAGGAACGAAGACATGCTAGCCCCTATTGACATCAATGGGACTGTAGTTGAGAGGGTGAGTAGTTTCAAGTTCCTTGGTATACACATCACCAAGGATCTCACCTGAACTGTAGGCTGAAGAAGTTCGGCATGAGTCTCCAAATCCTCAGGACTTTTTACATGTGTGCCATTGAGAGCATCCTGATGCCTGTGTGATTGCCTGGTATGGGAACTGTACTACTCTTAATCGCAGAGCACTGTAGAGAGTGGTGCGGACAGCCCAGAACATCTGTGAATGTGAACTTTCCTCTGTCCTGGACATTTACAGCAGCAGGTGCATAAAAAGGGCCAGGAGGAACATCAGGAACTCCAGCTACCCCAACCACAAATTGTTTCAGCTGCAACCATCTAGCAAACAATACCACAGTGTTAAGCAAACACGAGGAAATCTGCAGATGCTGGAAATGCAAGCAACACACACAAAACGCTGGCAGAACACAGCAGGTCAGGCAGCATCTATAGGAAGAAGTACTGTCGACGTTTCGGGCCGAGACACCTTCCTGTCTTCTCCTATCAATTTGGATTTCCCCCTTCCCCTCCCACTTTCAAATCTTTTACGATCACTTCTTTCAGTTAGTCCTGACGAAGGGTTGCGGCCCGAAATGCCGACTGTGTTTTTTGAGAGCTCATACCTTCCCCAGAAGATTCCCAATGATACAGAAATCTACACCCTGCCCTTGCATCAGTTCCTCAGCTAACCCCCAATGGCACATGAGACAGCAATCTGGAGATTACTACCCTGGAGGTTCTGCATTAAAGCGGTGTACCTCACTCCCTGTGTTCTCTCTTCAGGAACTCCTCCCTTTTCCTACCTCTGTCATCAGAACCAAATATACCACAACTTTTGGTTGCTCACCTTCCTTCTTTTAGAATGCTGTGGACCTGACATGAGACATCCCTGATCCTGACACCTGGGAGGCAAAATACCATCCAGGTTTCTTTTTCACATCGACAGAATTTCCTGTCTGTTCCTCGGACTATATCCGCCCCTTTCAGTACTGAACTCCTCTTCTCCCCCCTTTCCTTTTGAGCCACAGCGCCTGACTCAGTGGCAGACACCTGGTTGCTGTGGCTTCTCCCTGTAGGTCCCCACCCCAACAGTATTCAAAATGGTATACATATTATTGAGGGGAACATCCACAGGGGTGTTCTGCACTGACTGCCTTTTCCCGTTCCTTCTCCTGACAGTCATCCAGGTACCTGAATCCTGTAACTTAGGGGTGACTACCATCTTATAGGTCCTATCTATCACCTCCTCATTCTCCCACATGAGCCCAAGATCAACAAGCTGTAGATCCCGTTTCTTAACGTGGTCTCTAAGGAGCTGCAGCTCAATGCACTTTTGCAGATGTTGTTATGAGGGAGACTGGAGGTCTCCAAAAGTTCCCACGTCACATACAAAGAACATCCCATTAACTCTGGGCCCATTCTCAGGGCAAGAGCTATATACCTATAGACAAAATAAAAGAAAGGAACATTTTCTAGAAATTTACTTAGAACCTCCACCTGTGCTTGTGCTCACGTAGCCTGTTGTGTCAAAGCCTCCCAATTTAACACCAATACCAGCTTTTAATTTCAAAATTTACATTGGGAACTTTCATAATAAATGATTAAGAAAAGTCCAATGCAAACATATTATATTAAAAACTAAAGTAAGAATTTCATTGTCACACTTTGTAATCTATCTATGCTAATGACTCAGAATGTCTTCTAGAAAAACATTATCTGCTACTTTACACATAGAAATATTTCCTCAAACTGAAAAAGAACATTTTCCAATAATAAATGAGTACCCAGGGCACCCAATAAAATATCTCAAGTAAGAAAAGCATGCAACAGTAGCAATATACTATGGCAAGTACTGACATCATTGCAGCTTGCAAATATTTTCACCTGTATGCTACAGTTCCACTTAGCTATTGGAGAGACAACAAAATCCTTCAAAAGTGTAACTGAAAATCCTCGGGTGAAATTGACCTTCTGTGGTTGAAGATCTTAGCAATATCAATAATGAAACCCTTTTTTCCCCTATGCAGTCATCTTTTCAATTGTCCTCCCATTCTTCAGGAGCACTGAGGATTCATTTTCATGCACCCTCCTCTCTAAGTATACAGGAGAATCAGATGTCTGAGCATCAAGCAATGGTACAGAAGAATCTGTAGAAGAGGCTAAGATGTTTAGTGAGATGGCAAAAGCACAGGAATAATACTAGGCAAGGCACATACAGTTTGGGCTAAAGAAACTTTCTCATAAAGATTAAGTTTAACAAAATTCATTCAATGTCAGTAAGACCAAAGAACTGATTATCATCTTCAGAAAGGGTAATACGAGAGAACACATACTAGTTCTCATAGAGACTGCTATAAAAAAAGGCAATATGTAATTTGGAGTCTGAGGAAATTCGATACATCACCAAAAATACTTGAATATTTCTAAAGATGTATAGTGGAAAGCACTCTAACTGGCTGCATCACCGTCTGGTATGAGGGTTGGGGTTGCCACTGCACAGGATCAAAATAAGCTGCAGAGAGTTGTAAAATCAGTCAGCTCCATCATGGGCACTAGCCTCCGTATTATCCAGGACATTTTCAAGGAGCATTACCTTAAAAAGGCAACATCCATTATTTAGGACCCCCACAACCCAGGTCATGCCTCTTCTTATTGCTACTGTCAGGATGGAGGTACAGATGCCAGAAGGCACACACTTAATGATTCAGGAACAGTTTCTCCCCTCTGCCATCTGATTTCTGAACAGACATTGAACCCATGAACACTACCTCACCACTTAACAAAAGTTAACAAATTCTCTGACATATGGCAGTGATATTAAATCTGATTCTGATTTAGATTTTTGAATATATTTCAATTCCTAATGCTAACCAATCAGTTATTCACAAAGAAGCTTCAAAGCCTCACAACCTCTTTTATGTTTCACACGAGAGAATCATTGTAGAGAAACAGGACAGATCCATTGATAAGCTGGATCTTTTTCAGATCCACGTTACAACCTCAGCAATTCCATTCCGCATCTTGTGTCTCAGACATCTTGTGGGTTACTGACAGCTAATGAGAATGAGCTCAAGGACACGAATAAAAATCTTCCATCCTTGTTGGAGGTGTACAATAACTGCTCTTCACTTCCCAATTTCAATTACTCTTTCCGTGAAAAATAATTATTGATTGCTTCTGAAGGTGGCTTCCCCAAGTGGTTTGGGATGGTGCATAGGTACATATTACTTTTGTGTAATAGGCTGCAAGATGGTCTCCTAAGTCCTATTGAACCTCTGAATATCTAAACTCTAAAAAATGTGTAGATGAACCAATTTCCTTTATGTCCCCTAAATTAGGATTTAGATTCAGAATCAGATTGATTTATTTGTCACATATACACCGAAACATACAGTGAAATGTATTGTTTATGTTTACAACCAACATAACCTATGGATGTGCTGATGGTCACCTGCAAGGGCCATCACACTTTCCAGTGCCAACATAGTAGACCCATAATGTTTGGCAGAACAACACAAGCAACAAATCATTAGCAAAACAAGTCCCTTACCCACACTCCAACCCATTCACACCTTCATACACACACACACAGGCTTCCAAACCCAGGATGGGTCACCTCCAGGCCTCTGACTTCTAGTCCTTTATCCCAGACTCTCAGACTCACAGACACTGGGTCTCCAACCTTCAGACATTCCAACTCAGGGGCTTCAACCTTTAGGCCTCGATCTTTCCAACTCACCAACATTGGTCCTCAACCTTCAACCTTCCGACTTGCTGATCTCAGGCTTTGTGTGACAGTTGAAAACATTGTCAGCCCTCATTTCTATTTCTATTTGCAGATTTATGAGGGATTATCCGCTATAAGAACACTAACTGATTAAATATGGTCTGATAATTATCCCTGCTAACCACATCTCAACCTGAGAGAAACTTTGGTAGAACCTTGTACCAAAGAGACAGGCTCATCAGCCCAGGATGTCACTGTGGGAATACTCTGCTTAAGCCTCAACCTGAGGAATGCAGAGCAGGAAAGTTAACTTACAGAAATGGAGATCCACCTCCTTATCATTTATTTGCCCTTGACTCTCTTACATATTACATATGGTAGACCCCTCCCATTTATGAATCATCCCTATCACCTTTCTTCTTTTCTGGAAAGTCCTTTTAAGCCTAACCACATTGTAAACCACCATGGGAAATCAATCAGTTTTGTTACGTGTCTATTCTAAAGCTGGATAATCACCTCAAGTAAGGTAACCCAATGTTCAAACCCCAACAATTGGTGCAATTTCCAGTCATACATATGGATATGTATTCATTAGCACTTCATGGTACTCAATGAACAGCAACTGGTTGCCATGTTGATGTTAAGAGGTCATATTGAACATTAGAGCTCAGTTCCTCCAAATTAGGCTACACAGCTATCAGATAGCACACACCTCAGCTTCCATACTCTCCTGGATTTGGAGAAGGTGCTGCCTCCTTTCATAAAAGACTATGTCTTATGTCTTTCCTAAGATTATGTTTTCTCCTAAATTTATAACATGCCTGTACAGCAATCGTCCTTTTTGTTTTTCCTGCCCCATGCTTGAACCTTCATTGATGTAGCACTTAATGACCCACTGCCTGTTGAAGCCAATATTATTAAGATCCCATGATACTATTTGGGAAAGAGCAGAGAAATCCACATTATAACATTCCTTCCTGATCAACACCACCAACAGCAATGTGGAAAGTTAAAGAGAGAGGGAGAGAGATACCGAACAGAAACTCAGTGAATGGACTGGAAACTTCAATAATCATATGCTAACTGCTATACAACAAATAGGAATTGTGCTTCATGAGATGAGAAACAGTGTGAGTCATTCTGAAGACATGACAAAGTACTTTACAAGGAGAATCATAGTTGCTGTACTGCATATTTCAATCCTTGATAAACTTCCAAAAACAACTAGTTTAGCTGTTTGCTTTGGCTTTGATTTTTACATTCCCAACTATCTCAGTTCTGATGCTTTAGAATAAAAATAATAATGACAATTGATAAATTAGAATTCTGAAGTGCACCAAAATATGGTACTGCAAGTATTGACTCCGGAAGTCTAATGAAGTAAAAGCAGATGCACAGCCTATAATATATTAACAGATGATCTCCTGTGATGCTGCTCATGCTAAGTCATAGGTTAGATTGTTTCAGTGGAAGGAATCCTGTGGTGTGGAAATGTGGAATGGATATGCATCTTCAGTGGATGAGTAAAGAAAGACATGTTTATAATTCAATGCAAGTACTGTATTGTGAATTACGTGAACTTACATTAATTTATGAAAGTAAAGAGATAGCCTCTACATCATTTGTCGTATATTTGCTTAATATATCTTTATTAAAAATTAAAATGCAATATACTTTAATTAACTCCTTTGCCTTTGTCAATATTTCTCTCACTCTATATAAATTAAATGCAAAGGGATTAACTTTCGAGCAACACACACAAAATGTTCGAGGAACTCAGCAGGCCAGGCAGCATTTTGTGTGAGTTGCTCGGATTTCCAGCATCTGCAGATTTTATCTTGTTTGGGGCTTAACTTTCTGTTGATAGCCCCATTTGTACCTTTGGTGGGGGAGCTATCTGAGTGCCGTGACACCTTTGTCTTAGGCTTCCATGGTTCTTTTTCAGTGATGGCGTATGAACATATGGAGATCATTCCCATAATCATCTGATACGTTTCTGGACCTTTTTAATACTTTGCCTAGCAAATTAGAAGAGTTATTTTGACATTATTGCATTCATGCAAAAAGTTTTGGGTGTCAAAAGCTAAGAATAATGTTATTTCCTTGCAGATATTTAGAAGTTCAAAGGTTCATTTATTAATAAAGTATACAACTCTAAAATTCTTCTTCTTCAGGTAGCCATGAAGCCAAGAGAGAAAACAAAAGGAAAGAATGCAGCAAAAACCAAATCCCTGCTCCCCACACAAAAAACAAACAAAAACAGAAGAGCCACATTGACCTCCAAAATCCCCTGCCCTGCACACAAAAATCGATGAAGATCAGGCGAAAAACACAGAATATAAAAAAATTATAAGATTGAAAAAGTCTATAGTCCAAGTCCATATCCAAAATCTCTCTCCATAGTAGAGCGATCCCACCATTAATCAAAAGGCAGTCTCCCCTCACCTTAACAGAGCGATCCGACCAGTGATCAAAAGGCAGGCAGCAAGCGCTCACCTTCCGCGTTCGCCTTGTTTCAATCTCCCCTATCGCTTTAATCAGCGAACAATAAAAATGGAATTGAACATTGGCTCACGTCCCACAGCCTTTACGCACGCTGCCTCTGCCTCCTGGAATCCTCTCAAAGACTGCAGAGCGTTGAAACACCCAAACGATCTCTCAACTGCAAATCACAGGCTCCAGCAGTTCCAGAATCACATTCAAGATGAAAAACAAATATAAAAGACATAAAAGATACTCAGTAGTGCTCTATTAGGTACAGTATTCCTTTCCTGAATGCAAGCCATGAGGTAAAAAAAGAGTTACACATATGCCAGAGAAGAGTGTGAGTAACAGAGATATATCCAAGGCTGCGGAAGATTAGGTCTATAAGTGGGAAGTTTATTGAAAGTGAGCTGCATCCTTATGTGTGGAAGACTGAAAAAAGTGTCAGAGCAATGACACAAATTAATTTGATACCAACGTTTACGGACTTCAGCTCTGTTGTAGATCTGTTGGTTAGTATCATGGATTACATGCCATTGAAGAACAAATCCATGATGTAGGCTGCCACATTTGAGGACAGTACTCTGCAATTCCTTTGGCTGATAAAATCAAAGTTTCCACTGAAGTCAAAAAGACTAAGTACAATAATGGAAAATGGTTCAACCTAATGCAACCACACTCCAGACAAGGCCATGACAGTCTTAGAAATCAAGATACAGCAGACAGACTGTCCTTGCACTTGCCCAAATTGATAGATAAGCTCTAAGTTTTTGGCAGCTTTTTATAAAAGCATCCAAAGATAGGCTTCACATTGAACATCTACAAGATCAAGGTTTTCTACCAAACTGCTTCCACTGTTCTCCAGCTAATGGCGAAGATTAATGGTGAGATCTTGGAAAATATGAACCATTTCTCAAATCTCAAGAGTCACCTCTCAGTAAAGGTAGACATGGATGATAAAGTTCATCACCCCTTTCAATGAGCCAACATAGCTTTTGGTCAATTGAGGATAAGAGTGTTTGAATATCAATAGTCTATCAGGCAACAATAATCTCTAAGCTTTGGCATGCTTCTGAGGCCTAAACAGAACACAGCAGGCATTTTAAGGCACTGGAAAAATACCATGAATGCTTTCTCCTGTGGTGGACTACATATACCTGTCTGGACACGCCCCCGATGACTGCTCCTGTGGCTCCTCCCACAGACCCCTGTATAAAGGTGATGAAGGTCTGAGCCCGGCCTCTCTGTCTCCAGGATGTAGTATAGTGGTCACTCACTGCTTGTTCCTTCTTCCAGTCAATAAAAGCCGATACCTCGCTTTTACGTCTCAGAGTGAGTTATTGATGGTGCATCAATTTTATTGACTGGAAGTTTTAAAACATGGAAAGCGTTTAGCAACATTGGTGGTGCAGGGCACAGAATATCGGAACTTTGCGCTACTGGTCATGCCTAAACTGTGCGCACCTGTGCTATTGGGGCTGGACTTCCAGAGCCACCTCGAAAGTGTGACTATGGCATATGATGGGCCCCTCCCACCACTCACTGTCAGGAATCCTCAGTTTGGTGGGACTTCGTCACATACCCCACTACTGACCACACACACACACCGACCCACACATCCCACCCTGCACCATGCCGACAGCTGCGCTACTGACACCACTTGCAGCCTCTCCACCTTCAAGATCCCTCCCCCACCGCTGTTCGCCAACCTGACCCCCAACTGTAAACCTGTGGCAACTAAAGCAGGAGGTACAGCGTGGGGGACAGGGCCTTCATTGAGTCAGAGGTGCAGCGGCTGCTCGGGGAGGGGATCATTGAGCCAAGCACAAGTCCATGGAGGGCCCAGGTGGTTGTTCTTCAGACTGGGCAGAAAAATAGGATGGTCGTGGACTATAGTCAAACCATCAATAGGTTCACGCAGCTTGACGCGTACCCCCTACCCCGCATCGCAGATATGGTCAACCATATAGCTCAGTACAAGGTGTATTCGACAATAGATCTGAAATCCGCTTATCACCAGCTCCCCATCTGCCCAGAGGACCGCCGCTACACCGCCTTCGAGGCGGGCGGCAGGCTCTATCACTTCCTGCACGTCCCATTTGATGTCACAAATGGTGTCTCGGGCTTCCAGAGGGAAATGGACCGGATGGTGGATCAGTACAACCTGAAGGCCACATTTCCCTATCTAGATAACATCACCATCTGTGGACGCGACTGGCCGGATCACAACGCCAACCTCCAACGATTTTTCCAAGTGGCCGAAGCCCTGAACCTTACTTATAATAGGGACAAATGTGTGTTCGGAACCACCCGACTTGCTATCCTTGGGTATGTCGTGGAAAACGGGGTCACTGGCCCTGATCCCGACCATATGCGCCCCCTGTTAGAACTCACTCTTCCCACCACTCTCAAAGCCCTCAGACGGTGCCTGGGCTTCTTTTCCTATTACGCCCAATGGGTCCCCCATTACGCAGACAAGGCCCGCCCCCTGGTCAAGTCTACCACTTTTCCCCTCTCTGCTGAGGCCTGCACGGCCTTCAGCTGCATTAAAGGGGACATTGTCAAAGCAACGATGCATGCGATGGACGAGACCATTCCCTTCCAAGTTGAGAGTGACGCCTCCGATTTCGCACTGGCTGCTACCCTCAATCAGGCAGGCAGGCCAGTAGCATTCTTCTCTCGTACCCTTCAAGGCTCTGAAATTCAGCACTCCACGGTGGAGAAAGAAGCCCAGGCCATAGTGGAAGCTATTAGGCACTGGAGGCACTATCTCGCCGGCAAAAGGTTCACCTTGCTGACCGACCAGCGCTCAGTTGCGTTCATGTTCAGCAACTAACAGCGGGGCAAAATCAAAAATGATAAAATTTTGCAGTGGAGAATAGAACTCTCCACCTACAACTATGATATCCTGTACCGGCCTGGCAGACTCAATGAGCCCCCTGATGCCCTATCCCAGGGAACGTGTGCTAGCGCACAGCTCGACCAGCTATACGCCCTTCATGCACATCTTTGCCATCCGGGGGTCACCCGATTTTACCATTTCGTGAAAGCCCGGAACCTGCCGTACTCCCTGGAGGACATCAGGATGATGACCAGGGACTGCCAAATCTGGGCTGAGTGCAAACCGCACTTCTACCATCCTGAAACGGCGCAACTTGTCAAGGCCACCCGCCCTTTTGAGCGACTGAGTGTTGACTTTAAGGGCTCCCTTCCCTCCACCAACCGCAATGTCTATTTTCTCAATATTATCGACGAGTACTCGCGGTTCCCCTTTGCCATTCCCTGCCCCGACACCTCTACCGCGTCCGTCATAAAAGCCCTGCGCCAGCTCTTCACTCTGTTCGGATATCCCTGCTATATCCACAGTGATAGAGGGTCCTCCTTTATGAGTGACGAGCTGCGCCGGTACCTGCTAGCTAGGGGCATTGCTACTAGTCGAACCACGAGTTATAATCCCCGGGGAAATGGACAGGTGGAGAGGGAGAATGCCACAGTGTGGAAGGCCACGCTTTTAGCCCTTAAGTCAAAAGGGTTGCCGGTCTCTCGATGGCAGGAGGTCCTCTCTGAGGCACTCCACTTTATCCGCTCCCTGTTATGTACGTCCACCAATGCCACCCCTCACGAATGCCTATTCTCTTTTCCCAGGAAGTCTGTCACTGGGACCACCCTACCAGTTTGGCTGACATCCCCAGGGCCAGTGCTGCTCCAGAAACATGTGCGGAGTAATAAATACTCCCCGCTGGTCGAGAGGGTTCACCTTCTACATGTGAACCCCCAGTATGCCTACGTGGTCTTACCTGATGGGCGGAAGGAGACGGTCTCCGTCCGCGACCTGGCGCCCGCAGGAGCAGCAGACCACTACCCCGAACACTCCACGGTAACTAAGAACCCTGTACCCGAGGTGACACTGCGCACACCGAGCCCTACATAGACTCCTCATGACACTCATATACCGGGAGTTTCGTACGCGTATATTCCAGGTGCCTCGCACACGCGTGAGGGATCACTGACGCCTAGTGGGCTGACACCTCCAGTTAGGCCGGAACTAGCACAATCTCCGTCTCTGGTGCAATCACCACCGGCATCTGTGCAATCACCACCACCGGCACCTGTGCAATCACCACCACCGGCATCTGTGCAATCACAGCCGGTGCTACGTAGATCGCAGCGACAGATTCGACCACCTGATAGACTTAACCTGTAAATATACTTGTAAGAAACTTCGCCACATGGGGACTCTCTTTTAAAACAAAGGGGGGGGTGAATGTGGTGAACTACATATACCTGTCTGGACACGCCCCCTGATGACTGCTCCTGTGGCTCCTCCCACAGACCCCTGTATAAAGGTGATGGAGGTCTGAGCCCGGCCTCTCAGTCTCCAGGATGTAGTATGGTGGTCAATCACTGCTTGTTCCTTCTTCCAGTCAATAAAAGCCGATACCTCGTCTTTACGTCTCAGAGTGAGTTATTGATGGTGCATCATCTCCATAAAGATCTCAAATTTTCTAGAAGGATAGTGAACTAACATCAGTGTTCTCTCCCAGGTCAACATCACCAGCACTTATGCCCTGTTACACT
This sequence comes from Hemitrygon akajei, assembly GCF_048418815.1. NCBI lineage: Eukaryota > Metazoa > Chordata > Chondrichthyes > Myliobatiformes > Dasyatidae > Hemitrygon > Hemitrygon akajei. Next base: position 164,837,002 of record NC_133128.1, on the reverse strand, counting down.
CAGTCAGTAACACTGGTAGGCCTTGTCAATCACACACCCAACACCAGACCTTCGAAACAGACATGCTATTCTGTGCTCCTGCACAGGAAGCGATTACTAGGCCTACAGAAGAAAAGATTCAAGGGTGTGCTGAATGCTTGCATTATGAATTGCAACACCCCCATAGACTCTTGGGCATCTCTGGCCCCTAACCACAAAAGTGGTGCAGAAACATCCAAAATGGTGTGGGGATTTTGTGTCCATGCATCTAGAGTACACAAAGCCCATTATGAAAGAGCACATCATCTCACAAGTTACCCTCCCAGCCAATCCATCGAGCATTGTGCCCTCTGTGGAAGAGTTGAAAGTTCGCACAGTGACCTCAGAGCCTATAAGCTTAAAGTGGAAATCATTGTCTATCCCAACAAATTTCCTAAAAAAATAGAAGAGGTTGTGGAATACATGGGAAATTGTAGTAGGTTAACTAGGCAGGGAAAATAGATCAGCATTTCATAATTTTATCTCATTTTAAAACAGTAGAGTTTTCTCATTCAATTAAGTGAGTTGATTTTCATTAATGAATAGTCAATCAAATTATGATGAATTAAGACAGTTTATAAACATTAATTTCTGGAAGCATTAGATTGAAGGCTGTGAGAAGGATATGATTATGTGGTTCAATTCTCAGATAAGTATTATTGTCACAACTTTGGAACACTGGAACTGACTGTAGTTGCCATGAATCAGTGAAAACACTTGGTAATAGTTTCCAGTGAAATAGTACTTAAAAACATTAAGTGTGAATCTTCCAGCTTAATATTATATTATTTGCAAACAGTCAAAAGTGTACAATAATACAAACGTTTGTATATAACTAGCAATGACAGCTTCATAACTTTGGGAAACATTAAACAACTATTAAAAAAAAGAAACTCCATTTGGAGTTTTTTTACCACCGCAATAGCCTCTACATCCTGCATGTCAACTTACACCATCTTCAATAGTATCCTTCAACTAAACACATCTTATCCTCATCACCCCTGCTCTCTGTTTTCCGCAGAGATTGCTGTCTTCATGACGCCCTTGCCCATTCATTCCTCCAGACTGATCAGCCTCCTGGCACTCACCCCTGCAAGCATGACATGAGCTACATCTGCCCCTACATCACCTCCCGCACCATCATTCAGTGCCCCAAACATTCTTCTTTCCAGGTGAGGCAACACTTCACCTGCAGGTCTATCAGAGTCATTTGCTGTATTTGGTATTTTTGGTGAAGTCTTCTCTACATTGGTGAGACCCAACATAGATTAGGGGACTGCTTTGTCCACCACAACAGACAGGATTTTCTGGTGGCAGCTCATTTTAATTCTACATCCCATTCTCATTCCAACATGTTGATCCATTGCCTCCTGTACTGCCACAGTAAGACAACTGTCAGGTTGGAGGAGCAACACAGGGTCAAGAATGATTACTCAGAGTGCCAGGCTTTAGATGCTTCAGAAAGGACAGGGAGGGAGGCAAAAGAGGTGGGGGTGTGGCACAGCTGATCGGAGATAGTGTCGTGGCTGAAGAAAAGGAGGAAGTCATGGAGCGATTGGCTACAGAGTCTCTGTGGGTGGAAGTTAGGAACAGGAAGGGGTCAATAACTCTTCTGGGTGTTTTTCATAGACCACCTAACAGTAACAGGGACATTGAGGAGCAGATAGGGAGACAGATTCTGGAAAGGTGTAATAATAACAGGGTTGTCGTGGTGGAAGATTTTAACTTCCCAAATATTGATTGGCATCTCCCTAAAGCAAAGGATTTAGATGGTATGGAATTTGTTAGGTTTGTTCAGGAACATTTCTTGACACAATAGGTAGATAAACCTTCAAGAGGAGAAGCTGTACTTGATCTAGTATTGGGAAGTGAACCTGGTCAGGTGTCAGATCTCTCAGTGGGAGAACATTTTGGAGATAGTGATCACAAATCTATCTCCTTTACCATAGCATTGGAGAGGGATAGGAACAGACAAGTGAGGAAAGCATTCAATTGGATTAAAGGGAAATACTTAATTTGCACTTAGCAGTGAACTCAGCCTTTTCTTCTTGGAGTGACAGAGGATGAGAGGTGACCTGATAGAGGTGTATAAGATGATGAGAGGCATTCATCATGTGGATAGTCAGAGGCTTTTTCTTGGGCTGCAATGGCTAACACAAGAGGGCACAGTTTTAAGGTGCTTGGAAGTAGGTACAGAGGAGATAATAGGGGTATGTTTTTTATGCAAGGAGTGGTGAGTGCATGGAATGGGCTACTGGCATCAGTGGTGGAGGCAGATACAATAGGGTCTTTTAAGAGTCTCCTGGATAGGTACATGGAGCTTAGAAAAATAGAGGGCTATGTGTAACTCAAGGTAATTTCTATAGTAAGGTCATGTTCAGCACAACTTTGTGGGCTGAGGGCCTGTATTGTGCTGTTGGCTTTTAAAAAAACACCTCATATTCTGTCTGAGTAGTCTCCAGTCTGATGGCATGAACATTGATTTCTCTAACTACTGGAATTTCTCCCCAATTTCTTTTCTCCCTTTTCCAATTCCACATTCTGGCTCCTCTCTTACCACTTCTCTTCTCTTCACCATACTAAGGGTATCATCTGAGGGTGTTACTGTAGATACAGTATCAGATGTACACTTACCATAGCTACTCCTGTAACAGTGTTTAAAATGCATTTTCACTGTGCCCTAAGCTTTTTGGAGGCATAGAGTTCACAATCAAGAGAACACTCAGTGACTGGTATTTGACTTGATACATATGTCCAACAAGTTTTTGTTTACAGCAGAACTCCACTGATGAAAATCCTGTTTACAACTGGACACTGCAAATCACTTTCCTTCTGGAGATCAGGAAAATGCTGAAAGGGACCATGATCTAATAAGTTGGGTTGCCAAGGCTACAAATATCAGTAAGTAGACTCCTGGCCCTTGGAACATAGAACAAAGAATGGTACAGTACACAAACAGACACTTCAGTCTACAGTGTCTATGCCAACTATGATGCCAATTAATCTGCACTGCTGCTGACACATGGTCTGTATCATCCATTCCTATTGCACATGAATACATGTCTATTCATGTGCCTATTTAAATGCCTCTTAAATGTTACTGTTCATTTTTCACCATTTCCGATAGTAACAAGCAGCAGGCACCTACCATTCTTTGTATAAAAAACTTACCTTTAAACTTTCCTAATCTCACTTTAAATCCGTGCCCTCTAGTATTCAACATTTCCATGACAGAGAAAATCGACTTATCTTATCAATAAACTTCTATCAGGCCACCCTCAGCCTCTGACACTCCAAAGAAAATGATTTAAGTTTGTTCAGCTTTAATGCTGTCTAATCCAGGCAGTTTCTTTAATTTCAGAGACCCTATATGTATAAAGTTATTAAACATAGTTTTCGCAACCTGCTATGATCTCTGTACTTCCAAAGGAAAAGAAGAATTGATGTCATGGTAATTAAACAGAAACAATAACCTAAATTATATTTGTGTGTATTATTGTTCTGTATATAATTATTAGCTAATAATATTATCATTATTATATTTATTAATATTATTTATTAGAACACAGAAACATAGAAACATAGAAAACCTACAGCACAGAACAGGCCCTTTGGCCTACAAAGCTGTGCCAAACATGTCCTTACCTGAGAAATTACCTAGGGTTACCCATAGCCCTCTATTTTTCTGAGCTCCATATACCTGTCCAGGAGTCTCTTAAAAGACCCTATCATATCCACCTCCACCACCGTCACTAGCAGCCTATTCCACACACTCACCACTCTCTGTGTAAAAAACTTACCCCTGACATCTCCTCTGTACCTACTTCCAAGCACTTTAAAACTGTGCCCTCTCATGCTAGCCATTTCAGCCCTGGGAAAAAAATCTCTGACTATCCACATGATCAATGCCTCTTATCATCTTATACACATCTATCAGGTCACCTCTCATCCTCCGTCGCTCCAAGGAAAAAAGGCCAAGTTCACTCAACCAATTATTATTGCTAAGTGCGTTTTAAATGCTGCTGCTATAACAAAATAGTTTTCCAATCGGGATCAATAAAGTACTTATTATTAATATTATTTTATCATTATTTGAAATCTTTGAATCAAAAATAAGGCAAATCCAAACTAACCAATGACTAAACAGTTTGCTTTCAATCATTAGCAAAATGATGAAAGGTGTGATTGTCAGTGCTATCAAATGGCAGTGATTTACCAGTAACCTGGATCACCAACTTTGAACAATAGAACATAAAGGAACCTTCATGAATTCCCTTAGTTTCTGGAAAGCACCTACTTCAAATAGTATACCTGACTGAGTACTGAGGACCTGTGTTAATCAACTGGCTGGCTTGTATACAGACATCTCCAACATCTCACTTCCACCTGCTTCAAGAGTATTCAACCATCTCGGTGCAAGAAGTACGCGGCAGCATGCGTCAATGACTATCGTCCAGTAGTACTTACTTCCACCATGATGAAGTGCTTAGAGAGGTTGATCATGAAACACATCAGCTCCTGCCTGAGAAGTGACCTAAATCTGCTCCAACTTGCTTAGCGTCACGACAGTCCAACAACAGATGCCATTTCACTGACTCAACATTAGCGCAGCAACAATTTTTCACTCAACATCATTAAGATCATTGTGGACTTCAGAAACGATAAGATGAGGACCACTCGCCAGTCCTCATTGAGGGATCAGGTGCAAAGGTTGAGCATGTTCAAGTTCCTGGACATCAATATCTCTGAGGATCTAACCTGGTCACAACATACCGATGATGCAGGTACAAAGAAGGCATGAGAGTGGCTATATTTCATTAGGAGTTTCAGGAGATTTGGTATCTCACGTAAGACACTCACAAATGTCTACAGTTGTTCTGTGGAGAGCATTCTAACTGGCTGCATCACTTTCAGGAATGGGGTCTACTGCACAGGATCGAAGTAAGCTGCAGAGAGTTGTAAACTTAATCAGCACCATCATGGGCACTAGCCTCTGTAGTATCCAAGACATCTTCAAGGAGCAACGTCCATCATTAAGAACCCCCATCACTGAGGTCATGCCTTGTTTTCATTGCTAGCATCAGAAAGGAGGTACAGAAGCCTGAAGGCACACACACAACAATTCAGGAAAGGCTTCCTCCCCTCTGCCATCTGATTTCTGAATGGACGTTGAACCCATGATCACCACCTCACCATTGTTTTGTTTCTATTTTTGCACGACTTATTTAACTTAACATATATATGTACTTACTGTAATTCAGTTTTTTTCTATTATTATGTATTACATTGTACTGTACTGTGCCACAAAGACAAATTTCATGACACATGTTGGTGATATTAAACCTGATTCTGATACTGACTCTTCACTCTGCTCCAGAAGAACTGGACAATGAAGTTGCATACATTAGGATGCTCTTCATTGACTACAGGTCAGCATTCAATACTGTTACCCCCTTGAAATACATCACTAAGCTCCAAGACCTCGGCCTCAGTACCATCCTATGCAACTGGATCCACAATTTCCTCATTTCCCCCCAAGTTAGTACAGGTTGGCAACATCTCCTCCACAATCACCATCAGCACTTCCTGCTCTGCTCACGTTATACTTCTGATTGTGTGGCTAGGTACAGCTTCAATGCCCTAATTAAGTTTGCTGATGATACCACTGTTGCTGGTGACAAATCAGCTTTTGGAGGGAGACTGAATATCTGATTGAGTGGTACCACACAATAGCCTCATTCGAAGTCAGCAAAACCAAAGAGCTGATTATTGACCACAAGAAGAGAAGTCGAGATCCATGGCCCAGCCCTCACAAGGGGAACAAAACTATTTCTTACAAATACCTGGAAGAAAATAAATCTCAAGGCAGAATATAGTAACATATACATACTGTCTTTTGATCACAGTCATACTACTAAATTGTACATCATATAATATACATCTCAAACAAGAAGTGATTTAATCACCTCCTATTGACATTACCATTGTTGAGTACCCCAATAATAGCATTTGAAGAGAAACTCCACTGGACCAGTCACGTAAATATCACAGCAACAAAGGCAGAGCAAATGTTGTGTGTCCTGTTGCAGGTCGCTTGCCTTCTGATACCCCAAAGCCTTTCCACCGTCACATCTCAGGAATGTAACTGATGAATTCAGTGCTAGCATCATCTTGTACAGTGCAATGCAGGCTATTTGAATGATACCTCTCCTATCGACCAAAAGATTCACTTCTTCCACTAGTAGTCCATAGTGGCTGCAGTATGCACCATTTACATTCTGCACTGCAGTGACTCTGACAGCAGCTCCCAGATCATGGATAAGGAAAGCAGGTATATAGGAACACTATATACACTCCCCTCAACTCACGCACTATCCTGACTTGGAACGAGACCAACATTCCTTTATCAGTGCTGGTCCAAATCATCGAACTCTCTATCCAACATCATCATTGGAGTATTTTCACCAAAATGACCACAGATGTTCAAGAAGTTGGCTCATTATCACTTTTGCAATTAAGGATAGAAAATACATTCTGGCCTTGCCAGCAGTGCTTGCATACTTTAAAAATGCAACCGACATCCATCTAGTTAACTCGGCATCCAATGAATCCAGAGTTGCATTGGTTACATTCAAATACAAGTAAGAGGTGGGCATGAACTAATTCAGTAAATCACAATTCAAAGTCAGATTTATTATACCTGTCACCACATACAACCCTGAGACTCTTTTTCCTGAGGGCATACATAATATAGGGAACAGAGTAAATAATTCCTGGTAAATTGAGCAAAATATATAACATCAGACAATTCAAAACAGCTTATTTCATCTGCTAATGATTTCAGACTTTTTCTGAGATGTTTAGCAGAAATCTGAGGGTCTTTCCCACACCACATCCCCTTTAAACCAGTCCACATATCAGTTAGATGCTCCTGCTGGCAGCTCCCTAAGCACTGTCATACATCTGGCTGGAATCCCTCACGAGTCACGAGAAAACAGGCGGTCATCATAGAAGAGTTATCAGAATAATCCAGCCCCTGTCTCCCCGGGTGAAATTAGAAATGAGGCAGTGAAATAATGAACTGAGCTCAGGGAGTGGGAGGTTGGGATGGGAAATGCTCAGAGATATGGGTTAGGGTCATGAGCTTAATGAGACCAAAAGATCTGGTTCTGAAAATGAAGCACAGGGGACAGATTACTGTCTGATTTCACTGTGTGGCGGTGAACTAGGAGCAAAGAGTTCTTTGCTAATACCATGCAGATGGAAGCATCATTAATTGTTTGTCAGCTGGCAGCCAAATCACACTGCTTAGTGACATTAGACTCACACAATGCACCCTTTAGAATCTAAAGGATAAATTAACACATTCACAGAAGGAATAGAAAGAAGTTAAAGGCTTGGTTTCCAATGTCACTCTGCAATGATTAGCTATTATTTAAAAGGAAACTGATATTTACAGCTTCAGAAATGATATATAGAAAGGCAACAAAATGTATTACATCAGAAGAAGCAGGAAAATACAGCGGTGGAATATTTTGTTTCCATGGTTACTTGTTTCACAATGGAACATGTGAAAATACAAGGAAAAGAGACAGTGAGCAGAGCAACCCATGATCATAACCCTCTATAACTGACAGATGACAATGAAAGCCTTGGCCTTGAAATCCATGTTCTCCTAAATAGGGGCATTAACATTTTTGTGATTAGGGTTTTTAAATACTGCCTAAGGATCAAGATTTTCAATTGTGATCCTAGAGTAAGAGTGCTGATTCTATTTTTAAATACTACCTTTTTTGGAAAGTGGCATACCCATTGAGATGTTTGCCTTACTGCAGCTGAACACTTTGCCATACAGCTGATGCCGCTGGGCTCCTGCCCTTAAAGAACTCGCACAGCAAAGTGGTGGTGCTAGCAGAGTCACTGTCTTACAGCTCCAGTGACCTGAGATCAATCCTTCCATCTGGGGCTGCCTGTACGAAGTTTGCACATTCTCCCAGTGACTGTGTGGATTTCCTGTGGGTACACCCATATCCTGGGGCAGCTGAATTTCCTTCCCCAGAATATGCTGAGGAAGTATGCAATGTCTTTCCCTACACACCACTTCCGTCCTTAGCAATACAGGCTCACTGGCTGGAAAATCATAATGAAAAGTGAAATAGGAGGGGAAGGAGGAGAAACATGAACTTGAAAATTATGGGAGTGTCAAATATACAGGCCGTAGGGCAATCATACCCCATTCACACTGAGAAGCAGCTTGGGTATTGGAACTACAAGGTTAGAAACTAGATTTGAAGGATATACTGTCATATGTCGGTTTCATTGAGAGTCCTGGTAACACTGAGCAGTTTAACAGTTCTCTCTTCATCAAGGTGTCAGAATATTGTCTCCTAGGAGAGAATCTTAGGCAACGCCCCACAGCCAGCTTCCCTAGACTACAATGCACTCAGGGCTGAAGCTGATCATGGGCATCCAGCAGAGGCATGTTCCTCCAGCTACCCTGGAAGAGGGGAAGCCTTCCCAAAGCCTGGCTGCAATCACGGGGATATCAGAAGACAACAATCAAGCCTGTGTGTAAGGTAAATACAATGGGAAGTGTTGATCAACTGCAGATTGATCGTGTAATGTTTTATGTATATGTTATATACTTCAAAGTAAATTTATTATCAAAGTACATATATGTCATGATATATTACCCAGAAATTTATTTTCTTGCAGACATTTGCAGTAAGTACAAAAACCCCCACAATAGAATCAATGAAAAACTGCATACAACAAAAATAGACAACAACTAATGGGCAAAAGACAACAAACTGTGCAAATAAAAAAAAACAAAATCATAATAGTAAATAAATAAGCTATAAATAATGAGGACATGAGTTGTAGACTCCTTGAAAGTGAGTTCATAGGTTGTAGAATCAGTTCGGTGTTGAGGTGAGTGAAGTTGAGTGAAGTTATCCACCCTGGTTCAGAAGCCTGATGATTGAGGTTCCTGAACTTAGCGTGTGGGTTCTGAGGCTCCTGTGCCTCCTTCCTGCTGGCAGCAGTGAGAAGAAGGCATGGCTGGATGGTCAGAGACCTTGATGATGTATGCTGCTTTCCTGCAACAAATCTCAAAGTAGATAGACTGGGTTGTATTCACTACATTTTGGAGGTGTTTCCATTCAAGGTTATTGGTGTTTCCATAACAGGCTGTGATGTAACCAGCCATTATACTCTCCACCGCACATCTGTTGAAGTTCATCGCATTTTTAGATGTCATTCTGAATCTTTGCACACTTATAAGAAAGTAGAGGGACTGTCATGCCTCCTTTGAAATGGCAGTTACGTGCTGGACTCATGATGGATCCTCTGAAATGTTAAGAGCAAGGAATTTAAAGTTGTTGCCCCTCTTCACCTCTGATCTCCTAATAAGGACAGGTTCATGAACCTCCTGTTTGCTCCTCCTGTAGTCAATACTTAGCTCCTTGGTTTTGCTGACATTGAGTGAGACCTTGGTGTGGCACTATTCAGTCAAATCTCCATCCTATATGCTGAATTGGCACCACCTTTCATTCAGCAAACTAAGTATGGCATAACAGCTGTACTTAGACTCACAGTCATAAGTATAAAGCAAGTAGAGCAGGGTGCTTGGCAAACAGCCTTCTGGTGCAACTGTGCTGATGCTGATTGTGGAGAAAATATAGTTGCTAATCTGAACAGACTGGAGTCAGCAAATAAAGAAAATCAAGGATTCAGTTGCACAAGGAGGTATTAAGGCCCGAGTCTTAGAGTTTATTAATTAGTTCTGAGGGGATGATAGTGTTGAATGCAGAGCTGTAGTCAATAAAAAGCATCCTGATATATCTCTTCACTGTCCAGAAGTTCCAGGGTTGAGTGAAGAACCAATGAAATGGCATCTGCTGTTGACCTGTTGTAGGCAAATTGGAGCAAATCCAAGCCATTTCTCAGGCAAGAGTTGATACTGCATGGTTCATCACCAACCTCTCAAAGCCCTTGAACACAGTGGATAGAAGTGCTCCTGGATGGTAGTCATTGAGGTAGGTTACCATGTTCTTCTTGAGCACCAGTATAATTGAAGCTTGCTTCAGCAGGTGGGCACCTCAGACTGTCAAGGGAAGAGATTAAAGATCCCAAAGAACACTCCAACCAGTTAATTAGCACAGGTCTTCAGTACTCGGACAGGTACCCCTGCTGGGCCAGATGCTTTCCAGGGGTTCACTCTCCTGACGGATGTCTTCATGTCGGTCTCAGAGACTGAAATAGTAGGTTTTCCTAATTTGGCCCAAAGGAAAAGGATCTTATGCTGAAACACTTGTGAGTTTGTTTTTATTATTTTTAAAGCTGAATAAATCACTCTGCTTCAACTTGAGACTTCATTTGAAACAAAGAAATTGTGCAGAATAATGCGTGGCAGATACATTCCGCAGCAATTCATTATTGTAATGTGTAACACCAGGATCAGCCCTTCCAACATGATGAAAGGTCAGCATTCATTCGGGCACAAGTGCTAAAGCATTTACATTCATCACAATAAACCATAAGGCAGCATCCCAGCTTTGAAGGGAATTCAGTAACCAGTGCTTCCACTGAAAGGATGATTTATTACCCCTTGACACTTTAGAATGCAGAAGATTAACTGGTTCAATGAAAAGTGCAGAAGAATATGCTAACAGCAACACTACCCACATTGAGCAATGAAGTGTCAGCTTCGTGATACTACAACACAGGATTAGAGGCAAGCTAGATGTCAGAAGCAGCTTGCCAGTGAAAATTACACAACTACGTGACCAACAGCTCAGTTGAGAGCTCTGCCCTTCTGTCACTATGTGCTCTGTCACCATTACTAAATGAATGATAGAATGACGCCAATCAAAACGTAACAGGAGTTTTCAAAAAAAACTTCAATATTCTCAAGAGTTTTGGCACCTAGCATGTGTATGCTGAAGACAAGGTTGAGCTATTTTCAATCATGTTCAGTCAACTGGGCCAAATATATAATCCATCAGGATTTAGCCAATTTAATTCACTCAGAATATATTGGACCTCTGAGATGTTGATGCTCAGGAGCTTGATGCTGCTCAGCCTTTCCACTGCTGACCCATCAATGAGGATTTGAATGTGTTCTCCCAACTTCCCCTTCCTGAAATCTACAGTCAAAACCTTGGTCTTGCTGATGCTGAGTGAAAGGTTTATCCATGCTGAGTCCATGTGATGTTAGGCATTTGTGAAGTTCATGTGATATTAAGAATGCAAGCTCTGAACAATTCAAGGATGGTGAGCCTGTTGCAGCACCAAAGACCTGCACCCCAGAACAAACTGCACCTCTAGCCAAGCTGATTCAGTAGAGTTACAATCAAGCCAATTAGTCTGAGATGTGGAAAAGTGCCCAGCTATATCCTGTTCAAAAAAAGCAGGAGAAGTCAGACCAGTTCATTACAAGATAGCAGAGGTACTTAATGAGTACTTTGCTTCAGTATTCACTACGGAAAAGGATCTTGGCGATTGTAGGGATGTCTTACAGTGGTCTGAAAAGCTTGAGCATGTAGATATTAAGAAAGAGGATGTGCAGGAGCTTTTGGAAAGCATCAAGTTGAATAAATCACCAGGACCAGACGAGATGTACCCCAGGCTACTGTGGGAGGTGAGGGACCAGATGGCTGAGCCTATGGCAATGAACTTTGCATCATCAATGGGGACGGGAGAGGTTCCAGAGGACTGGAGGATTGCGGATGTTGTTCCATTATTCAAGAAAGGGAGTAGAGATAGCCCAGGAAATTATAGACCAATGAGTCTTACTTCAGTGGTTGGTAAGTTGATGGAGAAGATCCTGAGAGACAGGATTTATGAACAACATTGGTGAGGCATAATGTGATTAGGAATAGTCAGCATGGCTTTGTCAAAGGCAGGTCATGCCTTATGAGCCTGATTGAATTTTTTTGAGGATGTGACTAAACACATTGATGAAGGAAGAGCAGTAGATGTAGTGTATATGGATTTCAGCAAGGCATTTGACAAGGTACCCCGTGCAAGGCTCATTGAGAAAGTAAGGAGGCATGGGATCCAAGGGGACATTTCTTTGTGGATCCAGAACAGAGAGTGGTGAGTGCATGGAATGGGTTGCTGGCGATGGTGGTGGAGGCAGATACAATAGGGTCTTTTTAGAGACTCCTGGACAGGTATATGGAGCTCAGTAAAATAGAGGGCTACGTGTAACCCTAGGCAATTTCTCAGGTAAGGACATGTTCGGCACAGTTTTGTGGGCCGAAGGGCCTGTATTGTGCTGTAGGGTTTCTATGTTTCTATTACCATCTGATAAGTCTACCATTAATCCATTTATTTATTTATTGAGGCACAGTGTGGAGTAGGCCCTTCTGGATCTTCAAGCCACACCGATCTTGACTTACCGTAGCCTAAACACGGGACAATTTTCAATGACCAGCTAACCTACCAACCAGTACGTCTTTGGACTAAGGGAGGAAACCAGAGCAGCCAGAGGAAACCAAGATCGTCTCAGGGAAATCATACAAACTCCTGGCAGCTGGTGGCAGGAACTGAACCTTGGTCGATGGTACTGTAATGCATTGCACTAACCACTATGATACCATGTCACCCAAAATGAGGGGATGTTCAATAAGGAATCTTCAATTTCATTTACAGCAAGGCCAAGAAAACATTCCAGTCTAACTTGAAGCTCATTAGCATTAGCATTGTGAGAGCACTCACAATGGGAAGAAAAAATACATTATTAAAAATTACGCTGCTATGGGATGCCACCCTATTTATGCTGTTTCTGCTCATTGCCCTAAATCTCTGGTCACTCCAATGCCTCCATTTGGGGCAGTTATGCTGTAGTGTGACCAGAGCTGCTGCTTCATCGCTCCAAGAACAAAGGTTCATTACTGACCCTGGGTGCTGTCTGTGTGGAGTTCGCAAGCTATCCATGTGAGGTTCTGCCTGGTACATCAGTTTCCTCAGTGTTTTAAAGACTGGATCATACAAATGATCCATTTGCTCAGGTAAAGGGCAAATAAATCAAAGGGGAGTTGATGCGTGTGTGAGAACGTTACAGGACTACAGAGAAATGAGTAAGAAGGAGTAAATGGCACCGATCATAATTGGGAACCAGTATAAATTTGATATCTTTCCTTTTTGTAGAAAGTAAGGCACAAAATTATTTGCATTGCTAATTCAATACTATCATGTTAAAACAACCTCAAGATCTGTTACCTGAAACTTTGTCATTGCATCTATTTCACCGAGGGAGAATCCATGTCATTGAATCTCACATTTTGTTTGCAACGCATCTTGGCATTGGGACAAGATACCTTTTGTCACGGAGGACAGTCATCAGAATCAGTGGTCCATGAGTCATCACAGCAGCTTCTCTCCCAACAGTGTGCCATCCTCAAGGCCTGTTCCTTAGAGAATGGTCAGGAACTCAAATGTCAGTGACAGCTGTTCCTTCACATTTGCAGATGGCTTGATAGATTACCTTTAAACACAATCTTAATAAGAACAAGGTAATTTAATTTCCCCTGAAAGTCAATTCCTTTTTGACCATCTCTCCTGTGCAGAAAGTCAAGTGGCAAATCTAAAAGCGAGGCCAAACTTTAAATAAATCTTACAAACTTGTCTCTGGAATTAACTGATACCATGTTGTTTATGTTCCTTCAAGTTGACAGGAAATACATTTTCTGTTAATGGTTCATCATGGCTGGATTTCTAGCAGGCAAATGGCATTAGCATTGTCAGCATACTTCCTTTTAGTTATAAATTTACTAACCTGTCTAACGCCAAGACTCATATGCAGTACAGTTGATTGAAACGCACAGGACATGAGTGTTATTGTATACAAATCAAACAAAGTTAATGAGAAGGTACAGCAAGCAATTAGGAAGACAAATAGTATGTTGGCCTCCAAGAAGATTGAGTGAGATGTTTTAATGTAATTATAAACTGCTGGATTCTTATCTATCCTCACCTAGAAAAGATACATTTGCAACAGAGGGAATGCAACAAAGGTCACCAGATTCATTTCTATAAAAAGATATCTGTATCATGAGAAGATTAAGTGGACTAGGTCTATAATTTCTTAAGCCTAGAAGAACAAGAGGTAATTTTATTGAGACTTATTTAATTCTAGGGCTTGACTAGGTTGATGCCACGGTAATGTTTCTGCTCGCTAGGATGTCTAAAACCAAGAGCCTCAATACCAGTCCTGACGAAGGGTCTCGGCCCGAAACGTCGACAGTGCTTCTCCTTATAGATGCTGCCTGGCCTGCTTTGTTCCACCAGAATTTTGTGTGTGTTGTTTGAATTTCCAGCATCTGCAGATTTCCTCGTGTTTGCCACAATACCAAATTATGGGTCAACCATCTCCTTCTGTTTCTTACTTTCTCATGAGGTGACTCCAGTTGAAGTAATGTTGATAGACATTGCAGAAGGAAGCACAAACTTGTGATATAAATATGAGGCAAAAAAGTCCCATGACGTGTCACTTGGAAAAGAAATATTGCCTTCATTTCTTTCCCCACCAACGCTGCCTGGCATGCTGGGATTTTCTTGCATGTTCTCTTACATTTTCACTTCAGAAGTCAAGCATCTTCAGTTTTTTTTTCCTTCAGTTGCCTTGAATCCTTTATTTCTGTGACTATTTTTGAGGTAGCATGTCACAGTGAGTTCACATCTTTGAGCAGTGGCTTCATAATGAGAAAAATTAACCTGGTATTAAGCAAATGCCCAATTTTGAAATTATATCCTGCAGCAACTTGTGTTTCCATTGTCTGCATAGGGAGTGCTTGAGGTGTTTGTGAATGGACCATAAGACCATAAGGTGTAGGAGCAGAATTAAGACATTCACCCCCATCAAGTCTGCTCTGCCATTTCATCATGGCTGATTTATTATTCCTTTCAATCCCATTCTCGTACCTTCTCCTCATAACCTTAGACATCTTGACTAATCAAGAACCTATCAACCTCCTTTTTAAACGTACCCAATGACTTAGCCTCCACAGCCATCCGTGGCAATGAATTCCACAGATTCTCTTCCTTCTGGCTAAAGAAATTCCTTCTCATCTCTTTTCTAAGCAGATGTCCATCTATTCTGAGGCTTTGTCCATTGGTCCTAAATTCACCCACGATCGGGAACATCTTGCCCACATCCACTCTATCCATACCTTTCAATACTCCATAGGTTTCAACGAGATTCCTCCCTCAGGACCACCAGGCTCTGAGACAGCTTCTTCCACCAGGCCATCAGACTGCTTAATTCATGCTGATACAACTGTATTTCTATGTTATATTAACTGCGCTGTTGTATATACTATTTATTATAAGTCACTATAAATTGCACATTGTACACTTAGCCGGAGGCGTAACATTAAGATTTTTACTCCTCATGTACATAAAGGATGTAAGTAATGAAGTTAATTCAATTCAATTCAACCCCTGCTGAAGACCGCTGGTCACCAACATCCAACCAGAAAAAACCCCTTTTATTCTCACTCTTTGCTCCTGCCAGTCAGTCAATCATCTATCCATGCTAATATCTTTCCTATTATACCATGGACTCTTTTCTTGTTAAGCAGTCTCATCTGCAGCCTTTTGAAAATCCAAGCAAACAACGTACACTGACTTTCCTTTATCAATTTTACCTGTTATTTCCTCAAAGATGTTTAACAAATTTGGCAGGCCAGATTTCTCCTCAAGGAAACCATGCTGATTTTGGCCTATTTTATCCCAAGCTTCCAAGTACCCTGAAACCTCATTTTTAATAATGGACTCCAACATCTTCTCAACCACTGAAGTCAGACAAACTAGCCTATAACTTCCTGTCTTCAGCCTCCCTCCCTTCTTAAAAAGTGGAGTAACATTTGCAATTTTCCAGTCCTGAACTATTCCAGATTCTAGTGATTCTTGAAAGATCATTACTAATGCCTCCACAGTCTCTTCACCTATCTCTTTCACAACCCTCAGGTGTAGTCCATCAGGTCCAGGTGACTTCTCTAACTTCAGACCTCTCAGCTTCCCAAGCACCTTCTCCTGAGTAATAGAAATTTATTACACTCACTTCTGACTCCTGACACTCATGAATTTCTGGCATACTGCTGGTGTCTTCCACTGTGAAGACTGACACATGATGCTTATTAAGTTTGTCTGCCGTTTCTTTGTCTCCCATTACTAACTCTCCAGCATCATTTTCTAGTGGTCCAATGTCCACTCTTGCTGGAAACTGGTACACAATAAAATTCTTATAAGCATTGCCAGGTGGAGCCATGTCTTCTGTACTGTTTATCGTTGAGATCTCCTGCTGTCACCTGCATTAGTATGGGTAATGGTGCTTCTGTCCCCTTCCACTTCCTCTTCATTTGGATGACGTTGCTATTCCTCCAGTTGCTGGGAACCTCTCTGGGAAGAGTTCAGCACCACTGTTCGCTAAGTTGTGAAGTCACTGAGTAATGAGTTCTAGAGGATATTCCCAGAGAGAAGTAGACAGCAAAGTCTCACATTGAGGAGGCGAATAGCCATCTTAACTAATCTGCTCTGCATTTTGTTGTAGTGGTATTCAGTAGTCCTGTGGAATGCACAACAGACAACGTAAAGTGGGGATAGGTTTTATCCTCCAATATCCATTTTTTTGGAGCAGTGTGGCCACTGAAAATGTTCAGCAAGTATACCTTTTTAAGAAAAAGAAACTCATATGACTTACTGGCGTATCTTCCATTTACCTCTCATGATTGACCACAATCTGATTATTGAATTGAAGCTTTTTGAACTCTGAGTTCTGAAGAGCAGCTGGAAGGAAGTTATGACTGGATCTTTGGAAAGCTGGCAAAACTGGAAAATTTGCCTGCCCACTCTGTCTTCAAGTTCAAAGTAAATTTATAATCGGAGACTGTACATGCCACCATATGCTACCTGGAGGTTCATTTTCTTGGAGGCTATCACAGTAGAACAGAGAATACAACAGAATCAATGTAAAACTACACGCGAACACTGAGAAACAACCAATGTACAAAGGAAGACAAACTGTGCAAATAAAAAAATAAGTAAGTAAATAATACTGAGAACATCAGTTGTAGAGTCCTTGAAAGTGAGCCCATAGGTTGTAGAATCAGTTCAGTGTTGAAATGGATGAAGTTATCCATGCTTTTTCATTTCTTGTGTGCAAGAAAAATGGACAAAGGCCCTTCTCCCCAAGTGTGGAAGAGCCATTAAATTGCCAGACAACTAATTCAGAATCTCTGAATTTATATTCAATAACCAATATGGAAGTTAGGGAAAATGAGTCATGTCCATATGTCCGGTTGACACATAAAAGCCCTCAACTGAAGACAATTCGGGCAGGTTAAAATGCAGCCTTGCCACTGTAGCCTAAATGCTGATAATACAAACACACAGACACAAAAAGAAATACTTCATTGGCTGAAGCAAGCAAGTGAGAGAAGATAGACTGGTACAATCTAGAGCTGGAACAACTACCATGCTATTCCCAGATCCATATGAATTTTGAAAAGGAAAGGGCATTTCTTTTGCTGGCACCTATTTCCAGTGTGACACCCTTCAAGTCTCATGTCTAAAAAATATTGCCTCTGAGTTCTTTTTAAGGAGTGTGAAGTTTTTGTTCTCAACTTCTAATACATCCAACAGCTGGCGTAATCATTGTGGTGGACAAGTGCCGTGCCATTATTTTGGCCAAAATTGATGCTGAATTATCAATTACTGGCTTAATCTTCCATTGGTATTATAGAGATGAACCCCGATTAGCACTATTCTTGCAATTTTTGTGCCCTCGTCTGAATACACAGAGGTAATTTGGTCTCACAGCAAAGTTCAAGTGTCTCAGTCTAATAGAGGCCCTCTGTTGGTTGGGGTTGACCATGGATGTTGACTCCCAGCTGTCTACAAGGTATGCAATCCAGTGCAGTATAATATGGAGAGCAAGCTGTTGGTCATGTTACTGTCTCCCCACAGCCGCCATACAGCTGATAAATCCAAAGGAATGGCAGAGACAAATACATTTTGGCACCAGCATCATTGCAGTTGCCAGTCAGCGTTGAACTTAATGAAGGACTCCCATAGGGAATCATGAGTGGCTATAACTGCAAGGCAACAGAGGTTTAAGATCAGAGTTTCCTTTATCCTAAATGAAGATGCGAACCACAGCTAATAAGCCCCATCTGTCTGAAATGACAGGTTTTCAGAAGCCAGTAACCTGCCTCTTCTCCTGTCAGTGGAAACGGTTCCACCGGGCTTAGTAACTAAACCACACGTGAAGGACAGGAGCTGGACTTGGTTGTCAGAGGCCATTTGTGATGCATGCCATTGGGAGCATTTAAAAGGTAGTGGAAGGTTATCCCCACTAACACCCCCAGCTATAACAGCCTCTAGGGACCCTTGGCCCAATAAGAAAGTGCACAACTCGCAACAGGTGTTAGACCTAACAGATTCCTGCCGGTGAGGTGGAATGGGGAAACGAGAGAGGCTGATGAGTGGGGAGGAAACATCACGATATATTTCAGGAGTGATCAGGACTGTTCCTTTGCAAAATAAGCTCCTCAATTCTCATTCAGGAGCAATGGCATCAGTGTCAGACTCCCGAGGCTCCCGAGTTCGAATCCAAGTCGGGCCACCCCCCGAGCACGCTTTCCATCTGTGCCGGGTTGAGTGTCGAGCTAGCCACTCGGCCTCGTAACAAATACAAGGGTCGCGTCAGGAACGTTCATATCGTGACCCCCTTAATCCGAAAGGAGACCAATCCTGACACCACGCGCCAGACAAGAATGGCTGACTGTCTGGTGCGACACACTAAAAAAAATTCTTAATTGAGCATGCCTAGCAATAACATTAGCCAATAATATCAAAGAGGATACCAAAAGCTTTTCAGATAAATAAAGAATAAAAGAGCGGCAAGAGTGGACATTAGACCACAGGAAAATAATGCTGGAGAGGTAGTAATGAAGGACAAAGAAATGGCAGATGAACTTAATAAGTATTTTGCATCAGTCTTCACTGTGGAAGACACCAGCAGTATGCCAGAAATTCAAGAGAGTCAGGGGGCAGACGTGAGTGTAGTTGCTATTATTAATGAGAAGGTACTAGGGAAGCTGATAGGTCTAAAGGTAGATAAGTCACCTGGACTAAATGGACTATTACTCAGGGTTCTGAAAGAGGTAGCTGAAGAGATTAGTAATGACCTTTCAAGAATCAATGGATTCTACAATGATTCCAGAGGAATGCAAAATTTCAAATATCATTCCACTCTTTAATAAGGGAGGGAAGCAGAAAAACGGAAATTAAAGGCCAGTTTACATGACTTCAGTTGTTGGAAAGATGTTGGAGTCCATTATTAAGAATGAGGTTTTGGGATGCTTGGAGGCACATGATAAAATAGGCCTAAGTCAGCATAGTTTTCTAAAGGGGAAATCTTGCCTGACAAATCTGTTGGGATTTTTTGAGGAAATAACAGGTAGGATAGACTAAGGATATTCAGTAAATGTTGTTTATTTGGATCAGGACCAGAATCAGAATTAGGTTCACTGGCATATGTTGTGTAATTTGTTGTCTTTGCAGTAGCAGTAAAATTCAATATTGTATATAATAATAGAACAAAACTATGAATTACTATATATATTAAATTAAATAAGTAGTGCAAAAATAGAAATAAAAAAGTAGTGAGGTTCTGTTCATGGGTTCAATGTCCATTCAGTAATTGGGAAATAGGATGGTAGAGAGGAAGAAGCTGTTCCTGAAAGATTGAGTATCTGCCTTCAGGATTTTGTACTTCGTTCTTGATGGTACCAATGAGTACATGGCATGGCCTGGGTGACTGGGGCCCCTAATAATCAATCTGCCCTTTTCAGGCATTGCTCCTTGAAGGTATCCTGAATACTATGGAGGCTAATACTCATGATGGAGTTGACGAAACTTACAACTCTCAATAGCTTATTTCGATCCTGTGCCTTAGCCCCACCCCCATACCATATTGTGATGCAGCCTGTCAGAATGCTCTCCACAGTAAATCTGTAGAAACTTTTGAGTTTTTTTAAGTGACATTTCAAATCTCCTCAAACTTTGAATGAGATATAGCCACTGTCATGTCTTCTTTGTTGCTGCATCAATATGTTGGGTCCAGGTAAGATCCTCACAGATATTGACACCCAGGAATTTGAAATAGCTCACACTTTCCACTTCTGATCTCTGTCTGAGGACTGGTGTGTCACTCGTCTTATTCTTTCTGTAATCCACAATCAGTTCTTTGGTCTTACTAAGATTGAGTGTAAGATTGTTGCTGTGACACCACTCAATTAGCTGATGGATCTCACTCTCTCATCACTAGTGGTGTTCTGCAAAGATCAGTATTGGGACCACTACTTTTCACGTTATACGCCAATGATATGGATGATGGAGTTGATGGCTTTGTGGCCAAATTTGCAGATTATACAAAGAGAAGTGCTGAGGAAGCAAAGAGTTTGCAGAAAGACTTGGACAGATTCGGAGAATGGGCAAAGAAGATGCAGATGAAATATAGTGTAGGGAATTATTTGGTCATCTAGTTTGGTAGAAAAAATAAATGCATAGGCTATTTTCTAAATGGAGAGAAAATTATAAAAATCAGATGGGCAAAGGGATTTGGGAGTCCTTGTGTTGAATTTCCAAAAGGTTAACTTGCAGGTTGAGTCAGTGGTAAGGAAAACAATGCAATGTCAGCATTCATTTCAAGAAGACTGGAATATAAGAGCAAGGATGTGATGCTAAGAGTTTATAAGGCATTAATCAGACCACTTTGGAGTATTGTGAGCAGTTTTTTTTTACCCCTTGTCTGGGAAAATATGTACTGGCATTGGAGAGAGTCCAGAGGAGATTCATGAGAATGAACGGATTAATGTACAAGGAGTTTTTGATGGCTCAAAGCATGTACTTGCTGGAGTTTAGTTGAATTAGAGAGATCTCATTGAAACCTATTGAATATTGAAAGGCCTGGACAGAGCAGATGTCTCCTATAGTGTGTGAGTCTAGGACCAGAAGGCACAGCCTCAGAATTGAGAGATGTCCATTTAGAATAGAGATGAGGAGGATATTCTTTGGTCAGATGGTGTTGAATCTGTGGAATTCATTGCCACGGATGGTTGTGGAGACCAAGACATTGAGTATTTTTAATTTGGAAGTTGATTGGTTCTTGTCTTGGTTAGTCAGGGTGTCAAAAGTTACAGGGAGAAGGCAGGAGAATGGAATTGAGAGGGATAATAAGTCAGACATGATGAAATGGTGGAACAGAATTGATGGGTTGAGTGGCCTAATTCTGCTCCTATGTCTTAAGGCCACAGTGGTAGCATCCTCTAATCACATTTCTACAATTGGCCAGGCTGTGATTTCTATTTGTTCCAAGCAAGAAGTAGTGAATATGGCCCAGTCCATCACAGGTAAAGCTGTCCCCACCATTGAGCACATCTGCATGGAACACTGTCACAAGAAAGCAGCATCCATCATCAAGACCATGTTCTGTTCTCACTGCTGCCAACAGGAAGAAGGTACAGGAGCCTCAGGACTCACACCACCGAGTTCACTTACAGTTAGCACCCCTGAATCATCAGGCTCTTGAACCAGAGGGGATATCTTTGCTGAACTTCACTCACTCTACCACTGAACTGTTCCCAAAATCTATGCACTCACTTACAAGGACTCTTCATAGCCTGTTCCTGATATTTATTGCTTATTTACTATTATTATTATTAATATTATTATTATCATTATTACTACATTATTTCAGTTTTTTCTTTTTGTATTTGCACAGTTTATTGTCCTTTGCATATTGATTGTTTGTTCATCCTGTTGGGGGCAGTCTTACATTGTGCACGCAAGAAAATGTATTTTTGGACTGTATATGGTGTCATATACGTATTATGATAATAAATTCTCTTTAAACTTTTGAACTTTGAACTATAAGCAAGAAAATCAGGCCTTAGATTTGACATGTTTCCAGGCTATATCAGACTCTGTCAATCATGAGCTTGCTGGTTCTCCCTATCCCTACAGGCTGAAGCCATGTCCCAAGTGACTAATTTTCACTGTGCAATGACTAAAACATTTGAATTTATTAACACTCATACACTTTTATTACCATACAGTTTTTTTAATGGACTGTGCACAACGTACAGCATACAAAGAATATTTTGGAACTCATCAACATCATGATTTAATAACTGTTACTTATCAACTGCAGAAATGTACTAAGAAAATGGTTGAATCATCAACAAGATAATTTTCAATGCTCTATTCAGAAATGAAATCTTATTATAATCAAATCCATGAAGTACTGTTGATTATGGCTCAAATTTATTGTGAATCTTTCAAAGTCAGACAAAGTTACTTACAATGTTTTTTTTTCTATGGCACAGTTTATGTCTCTTGCAATTTATTTCTTTCCATGTTTTCAGATCTGTTTCAGAGCAAGGTACCATACATACATTTCCCTAAGAGTAAAACATGATAGTGTTTTACTCACTGATTCACTGGAATCATTGGTACTTCAGGGTGTAAACCATGAGTTTGTTGGTGGAATCTACTGTCATAAACTTCAAAGCATTATTCTAATCAGAAATCTATGACATGTTAAAACAACAAAGGCAAAAATTACTGAGATTTCCAGGAAGAGGGAGAGACTTCAGTTTACGTGGCTCTTTTCATTTTCCTTCATTCTGATGTCTTTACAGCTAATGAACTAGTTATGAAGTGCAAACTAAAATAAGAAGACCTGAAAGATAGGTTTGATTGCTGCTTTGTATCTCACTAACTTTAGCTTCAAACTTCTATTTTATTCCTACCATTAACTGATTCTCCTTATTGCTGCACTTATATAAATATATTGGACTGATAGTGCAGAAATAGACAATTCTATACAACTGCATCTATTGCATTCTGGGTATTTCCAGAAAAGTCATTATTATTTTCAATTCCTAGACTGCCTTGTGGTAGTGAGAGACTTTCCTGAATTGTTGTAACCAGTGAAGGTACTCTGATAATGTCTCTGGGAAGGACATTTCAAGATCTAGACCCTCTGGGGATGAGGCACCTATTAGCACCAAATCTCCAAGTTAGGATAGTGTGTGACTTGGAATTGGGCCTTCTGTACTCCCATGAGAACATTATGCTTAGCAACACACAAAGTGCTGGAGGAACTCAGGAGGCCAGGCAGCATTCATGGAGGGAAATGAATAGTAAACATTTTGGGCCAAGATTGTTGATAAGGACTGAAAAGGATCTTTATCCCTTTTGGTGGCAGAGTGCGCAAGTCTCTTGGAGCTGCCTTAGCAAGTAACCATAATACATTTTATAGTTGGAACCCATAGCAGCCACAACATGCTCTTTGTGGAGAACAGGAATGTTTAGTGTGGCACCCTGTTTTTATGTATGCACGGTACTTTTCCTAGCATGCTCAGTTTGATCTCATTGAACCAGGGTTGATTTCCTGGCTTGCTAGTAATGGTAGATCGACAAGTCTGTGAACTCATGAAGCTGCAGATTGTGGCTATGAACATTTCTGCTGCTTCTCTTAGCCTACGTCACCTCGTGGATGCACTTTTAAGGTGCAGGTGATGTTCAGCTCCTTTGTAGTAGCACAAATTATGATGGATAGTTCCCACAGTGGAAGGACTTTGCTTCCATGGGTACTGTGTAGTGGTCACTCTTTCCTGTGCTATCAAAAACAGATGCACCTGGCGCTGGTAGATTGAAGATGATGTCAAGCACGTTTATCCCATGAATGGGTTTTCTCACTACCTGCTCTAGCCATGCCTTTCAGGGCTCAGACAGCTCCATCAGTGATGGCACCAACAAGCCACCCTAGGTTACTGAAGTTCTCCACCTATGAGTATATTTTGCATCCTTGCTACACTCAATGTTCCTTTCAAGTGCTTTTCAGTATGGAGGGGCACTGAGAGAGATCTCTAGGTGGTAGTTAGGAGAAGGTTTCCTTGCTCATGCTTGTCAAAAGATCATGTGGCCTGGAATCAATGTTGAGGGTCCCTGGGACTACACCTCTGCTTATATGTCATTATGTATGGTATTAGGTCATACCCAGGGATTGTGATAGATAAGTCTGGCATATTGTCTATAAGGGATGATTCTGTGCAGGAGATTATATTTTTTTTACCAGCTGCAATCAGTGGGACACTGCTTGCAGCTGAGATATCAGTCCTAGTTGTTTGTAAGGTTAACTTTGCAATCTATCCTCAAATAGTCAACGTCCCCCCCCCCCCCAACCCACAATAAACTCTTGTATGATTCCAAAGACAAATTTTAGGTTACCCCTCCACTACGTTCACCTTATCTCCTGGCTTTCTATTCTGAGATGAAAGACCCCCAGACTCTGGTGCATTCAGTGAATGTTATCATCTGTCAGCTCTGATACCATCCGGTGCGCCATCCAGCAGTGCCTCATTCATGGGTTTGACATCAATTATGCTTACCTGACATGACTAACTTTACCATATGATGGGATTTTGTAAAGCCCATTCAACCAAGTCTGAGTGATTCAAGAGTAAGTATTGATCTGGATCAGAGTGATTACAGCATTTAATCTGCTTACTGTCACAGACATGTATTACAGAAGTCCCTTTTTCTGAAAACATTCTTATTTTGCAAAAAATATGATGTATACAGAACAATTTATTTTTATCTGATGCCATGTTGCACAATGATATAATACAGTTTTAGATGATTGATTTCTCTACTTTGATCACAGTGAATTATCAGATACAGCACTATTATTTCATTGTTCCGACTAAATGAGAAATTGCCCAGTATGTATTGTCCTCCAGAGTAGGATAAATCCAACCCACCAATTATTCCTTCAATCTGCTATCATGAAGGTGATGGAAGTGTTGTCACTAGTAATATCAGACAGCAGTTATTCACTATAAACTGTGCATTAATCTGGCTTCATTCCACTCAGTTCCAGACCTCATTACAGTTCAGTCAGTCCAAACATGAAAATAAAGCTGAATTCTGGAATTTGGGTGAAAACTACTTTCCTTGACAGCAAAGCAAAATTTGATTGTGAGCAAGAGAAAATCTGCAGATGCTGGAAATCTGAGCAACACACACAAAATGCTGGGGGAACTCAGCAGGCCAGGCAGCATCTAGGAAAAGAGTACAGTCGATGCTTCGGGCCGAAACCCTTTGGTGTGTGGGTTCAATAAATTCTGATAAAATTAAAGTCAGTGGACACCTTGGAAAGAACTTCACCACAGGCTGAAGTGATACCTTGTACTGAAGAATGAGAGGTGTAATTGTTGCTGGCCCAGTGTAGCAGCTGTGTGCTGAAAGAACCTGCTCAGCCGGTGTGAGGACTGTCCATCCACTGCAGCTGAATCACATCGAAATAACCTCACCTCTATTTCCTGTGGTTTAGCAATTCTTGTGTTTTTTCTTCTAAAAATCAATCAGCTGAGGAAGGGCTGGAGGCTATAATCAGCAGATGGTTTCCATGCCCAAGTGTGACCTGAAACTGTGGGATATCACTTCTGAGAATTCAGTCTTTGCATCTTTCAGGAAGATACTAGATAATAGTTGGTGATTCAAACGAAGAGCGAGCGTGCTTAATTGAGTAAAAGAAAAATCTTACAGAGCCAGGATGATATTTTCTTAGTGAGTCTGACTTCTAGAAAGAAATATAGCTGTGGGCAAGTTTCACACTGAGTAATGTCACATGACACATTCCTTCAATGACCTCACCTTAAATAGCAAGGACTGTGAACCACTTTTATAAGTGTTATACACTTCAGTGCCACAGTACCCCGTAGCTCCCTGAAGTGGATCTGTCCTGCCAGTAGGATAGGCAGGAGAAAGATCTGGAGATGTTAAATAACAAGCATCAGTATGAGAATGTCAGGCTGATTGATCCTTGAATTGTCTGTCTGGCAGCTCTCTTTTGTTTTCGTGTATTTCTCTAGTTGGGGGTGAATTGGACTGTGCTTGCCTGCGTTCTGTTTGTATTTAATACTTGGGCTATAACTAAATGATCCAACCAGATTTATTATTATTACTTTCCAGTAATTTTACACAGCTGTATAGCATGCAGGGCCTTTTCAGAGATAAGTATCAAAATCATTTCCTCTCTTAAAGAACATCAGTTGGGCTTTGAATGTCAATTTTACTTTGTTTTCCTCCCACCATATTGAGTGTAAGCTCACAGTCATAGATATGCTCAACAGGTCAGGCAGCACTAGCAGACAGTGAATAAGAAATTTAATGTACCTGCACTAGAAATTAGTGTAACTGTATGGCCCACCAATTAATTAATTAGGTACAGTACATAATTCCCATTTTACAGATCCCACAATGTCTACTCGCTAGTTAATGTTAGCTGGATTCTAAAAGGCATCCCTGATTGACCAGGTATAATGACATTCATGTGGATGGCCCAGATCAGGACCCACCCACAAACTAATGACATAACTTCGAAAATTAGCAAAACCACATTGCTGCTAGGCTTTGCTGGGTGTTAAGGCAAATACTTTATTTTGAAAAGCACAAAAATATTTAAAATAACTGACAAGCTCAAATTTAAGTCTCTCATAAATATTTTCAACCACTGAAAAACTGAAAGAAAATTCAAGTAATTAAGAAAAAATTCAATTACTTTGTGGTTGCTTTCTATTCACAATCGTCCCCCTGCATTCATGTGAATAGGCACCCAGCCCCTGCACCAGTTCAATGTGAACTTGCTAATGTTTTCCAGCTCGTCGTTTCAACATTACCCAACCCAGCATTTTGTTTTACCTTCAGATAGCCAAATTTCAAGTGTTTTGCTTTGCACACTAACATTGTAAAGCATGAACTCAGATTTTCTGAACTAATTGTACAGGTCCTTGGGTTCCCAGTATAATCAAATTACCATTTTATGAGAGCACCTGCAGTCCTCTATCATCATTAAGCAATTGCACTAATTTAATTAGCATAATTGTGCTGCACATTAAATAAATAGTGTACCATTCTAATTTTAAAAACTGTTTCCGAGTACTGAATGTTAACAATATAATTGTTCTTTATGGAGTGCGTTCTAGAGACCTTCAACATTGGTAAATCATTTATAATAAATGATTGGTAAATTACTACTAAATTATGATGATTACAATTTAGAATAAGCTTATTTTATGCCGAATAAGCCAAATTTCAGTGTTGGAATTACAATTTCAAACATGCAGATAAATACTTAACAGAATCCCATCATATTTGCATCACCTCACATTCTATGTGGATCGGCAGGACACCTGCTTTAAATTTTGATTGCAAAGTTGGGAGCACTATGACAAATATCATTTCATGGCCAAACACACGACCAGCTGCCATTTCGCAGTGCATTTAAGGATAAATAGCTTTTGAGGGAGTGCGGAGGTCACAAGTAAAGTAGCATGGATCGTTAATGCTGTTTTCTCATCATACTGAAAATAATCACTGTCATGTGAGCAAAAAGACAAAACATGAATTTCATGAGTACTTCATGGAAAGACCTGTACATGTTATAACCAGTAGATGGTTACCTTTAAATCTGCTGTCCCTCCACCAAAGACTGGCCCAAATCTGTCACAACCACGGAGGCCAGATGCCCTTGCAGGTGGGCTGCTGAATGGGGTCAGCAAACACACTTATGAGTATGCACCTTACTTCCAATTAGTGTTTCAATGTGGTCGTAATTAACTCCCCTCCTCTTGTTTCATTCTTGTCAAAGCTTGACAAAAGTAAACAAAGTCAACACGCCCTGTTGTCTTTGTTTCAGGAAAGAGAGGCACCTCTCTCACAGCCGCCGCTCAGCAGCTCAGTACTGACAGCCATTACTGCTCTCACTGCTGCAATTCAGCCGCAGCAACCACCAGCCAGGCCACTCCCAATCCCAGTATTTCCTACATCTTCCAATGTTATAGTTTTGTCAGCTTCAGTCACTAATAACCTGATTCCCTTCGCAGTTTCTGGATCAGAGCTGAGTATTCCTCCACTGGGCAGATACTCCGGTACCGTGACATCTGCAGGACCTTTATTAGCCAGTGTGAGCTGACTTTCCAAGCCCAGCCAAGTCAGTTCAGTGACGATGGTGAACCTCTTAGATGACTCCCACTAAGCTGGTTCAATGCTCTACGAGAATAAAGTTCCCCTGTCCTTCTAACAGTTCATGGTTGACCTGATAAATCTGGCCATTTGAACTGACAGCCATACAACTGAGTGGCACAGGGAAAGAATGTCCTGAGCTTCCTACTCTGTAGATCACATCTGTCTTCATCCCTTCCCTCATCACTCACTAGACAATCTGCGGAGTAGCCTATGCAGGTGTGACGTATGCACCTATCTCAAGAGAATAAGATTGACACAGGAGAATGGGTTGCTGCCTCTAATGTGGTGATCCAGGATAACTCCTGGATTATGTCTCAAGCGCCTGGTAAAAGATGATACCCATCAGCAGGAAGGGGAACTGTGATGGGTCGATTCCCCCCGTGTGCACCTTCCGCTAATCACATAATGCTCCCAGCTTTCTCGTCATGGGGGTCCCAAACCCATGAGCTTCAGGCATTTTTTGACTCTGGGACAGCCGAGAACCTCATGGGCATCTCACTGGCTCAAAGATGGAAAGTTCTGACTCAACAATAGAGAGAGAATATTGATGTCAAGGCTCTGGATGGTCAGCCTCTGGGCACCTTTCCAGAGAACCTCTCCAACTTGTGCTTGAAGGCAACTGTAGGGAGCAATTCTCCTTCTATCTTGTTGATTGGCCTATAGTTCTTGGCCTTCCCTGGCTATCCTGCCATAGCCCAGGGATTGATTGGTCCCTAAAAGCACTTGAAGAATGGGCATCGGCTTGGCTCTCTACCTGTCTGAGTCCAGCTTAAGCTGCTTCAACAGAAACTTCAGTTGCATTGTAGTCCGCATAAATGCATTCACTAAGAAGACCTTTGCAGGATTCCTATGAACAAGTGGAGCTGACCAAGCATTCTCAGAACTAAAGTGACACTTCACCACTGCCCCAGTGCAGCAACATTCAGATACAACCTGTCCATTCATCATCGAGGTTGATGCATTAGGTGTTGGCATTGGAGCAGTACTCTCCCAGCATGCATCTGTAGATAACTGGCTGCATCCTGTGTTTTTCTCTCCTGTTGCTTGACTCCTGCTGATGTCAGGAACTGAGAACTTCTGGCTGTTAAGGATGCCCTGGAAGCATGGCTACACCGGCTGGAGGAGGCAGAGCACCCCTTTTTTGGTATGGACAGATCACAGGAACCTTTCCTATATTCAGGACGCCAAGAGACTCAACACCCATGAAGCCTGATGGGCTCTCTTCTTCACCCAGTTTAAGTTCACCCTCATCTATTGCTCTGGCAGCAAGAATACCCAGGCCAATGCTATCTTTCAGCACTTTGACATCTTTGAGGACAAAGCCAATCTGGACCCCATCCTTCCTTGCTTCGGTGATTTGGGAGGATAGAAGCAGAGCTGAAGGCTGCTCAACAAGCTGATCCAGGCCTAAGTGGGGGACTTCCCAAACTGCTGTTTGACCCTGCCACTGTGCACCCCAGAGTGTTGGAGTGGGGTAACTCTTCCCGTCTTGTTGGTCATCCGGGTATTTATCAATAGACAATATTGGTGGTCATCTAGGATTCCCACAGATTTTTGTCTCTGCCTGCCCCACTTGTGCTCAGAATAAGATAACATGTCAATGCCCTGCTGGTCTGCTCTGCACACTGCTTGTAACTCACAGCCCCTGGTCCCACCTGTCAGTGGATTTCATCACTGGTCTCTACTCATTCTGATAGTTGTGGACCAGTTCTCCAAAGTTGCCCACTTCATTGCTCTCCCCAAACTTTTGTGGTTTCAAGAGCTAGCCACCCTCATGGTTCAGTACATGTTCAAGCTGCACAGTTTCCCTCAGAACACAGTGTCTGATCAAGGATCACAGTTCATATCCCATACTCAGAAGGTTTTCTGTTCATTTTTGGGAGCCACAACCAGTTTCTTTTCAGGTTTCCACACCCAATCTAATGGCAAGACTGAGAGGGTGACTCAGGAGCTGGAAAGACCCTGTACTTGACTCTTCCCACCCCACAGCCTGGAGCTGCCAACTGGTTTGGCCAGAGGTTGCCCAATATGCCCTCCAGTTGTTCTTCACTGGCAGGTCCTATGTAGAATTCCAAAAGGGATTCCAGCCACCACTCTACCCTGACCAAGAGATTTAGGTGGGAATTCCTGCTGCACACTCAGAAACAATATGCCTGGCAGACTGATCAGGCTCTGCTGATTGGGAAGGCCTCTCAAGCCAGGGGAGAAAGTCTGACTGGTGTCCACTGATCTTGCTTTGAAAACTGGAAGCTGCAAGTTGAACCCATGATACTTTGGACCATTCATAGTGGAGAAGTATATCAACAGAGTCTCATATAGACTGTTCTTACAATCATCGATGAAGAATCACTCAACATTCCACATTTCCTAGTTCAAGTCAGTAACTTGTTCCTATCAACCCTCCACTTCACTCTCCCCACTCGCCAGGTATGGAACAGGGTCCAGTGTCTCCTGAATTGGGAGGGGTATGGTTCTGAGGAATGTTGTCGGTTTCCAGCCCATGACATCTTGGACAAGTCTCTCATCCAGGAAGAGGTCTCTACTGCCTTTGGAGCTGCACCTAGGGAGGGGGTCCCCATCACAACCACGAACTTTGCTGCAGAGTTGGGGTCGGCAAGCACACTTGTGAGTATGTACATTCCAGCCAATTAGTGTTTCATTGTGGTTGTATTTAACTCCCTTCCTCTTGTTTCAGTCTTGTTGAATCTTGACCAAAGCACAGCAATGGCTACACTCACTGTTCTTGTTTCAGGATATAAGACTGCTGTTTAGATTGGCACTGTAAATGGAGTGGTATTTATTTAGTATTAAATTACTTCTTCCGAGCCACAGCGTTGGCGTTAGCTTTCTGTTTGAGATTTTTAGTTAATTGCCCTGTTGGCCTAACTTTTATTGTTTTTTCTTTAATTCTGCACTGTTCTTATTAAAATTCAGTTCGGTGACTCTCCCTCTGCACTTGGGCCATAACCACACACATCTATCAAAATCTTCCACCAAAACAGTAGATCTACACAAGTCTTAACCGTGCACAATTTGGGACACCAAAAAGATTTACCAATTTTGAACGTCTCCAGAACATACTCTAGAAACAGTAGGCTAAAATCTGGCCATCTGCTGAACGAACTGCCCACCTTTTCAGATTTAATGGAGTCCAGCAGGGTAACCGACCCAGCACCTAGGCTACCCATTAAATCCACACTGCTTCTAATCAGGAGGAATAACTGCCGAAAAATTGTGGAAAGTAGTTAATTTCTTTTTTAGTTTATTTAATTTGATCAATTCAAATGTATAGTATGTTCAAACAATTTTTGATCTTTAATAATTTTAGTTTCTTTCAGCAATATTTTTAAATAGTACTCGTGTGTTTTTGTAAAGTTCATGAATGTCTGGGACCTTCTACTTAAATGTCAGCTTTGACTGCGTGGGAGCCTTGAGGTGGTGTTAAAGCTGTCCTGAGGAGAAACATTAACACTTGCACTCTGAGTGGCCTTCTGCTGCAGAGGCATCTCCGATCATCTGGGAACCAGCCTTCCAAACGGAAAACTGTACCTGGGGTCACACTGACTGAGAGTGGCACAACCTCTAGAGCCGCAAATTCACAGCGCCAAAAAACTGGTTCAATCCTGACCTCTGCCGCTGTCTGTGTGAAGCTTGCATCTCCTTGTGAGCAAAAGTGTTTCATGTGCATACTCCTGTTCATTCCTACATCCCAACGTGCACATAGGTTGCAGGTAAATTGCCGCTAGTGTGTAGGTAAGTGGTAGAATCTGGTGGGAGTTAATGAGAATGTGGGAAGAATCAAAGACAGGCTTATATAAGATCAATTTAAATGGGTGGTTGACAGATATCTTGGTGGGCCAGAGGGTCTGTTTCCATGCAGTACGAACCTCGAGTGTGTGATGCAAGGACATATTAAAGTCAAAATATACAACTGTTCATAAGTTGTTTTTTTATTTAGAGGATTATTCACATCCTTCCCAGTACTTTGCCTTTATTATGATATTTTTTAAACACAAATAACTTTAAAAAATTCGATGATTTGTTAGGAAGAAATTGGAAAGCTGCCTGTTTTATATATTTGAGTTTTCAGCAAGTTCCATTATCATTTGTTCAGACTTATTTCTGCCCTTTCAGATCATGACTGTAGCACAAATTCATTTGCAAAGACAGTTGCCTCAATTCCTTGGCTGGGTGTTGAGAAAATGTGGAGGCATTTGAATTTTGCAAAGTCTGTGACATGTTTGATTTTGTGGTAGCTCAGGAAACAACTAAAACATTGTATCAGAGCTCAATAATAGATATTTCCATTTCATGGAATTTTGAATGTAATTGAAACTATGGCAATAAATAGCACTTCTGTCTCTTATCACATGAGAGCGCATTTAATGCTTCAATCCAGGATTTGGAAATAGTTTAGTGAAATATTTATAAAGCAAGTCTTATTTTACCCCTTTCCATTTTACACAGTGATAAATACACTTCTCTACTGAACAGCTTGAAAAATGGCCACTGGCCCATTATAAAGGCTTCTCCTTTTTTCATTCATAAACCAACATGATGCTAATTACTAACAAATTCAGCTGTGTAAAATGAACAGCTTCATAGAGTTATGGAGATTATACAAATACAAACACTCCCTTCAGCCTACCAAGTCTAAGAATCATGCTTAATATCACTGCGGAAGCAGTACTATGTAATACTTTAAAAAACTATAAATTATGATAATATGTGTGTGTGTGTATGTGTGTGTGTGCACGCGTGCACGTGTATCTACACATATACACACACGTTTTATATACTATGTATATATACTACACACACACACACACATTACTATATATAAAATAAGTAGTGTAAAAGGAGAGCAAAAATATAGTGCGGTAATTGTTCATGGGTTTATTTTCCCTTCAGGAGACCATAAGACATAGGTGTAGAAAAGGCCATTTGGCCCATTGAGTGTATGTCACCATTCAATTATCGCTGATTCTTCTTTCCACTTTCCTGGCCTTCTCCCCATAACCTTCGATGCCATGTCCAATCAAGAACTTATAAAGCATCACATTCCTGCTCTTGTATTCTAGACCTCTTGAAATGAATGCTAACATTGCATTTACCTTCCTCACCACTGTCATAACCTTGAAGTTAACCTTTAGGGTGTTCTGCACAGGGTGTCACAAGTCCCTTTGCACCTCAGAGTTTTGGATTTTCTCCCCTGATTAGAAAACAGTCTGCACATTTATTTCTACTACCAAAGTGCATGACCATGCATTTTCCAACATTGTATTTCATTTGCCAATCTCTTGCCCGTTCTCCTAATCTGTCCTTTAGATTCTCCTAATCTGCCCTTTCTCCTTAACACTACCTGCCCTTCCACCAATCTTTGTAACATCTGCAAACTTGGCAACAAGACCATCTATTCCTTGATCTAAATCATTGATATACAGCATAAAAAGAAGTGGTGCCAACACTGACCTTTTCAGAACACCACTACTCACTGACAGCCATCCAGAAATGGATCCTTTTATTCCCACTCACTGCTTCCTATCAATCAACCAATACTTTAACCATGCCGGTAAATTTCCTGCAATACCATGGACTCTTAACTTGGTAAGTATCCTCATGTGTAGCAACTTGCCAAAGGCCTTGTGGAAGTCCAAATCTAATGGTGGATGGAAGAAGTTGTTCCTGAAACATTGAGTATGTGTCTTCAGACTCCTGGCCCTCCTCCCTGATAGGAGCAATGAGAATAGTGCATGCCCTAAAAGATGGGGGTCCTTAATGTTGGATCACCTTTTTGAGGCATTGCTTTTTGAAGACATCCTCAATGCTGGGAAGGTTAGTGCCTATGAATGGAGCTGGCTGAGTTTGAAACATTCTGCAGCTTTCTCAGATCCTGTGCAGTAGCCCCAGCATACCAGACAGTGATGCAACCAGTTATGACTATGAGTCTGTAAACAATATGAGAATTTGCTGAAGAAGTAATTGATAGACTGCTTTGAATTATACACAACATAAAGTCATCTATGTAAGATGTTATAGTAATGTCAAATCTGGACAGTGAAGATGATCTGCATTCAATACTACCATCCCCTCAAAACTAATCAATAAGCTCCAAGACATAGGCCTCAACACCTCCTTGTCTAACTGGATCCTCGATTTTCTCATTTGCAGACCCCATTCATTTTGGATTGGCAACAATATCTCCTCCACAATCACCATCCACTCAGGTACACCAGAAGTCTATGTGCTTAGCCCCTTGTTCTACAGACTTTATACTTATGACTATGAGGCTAAGCACAGCTTCCATGCCATATTTAAATTTGCTGATGACACCACTGTCATTGGCTGAATCAAAGACGGCGATGAATCAGCACATACTGTAGGAGGGAGATTAAGTATTTGGCTGAATGGTGCCACAATAACCTCTCATTCAATGTCAACAAAACCAAGAGCTGATTATTAACTGCAGGAGGAGGAAACCAGAGGTTCATGAGTCAGTTCACATCAGGAGATCAGAGGTGGAGAGGGTCAGTAACTTTAAATTTCTCAGTGTTATCACTACAGAGGATTTATCCTGGGTCCAGCATGTAAGTGCCATTACAAAGACTGAACTTCTCTCACAACACTGAATTGTTCCCACAACCTATGGATGCACTTCCAAGGATTTTTTCATCTCATGTTCATGATAGTTATCGCTTATTTATTTATTGTTTTTTCCTTTTGTGTTTGCAGTTTGTTGTGTTTGCACATTGGTTGTTTGTCCCTCTTGTTGTGTGTGGCTTTTCACTGATTTGATTGTGTTTCTTTGTACTTACCACAAGAAAATGAATCTCAGGGTAGTATATGGGGACATATATGATGATAAACTTATTTTGAACTTTGAATATGAAAACGCAGACTTGAATATTTAACAAATTGCACTTTCTAAACCACAAAAGATGCACGCTTGAACAATCAACACTGAAGGCATGAAGTCAAAAATTTTGTGGGCAAGCTTATATTATTAGACACAAGGATTTGCTGCATTTTTTTAAATTTTCTGACACATTGGATATTACACAATTTCCTGACAAGATCTTTCCATGGTAAATTTGTTCTGCAGCTATTACTCAGATATCTATTGAAATCTAAATCTTGGAACTTTGAATGAAGCATCAGATTAGCTAAACTCAAATGCTTCTGCCATTGTTAAATCATTGTTAACACCAGTGTTTAAAGTAAATGGCACCAAGACAGCATACCAGACACAAACAATATTCTATGGAAATAAACAGAAGAAAGATCCTATGTCCATTCACTGAGGATTTCCAAAGTGCCAGATGTCATAAAGTTATATTAAGAATAACAATAATGTGAAATAAAACAAGATGACAAGACCAAGTTACCTCAGTCAAAGATCCTGCAAGAATGACACCAGTCTTCCAGGATGCTTATTGTCATTACCAAGACGATTCTCTTATCAGTGCTTTGCAAATTCTTAAATGAGGAAACTCTCTGATCTTCTCCATAGTTGTTAATGAATACAATTCAAAGACAAGCCATTTTACACTCCTCAAAAACAATGACTCTACATCCAGAGAGAACCCAAGTAAAAAACCAAACATTAAACATAATGGTGCAAAGATTCTTCTAGGTTCATAAAAATATAGATGAAATAAATACGACAGACACTACATTTAATTAGGCACATCCAGGCAATTGGAAAGAAGTTGTAAAAGGATTTGTGTAGTTTATTGAAGTGGGCTGGAGATGAACTTTCCATGAAAAAGATTGTGCAATTATGCAATTACATTTTGGGGCCAGTGTAAACCCCAATGATATACTTTTCTATATCCTTTGGTTGTGCTGTAGTCATACCTTAAGGTACTTATTCAAGTGAGCTGCCTTTGGAGAAATACACAACAAGAGTAATTCCTGGCAAATAATCTTCTGAATCCTAATAGTGAGATGGACCCAAACTAAAGTCTCAAGAGAAACAAAGGTAGGGATTCAAGACACTAACAACATAGTCGTTAAATTTTTGTTTATAAGGACTTTTGCCTATGGATTCCTAAATTGCTATTTATCTAAGAATATTAATTTTGGGTTTTCAAAAAAATGAGAAAGTAGAAGGGAAAAACAGACTTTGAGAATTATTCCATTGGAAAATATGTACATAAAATCCCTCCTAAGTAGCGTAACATATAACAAGCACCTCACATATCTCTGCTAATAAAGTATTCTTCTCTACAGTGTGGTTTTGTTGCGTTTTGCATTTCTATTTCATATGTACCAGCATTTTGTATCTACATTTTGTAACTCTGTCAATGGAACTTATATCCGTTGAAGCTAAAAGAAGTATTATTCCTTGTACATACCAGTAGAAGGAGATTAAAACATTCCATTTTACTTTTTGTTCAGTTACTGAGAAACTTGCTTTAAAAATACTATTGCAAGAAGTATTCATGCTGGAGCAATTTTAAAACACAAAATACAGTTGTGGGGCACGAGCCGATGTTTGACTTCATATTACCGATTAAAGCTTCAATTGTTCACCAATTAAAGCGACGAGGGAGATTGAAACATTGAGGCGAATGCGGTAGACTGGAGATTGTTTGGGTGCTTCAGCACTCTGTAGCGTCTGAGAGGATTCCAGGAGACAGAGGCAGCATGTGAGAGCGTCACAGCAGGCAGGCTGCAGGACGGCGTGAGCAAGTGTTTGACTCCAATTCGCCGTTTAAAGCTTTCCTTGTGTGCCAGTTAAAGCAACAAGGGAGATTGAAGCATCAAGGTGAATGTGGAGGGTATGCATAGGCTGTCTGCCTTTTTATTCCTGAGGATCACTCTGCTACGCTACCAGAGAGGGAAGAGACTGCCGCCATGCCCAGAGAATGTTACCCAGGTTTTCTGCATCTTGGTTGTGGATTTGGACTATAGAGATTTTGTAGTTCTCATAGTTTTTTTTTGTATTCTGAGTTTTTCACCTGACCTTCCTCATTTTTGTGCAGGGGAATTTGGGGGTCGATGTGTCTGCACCATTTTTGTTTGTTTTTTTGTCCATGGAGGAGGGATTTGGGGGTCAATGTGTCTGTTCCGTTTTTGTTCAGTTTTTTGTGCAGGGTGGGAACACTTGAGTGTTGATGATCGTGCTGTCTTTCTTTTCTTAATTTCATGGAGAAGAAGAATTTCAGAGTTGTATACTTTGATAATAAGTGAACCTTTGAACCATTGAAGATGACCATGTAATATCATTACTAAGGTATAAAAGTTATGAAAGCAATTGGATGAAATTGTCTTTCGTGACTTTAGATTTAATACAAAGGGGCATCTCCCACAACCATCTGTGCTAGTGATTGGTTATTCTTGGATATTCTGCCAACATTGAAAAGAAGGCAGAATATCAATATGATATGGCTCTGATTTTGTAACTGAATGAATTCCTTAGAGGCTGTAGATTGCATATGTTCTAGTTTGAAGAAGAAAGTAAACAAAAAGAGCAGCAAGAAAAAATATTTAAGCAGGTCAAAGAGTTTCAGCTGAGTTGTTGGGAGAGCAGGGCACATTCCTATGCGTTTGGTGTTTACCAAAACCCAATAGATGAATTAAATTCAAAGCAGTCTGCTAGCCTCTTTCCTTCCAGAGACATATTAGATTAAGTAGATGATAGTGAAACCACTGATGGAGCACCTGCCTTTGGCACTTACTCAGTGAAGAGTTATGGGCCCTGAAGGGGAAATTCCCTGGTTCAAAAAAGAAAATCGTCAAGACTGCTGTCACATGATTTCCTAGGCCTGCAGTTATGAAATGGCCTTGGGCAACACTCCACCATCCCTGCTCCCCAGCAGCTATTTGCATTGCATTTTATTAAGGCAAAAGTCCTTTTCATTTTCTTATAAACATCTGATAATGAGTGAAAAGAAATTTTGTTCAATTGGCTTCTATGTATTAAAACTGAAGCTATGAAATAAAATTCCAACTTCTTTCACAATGAATTGTGTCTGACACCTCTTCACCTACCACCCAAACCTACCATTCTTTCCTTAGTTCCTTATAACCCAGTCAGAATGTTTCATATTGCTAAGTTTATGTAATGAAAACATTTCATTGTACCTACAATTACAGCAATTACATGCTTTATGTCTACAGATATTCCTTGACCAATCTGAGACCCAGAACGTATGTTAATAGTAAATAGCAGAAGCTTCTCTTTGGCCCATCGAGTCTGCTCTACCATTTCACTATGGCCAATCCATTTTCGCTCTCAACACCATGCTCCAGCCTTCTCCCTGTAACATTTCACGTTCTGACTAATCAAGAACCTATCAATTTCCACCTTAAATACACCCAATGATCTGACCTCCACAACTGCCTGTGGCAATAAATTCCACAGATTCATCATCACCCTCTTGCTTAAGAAATTCCTCCTCATGTCTGTTCTGAAGGGATGTCTCTCTATTCTGAGGTCGTGCCCACTGGTCCTAGACTCACCCACTGTAAGAAACATCCTCTTCACATCCACTCTATCTAGGCCTTTCAATATTTGATAGGTTTCAATAAGATACCCTTTCATTCCTCTAAATTCCAGTGAATATGGCCCTAGAGCAATAAAATGCTCCTCATACAATAACCCTTTCGTTCCCAGAATCATACTTGTAAACCTCCTCTGAACCCTTTCCAATGTCAGCATAACCCAAAACTGCTAACAATACTTCAAGTGGGGCCTCGCCAGTGCCTTATAAAGCTTCAGTATTACATCCTTGATTTTATATTCTAGTCCTCTCAAAATGAATGCTAACATTGCATTTGCCTTCCTCATCACTGATTCAAACTCCAAGGTAATCTTTAGGAAATCCTGCATGAGAACTCCCAAGTCCCTTTGCACCTCTGATTTTTGAATTTTCTCCTTGTTTAGAAAATGGTCTATCCTTTTATACCTTCCACCAAAGTTTATGACCATACACTTCCTGACTTTGTATTCTATCTGCTACTTCTTTGCCTATTTTGCTAATCTATCTAAGTCCTCTGCAGGCTCATTGCTTCCTCAATACTACCTGCCCCTCTACCTAACTTTGTATCACCCGCTAACTTGGCCACACAGTCATCTAAATCAGTGACCTGTAACATAGAGAGAAGCACTCCTAACACCAACCTCTGCAGCCCCCCCCTCCACCACTGGACCCCCTGCAGTTTGCATACCATCCCAACCGCTCAACAGACAACACCATTGCCATCACCCTCCACCTGGCCCTAACCCACCTGGACAAAAAAGACACATACATTCGGATGCTGTTCATATACTTCAGTTCAGCATTCAACACAATCATCCCTCAGAAACTGATTGGAATCTGAGCCTACTGGACCTGAACAACTCCCTCTGCAACTGGATCCTAGACTTCCTGACTGGGAGACCTCAGTCAGTCCGGATCGGGAGCAGCATCTCCAACACCATCACACTGAGCACGGGGGCTCCCCAGGGCTGCGTGCTCAGTCCACTGCTGTTTGCTCTGCTGACCCACGACTGTGCCGCAACACACAGCTCGAACCACATCATCAAGTTTGCTGATGACATGACCGTGGTGGGTCTCATCAGCAAGAACAACGAGTCAGCTTGCAGAAAGGAGGTGCAGCAGCTAACGGACTGGTGCAGAGCCAACAACCTGTCTCTGAATGTGAACAAAACAAAAAACAGAGATGGTTGTTGACTTCAGGAGGGCACAGAGCGACCACTCCCCGCTGAACATCGACGGCTCCTTGGTAGAGATCGTTAAGAGCACCAAATTTCTTGGTGTTCACCTGGCGGAGAATCTCAACACCAGCTCCATAGCAAAGAAAGCTCAGCAGCGTCTCTACTTTCTGCGAAGGTTGAGGAAAGTCCATCTCCCACCACCCCCCCCCACCCCCATCCTCATCACATTCTACAGGGGTTGTATTGAGAGCATCCTGAGCAGCTGCATCACTGCCTGGTTCGGAAATTGCACCATCTCGGATCGCAAGACCCTGCAGGGGATAGTGAGGTCAGCTGAGAAGATCATTGGGGTCTCTCTTCCAACCATTACGGACATTTACACTACACGCTGCATCCACAAAGCAAACAGCATTATGAAAGACCCCACGCACTCCTCATACAAACTCTTCTCCCTCCTGCCGTCTGGAAAAAGGCACCGAAGTATTCGGGCTCTTACGACTAGACTATGTAACAGTTTTTTCCTCCAAGCTATTTGACTCCTCAATACCCAGAGTCTGGACTGACACCTTACTGCCCTATTATCCTGCTTATTATTTATTGTAATGTCTGCACTGTTTTGTGCACTTTATGCAGTCCTGGGTAGGTCTGTAGTCTAGTGTAGTTTTTTTTCTGTGTCATGTAACACCATGGTCCTGAAGAACGTTGTCTCATTTTTACTATCTACTGTTCCAGCAGTTATGGTCAAAATGACAATAAAAAATGATGACTTGACTTGACTTGACTTACAGAACACAATTAGTCACCGGCAGCCAACGAGAGGCTCGATAAAAGGCTCCATGTATTCACATTCTTAGCCTCCTGCCAATCAGCCATTCCTCTATCCATGCTAGTATCTTTCCTGTAATACAATGGGCTCTTATCTCATTATGTGTCTATTCTGTGCCTTCTGAATTGCTCCCAGAAACTCCAGCCATTGCTGTTCTGTGGTCATCCCTGCTCATGTCCTGTTCCAATCAATTTTGGCCAGCTCTTTTCTCATGCATCTATAATTCAGTTTACTCCACTATAATACTGATACGTCTGACTTTAGCTTCTCCCTCTCAAATTGCACAGCGAATTTGATCATACTATGATCACTGCCTCCTCAGGGTCCACTTACCTTAAATTCCCTAATCAAATCTGGTTCATTACACAATACCCAATTCAGAATAATCTTCATTGGGTTCAACCACCAGCTGCTCTAAAAAACATCTCACTGGCATTCTACAAGTTCTCTCTCTTGGGATCCAGCGCCAACCTAATTTTCCCAATCTAACTGCATATTGAAATCCCTCATGATTGTTGTAACATTGTCCTTTTAACATGACTTCCTATCCTATTGTAATTTGTACCCCAGATCCTGGCTACTGACCAGATGCCTCTATATAACACCCACCAGGGATTTTTTTCACCCTTGCGTTTTCCTAACTCTACCCACAAGGATTTTGCAACTTCCAACCCTATATCACCTCTTTCTAATGACTTGGTTTCATTTTTTACCCATAGAGCCACCCCACTTCTCTGCCTACCGACATGACCTTTTGATATAACATTGTTGCTTGAATGTTAAGCTCCCAACTATAATTGGTGATATCCACGGATCAATTATGCCCACGATGCCATATCTGCCAATCTCTAACTGCGTTACAAGATCATCTACCTTATTCTGCGTACAGTGTACATTCAACTACTGTATAAGACCTTCAATCCTGTATTTTGTCGCTATGTTACAACTCATCTCACTGACAGCAACTTTGTCCTATCATCGGCCTGTTTTTCCTGACAGTCTCACCACACTGCATCTGCTTGTATATTATCACTACAGTTCCCAACTCCCTGCTAAATTAGTTTGAACACTCCCCAACAACTCTAGCAAACCTGCCCACAAGTTTATTTGTCCCCCATGAGTTCAGGGGGTCTCCTGTCCCTTTTGTACAGTTCATACTTTCCCTAGTAGAGATCCCAATGATCCCAAAATTTGAAAGCCTCCCCCCTATACCAGTATCTCAGCCACACACTCATCTGCCAAATCATCCTATTCTTATCCTCACTGGTGTGTGGTACTGGCAGCATTCCAGAGATTACTACCTCGGAGGTCCCACTTTTCAACCTTTGACCTAACTCCCAAAATTCTCTCTTCAGGGCCTCCTCCTTTTTCCTACCTAAGTCATTGTTGTCAAATTGTACCAAGACTGCTCATCCTCCCCTTTTAGAAACTTGCGGACACGATCCGAGACGTCCCTGACCCTGGGAGGCAACATACCATCTGGGTGTTTCTTTCACATCCACAGAATTTCACGTCTTCTCCTCTAATTATGGAACCTCCTATCACTACTGCAGTCCTCTTCTCTCCTCTTCCCTTCTGAACCACAGCGCCGGAGACCCAGTCACTGTGGCTCCCCTTGTTAGGTTGTCCCTCTCAACTGTATACAAGGTTGTATACAGTGCTACTCTGCACTGGCTGCCCACTTTCTTTCTCTCTCCTAACAGTCACCCAGGTACCTGCCTCCTTGTAGTTCCTATCTATCACCTCCTCAGTTTCCTGTATGAGTCGAAGGTTATCGAGATGCAGCTTCGGTTCTTTAACACATGTGGAGTTCTTTAACTCTGTGAAGCTGCAGCTCAGTGCACCTGGTGCAGATGTGGTTTGCTGGGAGGCTGGAGTTCTCCCAGAATTCCCACATCTCACACAAAGAGCACAACACTGTTCCTGGAGCCATCCTCACTGCACTATGCCCTAACAGACAAAGGATGAGTAAAAAACGTACCAGAAAAATACCTTGCCCAAGCCTGTTGGCACACTCAACATTGCCCCAAAAATGGAAAGTTACAGCTGGAAAACATGAGTAAAGCAAAGAAGGAGCGAGGTCACCCTGAACATTAAACTGAGAGTCAAAATTACTCAGGATGATGCCTTTGAAAACAATGATTAATTGTCATAACATTCTACTTTTAATCCTATCCTTGTTTATTTTATTAACAATTATCTTGGCAGCAGGATGATGAACTTGTTTCAGCAGAACATTTGGGAATAATTAAAATTCCAATCAACCAAGGACTGGACTTCTTAGTACAAATTTCCAGCGTGGTCTCAGGAGTGTGTCATACTCACAACGTCTTCATGAATTCTCAAGCTTAACGTCAATTGTACGAGAAACAGAGCACTTTTACACACCGCTAATGATATTTGCCAAGGTGGTAACATTGAAATGCTGGATTGTTGAGTCTGAAATATTAATACTGACATTTAAAATATCAGGGTAGATTTGGCTGGACATTGGCAGCAGTTCCAAATTGTAACATCAACGTTTATCCTAATAAATTACACAAAGTCCTAGACTGCTACATATGCCTTGAAAAAATCAAATCTATCAGGGTGTTCCTCTGCAAGGGTTCATTTCAAACAGGAAGGGAAACCCATGCTGCCTTCAATGGACTTTGGAAGGCTGTTTTGAACTGTGTGTGGTTTTGGTCACCACACTAAAAGAAGGAAGTAATTACACTAGTGAGAGACCAGATGAGATTGCCTGGGAAGGAGCATTTCAGTTGTAGGAACAGAATGGACAGGCAAGGTCTGTTTTCATTACAGCCAATAAGGCAGGGGGGTGTCCTCATGCAAATAAAATATTAGAAGGATTACATATAGGGTAGTTAGTAAGAAACCTTTCCTCATAGCAGTGTCTAGAACAAGAGGACATAAATTTATGGCGAGGAGTTAGAGGAAATCCGAGGATGGTTGAGGTTTTTAGCCTTGAGAAGATGGTGGAGGAAGGTACTCTCATAACATTTAAGAAGCACCTGGATGAACATTTGAATTGCTAAGACATAATAGAGTACAGAACAAGCACTGGTGAATGGGATTAATATACTGTAAACAGGCATTTGATGGTCGACATTGACATGGTCAGAAGGGCCTGATATTGTGTTGTACAACTATGACTTTGAATTAGAAACCCTATGACTCTGAGAAAAGAGTGAAGGAAAATTACTTCTTTTCAATTATTTTTCATTTCAGTTTTTAATAATGCATAATGACAGCCATTAAAATGAGGAAGCAAACGGTGAACCATTATATCAGAGCTCAATAATGAATATTCCCATCTCACCACATTTTAAATATAATTAGATCTTTAAATTCACTTACATCTTTTACAGCCGGTAAAATTGGGGGAAGTCCTTGCAGGCTGCTGGGGCCAGTTGGGGGTGGGGCCTATTCATTCCACTTAGATAAAAGTTGTTTCACCACACCAACTGACCATTTGGCTGAAG
Organism: Hemitrygon akajei; assembly: GCF_048418815.1. Lineage (NCBI taxonomy): Eukaryota > Metazoa > Chordata > Chondrichthyes > Myliobatiformes > Dasyatidae > Hemitrygon > Hemitrygon akajei. The sequence goes on along the minus strand of NC_133128.1, from coordinate 164,792,904 downwards.
GAAACTTTGAGCCAGAGAGACTGACCCTCTACAGTTAGATCAGGTGTAATATCAGACAGTAGTGGTGTTGCTGGGTACAGAAAGGGACAGTAGAAGCAGAGGTGCTATAGGTGGCAAATGTGCCCAGAACAACAGAGCTAGCAACATCTACCCTGATACTGACTGTCCACAAATAAATCCTGTAAGGGTAGTACTCAACACTAATAGGCTTTTGATAACTATTTCATTTGTAGATTGCTAATTCCAGAAATGAATGTTGTCTATCACTATTAGAAAGTCTATTTGCATTGAAGGATAGTGTCATCTAGACAGGAAATGGCCGAAAAATATATTCTGTTGTAATCTTTTAATTATCAATATTTATGATGCTTTAAAATACAACAGAAAAAAATTGCAGATGGTACATTAATAACAAAACAGAAATGCTGGAAACACTCGGTATGTCAGGATGCATCTGTGGGAAGTTAAAAATAATTAAGATTTCAAGACAAAGACTCTTCATCAGAACTGGGAAGAAGACAAAACAAAAGCTTATTAAATGACAAAGAGAGGCAGGGCATTTCTCTGTAAGGATAAGAGATGGCCCTGAGGATAAACTGTAAACATTTATCTGGCTGCCTGTAAGGAGACAAGTATCAAGGTTGTATATAGCATACATATTTTGATAAGAAGTACATGTTGAACTTTGGTCAGCCAGTGAATGGGAGCAGTTAGAGATTGAGAATATAGACAAAAAGAATAGAGGAGTTGCAAACTTCAGAGCAAGAAGATATGGGATGGTTAAGTCTTTCACTCCAAGAAGCGAAATTGAATTCTTCAGTTTCAGTTCTTGATCTCTCTGTGTGTATCATTTATCCATCTGCAACATTGGCTTAGCTTGCTCTCCCCTGCCTTTTTATCTTATACCCTGTGAGATGCATCTGCACTCTCCCACCTTCCTCAGTTTACCAAACTTCTTTTATCTCCTTCCCAGTTCCAATAAATGGTCTTAAACACTGACGAGTTAACTCTGTTTCTCTACCCACATATGTGACCTAACCTGCTGTTTCCAGCAGTCGATGTTTAAATTTGAGATTTCTAGGTTCCATTTTTATTGATTTATTTATCTAGAGATACTGCACAGTAAAAGGCCCTTCTGCCCCAATGAGCCCACAACACCCAGTTATACCTATATGTCCAATTAACCAACAGAACCCACATGTCCTGGGAATGTGGGAGGAAACATATACAGTCATGGGAGAACATACAAACTTCTTACAGACAGCAGCGGTGTTGAACCTGGGTTTCTGGTGCCATAATTCAGATTCAGATTATAACAGCTAACTACTTCACTACCGTGCAGGTAGCTATGTATACACTACCTTGTCAAATGGCATCACCATTTTCTGTTTGATTTCATTATAATGCACAATGAAAGAACAGCACCCTAGTGTAGCACTTACTGTAATGCTTTACAGCACCACCTCTATGATTGTGCTTAGCTTCCCACTGCTGTCTGTAAAGAGTTTGTACTTTCTCCCCATAACTGCATGAGTTGCCTCTGGGTATTCCGGATTTGTCCCATATTCAAAAAGAAATATGGGTTAGGGTTAGAAAGTTGTGGACATACTATGTTGACTCCCAAAGTGTGCCAACAGTTGCAGTCTTGCCCCAGCACTACATTCGAACCGTATTGGACAATGACACAAAGAATGCATTTCACTGTATACTTTGATGTTTTCCTGTACATGTAGCAAATAAAGCTAATCATTAATCTTTTCTCTTAAATAAAGTTCCTCCTGAAGTTGAGGACCTAAATAGATGGAGAAAATCTAAATATGCAAAGGATCATGCAGCATGTTTTTATGCAGTGAAGATCAAGTCATCAAACCTTGTGAAGTGAAAGTGAAGGGAGCCTGACATTAGATGATTTGGAAAGTTTAAAGTTTCAAACAGAGCTGAATCACACTGGTTGGTGGTTCTTCATCTGAGGTGAGGATAGCTTGGTTTTGTAGCTTCTGAGGTGACCGATGAAACTAGTATAGAAAGCACAAACTCCACCACAGCCGGGCGAGTGATCACACATCCTGCACATTCTTGATGGCCCACACTCTCACCTGGTCTGAGAATGAATTAATCCTCAAGTTTTCAGCCCTGCTCCCAATCTGTTCATAGTCTCAAGTCTTCCTCTCTCCCTAATCTCCATGAGCTCTGAGTGGGCTGCTACTCTTGAATTACATGACCTATTGTTTCTGCCTCCTAACCTCTCTGCCTCTATTCTTTCTGTCCTCCTGGATAAACTGCTTTAAAACCTACCATTCAGCCTAGAGTTTTAGCTACCTGCTTGAATAACCAAAGCTGCTGCCTCACTGTTAGTATTTACTCACACTTCACTCTAGATTACCTGGTGTCTAATGCAAGCTGCAAACCTGGGTCTAAACTGGCAGCTGCATCTGAAAATCCAGAAGGTAAAGAACATTGCTGGCTGAGTCTGCACCACCTTAAACTGTGCTGCCGCTGCATTCAGTGGAATAAAGTATAGAGGCTGGCGGATGGGAGCAAAGTCTCTGGGGATTACTTTTATTTAATTGCTGGTTTCAAAGTAAGTGTGTGTGTGTGTGTGTGTGTGTGTGTGTGTGTGTGTGTGTGTGTGTGTGTGTGTGTGTGTGTGTGTGTGTGTGTGTGTGTGTGTGTGTGTGTGTGTGTGTGTGTGTGTGTGTGTGTGTGTGTGTGTGTGTGTGTGTGTGTTCTGCAGTATTGCGAGTATCATAGTGACAGAGATGTTCAAGAATAGTAACAGCTTTGACAGCTGGTGAGCCTGGAGGTTGGGTGTCACAAGCTGTCAAGTGTTCGCTGGGAGTTCAGCAGGCTGCTTGCAGTGAAATAGCTCTGCCTTGCCGGGGTGCCGGAAGCCAGCATCTCAGCAGAAGAAGACCGTACCCAGTGTCAACATGGGCCTGGGGCACACACCCAGCAGTTTTGCAACCATCGATGATCTGTAGCAGTACCTTCCACTACACTTCAGGGCCAAGTGTTATTCAATCACACTGTTGTGAGGAATGCTAGGTTTTTCAGTTTGTTAAAGGCTCTAGGCAAGTGGGCATTGATATAACACGTGCATACTAGCCTCTGTTCCCAGTTCAGTTTTCAAGGTACCACTTAGTTCCAGGGATCCTGCAGATTGTTCTATAGATTCGCTAAGTATGCCTGTAGGAAAAAGAATCTCAGGATTGTATGTGGTTATAAGTATATACTCCGATAATAAATGTTACTTTGAACTTTGAACTTAGCAGAGGTCCAGGATAAAATGGCAATAATTTCACCCTCAAAATACATTGGGATTAGGATAATGGCCAAAATTCTATGTGAATCTCAAGTAGGAAATGAAATTTTTACCCCTGTAAATCTGCTCCCGACCACAGATATCAAATGTTTAATATATATTCAATTTAAACCATGTGTAGTAAGCAGACTTAACTTCATATAAAAGCCCTAGAAGATATGAAGCAAAAGTTATGAGGACTATTCTCCCTTGGGTTTCTGGTGCCCTTTACACTCACAGAGCTTCTTTCCCATCTTAGAAATCTAATATAGCCACATCATACCAAGACCATTAACAGTAGTTTCTAATATTATATCCATGGTAAGCAATATAGTATCTCTGAACATCCTTGGGCAAGGGTAGTGAAAATTGTCCCAGGGTGATGGTTCACGTAAAAATTTAAAAATGTATAAATTAATTCTTGAACAGCTTACATTCTTGCTTTGGCGTTGATTCGAAATTGGAAGACCTGAAGATTTATTTGTTGCTTTCAGATTTAGTACATAAATTTACCTCTCAAAGAGCCATGTGCTAATATGGGATAGTACAGTGTGCTCATGAGACTTTGTGGATATTCAGTCTATCTTTCAGAGAAGCATGAAGATCTGTGCCCAATATGTAATGAATGTGTGATTGCTTTACTGTCCATTAAACATTTAAATATAGATTCAGACTCTGTATCATTCTGACCTGTATTTGGTGCCACCTTAGTTGGTTAATGTGGAATTTGGCTGATTGGTAAATATTACCATTTTTATTGGCTGGTAACAGATGTCTTGTAGATTAGTTTTTAACATTAATACTTCTAAGAAATGTTCAAAAGAATGTTAACAAGATTGCCAACTCACTAGCAAGTAACTTGAACTGTGATTGTAAGATATACAATTATCTTTTAATGACTATAGAAAGACTTGCAAAGAAAAATGCACTCTTTGCCAGCACAATGCTAATGCAAAAGATATTGAATCTCATAAAACCAATGGAATGTTCCAATTAAAACCTGCCAATTAGTTTCCTCACCAAAAATAATTCACTTTTACATTATATAAAGACTACAAAAAGAATAGCATTTAACAAATGGTTGGAGGTAATTCTACTGGACCACCTTGCATCTGCTGTGAGGAGGTTTCAGAATCTAGCTGTGGTTAGATTAATTTTTCTATGGACAATACAAAGAATTGGGAATTGTTATGAACTAAATCCTTTGTGGTAGACTCAGATGCCAAAATCTGGAACAGTTAAGCCGAGTACACTGCTGGCAATCAAATAGACTGAGTAATGCACTAAAAGAACCTGGGGAGATGGAATTGTTGGTAGACTTGGGATTCATTGGACAAAGATCTTAAACTTGCCACATTTTCATTAAGATATCCTGTGCTTAATAGATTACCATAGGGAATTGTGCTGGCCCCCAGCTATTCACACTTTACAGTAAAATTTTGATAATCCAACACATCCAGAACTTCAGTGATGACACGTCTAATAATACCCCAGTGGTCTTTTAATTTCTTTTAGGTATAACATAGTACTATAATATATTTTCCAGTTAAGGTTCAAGAGCATAGAAACCAAGAACATGGTGATTTACAGGAGAGGTCAAGAAATGAGGTCTCAGTGAATTTTGAGGAACACAATAAGTGTGATCCTAGTGAGTTTTGGGAGAACCCAGAGAACGTCATATGGTGAGCCAGATACTGAATGTCAGGACTTCTAAATAGTCAGATAGCAAATTATTGGAGATTTACTACATATCAAAAAATTTGGTTGTGGAGACGCAATGTCATATATGCAAGTATGCAGATGACAGTAGAGCAGGTGTGTTTATAGGTAAAGAAGGACAAAAACTGACCGGACTTGATCTTATGACCGTGGGCCTGCAGTATGAGAAGATTTTGAGTAGATTGGAACTGTATTGTCTAGAATTCAGAATGGCATGAGATGATCTTATGAAACATTAAAAAATTGCCAGCTGGGTGCATGGATATTTCTCCTGAATGAGGAATCTAGTGTGAGGATTTACAATCTCAGCACATGAGATAAGCAATTTAGCACTGAGGTGAGGGGAAATTGCTTCACACAGTGCTGGTGCACCTTAGGAATTCTCTTCCCAGGAGACTGTGGAGCCTCAGTTATTCAGCTGATGTAAAACAGAGATCACTAAATTGCTGAATATTAAGGAAATCAAATAAAATGTTGCCTGGTGCAGAGCTAGAAGATCTTTGAGTAATAGCAGGGCAGGCTCAAGGAGTTGAATGGCATACTCCTGTTCCTAGATCTAATAGGCAACACTGTAGCATAATGGTTAGCATAATATTTTACAGCAGCAGCTGTAAGATCAGGGTTCAATTCCCAATGCCACCTTAAGGAGTTTGCACATTCTTCCCATGAACGAGTGGGTTTCCTCTGGGTGCTCCAGTTTCCAATCACATTCCAAATGACATACGGGTTAGGGTAAGTGAGTTGTGGGTATGCTACGTTAGTGCTGGAAGCATGGCGATACTTGCAGGCAGCAGCCAGCACATCTTGAACTGTGTTGGTCATTGACGCAAACAAAGCACTTCACTGTATTTTTTGATTTTTTGATGTACGTGTGACAAATAAAACTAACATTTATCTTTAATTTTCTACCCTTTAAATATAAAGTAGTTTCAGCTCTCAAGCAAGACAGAAAAGTGGATTAAAAAAAAAACCAGGGCCAGAAAGCAAATCTCAACAAAGAGTTAACATTTTGATTTTAACATTATCCCTGACAGTGGATATCAAAGATTCCAGCATTCGCTGGACAGAATTCTTTATACCATGCAGGCAAAATTAGAAGCAATAAGTGGGTGAAGCTTCCTTCTGGGAGAACAAGGTTACTGTTGAAATAATGTTCAGCTAACTGCATGGCATAAACATGTTGAATAGTAAACTAGCTATTATTTATATGATCAATAAGAGCTGCAGATTTAGTCCAAATACTTCCCACTTGAATACAAAATTCCCTTAAACTATGTAAAGGGTAAATTTAAGCAAGATTTGCAATGATTTTCAACTACTTTGGAAATCTCATATCCTACTGAACAAGTCGAATTAATGTAAACATTCATGGCCCAAAGAAAATAACAAAGATCAGTCCAATTCCTTATTTTTCTTTTACATGCATAAATATGTTAATAAACCATCATGAGTGCACAAAAGGCACAGGATTTATATGGTATTTCTTTGCTGCATCAGAATTGATTGTCCTATCATGGGGGTGTAGTTGAAAGGATCAAAAAGACACATTTGAATGCAAGCTGGAAAAACGCAAGTAATGAAAGAGCAGATGGATACCCTAATATAATCAGATGAAAAGGGGATGAATAGAGTCTCATATGGCCAGGACAAGAAGGGCTGCAAGCCCTATAACTGTAACATTGGGGAAAAAATCAAAATTTCAAATGTATAGTAGCTTAATGATCCTAAGGCACTGACAATAGTTTATGTCCTAAATCTCCTGAAGAAAGAATGTTGAATGTCAGCTTATATTGTATGCGTTTGCATGGAAACAAAAGTTCGGTTGAACCAGGATTTTTAGATCTCTATCCATAAGGCCATAATTCATAATCTGCATTTTCTTGGGATGTGGACATCATGTCAAATCTAGCATTTACTGCCCATTTACTTCCAGTCAAACTGGTGCCAAGCAGTGGTCTTTGGTATGGTTATAGCTCAGACTTAATTTTTTTTTATGTTTGTAGGGATGGTTTTTTGGGACAGTACAGGGTTAGAGTTTAGGAACAGGGATGAGGGGAGGAAGAGGCTAGGTGCAGTAAGTGATAAGTCAGGGGCAGAAGCAGAAGGACAGAAATTGCCATGGATGGACACTGGGTCATCGAGTGCTGAGGCAAAGATCAGCGATCCCTGTAGCCAATATTGAAGGTTGGAGACCAATTGAGGGTGAATGTCCAGAAGTCAGATGTCTGATGTCTGAGGGTCCAGGCTAGGGATATCCACCCATGGACAAAGGCAGGTGACTCCTGTGATCAGTGAGTCCTGAGGTTGATATTGAAGGTCATCCATGCAAGTCCGGAAGCCGATGCCTGAAGGTCAAACCCATGATTGAGGAGTCCTGGAGTATAGACCTGGTCAAAGCCATGATTAGTGAGTCCTGGGGACAATAACCAAAGGTTGGCAGAGTCCAAAATTGAAGGCCTGATGTCTGCAAGTCTGAAAGTCTAAGGCCAAAGATTGGCGGTCCAGATCTTTGGCTTTGGACGGGGGGAGAGGGTGGGAAAGTGTCTTTTTTTGCTTTGTTGTTGTTGGTTCTGCTTGTGTTGATCTGCTAAACAGTGTGGGTGTGCTATATTTGAGGCAGGATGTGTGGCAACACTTGCGGGCTGCCCCCAGCACATTGTTGTGTGTGTTGGTTGTTAACACAAACAGTATGTTTCAAAGTATGTTTTGATATACATCAGATAAATAAATCTGAAATCTGAAAACCGTATCCTTAAATCTTCCTTAAATAAAGTGGCTCACCAGACTCAGAGGGAAGTTAAAAGTCAATTTCATTGCTGCAAATCAGCTGTCACACATAGGCCAGATCAGGCTGAGATTTCCGTCAACACTAAGTAACCAGATATGTTCCTTGCAGCTTCCTGTTCACATTAAAGATATTAAATCTTTAATCAAAGTTTACTTAACTAATTAATTTAAATTCTCCTGCTGTCTGATGGAATTTGAAGTTACAAATCTAGATCAATAATTCTTCCAGCTGAGGTGACACCTTACCTGTGAGTCCGTTGGGGTCATTTATTGTGTTCAGTGCTCCCGGTCTGGCTTACTGAAATTGGTGAGACCCGGCGTAGATTGGAAGACGACTTCACCGAACATCTACACTCCATCTGCCAGGATAAGTGGGATCTCCCAGTGGCCACCCATTTTAATTCTGCTTCCCATTCCCATTCTGATATGTCCATCTATAGCCTCCTCCACTGTTGTGATGAGGCCACACTTAGGTTTGAGGAACAACACCTTATATTCTGTTTGGGTAGCCTCCAACCTGATGGCATGAACATCGATTTCTCAAATTTCTGGTTGTGCCCCCCCCTTCACCATTTCCCATCCCCTTTCCCCTCTCACACCTCATCTCCTTGTCTGCCCATCGCCTCCCTCTGGTGCTTCTTCCTTTTTTTTTCTTCCTTGGTCTTCTGTCTCTTTCACCAATCAACTTCCCAGCTCTTTACTTCATTCCTCCTGCTCCAGGTTTCACCTATCATCTGGAGTTTTTCTCTCCCTCCCCTCCCCCACCTTTTAAATCTACTCCTCAGCTTTTTTTCTCCAGTCCTGCTGAAGGGTTTCAGCCTGAAACGTGAACTGTACTTCTTTCCATAGATGCTGTCTGGCCTGCTGAGTTCCCCCAGCATTTTGTGTGTGTTGCTCAGATTTCCAGCATCTGCAGATTTTCTCTTGTTTGTGATTTCAATATCCCAGGAATCTATTACATTCTTATCTCTAGCTGATTTGTTTGGGAAGTTGTCAAAGAAGCCCCAATGCTCCTACTAGCAGACTCAAGTAATTCTTGAAACAACATCATCTTCCCTGTGTAACATCCCTTCTGACTTATTGTACACATTTCTAATTATATAACATGACATTGAAGACAGAGAACCATCTGCCACTTCAAGAGAATTGCTGAAGGGAGGTTACTTTATCAGACAAATGACAATTCGTTGACATTTTTGGGTTTTTTTTTCTGTTATGCACTGTGTTATTTAGCAAGCCAAAATCATATTCATTATTATTTGTGAATAGAAATTACAAAGTTAGTTAAGTTGTAAAGCAACACATACAAAACGCTGCAGGAACTCAGCAGGACAGGCGGCATCTATGGAAACTGATGTCAACATTTTGGGTTGAGACCCTTCTTCGGGACTGGAAAGGAAGGGGAAAGATGCTCGAATAAAAAGATATGGGAAGGGAAGGAACATAGCTGGAAGGTGATGGGTGAAGCTAGGTGCATGGAAAAGGTAAAGGGATGAAGGAATCTGATAGGAGAGGATAGTGGACCATTAGAGAAAGGGAAGGAAGAGGGACACCAGGGGGAGGTGATAGGCAGGTGAGAAGATTTAATAGACCAGAGTGAGGAATAGAAGAAGAGGGAGAGGAAGGGAAAAATTTTTACTGGAAGGAAAAATCAATATTCTTTCCATCATGTCATGCCATAGTTGTAACATACGTAGATTTCAATTGAAATGCAATAATACAAGATATTGGAAGAAATGGGAAATCAGCAGAAGCATATGGCGATAGAAGCCATATTAATTAAGTAGACCACAGTGCCACATCTTTCTGCTTGAAACATCATTCCTGATCTTATTAGAAACGTCCTAGGAGATTCATATTCTGTTATCCAGCCTCAGGATGGATGCATTCATTATAGAAATTGAGTAACATCTAGATGCAAATATGCACAGTTTTGACTGTGAAAAATAAGAGATCAGATTTCAGGATTTATAACAGAATTGTTCCAGAGACCAGGAACCCATGGTTTGTTGGCCATCTAAGCTATTTATTGTTGCTTCTGCACAAAGGAAAGTTACCACAGATTTTTCATCATTTGGAGGCTTTAGTTCTATGCAATGTAAAATGTTTTGTGAATTCATTCTAAATCTTTTTTGATAGTGGTCCTAAATTTTAATCCCTCCGTAGATGACATATTTGAAATTCCATCTCTCCATTTCTTTCCTATTTTTACTACTAAATGTATGCCAAGGCATTTGGCTACATGGTAGCATAGTACATAACATGTAATGTTTCATAACCCCGATTGCAACTGGATTTCAATTCCACTGCTGTCTGTAAGGTGTTTGTATATTCTTTCCATGACTGCATGGGTTTTCTCTGGGTGCTCTGGTCTCCTCCCACGTTCCAAAAAGATGTATAGTTTAAGGTAAGTTGAGAGCATGTTATGTTTGTGCTAGAAGCATGGCAATACTTGCAGACTGCCTTCAACACATCCTTGGACTGTGTTGGTCGTTGCCACAAATGACTGACCTGCTGGGTTCCTCCAGCATTTTGTGTATGTTGCTTTGGATTTCCAGCATCTGCAGAATTTCCTGTGCATTTCACTGTAAGTTATGATGTTTATGTGACAAGTAAAGCTACTCTATCTTTAATTTCTTTACCAATTCTCTAATATCTCTGTAGGTGGCTTGATGCAGATCATTGAAAAAGTAATAGTAGTTCAATATATGCCTTGAAACATTTAAAAGCAGTGCTGATGGAGAACTGAGAATGAAATTAATTCAAGGTACCTTTAGAGAGGAATTGGCCAATATTCTTCTGAGCAAGAACTTCAAGATCAGCATATCCCCATACCTGCAGTGCAGGCTCACTCGTTACTATTAGAGATACTGGGAACAAAATCCTTTTTACCTGTGATGATTTGCATAGTGGATCAGACATAAACAGCAGGCTTGATTGACTGAGAATCATTTGAATAACATTAGTCTCACTGAATGTGCATTGCAAATGAACTGACATTTTCCACTGCAAACAGTCCGCCAACCTTGTAATCATTTCAGAAACAGCAAGAGCATAATGTTGAGACTTTATATAAAGCACTGGTGAGACTTCACTTGGAGTACTGTGAGCAGTTTTAGGCCTCTTATCTTATGAAACCCCTTTTACCAGGCGCCTCTACGGACATAGCTTCTTAGTCCCTCGTTAACAGCCACTGGGCTCAACAGTGAGGAAACAACGTTTCTCAAACTCCATATATCCAGGGTTGATATGACTCGGGTCCCACCAAAACCAGGAAGTTGGGATGTCTCAACCACCCGAACCCCGATTCATATTGCCCCCGTGCAGTTAGCTGTCAGCAGGAAATTACAGATTGTACACTGCATACAATTATAAAGAAGCAACACATACAACACGCTGGAGGAACTCGGCAGGTCGGGCAACATCCACGGAAGTGAGCAGTCAACGTTTCGGGCTGAGACCCTTTGTCAGGACTGACAATTATAAGGAAAGTTTATTTACAGATTTCAGCTTTATCAAACAGTGGGAAAAAGAAAAGAAAAAAAAAGTGCTCATTAGAATTAACCCATCCCAAGTTGGAACTCATCTTGAAATTGTCTTTAACTTACACGCTGGCCCACAGTTTTCACAAAAGCACATGCCACCTTCCAAATGTCGCTCGAAATCCATCTCAAGCAAACAGGTTCTCCCACGGGAGTATTGGTCCTTCCTCCTTGAAGCCATTCATCTGCACAAAGCGCCTTGTGCATCAGGGATGGCCTCCTCATCCTGTCTGGTCCCAGCTCCCACCAAAAATCTCAACCCACACCAGTGTCTGTCACAAAACCTCTCCGCCCAGCATTCTCTAGAATCTTCTCCCAATTCCACCATCCTGATTGGCTGACACAACATTCCTAAGTTGAACAACATAGTCCTTATCTTTAGCTCAAACCTAAACATACTAAAAGCAGAACAAACTGCTCTTATAGAACTGCTAAAATGAAACACCTACAGTATAGCAGTAAAAATCTTAGCTAGGCTGCTACACTGAGAAAGGGCATTCTGAAACTAGAAAGGGTTTAAAGGAGTTTCACGAAGATGATTCCAGGATTTATTTCCTATTAAGTGCTTTTGATGACTCTGAGCCTGCATTCACTAGAATTCAGAAGAATGAGGGGTGACCTCATTGAAACCTATAAAATAGTGAAAGGCCCAGACAGAGTGGACGTGGAGAAGATGTTTTCTATGGTGGGAGAGTCTAAGACCAGAGGACACAGCCTCAGAATAGAGGGGTGTCCTTTTAGAATGGAGATGAGGAGGAATTTCTTTAGCCAGAGAGTAGTGAAACTGTGGAATTTGTTACTATAGGCAGCTGTGGAGGTCAAGTCTTTATGTATGCTTATGGCTGAGGATGATGGATTCTTGATTGGCTAGGGCATGAAGGGATACTGGGAGAAGGCAGGAGATTGGGGTTGAGAGGAAAAATGGATCAACCATGATGAAATGACGGCACTGACTTGATAGGCCAAATGGCCTAATTGAACTCCTATATCTTATGGTCTTACAGTCTAAACATCAGAGCCTCACTATACCAGAGTAAGGAATGAGCAAGAAGTTTAACCTACTCTTGGAAGGGTATTCTTCACATTTTGTGGGAAAGCTATCAACTGATAGGAATGAAGCTTTTTTCCTCAATGGCTTCTATATGTTCAAACTCTGCAAAATATTTTCATACTCAAATGTTTTTTCAGAATATTCGTTAATCAAACATAGATTGTAATGATGATGGCAGCGACCATATTTCAACTAATCTGTAGTATTTTATATTTGTTGTATAAACGGTGTGTATTCAATCAACTCCAACACCTTCTCTAGCATAATTTCAGTTTACAAACCAATCATATAGTATGGTAAATCTTCTTCAAGTTCCTCAGGTATCATATAGTGTTGTGTTTAATATTTTTACCTAGAGACTGCCTTGACTGTTCTTCTTTACAAAGGTCTTATGTCCTCCACGTGCAGATTTCAATTACATCTAGCTACAGCAGCTTCCAGCTTTCAGATCACCCGCTCTGTCAACTAAACCTCATGTCTCCTCTCTACCCACATTCAAATCTGCAAGCTCCATTACAAGCTTTGGCAATGGAGCCATTTGCACATGAAGCCTCTGAAAGGCCATATCAGACTGGCTTGATCCAGTTTGCTTTTCGGAATGAGACAGGGCAATAAACAATCAGAGTAAAAAATTCAATAACGGAAACTGAGTCCCTCTGTAGCCACTCTGCTGCTAATCTTTTTTCAATCAGGAGACATATAACTTGGAGCCAGCTATGTGCTGTGGCGTATTAAATTTTGTGAAATAGTGGATGAACATTTGAACGGCTCCAACTGACATTTTAACTCACAGCACGTAAGGTGTCAAGGTGCCTGTACAAGTTAAACACAGCAGGATTGTTAATGTCTAATCTTCACTGATAGCAGCTAAAGTCTTCCTTGGCCTCAAGGCACAAGTGGCTTGAGGATGTCTGTCAATGAACACAAGTTGTTTGAATGAAAGAAACTGTACTGAGTTAGTGGCATAAGAACAAAAGACCAAAAGTTTATCTTTTTCTGCATATCTCTCAGTGCTTGTGGATTGAACTTCTATTTATTGAGGCATCTTTCCCTTGGTTCTTAGCACTTCACCAAGACCAAAGTATTGCACTTGATAGGTTCCTAGGATGGACCTAGGGTGTCAAAATTCAGAATTCCCCCAACAACAGTGGTAATCAGGTCCCCAAGGGCAGCTGAGAATTGTGAGCCCTGAAACCTTTGTAACGTACTATGTAGTATTTTGTGCGATTTATTTGTGCTTTTTGTTATTAAATTAGGCTTAAATTACCTTGTTGTGCTTCTTCACTTATTACTACATTTCCTGGAGACTCTAACAGGTTTGGGTATTTTTGATCAACCCAGTCCATTACACCAGATCTAAAGGATCCAGTCTAAACATTGTAGAATCTTGATAGAGATTCTGTGGGTTCCAATCCATATTCTGCACCTTAATGGAAAAAGTGAATTTATGCCATTTCCCAATATAGAAATTTTGGGACCCCTGTGTACATTCAAGATAATATAATGGTTGAATAAATGCTAATCTACATTCAAGTAATCAGTATTCAGCTTGATATCTCCTTGCATGTTGATATACAGTTAACATACAAGTTAGACAGGTTCTGTGGAGAGAAAAACACAGATACTTATTGTTTGGTCAATAACCTTTACCAAAACTTGAAAAAAGGTCAGAGATATAGCTTAAAAATCTAGCTTAAAGACAAGATGAAGCAAAGGAGAAAAGGGATTATATGTAATAAATTGCAAGGGAAGAAGTGTTAAATTGGTAAAGAATTAATGGTGTAAGGCATAAAGAGCAAGTAATGAAAAGACAACTAGTAGAGAGGAGGTATAAATGGGAATAGCAGAGTTATTAAGTGGGGCTGGTGAGCTCCATTTTGACACCAGATAACCCAAGTTGGCTAAATTGAAAAGTAAGGTCATTTCCTCAACCATTTCCTGGCAAAAAAAAGTTGAACAATTGCAAACTTAGTCAAGTTAGCTGAAGGCCTATTAACTGAAACATATATTAGGGCCTTGCACTGCTGGTGTCAAGCTCATGCTAGAAAGTGTATTAGAACTTCACGGTAACGGTGCCATAAAGATCCCAGAAAAAGCAGCAAATTATGGCAGCAGCTTTGTTTGACAGCGTGGCATTCTGCAGCAAATATTATCAGTATTTTTGAAAGTTAATCAGTTTCTTTCTTATATTTATTACTTGTATCTGTGAATAATTCCTCACTTCCTCAATTTCGCCTATTTCTCTCAAAACAATGAGTGGTGACAAAATACTTGACATACAAGAAACATTGGATTTAAACACATCCCCACCAGATGCCCATACATATGTGCGTGCATCATAAAACAAGGATTACTGAGCGCTGTTTAGAAAGACAATCTTCTCTAATCATAAACAGATTAAGGATGAATTGCTTTCATCCCAGTGCTGTAGACTGATGAGGCTAACTCATGCAATGGAGGAATGCTAGATGTTTTCCCAACTAACCCATTTCTATACGCAGGCTGATTGTCATGGTTCACCTGCTATCTTTACAGAAGTCCGCTAATGGAACACAAAATCAAAAATCAAATCTAAGATCATCTTGTTTTGCATGGCTCAGTATCATAACATGTTTCACTCATTATTAAAGAAGTAAAAGAAATATTTTGACATACATTAGCCACCATGTCACTGTTATTATGGCTAACTGCATTAACGAAGTATTTTAGGAAAATCTCATTCTATTTTCCATAAAGCTTAACCACTTACATTCTTTCTCAGACCTAGGTTTTGTTTTCACATGTGGTTATAATAGCACTATAATGACCCAATTTGACATGCATGCATTCCAATCCATGTGGTTTAACTCACAAATCACAGTGTATCATTCAGTTTTTGACCAAGCTAAACTTGCTTGTTTTGTGCACAGTTTATTGCAAACCAATCTATTGCTATTTATTTTCAATATAAATACATCAACATGTAAAATATTTTGATATTCTTTTACACTGAGTATATACTAACCACTGCCTGTGATGCTCTTTAACAATAATCTCCAATTTATTACTAAGTAAGAGTCTCATTGAGATATAAAAATGAAAAATGAAGAGGCTGAATTTTTCTGGAACTGCCAAAATTCTTGCAGGAATTGTTCTTGGTGACTAAGCATTAGTCTTGGGAACTCTTACAACTCTTACAAGTTTTATCCTGTTTGTACATTTGATACAATAAAATTTGGCAACAGCCAACAGCTTATTTTGAGAACTCTGATATATAAAGATGCAAGATTCTCTGGGAACGTGTCTTATTCTCATAGAAATGTAGGAAGCAAAGAGGGTGGAGGAAGATGACAGCAGCCTCAGCTAAACCCAATGAATAGACCGTCTATGAATTTTATAAATGTTCACATATGCAAGTAGACCATGGTAAAGTGGAAAAAAGTCATTGATTCAAATTAACAAGCAAGTTTATCATATACTAAAATCCTGAAAGAGATATTTGCCCAAAATTATGTACATAGTATATTTTATAGCTACCATTTGCACACTTCTGGTCATCCTCTACTATCCATATCTGTCACATTACAAACTGAAGTTCGATTGGAACTGCTTCATGTATGTCTGTTTAACATGTTTCAAATTGTATTGCTTTTCATGTGCGTGGCAAGTGATTTATCTCATCTCCCTCTGCCCCTCATTTAGATCTGCTTCAGTGAGTAAGGATAGTGAGCTGATTACCCACCAGATAGTTTCTTTCTTGGCTTGGGTCACATGATATTCATGTGTATTTGTACAACACCGTTTATGTTTTACACAGGTCCCAAAATACTCCCAGGAAATTTGCAACATGAAGGCAAACAAGACAATGAATTTGTACACAGAAAGTTCCCACAGATAGCAGAGATAAATGAGGTTTTGTTCTTTGGTTAAGAGATGCACGTTAGTACCAGCAAAACTCTATTTTTTTTAAATGGAGAATTGGATTTGCTTCATAGAACGCTTTGGTTTAGTGTCTTATTTCACCTCCAACAATGACATACCCATTCAGTACTTTTCAGACCTGTGAAGAAACCATACAGACCCATCAGATTCTTCCATCATTGCATCGTCTGCAGTATCTCATATCCTCTTAAAACATTCCAGGTAACAGCATATTTTTGCTGCAAGCTTTAAGGATCAATAATTGTGCACCTGATGCACCATCAATAAATCTCTGAGACGTAAAGGCGAGAGATCGGCTTTTATTGACTGGAAGAAGGAACAAGCAGTGGTTGACCACCATACTACATCCTGGAGACAGAGAGGCTGGGCTCAGACCTCAATCGCCTTTATACCGGGGTCTGTGGGAGGAGCCACAGGAGCAGTCAGCAGGAGGCGTGTCCAGACAGGTATATGTAGTTCACCACAGCACCTTAGCAACTTTGGAAACTTCCAGCTCCACAATACCGATTCTACTTACATTTTGATTGACTCCTACATAAACTGTAGGGTTCAGCGACAAGGCTAATGTTCATTCACAAGCTCTATTTGCTATTGAGAAAATAATGTGACCCAAGAATTATTAAAGGCAGCACAGGTTTTCAAAGGATTTGGGAAAGAGGAAGGTGACGTAATTGGAAAGGTTTCATTTATGCAGTGATTGTAAATGATATGGAACTCACTACTAGGCTTCAATAAAAGCAGAGAACCTTCAGCTTATTAAATCCACACAACCGTCAAGCACCCATTTACCTAACCCTACTTTTATTATTTCAACTACTTTCTACTCAAACTTTTTCCAGATTCTACTGTCCATCTACATCCTGGGGCCAATTAACAATGAATAATTAACCTACCAAACAGCGTACCTCTGGGTTGAAGGGACCAGGATACCTAGAGGAAACCCACACAAGTTTGAATGTTCTCCACAAGGAAGACACAAGAGACAGTAGATGCTAGAATCTAGGACCACAAACAATCTCTTGGGGAATCTCAATGGTTTGAGCTCGACCCATTAAGTTCTTCTAGCTGATTAGTTATAGATACACTGGAGGTCAGATGACTGGAACTATGAGGCAGCAGTTCCACTGGTTTTACCACCATGCTGCCAGTCTTACATTCAGAGTTATTACATCACTGATCTCTTTAGAGTTCACACCTACTCTCAGCAGAGCTGTCTAGTTAGTCCCATTCTCAGCCCCATATGCCTACTTTCCTCAGGTGCCTTTTTAATATTCTTTTAATATCATTAATCATCTCTGCCTGATAGTGAGTTCCATATCATTAACAATCACTATACAAATGCATCTTCATAATTCAAAGTATTGAATACAGGAGTTGGGTGTTATATTCAAGGCATGTAAGACATTGGTGAGGCCAAATTTGGAGTATTGTGTGCAGTTTTGGTCACACCTACAGGAAGGATGTCAATAAGACATCAGAGAAAATTTACTAGGATGTTGTCAGGACTTGTGGATCACAGTTATAGGGAAAAGTTGAGTAGGTTAGGTCTTTATTCCCTAAAGTATAGGAAAATGCGAGGAGATCTGATAGTAGTATACAAAATAATGAGGGGCCTTTTTCTGTGCTGCAATGTTCTATGGGTATAAAATTTCTTTATTGGGGTATCTTGCCTGACTAATCTGTTGGAATTCTTTAAGGAAATAACAAACAGGATAGACAAAGGAGAGTCAATGGATGCTGATTACTTGGATTTTAAGCACATTAGGCTGCTTAACAAGATAAAAGCCTATGATATTCCAGATAGAAGAATGGCTGATTGGCAGGAGGCAAAGAGTTGGAATAAAGGGAGCCTATTCTGGTTGACAGTGGTGACTAGTGGTGTTCCACAGAGGTCAGTACTATATTGGGACCTTCTTTTCACATTATATGTCAAAGATTTGGACAACAGAATTGAAGGCTTTGTGACAAAGTTTGCAGATGATATTGAGATAGGTGGAGGGGCAGGTTGAGAAAGCAGGGGGCATACAGAAGGATTTCAATGGATTGGGAGAATGGGCAAAGAAGTGACAGATGAATATAGTGGTGGGAATTATATGATCATGCACTTTGGTAGAAGGAATAAAAGCATAGACTATTTTTTTAAATGCGGTGAAAATTCAGAACTTAGATGTGCAATAGGAACTGTAAGTCTCTGTACAGGATTTCCTAAAGGTTAACTTACTGGTTGAGTCGGTGGTAAGGAAGGCAAAAGGAATGTTAGTATTCACTTTGAGAGGAATAGAATATAAGAGCAAGGATGTGATCTGAGGCTGAAGAAAACATTGGTCAGATGGCACTTCGGATATTGTGTTTTGGGCACCTTATCTAAGAGAAAATATACTTGCGTTGGAGAGAGTCAAGACTCAAATATATTTATTAGCAAAGAATGTATAAATTATACAGCCTTGAGATTTTTTTGCTCATAGGTAGTCACAAAGAAACCCAAAAGAACACAATTAAAGAAAAAAATTAAAATTAAAATTAAAGACCAGCACTCGATGTGCAAGGGAAAGAAAAAAAACACAATACATGCAAATCACTGAAGCAAACAACATTCCAAAACCAGATCTGAACCCCGGAGCAGCCCAGAGCTGGCCCAATGCCTCAGCATGATCAGATTAGCAGGCACAGAGCACAGCATTTGGGGAAGTCTTCATAGCCTCAGTGAGCATCACAGAGAGAGAGCGGAATTGGCTCCTGCCCAGGATCCCAACATCCTGTCTTTCCAGTCTATCTGACCTGGAGTTTAAATTGACCAAACAACGGAAAAAAGAAAGGCTCTGGTGCCATGGAGAGAGGAGTGACCATCATGGAGAGCGAGCAAAATCAGCTCTTGCCTCTAATCTGGACTGGTGTTTAAATTGTCTAAACAGCGAATCATACTTATCACTAGGAACAGGCTGCATTGAAAGGCTTTGGGCCCTAGACTATGGCACCCAGCGACTCACTCTGGGCTCAAATTTTGTCACCCAGCCCGAAGCCACTTGCAAGGTGTTCAAATCAGCTCAGCGCCCAGAGTGATCCAACCTCACACACAGGCCAGTTGTACGAGTGTCAAATCTCCTCTGCCCAGGCCCCAGCTTCTCTTCTTGGCACCCAGTGGGATCCAATCTTGCATCCAGGCCAATTATTCAGGCATCAGAACTTCACGTGCAACAATTCTGAAACACACCATCTAGGCTCCATCCCTGAACTAGTCTCACCATTGCTCAGCCCTTCACTGTTCTTGGCAATAATTTAACACAAATTACCTCAGGAATGATATTTTTAGTGATGTTTTTAATTAGATTTCTGGCTTTTTAAACTATCAGAGACCTGTCATACGTATTTGGAAGTGCCATCTTAAACAGGTCCAAAGGAGATTAATGAGAATGAACCCAGGAATGAAAGAGTTAATGCATCAGCAGTGTTTGATGGCTCTGAGCCTGTACTCACTGGCATATAAAAGAATAAGGGTTGCAACCTATTGAATACTGAAAAGCCTAGACAGAGTGGATTTGGAGAGGATGTTTCCTAGACTGAGTGAGTCTAAGACCAGAGGACTAGCCTCAGACTAGAGGGATATCCATTGGTACAGAGATAATGAGAAATTTCCTGATACAGAAGGTGGCAAATCTGTGGAATTCATTGCCATGGACAACTGTAGAGGTCACGTCACTGAGAACATTTAAAGCAGAAACATGAGAAAGTTTGCAGATGCTGGAAATCCAAAGCCACGCACACAAAATGCTGGAGGAACTCAGCAGGTTAGAAAGTATCTACAGAAATGAAAGAACAGTTAATGTTTTGGGCAATGACCCTCCTTCAGGACTGGAAAGGAAGGGAAAAGATGCCAGAATAAAATGTGGGGAGTTGGGAAAGAGAAAAGGAAGAAGGTGATAGGTAAAACCAAGTGGGTAGGAGTGAATCTGGATGACAATATGGTCAAGGAGGCGGAGGGCAGCTGAGACCACAGAGGGAGAACAGTTGATTCTCATTGAACTCCTGTCAAAGAGAAGATTTAAACTTCCTAAGTGTAGGCATCCCTTGAAGTAATTCCTCTCTTATCTCTTATGGTTTTATGGACCATATTATCTGGAAGATTCACTATCTTAAAAAATATCTTGGCTGTTGTTGGCAGGAGCTACTCACAGTTATGTTGGATAGTTCCAGAAATAAATATGTTTTTAGTGATCCAATTAAGTTTGTCAGTAGTAACCACCTGGATGCAGATAGTGGGAGCTTCAGCACTGGAAATATCAATGAATATATATATATATTTTTCTCTTGTTGGAGTGTTCCTTGTCTGGCACTTGTGCAGTATCAACATTACCTGACACTTTGCCATTGTCAGAATGTGTCTGCAAGCAGACAAGCGCTGTTAATTATTTCAGAAATTGGGAACAACATTGAACATTGTGAAATAGCTGTGACGATCCTTGTTTTATGATGCGAGTAAGATCACTGATGAAACTGCTGACCAGTTTTGGAATTGGGTCATTTGAAGCTATATGCATGGCGAAGATATTCACAACCTTCTTTTTGCTCCAGCTGATGAGAAGCAGAAAGAAAGGTGATTGTGATTATTTAGCTAATTCATTTTCTTTTCAACGGCTTCCTGGATTGAGACTTCTTCAGTACTCAGTTTACAGACTTATAGTATGGATTGTCAAATCATCAAGGGGTTGTATAGATATCCTCTTATCTTCGTCTACTTTAATCATTGTGATTGGTGAAAAGAATAATGTGTCACCAGGAACTGCCAAACCCAGGAGGAGTTGGTCAACTTGTTTGGAACATTAATGTAAGTGCAAGTAAGACTCTACTGCTAAAAGGTTTGCCATGCCATTATACATGGTGTAGAACAGGGGTTCCTAATCTTCTTTTATGCCAGGAACCCTTACAATTAACCAAGGGGTACATGGACCCCGGGTTGGGAACCCCTACTTTAGAAGATGACTACCATAACTTCCAGATTCTGCACAATTGCAGAATTAGTCCATTAGTCACCTCTGACAATTTTCTTAGAAGTCATTAAGTGTGAATGAATAATAGGTGAATGATCTGTTATTATCCATATTACATTCTCAATTTTTGAGTGCATTCATGACCAGAGGAATAAGATTAAAGAGCAATATTAGTCTGGCTTTGGAAAATACATTTTCTGCTTGCTTGATGCCCTCAATTGCCTCAAATAATACTAGCTCTATTATGTGACTTATTATTGCTTCAAGACAAACCAGTTGATTGATTACAGGTGCTTATTGGTTGACTCTCTCCTTGAGCTCTTTTACCTACAAGTCGATGGAAAGTTAATAGGGAGTATGTGAGTAACAACTGATGAAAGCGTTCTTAGGAGGCTGAAGTTATCTGATAAACGTGCCACCACAGTTTATTGTTTTCTTGGCAGCTGGAAGAGGTGTTGTGCATGGACGTGGTCAGGCTTGTGATCATGTGCAACAAAGTAAAAGATTTCCAAATGAAATACATCTGCTGACAACCAAGGTAAATGCAGTTTGGTTGATGTGTTGCAGCTGCAGCTAGAGCACAGATTCACCCTTCAGGCACGGCAGCCTTTCCATTCTGCTCCCATACCAGACGATAAGCCTCACAGGCTTGCATCTTTCCTGCTGAGAGAGTGCTGATTAATTATGCTAATGACTTAAATTTGCACAGTCCTTTGAGGTCTGAATGTTTTGCTTAGGGTGCAAAGTGTATTTCTGTTGTTAACATCACTGTACAAGGTCAAGATTATGAACTCTGTATAGATAAGCCTGATGAATCTTAGCATTCAGCTGTTAAGGCACAGTTATTTTGAAGAACATCTTAAAATGTAGTAATTCTATTAAGGTATTTTACTATCTATAATCATGACTACTAATGCTAACTTCTGAACAACGTCATCATAATTCATTTACAATCAGCACATATTCCTAGGACGTACCAGTTAGTAGGTTAATTGGTCATTGTAAATTCTCCCAAGATTAGGCTAGAGTTAAATTGAGGGATTATTGGGTGAAGCAGCTTGCAGGACCAGAGTGAGCTATTCTGCGCTGTAACCGAGGAGCAAAATTAGAGCATTCAGCCCATGGAGACTATGTCATCATTCCAGCATGGCTGATTTATTATCCCTCTCAACCCCATTCTCCTTCCTTCTCCAATTAACCTTCGATGCCCTTACTAATCTAGAACCTATCAGTCTCCGCTTTAAATATACCCAATGACTTGATCTCCACAGCAGTCTACGCCAATGAATTTCACAGAATTATCACCACCATCTGGCTAAACAAATTCCTCCTCAACTCAGTTCTCAAGGGATGCCCCTCTATTCTGAGGCTGTGCCCTCTGATCCTAGACTTACCCAAGATAAGAAATATCCTCTTCACATCCACTCTATCAAGTCCCTTCAAGGTTCGATAGGTTTCAAAGAGACATCCCTCAGTCTCCGAAAGTCTGCTGAGTACAGACCAGAGCCATCAAATGCTCCTCATATGTTAATCCTTTCCCTCCCTGAATCATTCTTGTGAACCTCCTCTGCACTTTCTCCAATGTCAGCACATCTTTTCTTAGATAAATGGCCCAAAAGTATTCAGACCATTCCAAGTGAGGCATTATCAGTGCCTTATAAAGCCTCAGCATTACCCTAGTGCTTTTAATTCTGGTCCTCTCAAAATGAATGCCAACATTCCATTTGCTTTCCTCACTGATTCAACCTGCAAATTAACCTTTATGAAGTCCTGCATAAGGACTCCCAAGTCCCTTTTCACTTGGCATTTTTGAATTTTCTTCCCATTTAGAAATTAGTCTATTCCTTTCACCAAAATGCATGATCATACACTTACCTACACTACATTTCATCTGCCACTTCTTTGCCCGTTCTACCAATCAGAATCTCAATCAGGTTCACTAACACCGACATACGTCTTTGCAGCAGCAGTAGAATGTAATACATAATAATAGTTTAAAAGGCATGAATTACAGTAATTATGTATGTATTAAATAATTAAGTAACTAGTCCAAACATAAAAATAAATAAGTAGTGAGGTAGTGTTTATGAGTTCAATGCCATTCAGAAATCGGATGGAAAAGGGGAAGAAGCTGTTCCTGTATCACTGAGTGTGTGCCTTCAGGCTTCTGTATCTCCTTCCTAAAGGTAGCAATAAGAACAAGGTATGACCTGGGAGATTGGGATCTTAATGATGGATGCTACCTTTTTCAGGCATTGCTCCTTCAAGATGTCCTGGATAATATTATGGAGACTAGAGCCCATAATGGAGCTGATAGTGTTTACAGCTCTCTGCAGCTTATTTCAATCCTGTGTAATAGCCACCCCCCCCACCCCCCCCCAATATTAGATGGTGATGCAGCCAGTTAGAATGCTTTCCACAGTTCAGTCTAAGTCCTTTGGCAGACACCCTGTTTCTTCAGCACTACCTGCCTCTCCACCTATCTTCATATTTTCTGTAAACATGGCCACAAAGTCATGAACTCAATCATCCAAATCATTGACCTATAACATGAAAAGAAGTCCCGAACGCAGACATTGGCAGCCAACCAGAAAAGGCTCCCTTTATCCCCACTCTTTGTCTCCTGCCAATCAGCCAATCTTCCATCCATTCCAGTATCTTTCCTGTAATACCATGGGCTCCTAAATTGTTTAGTAGCCTCACGTGCAGCAATTTGGCAAAGTGCTTCTGAAAATCCAAGTAAATAATACCCGCAGATTCTCCATAGCCTATCCTGTCTGCTATTTCCTCAAAGAGTTCCAACAGATTTGTCAGGAAAATTTCCCCTCAAGGGAACCATGCTAACTTTGGCCTAGTTTATCATGTTCCTCCAAGTACCCTGAAACCTCATCCTGAATAATGATCTCCAACATCTTCCCAACCACTGAAGTCTGGTTAACTGGCATATAATTCTGTTTTCTTTTGACTTCTTAATTAGTGGAGTGACATTTGCAAATTTCCAGTCCTTCAGAACCATTCCAGAAACTAATGATTCTCAAAAGATCTTTATTAATGCCTCCACAGTCTCTTCAGCTACCTCTTTCAGGACCTTTGGGTGTAGTCCATCTGGTCCAGGTGACTTACTTACCTTCAGATGTTTCAGTTTCCCAAGCACCTTCTCCTTAGTAATAGCAACTATACTTATATCTTCCCCAGACACTCTCAAATTTCTGGCATACTGCTGTCTTCCACTGTGAAGACTGCCACAAAATACCTATGAAATTTATCTGCCATTCCTTTGTCCCCCATTACTATCTCTCCGGTGTCATTTTCCGATGGTCTTATATCCATCCTTGCCTCGCTTTTACACTTTATAAATCTGAAAGAAAAAAACATTTGGTATTCTCTCTTATATTATTGGTTAGCATGCCTTCATATTTCATTTTTTTCACTCCTATTGGCTTTTTAGTTAAAAGTTTCCAGATTTTCTAATTTCCCACTAATTTCTGCTATATTAGATGCTCTTTGTTTTGCTTCTATACTGCCTTTGACTTCCCTAGTCAGCCACAGTTGTTTCATCCTCCTTGTAGAATACTTCTTCTTTGGGATGCATCTATCCTGAGCCTTCTGAATTGCCCCCAGGAACTCCAGCCATTACTGTTCTGCTGTCAGCCTTGCCATTGCTTGTGACCCTTCCAATCAACTTTGGCCATGTCCTTCTTTATGCCTCACCAATTCCCTTTACTCCACTGTAATACTGATACAAATGACTTTAGCTTCTCCCTCACAAACTGCAGGGCGAATTCTATAATATTATAATCACTTACTCCTCAGGGTCCCTTTACTTTAAGCTTCTTAATCAAATCTGGTTCATACAGAACACCCAATCCAAAATTACCTTTTTCCTCATGGGCTCTATCACAGGCTGTTGTAAAAAGCCATCTTGTAGGCATTTTACAAGTTCCCTCTCTTTGGATCAAGCACCAACCTAATTTTCCCAATCTAACTGCATATTGAAATCTCCCTTAACTGTCGTAGCATTGCTCTTTTTACATTCCTCTTCTATCTCCCATTGTAATTTATAAACCAGATCCTGGCTACTGTCTAAGGCCTGTATCTAACTCCTGTCAGGGTCCTTTAACCCTTGAAGTATCTTCACTCTACCCACAAGGATTCTACATATTCCAGTCCTATGTCACCTCTAAGGATCTGATTTCACTTTTTTTCACCAGCAGAGCCAGCCACCCACCTCACCTATCTCCTGTCCTTTTGATACAATGTGTATCCCTGGAAGTTCAGCTTCCAACTGTGATCTTCTATCAGCACAACTCAGTGATGCCCACAACATTATACCTGTCAATCTCTAACTGTGCTACAGAATAATCTACAGCAGCTTATTCTGTATACTGCATGCATTCAAATATAAACCTTCAGTCCTGTATTCATCACCCCTTCTTGATTTCGCTCCCATGTTACACTTCTACTCATTCTACTGGCTGCAATTTTGCCCTATCATCTACCTTTCCTTCCTCACAGCTCACTACGCACTGCATATGAGTGTATACCTATTACCCCATCTTTGGCCCTATCATTCCAGTTCTCATCCACCTGCCAAATTAGCTGAAACCCTCCCCAACAGCTCTAGCTAACCTGCTCCCAAGGATATTAGTCCCCTTAAATTTAGATGAAATCCATCCTTTTTGTACAGATCATACTTTCCGCAGAAGAGATCCCAATGATTCAGAGATCTTAAACCCTGGCCCCTGCACCAATTCCTCAGTCACGCATTCATCTGTCATATCGTCCTGTTCATATTCTCACTGGCACATGGCACAGGCAGCAATCCAGAAGTTACTACCACTGAGGTCCTGCCTTTCTAACTAACTTTTTTTTCTGGACCTTTTCCTACCTCTGTCATTCGTATCAATATGTGCTTTGACTTCTGGCTGTTCACTCTCCCCTTTAGAATGCTATGGACGATGTTTTCCACAATGATGTTGATACTTGTGTGACTCGTGCTGCACTCAGCTGCAATGGTTTGCTTACTGTGGGGAGGCAAGAAGTAATGGGTAACCATAAACCCTGACACTGAAAATATCTACAGTGTAACCTGCCTATGCACATGCACATTCCAGAACCATGGCAATGACCATGAAGAAATTCTTCTGATGACCCACATTCACATGAATCCTGAGGAGTGTTGATGAAAAAGTCTGGTTCTTAATGGGCATGTAAGTGAGATCAAATTCTGCCCTCACTGTGGGAAGCCAGCATTTCTAGGAAATGTGAATCCCTAAGTTGTCACTCGTTTCTCACTGAAATCAAAGTGTGTGAAATCATTTTTCAGTGTCTCGCTGGTATAGTGATGCATGGCAGAGATTGGCAGCAGCTTCTCTGAAAAATCCTGTGACCTAGAAGTTTAAGTTTAAGGTAAACTTGAGTCCAAACACAAGAGCAAAGCTGCAGAATGTCACATGTGTGACCCACATTGACGCACCCATTGTATAGTTATCTCAGCAGCTAAGTGCTGGAGAAAATACTCAGTGATAGATTGATAAACGTTTTGGTAGCATGCAATGAGTTGAGATGTCCAGTCAGGTTTCAGTGTTCCACTGAATAAATGTGACAGCAATCAAGTAACGGAAAGTGCTCATTATTCAGTTATGACTGGTCCAAGGACTGGATCTCAAACAGGTTGCACCTTGGGGATGGAATTTATGCTGGTCAGGGAGAAAATGAGCACTGCATGAATCACAAAACTTTCAAGGGTCTACTCAGCCCAGAATAGAAGTTAGACACACCAATGTGAACAGCTCAGACAAACCTAGTAAAGCTTTACAATGGGCAAAATTTCTCCTGGAGGTGATCACCGACACAATCTAAGACTAGGTTTACATTCACTGATAAGGGATTTGTGCAGAAAGTGAGTGCTGATCTATCCATTTTATTATTCACACAAACAGATCTCCATAATGTAGCACAGTGTTAAAAGTAATAAAAATGTATTCATTTTTGAGGTCATTTTGTCTGTGGTTCTGGGGTCACAGCAAAGACAACTGGGGAATTGCTGAGGATCAAGTTCTCATCACTCCAGCAAGGATACATGGGCTATAAATGAGTTTGGGCAGCGCTGCAAAAATGAGCACTGGAAATTTTCAGCCATTCTACAGCCCAACTCATTATGTTTTACAATGAAATCAAATCTGTATTACAGGCAGTCAATTCACAATTGCCATTTTGCCTCAGAGCTGAAGACAGATCTCAGTCCTGTTAAGCCTAACTTTCATTCTAGTAGGCTGTAAACAATTTTATGTGTTAGCACTATGCATCATAACACATGAATATAGAGAGCTCCTCATGCATTCAGAATATTTCTTCTCCATTATTTTGCAAGGATAAACAATGAAAATGTTGCATTTTTAACAATTGTTCATTCCAATATTACTTTCTTTATCACAATTGAATTTCTAAAACTATTTTTGATGAATTTACTTGAACTTCAGACTAAGTGTTAGTTTAGCTCATTTATTTGCCACTTACTCAATATAGTAAATTCTTAAATCCTGTTGTATAAGCTAAGATGGTACCCTTCAGTGCAACACCAAAAACATAATACATCAATTGGGTACCATATTTCAGCTTAGCTGTTAAATTAAATCTCCCTCTGCTGGTTCAACTCAATCTTAAACATTTCATGGTGCCATTCAAAGAAAAGACAGGAATGATCAGGATAGTTTGCCACAGTTTTCTCTTCATCAAAAGGCACAGTACTGTAGTTTTTCAATCAACATTTTTGGGATCTGGGTATCTCAGGAAAGGCCAGCATTTATTTCCCATTCCAAAATGCCCTGGTGACGGTGAGCAGAATTCCTATTGGTAAAAGTCCTTCTGCAGTGCTCTGGGCAGGAATTCCAGGATTTAGGAATGATGAGGAGGGAGGATTGATAACACATTTCTAAGTCAGGATGCTGTGTGACTTGGAGTAGAAACTACAGGTACTGGATGTTTGTGAGATGCAGTTGTATTTGTCTGGGTGAGTAACTATTGGAGTTTGTAGATGGGACGCCATTAAACCACTGAGGGCTGGTAACGGAGCAAGGATATTTTGGGCAGGACAATGGAGTGTCAGTCAAGCTGGGTGCTTTATTCTGGATGATGGCTCAAGCTTTCTTTATAGTTGCTGGCACTGTGTTCATCCAGATAAGTAGAGGAAACTCTTTCATACTCCTGTGCCACGAGATGGTATAAAGACATTTCAGTGGCAGGGTGTGAGTCATTTACCATAGGTTTACATGGCCACTCATTTACTCTTGTAGCTATTGTGTTTATGTGGCTGGACTGTTGACTTTCTAGTCAAGGGTGACATCCGGGATATTGATGTTGGGGTATGGAACATCAACAGTCTATTCTTTGCCTCTTTTAAAAAGAGGATGTATTTTCCATTTATCAGTCCATATCTGAATGTTGAATGCTTTTCTGTCACCTCTGCAATATGGATTTTGGTACAGTTTTTCACAACAGGATATACTACTTTGCATGTTTTCAGAAATGTCAGTATTGTAATTGTATTGGAGCAGATTGACTGGAAACAGCAGCTCTTTCTTGTATACAAGTTTTCAATATTGCAGCTGGGATGTGATCATATCCCATAGGCATTTACCACATCTAGTGCTCTCAGCTGTTTCTTGATATCATGTGGAGTGATCAAATTGGGTACAGTGTAGCTTCTCTGACGTTGCTGATCTCAGGAGGAAGCTTAGATGGATCATTTATTCAGCCCTTTAAGCTCAATGTGTTTGTAAATACTTCAGTGCCTTTAACACACACATTCCTGGCTTGCCATCACTAGGAGTGGCACTGATGAACTTCAGCAACTTCTGTCTGGTGGCTAACGAAACAAGGAAAACAACTAAATAATAAAGGATCTAGAATGTTCCCAGCTTCCAGCTGGGTACAGGCATTGATTTTAACTGACATTTCGATGACAAACTCTGTCCTCTTCATCAGGGACAATAACTAGGCAAGTGGTGTATATATACCCCCTTGTTAGTCTTCCTGATTGGCTAGTCCTCATCCAATCAGGTTTCTGCTGTCCCACATTGTTTACAATCGAATTCCAGTTCTTACTTAGAGTGAGACCTTCATCATCCTTCGAAGGTCTCGCTCCAAGTTAGAACTGAAAAGCGATTGCAAACAAGGCAAGGTTTGGCACCAGAGCATACTGATTTGACTGAACTTAATGTTTGGATAGAGACTGAAGCGGTGTGTCAAATTGAGGCAGTGAAGTCCAGATCCCAGAGCATATCAAGGTGATTAGACCCAATGTTTGGTCATTGATTTAGGCACCAGACCAGATTGAAAAGGTCAATCACGCCATGAGGCAAGGGATGGGCTGGTTGAAATCGTTGCTCCACGGCTCTGCACTAAGAACTATGCTAAGCTATGAGACTCTCTTGCAGACTTCAATTCAGAATGCGATTTGCTTGCATTTCTTTTTCTTTGCTCATTAGGTATTCAACGGAGTTCTTTTTTTATATGGGTTCTTTTATTTATTTATGGTATTTTTTATGGGCACGATGTGTGGTAACTTCCACTTTACAAAAGGACCACTCGACAACTTGATGGCCAAAAGAACATCTTTATCTGGGATGGCAAATGATATTTACAATACAGAGGCTTCCAGGTACCTCGTGCGGCATGGGTGGAGGAAGTATTTACGAAGCACACTGGAAGTAAAACCCCGTCAACCCCGGAACCAGTCGCTTGTTCACAACAGCTTCCCGATTAGTATTAACTTACTTTTAATAATACTCGCATTACAACAATGTGTTTTTTTCCTCTCTGCACATTGGATGATTGATGGTCTTTTTTTATATATGGGTGATTTTGGGGGCGGTTTCTTCGTTTCATGACTGCCTGTTAGGAGACAAATTTCAAGGTTGTATAATGTACACATGAGGAAATCTGCAGATGCCGGAAATTCAAACAACACACACAAAATGCTGGTGGAACACAGCAGGCCAGGCAGCATCTATAGGAAGATGCACTGTCAACGTTTCAGGTCGGGACCCTGCGTCAGGACTAAGTGAAAGGAAAGATAGTAAGAGATTTGAAAGTAGTAGGGGGAGGGGGAAATGCAAAATGATAGGAGAAGACCGGAGGGGGTGGGATGAAGCTAAGAGCTGGAAAGGTGATTGATGAAAGTGATACAGAGCTGGAGAAGGGAAAGGATCATGGGATGGGAGGCCTCGGGAGAAAGAAAGGGGGAGGGGGGGAAGCACCAGAGGGAGATGGAGAACAGGCAGGGTGATGGGCAGAGAGAGAGAGAGAGAGAGAGAGAGACAGACAGACAGACAGACAGACAGACAGACAGACAGAAAAAAACAACTAAATATGTCAAGGATGGGGTAAGAAGGGGAGGAGGGGCATTAACAAAAGTTAGAGAAGTCAATGTTCATGCCATCAGGTTGGAGGCTACCCAGCCGGTATATAAGGTGTTGTTCCTCCAACCTAAGTGTGGATTCATCTTGACAGTAGAGGAGGCCATGGATAGACATATCAGAATGGGAATGGGATGTGGAATTAAAATGTGTGGCCACTGGGAGATCCCGCTTTCTCTGGCGGACCGAGCGTAGGTGTTCAGTGAAACGGACTCCCAGTCTGCATCGGGTCTCACCAATATATAAAAGGCCACACCGGGAGCACTGGATGCAGTATACCACACCAGCTGACTCACAGGTGAAGTGTCGTCTCACCTGGAAGGACTGTCTGGGGCCCTGAATGGTGGTGAGGGAGGAAGTGTAAGGGCAGGTGTAGCACTTGTTCCGCTACAGGCAGAACAGGCAGGGAGATGGGCAGAGAGAGAGAGAGAGAAAAAAAAACAAACAACTAAATAAATATGTCAGGGATGGGGTAAGAAGGGGAGGAGGGACATTAACGGAAGTTACTGAAGTCAATGTTCATGCCATCAGGTTGGAGGCTACCCAGATGGAATATAAGGTGTTGTTCCTCCAACCTGAGTGTGGATTCATCTTGACAGTAGAGGAGGCACTTGACAGTTGACTTCATTAACTTTGCCTCCAACTTTCACCCTGCTCTCAAATTTACCTGGTCCATTTCCACACCTCCCTCCCCTTTCTTGATCTTCCTGTCTCCATCTCTGGAGATGGCTTATCTACTGATATCTACTATAAGCCTACAGACTCTCACAGCTACCTGGACTATTCCTCTTCCCACCCTGTCTCTTGCAAAAATGCTATCCCCTTCTCACAATTCCTCCATCTCCACCGCATCTGCTCTCAGGATGAGGCTTTTCATTCCAGAACAAAAGAGATGTCTTCCTTTTTTAAACAAAGGGGCTTCCCTTCTTCCACCATCAACTCTGCTCTCAAATGCATCTCTCCCATTTCCCACACATTTGCCCTCACCCCATCCGCCCGCCACCCCACTTGGGATAGGGTTCCCCTTGTGCTCACATACCACCCCACCAGCCTCCAGGTCCAACATAGAATTCTCCGTAACTTCTGCCACTTCCAACAGGATCCCACTACCAAGCACATTTTTCCCTCCCCCACCCCTTTCTGCTTTCCGCAGGGATCGCTCCCTATGCGACTCCCTTGTCCACTCGTCCCCCCCCCCCCCCCATCCCTTCCCACCGATCTCCCTCCTGGCACTTATCCTTGTAAGCGGAACAAGTGCTACACCTGCCCTTACACTTCCTCCGTCACCACCATTCAGGGCCCCAGACAGTCCTTCCAGATGTGGCAACACTTCACCTGTGAGTCGGTTGGTGTGGTATACTGTGTCCGGTGCTCCCGGTGAAGCCTTTTATATATTGGTGAGACCCGACACAGACTGGGAGACCATTTCGCTGAACACCTACGCTCGGTCCGCCAGAGAAAGCAGGATCTCCCAGTGGCCACACATTTTAATTCCATGTCCCATTCCCATTCTGATATGTCTATCCATGGCCTCCTCTACTGTCAAGATGAATCTACACTCAGGATGGAGGAACAACACTTTATATACCAGCTGGGTAGCCTCCAACCTGATGGCATGAACATTGACTTCTCTAACTTCCGTCAATGCCCCTCCTCCGCTTCTTACCCCATCCCTGACATATATAGTTGTTTGTTTTTTTTTCTCTCTCTCTCTCTGCCCATCACCCTGCCTGTTCTCCATCTCCCTCTGGTGCTTCCCCCCCTCCCCCTTTCTGTCTCCCGAGGCCTCCCGTCCCATGATCCTTTCCCTTTCCAGCTCTGTATCACTTTCGCCAATCACCTTTCCAGCTCTTAGCTTCATCCCACCCCCTCCGGCCTTCTCCTATCATTTTGCATTTTCCCCTCCCCCACTCCTTTTCAAATCTCTTGGTATCTCTCCTTTCAGTTAGTCCTGATGAAGGGTCTCGGCCCGAAACGTCGACAGTACTTCTCCTTATAGATGCTGCCTGGCCTGCTGTGTTCCACCAGCATTTTGTGTGGATAATGTACACATACTTTGATAATTGTACGTTGATCTTTGAACTTTTGAACTTTGAATTTCCTTGGAGAAGCCAACTCCAGCTCCCCATTTAGTTGGTATAATCAGGTGTCGTAGGCATTGGAAGTTTGCTTGTGAGATTGCTTAGCTCTGTCTACTTGTTATTTAGATGCAAACAGCCCTCATCTGCAGCTTCACAAGGCTGAAAACATCACAATGATTGGATGTCTGGAAATGCTGTTGGCATGACCTTCTGCACTGCTCATAGGATGAGAATCTATTTTTCTACTTCTTGGTAATGGCAGACTGAGGTATAATGCAGGCCATTAGACCACATAATATGTAGCGAGTTCTTTATTCCTCTTTGTGGAACAAAACAGTTGCTGCAATTTCCCTACATAACAAAGGTGGAATGCACATCAAAGTAATTCTGTTTATTATACAGCAAAGTAAGTCAATTTAATCAGAAAGCAGAGGGAAGGGAAAACAGAAACAACTTCTCCCAATCAAAACAAGGTAATTACTCCAAAGGCTGTGAGTGAAGGATAACCATTCATGAAAATAATTTTACTCCCTTATTGTAGTGTAGTAGCAAAGTTGATTGAGAGGGAAATTACCCAATTACCCACTCTACCTAGTTATTAGTATTGTCATTATATGCAGCTTTTTAAACAACTGGTTTGAAACTAAATTTGATTTGATACTATGGATGTTAAATGTTTACAAAAGCCATCTAAAAGACTTGCAATTTATTTCATTCTTTAAAATAAATCAGCTTTTAGATATTTTTGGTTTGGAATAATGCAGACAAAGGGCTAGAAATGAGGCTGGAGCTTTTATGATATGCAAAAACATCAGTGTGTTTAGCCAAATCAGATCCCTTTCAAAATATACAAAAATTAAAAAAGACTTGGTGAGCAAAGGTGTTAGGGGATTTTCATTCAGAAAGATCCTCAGAATACGACTTCTGCATGTTTCCAGCAGTGGACAAGCTCAATTTACTACGACTGCCACCACTTCTGTTATTCAGCATCAGCTTATAAAGGCATAATCTTTGGGACAGCCAAATAGCAGAGCAAAGACAACGTGTTACAGAGGTCAGACAGGCCAGGCTGGAGAGGGAAGGAGCACTAGTGTTCAGAGGACTTATCAGTGAGATGCGTGCAAGGACAAAGACTCTGAACACAAGGAGTGGTGGAATGAGAGAATGTTGGGGTGAGGCATCATAATCACATGTCAGCAGCAGGCTCATGATGTCTCCTCCTCTGAGAATCACTACCCAATGAAGCGATATGCAAAGAAATTTCAGACCTAATACCGCAAGGGAAGGTGAGCTGCAGACTACCAATAGTACCGTTTCTCACAGAATCACATTGATCCAACACTCGGAAACTGTACTCGTACACTTTCCACACAACCCAAACCCTCCATCCCATTTAAAACCATACCACATCCTCATACACATAGCTCCCTCCAAGTCCTTTCCAAAAGTAGAGTACTGAAACCAGCCCCAATGTCCTTCATCTCCTGTGCTTAGGGTAAAACAGCAAAAATTGGATGGAGTCCACCTAGACAGGACTAGGTGGACAACTCTTTTTAAGGAAGCACCTCACCAAGCTGATGGAGATGGATCTCCTTTTCATGGACAGAGGGACAATCAAAGCAAGCCACCACTAAAGCAGAGGCAACATTATGTGTTTTCCCATCAGCAGAATAGCAGGAGACAGAACAGCAGGATCAAGATGAGATACAGTAAATGAAAAAGCAGATGAAGATGATGATAGTGAAGACCATAGTGCTTAACATGCCACAACACTATTTCAGGCAATGGCACCATAAAAGATGAATAGAATAGAACAGCCACGTGATTGGCATGGAGAGAATCACCAGATATTTGGTATAGGGTGAGGTGGATGGGCAGTGCTCTGGACTAGTAATCAAGCACAAGGTGTAGGGATTTTGGTGCAGGAAATCCACACATCTGTATTATTCCTGAGGGTGGGATATAAACATTAATTTGCTGTTGTTGAGTAGCTTGCCGAGCTCACTTGTTAGCTTGCACACGTTTCGTTACCCAGCAAGGCAACATCATCAGGGCAACTTTGAATGAAATGTTGGTGATCTACATAGTTCGCCTTTTATGTAATCTGCAATTGGTTCGTTAGAATCAGATTAGGTGATATGTCCGGGCTGATTCAGTCAACCATTATGTAGCATGAAAGTAATCCTCATTGATTGATGCTTGTAATCAGGTGTGAATTGGCTCTTGGCTCTGGACTGATGACCTTGATTTGCTTTCATGACAAGATGGATGCTGATGCTGTAAGATAGTGAGTGCACTACTTGGCCTGCCTGTCCAAGACCTCCACATAGACTAGAGTACAGCGCAGTCCAACTCAAGGCTGAATATTTGGCATTCTCTAACCTGGAGCACTATGAAGACTTAATCATCAACTGTGTTCAAAGCACAAATCCAAAGAGCATTCAAAGAGATCAAGGTATTTATTATGTTTATATCATAAGGTAGAGCGCCCATGATCTTGTTAATGACAAAGCAGATTCAAAACGACAAGTGGCCTGCTCCTATTTGAATCCCTTCTTTTGGAGAGAAATAAAATTATTCAGCACAGAGACAAGCCCATTTACCTTCACTCTGACCATAGCCTTCTTAGCCTTTGCTTTAAGTACTCATCTAGATATATTTCAAATATTGTGAGAGTACTCTGTATATATTTTCTCATCATTGGATGTGTGGGATCTCTACTCACAGGAGAAGCACTCGTCTTTTCTCGGACTTAGCAACTATCTTATCGTTGTTCTAGTGGCAAATGCTGCAGAGGCATAAATGGATGCCACACAATATCTATCTGTTTCTATACAGTCTCCCCTTTCTCCTGCAGGAAGGGATACATTTATCCCCCACTCTATTTGTGCAAGAGCTGACTCCAAGGAGAACAGTGAAAACCACAGGGCTCTGAGTACACCCAACTCAAGACTTGACAGCCAGATGAGCTCATGTCTAGTGGTTCAACAGTCTAAGTATGAGTAGGTAACAACATTGCTGTCCCTTGGAAAGTGAGCCAAACATTCCAGACTGTTCCTTCAATTTGTTCTGTGAAGCTGTCCTAATTCTGTCAAGGACGTCTCATTGATTACCAAGTGTATCTCTGCAGACACATAAGGAAAGAGGTCAGCCTCCCAACAATAGAACTGCAGCCATAAAGAGACATTGTGATTAGCATTGGATAGTCAAATTGATGTACAAGTTGGCCAAAGGGGAACTGATTTATAGTATTTAATTTTATGGCAAATGTCATCATGTACAATTATTTAATTTTGCTTTGTTAACAACAATTCTCCATACATCACTGATGTTTAATTGCATCCATAATTAGGACCCATAAGATTTTTCAGTGCCGAGAGTTAGGTCATATTGGTGGGAATGGTGCATCACCCAAAGGGTTTGCAAAGGTCACTTACTTCCTCTTAATGTACTGGTTTGCTGCTGGAAACAAGAGCCTCGCTGTAGAAGAGCACATGAATGTAAAATAGTTTGCTGTTTACAATAGCAATATTTACAATATCTGATGTGAAAATGATTCTTCTCTTGCAATTTTTCTTCCCTGCTTGGCCTGTCCTTTTACTGTTAATGGCAGATTGGGAGGGAGCGATTGCTAGGAGATGCTGAAGGAAGAGCAATGTTGCATACAGAGATGAAATGTCTGCTCTAAGTTTCCTCTCTAAGGGCTCTCAGTTATGCAGAGGGTTGAAAGCGAAGAAATCTATGAGACAGTGCTTGTCAGAAACGATTGTTTGAACAGTATTGTGAAACTACACCAATCACATCCAATTGTTATGCACAGAGGGAAGTATAGTGCTTCTGCCACTGAGTCTTCATCAATTCTACTTCATTGTGCGCTTTGAAATGGTCAATTTTCACATGGCCTACAATGAATTTCATTTAGAATTATGTAAATGATTTCTCATCATGGGTTGAGAGTGGAATTCATTGGTTTGAAATGCAGGCCCCCTCAATGCATCTTCCCACCTATCTGATCACTGTATTGCGCTATCATTTCAACAATGGTCCAAAATGTTCAAATTCTGAACAATTGATTATGCCTGCTGAATTGAGAAAGTGTCTGTTGTGCAGATGTCTTAGCTTTACAAACAAAATCTATTCAAGTGAAAGTACAAAGATGTTGCAGCATCTATTGGTGCATCTGAACAGGTAATTATTAGTATACTGTATTCGAGGCAGAGAGAGACACTTGCCTTGCATTGAGGACAATGATTTTGTGAGCCTATTAGGAAAAGTCTCTCTATAAAAGAATCTCTTCTCTCCTCTTCTACCGGAAGATGAAGCTACTGATATTGGGAAGGCATGTCCCCTTTGGAAGCTTTTAGTGTACTCCTGCTCCTAATATTCCTGCTGGTCCTCTGTGTCTGCTTCCTCTCCCTCAGATTCTGAATCTCCTAGCTACTATTTCTCTAGCATCAGCTGCTGTCTTTTGTTTGCAACTTAAGTGGCTATACTTTGTTTGCTCTAGATCAAAAAAGGCAGGGGAAGCTCGTCTTCAGAAAGCCAAAGGCACTCCCCACTTCTATCCCAGTACATGTGGTTCTCATCTCTGCTCAGCCACTGTGTCTTGAGTGGGAACACGACTGAAATTTGCACTCTATGATATTGGGCAACACACACAAAATGCTGGAGGAACTCTGCATGTCAGGCAGCATCGATGAAAGTGAATAAACAGTTGATGTTTCAGGCTG
This sequence comes from Hemitrygon akajei, assembly GCF_048418815.1. Classification (NCBI taxonomy): domain Eukaryota; kingdom Metazoa; phylum Chordata; class Chondrichthyes; order Myliobatiformes; family Dasyatidae; genus Hemitrygon; species Hemitrygon akajei. Next base: position 164,755,368 of record NC_133128.1, on the reverse strand, counting down.
AGACCCTTTATCAGGATATGATATTGCATGGCATTAACATGATTTTATACAAGTCTGCAGGTGAGGAAACTTTAGAAGGATCACCATGCATTATTCTGAAGAGTGCCCAACCAATTAATGAATTTTCAACCAGAAATTATAGCAAATGTTATTTACATCTGCTTCATAGATTATGACTTCATAGCCCTTCCTTTAGCTTAAACTATTAACTCGCCAAACACAGAAATGCAGAACAGGCATTGGTCTCTGAATCCATCTGTAGAAAGAGAGGAAAACAATCCAACAAAACCACTGGGAATGTTTATCACCTTCCCACACAGCTTTTGATATAACCTATGAAAGGTCACAAAAATACAGAATCTCAATACTTTGCACTACTCCCAGAAGCAAAACTAGTGTCCCTTCAGTGTTAGAAACCAACCTACAGAATCCTTCGTAACTATATTTGCCAATACATATCAAATACAACTTTGTTCTTTACTATGTTTTCTTTTAGGTCCAGAAAGATTCAAAGTGAGTAACATTCTATTTTTAATAATCCACAGAGGATTTGGCTAGAGGATGGGGCGTCTAAAAGTTCAAGGGATTCAAGGAAGTCACATACCCTTGCTGACACCTTCCTGGCAAGATTGGTTGTCCTTTGCACAAGGACGTTCTTAAGTCTGTACACATTCCACTGCTCCCCTGACTGGGCTCTTGTCAACCAGCCCCCACACAGTGCAAGCAAGCATTCCCTGCCAACAATCCCCAGTGGTTGGACATATGTTACTTGTGCAGCGTGAAGCCTTGATGTTTGCTTATGAATTCAGGACTGTGAATAAATGTTCTTTTCATGTCAGAATCTTGTTCAGTACTGCCTGTTGCTTCTGAAATGATAGCACTGCACTCAGGGGCCAGATAGTACTGTCTTTGATGGACACCAGTGAATTTTGCACTTTGTTTTTACAACTTTTATAGCGGTTGTTAATACAATTTAAATTCAGGAAAAGCACCGCTGGCAAATTTCTTGACCAAAGTGTTTGAATTATCTTCATATTCTGCTCTGAGGCTAAATAAACAGAAAGATTCAGAGGCTAGAGGAAATTCTGAAGGGCATACCTCACATGGCTAGGGATGCTCAGCTCTTGAGCAGAATGAAGGCTCAGATCAAATAAATTTTTGGACACCAGGGGACACAGAGGAATGGGGCTTGACAACAAAACAGATTCACCCATTTTGTTCTCCTTTAAACTTGTGTACTGATGAATGACAATAAACAATCTTGAATCTTTTTTTTGGCAGAATGGCCCCAAAGACGAGGTGGACTGTTCTTGCCTCAATTTGTGTTCTGACAAGAAATTTTACCATAGAGTGGGTTTTACAGTATCTCTACAGTATCCAGGACATCTTCCAGCAGCGATGCCTCAAAAAGGTGGTGTCTGTCATTAAGGATCCCCATCACCAAGGTCATGCCTTGCTCTCATTGGTATCATCAGGGAGGAGGTACAGAAGCCTGAAGGCACACACTCAATGGTTCAGGAACAGCTTCTTCCTCTCTGCCATCTGATTTTAGAATGGACACTGAACCCATGAACATTACCTCACTACTTTCTTATTTCTATTTCTGCACTTCTCACTTAACAAATTTCACAACATATGCCAGTGATATTAAACCTGATTCTGATTCTTCTGGAAACAGACAACTGAGAGCGGCTGCGGGTCACACAAGGTAAGGCAGTCCTTAGCCAGAAAGATATTCCACAATAATCCCACGTGAGAAGGGTGACGTATTTGAGGTGATGGCAGTAGTCACATTGTTCTGGGTGGTGCACAGTGGTCTCCTCAGCCAATCAATAATGTCTTTATGCACTTCAGATGAGCCTCTTCTGCTATCCAATCAGATCAAATGATATAACTTCTCTCCCTGGAGCCCTGCTAAAACTGCCGCAGCGTCATATCCAGGTAAAACGACCCAAATCTTCAAAACGGCTCCAACATCCTTTACCTGCAAGCTGAATTCAGAAATGGTTTGGCAGTGACTTATAGACAGCTTGCTTCTTTTCAAAGTGATTGCAAGCTAAAAATTGACCTTGTCATCCTCTGTGAATCACTCTTCATCACTATTCTTAGAAGTTGTAAAAATATTTACAGGACACTTATGCAGATCAGTGCAGAGCAGACATTTTTTTGCAGTATGAGGTAGGCAATAATTATTCATCATCATATTAAACTAAAATGACCAGTGTTTCTACTTTGTGTATAGAGTTTTAGTTTCTTTAATTCCTGGTTGCTTTGTTAGTGTTGAATGAGAAGATAGCACTTGAATAAATGAATTTATTCCTATATTTCATAAAATAGTAAGCCCTGATAAAAAAGGTTCCTAAGGTTATCATAGCCAGGGGTGGTAGTGGGGATAAGCTCTCACTACCTATTAAGTGCTCCAAATGGCGTGTGACTCTAACAGCCTCTGACACCCAAGTCCAGCTCTTGGCCTTCACATGTGGCTTAGCTATTAGGCCTGGCAGAAGTGTTTCTACTGACAGGAGAAGGGACAAAGGCGGACCACTGGCACCTCAAACCCAGTTGCTTTGGGCAGATGGGGCTCGTCAGCCTTGGATGGCAGCCCGTCTAAGAGAAGGAAATCTCTGATTTTTAACCTCCACTGCCTTGCGGCCATACTCACTGATGGGAAAAGGGTTCAGAAGTAAGCCCCAAGGAAGAAATCTGGAGCCGGGGTCCCTAGGCAGTTTGATGTTGTTTACAGCTTCACTCTGGCAACCTCTGCAACAACACTGGTGCCAAGCTGTATCAGCGCTTGCCCTTCCCTTGGACTACATCAGTGACGTGGAGAGGGGGAACCCGCTGCATGGGCAACAGCCAGTTCTTCAAATATTCCCGCCCAGGCTTGAGCCCTGGAGAGGACACAGACCACCAGAGGCGCAAACCCATGATCCCCTGGGATCGACGGCTGCCTACTAAGCCCTGAAAATGGTGCATTCCTAACATGACATTTACTCTCAAATCCAAGGATACTGACACAATAAAAAAGAAACAAACAATAACAGAATCAGAATCTGGTTTAATATTACCAGCATGTGTCACGAAATTTGGTAACTTAGTGGCAGCACTACAATGCAATACATAATAGATATAGAGAAAAATAAATGATTACAGTACATATATCTATGTATATTAAATAGTTAAATTAAAAATAGTAGTTCAGAAACAGAAATATGTGGCAGCAGTATATTGCAATACATAATAATAACTCTAAATTATGATTTCTATATATTTTTTAAGTTAAATTAAATAAGTAATGTAACAAAAGAAAAAAAAGTAATGAGGTAGTGTTCAGGGTTCAATGTCCATTCAGCAATCGTATGGCAGAGGGGAAGAGGCTGTTCCTGAATTGCTGAGTATGTGCCTTCAGACTTCTGTACCTCCTTCCTGATGGTAACAATGAGAAGAAGGCTTGTCCTGGTTGATGGGGGTCCTTAATAATGGACGCCGACTTTCTGAGGCACCCCTCCTTGAAGTTGCCTTGGATTCTATGGAGGCTAGTACTCATGATGAAGCTGACTAATTTTACAACTTACTATAGCTTCTTCCGATCCTGTGCAGTAGCCCTCCCCCCGCCCCACCCCATACCAGACGGTGCTGCAGCCTGTCAGAATGCTTTCCATGGTACATCTGTAGACGTTTTCAAGTGTTTTTGGTGACAAATCAAAACTCCCCAAACTCCTAATGAAACATATAAAAACACAAAATGCTGGCAGAACTCAGCAGGCCAGACAGCATCTATGGGAGGAGGTAATGATGACGTTTCGGGCCGAAACCCTTCATCAGGAGTTTTTCTCCTCTTTTCTTGCGTTATTGTCCTCCTCTTTTCTTGCATTATATCAATGACTGCATCGGCGCTTCCCATAGATGCTGTCTGGCCTGCTGAGTTTTGCCAGCATTTTGTGTTTTTATTTATTTCCAGCATCTGCAGATTCACTCGTGTTGCCTCCTAATGAAACATAGCTGCTGTCTTGCCTTCTTTATAGCTGCATCGATATGTTGGGACCAGATTAGATTGTCAGAGATATTGACACCCAGGAACTTGAATTTGCTCACTCTCTCCACTTCCAATCCCTCTATAAAGATTAGTTTATGTTCCCTCGTCTTATCTTTCTGAAGTCCACAATCAGTTCTTTGGTCTTAATGACGTTGTGTACAAGGTAGCTGCTGCAACACCACTCAACCAGCTGGTATATCTCGCTCCTGTATGCCTCTCATGGCGACCCAGGTACTGAAATTTCCTTTGTCCTCCATGTCACTATGATTTGTAAGCCCTCAGCATAACTCTCATTCCCTTTAACTGAGCAGAGAGTACTGGTGAGGAACTGTAGCAAAGCATGAGAAATCGAAGAGATACAGACATGTAAATCAATCAAGCACAGCTACCTTCATCTCAAAAATTAAAAAGCAGTTGGCAGCATTTACATCTTAATCCTCGGGTCTTCATTTAGGAATAAAAAAGAAATGTGAGAAAACTGATACAAAGCTGATGGTTGAAAATGATACAAAGGTAAGAAAGATTATGGGTAGGGAGGAGGATGTAAGGAGGCTTCAATGGTATATAGAGATGCTATAGGCAAGAATACAGATGCAATATAACACAAAGTGTGAAACACAGAGTATTTTTAGAATGGCAATAGATTGAGAAATGTTGATGCTCAAAGTGTCCTAGATACATGCTATTGAAAGCAAACATGCAGGCATAACAGGGAATTTAGTATGCTGGCCTTTATTACAAGAGTATTTGTTGTAGAAATAAAGATAACTTACAGTAATTATATAGAGCCTTGGTGAGACTGCACTTAAAGCCTTCCATACGCTAAAGTCTGAGTCTTACTTCAATGGTTTGTAAGTTGTTGGAAAAGATCCTGAGAGGCAGGATTTATGAACATTTGGAGAGGCATAATATCATTAGGAATAGTCAGCATGGCTTTGTCAAAGGCAGGTCAAGCCTTACGAGCCTGATTGAATTTTTTGAGGATGTAGCTAAACACTTTGATGAAGGTAGAGCAGTAGATGTAGTGTATATGGATTTCAGCAAGGCACTTGATGTTACCCCATGCAAGGCTTATTGAGAAAGTAAGGAGGCATGGGATCCAAGGGGACCTTGCTTTGTGGATCCAGAACTGGCTTGCCCACAGAAGGCAAAGAGTGGTTGTAGATGGGTCATATTCTGCTTGGAGGTCAGTGACCAGTGGTGTGCATCAGGGATCTGTTCTGGGACCCCTTCTCTTCATAATTTTTATAAATGACTTGGATGATGAACTGGAGGTATGGGTTGGTAAATTTGCTGATGACACAGAGGTTGGGGGTGTTGTAGATAATGTGGAGGGCTGTCAGAGGTTACAGTAGGATATCGATAGGATGCAAAACTGGGCTGAGAAGTGGCAGATGGAGTTCAACCCAAATAAGTGTGAGGCGGTTCATTTGGTAGGTCAAATATGATGGCAGAATATAGTATTAATGGTAAGACTCTTAACATTGTGGAGGGTCAGAGGGATATTGGGGTCCAAGTCCATAGGACACTCAAAGCTGCTCACAGGTTGACTGTGATTAAGAACGCATACGGTGCATTGGCCTTTATCAACTATGGGATTAGATTTAAGAGCAGAGAGGTAATGTTACAGCTATATAGGACCCTGGTCAGATTCCACTTGGAGTACTGTGCTCAGTTCTAGTCACCTCACTACAGGAAGGATGTGAAAACTATAGAAATGTGTAGAGGAGAATAACAAGGATGTTGCCTGGATTGGGGAACATGCCTTATGACAATAGGTTGAGTGAACTCGGCCTTTTCTCCTTGGAGCGACGGAGGATGAGAGGTGACCTGATAGAGGTGTATAAGATGATGAGAGGCATTGATTGTGTGGATAGTCAGAGGCTTTTCCCCAGGGCTGAAATGGCTAACACGAGAGGGTACAGTTTTAAGGTACTTGGAAGTAGGTACAGAGGAGATGTCAAGGGTAAGTTTTCTATGCAGAGAGTGGTGAGTGCAAGGAATGGGCTGCTGGCATCAGTGTTGGAGGCGGATAAGATAGGGTCTTTTAAGAGCCCCCTGGATAGGTACATGGAGCTGAGAAAAATAGAGGGCTATGGGTAACACTAGGTAATTTCTAAATTAAGTACATGTTTGGCACAGCATTGTGGGCCGAAGGACCTGTATTGTGCTGTAGGGTTTCTATGTTTTCTATGTTTCTATGTTTACACGTTTGGTCTCCTCAGCTAGAACAGGCATGATGTTTCACCTGAATCTAGAATGAAGTTTTACAATCTCAAAATGCAGGATAAGCCACTTAGAACTGAAACGAGCAATTTCTTTACTCAATGCAGATCAAGCTTTGGAATTCACTTCCCAGCAGGCCATGGAGTTTCGTTCATGAATTGAATGAATCATAAGATTGCTGGATATTAAGGGAATCAAGTGAAATGATTCTTGGTACTGAGCTGGAAGATCAGTTGAAATCTTGAGCAGTGGAACAGGCTTGAAGAGCCAAATGGTTTACTCCTATTCCTAGTTCTCCTGTTCTATAAAACAATTTCAGTTTCAGTGGAGAAAGCACATCAGATAAAATGGATAAGGACACAAGGAACAGAATGCAAATCTCAGGAAAGAGTAAACTTTCTGATTTTAACATTCTCACTGGGAGTGGATATCAGAGGTTCCAACATTCGTTGGTCAGAATTCTCTGCTGACTTAAGATCTAGATTGCATAATTGGAAGAAAGAGGTGGGTGAGGTTTCCCGCTGGAAGCAAAAGATTAATGTTGAAATCATATACAGCTGACTGCACAATATAAGCATGTTGAATAACAAACCAGCTGTAATTTATATGGCAAATCTGAGCTGCAGATTTAGTCCAAAAACTCTCCATTTGGATCCAAAATCTTCTAAAATTATGTAATTGGGAAATTCCAGCAAAACTTACAGTAATTTTTTCACTGGTTAGCTGACATGAAAAGAAATATTTTCACTGAGAGGGTGGAAGATCTTTGGAATTCCCTATTCCAGAATGCAGTGGAGGTTCAGTCTGAGTTCACTCAAACCAGATTGAAAGATTTGAGTGCATTCAGACTGAACTCAGATCTATAGATTTATCAACATCAAGAGGATAAGTAGGGAATGGGTAGGACCATTCATGGAAAAAGGAGGAAACATATGCTTGGAGCAAGAGGATGCAAGTCTTAAATGAGTGCTTTGCATCAGTATTTACCAAACTGAAGGACAATGAGGAAAGGGAGATCAGTGTAGAATGTGCTAATTTGCTGGGACACTTTGAAGTTAAGGAAGAGGTAATGTTGGGTTCTCTTAACAAGCATTAAGGTGGATCATCAGCCCAACAGCCATTCACAGACTGTGATGGGATCCCCAGGTTATTGAGAAAGGTAAGAAATAAGATTTTTGTGGCTTTGACCAATATCTTCATGTCCTTATCTAGATATAGGCAAGGTTCCAGAGGACTGGCAAGTAGCTAATGTTGTTCTGTTGTTCAAGAGGGAAATAGAGAAAATTCAGGAAACTATAGACTCATGTCAGTGGTAGGGAAGTTACTTGAGATGGTTCTTAAGTATAGGATTTATGATCTTTTGGAAAATCATGGCCAGTCAGCATGAGCTTGTCTGGAGCATTTTGTGCCTCACTAACTTGATTGAGTTTTTCAAGGAGGTGATGATGGCAATTAATGAAGGTATAACTATGCATGTTATCGACATGGATTTTAGTCTGACCTGGTCCACCATAGGAGGTTCATCCAGAAGACTAAAATGTATGGCATCCACAGTGATTTGGGGGCTTAGATTAAGATTTGTCTTAGCCATAGAAGGCAGAGGTTTGTAGTCAATGAAACTAACTCTGGCTGGAGGTCTGTGACCAGTGGGGTTCCACAGGGATCCATTCTGGGAACTCTGCTGTTTGTCATATATAGTTTAAGAATCAGGAAGTTATGTTGCAGCTTTATAATACTCTAGTTAGGCTTCTCTAGAGTATTACATTCAGTTCTGGTTATTCCATTATAAGACTGTAAGACATAAGAGCAGAATTAGGCCAGTCAGCCCATCGAGTCTGCTCCGCCATTGCATCATGGCTGATCCGGGATCCCACTCAACTGTACATACCTGCCTTCTTGCCATACCCTTTGATGCCCTGACCGATCAGGAAATGGGCAACTTCCACCTTAAATATATGCACAGACTTGGCCTTTACCGCAGTCTGTGGCAGAGAATTCAACAGATTTACTACTCTCTGGCTAAAAAAAAAAATCCTCTTTATCTCTGTACTAAAGGGTCACCCCTCAAGTTTGAGGCTGTGTCCTCTAGTTTTGGATAGACCTACCATAGAAACATCTTCTCCACATCCACCCTATATAGTCCCTTCAACGTTTGGTAGGTTTCAATAAGTTCACCCCTGCCCCCGCATTCTTCGAAATTCCAGTGAGTACAGGCCCAAAGCTGCTAAAAGGTCCTCATATATTAACCCCTTCATTCCCAGAATCATATATAATTATAATTATAAGAAGGATGTTGGGACATTGGAGAAGGTACAGAAGAGATTTACCAAGATGTTGCCTGAATAAAAAGGCAGCTGCTATAAGGAAAGATTGAACAAATTTGAGTTGATTTCTCTAGAGTGGCATAGGTTTAAGAGAGATTTGATAGAGGTTTATGAGATTAAGAGAGACATAGATAGAATAGGTAGCCAATATTTTTTTCCCATGTTTAAAATGTCTAATACCAGAGGGCATACATTTAAGATGAGAGTGGGTAAGTTCAAGGAGATGTGTGGGGCAAGTTTTTTTTTGTTTTTTGGGGGGTTTTTTTAAACACAGAGTTGGGTGAGTGCCTAGAATGTGTTGCCTGGCACAGTGATGGAGGCAAATATGATAGAGGTGTTCATTCAAGAAGGTCTTAGATAGACATATGAATGTACAGGAAAAAGGAGGATATGGAAATTGCGTAGGGAGAAGGAATTAGTTTAGCTGGGCTCCTGCTTCTATTTCCCTTTCTTTAAAAGGGAAAAAGTAATATTATGAAAGGTGCATTGATGAAATGCTTTGGGTACATTACTCAAATCCCAGGGAGACCCACTGATGGTTGATCTCCTTGTTATCCAACAAGATTAAGCAGAATCCCACTAGTAATTATGGGTATCTATTAAAATTATTCTGAACAATATTTCTTGATATCTTCACCAATGTTTCTACAGAAGTAAATTTCATGCCGAGACTCTTTACATGGACCAGTCCAGATGAAGGGTCCCAGCATGAAACACTGAATATTTATTGTCTATCCATACATACTGCCTAATCTGTTGAGTTCCTCCAACATTTTGTGTATTGCTTGAGAAAAAGAAAAACAAATTGCATTTATTTACTTTGTTTCCCCCCCGTACAAGTTCCATATTTCATTAAAGTTCATTCCAACAGTGAACTTTATTCTGTATCTCAATTATTTTGGTAATGATTTGTGAATTCTGTAAGGGAGAATTTCCATAACCCAAACTGTGGCAACTTGATGTAGCAAATGGCACTTTATGAATACAATTGCCCCATTTCTTTTACATAATGTCATTCCATCATTGATGTTGGGTTGAAATCCTTAAAATTTCAAAATTCTATGTTTTAGGTCTGAGAAAGCAGGAAGCAAGCAAAAATAAGTTAGTGTTCAGTAGCAGAGAATTTGTGGTGTGAAGTGTGGCTAGAGCAAATGGCGTATCTCTGATAGATGAGGCCAAATGAGTAAACAGTGCTTTTTGTGAACTGTTCACTCCCCAAGGCCAGATACTTGAACAGGCTGCTGCTAATCACATTGCTTCTCATCTAAGCTCCTTTCTATTGCAGCTAAGATGCTTCCTATACTAATGCTGTTCAGTAAACCTTTCAACTAAGGTACTATAACCAAGTTATCAGTACAAGTAGATAGGGAAATAGCTGGAATATCCACATGTGCTAATATCCAACTTTTATTCAGTCACCCCTATTGCCGTTGTAATTTTCCATTTCATTGATGACAAATTTTCACTAAGTCAACTATACTCCATGTATAGCAACATTGAATTTAAAACTATTAAAATATTGGTCCAATTAATACATGTTCATAGGCAAGTACCTCTCCTGAATTGATTATGTACAAACAGCTGAATGTACACTAATGAAATAGGGAACAACCTTGGCTGGAGTGTGTGTACCTCTTCTCTGATAGTAGTAATAAGAAGAGAGCATGTCTTTAATGATGGATGCTGCCTTTTTGAGGGCATTGCCTTTTGAAGACGTCCTTGATGCTGGGGAGGCTAGTGCCCATGATGGAGCTGGCCGAGTTTGCAACCATTTCCAGCTTTTTTTGATCTTGTAAAGTGGCCCCTCCATACCAGAGGGTGATGTAATCAGTTAGAATGTTGTCCACAGTACATCTGTAGAAACTTGCAAGAGTCCTTGGTGACGTACCAAGTTTCCTCAGACTCATAATGAAATATAGCCACTGTTGTGCCGCCTTCATAATTGCATCTATATGTTGCACCAAGGATAGTTCTACAGAAACATGATACCCAGGAACTGGAAACTACTCACCCTTTCCACTGCTGATCCCCTTGATGAGAGATGGTGTGTGTTCCCTCAACTTTCCCTTCCTGAAGTCCACAATCAATTCCTTGATCTTACTGATGTTGAGGGGAAGATTTTTGTTGTGACACCAGTCAACTACCTGATCTATCTCACTACTGAATGCCTCCTCATCACTATCTGAGAGTTTGCCAACAGCAGTTATGTCATCAGCAAATTGATCAATTATGTGCCTAGCCACGCAGTCATGGAAGGAGTGAGAGTAGAGCAGTGGGCTAAGCACGCAACCTTGAAGTGTGCTGGTGTTGATTGTCTGTGAGGAGGAGCTGTTACTTCAGATGCACAGTAACTGTGGTCTCCTTATGAGGAAGTCAAGGATCCAATTGCAGAGGGAGGTACAAAGGCCCAGGTTTTGAAGCTTGTAGATTAGTATGAGGGGATGATTAGTACAGATTTGACTTATACCTCTGCTGCTGATTTTGTGCAACTTTCACATCTCCTTTCTAACTATGTAGATTCCTCTAGGTTGCTTTGGCTTCCTACCACTTCACAAGTATGTGTTTGCAGGCTAAATGGCTGTTGTAAATTGGGTGCAGGGGTGTTGATAGATATGCGAGTCAAAATTATTTACAGGAAAATGTGGAGTGATAGGACAACTGGAAATATTCTGTGAGCTGGCATACCCCTGATGGGCAAGTGGCCTCCTACATCATAAGCATGGAACCATACAGACTGAGCCAAGCATCGACAAAGTTTGAGATCATTGGACCAGTCAACCTTAAAATGCACCGAATTGCACTTTCTTCAATAGACAATGTCCTGATAGCAATACACTTGCTTGCAAAACCTCTGCAGAAAATCTATCAAGGGGATAGGGCAAAGGTTAAAATACAGCATTTGAAGACTCTGGTTTTTATGCATTTTCTTCCAAGGCTTTCTATGTGCTTGAAGGTAAATTTTTAGCTCACACCAGTATAACACCTCTTAAGAAAACCTATAATATTTAGAAATACTGAAAGGCACATTTCTGGGGTCAAAATTATTGTATATATAGAATGAGCTACTAACATGTCTGGAAGATCACAATATTAGTGAAAAATTCTAGTTCCTTGCTGTTTAATATAGATAGCTGTAACCAGGAATGCATTATAAATCAAAGCATTACTTGTGTATCACTCACCTCCTACTTCCATTCAGAATGTTCCAATCTCCCTCACTAATTCAAACCCTGATCCAACATCCTTGGCCTCTCATTCAATATGTTATCCACTATAACCCCACAACCTGAATACTGTAACCTCCCCAGCCTTCTCTTTATCCCACATTGTGAAGTTGCCACATTTAGTCAACTGTGTTCCAATATGTCATTTTTGGTCCTAGCAACCTGGTGTCAATTCAACCCTAAGGTCTTTCATTACAAACTTGGCTAACATTTGACATTGAATATGGAGCCATTCACTTTCTGTGACACTAAGGTATCTGCTACTTTTTGAATTTAATTATTATTAATGCTTTGATTAGCTGACATAAGTCATTGCAATTTTTAAAAAAATATATTTTAAGTTAGTTAAATTCATTTTGATATTTTCAAAGTATCTCCAATAAGAGCATGTCGAAATGGTGGAAAAGGCCTCCTGGCTAAGTGACCAACAGAGAAGTTTCTTCTCACCAGCTACTCCACATCACAAGATAGCTCTTGTGGAGTATTTGTAAAATATGAGGCGAGGGACACTGCAGCCAGAAAAAAAGTAAGTACAGCTGCAGAATTAGAATGTTATAAGGTATTGCATGAAATTCATTAATACTCTAAGGTCAATGAAATTGTTATTCCATATCCTTTAATGTCAGAATAAACTGTACATTATGTAATATGTCAAAAACAATTAACACTTGAAGACTTTTTTATCTGCGTATGAGCTATGGCATAGCTGAACACATTTGTAATGGTGAATAATTGCAGTTCATCAAATACAGAGTGTAATTTTATTTAGCTAATTTGACTGTAAAGTTAGAATCAATCAAAATGGAAATGAATGGGAAATGTTTTTCAAGATATCAACACTTCATTCTACACTGAGGAACTAAATCATTAAATGCAGAAACCTGGCAGTTAATCTGCATTTTTTTTACAGATAACCTGGCTAGGCACATAAAGATTGTAAGATAATTAATAAATGGTTAAATTACAAGTTTGTATTTCCACTGAAGTTGGGTTGGATGGGACTACCAGAGATCATGGGTTAAGGGTGAAAGGTGAAAAGTTTAAGAGGAACATGAGGGGAAACTTCTTCACTCAGAGGGCCGTGAGAGTATGGAATGAGCTGCTATTTCAAGTGCTGCATGCAAGCTTGATTTCAACATTTAATAGAAGTTTGGATAGGTACTTGGATGGTAGGGTTATGGAGGGCTATGGTCTTGGTCAATGGGAGTAGGCAGCTTAAATGGTTCAGTACAGACTAGATAGGCTGAAAGGCCTGTTTCTGTGCTGTAATTTTCTACGACTCTATGTTGTTTTATCCTGATTTCATTCTGTGCTGATCAGAACCACGTGAAAAAAACATAAAACTGGATTAAAATTAACGAGATCATTAGTAGACAAGACTAAAACACAATATCAAACCATTAAGTAGATTCCCTATCCTCCTGAAAATATAAATGCAACGTTAGAGAATGCAAGTTTCATTTCGATGCCATTCAAACTCTTGAACCCTGACTTACACTGAACTGAAATGCCAGCGTGAGGTCAGTGGAGACAAAAGAGATTCTGTGGATGGTGTGTGTGTGTGTGTGTGTGTGTGTGTGTGTGTGTGTGTGTGTGTGTGTGTGTGTGTGTGTGTGTGTGTGTGTGTGTGTGTGTGTGTGTGTGTGTGTGTGTGTGTGTGTGTGTGTGTGTGTGTGTGTGTGTTGCATGAGGTCAATGGCACTACTTTGAATTGTGTTGACTGGCAGTAGGCTCAGCTTAAATCAGAGGGCCATTTAACGCACAGGCTTTATGAACATTAATATTAACTCTCAACCAAACTCCGATACAGTAGCATAACAGTCAAATTGATGAATTAATAGCCAGAGGATTTGCTTTTAGAACTGCAGACATCAGCTTGTACCCCATCAAGGCATTGATAAATTAATCTGAATCTGGGATACAGATTCAGATTTATTTATCACATGTACATCAACTCATACAGTGAAATGCATCATTAGCATTAGCAACCAACACACCCAAGAGTAACCACTTGTTCTGGTGCTATGAAAGCATGCTCACCATTCCCAGCAGAACAACACAAAACACAACAAAACAGAACACAACAAACAACAGCAGCAAAAAAAAACAGCCCATTCCTCCCTGCACATACGCAGTCCTCCAATCCCAGGACAGGCCATCTTCCTTGACCTCAAGCCTCCAAAAGACTCATGCATTCGCAGACCTTCAACTTACCCAGCAAATTTGCAGACTTGGGTTTTGGCCATTGGGCTTCTACTTCTGGACTTCCGAATAATCTTTGGCTTTGATTTGGACTTCTGATTGAATTTTTCAATCGTTGGTATTGACCCAGTACTTGTCAGTGATAATGAACGAACAGCCTGGATGAGGACCAGAAGTCCAGGCCCCAAATGCCAGCCTTGCTAATGCAGGACGCAAACACTAAGCCTCGAAGCCCTGTCTTGCTGATTCTTGGACCTAAGGGGTTACGGACTCTTATGCTTCCTGCCCACATAGAACCCCAATCCTGGAATATGCCGGCAACTTTCTAACCTGGTGGAACCATCAGTCCTCATCTTCGCTGGTATGCCAGCCCAAAATCTGACCAAATCCATGTCACCATACTCTGAACGCAGATTGGTGGCTTAGATTCTAAACTGTCCTCTAACTCCCTTGCATTCCTGTCTGTAAACCCTAACCGGACCTCTACCTCACCTTCTGTCCCCAAAACCATCCCTACAAACATAAATAAAATATAAAACAACTAAATTTGAGAACTGTGATCTCAACAGAGACTGCAACTTGGAGTCATTTTCACCAGAGGAACTTAAATTCGAATATTTAGATAAACCCAGAATAAAATACTGCCGTAAATCTTGAAAACAGTAAAATAACTATTGTCACCCCAACCGCAAACTGTTCCAGCTGCTACTTTCAGGGAAACGATACCACAGCATAAAAACCAGGACCAACAGGCTTCTGGGACAGCTTCTTCCATCAGGCCATCAGACTAATTAATTCATGCTGACAACACTGTATTTCTATGTTATATTGTTGTATGTACTATTTATTATAAATTACTATAAATTGCACATTTGACATTTAGATGGAAACATAACGTAAAGATTTTTACTCTTCATGTATATGAAGGATGTAAGTAATAATGTCAATTCAATTCAAAAGATCCAGAGAAGGAAATCTGCCAACTTGCTCAACCCGTAATTCAGGACAATAATGCAGCTGACTCTAAAATGGTTCAAAGGTCACTCTTCGGCATGGAGTAGAAGATCCACATCCACATTCAATCACCACTTTAAAGACCGGAATGACAAAGGATCAATAAGCAGGAGAGCAACAAACACAAAAAATTAGACCCCAGCACAAACTAATGCTAATTCCGAGTCTAAGATTACAAACATCAGCAACGAGTGTCTCACAATACCTTGTGGCCTGCCTATTTAACTCCCACATGCTATATTCCCCTTATGTGCCAAGTACTTAAAAATTATTCTGTGATCTTTCTTCTACACAATTACATCTCCATGGATATTGGAAACTAAAAGTCAATTTATAAGTTTTGTAATATATTTTGTCTCCAAGATCATTTAATATAGTTTTTATCTTCTTGAAACTGTAATCTCTCTCTTTCATTAGGCTATTTTATTATTTAAAGATAAATTTAGTTTTCCTGAAATTTTGAAAGGAATTGCTAATTTCCAACTAAAAGAGCAAAATATAGTTTATCTTGAAATCTCAGCCCCGTTAAGTTCTTAGGTCAAATTGCAGCTTTCATTATCAGTCAACAAAAAAGCTTCTAAAAATGCAATGTGCTTGGTTCTGTAATACATGAGCTACAAACACAAACTATTTCATTTTGAATTCCACTCAATCAAACTTTCACCTCTTAACTTGAATGAATCTCAACCAAATAATTAAAAGCCACTTCCAAGCAGAAAAATAGGTTCAGATTTAAACAGAAGGCTCCAGGGGCAAGACAGAGTAAGAACAGTCAACTTCTTTGCCTCCTGAATGAACCATAATGATTTTTTTAGACGTGATCCAACTGCTACATTGAGAAATAGTTCTTAAGTTCCTTATTTGCTTTTATTGCGAATACAGTTCTCTTTTATGCCAGCTTCTCCAATGATAAGGACTGTTCTCAGAATTGTGCAATTCCAAGAGAAAATACATACTATTAAGTTTGAAAACTATAGAACTGGTGGTACATTAAATGATGTTTTTGAACAAGTAGGATCGTTAATCTTGTAGGGATGTTGCAAATGCAATAATATCTCTGCTTCCAGGAAACCCAGTAATTCAAGTTAATTAGCATTGTTAGGAAATAGGAGAACAAGTCTCATTGGTGATGATGAAATTTGGCAGGCAAAATGGAGCCATACATTCAGCCAAATTTTCACTTGTGATTAATGATGAAAAAAGTATTGCTTGAATAGGTAGTTCATCATCATTTTCTCATTTTCTAACTTTGAACATTAATAAAATTTACTATTTGCAGTTTTAACCAAGGATTTCCAGACTAGTTAACTACTGTAATTTGACTGGCAGCTGAAACAGAACACTAGTTTTGACATTTACTTTTACTAAAAACTAAAATTAAATTAATGTACAGACAATAAATAGCTTTTAGAATGAAAGCGCATTTCATTTGACAACAAATTTAATAATCGATAAATATGAGCAGCCCATGGAAGAGTTCTAATTATTTTGCAAATACTCAGAGTAGGGTTAGGATTACATGGTAAGATAATGTCTTGTGACAATTTACTGACAAATACAAGAACTTCATGCACCCAAGTGACCAGTTCTTGTGGAGCTGTGCTTTCTTTAAGATTGGTAAGATATTGTAAGAACTTCTTGGACTGAGCCTTGTAGAACTGGTCAGTCAAGAGAGACAGAGAAAATCAATTATTTAAAAAGTGGTAAAGGGCACAGAATTGGGCAGATTCATTATAGATTTATCAAATATGAAGCATGTTTGACAACATCAAGATATAGATGGTGCCAATAAGCGGTGACTCTGTGTGCAACTTCAATAGGAATCATCAAATGTTCCCATTTAGTTCTACTACAGCTGAAATCCACAGTCACAGCCATTGGTACTTCAAAAATTCAAAGCATTTTTATTATCAAAGAATGTATAAACCATACATCTTGCAATTTGTCTGCTTATAGGCAGCCACAAAGCAAGAAACTCAAAGACAAGAACAACTGCACAGAAAATGAGAGAGAAAAGAAAACACACACACACACACATCGTGTAAACAATATATGTAAGCCAACAGCATCCTGAACTAGACTGAGTCCAAGATCCGCTCCCGGAGCAGCCGAAGCAAACCAAAGCCTTGGTCCCTTATGCCAGTGGGATGGAAATGCATAACAGCCAGATCAGTTCACAGCCCTGGCGCCATGGAGAAAGGAATGAACATTTGTGGGAGACGGAGTGAAATTAGCCCGACCCTCGCCTTGATATCTAACACTCGAGCTTTCATTCTATCTGTGTTTAAATTGTCCAAGCACTAGGTAGTGTCATATTACAGGTGCCTCCACACGCTTGAGCCACCCAGTCTGAAAACATTCTCAATCGCATCAAATTGTCTTGGCGCTTTTCACAAGTCAGTCAATCTTAAAATGTAAGAAGTGCTTGATTTTGTAAGTCCTACATCTATGCCGCTAAGACAGTGTTGTCCAGACAAGAACGCAAACTGGGCGCATCCAATTTCCCAATAATTAATTTAAAAGAAACAAATGTCGGGCAGGCTGTTTTCCAGAGCTGATTTTGTTGTAAGTCAATTACTTTATGGTGGTCCAGATAATTGTGCCTGTACAGTATTGCATTCAAAATAAGGAACTATTGAAAATGTAGAGGAAGTCAAGGCTACTCATTCCCATGAACTTCCTGAATCTCTCTCTTCTATGTTGACTGCATTGCTAGAAAAACTCAAGTGTTTAAACTTAGCATTCAACCTCTTACTTCCACTTCATGCTGTCTGATCTACTGTTTCCGCTAATTCTGCTTTTTTATTTCAGATTTCTAACATCCATCATTTGATTTTGCTTTATGAATTTAAAACACATTCAATCGCTCTTACATTGTAAGTTGCCATCAGCTGAGGGCATATAAAAATTAAACTAATGTTAGATATACTCCTTAATACAATCAGGGATTTTAAAAATGCAACAATACAGCAGGAAAGTCACAATCAGGCAAAAAGAAACACAGCTTATATAATCAAGTAAACTAACTGGCTTATTAAAGAGCAGGTTATTGGGATTTCAAACTACTATTTACAGCAACTTTAATACAGAGAAAAATGTTCCAAGGTGTTTCAGTCCACCATAAACTGCCAGAATTAAGGATTAAGGCAAAAGTAAAAATATTAGGTTGTATGAATTAAAGATAAGATAGAGGAATTATTAAAGAATGAGAGTTAGAGAAGTTTCCACATTTTCACACCTGAGCAGTTGACTGGATTAATGATATGGAGACACAAGGACAGAGTCAGAGAATTGGAGACGGGCAAGAGCAAGGAAACTGAAGAACTTAAAAATTGAGGATAAGAACTTAAATTACGACTGGGATTGAATATTGGTCAGCAAGTGGTAGAACAATGATCAAACAGGACAGTGAAGCACAAATGAACTGAAGGAAATAAGACATAGGAGCAGAATTCAACCCATCGAGTCTACTCCACCATTGTATCCTGGTTGACTTATTATCCCTCTCAATCCCATTCTCCTGCCTTCTACCTGTAACCTTTGACACCCTGACTAATCAAGAAGCAATCAACCTCCACTTTAAATTACTCAATGACATGGCCTCCACAACCATCTGTGCAATTAATTCCACAGATTCACCACCCTCCTGCTAAAGAAATTCCCCTTCATCTTTGTTCTAAATGGATGTCCCTCTATTCTAAGGCTGTGCCCTTTTATCCCAAACTCCCGCCTGTAGGAAACATCCTCTCCACATCCACTCCGTCTAAGTCTTTCAATATTCGATGGGTTTCAATAAAAGTTGAAGAACAGGAAGTAGGGCAACAATGCAGGTCTTGCCACAGGAAAGGAAGGGGCAGCTGTTCCAACAGCTGATGGGCAGGGATTTCCTTTCCAAGCTTGGGCTGTTGGTCATCAGGTTGAAGGGATTTGTTGACCTTCAGTCCCATTAATTTGCACTTTTTGTCTAATACTGAAGATTGATTTAAATTCCTGTTGCCTCTTGATTTTCTAGTTATTATTAGTGGGATGCATTTGGTGTATTGGATTGATAACCCAAAATAGCTATTTACAATCACTGTTTTTTTTCTATTTCTCATTCTGAATTCCCCATCACATCCTCTAACATTTGCTTTAGCTGTTCTCTTCCTTTTTATACGATAGATAAATGGCTTGGAAGCATGAGTTAGGTAAATTAGAGCAACAAGACTGCAAACCATGTCTGTCTCCGTGTCAATGAGTGGAGAGATGGATGGACTCAGTGACAAGGGTACAAGGTTTGGCTTGGGCTGGCAGTTGATATCTTCAGACTTTCTCAACCTTTTGGCCCTGGAGGAACCCTTGAAATTATCTTCAGGTCTCAGGCAACCCCTGCATAAAAATTATTATATCTACAGCTCACAGTATGGTAGCGTGATCAGTAAGTTGTAGATAAAATAATCCAAAAATGATTATCAATTCTTTTTCATGTAGAGAATAATTTTTAGCCAACCTTTCTTGAAACAAGCAGGTAGTTAAGCTTAGCTTACCTTTCTTGAAATTAATCATTTTCTTGCCCTTTCATAAATGTTACCAACTCATGAGGCAAACTTATTAAATTTCTGTTAAATTACTGGCTTAAGCCAAAATGGGATTTAATTTTTCTAAAGATAGGCTCTTTTAATTTTTTTTATTAAATTAAATTTATTTAAATAAAGGTTGTAAGTTGATTCTAATAAATGCTATTTACAGCATGAAAATTTATTGACAATGTTGAATAGTAAAGTTATTAAAAACCATAAGCCAAAGCAATATGAATACAAATATAGCCTTAGACACAATTTTACATAAGACTTTGAAAACATCTTTGAAAGAATGGCATAATACATAACTAAACGAGAAAGCCGCAAAAAATATGAAAAAACTTCACAATGCAATTTACTTCTAACCTACACAATCCACATTTTGCAAGGGTTGCAGCAAAAACAAAGTGGCAGGCCAGCGGCTGAGTCATGGTACATAAAATTTCCTTTTTTACAATGAAAATTTCCCCTAATTTTCTACTATACTGTTAGAGTTTGTTCACTCCCATAAGTCAGTGGGCGGTGTGAAAGGGAAAGTTGGGGGAGATAATTCCGGAAGGAGAGGCTGACGTCACAGCTGAAGTTGGGCATCCATTCAATGCTTGAAACACACTTCACTCTCCTCACCAGCCTACTGTCTTCCTCTCCATGCAGTACAATGCTTTATCGACGGCCTCCCCTATCTCACGCCAAAAATGGAGAATTTATTTAAGCAAATAAATACTGTCCTACTGCACACTGCCATACTGGGCCAAGAACTCTAATGAGATTGCCAACTGGGCTACTCGGTCACTGCCCAGCACTGTGAGTGCTGGCATCGCACGTTGCAAGAAGTTCAAAAAACGATGTTGGTTTTTTAATCACGATCTCCTGCGGAACCCTGGTTGAGAAACCCTGATCTAAATGCTTAACTGAAGGAATCTGCACCTCATCTAAATCAGATTACCTAGCAAAGGATATACAAATCGCTTTGTCACAACAATAAATAAAACTTTCTACCAGTTGAAGTCATTTTATTAGCTGTGCATGTGCACACAACCTTTTCATTTCTGTCGCACACAAGCTGCTGGAGGAGCTCAGCAAGTCAGGCAGCATGTACGGAGGTAAATAAACGGTCAATGTTTCGGGCCAAGACCAGGTCCTGATGAAGGGTCTCATCTGCAGAATTTCATGTGCAAAGGTGTTAGGTCTGAAATATGATTGCGGATCTACCACTGGTTATATATCCTACCAAAAGAAATGTCAACATATGAGATTCTGCAGATGCTGGAAATCTTGAGCAACACACGCAAAGTGCTGGCAGAACTGCACAAGTCAGGCAGCATCTATGGAAAGGAATAAACAGTTGATATTTTGTGGTGAGACGGGGCCAGGATTAAAACAGACTTTGATTCTCTGCAGCCAGTATTCTCAATCCCATCTAACATGAAAATAGCCACTCTGCATATTACTACTTTTTAATACATTGTCAGCAGCAAATCCCTTTGCTGGTGTTTCCTACACAAATGCTACAATTTGCTCTGATCTCTTGGTTGAAAGCTACAATCAAGTACTTCATGTTTTATTATATTCTCAAAGGGCAGCTCAATTGCAGGTCTTAGAGAAAAGCGCGATGCAGCTGTATTCTCTCAGCCTTTGACAGAGGAGAGTAGTAAGCACAGAAGAACTTACCCTGCTTAATTGAGATATTCACATTGGCATTATAAAACATCCAAGCATACTTTCACTTGGCTCTCACTAAATCGCAATCAAACTCTTATGAAAATATTTGCAGATTATTGAAAAGTGGGACAACAAGATTGCAAATAAATATAACAGAGTGTAACTAACCAACACAATGGGCACCACAAGTAGATCTGAACACTTCCACAACAATGTTTTTTCTGGATATTATTTATATCCAGTTTACAGGGGGAATATTAGGTCTCGTTAAGAATCAGACATATTATTCATACTGATGATATTCTTCTCAGTAATCAATATTGATTATTTTGCAACACTGAAAAAATTATTACTAAAACTGGCGATCATTATTTCTAGACATTAATGATTATATATTAATGGTTGAAATCATTCTGACATTGGCCATCTACTAATGAAAATATGGGACACTGTGTCACTGCACAAGTGAAGCGAAACCTTAACATGCATTACTTTTCTCTCCCCAACTTGTCCTGTGGAAAAGACAGCTCCTGAGGGCACTCTTGGGAGAAAACAGACTGAAGTTGAAGTAGATATTTAGCTCCAGGTATACAGTCCAGTTAGCTTCCCTTTCTAAGTCAATGCAACATTGGTTGTGGTGTTTGTGGTCTCAATTAAGTTTCAACACATAGACCTTTGTTAAGTTTGTTTTTTAAATATACAGTATAATATAATTAAACTATTGGGCAAGCCTCAAAATAAAATACAGGTACATATTTTTAAACATTTGTTCATTGCTGCTTTTAAAATATAGGGAATATCTTAATGGCTTTGTCACAACAATAAATAAAACTTTGTATCAATTGAAGTCACTTTATTAGCTGTGCAAGTTCACACAACCTTTTCCTTTCTGTCTCGTAGACTTATATGCATCTGAAATTAGAAAAGCCAATATAAACTGACCGTTTGTGTTTTATATGTGCTTGCTTATTTATCCTATCAAGCTCACAGCTATGATATACCACAGATGTCATAAACTTTGGTCCAATGGGAGCCTAAATGGATTTTGAGATGTCACTTGCTATAAACAAGATAGCAGGAATGCTATTTCCTTTTCCAACCACGGAATCCTTGTAATGAGTGCCAGAAAGTAAGTTATTCCCATGCTAAGCTATCAGCAGACTAACTTCAAAATGAATGAGTATAGCCCGGGAACAGCAAAAACTCAAGATACACAGACAAATGAAAAAATAGGTCCTTTACACATGAGAAAAGTTAGCCCCTTTACTAAAATACTCATTTTCTTTGGCGTACATCATGTTTTGAATTAGAAAATAACCCCACACTGGGAGTTTGTTCAAACTAAATACTTCTCCGGTTTTATGAAGCTATGAAAATCTACTTCCTATCAGCGCCACTGTAGCCATTAAACACAGAATGCTTATTTCACAAATAAGATCTTGAACTTTAACACTTAACACACATCAACAAAGATAATTGTTCTGCTGGAGACTTAACACACTAATGATTAAAAATTGCAGCCTATGGAGTAAACTCAGATGCAAGGTTCTGTAACAAATGGTTTTCAGACCACAGAATCCACATCTAGCACATGTACAGTGTGTTTGGGAAGCCTTTTGGGCACTTTTTAAAATCTTGATCAAAGTACAAAATATCATTTACTTATCAGCAATGTGGAGGAAACAGAAAATAAATTCTGGTTCATTACGTTATTTGCCAGAATATTGCAATTTACAAAGTTAATAAAAATGAATGCAGTGAAATGCTTGCACAACATCAATGCAGCAGAAAGGGAAGGAAGGAAACTTTAACATGAGAATGCCTTCTGCAGCTTGAGTAAAATTCAAGTAGTATCACTTACCTAAATATGGGTTTTTGTAGGTGTTTTTTCTTGATAGTAACATATTCATCCATTTAAAGGAGAAAATTCTACTCCTCACAGGAAGTTGTTCTGGAACAGCCAGTGAAGAATCTGGAGAGTTGTTCCCAACTAATCCACAGTAGAGAGAAGAGAGATTGGTCTCTTGTGCTGAGGAAGCTTCCCTCTTTAACAAGTGAGCAATAAGGCCATAGAGGCCACATCACACAGGCATGTCTGTGCAGTTCAAAATAACACACTACAAAGCAGGAGTCATGCTAAGGCAAGGGAAGAGTCTCTTATGCGGAGACTAAGAAAAGTCTGACATTTTGCCAGCTGTCATCCAGGTATAAAATCTAACAGATTATTATAACTATACAAAGATTTAATGCTTATCTCAGATAAGATACAGCAGAGAAAAAAATTATTTCGAAGCAGGAAAACTGCAAAGACAGGAAAGCTGTACACAACCAGTCTGGATAACTTTTCTTAAGTAACTATTAATGAATGTTTTAATATTTCCTGGGGGTGCATAGAAGGAAGTTTATCTTGTAACAGCAAGAAAACGCCACAGCCAGAGAAGGATGAAAATTTCTGCACAGCAGACTGAACACATTCCAATAAGAATTTTGGAAATGCTATTATTTAATTATCTGGTTCCTATTCATCATAGCTGATGTGTAGATAGAGCACTTCAACTTAAAAGCACAATTTGGCCAACACAATCTCTCCAGACAAATGATTTGAAGTGCAGCAATGCCAAATGTGTTGGTTCAATTCATAGTTCTACACTTTTACTTCATTTGGAATATTACAATAAATTAAAAAGACTGATGATGGAAGCTAGAAAAGCACATCAAATCAAAATTAAATTGCATTTCTAAAGTATAGTGCGGGGGTGGTGAACTTATGGCACGCAAAAAAAATTTTGAAAACAAGTATGTGTGTCACCATATGCTCCCCTGAGATTCATTTTCCTGCGGGCATACACACTATATACAAGAAACACAATAGAATCAGTGAGGGATCACACCCAACAGGACAAACAGGCAACCAATGTGCAAAAATAAACCACAAACTATGCAAATACAA
The DNA here is from genome assembly GCF_048418815.1 of Hemitrygon akajei. Classification (NCBI taxonomy): domain Eukaryota; kingdom Metazoa; phylum Chordata; class Chondrichthyes; order Myliobatiformes; family Dasyatidae; genus Hemitrygon; species Hemitrygon akajei. Next base: position 164,731,171 of record NC_133128.1, on the reverse strand, counting down.
AAAGAAAGATTTTTAAAAATAAGTAAATAAACAAGCAATAATTATCGAGAACATGAGATGAAGAGTCCTTCAAGTTTCCTATGGTTCAGTGACAGGCGAGTGAAGTTGTTCCCTCTGGTTCGGGATCTTGATGGTTGAGGGGTGGTAGCTGTTCTTGAACTTGGTGGTGTGGGTCCTGGGGCTCCTGTGCCTCCTTTATGATGGCAGCAGTGAGAAGAGAGCATGTCCTGTGTGATGATGGATGCTGTTTTCCTGTGACAGCGTTCCTTATAGATCTGTTCAGTAGTGCGTAAGGCTTCACCCATGATGGACCCGGCCATATCCACTACTTTTTGTGGGATTTTCCATACAAGGCTATTGGTATTTCTATACCAGACTGTGATGCAGCCAGACATATATACTCCCCACCACATACCTATAGAAGTTTGTCAACGTTCTGGATGACATGCAAAATCTTTGCAAAACTCTGAGAAAGTAGAGACGCTGCCAAGCTTTCTTTGTGCTTTCTTCGTAATGGCACATGTGTGCTGAACCTTGGACAGGCCCTCTGAAATGATAATTCTGACAAATTTAAAGTTGCTGACCCTCTCCACTTCTGATCCTCTGATGAGGACTGACTCATGGACCTCCGTTTTTCCCTTCTGAAGTTAATAATTTGCTCCTTAGTCTTGCGGACATTGAGTGAGAGGTTGTTGTTATGGCACCACTCGGCCAGATTTTCAATCTCTCTCCTAACTACTAATTTGTCATCACCTTTGATTCGGCCATCCTTCTTGACAACCATCAGTGATCAAGTTCACTGCTTTTTGAACACAAACACACACAGCGGAAGCTATTTAAAAACTAGTCACTCTAAGCACAATGTTGTGTATAATGGTCAAATAAAAGCACACGACTGACGTTAGGCACATTATCATCATCACCATCATTACGATGTGGGAGATCATGGTCTTTGACTGTGATTGTTCTTGGCAAAGTTTTCTACCAATGTGGTTTGTCGTTGCCTTATTTTGAGTAGTGTCTTTAAAAGATTGGTGACCCCAGCCATTATTAATACTCTTCAGACATTGTCTGCTTGGCGTCAGTGGTCGCATAACCAGGAATTGTGATATGCACCAGCTTCTCATATGACCATCCACCACCTGCTCTCATGGCTTCATGTGACACTGATCCGAGCTGGGGGCTAAGCAGGTGCTACACCTTGCCCAAAGGTGACCTGCAGGCCAGCAGAGGGAAGAAACACCTTACACCTCCTTTGGTAGAGATGTATCTCCATCCTGCACCCAGCTTCCTCTGGTAGGATTGTCTAACACAAAAGATCATAGGTTAAATGTGAGAGCAGGAGGTCCAAAGAGGATCTGAGGGGTACATTTTTCACTCAGAATGGATGGTATAGGGAATGAGCTGCCAGAGGAATTGGTGGAGATTGTAACAATACCTACTGTGCATTGAAATGCCATAATATTACTCAATAATCCATTCTACAGAGCAGGATGTAAAGCTTCATTCAAACCTTCTGCTTATCATGAATATTATGAGCAGTTTTGGGCCTCTTATCAAGAAAGGATGTGCTGGCGTTAGAGATGGTCCAGAGGAGGTTCACAAGGATGGACCCCAGAGTTAATGTCAGACAGCCCACCCTGCAAAAACTCACTTCAGAGAAGTAGCGCCATCAATTTGCAGGAGACTCCCGGGAGAGGTGGGATGTCTGCAATAGAGTGGCTCCTTAGCAGTTAGCCAGCTAGTTTAAATAATTTTAGCTATGCTAATGAATGAATGATGCCTGTTAAACTCCCCTCTCCCTCTTCTGCTCCCCCACTCTCGCAAAAATCGATTTCCGGGATATTGTATATCATTTGCGGGTGTCAAGGAGCCACTATCAATTTGCGGGAGACTCCCGGAACTTCCAGGAGAGGCGGGATGTCTGTAATGTATGAGGAACATTTGATGTCTCTGTACTCACTCGAAGAATAAGGAGGGATCTCATTGGAAATCATCGAATTTGTAATGTGGGAAATGTCAGGAAGATGTTATGAGAATGCAGGGTGACTTGGACAGGTTGGGTGAGTGGGCAACTGTATGGCAGATGCAGTTTAATGTGGATAAATGTGAGGTTATCCACTTTGGTGGCAAGAACAAGAAGGCAGATTACTATCTAAATGGAGTCAAGTTAGGAAAAGGGGAAGTACAACGAGATCTAGGTGTTCTTGTACATCAGTCAATAAAAGCAAGCATGCAGGTACAGCAGGCAGTGAAGAAAGCTAATGGCATGCTGGCCTTTATAACAAGAGGAATTGAGTATAGGAGTAAAGAGGTCCTTCTGCAGCTGTACAGGGCCCTGGTGAGACCCCACTTGGAGGATTGTGTGCAGTTTTGGTCACCAAATTTGAGGAAGGACATTCTTGCTATTGAGGGAGTGCAGCGTAGGTTCTCAAGGTTAATTCCCAGAATGGCGGGACTGTCATATGTTGAAAGATTGGAGTGACTGGGCTTGTATACACTGGAATTTAGAAGGATGAGAGGGGATCTGATTGAGACATATAAGATTATTAAGGGATTGGACACACTGGAGGCAGGAAGCATGTTCCCACTGATGGGTGAGTCCAGAACTAGAGGCCACAGTTTAAGAATAAGGGGTAGGCCATTTAGAACAGAGATGCAGAAAAACTTTTTCACCCAGAGAGTGGTGGATATGTGGAATGCTCTGCCCCAGAAGGCAGTGGAGGCCAAGTCTCTGGATGCATTCAAGAGAGAGTTAGATAGAGCTCTTATAGATAGCGGGGTCAAGGGATATGGGGAGAGGGCAGGAACGGGGTACTGATTGTGTATGATCAGCCATGATCACAGTGAATGGCGGTGCTGGCTAGAAGGGCTGAATGGCCTACTCCTGCACCTACTGTCTATTGTCTATTGAATATTGAAAGACCTAGACAGAGTGGCTGTGCAGAGGAAGTTTCCAATAGATGGTGAGTCTAGGACCAGAGGGCCCTGTCTCATAATAGAAAGATATCCGCTTAGATAGAGGTGAGGAGGAATTTCATTAGTGGTGAACCTATGGAATTCATTGCCACAGATGGCTGTGGAGGCCAAGTCATCTGATATATTTAAAGGTTGATAGGTTATTGATTAATGAGGATGTCAATGGTTATGGGGAGAAGGCAAGAGAATGGGGTTGAACAGGATAATAAAACAGCCATGATAAAATGGTGGAGCAGACTCTAGGCTGAATGGCCTAATTCTTCTCTGATGTGTTATGCTTTTACAGAAGTTCAGGTAATAGAAACTCACTTTTACATAATTCATGAACTGATGTCCAAACTTCTGTGCTGCAGAATGAAATTTGTTGTTGAAATCATTATCCATGCTTCTCTCATTTAGAATCATAGAAAAGTACAGCAGGGAAACAGGCTCATCTCATTTATACCAAGCCATTTAAGCTGCCTACTCCCATCAACCTGTACCCAGACCATAACCATCCATAACCCTACTATCCATGTACCTATCCAGACTTCAATTAAACATTGAAATAGAGTTTGTATCCACCACCTACACAGGAAGTTCATTTCACGCTGTCACCACCCTCTGAGTGAAGAAGTTCCCCCTCATGTTCCCCCTAAACTTTTCACTTTTCACCCTTAACCCATTACCTCTGGTTGTAGTTCCACCCAACCTCAGTGGAAAGCTTTAAGCTCCACTGAGAATCTGTCCATTCTGTTCAGAATCAGCTGTTTGACTTAGAAACAGGCCCTTTAACCCATCGTATCTTTGCTGACCATCAATTCTATCTACACTAATCCATGTGTCACACTGTCCTGTTCAACCAAGTTCCTGCTGAGAGGCTTTCTCCCAGGGCTGAAATGACTATAATGGGAAGGCACAGTTTTAAGGTGCTTGGAAATAGATACAGAGGAGATGTCAGGGGTAAGTTTTTTTAAGCAGAGAGTGGTGAGTGTGTGGAACGAGTTGCTGGAGGCGGATACGATAGGGTCTTTTAAGAGCCTCCTGGACAGGTACATGGAGCTCACAAAAATAGAGGGCTATGGGTAACCCTAGGTAATTTCTAAGGTGACATACTCGGCACAGCTTTGTGGGCTGAAGGGCCTGTATTGTGCTGTAGGTTTTCTATGTGGCCTGCATTGTTGCCCGCCCATAATAAAAAGATACATGATGATCCTCGAGGTACTCAGCAGGCCAGGCGGCATTTATGGGAGAACCAAAACGTTGATTATCTTCTCTTTTCCATAGATCATCGGGGTCTCTCTTCCCACCATTACAGACATTTACACTACACACTGCATCCCCAAAGCAAACAGCATTATGAAGGACCCCACTCACCCCTCATACAAACTCTTCTCCCTCCTGCCATCTAGGAAAAGGCACAGGAGCATTCAGGCTCTCACAAACAGACTATGTAACAGTTTCTTCCCCCAAACCATCAGACTCCTCAATACCCAGAGTCTGGACTGACACCAACTTACTGCCCTCTACTGTGCCTATTGTCTTGTTTATTATTTGTTGTAATGCCTGCACTGTTTTGTACACTTTGTGCGGTCCTGGGTAGGTCTGTAGTCCAGTGTAGTTTTTTGTTTTTACATAGTTCAGTGTAGTTTTTGTACTGTTTCATGTAGCACCATGGTCCTGAAAAACGTTGTCTCATTTTTCCTGTGTACAGTACCAGTAGTTATGGTCGAAATGACAATAAAAAGTGACTTGACTTGACTTGGGATGCCCCCTGGCCTGCTGAGTTCCTCCAGCGATTTGTATGTGTTGCTTTGGATTTGCAGCATCTGCAGTTTTTCTCGTTTACATGAACATCTTAACTGCCAAATGAAGCAGCGAATGAATTTTTACAACCTAAGTTTAGAGAGATGTTTTCACAGGAAACATGTCATGCTGGCATGTCATGCTTATTGCGAGAACAAGTGACTTTGGATGATACGTTTTGAAATCATTGCAAACACGTCAGTATTTAGATAGTAATTGGTCACAATTACAATAATTTAGAAATGATGTTATTTTTCCAATTGCTTTATTAGAAGAATACTATTAATAATTTTAACAGGTTTTCTAAAATGCTTCATTTAATCCAATCTGTCTCTGTTATACTTTTATTACTAGTAAAACAATTAATATACATAAATAAGCAACAGGACTCATCCTTTTTCCTCAATGAAGTCTATTAGTATTATTACTAATTCACTGATCAGTGATAATCTCTGTTCACTATTACCATGACACCAGAGAGAATTTTTTTTTAGGAAGACTATCGCCAATATGACCACAAGCTCTCATAAGTTTCAGCACCCCTGGATGTATCAAGTCACTTCCAGAGGTTATGTCAAACATACAAGAGGATATTAGGATAGATAAATTCTCTTATATGAGAAAAAGCAAGCTACAGGGGCAGAAACGTTTTGAAGAGGGAGCTTACAAATAAGAGGTAAAGTAATAGCCTTCAGCTGAGGAACAATAAAAAGCCTTTCATATGTACATTCCCCCTCATCCACATTTACCTCAAGCAACTATATTCATGACATTGCAATTCAGTGAAGTGTTATCTCCCTACAAGCAGAACTGATCTGCAAATTCACTGATAAACATGGGAAATTCAAAAGGTCTCTTGAACCATGGGTTTGTTGGAAAACAGCAACTTAACTTAGGCTACATCCACACTAGACCGGATAATTTTGAAAATGCCGGTTTCGATTAAAAATGATAGGCGTCCACACAATTGTGTGGACGCCTAAAATATCTCTATCCATTTTGAAACGGAGATTTTGGTGAATCTCCTCCTACTGCGCATGCACAGAACACATCTACCGAAAAAAGCCACATGTTTAGTGTCGAACCTCGCTGTAAAAGTGCGCATTTGTGTAGTTACAGACTAGAAAAACTTAAACGACGAGCAACTGTTGGCTTTCGCACAGGAGAACTTAAAAGTTAAAAAAAAAACAAATACTGGAGCATACGGAGGCAACCGACAGGGAGTTCACGGACAGATTGACCCGGCTGACGACGAACATTGAAAAACTGACCAACTCTGTTGCATTAATAAAGCACCTTGTTAACTGTATAAAACATGTCTGCATCAGTGTTATCTTGTATTTCCATACAATGTTACAGCAGGCTGTTAGACATCTATTGTCAGAGAAGTACTTGCATAAATAGGTAAACCACCTTCATATGAGCAAGGACAGAAAACAGGGCAAAGTGAGTATACTTATTTATTCAGTAAGTTATGGGTCAAAGTATTTGGTGAGTACATTTCTAACTCATCTGGCTTCAGTCTCATTGCCGTCTGTTCTGAAATTGTTAGGTTGCATTCAAGAAAACAATGAAATAACACGCTGCCATCTGATAGTGTTTTCAGATTCCTCCAGTTACCCCATCCACACTGATCTGCCCGAGCAGCATTTTCAAAAATACCCACCCTGGAAAGCGTTTCTGAAAAGCTCCGGTTTCAGGGGACAAAAATGCCATTTTAGTGTGGACGGAGGGTAAAAACGAAGAGAAAAAGCTTCGGTTACGGATTTATCCAGTGTAGTGTGGACGTAGCCTTAAGTTTGGTCATGGTAAGTAATGTACATTTTTTAAAAATTAAGTTGCATGCATATTTAAAGGGAGATTCCATCAATGTATCTGACTGTCAGTTTTTCAAAAGTACTGATCCCTATCAGTTCTCCAGATAAACACTTGTGAGGGATGCCACAGGGTTTATGGAACATATGGAGCATCTAGGACAGACAGCAGAGGAACAAGCCCTTTTGCCACATGATGATTCTGCTGAACATGATGTCGAACTAAACTACATTTCTTCTGCCTGAACGTGATCCACATTCCTCTTCCCTGAATATTTTACGTGTCTGTCCCAAATACCACTATTGTAACTGCTTCTACCATTAGACCTTTCTAGGCACCGGTAATTCTATGTGAAATCAAATTTGCCCTGCACATCTCCTTTAGCTTCCTTCCAGCCACCTTTTCGTCATTCATTGCCGGCCATCTAAAGTAGAGACAGCGTCACTCTGCTGGACACGAATTGAAATCTTATGTTGGAACGTCCAGCCTTTACTGAGTTAGAAAGAGAACAGCATTGAAAATTAACTTAGGATCATAAACAAATAATATCAATTAGGTTAAAAGCTATCCTCAACAGGACAAGGCCATTTAAGCACTAACAAAATAATTAATAGGGATCAGTGCCAGCAACAACATCTTGTGGCTTCCCCATTGATCACATGTTCAAGTAGATCAGTCAGGAATACTCTGCTGCAAGAATAGAAAGGAGTCTGGATATCCTGCATCCCTCACAAACCCTTTCCTATCTATTTTACACAAGTCTCTGATGGATTATTTTCCACTTGCCTAGATAGGTGAAGCTCCAGCCACACGTTTTGTTAAGTAACATTCAGGATAATTAAATCAATTGGTGGGTATTCAACCCTTCATTCTAAATATTCAGTCCCTCTGCGACAGGCACCCAGTGGTGCCACCTACACAATACAATACAGCATCTCACCGAAGCTACTCAAAAAGGACAGGGAGCGAGGCAAAAGAGGTGGGGGTGTGGCACTGTTGATCAGAGATAGTGCCACGGCTGTAGAAAAGCTGACGCCATTGAGGGATTGTCTACGGAGTCTCTGTGGGTGGAGGTTAGGAACAGAAAGGGGTCAATAACTCTACTGGGTGTTTTTTTATAGGCTGCCCAATAGTAACAGGGATATCGAGGAGCAGATAGGGAAACAGATCCTGGAAAGGTGTAATAATAACAGAGTTGTCGTGATGGGAGATTTTAATTTCCCAAATATCGATTGACAACTCCCTAGAGCAGGGGGTTAAGATGGGGTTGTGTTTGTTAGGTGTGTTCAGGAAGGTTTCTTGACACAATACGTAGATAAGCCTACAAGAGGAGAGACTGTACTTCATTTGGTAGTGGGAAATGAACCTGGTCAGGTGTCAGATCTCACAGTGGAAGAGTATTTTAGAGATAGCGATCATAATTCTATCTCAATAGCATTTGAGAAAGATAGAAACAGACAAGTAAAAAAAAAGTGTTTAATTGGAGAAAGGGGAATTATGAGGCTATCGAGCAGGAAATTGGAAGCTTAAATTGGGAACAGATGGTCTCAGGGAAAAGTATGGAAGAAATATGGCAAATGCTCAGGGGATATTTGTGTGGAGTTCTGCATAGGCGCATTCCAATGATACAGGGAAGTTATGGTAGGGTACAGGAACCGTGGTGTACAAAGGCTGTAATAAATCTAGTCAAGAAGAAAAGAAAACCTTACAAAAGGTTTAGAGAGTTAGGTAATGTTAGAGATCTAGAAGAGTATAAGGCTAGCAGGAAGGAGCTTAAAAAGGAAATTAGGAGAGCCAGAAGGGGCCATGAGAAGGTTTTGGCGGGCAGGATTAAAGAAAACCCCAAGGCATTCTACAAGTATGTGAAGACCAAGAGAATAAGACGTGAAAGAATAGGACCTATCAAGTGTGACAGTGGGGAAGTTTATGCGGAACTGGAGGAAATAGCAGGGGTACTTAATGAATACTTAACTTCAGTATTCACTATGGAAAAGGATCTTGGCGATTGTAGTGCTGACTTGCAGCAGACTGAAAAACTTGAGCATGTAGATATTAAGAAAGAGGATGTGCTGGACCTTTTGGAAAGCATCGAGTTGGATAAATCACTGCGACTGGATGAAATGTACCCCAGGCTACTGTGGGAGGCAAGGGAGGAGATTGCTGAGCCTCTGGCGATGATCTTTGCATCTTCAATGGGGACGGGAGAGGTTCCAGAGAACTGGAGGGATGCAGATGTTGTTCCTTTATTCAAGAAAGGGAGTAGGGATAGCCCGGTGGTTGGTAAGTTGATGGAGAAGATCCTGACAGGAAGGATTTAAGAACATTTGGAGAGGTATAATATGATTAGGAGTAGTCAGCATGGCTTTGTAAAGGGCATGTCGTGCCTTATGAGCCTGATTGAATTTTTTGAGTATATGACTAACCACATTGATGAAGGAAGAGCAGTAGATGTAGTGTATATGGATATATGTATATAGGGCATTTGATAAGGTATCCCATGCAACGCTTATTGAGAAAGTAAGGAAGCATGGGATCCAAGGGGATATTGCTTTGTGGATCCAGAATTGGCTTGCCCACAGAAGGCAAAGAGTGGATGGGTCATATTCTGCATGGAGGTCGGTGATCAGTGGTGGTGCATCAGGGATCTGTTCTGGGACCCTTACTCATCGTGATTTTTATAAATAGCCTGGATGAAGAAGTGGAGGGATGGGTTAGTAAGTTTGCTGATGACACAAATGTTGGAGTTGTTGTGGATAGTGTGGAGGGCTGTCAGAGATTACAGCAGAACATTGATAGGATGCAAAACTGGACTGAGAAGTGGCAGATGGAGTTCAATCCAGATAAGTGTGAAGTGGTTCATTTTGGTAGGTCAAATATGATGGCAGAACATAGTATTAATCGTAAGACTCTTGGCAGTGTGGTGGATCAGAGGGATCTTGGGGTCCGAGTCCATAGGACAATCAAAGCAGCTATGCAGGTTGACTCTGTGGTTAAGACGACATTCAGTGTACTGGCCTTCATTAATCGTGGGATTGAGTTTAGGAGCCAAGAGGTAATGTTGCAGCTATATACGACCCTGGTCAGACCCCACTTGGAGTACTGTGCTCAGTTCTGGTCGCCTCACTACAAGAAGGATGTGGAAACCATAGAAAGGGTGCAGAGGATATTTACAAGGATGTTGCCTGGATTGGGGACCATGCCTTATGAGAATAGGTTGAGTGAACTCAGCCTTTTCTCCTTGGGGCAATGGAGGATGAGAGGTGACCTGATAGAGGTGTATAAGATGATGAGGCATTGATTGTGGATAGTCAGAGGCTTTTTCCCAGGGCTGAAATGGTTGCCACAAGAGTACACAGGTTTAAGGTGCTGGGGAGTTGGTACAGAGGAGATGTCAAGGGTAAGTTTTTTACTCAGAGAGTGGTGAGTGCATGGAATGGACTGCCAGCAACGGTGGTGGAGGCGGATACGATAGGGTCTTTTAAGAGACTTTTATATAGGTACATGGATCTTAGAAAAGTAGAGGGCTATGGGGAAGTCTAGTAATTCCTAAGGTAAGGACATATTTGGCACAACTTTGTGGGCCGAAGGGCCTGTAATGTGCTGTAGGTTTTCTGTGTTTCTTAGTATCTTCCAAAGTTGCAATCACTATCACCTAGAATGATTAAAAGTAACAAACACATGGAAGCAGGACTGTTACACAAGAGATCCTGCAGACGCTGGAAATCCAGAGCAACAGACAGAAAATGCTGGAGGAACTTGGTAGGTCAAGCAGCATCTATAGAAATGAATTAACAGTCATCAGTCCTGATGGAGAGTGTCTGCCTGAAACGTCGACTATTTATTCATTTCCATAGATGAAACATGATGTACTTAGTTTCTCCAGCATTCTGTGTTTGTTGCTGCCTGTAGGATTTCTGCCATGGAAGCATAACATCACTCATACATCACCTCTGTATCTACATATTGAACTCCTCATCCAACAAGCAGCTCTATCACACAGGCAACAGCCGTTCAAGAAGAAACTTCACCTTCTCAAGAACATAAATCGATAAACCTTGAAGAAAACATTGCCAGCATTACCCTCATCATCTAAGTGAAATACAACACTCTTTTCTGTTCCTTGGTGGCCTGCAAACCCTTTTGGAGAGCAAGTGCAGGGATTTAGCTGACAAGACAATAGTAGTAACTTCCATGCTGAGATAGGCTTCTAACTCTCATGGTATACTCCCGTAGTTGGCAGAGTGAAGTTCCAGATAGATGCTAGTGCCTATTGAACTCTAGCTTAGCAATGTAAGGAGAGCAAGAGTGATGACCGAAAGAAAACAGATATATTAATACACTGCACTAAATTGGTGCAAGAGATTAGCGGAATGCTGGTAACTGCCTCTAACGCCCTCAAAGCTGTTAGGAGAGTTAGTCAAAAGAAATTTGTGAATATGAATGTAAAAGGATTTCACAAACTCTCCAGCCCTGCTGACGGGAGTGCTGTAGATTTTGTCATCCACTAAATTAATTAATCAATCTCTGATATTCAGGATACTGCTGATTTCCCTCACTACACCTCAGTAAGTAAATGGTTAAGAGTGTTTTTGACTTTCTCATTTGTAATTTGAACTGGAATTTCAAGAAGAATTATTGATAAAACTCCAATAACCTCCTATCCAATTATTCAGAAATCCCAACAAGTTGATAGTTGGCATGTTCCCTTTCAAGTCATCTGTTCCTACCCTGCCCCCCCCCCGACCATTTCCATTCCCTGTGCCCCAGTTCCCAAGTTTCCAAGTTCACCATTCTCCCTTTCGACTCACTGTAGTACTGCTTATCACGCTCCCTTTAGTGCCTCAGTGGGACTCTGGTTCCCAAACTCCCTTTAAACTCACCGGAGCTCTCTTTCAACTTATCAGAGTCACATTTTTTATGCTCCTTTTAAATTTACTAGGTTTCACTGGAAAGCTTAATTATAATATTGTGTAGGTCTAAAAAAGGCCATGCTTGTGTATTAATAGAAATAACATCCAATAACCCAGAAAATCTACCAAGCTGACACCTCCAAAGTACCAAGGAAATTGGATGGCAGCAGTGTTACTCTATCCAAAATCAAAATATTATAGATACTGGAAATCCAATGCCAACAAAAAAAAAGTACCAGAAACATTCAATAGATCAGGCAGCATGGGGGTAGGAAAAGAAGAGTTAGCATTGCTGTCAAAGAACTGAAGGCAATCTGAAACACTAACGGTGTTTCAGTCTACATAGATACAGCATAACCGGCTGAGATTTTCCACCATTCCTTTTGAAAGATTAAGTTTTAGCTTTCTTTGACACATGTACACTGAAGCATTGAAACACGGAGTGAATGCCTCGTTTGCATCAAATCTGATCAAAGAGGATTGTGATGGAGGCAGCCCACAAGTGTCACCACGCTTACAGTGCCAACATAGCGTGCCCACAACCTGGTAATGCTAACCGTACATCTTTGGAAATGGGGAGAAACCTAAAGCACCCAGATGAAATCCACGTGGTCACAGGGAGAATGTACAAATTTGTGACAGACAGCATCAGGAATCGAACCCTGATCGTAACTGTCGGAGCTGTAAAGCAATTGCACTAACTGCTATGCTACCATGCTGCTTGTGTTTGTTTACTTCTCAACAATTAAAAGGTATGTTGGATAAAGGGTATAAGAAAGGGTATGCTGTCCAGACTGGGACCACAGGCCTTCAAAGTGGTTAAATCCTGCTAAGTATTAAGTCGATGAGCAAGTCAGTTCAGTGAAAAGCAATTAAGGATTGATAATAAATGCCAGCTTCCCCATTGTGGTTGACATCTCAATCAATAAAAAAATGCATAAATCAGTAAGAGCCATTAATATTAGTACAGAGAGAATACATCAAATTTAACAAGAACTTGCATTACTCTGGGAAAAAATACATAAGTGATGACCAAACAACAACTTATTGTTCTAAATGAGGTTTTCAGTATCAATGAACAAAATAAGCCTTGAAAATATTCCACAAAATATAAGGCATTTTAAAATAATCATTGTAGGTACATTTGTTGGCTGATATGATAATATCAAATAATCAACAGTTGTAGCCTTTTAGATATCTGATGACAATTAGGTAGAAAGGAAAAAGCAGCACGGAAGCTTAGCGGTTAGCGCAACACTTTACAGTACCAGTGACAGGGTTCCCATCACTACCTGCAAGGAGTTTGTATGTTCTCCCTGTGACCACGTGGCTTTCCTTCGGGCGCTCCAGTTTTCTCCCACAGTCCAAAGACAGCATTGTTATGTTCACTGGTCATTGTTAATTGTCCTGTGATTAAGCTAGGGTTAAATTGAGGGTTGCTGGGTGGCATGGCTCGAAGGGCTGAAAGGGCCTAGTCCATGCAGAACCAAACAAAACTTAGTACAATAAATTCACATTGCCTTGTTTGCTGATAATACACTGCAATGCATTCTGATATTCTGATTACGGTAAAACCTTGAATAATATTTTTGTAAAGAGGCAGAGATATGAAGTAAACAGGAATTTGCCATGATCATTATTAAGTGTATGGCATGTTCTCACTTAATCCTGAGTTTCCACATCAAAGAATGGAAAAACATTGAATTTCACTTGAATGGCTGCTCCCTAGTTTTGCCATGATGCAGGCTCAACCATATATTGCGTCAGTAAAGTCACGGTGGGAAAACTACAGCATTTCCAGGAAATAGCTGTAAATATATATTTTATATCTGATGAACTACATCTAGAATGAGATAAACACAGATGAAAGGTCATTGAAACAGTGAAATTATACAGCATTTACCAGACCAGAACTTCAAATGTTGGGAATACAAGTGCAAGTAAATTAGTCTGTTTGTGTAATAAGAACTTTTGACTTTCAATCCATGTATAAACAGATCATTCACAAACAGTTATCGGTATGTGCCCTATTTAAAATTTCCATATTCTATTACTTCAGCTGTGATACATTTTCTGCTATCTCAGTTCGCCTTGATTACTATCGGACTGCAACTTCTTGCAATCATACACTTCAGAGGAAAATATAAAACTGGTAGCTTTTAGCTTCAGAAGGGGGTATAAAAATGAACACAAACATTTGCAAATTAGTCCTTGGATTATCACATACCATTAGATCTGGTTAAATTCTGCTGCGAATACCATATGTGCATGGATATGTTCATGGGCATGAACCTGTTAATCATTGGACGATTTGCCTCATTAGTAGATGAACTTTACCAGCTAGATATATAACAGAGACTTTTAAGTCCAGGATCATCAGGTGGTGGGAGTTGCTAGTCATGGTGGTGATTGTGAGACAGAATGGGGGGGAAGTCTGGTCAGTTTTCAAACCAACCCTAGTTGCTGTGCAAACATGTAAACTGCCAGCCATTAATGGGAGTCAAGGGCATATATAGTTTGGCCACTGTCTACCATTTACAAAATATTATGCCATTACTCATCTTGGCTACTCTGAAAGCATTTCCCAATTTGTAATCTCCAAACACTGCAAGGAACCACCACCATTAGACAGTTACTCTCCAACTCACAGAGTATCAGAGATCCTTTCAGTGCAATTGCTCTGGAGGTTATCTTCATCAGATTTACAGAAGGTATTCAAAGAAGATGGACCATGACCACTTTTTCAAGGGCAATAAGGGCAATTGACAACTTTTTCCAAAGGTGATAGGGTAGGCTGATAAATATTAACCCCATTCTGTAAGGGAAGAATGAACTGAAAATCAAATTTAATGCTCATTCATCTCCTTGAAAAGGCACAATAGCAAACTGATTCTAATAGTTATTTGGAGAATATAGATATAACTGCTTTTTAATTGCAGCTTTGAATCTTATATGTCAGACTGAAGTAATGGGAAGCACAAAAGGCTGCAGATGCCAGAATCTGAAGCAATAAACAAGTTTTTGGACACACAAAATGCAGTCCTGATGAAGGGTCTCGAGCCAAAATGTGAACTTTTCCATAGATGCTGCCTGGCCTGCTGAGTTCCTCCAGCATTTTGTGTTTATTACTTCAATTTCCAGCACCTGCAGATTTTCTTTCGCTTGGTAAGAATCTGCTGGATGAGCTCAGCAGATCAAGTAGCATCTGCATTAGGACTCAAGGTTGTGAGGCAAGTTGCTTGGGAACGTGACTTGTCAAGTTATAATCATATCTGGGAGCCGAAAGAAAGCCATAGAAAACTAATCCAAGTGAATCTGTGTACACTCTATTTCCTGATGTGCCTCTACTACCAAAAACAACCAACTTTTCAAATAGTGGTGAGTTGCAGTAGGAAGAGAATTTTAGCCTACTCTTCATTATTACCCCTTCACCTTCCCTATTCCTACCAGAATAAGTCTACGATTAAGCAATTGTATCTGGAGACTACAATGACTTAATAAGTAGTCATCTGAAAATGTCAGTCTTAATATCACTACTTTGCCCACCAACTCCACCTCCATCCCTGTCTCTCTCTTTTCTCCCATACTTTAAATTTAAGGGGAATGTTATCACTGTACTCATCCCTGATGCAACAGATACTGCACTGGTCTTGGCACCGACGCTATCCCAGAAAACTTTATCATTACTACTGAACCTCTGATCTTGGTGATGCCTGGCCAATCCAGGAAATCTCCTTTCTATTCTCTGTAGAAACTCCAGCTATCCTGGGGTAAATATAAGTGGGTGATATTTAATCTCTAGCACCTATGCCCTTGCCTTTTTGACCAGATATTCCCAAAATAAGAAAATGCTATTACTGGTTACAGTCACATCTGCAGGAAGAGTAAGAGGCAACAGAGGCTATACCAACAAAGCCCGATGCCTGAACAGTAAAAACAGTTTGTGGGACATGTGTACAGAAATAGACCACTATTTCAATGTCCCAGGGTATAATAAAAGAAACAAGGGCTCTGTAAGTGGACAAGATGTGAAAAGATAGAGGGAGGTGTACATTTGCTAAGTTTAACCAAGTCTTTTCTTCTCTGACATACCCCCTCCCTTGGTTTTTAACTATCCACAAGCCTATAATATTTGTTGGTAGACTCCAACTGTTTGGTTCTTTACCCAAAGCATTTGGAAAATAGTCTGTGCTGTTGATTAAAACAAAATACATCAGTACACTTCAACTTTATAAACAAAGAGTCGCTATAATTGGAAACAGAGGTTTGAAGGACTGGTTCGCTAATATACAGCGTTTAATATTAGTACTTTATTAGGACACTTTAAAGTTTAAAGAGATACAAGTGGGGGAATTTGTATTTTCCCCACATAAAATATAACCCCACTGTAAATGAGTAATTCCACTGTCTTCCCAAATAAATTGAAACCCAATGTATTCCAACTTTATTGTAACTCCTGAAATACTGTTTAACATTCTGTAGCACGATTCAGAATTATTACTTTGTAATACATTAAACATGTGTCATTTGTTGACACATAAATCACATAGGAGAGAGAAAATTACTGAAAGTCAGTTTATTCAGGCTAAAGGAGAATGGGTAGTATGGAACTCAGTGGCAGCTCTAACAGGAAGCTCCAAAGTCCAAAGGAGAAGACAGAGAGACTCTACTTAAAAGTAAGACCTGCTATCCACAGAACATTATAGTTAGGAAAGAATGAACTGGTCAATAACCAGACAGGTGGGCAACTGTGACAGAAGTTAGAGTTAGAGGATTATGTGTCATTCATCAGAAGACATGCCTCATCAAATCATCAATGAGTTAATCTTCAAGACAACCTTTGAAGATTGTACACAGAGCTCAACTTGTGCACGGAGAAGGAGGGAAAATAAAAGGATTTTGTCAAATTAGTGGTTACATTGAACCTTACTGAAATCTTTTATCCACAAGTAAAACTTTATTACCTCAAGATAAGGAAGCCTTTCACTAAATCCCTTGTCAGGGTTTTTGCACACTTGGCAGTAATTCAATTTCCAGCTCATTGTAAACATAGCAGGCAGGCGGAAAGACAAGTCCTCCATACAGTATTCTCAGGATTGACCATGTACTTAGCTGAAGTAATACACAAATATCAAAACCAAATATCAGTTTACAGAAAATAACAAACCAGAATTCAAGCAATTAATCTCCCTTATTGCAACACATTTATAAGAAATGTCAGGTTTCCCCTAGTGTTGCTCAGTTCCATAATTAGCTTGTGTTTGTCAAGAAGTTCTTATGGCTAATACTCAAATCATCTGTCATTTCAACTGTATATTGTGATATAAAAATTCCATATCCCTCTATCCATTTTCAGGCACAAATCATCCAGAAAATATGATTCACACATCATGTGCAGAAAATGCAGTGGCTGCCATGTTACGTGAAGCTGGAAAATATATTAATGTGCAGTCCCTGATTCAGGTTTTACCAGGATTTCATTTGCATGATATGGTAGAACTTCCACTTCCCTGAGATCATCACTTGCCTAGAGGTTACACTACAAGGTTTATTCCAGCTGTAGGGCTAATGCCTACCTCATTGTTGTGGCTCAGCCCAGTGTAGAGTCTCTCACAGCATAAATGGCCAGTCCACATAAAGGCTCTGTCTACTAATCAGGCCAGCTTCAGGCTCACCAGCTATCAAAATGGTCATTTTTTAAAAGTTTTATTTAAATCTCTTTGAATCTAACAAACTTTCATTGAACCAGTTAAAATTACAGGAAGTTGTTAATGTAATGAATGAAATTTAAAAATTAAAAGTAAACGTGCACACTTTAAAACATCTAAAATATCTTAAATAGATCAAGTAAGAAGATCCACATACATTTCCCCCTCTTTCCTTGCACAAAGTTAACCTGATGCAGCCTCGTGTCTGAGAAAAGACCAAAAAACTGTAAGACGTAGGAATTCGACCATTTGGCCCATCAAGCCTGCTCCGCCACTCCATCAAGGCTGATTCACTATATCTCAATCCCATTCTACTGCCTTCTCCCTGTAACCTTTCACCACCTGACTAATCAAGAACCTCTCAACTTAACATTTAAATATACTCAATGACTTGGCAATGAATTCCACAGATTCACCACCCTCTGGCTATAAAAAATTTTTCTCATCTCTGTTCTAAGTGGACATCCCTCTATTAAGGCTGTGCCCTCTGGTCTTAGACTCATGCATTATAGAAAACATCCTCTCATAGCCACTCTATCTAGGCCTTTCAATGTTCAATAGGTTCAAAGACACTCCTTATTTTTGTAAATTCCAGCGAGTACAGGCACAGAGCTATTAAACGTTCCTCATACATTAATCCATTCATTCCTGGAATAATTTTCGTGCACCTCCTCTGGAGCCTCTCCGATGCCAGCACACCTTCTCTGAGCTAAGGGGCCCAAAATTGTTCACAATATTCCAAGTGCAGTCTGACCAATCACTGATAAAGCCTCTGCATCACTTTCTTGTTCTTATATTCTCATTCTCTTGAAATGGATACCAACGTTGCATTTGCCTTCCTTATCAGTGACTCAACTTGCAAGTTAACCTAAAGGAATCTTACACAAGGACTCATAAGTCCCTTTGCACCTCTGAATTTTGAATTTTCTCCCCATTTAGAATATAGTCTATGCCTTTATTCCTTCTACCAAAGTGCATGGCCATACATTTCTCGACATTATATTCCATATGCCACTTTTTGCCCATTCTCCCAATCTGTCCAAGTCCTTCTGCAGACTCCCTGCTTCCTCAACACTACCTGCCCCTCCACCTATCTTTCTATCATTCACAAACTTGGCCACAAAGCCATCAATTCTGTCATCCAAATTATTCAGATACAGCATGAAAAGAACACAATGCAGAACACCACTAATCACTGGCAGGCAACCAGAAAAGGGCCCTGTTGATCCAATCTTTGCCTCCTGCCAGTTAGCCAGACTTCTATCCATGCTAGTGTATTTTCTATAATACCATGGCTCTTAGCTTGTTAAGCAGCTTCATTTGTGGCACCTCGTCAAAATCCAAGTACACAACATCCACCGGTTATCCTTTGTCTATCCTGCTTGTTATTTCTTCAAAGAATACCAACAGATTTGTCAGGCAACTAAGGAAACTATCCTGATTTTGGCCTATTTTATCATGTGCCTCCATGTACCTCGAAACCTGATCCCAAGCCATCCCAACCACAATCTATTCCAGCTTCTACCATCTGGGAAGTAGTACTGCAGCATAAAAGCCAGGACCAACAGGCTCCGGGACAGTTTCTTCCACCAGACCATCAGACTGATGAACTCATGCTGACTTGAGTGTACTCTATATTACATTGACTGTTCTATTTATTATAAATTATTATAAATTACTATGGTTGCACACCTAGATGCAGACATCACGTAAAGATCTTTACTCCTCATGTATGTGAAGAATTTAAGACATAAGGTCAATTCAATTCAATTGGCCTATAATTTCCTTTCTTCTCCTTCCCTGCCTTCTTAAAGTACAGAGTGACATTTGCAAATTTCCAGTATTCTGGAACCATTGCAGAATCTAGTGATTCTTGAATGATCATTACTAATGCCTCCACGATCTCTTTGCCTATCTCTTTCAGAACCCTGGGATGCAGTACATCTGGTCCAGGTGATTTATCTACCTTCTGACTTTTCAACTAACCCAAGCACTTGTTCCTTACTAATAGCAACTACACTCCACTTCTCCCCTCCAACACTCTCGAACTTCTGGCATACTGTCTTCCACAGTGAAGGCTAATGCAAACTACTTATTAAGTTCATCTGCTATTTCTTCATCCCAACCTCATCTTGCCATTACTTCCTCTCCAGTATAACTTTCAAGCAGGTCAGTACCCATTCTCACCTCTCTGTTACTCTTTATATATCTGGAAAAAAAATCTTTATTCTCTTTTATATTATTGGCTTATCTCATATTTCATCTTTTGTCACCTTAAGGCCTTCTTAGTTTCCTTCTACTGGTTTTTAAAGGTTTTCCAATCCTCTAACTTACCACTAACTTTCACTATATTATATGCCATCTCTTTTGCTTTTAGATTGTCTTTGACTTCCCTTGTCAGCCTCCCTTTAGAATAGTTCTACTTTGGGATGTGTCTATCCTGTGCCATCCAAATTGCCCTGAGCAACTCCAGCCATTGTTGCTCTGCCATCATCCCTGCTAGTGTCCCCTTCCAATCAACTATGGTCAGCATCTCTCCCATAGTTCTGTAATTCCCTTTACTCCACCATAATACTGATACAAATGACTTTATCTTCTCCCTCTCAAACTGTAAGGTGAATTCTGTCATTTTATGATCACCACCTAAGGGTCCCTTTACCTTAACTTTCTTAATCAAATCTGGTTCATTATAGAACACCCAATCCAGAATTGCCTTTCCCCTAGTGGGGTCTATCACAAGCTGCTCTAAAAAGCCATCTTGTAGGCATTCTAAAAAGTCCCTCTTTTGGGATCCAGTGCCTACCTAATTTTCCCAATCTACCAATATACTGGAATCTCCCATGATTATTGTAGCATTATCCTTTTTACATGCCTTTTCTATCTCCCATTTTAACTTCTATCCCACATCCTAGCTACTGTTCGGAAACCTGTATATAACTCCCATCAGAGTCTTCTGGCTTTTGCAGTTTCTTAACTCTAATCACAAGGATTCTACATCTTCTGATCCTATATCACCCTTTTCTAAGGATTTGATTTCAGTTTTTACCAACAGGTCCACCCCACCCTCTCTGCCTGTCTACCCGTCCTTTCCATACAATGTGTATCCTTGGATGTTAAGCTCCCAACAGTGATCTTCTTTCAGTCATGGGAGATAGTCATGGAGGCACTGTGATGCCCACATCATACCTACCAATCTCTAACTACAATACCTTATTCCGTATACTGCATGCATTCAAATATAACACATTCAGCCTTGTATTCATCACTCTTTCCTATTTTGCTCTTACGTTACATTACAACTCACCACACTGACTGTAATTTTCCCCTATGATCCACATGTCCTCGCTCACAGGTTCACCACACACTACACCTACTTGTATACCAACCGCCTTATTCTCAGCCCTATCACTCTGGTTCCCACCCACTGCTAAACTAGTTTAAACCTTCCCCAACAGCTCTAGAAAACTGCCAAAAGGATGATGGTCCCCATCTGTTTCAGGAACTTGAACCCGAGGACAGAAGCTTGCATTGTTTGGCTGCTCCAAATCCACCTGCACAGTGCAAATGCCCCAGGGCCAGCCATCAGCTGCATGGTAACATCCCAGTTACAAGCAGAAGTGCTGACAGAAGATGAAATTACTCAAACTCGCAGTACTGCCAGGAAGAATGGATCTTTCAATGCTGCCATTGAAAATGGAGGCACCTCTTTCTCCTTTTAAAGGAAGAGGGAGAGCCTGTGATATGTCATCTACTGGGTGAAACGTAAAGTCTTTGGGGTCTATGTCTTTGCTATTGCTTTGCTCACACTTAAGTGCTCGGTGGCGGGTGTCAATGCTTTTTTTGCCCATGGGGGGAAGGGGGATTGTCGCTTGCTGCCACTTACGCGCAGGAGGGCAGGTTGCTGGGGTGGGGGGGCTTTGGCGTTCTAACATTTGACTGTCGCTCATTCTTTGGGGCACTCCTCTGTTTTCATGGATGTTTGTGAAGAAAAAGCATTTCAGGATGCATATATTCTATAGATTTCTCCGACATCAGATTGGACCTTTGAAACTTTGGAAGAGCTCTTCTGATAGTTTTGATATAGATTTAACATTTGAAGCTGTAGGTGAATATCTCTGATGGTGTAAACATAATTCTGGCTCTTGAGAAGCGTGATCTTGCTGTTGCTAGCTTATTTTTGTGGTTGTCTGATAAGGCTTCTTAGGGGCTAGAGGAGGAGGAGAAAGATTATGGTGAGCAGGGGACGAGCAAGAGGAGGAGGAGTGAAGCATAACCCTATCCACTGTTGCTCTACAGAAATAATTTGCTTTTCAGGAAAGAAATATCTCAGGGACTTCTGATTCATAAAGGATGCAATCATTGAAATTTGTCACCTACTGCCACAGGTTGAGTCAACAGACTACTAAAACTTTTACTTTTAGGCTACAAACCTCATTCAGACTATTGTAAGAAACATCAATGACAACTCCCTGTTATTTGGTTTACAGTGGTCAAAAGGACAACACTGCTGGAGGAACAAAAATAATAAATAAACATTTGTAAAATTGCTTTTACATTTCTTTAAGAACTCTTTATCCTATTGAGTATGCTCACTGTTCAATGCAAGGAAATTCCCACAAATGGGAATGGAGTAAAAGCCGGGTAATCTCTTTTATAAAAGTGTTGATTGAGGATTATGTAGTGGCCAGGAGATGGGAAATACAGTGCTTCCTCTTTTATATAACGCTGATGGATATTTATGTTTACCTCAGAGAGCATTCAGGTTCTCAGTTTTATGTTTTATCCAAAAGATGTTACCTCCTGACAGTGCACCAGGACCCAGCTGTGGATTTGTCACAGAAAGAGGCCCTTTTGAGTACTGGTGCAAACTGTGGCTTCTGTCAGCAGTGAGGTCCTGCTTCTGTTGGATAATGCTTAGTTGCTCGGATGCACACATAAAACAAATACAAAGGACCAGCCAGCCAGTGGCCACGGAAACTTGGCATGAAGTTGAGAAATAAACAATCTCATGATAGCACAACAATGCAATCCTTGTAAAATTAAACAAAGCTTTCCAGATAATGACATAAAGATTTTGAACATAAAATTCAAGACCCTGCACATAAATGACTTTTTTTTTCAAGCACTTTTCCATAACCGGCCTATAGGAAGCCTGAAATCCAGTGACATATACAACAACTTAAGTTGTGCTTGGCAAGCTTTGCAACATGGTATAAACAAAGGATGCAACACCACCATTAAGCTTGGGGAACAGGTGGAAGGTTGGGAGTAGTTGAACCAATTGTGCCAGATTCAGCGAGGCAAATGCTGATAACAGTAGTGCCCGACCCGAACTTCAACTCTCGTTAGCAACAGCACCATAATACTAGATTGCAAAATGGCTGAGTATGCATTCTCTCGCTCCCAACATCAATTTCTCCTGATTTAGCTATAACGCTAATATGATACTGTTCTGCACATGCAACAAAACAATCGACCAAAAGGAAATGTATTCAGAAAACCATCTGCTTAACAACAACACATTCAACCAATACACAAAAGTATGCACTATCATTTACATTAATAACTAGTTATAGCAATATAAGCAAACTAGTTTGCCCAAATTGATGTCACACTTACTTGCGTGAATGAAAACCAATCAACCTTAAGCCAATCCAGGCAAGGAACAGGTCAGTCTATCCCATTTACACAACAGTGAAACCAGCCAAAACAGCATCCACTAGAGTTTCTGCGCACACTAGTTTATCTTTGAATGCCCTGGAGAGTACCAGTGCATTCATCAAGTACCTTCATCAAGACCAATGAAGGAAAGTCAGCACAAAATTAAGAGGATTTGGAAATTTGTAATTACAAAATCAGGAATGTGCTAATTCACAGTCAAGACTGCTGCTATTACCGAGATGGTACAGGACTAATTATGCTTGTACTGTCAAAGAACTCTCTTTCCAGGCTAGGAAATTATAGCTAGGACTGAATAACTGCTCCTCCAAGAGGACCACAACTGGCTAGAGTCAGAGTCTTGTGCTTCAGCTCTTGGTAGGGTCAAAAGGTAGAGGTCAGACTAAGAGTGGTCCACCTGTCCTCCAAGTTCAGGGGTTCAGCTCAGGGCTAACAACCCTGACTGGTAAAAAAAAATTGTTATGGAAACAGCAAATGAAGAATTCTTCTATATCTGTGCATGTAGTATGGACAGACAGAGATAGAGGACCTTCATTGCGGACCTAAATGCCAGTGGCGTAATGGGCAGTGAAGAATGACAGCTGATTATCATAGACTTAGTTAAACCAATATCAACTGCTTGTACATCCACACTAAAATTACATAGAGAGCCATGACTAGACAAGGAGAGAGAAAGTTACAAACAGAGGATACATCGTCCACAGCACATCAGCAAATCACCCAAGGTCTGGAAAAAGCATTCTAACTACAACAGAGAGACTCTAACTACACACAAGGGGATAGGGCAGGTGGGAATTGATAACCTTGGGGATGGGGTCAACATGGGAAAAAAAGACAATCAACTGTGTGGGCAGAGGAGGAATGGATAAACCTTGATGGTTTTAAACTGTTTTAATCAAGAGGCAAAACAATTCGAAGCTCAGTATGTGCAACCATAGCAAGAAGTAGTAAACACAAAGTGCACTGCAGATGCTGTGGTCAAATCAAGACGTACAAAAAAGCTGGATGAACTCAGCAGGTCGGGCAGCATCCGTTGAAAGGAGCAGTCAACATTTCGGGTTGAAACCCTTCATTAGGACTAAAGAAGGAGGGGGCAGGGGCCCTATAAAGAAGGTGGGGAGAGGGTGGAAAACCAATCAGAGGAAAGATCAAGGGGTGGGGGAGGGGAAGCAGGGAGGGGATAGGCAGGAGAGGTGAAGAAAGAATCTAAGGGGAAAGCACTATGGGTAGTAGAAGAAGGCAGAGTCATGAGAGGTGATAGGCAGCTAGAAGAGGAGACAGAGTAGAGGTGGGATGGGGAAGGGATAGGAAGGGAATTACCGGAAGTTGGAGAATTCGATGTTCATACGAAGGGGCTGGAGACTACCCAGATGGTATATGAGATGTTGTTCCTCCAACCGAAGTTTGGCCTCATCATGGCAGTAGAGGAGGCCATGTATGGACATATCCGAATGGGAATGAGAATGGGTCTACACATCCCTCCCCACAGATCTCCCACCTGGCACTTATCCCTGCAAGCGTAAGTGCTACACCTGTCCCTACACCTCATCTCTTACCACCATTCAGGACCCCAAACAGTCCTTTCAGGTGAGGCAACACTTCACTTGTGAGTCTGTTGGGGTAATCTATTACATCCGGAGCTCCCGGTGCGGCCTCCTCTACATCGGTGAGACCTGACGCAGATTGGGGGACCGCTTCGTTGAGCACCTATGCTCCATTCGCCACAACAGACAGGATCTCCCGGTTGCCACTCACTTCAACTCTCCCTCTCATTCCCATTCGGATATGTCCATACATGGCCTCCTCTACTGCCGTGATGAGGCCAAACTTCGGTTGGAGGAACAACATCTCATATACCGTCTGGGTAGTCTCCAGCCCCTTTGTATGAACATCGAATTCTCCAACTTCCGGTAATTCCCTTCCCATCCCTTCCCCATCCCACCTCTACTCTGTCTCCTCTTCTAGCTGCCTATCACCTCTCATGACTCTGCCTTCTTCTACTACCCATAGTGCTTTCCCCTTAGATTCCTTCTTCACCTCTCCTGCCTATCCCCTCCCTGCTTCCCCTCTCCCACCCCTTGATCTTTCCTCTGATTGGTTTTCCACCTCTCCTCACCTTCCTTATAGGGCCCCTGCCCCCTCCTTCTTCAGTCCTGACGAAGGGTTTCGACCCGAAACGTTGACTGCTCCTTTCAACGGATGCTGCCCGACCTGCTGAGTTCATCCAACTTTTTTGTACGTCTTGATAGCAAGAAGTAGACCTTATTTTTGATTTGCTCACAGCTTGCAGATAGCCCTTGCACTTTGGAAGGTCTTGTTGATGCCAACTCACTAGCATTGAAATGTGAAGAAAAAAATTAAATTGGTGAAATAAAAAAAGGAAGCAGAGTAATTGGCCATGATTATTCCTGAAATCAGTATTTTGCATTGTATTCCTTCCCCTTCAGACTGCAAACCCTCCCCCTGTAAATGCATATGTTAACTGGCACCAAAGCATTCAACACATGAATACTTGTGCCCAGTTTATAAGCTCAAAGTGAAGCCAGGAGTAATTTATGTTGAACATTGGTTTTGAGACATTTGGAGCACTGCATGCTAACTGGGTACAAGTTAGATAGATAGATACTTTATTCATCCCCATGGGGAAATTCAACATTTTTTCCAATGTCCCATACACTTGTTGTAGCAAAACTAATTACATTCAATACTTAACTCAGTAAAAATATGATATGCATCTAAATCACTCTCTCAAAAAGCATTAATAATAGCTTTTAAAAAGTTCTTAAGTAGTTTACTTAAATACATTAAATACAATCAACCCCGGCACTTTAACATATCTTACTCCTGGCGGTTGAATTGTAAAGCCTAATGGCATTGGGGAGTATTGACCTCTTCATCCTGTCTGAGGAGCATTGCATCGATAGCAACCTGTCGCTGAAACTGCTTCTCTGTCTCTGGATGGTGCTATGTAGAGGATGTTCAGGGTTTTCCATAATTGACCGTAGCCTACTCAGCGCCCTTCGCTCAGCTACCGATGTTATACTCTCCAGTACTTTGCCCACGACAGAGCCCGCCTTCCTTACCAGCTTATTAAGACGTGAGGTGTCCCTCTTCTTAATGCTGCCTCCCCAACACGCCACCACAAAGAAGAGGGCGCTCTCCACAACTGACCTATAGAACATCTTCAGCATCTCACTACAGACATTGAATGACGCCAACCTTCTAAGGAAGTACAGTCGACTCTGTGCCTTCCTGCACAAGGCATCTGTGTTGGCAGTCCAGTCTAGCTTCTCGTCTAACTGTACTCCCAGATACTTGTAGGTCTTAACCTGCTCCACACATTCTCCATTAATGATCACTGGCTCCATATGAGGCCTAGATCTCCTAAAGTCCACCACCATCTCCTTGGTCTTGGTGATATTGAGACGTTATTATTAAAAGAATGTTAAAACCAATGAGAATGCTCAATATCAAGTTACCAGAAATGAGAACAATGAAGTGGCATGAAACATTAGACTCTTGCCATTGGACAACAGAATCCAAAGGTTTGAATTTGTTGAGAACTCTTTGAGTTTGGGGGGTCCTTGCCATCTTCAACTGCAAAACAATGCACAGTTGTCTCTAAATCATCAGTATATATGCTGTCATCAAGTACAAATTGAGTGAGGGAAGCAGCTCGACGTAGAGGTTAGTTAGAACTATATCATTTCAGGTCAGAGTGTCACCATGGAAACTTGTAGTCACAATTGCCTAAGATAATACAGGGATAAATGTTACATTTTGTTTACTAATTATTAGATGGAATGAGTGGTGCATGGCAGAAATTGATGCTGAATCTCAACGTTTTAGCGATATATTGCCGTGGTGAGAACAGACCCAGAGTGCTGAGTATAGGGTCAATTGTAGACAAGTACGTCCCACAAACTAATTCAGAATTGTTCCTTCTCAGAAGCTCTAGATGATCGATGAAATCCACAACCTGCTGAGGGCCAATGCCTTTTATGCTTGCTTTGAACTTCAAAACATGGAGTCACCTTTACAAACTCCCACAGCCCCCAATAATGCTGTGATTTCAGTCTCTGAGGCCAAGGTATGAACAGCATTCAGGAAGGTGAGTCCTCAGAAAGCATCTGGTCCAGACAGGATTCCTGGCCAAGACACTAGAACACCACAGCACAGTACAGGCTCTTCGGCCCTCGATGTTGTGCCGACCCATATATTCCTTAAAAAAAAGTACTAAACCCACACTACCCCATAACCCTCTAATTTTCTTTCATCCACATGCCTGTCCAAGAGACTCTTAAATACCCGTAATATTTTAGCCTCCACCACCATCCCTGGCAAGTCATTCCAGGCACCCACAACCCTCTGTGTAAAAAACTTACCCCTGATGTCTCCCCTAAATTTCCCTCCCTTAATTTTGTACATATGCCCTCTGGTGTTTGCTATTGGTGCCCTGGGAAACAGGTACTGGCTATCCACCCTATCTATGGCTCTCATAATCTTGTAGACCTCTATCAAGTCCCCTCTCATCCTTCTACACTCCAAAGAGAAAAGTCCCAGCTCTGCTAACCTTGCCTCATAAGACTTGTTTTCCAATCCAGGCAACATCCTGGTAAATCTCCTCTACACCCTCTCCATAGCTTCCACATCCTTCCTATAATGAGGTGACCAGAACTGAACACAATACTCTAAGTGTGGTCTCACCAGAGATTTGTAGAGTTGCAACAAGACCTCTCTACACTTGAACTCAATCCCCTTATTAATGAAGCCTAGCATCCCATAGGCCTTCTTAACTATCCTATCAACCTCTGCAGCGACCTTGAGGGAATATGGATTTGAACCCCAAGGTCCCTCTGTTCATCCACACTCTTAAGTAACCGACCATTAACCCTGTACTCAGCCTTCTGGTTTGTCCTTCCAAAATGCATCACCTCACACTTATCCGGATTGAACTCCATCTGCCACTTTTCTGCCCAATTCTGTATCCTGTCTATATCCTCTTGTAACCTTCGACAACCTACAGATCCATCCACAACACATCCAATCTTTGTGTCATCTGCAAACTTACTCATCTATCCTTCCACCTCCTCATCCAGGTCATTTATAAAAATCACAAACAGCAGGGGTCCCAGGACAGATCCTTGCGGCACTCCACTAATTGCTGACCTCCAGGCAGAATACTTTTCTTCCAGTACTACCCTCTGCTTTCTACCTGTAAGCCAATTTTTTATTCAAATAGTCAAGGTTCCACTGATCCCATGCCTCATGACTTTCTGGATGAGTTTCTCCTGGGGGATCTTGTCAAATGCCTTGCTAAAATCCATATAGACCACATCTACTGCCCTACCCTCATCAATTTCTTTTGTTACCTCTTCAAAAAACTCAATTGGGCTCATAAGGCATGACCTTCCCTTCACAAAGCCATGTTGATTATCCTTGATTCTCCAAGTGCTTGTAGATCCTATCCTTAAGAATCCTTTCCAATAGTTTGCAGACCACTGACGTAAGACTCACCGGTCTATAGTTCCCAGGTTTCTCCCAATTACCTTTTTTAAACAAGAGAACTACATTTGCCATTCTCCAATCCTTTGGCACCTCCCCTGCAGCCAAAGAGGATTCAAAGGTCATAGCTACTGCTCCAGCGATCTCTTCTCTCACTTCCCACAGCAACCAGGGGTATAACACATCTGGCCGGCCCTAGGGACTTATCAATCTTGATGTTTTTAAGAAGATCCAACACTTCTTCTTCCTTAATCTCCACATTGTCCACACACAGGCCTGTTCTGTTTCAACCTCACCCTGATCAAGGTCCTTTTCACTTGTGAATACTGAAGCAAAGTATTCATTTAGGACCTCCTCCACCTCCAGGCACCGTGCCTTGTTTATCCTTTAGCGGCCCCACCTTCATTCTTGTCATCCTTCTGTTCTTCACATACGCATAGAACACCTTGGGGTTTTCCTTAATCCTACATGCCAAGGCCTTCTCATGCCCCCTTCAAGCTCTTCAAGCTTAAGTCCTTTCTTAAGCTCCTTCCTGGCTACCCTATATTTCGCATGAGCCCCTCCTGCTTCCTGCTTCTTATATCAAACATATGCTTCCTTCTTCCTCTTGACAAGTTGCCTCACGTGTTTCGTCAGCTACAGTTCCCTTTTCCTACCATTTTTTCCTTGTCTCAGTGGGATAAACCTATCCTGAACCCAGCACAAGTGGTCCCTAAACTTCCTCCTGTTACGAATGAGGAGCAACTCTGATGGGCAGAAGGGTGCAAAGTCGCCCCCCCCCCTTTTTGAGAATCGCAAAATCGCTATTATTTTGGGTCTGATACCCAGGAAATGAGAGAGATACACAGCATGTCAGTAATGAGAGAGAGACAACGCCGGGATACACAAAGGTGGAATGTCTCCTATTGACAAAGAGAGAGATTACTGCTATTGTCTCTTGAAGGAGGAATTGTGTATTGAGTACTGTTCTATTCATTGAAACCCCTCAGGGGGCAATCAGAGTGGTCTGGTTGAGGGATTGCATCATCCCAACCTGATTGACATCTGAGACCCCGTGAGTGGGGATAAAAGTAGGGTCTGGGGAACACCCCTCAGACGCACCAGGAGAAATGCTACGAGACCGGTGGGGGCTTGTGTGTGTGTCCACCCTTGCCTGGGTGACGAGTCCACCATGGAACAGTCTAGCTAAAGGACACGGAGGGGTCATACATGAATGGCCACAACAACAACGAATCGAAGGATCCAGATCATAAAAGGAAAGTCGGCAAGTTAATAGCTGTTACTGCTTTCTCTCTCTTTTTCTCTCTCTCTCTCTCTCTCTCTCCAACAATTGCAACACAGTGATCAACAACGACTGCAGCCTGTATGAACTGAACTGAACTTTATATTTCCATCGGACAATTCATTATCCCCTAGGCAACGATAGAGCTTATTTCTTATTGATGATTATTATACCCGCACTTTTAGGTTCAGTATTGATGATGTATATTATCTGTATATTTGCATTGATATTATTTTTGTGTATTTTTACTAATAAATACTGTTAAAAATAGTATCATCATACTTCAACGGATACTCCTATCTTTGCTGGTAAGACACCTAGTTACGGGGTTCATAACACTCCATATTACTTCTGTGCTTTTACCCTTGAACATCTGTTTCCAATTTACTCTCGCTAGTTCCTGCCTCATCCCTTCATAGTTAGCCCTTCCCCAGTTAAGCACTTTCCCATTTTGTCTGTTTTTATCCTTTTCCATAGCTATGCTGAAGCTAAGGGAGTTGTGGTCACTCTCACCAAAATGCTCCCCCACCAAGAGGTCTACCACCTGACCAGGTTCATTACCCAGAACTAGATACAGTATGGCCTCTCCTCTCATTGGCCGGTCCACATACTGTGTCAGGAATCCTTCTTGACAATCCACCTGACAAGTTCAGCCCCATCTATCCCCCTTGCAGTCAGGAGGTGCCAGTCAATATGAAATCACCCATAACTACAACCCTGTATTTCCTGCACCATTCTAAAATCTGCCTGCTTATCTGCTCCTCGGTGTCCCGAGGGCTATTTGGGCGCCGTTAGACTACTCCCAGCACAGTGATTGATCCCTTCCTATTTCTGACTTCCACCCACACCAACTCAGTGGACACTCCCTCTGCAGCGTCCTCCCTTTCTACAGCCATGATACTATCCCTGACCAGCAATGCCACTCCCTCCCCCCCTTTTCTACCTTCCATCCTATTCCTTTTAAAACACCTAAACCCCGGTACCTGCATCAGCCAATCCTGTCCTTCTTCCAGCCAAGTTTCAGTAACGGTCACAACATCATAGTTTCACGTACTGATCCATGCTCTAAGTTCATCCCCTTTATTCCTAATAAAGTACTGAAGACTTGTGCTGATCAACTGGTTGGAGTATTCACCAATATCTTTAACCCCTCACTTCAGCGGTCTGAGGTACCCACTTGCTGCAAGCAGACTTCAATTACAATGGTGCTGAAGAAGGACGTGGTACTTGCCTCAATGACAATTGTCCAGGATGCACTGTGATGAAGTGCTTTGAGAGGTTGGTGATAAAATGTATGAACTCCTGCCTGAGAAGTGATTTGGTTGCACCCTAATTTGCCAGCCACCACAACAGATCAACAGCAGATGCTATTTCATTGGGTCTTCACTCAATCCTGGAACAGCTGGACAGCGAAGATACATGCATCAGGATGTTATTCAGTGACTCCAGCTCAGCATTCAATACTACCATCCCTACAGAACTAATCAATAAGTTTCAATCCTAGGCATCAATACCTCCTAGTACCTCCGGATCCTCAGTCTCACTTATTGTTATTGTTTACTTATTTATTACTAGTTTTTTTTCTCTTTCGTTTTGTATTTGCACAGTTTGTGATTTTCTATTGCACATTGGTTGTTTCTCTATCCTGTTAGGTGCAGTCTTTCATTGATTCTATTGTACTTCTTGTATTTATTGTGATTGCCCATAAGAAAATGAATCTCAAGATTGTATATGGTGACATATATGTACATTGATAAAAATATTTACTTTGAACTTCTTGCTTAATGAAGGCTGTCACAGTATTAGAAGCAGTTTAGAAATTTGTTAAGATGATTGACTGGAATGGGTGAGATGTCTGAAATGACAGTGAATATAGTTAGCTTTGTATCCCCTCGAGTTTAGAAGAGTGATCAGCAAGTTGATTGAAAAATATATGATGTTAAGGGGTCTTGGTGGAATGGATGTGGTGAGGATGTTTCCTTATGGGAAGATCTAGAACTAGGCGGTCATTATTTAAAAATAAGTGGTTGCCCATTTAAGAAAGAGATGAAGTGATTATTTTTATTCTCTCTTTAAAGGGCAATGGAAGCAAGTTCTGATTATTTTTTAAATCAAAGGAACTGTACATAAGCAAGGGAGGAAAGTATCAACTTGGGTAGATGGAAATCCAGAGATAAGGTCACAAACAATTCAACCATGACCATATAAAATGGCAAAGCAAGTCTCAAGGGCCAAATTGCCTACTCATGCTTCAACTTCATATTTTTGTACAACCTTGCAAGATGATACAGTACAAGGGAATAAAGGGAAGGCCAATAGCAGATTAATTCTAGATTGATTTAGCAGAGAGCCTATGGCTTTTGTAAACCTTGTGTTGAATCAAACTTTCAAGAAAACATTTTTGGTTCAATAAGTCTATGCCCAAGGAGGTGAACTACTCATGTATTTTATCTGTGCCCCAGGAGCTATATTGATCTACTCACATACTTCATCTTTCTTTATCAGTATATCCTTCTAAGCTGTTCTTCCTCATGATGATTCAACTTTCCTTAAATACCTTTGTAAATTTCAGCTTAATTACACCTTGTGGATGCGTGCTTCAAATTCTTACCTCTCACCTGATTTTCTCGTGACCTTTCTATTTATAACCTTGTTTGTAAGTAGAAACATTAATTTTGTGCCTTTCCCAGCAAATTCAGTCGGGGATATGATTCTCTGTGGGTGTCAGTAACTTCTATTTTACTTCCAATAGGCATATTCAGCTCTCATACATATTTTCAAGATTCAAGTACATACATATTGTCAAAGGATGTATAAATTATCCAACCTGGAGATTTGCTTGCTCACAGGTAGCCACAAAACAAGAAGCCCAAGATAACTCAATTAAAGAAAAAAAGTATAAAAATAAAAATAAAAGACCAGCACTCGGTGTGCAAGTGAAAGAAAAGAAAACACAGCTCATGCAAACAATTGAAGCGGAGAGCATTCCGAACCAAAATCAAGTCATCAGATCTGAATCCTGGAGCAGCCCAGAGTAGTTTATCAGTTCATTATACTAGTGAGCACGAAGCACGGCAGCTGGGGCAGTCTTCATAGCCTCAGCGCCACGGAGCGAGAAGTGACCATCACAAAGAACAAGCGAACTCGGCTCTCATCCCGACCAACGCCCTGCCTTTGCCATCTATCTGGACTGGCGTTTAAATTGACCAAACAACATAACAACGAAAGGCTCCGGCACCCTGGAGAGAGGAGTGAAGGTGAAATTGGCTCTGGTCTCCAATCTGGGCCAGCATTTAAATTGTCTGAGCAGTGTATCGTAACTCGCACTAGGACCCAGACACTGCTGCAGCGAAAGCCTCAGGGGCTAGACCATGTTTTGAAATAGGAGAGTTGTTATTAGTTTACTATACATTTATACAATTGCTTATTAAATGTAAAGTTACCATGATCCACATGCGATCATTCAGAAAACCGGGCTAACTTCATTGTGTAACATGTCTGGCTTACATGTGCATTGCGCAAGATTGAGTACAGTAATGAAAACAATCAGTAAACATGTCAGAATTAATTTATTATCTTGAAATGCATCTGAAAGCTTTTATAAATAAAGACATGAATAATTTTTGATGCAACAATGTACAAAAATGTTGTTTAATTCATTTCATTGCCCCATGGTGAACATTCCTTGGAAGCTCTCAATCTATCAAGTGTGTTGAATGTACTCTGGATGGTGGACTTCAAAGCCCAGTGCCAAGAATGGTCAGACTGACTGAATGCAGCCTGAATCATGAATCACACAGCTGAGGGTGACTAAACCAACACATAGGACAAACTTATTGAAACCCATCCTCCTTAAACTCTTTGTAAAATTGAAGCATCACTCCATGGACACATTGGTAGAAGTGATTACCAAATCTCAAGGAAACATTGTCTATTTTCATCCTGAGGACACCTTCTATCAAATTGTATGACACTATCATCAGACTAATTGGAATAGATCTAAAATATAGTTTCTCCACACTGGAAATCCTTGAAGAAAAGGGCTATTCCATCATAAACATAATTTCATAGTTTGGCAAGCAATGATCATCACTATTAAGGGGAGGTCTAACCACATCACTGAATACCCCACCATCAATATCCTGGGGAGTTGCTGTTGACCACAAACCTGCCTAGATCAACTACATAAATAGCGTAGCTGGAAGAGCAGTGAAGAACCTGATTTTTCTGCAACAGATAACAAACCTCATTTCCTGTGAATACATAACACAAATCAAAAATGTGTGAGAGATTATTTCACTTGCCTCCATGAATGCAGCTCCAAAATGCTAAAGAATCTCTAGATAAATCATAAGATATAGTCCAAAAGAGGTATTGATTATCTGGTCTTTAAAACTAAAACTGATGGGGAATAGATCTTAAAATTCCCAGGTCAGTCTGAGTACAGTACAGTATTATCTGTGACAAGAAAAGCTATTTTGAAAGAGCAGAGCATTGAAAGAAAGAACATCCTGAGTCTTCTGTTGTGTAATATAAAAAAGCAGAAAATTTGAGAAATACTCATCACAATAGGCTGGAAGAAAAAGTCACCAATTCTTGTCATGTGTCTGCCATCACAAAGTTAGAAGCATAGAGGAAAAAGTTGGAAACAAAAAATAGGGTGGGGGTTGATCGGTCTGAGTTCAATACTAATGCGTTCAAGATAACACACTGAAGTCAGGACTTCCATCTTCCTGTTCCCTCTCACACTAATGCACCCCATGACCATCAATGGGGGAAGACTCATACAGGTACACTACTGAGAAGTGGGAAATACACTCACCCAATGTGGACCATGAAGCCTACTCAGAAACTTAGATTTTAATTTCTACCTTCTATACTCAAAGAGCAAAGACACAATGAAGTAAATACCCCAAAAAATTGCTTGAAGTAACCGCTCTTGTTAAGAGATCTATAAATTTATGGAGAGCTTCCAACCACACTCCAGTCTGTATGCTCTCCTCCTCCACCAGACTAGACCTGTACTGCAATTAGTATGAGCTATCTGGATTGATTGGATGTATTCAGATGTGATTCCCCTAATAATACAAATTCCAGTAATTTTGAGCAGGTTCAATACATTGCAGCCTGAATCCATCACTTATGACAGGAAACTGAGTGATAGTCAGGGAGCACTTTGGCTCTAGTGACTACATTTTTATTAGCTTTCAGATAGTGAATGAATGAAATTATTGAAGGTTGTTGTAGATTACTGGGGGATCTGAGTCAGTTACGGAAGCAGGCTGAGGAATGGCAAATAGATTTCAATACAGGTTTGAAAAGTCAAACCAGCATAGGGTTTACACTATGAATAGTAGAGTACTAGGGAGTGTAATGGAACAGAGAGACCTAACAGTACAAGAGCACAGGTTGTTGAAAACAGTTTCACACGTAGGCAGGATGGTGAAAATGTCATTTAGCATACCATCCTTCATCGGTCAGGGCCCTGAGTGCAGGAGTAGGAATATCATGTTGCAGTTGTATAAGTTGTTATACAATACTGTGTACAATCTTGTTATAGAAAAGGTGTGGTAAAACTGAAAGAGTACAGAGAAGATTTACAAGGATATTACCAGGACCAGAGGGCCAGAGTTATAGTGGGGAAATGGCCAAGCTACCCTTTTATTCCTCATAGCGTAGTAGAATGAGGGGAAATCTTATGTAGGTTTATAAATTAATGAGGGACATAGATGGTAGCAGTCTTTCCCTCAAGGTAGGAGAGTCCAAAATTAGGGGACATAGATTGATAGTAAGTGGGGAAAGATTTTAATGGGACCACAGTGATAAATTTTCCCAAACAGAGGGTGGTGAATATATGGCACAAGCTGCCAGAGGAAGGGACAGGTGCAATTGTATCATTTAAGAAGCACTTTGGTAGGTACATGTAGGTAAGAGCTTGGAGTAATATGGGCCTAACACTAGAAAATGCGATTGTTATGCATGCACAGAACAAGATTGACAACAGAGTAGTATAATTTAATATTTTTACTGAGTCATGTTAATAACAGGACATGCTGTGCAACTTACAGTGTAGGAGCTAAATTAAGCCTGCAGGATGGCTGCATATTTTCATCTCAGCAGGTCCAGTTTGTAGCGCCCACACTGCAAGTTCCACAGCATGATGAGTGGGAAGCTTTTAAAATCCAACAAGACACAAATAAAAAAGCTATAAGAAGGGAAAAGATGAAATAAGGGGACAAGCTAGCCAATAATATAAAACAGGATACTAATTTTTTTTTCAGAATATAAAGAGTTAAAGGGAGGTGAGAGTTGATATTGGACCACTGGAAAATGATGCTGGTGAGGTTGTAATGGGGGCAAACAAATGGCAGATGAACCTAATGGGTACTTTGCATCTGCCTTCACAGTGGAAGATACTAGCAGTGTGCCAGAGGTCCGTGAGTGTCAGGGAACAGGAGCCAGTGTCATTGCTATTACAAAGGGAAAAAGTGCTAGGTAAACTCAAAGGTCTTAAGTCATCTGGACCAAATGGACTACATCCCAGAGACCTGAGAGAGGTTACTGAAGAGGTACCAGATACATTGGTCATGATCTTTCAAGAATCAATTGACTCTGGCATGGTCATGGAGGACTGGAAAATTGCAGATGTCATTCCACTCTTTAAGAAAGAAGGAAGGCAAAGGAAAGAAAATTATAGGCCAGTTAGCCTAACCTCAGTGGTTGGGAAAGTGTTGGAGTCTATTATTAAGGAATAGGTTTCAGGATGCTTTGAGACTAATGATAAGTCAAAGTTTCTGTGAAGGGAAATTTTGTCTGTCAAATCTGTTAGAGTTCTTCAAAGAAGTAACAAGCAGGGTGGACAAAGAATAGGCATTGAATGTCACTTAATTGGATTTTCAGAAGGCATTTGAAAAGGTGCCACACTTAAGGCTGCTTAACAAGATAAAATCCTATGGCATTACAGGAAAGATACTAGCATGGATAGAAGAATGGCTGACAGGCAAGAGGCAGCGAGTGAGAATAAAGAGGGCCTTTTCTGGTTGGCTACCAGTGACTAGTGGTGTTCCTCAGGGGTCAGTATTGGGACCACTACTTTTCACGGTGTTTGTCAATGGTTTAGATAATGGAATTGATGGCTTTGTGGCAAAGTTTACAGATGATACAAAGATAGGTGGAGGAGTAGGTAATGCTGACAAAGCAATGCAGTTGCAGCAGGACTTAGACAAATTGGAAGAATGAGCAAATAAGTGGTAGATGGACTACAGTGTTGAGAAATGTATCATAATGGATTTTGGTGAAAGGAACAATAGTGAAGACTATTATCTAAATGGGGAGAAAATTCAAACATCAGAGGTGCAGAGGGACTTAAGGGTCCTCATGCAAGCCTCCCAGAAGGTTAATTTACAGGTTGAGACTGTGATAAAGAAGGCAAATACAATATTGGCATTTATTTCAAGGGGAATAGAATATAAAAGCAATGAGATAATGCTGAGGTTTTATAAAGCACTGCTGAGACCACTCTTGGAATACTGTCAACAGTTTTGAGCCCCATATCTCAGAAAGTATGTGTTGTCCTTAGAGAGAGTCCAGAAGAGGTTCTTAAGGATGATTCCGGGAATGAAGGGTTAACACATGAGGAGCATTTGGCAGCTTTTTGGCTGTACTCACTGGAATTTAGAAGAGTGCAGTGGGATCTCATTAAAACCTATCGAATGTGGAAAGAACTAAATAAGGTCGATGTGGAAAGGATGTTTCCTATGGTGGGGGTGTCCAGAACTAAAAGGCACAGTCTCAAAACTGAGGGGCGACCCTTTAGAACAGAGGTAAGGAGGATTTTTTTTTATCCAGAGAGTAGTGAATCTGTGGAATGCTCTGTCACAAACTACGGCGGAGACCAAGTCCGTGCATATACTTATGGCTGAAGTTGATCGTTTCCTGATCAGTCAGGGCATCAAAGGATATGGTAAGAAGGTAGGTCTATGGGGTTGAGTGGGATCTAGGATCAGCTTGATGCATTGGCGGACCCAACTCGTTGGGCTGAATGTCCTAATTCTGCTCCTATATCTTATGGTCTTATATATCATTACTAGCATGACATAATCATACCAATCTGTTGTCATTCCTGCTCTGCTCAAAGATGAAAAGATTCAATGAGTCAAAGTGCATTTATTATCAAAGTCTGTATGTAGTACTCAACCCTGAGATTCGGCTTCCTACAGACAGCCACGAAACAAAGAAAACCATAGAACCTATTCAAAGAGAAACATTAAAATGTGCAAATGGCAAAAAAGAGTGAAAACACAGAATATAAAACACAAAATCATAAGAGTCCAAGCATATTCAGTTTGCCTCAGTTCATTATCTGCATGCCGCCCTGATCAAAAATGCCCAAAAAAGCAACAAAAGAGGGAGCGACCAGAAACCAGAAACATATCATAACATGAACTACAGAGTCCAGTCCACAAACAGTGTTGATTAAATCTGGCCCAAGGCCCAGGGTTCCAGCAGTATTGAGCGAGGGGGAGAGAGAGACCATTTGAATGGAGGACCTTCCTTCAGAAACAGTGAGTGTGAGACAGAGAGAGACCATCATATGCAGATACCTTCTTCTGGCAGCAGCGAGCAAGAAGCTGGTAGACGGTGCTGAACAGCCGCTTGCCTTTTGCTCTTGGCTCGATGATTTCAATCTTCCTTGATGCTTCAGTCAGCAAAATGAGATTGGCGAGAAGTGAAGTTGATCATAGACTCACGATCTATATCCAGGCTCCTTGGCCTGGACAATACACGCTTCACTCAAAGCCTTATGGAACCCCCTTGGAAGCAGCAAAATGCCAGATCACTCAATTGAGCTGAAAACATACCACCAAAATGTAGATCTCAGGATCCAACAGAAGTAAAACCACATTTGAAAGAAAAAGACTTAAGTGAAAGAAATAGTTTTCATAAACCACCTGGAGGGTGTTACCATTGGTCATATTGCTTGCTGGTGCCATCTTCTTCTGAGAGTCTTGCCAAAGTAGCATTTGGCAACAAGGATCAAAACAAAAATGGCCACTCTACACCAAGCACCCAAATCAACTCCTTGAACCTGGCTGTATTGGAAGAAAATCTTCCTGAACAATGTTGACTTCTTCCCAATTTTAACTCCAATATCAAAGCTGGAAGAAGCAATGAAAATCAAGCTACAAATAACTCGTCTCCTCCTGAGACGCTGTCTTTGAAGTAGAAGCAAAAGCAAAAGATATTTCTATTTTGCGAGCATTTGATTTAGGAGTACAGCTCCAATCCTACATGGTGATACATTATAAGTTTTCCTGGATCTTAATTAGCTCACACACCCTATGCAGCACAGCACATACAGTTATTAACATGACTCAGTTAAAAACATTTAATCCTACAACTCTATTGTCTTGCTCCACACAAACATAGCAGGGGCTAGATGAGTTGGCACCATAGCTTTCATGAACTTATTGGGCCAAAGACCAATACAGCATGGAGAAAGCCTCTATGAATCTATCTATGACTGTGCCTTAGTTGCACAATCACAATTATCAGTGACAATATTGTGTAGATTGAGGATGAAAGGAATTATTCTTCTTTTCATGCAAAATTCATCTGAAACTTCCTTCAAGTCTCATTTGTGTCAAGGCGCAGAAATGCATGACCTGGATAAAAACTGGTATTTGACCATTTGCTTCTATAGCTATCAAGTTCTTCACTATAAGGCACAGAAAAAGAATGTTAAAAGCAGACTTTAGGGAGCATAACTGAAATTTTCTTTAGCTGTCAGATCACCTGCAATTTTATATGAAACCATCCGCACCCCTTTCTTTCTGTTTTCCAGCCTGTTATGCCTTAATCATTCTCTTGTCCAACCCATAAAATGAACAGCATTGAACAGTAAAATCTATTCCTGCCCACTGGCATTAATGATATACTTTGATAGTTTTTGTGCTGAGGAACATCTCCTTAGTTGTATGTGAAAACTAAAACTACACTCTGCTGCTGCTGTAGAAAAGTGTGTATATATGAAACCAAGTCCTGTTCACCAGATTCTGAAGTAACAGCTTTTTGTGAGTCATTGGTTCCTGGCAACGTACTTCAAGCCAATTCCTACTCCAACCCGCCCTTACCCAAAGCAGCAGCTGAACATTGACAGATGGCATGCATGTTTCACCTCCCTGATTACATCAGGCTTAGCTCTAAGTACCCCCTTGATGTTTCCTACAGTGTGTAGTCTATCATTTGCATGATGGATTTCTTAAGCACATTTCTCCCTGAAGACCTGAGGTACTTACTACATGACTGTTGGATTTTGCCTCGTCACAAGCCAGCAAGGAAGCTTCTTAACTGGGCAGCCACAATAGTGACGAAATTCTACTGCTCTACAGACAACCTCAGGAGAGCAGCCAAACATCTTGTATATGCTGAGTACTGTCAACAAATATGATACATGGGCACTCCACAATAAGTGCTGAAGGCTAGAACAAATCAAGTTTCAGTTTATTCCTTTTTGACAATGTTTGCTTTGTAAATATAAAAATATTTATGCAAAATTATTCAATCAACCAAGGATACATTAGTAAATATTTAGTTTTTCATGATGTGTCATCTATTCAGTGGAACTGGGTTTCCTTGAGCCAACATGAAAGCATCCATCAGGAGGGTGAACCCATGGAAAACATCTGGCCCAGACTGGGTATTTGTCCAGGTACTAAAAACTTAAGCTGATTAACTGGCTGGAGTGTTTACTGACATCTTTAACCTCTCACTTCGGCAGTCTGAAGTACCTACCTGCTACAAGCAGGCTTCACCCACTGTGATGAAGTACTTTGGTAGGTTGTTGATGGAACACATCAAATCCTGCCTGAGAAGGAACTTGAATCTGCTCCAATTTGCTTTCTGTCACAACAGGTCAACAGCAGAGGTCATTTTATTGGCTCTTCACTGAACCCTGGTATATCCGAACAGCAAAGATGCAAACATCAGGGTGCTCACTATTGACTTTAGCTTGGTATTCAATACTTTCATCCCATCAAAACTAATCAATAAGCATCAAGACCTAGGTCTCAATACCTCCTTATGCAACTGGACTCTTGATTTCCTAACTTGCAGACCCCAGTCAGTTCATATTGGCAAAAATATCTCCTCCATAATCTCCATCAGACAAAGGTGCACCACAGGGCTGTGTGTTTAGCCCCCTGCTCTACTCACTTTATACTTATCACTGTTAGGCTAAGTACGTCTCCAATGCCACACTTAAGTTTGCTGCTGACACCACTTTCATTGGCTGAATTGAAGGTGGTGATGAATCAGCATAAAGGAGAAAGATTGAAAATTACGTGAGAAGCTATTGTTCACCTGGAAGTAACATAAAATTAAAGTGGAAGAATATATACAGATATTTCAACTTTAACAAACAGGTAATTTAAAAAAAGGAAAAGGCCCAGTATAGTTAAACCAGTCTAAGTGTGCACATAAACATTGGAGCTCATTTCTGGAGTAGTCGAGTGTATTGCTTTACTCTCAGACTGAGCCCACGCTCTGCATGAAAGACACCAGCCACAGTTCAAACATCCCTCGAAGACCATTTCAAACAAACTGGTTAACTCAGGAGTACTGGCACTTCCTCCTTGGAACCATTCTTCTGCACAAAGCACTTCTTACAGCAGGATCTCTCCTTTGAAAGGCATTCCACACATCCTGATAACCAACAACCAAAACAACCCACTGCCCTCAGAAATCTGATCCCGCCCAACTTGCTCCAATGTTCCATGGCATCCCACTGGACAGAATGTTGCAAAACATTACCAAGGCAAACCCAATTAGCTAACACTACATTCCTTAGCGGACCAAACAGCTCCTTATCTTAGAAGAAGTCAAAACACTAGTCTGTGAAGCTTAATTAACAGAATGTGCTGTGCTTTGCAGAAAAGCTGCTGAAATAAAATACCTCACAGCATAGCAGTAGGAATATAATGAAACATGTTCTTAACCAAGGCATTACACATTGTTTGTTGTCTTCCTGTTTGGGGAGGTCCTTCATTGATTCTATTGTATTTCTTGTATTTACTGTGAACACCTGCAAAAAATGAATATCAGGATTATATATGGTGACATATATGCTATATGTACTTTGATAATAAACTTACTTTGAACTTTTGGAAGTTTCTAATAAAAGTGCAATCTAGCCTTTATGCTTCCCATAAGAGCTATGTCAATCCATTAAGCATCTTGGTGCTTTGAAAGATCATCTAGGTTTTAATAAGCACACTAAAAGGGCTCATAAAATTGTTGACTAGATTTATATGGTGACAGTTGCTATGCTCCTTAAAAACATAACACTTTTCTTCCCGATTAGGTACATAGCTGCAGATAAACTGAAGGTGGTTCAAAGGAGGTTCACAAAAATGATTCCAGGTTTGAATGGCTTGTCATATGAAGAGCACTTGATAGCTCTGGGCCTGTATTCACTGGATATTAGGAAGAATCAGGGCTGAACTCATTGAAACCTATCGAGTAGTGAAAGGCCTTGATAGCGTGGATGTGGAGAGGATGTTTCCTATGGTGGGAGAGTCTAAGACCAGAGGACACAGCCTCAGAATAGAGGAGCATCATTTTAGAATGGAGGTGAGAGAACCTCAAGAGTGATGAATCTGTGGAATTCATTGCCACAGGCAGTCTGTATATATACTTAAGGAAGAGGTTGATAGGTTCTCGATTGGTTAGGGTATGAAGGGATATGGGGAGAAGGCATGAAATTGAGGCTGAGTAAAAAAATGAATCAGCCATGATGAAGTGGCAGAGCAGACTCACTGGGCAAATGGACTAATTCTGCTGCTATGTCTTCTGGTATTATTCATGGTTTAGAGTTCTTTGAGAATCTAATATGTGCATTGGATAGAGGGGAACAAGTGGATGTTGTATATTAGAATTTCAAGGACTTGTTGCATGGAAGACATCAATAAAATAAGGATACATGGAGTTGGGGGTAATGTAGTAGCATGGATAGAAAATTGGTCAATCAATAGAAGGCTAATAAAAATGGTGCTGGTGAGTCACAGTGATGCTTTATAGGCAGCAATCAAAACTACTAACTCCTCGATTAATTAACTTTTTCTGGACTACGATCACTGCAATCCACAGCCTGTAATTTCCCTTTGGGAATCGTGCTTCTGAATGAGTTGGCATTTTTGCAATATCCTGGAGGATTCGGTGAACTGAACTGTTGAGAATGCAGATATGGCTGTGACAGCCATTGCTGGAGCAGACTCGGGGCTGGATCGAAGCAGCAGGGCCCTGGCCCAAGAGCCAAAAATAAACCAATGTCTGGCTGATTTAAGTGCCGAGTCAGATTAAAAAGATCAAGGCCTTAAGCAAAGGACAAACTAATGTTCAGCTCACTCCTCCATGAGACTTTACTCGCCTCAGTGCTGAACGGACAGCAGTGTAGCCTGCAACCATTGGCACTCACCTCAGCACTGAACTGTCTCTGTGGCTGTGGAGTCTGTGGTTCCTATTCCATGTGTTATTTGTTCTCATTGTTTTACAATTTGTTCTTTTCTGCTCCGCACATTTGGTGTTTGACAGTCTTTTTTTTAATGGGTTGTATTGCCTGCCTGCAAGAAGACAAATCTCACCGTTATTTCTAACATGCATACTTTGATAATAAATGTACTTTGAACTTTGAACTTGGCAGAGAGCTGGACTAAATAGGTGTTTCTCTGGTAGGCAATCAATGGTGAGCAAAGTGCCACGTGGTTTGGTACTGGATCCACAGGTATTCATGATGCACATTAACTATTTAGAAGAGGGTGTCGAAAGTAGCATATCTAAGTTTACTGAGAATAACTAAATTGAGTGGAAAAGCAAATTGCACAAGGATGAGTTGAGTCCTCGGAGAGATAAAGATACATTGAGCGAGTGGGCAATGGTCTGGCACATAGAGAACAATATTGGTAAATACAATGTCTTCCACTTTGGAAGAAAAAGTAGAAGATCAGATTATTATTTACATGCTGAAAGACTGCAGTTAAGCTGAGGGACTTGGGTGTACTAGTGCAAATGGAATATTGCCCTTCATTCTAAAGAGTTTGAATTTAAGAGCTGGGAGGTGCTACTGCAACTGTACATGGTACTTGTGGGGCTGCACTTGGAGCACCAAGTATGGTTCTAGTCTCCTTACTTGAGATGATATCGGCTTTGGAGCCAGTGTAGAGAGGCTCATTAAGTTGACTCTGGAGATGCGGCAGATAGCCTATGCAGAGAGATTGAGTCGCCTAGGACGATGTATGTGTGAATTCAGAAAAAGGAGAGAGGATCTTTCAG
This sequence comes from Hemitrygon akajei, assembly GCF_048418815.1. NCBI lineage: Eukaryota > Metazoa > Chordata > Chondrichthyes > Myliobatiformes > Dasyatidae > Hemitrygon > Hemitrygon akajei. Next base: position 164,687,180 of record NC_133128.1, on the reverse strand, counting down.
AAACTTCTAAAATTATGAAAGGGATAGATAAGATAGAGGCAGGAATGTTGTTTCCACTGGTAGGTGACACTAGAATTAGGACATAACTCCAAGGTTCAGGGGTGTAGGTTTAGGATAGAGATGTAAAAGAACTGCTTTCCCAGACAGTAGTGAATTTGTGGAATTCTCTGCACAGGGAAGCAACAGAGGATACCTCATTGAAGATATTAAAGACACAGTTAGATAGAATTTGGCATAGTAAAGGAATTAAGGGTTTTGGGAAAAAAGCAGGTCAGTGAACTGAGTCAACAGTCACATCTACCATGATCTAACTGAATAATAGAACATGCTCAATGGGCCAAATGGCCTACTCCTCCTCCTATTTTTGTGTACTTATGATAGTTAACAGAGGATATGGTTGCTGATCGGGAGATGGCAGAGAATTTTCTTATTAACACACACTTATCGATGTGCATAAATGTCAATGTGACACAAACATTTGAAAATATATTATTTCCAATTTAATTTGGGACCCATGTGCAATTGAATAGGAGACAGTCTGTTGTAACTTGCCATAAGAAGTTGTCTGCTGTTCCCACTCTTGAACTGCATTGATAAAACAAATAACCTATACAAAAATGACAAATCCCTTTATGCCATTCATTCTTCAGTTTGGGACTGAATAAAACAGTCAATGTTATCGTTAACTCCCAACTACTCCTAATGAGCTTTCCTTTTAAGCTATGACAAAGTTTGAAATAAAAGTACTTTAAGAGTGCATTTTATTTGACCTGTGTTGATAAAAAACAAATCATCCATGCCAATCATGATGCCGATCTGTGCTAATCCCATTTTCCCTTATTGGGCACATATACCTTTTTGTCTTCCTGTCCAATTACCAATCCAAATTTCTTTTAAACATTATATTTATCCCTACCTCTTCCACCTCCTCTTTCAACCTATTCTAGTCACCATCTTCTGTATATAAAAAAAACCCTCAGATATCTTTTAAATGTATCTTCTCTCACTTTAAACCTGTGCCCCAGACACTTCTACCCTAAGAAAGGGATTCTGACTATTTATGCCTATTATTAATTTTACAAATTCCTTTTAGGTCAATCCTCAGTGTCCTATATTCCAGATAGAATAAACCAGTGTATCTCATCTCTCTTTATAATTACACTCCTCAATTCAAGGCAATATCATAGCACATCTCTTTTGCACTCTCATACTGGCCTGACATGCTCAGTACTTGCAGTTTTTATGTTACACAAATTTCAGCATTCTCTTTCTGGCGGTGCTCTGGTTCACTCAAAATAGCTCTCATTTTCACAGATAATACAGCATTCTTCTCAAGCTCTCAAACTAATCTGGGAATTTTAGGCTCTATTCACCACATCCTTCCTGCCGTGTGGTAACCAGCTTTGTGCATAATACTGCAATTTCCACAGATGTTCCGTGGGGAATAGTCTAATTGGTTGTGCCACAATCTGATATGAACAAGCCACTGCATAGGAATGGAAAAAGTTGCAGAGGGTTGTTAACTCAGCCAGGTCCATCATGGACATAAGCCTCCTCATCATCAAGGACATCTTCAAAAAGGTGATGCTTCAAAAAGGTGGCATCCATCATAAAGGGCCCCTATCACCCACATGCCCTCTTCTCATTATTACCATCAGCAACGTTAGGGAGGAGGTACAGAAGTCTGAAGACATGCAATCAATTCCTTAGGAACATTTGAGGAAAATTTTAAAAATGCCTTCCTTAATCAGAAAAAACCCCTCAGCATTACACTCTCCTTTGTTAGGAGTCTGAGAGAGACAGAGAGAGATAGAGTCTGAGAAAGTGAGAGAGTTTGAGCATGAGTGAGAGAGAGTGTGTATGTGTGGCGTACGTGTGTGCATGCATGCACATTTTTTAAATTTACTTGTCATTACACTTGTAACAACCACTCAGGCAAAACTCAAAACAACAGCTGCATATAAGACTGAGCTATAGCCAACAAGAATGGAGATGATTGATCCAGTTGATTTCTTGCATGTAATTTATACATATCTACTTTCTACTCATTTTTTCTCTGGATGAACTCCCCTGCTTTTATTGTGTAAAGCAGCTACGGTTTCTGTTTCCTACATTCTTATCTGTGTGTGAGTCTGCAATCACCATAAAAGCCTCATTAGCCACCTCAAAGTACACAAACTAGTGTGGAAGTAAACAATCTTCAATCCTTGGGGACTGTCTGAGAGAGAAAGATGTGTCCTCCATTGTCCTGGCAACAATAGGCTGCTTCTCCCAGGTTTCTGCTGGTATTTATTCAAATAAAAGCGAGAGATTGCAGAAGTGGGAAGCTGGCTAATCAGCAGTTAATATTTATGATTCAAGATTGCTTTTTGTCATTTCCAGTACAAAAGTGTAAAGAACAAAATAATTGTTATTCCTGAACTGATGCAGTGCAAAAAAAACATAATAGGATGGAAAATTATTTAAAAATTATTAAAGAAACACAACAGAATACAGATACATAAGGTAGCTTATATACATAGATTGATGGTGATGGTGATAGTACTGGAGAGTTTAACATCGGTAGCTGAGCGAAGGGCGCTGAGTAGGCTATGGTCAATTATGGAAAACCCTGAACATCCTCTACATAGCACCATCCAGAGACAGAGAAGCAGTTTCAGCGACAGGTTACTGTCGATGCAATGCTCCTCAGACAGGATGAAGAGGTCAATACTCCCCAATGCCATTAGGCTTTACAATTCAACTGCCAGGACTTAAGAACTTTTTTTAAAGCTATTATTAATGCTTTTTGAGTTAGTGATTTAGATGCATATCATATTATTACTGAGTTAAGTATTGTATGTAATGAGTTTTTGCTACAAGTGTATGGGACATTGGAAAAAATGTTGAATTTCCCCATGGGGATGAATAAAGTATCTATCTATCTATCTATCTAATCACAGGAGTGTCTGTACAGAAGGTGGCTGGCAGGAAATGATAAAATAGTAGTGGTGGGTTGTGGTAGTGGGTGGAGGTCTTAATCAGCCTTACTGCTTGGGGAAAGTAACTGTGTTTGAGTCTGGTATTCCTGGTGTGGAAACTATGAAGCCAACAGCCATGGACAAATCATGAGGACCAGGAGCACAATTTTGCATTAAGACGCAAAATTTTGCATTAAGACATCAACAAGGCAGTTTAAGAGCCGACAGAAGACTGCTAGGGCAACACTGCCAAAAGCATCTTGAAGTTACTTTCCCACAGTATTTCTTACTTGAGGACAATGTAACATACACCCAGGAGGTACAGAGACGTCAGAGAACTGTATGCTGAACAAAGTGAAGGCAGCAGTTGCTACATATAACAGAACGACTAGAAAACTCAGAACCGGAAACTCAAGAAACAAATGCAGAAAATCAGCAGCTAAAAGGTGTTCCTGAGGTTGACAGCTCCAAAGGATCAGGACATTCACTTTCTGACTGACTGGAGGAGAGAGATTGGGAATGAGGGATTTGTTTAGTAAAAGTAGATTTCCGTGGATATTCTCCTCATAATTCCCATGCAAAGCAAGTTATTCTTTCCACACTTTGATCCAGGGTTTCTCAGCTAAACCTGGAGTTCCCCGAGAGGTAGCTAAGGGTTCCACAAGCAATCGTGACTAAAATATAAACGTCATTTCTTGAACTCTGTGCAACATGCGATGCTAGCACTCACAGTAGTGGACAGTGATCAAACAGCCCCATAAGCAATCTCATCTATATGTTGGCGCACAGTAGGACAGTGTTTATTGGTTTGAGTCGATTCTCAGCTTTTGACGCGAGATAGGAGAGACCGTTGATAAAGTACTATATTGCACAGAGGGGATTATGGTAGGCTGATGATTTGTATGAAGTGCAGTTTTCGAGCATTGACTGGTAGTAGAAAACTGGAGGGAAATTTTCATTCTAAAGAAGGAATTCCTATGAGCTGCAACTTAACTGCTAGCCTGTTGCTTTGTTGTTGCTGTAAATATTGCAGAAGGTGGATTGTGTAGGTTAGAAGTGAATTGCATTCAGAAGTTTTCATATTTTTTGCTATTTTCTCATTGAGTTATTTATTATGCTGGTTTCTTTTATAGTTTATAAACCTTTATGTTGTACAGACACGTCTGAAGGTACAATCTTCTGAGTCATTTTACAGCACTGATGCAACAACAGACATGAAAACAGTCCGTCTTTGCAATGAAAGCTATTTATCAATGGGTTTTATATGGGCTGACGATCCAAGTTGTCCTTTTCCATTGGATCTAGTCCATGGCAAACACCTTACAAATGTAGCAATGGCTCCAGAAAAATTGAAAACACAGTTAACTACAAATCACAACCATATGACATGTAAAAGTGCTGATTATTTGAATGGCTATTGGAATCTAAAATCAGAGTAAAGCCTTTGTTAATAAAGTCACAGTCAGTAACAGAAAAAGGAGGTAAGTTATTCAGTAGCAGAACTTACTACTCAGAAATCAATTTACAGCCACCATTTAAATTAAATCTACCGAGTCTACCTTTAGAAAAATTAAATCCCATTTTGGCTTTAGCCAGTTATTTAACAGAAACTTATTATGGTTTCCTTGTGAGTTTTTAAAATATATGAAAGGGAAAGAAAGACATTAATTTCAGAAAAGGTAAGCTAAGTTTAACTACTTGTTTTTTCAAGAAAGGTTGGCTAAAATTTCATTCTCTACTCCAAAGAACACTGACAATTATTTTTGGATTATTATATTTACAACTTACTGATCATGCTAACATACTGTGAGCTGTAGATACAATCATTTATACATAGGGGTTCCCTGAGACCTGAAGATTATTTCAAGGGTTCCACCAGGGCAAAAAGGTTGAGAAAGGCTGCTCTAATCATTATAAATCCCACAACGAATAGCCAGAATGACCCAGATGACTCCTAATTTTCTTTTACATTTTTCTTTACAGGTCCACCTGCTTTGATTGTTACACATCAATGAAAGAACCCTTGGTCCAATTACTGAAATAGCTCATGACAATATCTCTGCATTTCCAGATAAATAGCCCCTCACAGAAAAGCACTCTAATTGCACAAGTCTGACACTTAGATCCCAAATTATATCTTAAAAAACTGCTTTAAAATCCACCATTGTGCACCTGCATTGTAATTCACAAAGCATTTATTAAGCCTCATGGTAACTTTTCTTCAAAGCAGTAAACTGCTCTGTCTATTGAATGACTAAGATCAGGTTGTTAATGAGATTTTCTAATAAGTACACCACAGGTCCTAAGTCTGAGTCTGTGAAATTACCTCTCAGAAATTCTTAATTAAGTGAATCCCATTGACCGTCCCTCAAGATGCCAAGAAGCTTGACACTGTTAGGCATCAATCCCATCAAGACAACAATTGCTCCTGACTTGTGAGTTCAGAAGACTGGAGAAAACGGAGGGCAGCCCTGCCACAGCCAAATCAATCATTCGTCTCCTCAAATGTCAGGACTGTTCATCCCCATGAGGCAGTAGAATTACAGCAGATTTAGTGAAAGTAAACAACAGCTATTCTGAAACTTTGCTTCAGATTGGTCATTCTAAGGTATGAACCCCATACTGTATGAGCAATTTAACCTAGAATTTTTTCCACACTGCATTCAATATTCATTAACCACTTCATCCGCTACAAACATACAATAGATTCAGTATATGCATTCCACGGAATATAGCATAGCAACTCACCTAGATTATTTTGACAGTAAGTCAATTCCCTACAATCTTTAGCACTGAGAAACACCAGTGTAAAAATTCAAAGGCACCATTACTGAGGATCCCCTTCAAGGAACACAACACCCTCCATCTTGGACAGTTAAGATTCAATTCATCATTATTAGATCAAACCTTCAAATTGCCTTAACAATGTCATTGTGATACAGTCAGTCCAAGGACTGCATGAGCTTGTTACAACCTTGTCAGTGTAACTGGAGCTGGTTATCAAATGTGACCTTATCAGCATCAGGGGATTATTAAGGTGAAAATAATTGAATAAAAGATGTTACAAATTTATTATTCAATACAATCAATCGTTATAAACTTTATCTGAGAATTTCTCAACATCACCAACATTTCAAAGTCCTCTACTCACAAAGTCCACATATATGTCGAGCAGGTTTTCCATCAGTAACTTCAAGAACAAAGTTAGCTCTCATGTGAACAGCAAGGCAGTGCTCAAATTAGGCCCTTCCCGTTGTAAATAGCATCATGTGGTGAGGTTTTAATAGCATTTTAAATCATGCCCTCTGCTTAACACACTGTTGAAACTATGGATGTTTGTGAATCTTGCAGACATTCGCAAATATTCAAAAGCAAATAAAATTAACTTTATTTTAAAATTAACACATTAAAACTCTACAACATTCTTCTATCAACTGAAAACATTTAACTCCATTTATTAAAAAAGTAAATTATTTGAAACTAACCTTGCTCTGTTGCATTGATCCCTGTCCATTGAAATGGATGCAAGTTGCTGCTGGAAAACCAGCCCCATATAAATGCTAAGTTTGTGGGTAAAGGGTCCTCAAACCTTGCTGGTGCCAAGAAATTCTGAGCCATTAGTTTGAAATGGATGATTGAATTCAATAGTAAATTTGCAACATTCTTATTCTTAACCAGAGAGCACAGACACGAGTTACGAGAGAAGAGATTTAAAGAGGCCTGAGAGGCACTTTGTTATTAAGAAGGTAGTGAGTACCTGCAATGAGGTGCCAGAGAAAGTGGTCAAGGAGGATAAAATTGCAACATTCAAGAGGCACTTGAATAGATTCATGGAGGGAAGGGAAATGCTGTCAATCCCATGAGAAATTACCAGCTTGTCCTAGGAAAATAAGAGCCAACACTTAAGCTAGACAGAAGAAAAGGAGCTAACCCTAAAACATAGCTACTTATTCAGCCAGACTGCATTTTTGGCATAAAACCACAGACAAGGATGCAGCTACACACTCCTTACTTTTAAACTTTTGTTTTATACACAACTATTTACTATTGTTCATGTTCAAGTTTAATTATCATTCAACTATATATGAATACCGTGAAATGAAATAGCATTACTCCAGGGGAAAGGTGCAAAACGCAGTACCAACAGCCATACACAGCACAATGCCATATAGCACATATAAAATATCAGTAAAATACACAAAAATATATACATAGTCTGACCCCGTATGAATGTTGTAGCAGTCAGCAGTCGAACATAATTGGCTTGTGTTCTGCTGAGCGAACACTTGGGGCAGCACCAACTCCAACTCCAACCACAAAGCCCCCAGCACTCCAACGGAGCACATTGACTCCAAAACCTCTCTCCTGGGGGGCTGTGAACAGATGACACTGTGGCTTGAGGCCCATTCCCCTCTGAGTTAATATGTCACTTTACACAAAAATTCTGTAAGCAGAAACAATTACCATCGTGATGCTGTAGAGAAGAAGTGTACTCAGAGTGCCACAAGGGAACTCCTGGAATCAGAAAACCTCTGAGGTCTCGTTCTTTCATATTTGTGAAAGGATTGCTATGATTCAACAGCATCAGAGCTCCTTGCAATTCTACTGCATCTCACAAATGTAAAAAATCACTGGGAAGGACGTAAACATATAGCAGCAGTCATTTTTTTTTAATATATATATGATGTAGGGGGCCATTATTATTATTCACTATAAGATCAACAAAAGTATTTTTGAAGTATACAGACCATGAAATAGAACATAAAATGCGTCAAGAGTCCTTGTTGTGCACCAAATACACAACTGATTCAGAAGCCTGCAGAACAGTTCTCTCATCACCTCTTGCATACATCAATTACAATTTCTCATATTCAAGTGTTCTTTGACTTTCTGCTGCCATCCAGAAAAAAAAAAATTGTCCTAGAGCAAATTATGTTATTTTCTCCCAGGATAAACTGGCACCTAGTCTCTAGGAGAAACAGGCCACTGGCTGGTGCATTACTTTGGTCTCAGTGTATGAGGAACTGGCATTCTTCTGCAGTTACTAGTAAAGGAGAAGTGGGTGAACCTATGCTTGTTGGGTACTGTAAATTAGCTCATTACATCTGTGGCATAGAATGTTAGAAAAACATTCTCAATCTTCATCTCATTAATCCTTCACATGCTGTGTGCACATTCCATCACTGCAATAGTCAAAGATGATAATTGCTGGGAATAGATAAATCAGATGAGAATGATTTTGGGAGACTAGGTTTAATTGCTTCAAGACCGTCACCATCGTCCCCGTGCCGAAGAAGTCTTCAGTGTCCTGCCTCAATGACTACCGTCCCGTTGCACTCACATCCATCATCATGAAGTGTTTCGAGAGGCTCGTCATGAGGCACATCAAGACCCTGCTGCCCCCCTCACTGGACCCCCTGCAGTTTGCATACCATCCCAACCGCTCAACAGACAACACCATTGCCATCACCCTCCACCTGGCCCTAACCCACCTGGACAAAAAAGACACATACGTTCAAATGCTGTTCATAGACTTCAGTTCCGCATTCAACACAATCATCCCCCAGAAACTGATTGGAAAGCTGAGCCCACTGGACCAGAACACCTCCCTCTGCAACTGGATCCTAGACTTCCTGACTGGGAGACCTCAGTCAGTCCGGATCGGGAGCAGCATCTCCAACACCATCACACTGAGCACAGGGGCCCCCCAGGGCTGTGTGCTCAGTCCACTGCTGTTCACTCTGCTGACCCACGACTGTGCCGCAACACACAGCTCGAACCACATCATCGTTTGCCGATGTCACGACTGTGGTGGGTCTCATCAGCAAGAACGATGAGTCAGCATACAGAAAGGAGGTGCAGCAACTAACGGACTGGTGCAAAGCTAACAACCTGTCTCTGAATGTGAACAAAATAAAAGAGATAGTTGTTGACTTCAGGAGGGCACGGAGCAACCACTCCCTGCAGAACATCCATGGCTCCTCAGTAGAGATCATTAAGAGCACTGAATTTCTTGGTGTTTACATGGCAGAGAATCTCACCTGGTCCCTCAACACCAGCTTCATAGCAAAGAAAGCCCAGCATCGTCTCTACTTTCTGTGAAGGCTGAGGAAAGTCCATCTCCCACCACCCATCCTCATCAAATTTTACAGGGGTTGTATTGAGAGCATCCTGAGCAACTGCATCACTGCCTGGTTTGGAAATTGCACCATCTTGGATCACAAGACCCTACAGTGGATAGTGAGGTCAGCTGAGAAGATCGTCAGGGTCTCTCTTCCCACCATTACGGACATTTACACTACACGCTGCATCCACAAGGCAAACAGCATTTTGAAGGACCCCACGCACCCCTCATACAAACTCTTCTCCCTCCTGCCGTCTGGGAAAAGGTACCGGAGCATTCGGGCTCTCACGACCAGACTATGTAATAGTTTCTTCCCCCAAGCTATCAGACTCCTCAATACCCAGAGGCTGGACTGACACCAACTTACTGCCCTCTACTGTGCCTTTTGTCTTGTTTATTATTTGTTGTAATGCCTGCACTGTTTTATGCACTTTATGCAGTCCTGGGTAGGTCTGTAGTCTAGTGTAGTTTTTTTTTCTGTGTTGTTTTCACGTAGTTCAGTGTAGTTTTTGTACTGTTTCACTTAGCACCATGGTCCTAAAAAAACTTGTCTCGTTTTTACTATATACTGTACCAGCAGTTATGGTCGAAATGACATTAAGAAGTGACTTGACTTGAATTTTCCAAGGCACATCTCGCCATAATTTCTGCTACAGCATTGAAAAAGGTCCAGAGAAAACCATGCATGTGGAAGAACCCTATAAAACTCAATGATATTTGTCAAGATCTTCACCATGCAAACCACCATGGCAGTGGTATGAAATTAGTCACCAGGTCATATCTAGTCTTCAGCGGGCCCTCTAGAAACATGTCACATTTTAAGAACTTTATCTCATTCCACCCATCATATTACTTCCTGATAGTGTTGATATCTGACTACTTTCACAAAATTCATTCTTGAAATGCCCACATTAACTTTGAATGCCAAACACTTGACACTCACATTATTATTATAGTTCTGCAGCTGCAGAAAAGGTCAAACTCATCTGAAATTGTGTTATTAATCAAGCAAAATTGTCCAAAACCCAAACTTGAAAATTATCATATATCTGAATAATGCTACAACTTTGTCAATAATGTTATGTGTATGTCAGAGATTTGAAAATGTAACCTGTCAGAAAGGAAAAAGAATGCAGCAACAATATAGAAACTGCAAGTTTCCTGCCAAAGGGTTTTGGCCTGAAATGTCGACTATACTTTTACTATTGATTCTGCCTGGCCTGCTGAGTTCCTCCAGCACCTTTGTGTGTGTTGCTCAGATTTCCAGCATCTGCAGATTTTCTCTTGTTTGGAAACTATGACACTCGACCTGAACCAAAAATTTTATTATAAGGATATACTTAGGATTGTGAATGAGAATCAGAATTATTATCACTGACATATGTCATGAAGTTTGTTGCTCTAAGGGAGCAGTACAATGTATTTCATAAAAATGTTACATGTTACATTATGAAATATGTAAAAAAAATAGATCAATATTGCAAGAAGAGAGCAAAAGGAAGGTGGTATTCATAGATTTATGGACTGCTCAGAAATCTGATGGTGGAGAGGAAGAAGCTGTTCCTGAAATGTTGAGTACGTTTTCAGGCTCCTGTACCCCTGCCTTGATAGTAATGAGAAGAGGGCATGTCCAGGATGATGAGGGTGCTCAGTGATGGATGCCACTTTCTTGAGGCTCCACCATGAAGATGTCTTTGGTGGCTGGGAGGGTTGTGCCCATGATGAAGCTATCTGAGTCTACATCTGCCTGCAGCTTTCTATGATCCTATGCATTGGCATCTCTATACCAGGTGCTGATGCAACTAGACAGAACGTTCTCTACAATACAGACGAAGAAATTTGTTAGAGTCCTTGCTGAAACATTAAATCTCCTAACGCTTCTAATGAAATATAGCCAATGCAGTGCCTTCTTCATATCCGCATTAATAGTTGGGCACAGATCAGATCCTCTGAGATGTTGACATGAAGCAACATGAAACACGCCCTTTCTACAGCTGTCCACTTGATGAGGGCTCATGACTTCCTCTTTCAGAATCCCACAATCATTTCCTTATTTTTTCTGACGTTGTGTGCAGGAAGGTTGTTGTTGCAAGACCACTCAACTAGCTGATCTATCACACTCCTGTACACTTCCTTGAAACCATCTGAGATTCTGCCGATAGGAGGTGGGCCCAGAGAATCTCTAGATGGCGTTTGAGTTATGCCCAGCTACAGAGTCATGAGCGGAGAAAGAGGGAAGAGCAATGAGCGAAGCACGCGTCTTCAGCTTCACCTGTGTGGATGACCAGTGAGGAGATGTTATGACTGATTTGCACAGACCGTGATCTCCCAACGAGGAAGTCAGAGATCCAGTTGCAGAGGCCCAGGTTTTGAAGCTTGTTCATTAATACTGAAGTGATGACAGTACTTAATATTAATCTATAACCAATGAGCAGCAGCTTGCAGCAGGCTGAGGGTAGCGGACACCAACAGAATCAACAAACTCATTCGTAAGGCCAGTGATGTTGTGGGCGTGGAACTGGACTCTCTGACGGTGGTGTCTGAAAAGAGGATGCTGTCCAAGTTGCATGCCGTCTTGGACAATGACTCCCCTCCACTGCATAATGTACTGGTTAGGCACAGGAGTACATTCAGCCAGAGACTCATTCCACCGAGATGTAACACTGAGCGTCATAGGAAGTCATTCCTGCCTGTGGCCATCAAACTTTACAACTCCTCCCTCAGAGTGTCAGACACCCTGAGCCAATAGGCTGGTCCTGGACTTATTTCCACTTGGCACGATTAACTTATTATTATTTAATTATTTATAGTTTTGTATTGCTATATTTCTACACTATTCTTGGTTGGTGCGGCTGTAACGAAACCCAATTTCCCTCGGGATCAATAAAGTATGTCTGTCTGTCTGTCTTTGCTGTTGTTCAGCTGGTCCTAGGTTGAGTGGAGGGTCAGTCAGTTTGCACCCACTGTGGACCCGTTGTAGCTGTCAGTAAATTGCAGTGGGTCCAGGTCCTTGCTCAGGCAGGAGTTAATTTTGGACGTAACCAAGCTCTCAAAGCACTTCATCATGTAGATGTGAGTGCCACTGGGTCTCATAAAGAGAGTTTCAATTCCAACCTGTTCAAGGCCAAGAAAATAATAACTCACATCACTCTACAAATTATATTAATGAAGCATCCTTGGGAAGACAGTCACTATTCTCTGCTGATTCTAGGCCAAGCATTCAGCACTATTTGATCAGTTACTCCCACACATAGCTCCAAGTACAATATGTCAGTACAATGAACTGCTGTGTGAGCAGATAAAAGGCTTGTAATTAAATTGCGTGACATATGCATTGACAGCTACTTTTTGTACATTCTGCAACTGTACAGTAGAATTCTGTTATACATCTTAATGGAGCAAACACTTTCTAAACTAATTTGTAACATGAAAATTGATCAATTTTCCCTTAAATCTATTGCAACAGTACAAATTATTATTGAGTTGTCTATCATTGTAGATAGATGAAGCTTCAATGATTTTTCCACTTATAAAGTAAACATAAGAAATTCTGCAGATGCTGGAAATCCAGAATAACACACAAAAAATGCTGGAGGGACTCAGCAGGTCAGGCTGCATCTATGGAAATTAATCAACAGTCCACATTTCAGGCCATGAAATATCAACTGAAGAAGGATCTCGGCCCAAAACGTTGACTGTTTATTCATTTCCATAGATGCTGCCTGACCTGCTGAGTTCCTCCGGCATTTTGTGTGTATTGCTACTCTTCCCTTGCAAGTTTGCAATGATATGGTCCTATTACCTACAAGAAATAGTTTCCAATCCAATGCGAATTCCCCTCAGAAGCCTCATCAGCTACACAGATGCCAGCAGACCCCACTGTGCGCATATTCTGAGCGTGCATCTCTGCCACCAACTCAGAAGAACATAAGCCTTGGCAGGGTGACATGGAGCATGAAAAATATGAGTGAGCAAGTCATCAGTGCATTTCCAATTGCAATTCTTTCCCTGTTTTCATTTATTTCCTTCCAGCAGGAAAAGTTAACATTTGGGCAATACAAAGATTAGCCAAAGAAAGGCACCTTCACTGAGAACTCTAAATGGTTTGAAAAGGTGGAAGGGAGTGTAATGTATGGATCTACTTCTTTTAGAGCAATGACCTCCCCGCCCCCTTAGCAATGTGAATACACCAGTAAAAGACATCTCCTGTGTGTGTGCTTTTATTTAATTCATATATAGTTGTGCACAAACACAACAAATTGGCAATGAGTATTGAACCTGAATGTCAGAGAAGATCACCAACTGCACCGACAGTTACGGAATGAAACAGCGCGAGTTAAACAGCACAAGAAAGCTGAAGGACGTGTGAGTAACAGTGAAAGAAGCACTGAGTTTTAAGTGAAAATAACATGGCAATTGCTTCAGTCGGGAAAGCTGATGAATTTGATTATGCTAATGAAGGCTGGGAGTCGTACATCGAGAGGGTTGAACTGTATTAGACCATTGATCATAAGACATAGGAGCAGAATTAGGCCATCTGGCCCATACAGTCTGCTCGGCCATTCCATCATGGCTGATCCTTCTTTTTTCTCCTCCTCAACCCCACTCTCCAGCCTTCTCCCCATAACCTTTGATGCCATGTCCAATCAAGAGCCTATCAATCTGTTCCTTCAATACACCCAACATATTGTAACACAATGTGGAGAGCAAAAGGAAACCCCTACGCTTCTTAGTTTAAAGGGCCCAAGAAAGTACAGTCTCTTATGCAAATTAGTAACCCCTGCAAAGCCAGCAAGCAAGTCGTTCAATGGAACTGTTACAATTTTACAAATGCACTTGAATTCTAAACCATTGGTAATAGCTGAGCAGTTTAGATTTTGCAAAAGGAACCAGGCAAAAGTTGAAAGCCCTTCTGAATACCCTGCAGAACTGCACAAACATTTCCAGTACTGTGACTTTAGAAATAGACTTACTGATGCATTAAAGGACAGGCTTGTATGTGGCATGCACAGTCAAAGCACTCAAAAGAGGCTGCTATTCGAAAGAGACCTAACAGAACGGGCTTGGACCATTGCAATATCATTGGAGACTGCAGCAAAGGATGTGGCAGAACTACAGAAAAGGAGGTGAGAATGTGAAATGCATAAAATGTCTCTGAATGGTGCAAAAAGCCAAATATGTTACTGATGTGGCAAATCCTCTCATGATGCAAATGACTAACCGTTCAAAGAAAACATCTGCAGAAAGTGTCACAGACAAGGTCACATAGAGAGAGTGTGCAAGGCAGACAAAAAAGCACAACCGAGTGA